>NC_136059.1:1726477783-1727837158 GCF_964261635.1 Lissotriton helveticus | reverse complement strand
GTGGATTGAGGGTTGTATGGACTTATGATTACTTAGAGTGTCCAGAACTCTCTGACCATTATACAGGTTATTAATTAAGAGTGGAGAGGAGTGTTATTGGGTAGAGCTAGTTTTTCTTGGGTTAGTTGATGGAGAAAGTAGATTTAGGAACAGAGGCGCAATACATATGTAGGGAGGGATAATATGTGAAGCAGAGTAATATACTTCTGCAATGTTCTCCACTCCTGACGCCTCAGTTTTCCTTTTTAGAGCGTGGCCTCCCTTTTACCCCTGAGTCAGAGTCCAGGTGAGGTGAGGTCTACTCCCCGGCAGAATAGGGTGAGTGGTAATTTTCGACCTTTATGAAACAATGGAGGGTGTAAGATTTAAATATGGAATGTTTTTGATATATGGGGTGTTTGTGTTGTCCTTTTAGATCACTGGTTGGAACCTTCTGCACGGCGGAGTTTTGAACCCTAACGCTGTATCCTTTTGTTTGGTTACTACACGGGATCTATAATATTTAAAGATATATTATTAGTTTGTCACTATGCAGTAGCAACGTTGTGAACAGGGCCCTGACGAAAACCTTGGGTCCTTCCCTGTGAGGTTGAAACATGTTGGCCTGATATGCAGTGATTTGTTCTCATACTGCATCCTTGCACTGTTCATATTGTTTTTATTTAGGAAGAGGATTGTGTCTCAATAAACCTAATTTTCTGTCCTCTATTCTATTTTATATTCACCACTTTTTTAGTTTTGCACTGCACTTAGACCCATCTTCGGTCTATCATAGGTCACTGAGTACTTGTGGGCATTGGCTCCGCTATACTACAGGGGACATTTGTGTCTCAATGATCTAGAGACACCATACCCCTGAGGATGACCAAATGATAGAATCTGATCATACAAGTGTTTGATGGGAATCCTCTAAACCAAGCGGGTTTCTTTGTCACAATCACTCACACCTTTCCTTTCAATTGCATCTGTTCTCCACCCTTACCATAGTTCTCCAGCAAGCTGGCGCTGCGGTTTAAAGTGTACGAAAGGTACCTTCGTCTAGACCCCTAGGTTTTCTTGTGTTCTAAAACACAGGAAATGGCATTATAAAGGTAACTTGGGGCAAAATGCACTGTTTTACCACTTTCTTTTCATACATTTCTCAGGGGGGAGAATCACCCTAGTAGTGGCCTCTCTTTCTAACTTCACTCACTCACTTCAATTCAGTGCAAGTGTTACGTCCCAGAACTTTCAATGATCAAGTCAGCAGAATAATATAGATGATATCTAAAATAGACCTTTGTGTATGTTGTTATATAATCATGCAGTAATAATGAAGCCACTCCAATTTTCAATTAATATGATATCATCAGGGTTTCGGTCCTGTGACATGACTTCATGGACAAAATCAGGGTCAGGGGTCAGCTGAAGTCATTTCCTATGATGTCTTTAAGGTTAAAGGGTATGTGTTGTCACTTCTGCTATCCTTGCCATTTTTGGTGAAACAATGCCTATGAATTAAGGGTATTACTTCACATAGATTTAGGAGGATATAACGACTCCTCAAGTGATTTCTTCAGAAGAGATAAGGCGCAATGATTTCTTCAGAAGAGATAAGGTGCAATATAGGGCTTAAGGTTGAGCCTTAGAGCCTGGGTTCAGCTATGAGTTTGGTTGGTGTTTTGTCTGATGATGCACATCATGTCATAGAGCAAAATGTTTTTTGTAGGTGTGTGTGTTTTTTAACTCTTAGTCCATCTGTGTTTTTTCTAATTTTGAGTCAGGGCCTTTTTTTGAGAATACCATTAGGCCCTTTCCCAAGATGAGTTTAGAGGAAACCATTGCACCACACCACAGCAGAGAACTATCAAACCTTTAAAGAGGGATCCCCTTTATAAATATTAAAGAGACCTCCCAGGCTTTGTGAGGCAGAACAAGTGTTAGATTTGGGGGTCTCTAGTTGGCACAGGTAGGTATTTGTGACAAATAGGGACCCTTGCCTCTAGTCAGGATAAGAGGATTACACTACTAAAATAACCCCTGCTCACCCCCTTGGTAGCTTGGCACGAGCAGACAGGCTTATCTCAGAGGCGGTGTGTTAAGCATTTGTGACCACATACAGTAACCCAGTGACAACACTACAGATGGACACCACACAAGGTTTTATATCAAACATAAGTATACTTTATGTAGAGTTACCACAAGACCATAAACGACAAAAATACACAATGCTGTTACTTTAAGATGGTAGATTTGAGCTTAGTTCAGTTCAGTTCTTGAGATGCGACCCTTTGCGTCAATGTACCTTAGGTTGCGTTGCGCTTCCACGACAAGCAATGTCGCAGTGAGGGAAATGTGGCAAAGTTCAGGTGCAAAGAAATAAAGACATGAAGATCTTCCAGATGCGGCACGCTTCTCGGGGATGCGAGAAGTTCTCGGTTCGATGCGTGGACTGCAGCGGCGACACCCTGAAGATGCAACTGCAGCAACTCCAGAGGCGACACTCTTCTCCCAGGATGCGTGAAGCTTCCGCTCGATGCGACAACTACAGTTGCGACATCCACGATGCGACGGCAGCAGCTCCGCCAGCGGCGTGCTTCTCAGGGATGCGAGGTGCTCTTCTTCAGTGCTGTGCAGTGCGACAGTTCCAGCAGTGACACCCTCCTTCGGAGTTGCGACGGTAGTCACAGTGACGGCGACTTGCTTCTTCTTATTGAGTTGCGCATCCAGCTCCTTGCGACTCGCAGCTCCTCAGAAGGCCCAAAACAGCAGCAGGCACTTCCAAAAGAACTCTGGGGACCTCGGGGAACAAGTCTGTTGTCCCTGAGACTTCGGTAGGAGGAAAGCTAATTTCCAAGGAGATCCTTCACAAGTTGAAGCAAAGTACACAAAGTTCCTTTCTCCTTCCTTTGGCAGTAAGGCAACCACTGCAGGCCAATCCCCCAAGCTCTGTTCATCACCACCCCCTTTTCTGAATCAATCCCCCAAGCAGCACTTTAGCTTGGGAATAGTCTCTCCTCAGTTTCTTCAGGTTCCTCTCCTCAGTAAAGGTTTTTTCTTGTAGTTCAAAAGTGATCTAATTTCTTGGAATCAGGGTCCCAATATTTATACCCCAAAATCCTTTGTTATCTGAGGCGAGAGAGGCCTTAGTCCAGTCCAAACAAGTTCTGAAGCACTCTGTTTACCAGACTTCTCCTTTCCTTTCACAGTGCAGGGCAGGCACATCAGACGCCCCACAGGAGGTGGAGCCAGCATTGTGGAAGGCAAGTACAGTCCTGGGGCACTTTGTTTACAGGACTCCTTCTCTTCTTTCAGTGTGCAGGGCAGAGGCATCAGCCGCTCCCCAGGAGGTGGAGCCAGCATTGTGGAAGGCAGGCACAGCCCTATTCAAGGTTCAGGTGCAGCTCCTCCCTCCCATCTAGATGCAGATCTCTCTATTCACCACTGGGCTGACTCATCCTGTCTCTTGGAATCCCCAGCTCTGTCACTCACAAAACCAGACAAAGGAATACACAACCTAGCAGAGGCAGGCTTGAAAGGTTAGGGAAGCAAATACCTACTTTCTAAAAGTGGTATTTGCAAACACAGAATGTTAAAACCAACTTCACTAAAAGATGTATTTTATCATTCTGAGTTCAAGCCTACTAAACTCGAATTTCTACCATGTTCTCTGAGACTAGGATTATAAACATGTAATAAACTAACAGCCCCTTCTGGCCTATGGAGAACAGTTAGCTTTGCAATAGTGAAAAACGAAAATGGCTGTAATTCACTATTAGGACATGCCACACACATCATGGATTGTCCTTGTAGGAGAGTAGGGTCTGCTTCCTATGGTCTCCCCCACTTTTTGCTATGATTCTCTGGACTTTAATGTGGCTGTGGACCTGCTAATCAGACCCACAGCCCAGCAGTTCTCTCTCTAAATTGATACCATGTACATTAGGTACATACCAGATTGGCTATTGGGTCACCTTTGTGAGCCCCTATATAGTGTACTATAGGTACCTAGGGCATAGGTGCATCCAAGGCCTACCAGTGGCTGCAGCATGTATTATGCCACCCCTGGCTGGCCCTCCAAACTGACACCTCAGGTCTATTCACACAGCCTGGGTAAGGTGCTGTAATCACCCCTTACTTAGATAAAGTATACCTATATCTACCTTATATATAGACACATATGCACCTATAAGTCACTCCTATGGTAGGCCTCGACAATCCTGGAGGCAGAGTGCTTGGTTTTATGTGAGAGGGTGCTCTGGCATGAGCTGAGCCCCTCTGCAGCTTTTGGATTCATCTCCTTATAGCTGTTCTATGATATAGCCATACCATATACTCTTAAGTGCATCATAATCCTCGCGGTTAATGCTAACTTTGGTTTGGCTTTATCAAAACTTGTAATTTTAAGGTGTCAAACACTTTGGAATACTACCCCCGCCCGCCAATTCTGGTGGCGGGGGTAGCATTCCACCCTTCTAGACGGAAAAGACATGTATGTTACTGCTTTACCCAGTTAAAGTTAAACAGAGCCTCAGCATCACAAAATGGATGCTGCTGCCACAGACAAGAGTCTGACCTCATGTTGCTGGGGGAAACTCCAGCAAGGGCGGCCTGCACAATAGGTTTCCTATCCAGGGAGGTGCCAGCACCTCCCCAGACAGGGGTTTTGTGTATTGGGGCCAGGAGGGCTGCATTCAGTGAATGCATCTAGACACTGCCTGGGGCACACAAGGTGCTCCATGCATAGCCCTGTTGAAACCAGTTGCTGGGGCACTCCAGCCCCATCTCTGGCGCAAAACTGGACAAAAGGAAAGGGGTGTAACCACCCCTTCTCAGGTCTACCCATAGAAGGGACCTAGGCAGGTAATCCAGCCCCCATCCTTAGTATAAGTATAGGAGCTGTGTACCCAGGACTTCAGATTATCCTGGAAAGAAACTTTGATACAGTACTCTTGGACCTTCGACATTCTATTCTGACTAGAAGACGGAAGACATCTCCCTTGTGGTCAAGGAGTGACTACCCTGTTCAAACAGGCCCCATCAGCAACTTTTCCAGTTTCAAGGCTCCTGCCGGAACCAGAAGACTCTGCGACTCAAGAACTGGACTTCCAGACATCTCTGACCCCGAACCACATCCACAGCAAAGCTGAGACTCATGGCGGACACGAGAGACGTGGGAGTGGACATCATGGACATCCTGCATTTTGCTACCTGCACTCCTTTTCTGAAGCCTCAGTAAGTTGTGCATTGGGGTACGAGAAGCCCCAGCCTCGAGCATCATTTGAACTGAAGCTAAGGCCCCCACACACCGCGAGTGTACCGTGGGCCTCGCCTTTACATTTGTGCTTGACCCGTCTTCCGGGTTCCTTGCCTGTTGGCTAGTGAGCCCCCTGAAGATGCCATCTTGATTCTAACTTGTGAACCTGGTTGCTCCAGGCTTGCTCCGGCTTCCCTGAAAAGGCAAAGCACCAGAGAACTTGCTGGTTTGCAACAGAGCCAATCTTGACATACTGCGTGGGTTGCGGTTTCCAAGGCTTGTTGGGTCCAATCCGGATAACGACACCACAGTCAACTAGATCCTTTGTGGGACAGCTCGAAACCAGCGCCTGGTCATCGTCGATGCGTCCTGGACCTCGTGGCTGAAGAGACAAGCTCACCTTCTTAACCTTCAAGCACGCAACATCGCCTGGTTCCTTCCTGGTCACTGGCTAGTGACCCAGACGCTGTCCTCTCTGCTTTCAGGTTCTTCACATCACCGATCCACCCTTGGATCCACCCGGACACTTTTCCTCTGGTCGCTTGCAGCACTTCTTTGCAGATCTCCATAGAAAACGACGACGAAGCCCGACACAAAAAGACACCTATGCACCCGGCTTCCCTGGGTGAGGTAACACGAGTACCTTGGTGCCCCCATGGGTCTTGACTCTCGAAGTGCCTTAGTTTAAAAGGGTTACATCCTAGTCCATCCGGAAGTGAACTTAAACAGTAACTTTGTAACTTCTTCGTTTCCCATTATAAGTCAATGGTAACTCACGACTGTGTTTAGACACTGCACGCGTCTCCCCTGGGCCTCCTACTTCCTAACCTTTGGTTGTTCAGTGTAGCCCCAGCAATTCCACGGGCCCTAGGCCTGCTTTCTAACTCTCTCGGGGTTCTTGTACCACTTTCTTACTATATGGTTCGTGAGGCCCCTAGGGCATAACTGTATACGTGCAACTTATCATATGCTAATTGAGTAACTTGTGATGTACTTTTACCTCTGACCTTATAAAGAGTGCAGAGGGGTTATGTTTAGAATAAATACATATATATTTGATATATACCATGTGTGTTGTCCTTTCATTTGGTATTCAATGGATTATAATTTGTAAAACAACTGGCTTCACATGCTCTCTGAAATCTTAGCCTATTGACTGCTGGTCCATGCTACCACTAGGATACCTTTCTATAAGGTTGACTTTACAACCACCATTAATAAGGGTTGATTAGACTGGTGCAAGGTGCCCACTAGAACTAGTGGACATCATATGCCAGGCTACCTTCTCACAGTCCTACCTTATACTTACAATGCACCCTGCCCTTGGGCCTACCATAGGGGTGACTGATATGTAGACAAGGGAAGGTTTAGGGACTGGCAAGTGGGTGCACTTGCCCAGTCAGCATGACAGTACCAGACTGCACACAGGCTCTGCAATGGCAGACCTTAGACACATTTTACAAGGCTGCTTATGTGGGTGGCACAACCAGTGCTGCAGGCCCACCAGCAGCATTTGGATTTACACGCCCTTGGCACACACAGTGCACTAAACTAGGGTCTAACAAATAAACAAAATAGCCAAACATGGAACCACTGATCAATATATCAATTTACAATAGGGAGCACTTGCACTGTGCCACTGGACAGCAGTGGCACAGTGCCCAAAGCATCGATTACCAGCATAAATACATGAGGCAACAGTAAAAATGGAAGGGAGACTCACGCCATAGGTGCCAGGTCTAACAACAAGTATGACACATAGGAGCAGAGGACTATTGACTCTCTCAGAGGGAACGAGACTCTCACATCACAGCAGATTCCTTTTTCCAAAGACATTGAGAAATTCATGCTGTTGGACCTGGACCTCTCTGCAGGGCCCCGCCTAAATGCGTTGCCTTTACCCCTCCTATTTTCTAACTCGTTGTTGTTGACTTTAGAAGTCTGCACTGATAACTGCTAACTATTGCTAAAGTGTTTGTGCTCTCTCCTTTAAACATGGTAAAACTGGTTTACAATCAGTTGGCACAGTTAATTTTCTTGTAAGCCCCTTTTAAATTAGTTCTACATGTACCCAAGGCCTGTAAATTAAATGCTACTAATAGGCCTGCAGCGATTATTGTGCCACATACTTAAGCAGCATTTTTAAACATGTCTCAGAACTGTCATGGCAGCCTGTGTGTGCAGTTGAAACTGACATTTCGACCTGGCAAAGTAAAAACCTTTTCTCACCTTAAACCTTCCTTTTTAATATATTTAAGTCACCCCCAGAGTAAGCCCTAAACAGCCCATAGGACATGGTGCAGTGTATTTAAAAAGGTGGTCATGCACTTATAAGTTTTGCATGCCCTGGTAGTGAAAAACTCTTACATTTGCTACAGCAAGGCCTACCTCTCCAGTAGGATACAATTGGGTTACCTTATTAAATTGAAAATGTGATCACTTTTGCTTGGGAGCAGGTAGGAATGTCATGTGTAGTGTCTTGGGAATTGTAATTTAAAACCCTCTTTCATGGTAAAGTTGGATTTTAAGTAACAATACTGAAAATGCCACTTTTAGAAAGTTGGCATCTTCTTTCCTAACTATTTGATGTCTGTTCCTGGGTTACATGACTAGGTGTAGTGGCAGTTGGTCTTTGTGTATTCATCCCTGAGAGCCACACAATAGAGGGTCTGGGATTTGGCAGGATGAGCCCTTTTTACTGGATAAAGGGGGCACAGCTGTCACCTGTCACACTTGCTATTCAAAGACACTACTCAGCTCACATTCAACGTACTTCACACTAGCCTATTGTGCCTGCAGACAGACTGTGACAATGACAGGTAGGTAGGAAATTCCAGACACCTCTACAGGGAGAAGACTCCAGAAGCTTCTTCCTCTTCAAAGTGGGAAACGTGTATCACAAGCATTGGTAAAAGCATTAGGTTTCGGTTATGTGATCAATAATAAGCTGTTTTTTGTTGTATATAGTAGCTTGCTGAGCAGTTGTACAATATAAGTTACAGAAAGTCTTTTGAAGTGTTATGACTTGTTTATGTACAAAAAGGCAATGCACTGTGCTGTTACTAGTGGTATAGTACAGGTAAAGAATGGCACATTTAAAAAAACTTAAATGAAAGAGAGAAACAATACAATTAATTGATTTTATAGCTATTTTATTATTAGTGTAAAGGAGTTCCTACAACTTTTGAACCAGGTGCCACTGCACCTGCTGCACCATTCAAATAATGTCCTTAGTACCCGCAAGATAACTGGATTTGTGACTGCCTGCTTAGTAGTAAATTATAGCAATATTTGGTGTTTAGAGGAATTATTACAACGTTTGGCCCTGGTGCCACTGCACTTGCTGCACCTTTGAAATCATGACCCCCATTGCCTGTAAGGTAACTGCGCTTATGACTGCCTGTTTAGTAGTAAAATATAGCAATATTTGGTCTTTAGAGGGGTTCCTAGAGTGTTGGGCCTGGTGTCACTGCACCATTGAAATCATTACCTTAGTGCTTACAACGTAAGTGCACTTGTGTCTGCTTATTTAGTAGTTAAATATAGCAATATTTGCTGTTTGGATGAGTTTGGACAACTTTTCGCCCCGGTGCCATTGCACCTGAAATCATGGGCCTGCGAGATAAATGCATTTGTGACTGTCTTGTTCGGTAGTAAAATTTAGCAATAATCTGGGTTTTGTGGGGTCCCTAGAGCTTTTGGCAGCAGAGCCACTGAAACCGCTGTATCATTCAAATCAAGCCCCTTTTAACTGCAAGGTAACTAATTTTGACTGGCTCTTTAGTAGTCAATATTATGTGTTTAGAAGAGTTCTTTCAGATGTTGGGTCCGGTGCTACTGCACCTGCTGCACCATTCAAATCATGACCCTTTTGTCTGCAAGGTAACTGCACTTGTGGCTGCCAGTTTAGGAATAACATATAGCAATATTAGGTGTTTAGTGGGGTACCATGAGCTTTTCATCGCTGTGTTACTGCACCTGATGCACTATTGAAATCATGGCCCTAACGCTTGCTAGATAGCTGCACTTATGACTTCCTGTTTAGTTGTGAAATAAAGCAATATTAGGTGTTTAGCTGAGTTATGACAACTATTTGCCCAGGCACCACTGCACCTGCTGCACCATTCAAATCAAGCCCCTTTCAATTGCAAGATAACTGCAATTGTGACTGCTTGTTCAGTAGTAAAATATAGCAATGCTTAGTTTTTAGATGAGGTCTGACAACTTTTTGGCCTGGTGTCACTACACCTGCTGCACCACTCAAATCATGACTCTAGTGCCTGAAAGAAAACTACACTTGTGACTGCCTGTTTAGTTGTAATAATATAGCAATAATTGGTGTTTAGTGGGGTGCCTGGAGCTTTTGATGTCGGTGCCACTGCACCTGCTGCACTATTAAAATCATGACTGTTGGACCTGGCCCTTTTTGGCAGGTTCATCCCGAAACTTTTTGCTTTTTCCTAGCCTGTTTCTGGAGCCTAGTGTTGGTGATTTTAGGCCTTTGCGCACTTTTTCACTGTGGTACAGTGTAAAGTGTGTGAGCTCTCTGTGTATGTGTGGTGAGTGACCTGCCCTCCCATAGGAATGCATGGGGAATATGTGTGACCGTGGTAGCTCCTGATGTGTGGGGAGTGCAGGGTCGAGTTTGGTATGTGCGAACTCATGAGATTGAATGCTGCGTAATGATGTATGTGGCATGGATGTGTCTAGTGTGGAAGTGCCACTTCTGGACATGGGTGTGCGTATGTAGTGAGTCTGCTGGCACGTGATTGGCTGGAGTCTGGCTCCAGGAGTGTGCCTGGGCCTGCTTGTGGATTGACTGTCTGGTTTGAGGGTGACAGGGGCTGGGGAGCCCCAGGAGGTTGTCTGAGTCAGCCCTTGGTTGAATGACTGCATCTGCAACTAGAGTGGTGGGAGGAGATAGCACCTGGGAGTGAATAGGGCTGTGCCTGCCTGCCACAATGCTGGCTCCACCTCCTGCTGGGCGGCTGTCGCTTCTGCCCCTCACCCTGAAAGGAGTTACCTATAACCAGTTGTAACTGGTTCTCACACTGCCTGCACCCTGCTAGACAAAGGAATTCACTGTATAAAAAGGGGCTGTTCTTGTTTCTGACTTGAATCCTGCCAGGGGCGTGCTGCTGCTTGGGCCCAGGGGAAGGCTTGCCTCCCTGGGCCCTGCCCAGCCCCTGGACACCTGATGGACTTTCCTTCACTGGGAGATGCTGTGCTCCACCTTATGTCCTGGACTGCTGAGGTCCTGGACTCCTGAGGGACTTTACTGGACTTGTTGTTCCTGTAGCGCTGAGAGAACGCTTTATTATCCTTCTAGCGCTGGGAGCTCTGTGTTTCTTCTCTTTAGCGCCTGTGAGAGCTTCACTGGGGCAATAGCGCTTAGGAGCGCTTTATTTCTGATTATAGCGCTGGTAGCGCTCTGTTAATTTTCCTTATAGCGCTTGGAAGTGCTTAATTTCCCATTGCCGGTGCCCACCCGGCATTTGCCCCATTTATTTGAAGGCTTTTGCGCCCTAAGCGAGTGCCACCTCACTGCTTCGTTTATTTCCCGCACCGAGGGTGCCCACCCCTTGGTGCTGCCCGCCAGAGAACGCCGCCGCGAAACCGGATGTCAGGCAGGCCCGGCCGTGACAGGGGCGGGGCCTGCGAGGAGGCGGAAGTGCGGCCGAGAGAAGAGGCAGGAAAGAGTGATGGCCGCCCCGGGCTCCCGTGAGCTGGGTAGAGCTCCGGGGCTGCCAGGAACAAGCGCCGAATGTCGCGGGGCTCCCATGACCAGGAGGGAGCCCCGGAGGAAAAGGTGTGACCTGGAGCTTTGCGGCTCCACCCTAAGTCCCGGTCCCGAGATGGGGGACCGGGCGAAGCAGCCGGGGTGTTGCGGGGCTACCATGAGCTGGAGGGAGCCCCGGAGGTGGAAGCCTGCCCCAACGCTGGAGAGCGCAGGAGAGACCCCACCGAGAGAGAGCCGGTAAGAGAGGGCTCGGGGTTGTGGCTGGTGGTTTCTCGAGCGACCCCACTTGGCAGCAGGCCGCTCCGACAGGAATTCGGTCTCGAGCCTGCAGGGCTCCAGTTCAGGGCGACATGGTTTCCCGAGCCCAGATGGCTCCAACGACGGGGCAAGATTTGTGTAGAGCCCTGAGAAGGCTCCGGGGGCCATTTTAGTTAAAGGGGCCGTCGGGGCACATTGCCGGTGCCCACCCCCTACTGCCTGCGAGATGTTTGTTTAGAGCCTGTCGAGGCTCCCACGACCACGGGGCATTGTAATTTAAAGAGCCTGTGTGGCTACCCCCCTGGCCCTATTTTTAAGTGCTAGTCTCTGGGGACATATTTATTTAAGGAGCCAGTGGGCTAAAGGGGTACAGTGATTTTAGAGCCTGAGTGGCTCCAACGTTTGACCATGTGTAGTGTCAGAGCCTGTGTGGCTCCAACGTTCTGCGCAGTGTTGTGTCAGAGCCTGTCTGGCTCCAACGATTGGGCGCAGTTCTGTTCTAGAGTCAGTGAGGACCCTGTCGCAGTTTTGATTCCCGGCAGCCCAGCAATTAGTGGGCAGCTGCACCGTTTAGGCGCTTGGGATTGTCCTCAGCTGCCCAGCAATTTGTGGGCAGCTGCCACGTTTAGGCCCCTGACTTTGGGACACAGGGCGTCCTAGCCCCAACAAGGCCAGTTGGCTTAGGGACTGCCACAGGTGGTGGCTTATGTAAGTTTTGGCGCAATTGTGTGGTTTTTCCTGCACCTCTGCATGTTTTCAGGCATCATGTGTTTTTGCGCTATTGAGATTGTGTTCTGGCACCTCTGAATGTTTTTATGCATCATGTATCTCCCTTGTTCTTACACCTCTGAATGTTCTATGCATCATGTGTTTTCTTTCCTTACACCTCTGAAAGTTTTTATGCATCATGTGTTTTCTTTCCTCACACCTCTGAATGTGTTGTTTATACATCATGTGTTCTGTTCTTGCCTACACCCCTAAATGTATTTTATTCTTAGGTGGTTGTTCTTTCCAGTACAGGTGGTCCTAGTGAGGCCCTGGTTCCCTGCGTCAAACTCTCCTAAGGTGGTTAGGGTTGCGTAGGTGGTACTTACCTGCTACCAGTAGTTACTGGTTGTGTGCTATATTTGCTAATTTGTGCTACAGTGATTTTATACCCTATCTAAGTTCTAGAAGTGCTATTTCTAAAAGTGTTGATTCTGACAGTGGCCCATGTGGCCCTGTCCTGTACATAATCCCTTGTGAATATTGCCCGTGCCAGGTGGCACAATGTACATGTGTGATTTCTATCTGATGTGTTTTGACAATACAAAAGTTATTTTAATATAACCTTGTGTGGAGTTCCTTTTGTGGTGTGCCTAGGAAGTTGTTGCTGTTGTGTGCTGGCGCAAATGCTTTACACATTGCCTCCGGGATAAGCCTGTCTGCTCGTGCCAAGCTACCAAGGGGGTGAGCAGGGGTTATCTTGGCGTGTGACTCCCTTGCCCTGACTAGAATGGTGGTTTCTGCCTTGCTTTGGCGTCAGCCTTAGCCTACCAGAAATAGCCAGTTCTAACAATGACCCTAGTGCTTGCTAGATAACTGTACTTAAGACTGCCGTATAGTTCTAAAATATAGCAAAATTAGGTTCTGACAACCTTTGGGCACTGGCTTTAGTGGGGTCCCTTGAGCTTTTGGCCCTGGGCAATTTCACCTGCTGCACATTCAAATTATGTGCCTTTTAACAACTGCAATTGTGATTGCTTGCATAGTAGTCAAATATAGTAATATTATGTGTTTAGAGTAGTTCTTACAACATTTGGGCCCGGTGCTACTGCACCTGTTGCACCATTCAAATCATGACCCTGTTGTCTGCAAGGTAACTGCACTTGTTGCTGCCTGTTTAGTAGTAAAATATAGCATAGCTCTTGTATATCACCTTTATTTTTAATGCGCAATGTTTATGACATTTAGAATTTGATCATAATGACCAAATAGAATAAAATGAAAAAATCCATCTGATAATGCCTACAAAGGGGAAAGAAAGGTACTGAGGTATATATAGGAAATGCAACAAACGTTCTAAGGCTATAGCATCTGCTTTAACCCCTTCACTGCGGGGCTGATTCCCCTGCTGTGCTGTGGAGGGTGGGCGTGCACAGCACCCAGGTGCTCATGACAAGCTCAGCTCGTCATGAGCCACGGTGCTCGTGTGCTCATGAAGAGCTGAACTCAACACGGCCACACCCGTTTCCTTAGAACGCTCAGCACAGCAGGGGAATTATCCCTGCGTGTGAGCGTTCTAACGGGCATGACGAGCTCAGCTCGTCATGAGCATGGGAGGGGTTAAACAACTAATAAATAAAATGCAAGTATTCCAGAAGCTTTCTGTCTTTTCCATCGGAAGTGATCTTATCTTGACAGGGAATGGGCGTAAACAGTGTGAACAACTTAAGTAGAAGTCTTGTAAATGCATGCAGCTAGAGGAAGTTACAAAAAAAGTACCACAAAAAAGCGAATGAACACAGTAATTCGGCTTTGGGAACTGATAAGAGCCCCCTTTTAAGATATATTAAATATAAGAGATTTCACAAGCACAGTGCAAGCGCTGTGCAGGCGAAACCTGAAAAAGAGACTCTCAGACTCACTCTTCAGTATGCTCCTGGACCTGTGGATATGACTGAAGATGAACTGCCCTGCTGCTTGAGGCTTCCCCTGCTGTCTGAGAAAGAAGACTGGATCTGCACCCTTAATTTCAGGTTGAAGTGACCCTAAAGGTCAGTTGATTGGCCTCCTATTCTAAGCTACAAGGACACAATCCCAATAGATCTTCCTCAACTGTCTAGCTGGCATGAACCTGCCTGAGCCTTGCTAGCCTCTGCTGCAGTGAGTACCTGATCCCCAAGAGGTGCCTCCCAGTTCCTAGATCATTGATGTGGCATCAGTTGTGCGCCTTCAAAACAAAAAGGAGAAGCCCTGAAGTTTTGGGCTCTGAACAACTACGAATGGGCCCGTTCATGCTAAGATATTACTGCCTGCACTGACTACCAACACAAAGCTCCAATGAACCTGACTCTTCGCGCTACAATGACCACCAGCGATGACTGCCAGCGGGAAATCTGCACTTCGCGCTACATAATCGACAGTCATCCATGGTGACCACCAACAGGAAGCTCCAGCAACGAATGTTAGTGATGCCCAAAAGAATCTTCACACTACAGCAAAAACTATCTGCAACGCCCAGCCTCCTCTTGCGCTACAGCAACGACTATCTGCTGTTGTTCTCCCTGCTCCTCGTGGCTTTCTCACCATGAACAGATCTCTTCACCTGGACTTTAGGAGGTAACTTTTTCAGTGGGACTAACCTGGTCCCTGTATCCATCGTGGTCAGTCTGAACTTGATACTTTCACCCATCTTCCATGACCAAATAACCGCGAGTGGAGCTTTGCACCTTTAGGCGCTATACCAACCTTGCATTTTTTACATTGCATATCTCCGGTTCTACTGATTGAATTTTTGTTGTTTTGATGTCAAATAATGTATTCAATTTTACTCTATTTTTCAAAATTGGCATGGGATTTTTTTGTTTTGTGTTTTCACTTTAATACTGTTTGAAGTGCGACATAAATACTTTACACATTGACTCTATGTTAAGTCTGAATGCTTCCGTACCAAGCTACCAGAGGGTTAAACACAAGTTAATATAGTGACTTTTTGTCGTTGACCCTGACATGGATTGTTGATAGTATATGTGCCCAGACTTGGGTCTCTGGCTCACTTTGCCACTAGATTCAAGCTAGCCTGGTATATGAGAGGTGTTACCCCTAAACTGGTCCTAAGATACGTGTTTCCGGTCCAGGGAGGACCTGACTGGCAGTTCGGGCTGGACTGTTCCCATGAGGCACAGGGTCAAGACTGAGTTGCATATGACTGGGTCCAAAGTGGGGTGGCGAAGTGAGCTAAAGAACGATGATGGATTCAACCCAAATCTGTCACTGGGGCGAGTGTCTGAAAAGTTTCAGCGCTCCGTCCATCATCTCTTTGTGTTTGCCCTGACATGGATTGTGCCTGTTGCTTGACTAGGTTTTTGCCCCCCTCAATTAAACACCCACTTTTCACACATGCAATATGTAAAGGCTGTCTAACAAGATAACATGATCAAGCTCTGATGGCCGACCGTATCGAAGGTGGTGGAGAGATATAACAGGACCAAGGCTGCATTTTTGCCCTGACCCTCTGCTTGGTAAAGTTCATCAAGATCTGCTGTTACCTCAGATGTCATGCTATTGAAAGGTCAGAAGCCTCCTTGTAGCATGGAAAGCACTTTGTCCACCAGAAGGTCACTAAACTTGAATTTGTGTCTTGTTAACCACAGATGGACCTTTTTGTGATTGTCAACATGTGGACTACTTTGCATTATAAAGAAAAATTACTATGGTACTGTGATTCCTATAGGAAAAACAAGGTATATAACATAAGGACTTTAGGTGCTACTTAACTCTGAATCACCTCGAAGAAATTCCCTATGATTCTGGTATGAAGCCCCTTGGCTGTCAAGTTTATGTATTTTACAACCCAATGAAGAATAAAGACACATTTTAACTGGATCCCTGTGTTTGTGAAAATACTTATGTTAGAATGGTATCCCTCCAGAAGTTGGACTAATTACCAACAGAGTATGTGTTCAGGGCATTCCTCTCTTGGTGAAGTTACTCCTTTCAATGAGTTCTTGCTGGACTCTTAGATTTCCAAGAGACCTATTTTGAAATTGAGGAGATAGGAGAAGATTAATGTTTCATCACATAGCTTCCATCAAGCATGGTATTTTAACAAGCCTCAGTTCCAAAGGCCTCTTATTAAATGATTTGGGAAGGCGCTTCTATAGGAAGCATTACATTATACTGTGGGTCTCTCCTGTATTTGCTGCGCTTACTGCTGTATTGGACAAAGTCATAAGAACTATCTTATTATAATGAGTTGTCCTCGCAGCCACCAAATTCCTGCATATCTCTTGTCAAATAAAATCAGAATAATATAGCTGTACCTGCTTTGCCTAAATAGATTACAAATGCATACTGTATCATAAAGACCAAGGCTGGACACACATACATTTAACACCTACAGCTTTTACTGTCTGTACATTCACTGTAATTACCTAACTTATTTAATTAAAAACCTGGGGGCATATTATCAAGAACAGGCGATAAAATTATCACTGTTTTATCGGCAGGAAACTGCAGCTAAAGCGGCGATAATGGGCTTGATAAAATGCCCTTGTGAATTCCCATAGCAGCCCAGGTTAACACCAGAACCTGGGCTCCTATGGGAAATCACAAGGACATATTATCAAGCCCATTATCGCCGCTTTAGCGGCAGTTCCCTGCCGATAAAGCGGCGATAATTTTATTGCCTGTTCTTGATAATATGGCCCCTGGATTTTTATTTTAGGTGTGTATATGGCCAGCTAACATTGATTAAAGTATCCCTCCATGTACTGCAATTACTCCCAAATGCTTACTGCTACCTTGTGAATAATCAGTATAATGTCTTGGGACAATATGCCTTCTATTCACAGATCACTTGTTTTCCTACCAAAAGATTGTGAAGCCATCAGGGATTCGGCTAAATCCAAGAAATATCAACAGTAAGAAGCACTATGTGTGACTTCTCTTCTATGTATTTCTGATGCAAATAGGCAGCGGATAATGACTACCCTTTCCAATATTCCCCTGGTCCACATTTTTGATGGAAACATTTAAAATGGCACAGACTTTATGAAAATCAAAAGGTTTATCAATCTGAAACACAAAATGGGATGTCCTATCCAGTTACACGCAAACAGTGGTCCTCAAAGTGAAAGAATAGCTGCTTTGTCTAAAACTTGTATCATCTCGGCTATCAATAATAAGCACAGATGAATTGCTCCCGCACTGTGGCAAAACCCACATGATTTAAAGATATCACTTTAATATCTTCAATGCATTGCTCCAGATACTAGACCAACTAGCACAAATTCATGCTTAGAACAAATCAAATTCATGCAAAGAGTTGATATGAACCCTTCTTGTGCTTTGCAGCACAAGGCGATTCAGGGAGAATTAATTGTGTGGGAATCAAAAACTGATATCCTTTGAAATCTGTCTCCCAGTCACACCCAAACATCTACAATACAGGTTTCATAGCTACACAGTAGAAGATATTGCCAAGCAGGTCAACTGAGGATGATCAGTGTCTAAGGTGATCACCTCTGGAGGTGCATAATGTGCTGCCCACGTGCACTTAATTAAAAACAACTCAGTTAAACTCAACTCAGATCAATTAAACCAAACTTAACTCAGCTCAACTCAGTTCAACGCAACTCAAATAAATCCGACTCAAATAGTTACGCTCAGCCCAACTTAACTCAGCAGAATGTAACTCATCCCAGCTCAACTCTTATTCCATTGAAGTCTATGGAAGTTATTTGTTCATCTACATAAAGAATGAGAAACGGGGTGTCTCATCAACACTAGAGGTGGAGGGCTGCATCTGCTCGTTGATGTCTCATGGGAAACAGTGCTGAATTTGTAAAGTAACAAGTGCCGGTGCACATAGCACTGCTAAGAAACCCACGGCTGAGGTAATAATTGTCAGAGCCCGCAGGGGGATGTATGACATTACAACGCATGCTTTTACCACGCATGCCTTTACAACGCTGTTTTTACAACGCATGCCTTTACAACGCATAGTGCTTTGGGGCGCTGGATAGTGAATAGTTTAATTTAGTATTCCAACTCCATCCCCGTGGATAGTAGGGAAGGTGTTGGATAGTAAATAAACCTATTAACTATCCTAGAGCGCCCCCCAGCGCAATGCGTTGTAATGGTTTGCGTTGTAAAAGTTGCGTCGTAAATGCACTGCATGGTAAAAGTTGCGTTGTAAAGGATGTTTCCCCCCGCAGGGGGGTCTCCTCCACTAGGGCGGAGGAGCGTCACGCCACTGCTTCTCGTAGTGCGAGAAGCAGAAACATAAAATGGTAATATCTTTCCGTTATTACCATTTTATGTTTGGTTGCGGGTGGGCACATGAGCGGGGCAGCTTAGAGTCAGAGGAGCGGAGGAGTGGTGTGTCTGCCCACACCTAAATGCACAAAGACCTCTTGGTCGGCGCCCTTGGGCCACCCAAACCAGTCTTGAGCACTCTGCCTTTTCTCCATGTAGGCTGCATGCAGCCTACATGGAGAAAATGGCCTCCGCATTAGCCACTAGCTGGTCGACGTCCCGGCCAATCACAACGCTGCTTGAGCAGTGCTGTGATTGGCTTAGGGGAGAGAAGGAGCTTGGCTGCCTGTTTCTGCTTCCTGTTCCTGGAGAGCAGGAGAGCAGTGAAGATGCGGAACCCGGCCGGCGGAGGCAGGAGAAAGGTAAGTTTAATTTTTTTTTATATATAAATGAACCCCCGTGGATAACCTCCCCACCAGCAAGTCATGCGGCAGAGGCTGCCAACTACCAGGGCTGCTTAGTCCTGAATTCACGTCAGTCCTTTTCAATCCACTGCCAGCTCCCTGCCTCTTTGTCTCACTCTTGCTGGCTGCTCATTTCTCACTTGGTGACGGATTTTCCGTCTTTCCCTTTCTCCTTCCTTCTTATTTGGGTGTTTTTCCTGCTGTTCTTCTTGGATAATGTCTCATGAGGAGGAATAAGGGCCAGTCCCCAAAAATGAGTGGCAGTAAACCACAGGCAACCACCAGCTCAAATTAGCACTGATAGGAGCAATGGTAATGGCAAACATTTGCCAACATTATGCTATGTGACTATGGTACATTGCATGTTCTCTAGTATTACTTTTTGACATGTAACATTTAAAGACTTTCAATATGTGTCAATTTGATCACTCAAAAATCTCAAATGGGGAGAATATGAGTCTTTTATTGTATCTGCTTCCTGTTATATTGATAGCACTCTGCCTTTCACTTATCAATTCATCAATCCATCCATCATTTCACTCATCCATCCACCTATTAACTTGCCCATCATCCACCCTTTCACTCATCCACCCTTTCACTCATCCATCCTTTCACTCATCCATCCATCTTTTACCCATCCATCTATCCTCCCACCCATACATCCATCTATTTACCTTTTTTCTCATTCATCCTGCCACTAACACATCCATCCATCCTTTCTCTCACGATCCATCCATCTTTTCTTTCATCCATTCACCCTTTCACTAATCCATCCATCCAGCCACCCACCCATCCTTTCACTTACTTACTAACTCACATTTTCACATTAATTATGAGCTGAGCGTTTGTCTGCAGGGTTGCAGACAGAAGAGACCCATCAAGAACTCCACCCTCGCTGTAGTTCCTGAAGCAAGGGGTGGGTAGGGGAGGTTTTACTGTGCCCCTCCACATAGGCAATCTGAAAAAGTGGGAGGCATAAGTCATGCATGATGCACAGTGCCAGGACTTGAGGTGACTGTGACATGGTGTTGTTTGCAGAGCTAGCAGTAGCATGGGCGTTTTTTGCACTTCCGTGTGACAGAATACCCTGCCCTAGACTGGGGCTGGAGGAGGCCACCACTTGCTTTGCACCCCAGACTGACTCATTGTCATTCTGTATATGGCAATCAGCCTGCATACAGAATGACAGTGGGTGGGGTGGGGCTGTTCTTGTACTCAGAAGAGGAGTGCGAACCGGCCCCATCAGGGAGCTGAGGCTTCTTGCAGGGGAACAGCTCTGCTCCCTGAAGGCCTAACATTACGGACAAAAGACGTCCATAAAAGGGATTATCACGGACAACGGACGTGAGTTTCAAATTACGGACGGTCCATGAGATTTACGGACGGTTGGTCACCCTAGGCATATCAATTTCTCATGCATTTGAAAAGCTTTTATTTATGTCTTACATTTGTAAAAAATCAGGTCCTTTAAAAAGCAGAAGCCAATAATCCACGTATGAAATGTTTAATTTGTGCCGGTGGTTTTCAGTGGGCACCACTGTTACTTATTTCAGTGGACCGGACACTTTGCCACCTCCTGCACTGCCCAGGTCTACAGCAACACACATTGGGCTCAAAGTGCTTCAGACCCCCCCCCCAATTTACTTGTTAATGTGGCTTTGTTGTTCTTCCACCCTTTCTTAGAGCCCCTGCATCTTCACTCTGCCGGTTGCTGGAAGAAGTAGATCCCTCCCCCCGAAATTTCTATTAGCCACCCAGCCCCTCCGCCCCCCCCCCCAAAAAAAAAAAATCACACTATATGCACCTCTGGTCGGCAGCTGCCTTAATTTACAGATGAGTCTTTACTTTACTTTCACAATCGGCCATAGGAGTAGAAGAAGGACAACCAATGCAGTGACCCTTTGCCATTGAATGTATTGGCAGCCCTAATTTTATTTCCACAAAAAACAACAGTGGAAATAAAAGAAGGACGGTTGCTCTCCTGCTGGATGGTGTGCATGCTGCCTACTGGCCAGGAAGTACTGGCAAAAGGCGGGTATATGACACATGATGTCAGAGGAACGGGACAGTAAAGGCACTTCAGATGCTTCCAGGACATATATGTGATCAAAAAACACGAGTAAGGTGAGGCCTGCACTCCCAGTTCACTCACTAAGCCGCCTCACTCCTCAGAATACTTTTTAGGATTACAATAATTTTATTTTTAATTAAGCACTGTTGCATTCACTACGTTTTGTCAGAAACTTTTGCTAAATCAGCACTTTTTTCTTTTACAAATTAACAACGCAGAGCAAGAACACTTGGGGCCTCATTTATGAGGCCGTGCGTCACTTTTACGCTGCCAGTGCGTTACTTTTTCTGACGCACAAGCAGCGTAAAAAATGTGCCTTGTTGCACCATATTTACAAAGTGACACATCTAGGTAGATGCGTCACTTTGTAAACCCCTGCGCTACATTATACCTACGCCAGGTATAATGTATGCAGGGGGGGGCGTTCTGACGCAAGACAGGGTCATAGAAGTGACGCAGTGAAATCTATAAGATTTCACTGCGCCACTTCTAGGACACAAATGCGTCAATTTCTTACACCTGCCTCACAGCAGGCATAAGACTGATGCAGGTCCTTTCACATGGGGCTTGCCCCATGTGAAAGGACACATTGCTGGAGTTGCGTCACTTTTGTGACACACTCCAGCAACACATCACTTTTGTGCCATACAGATAAATCAGAAATACTGATACTGTAAATATGACGCAACATTGGTCTCGCAAGGAGGGCGCAGTGAAAAGTGACGCATCGCTGTTTTCATGCAGCGATGCATCACTTTTCATAAATGAGGCCATGTGTTGTTTAGCATCGTCCCCTCCCATTCACCCTCTCAGTACAGATCGACTGCATTTCCTTCAGGCTATACGTGAATTATACAAATTACCTTAATATTTGATTTCAGTTATGCAGTGTAATTTCACGAGAGGAATAACCTCTCTTGGCACCTACTGTGCACTGCAGTGCATTGCGTCTGCTCTATACACGGCACGGGGAGGCTCGTATATCTCTCCCGGGCCGCACTGGTGGCAGCATCACGGTGATCCATCAGCGCGCGCTGATCAGCCCCGGGCGATCCTGGGAGCGTCGCAGTGCATATAATGTAATGAGGTGGGGTTTCCCTTCCAGGCAGAACTGAGAGGGATTCACTGGCTATGAGCACCATATAATGTGCTCCTGGAGACGGGTGCTGAATGCCTCAGCTGTGAGACAACTGTATTTGAAGGAAGCATTGATTAGCTAAAAGTTTCGCCCACTGTTGAATGCTTAAGTTGTCTTAACAAATCCCAATTTTTATCAAGTACGGTGCAACTGGTTTATTAACACTACGAGCCAGTGCTTAATTTGTGAAAAAAAGTTTGAGCAAGAGCCCTTGTCAGGAGGTCACTGCAGCTTTGATTACCAATTACCCCCACCAACACTGCCAATGACAGTACCAACACAATCACTATGCATCACACTCTGGCAAGTGTGACAATTCAGAGTGTTCCAGACCCCCCAAACCTAGAACAATGGCGTGGGTGGTAGGCATTATTATTTTTCAATGTACATTGAATTATTAAACACTGTTATTGTGCTCAACTCAAAATTAGACAAACAGGGCCACCATGTGGTGGTCTGTCAGTAGTGCTGGGGTTGAGAAATAAGTCCAGGTGTCGAGTTCCGGAAACTACTGTCTCAAATTAAGCACTTCTCTGAACAGAGGTAAATAACACTCCATTGAAATGCTGCAGTTGTCTCCACCAATCAGGTGTGCATGGGTACAGTAATAGGTGTTAACGCTTTGAGCAAAGTGGTAAGATAGTCGCAACTAATTCAGAAGGTTTACCAAGTGGAGGGTAACTGCTGTTGATTGCCTGCATTCTAAACTGTTGGAAAGGGTGTAGCATAGGGGTTCTTAACCTTTTGACTTCTGTGGACCCCACTTAATCATTATGGGAATCTGGGGGCCCCCAATAAGTAATTATTGGAAGCCGACGACCCTGACTTTAACATTTTCGATAAGTTGAACTACAAAACAATTCAGAAAAAATACTGAAACAAGCATTCCTTACACAAATCTACCAACTATGAAATATGTTGTTTAATTTACAGACAAGTAGGAAAAAAACTAATTTCCTGCATTTGGGTGTTATTCTGGTCAGTGATGTGATTGAAATGGGCTGGTACTATCCAGTAAGGAGTACCAGCACTTTTTTTATTTTGATAGGGAGAGTACCAGCACTTCTCACGGTGGACGCTAATACTTTTAATTGGAGAGTACCAGCACTTCTCTGAAAACCAGCAGGTACTATGGTACAGAGTACCTGCAGTTCTATTTTTCCATTTCAAGCACTGATTCTGGTAGTACTGAGATGAAACATTTTCCCAGTCACTTTTAACCTGTTAAAAAATGACAGAATATTATTATTGTTTTATTCGATTAAAAATATGATCATTGACATCGTAGGAAAAAAACACAACACATCAAAATAAAAACAGTTAATGTACATTAAAAGAATATTATCAAAATATCCATTGAAGAAAAGGTTTAAAATTCCTGGAAAAACACAGTAGGCTAAGTCATCCATTTGGACAAATTAAGCTATGTAGACCCAGCCATTTTCGTAGGCTAAATTACTCCTCCAAGCAAATAGCAGGAATCTTGAGATGGCAAACACTAGCCAACGCGTGGTATCAGATTTAAAAATGCCTATAGCTTCCGAATGACACCTAATAGAAAGCATACCACAAACAGGGGCTATCCAGGTTCTTCTATTGTCAGCAGAGGATGGGCAGCAACAGAGAAAATGCTCAAGTGTCTCGGGTACAGCAAGTCACGATGGACACAGTACATTAACCACCACATTTCCCCAGCTACTTCTCTTTGTGTTTAAAGGAATTATTCCATATCTAAGTTGGGTATACAGAGCTCGTGCCTGTGGTGGCTCGATGTCGTCCAAGAAGGACTCAAAGCCATAGCTGTCCTTAACATTTATAAACCTCACAGTTAAAGTGCCATGCGCAAAATGTTCAATACTTTCCGAGAACATCAGTACCCAGAACCTTTTTTTAACAAGAGGTACCAAGGATTTAGTAATGGTCCCAGGTTCCTCCCAAAGCTGCCCCAACCCAATTTTTAAAAAACATTCCTTAATCTTTTTGCACCACTTGATTCGACCAGTTTGCCTGTGCAGTGCAATCAGCTCAACCATGGCTTCTTTCAGTGGGACCTTTGTGTTACTTGTCCACACCCTTATCCAAAATAGGAGGGCCCAAAGAATGGCAAAATATTCAATAGATTTTAGGCCAAGGTCTAGTCTTAGTAGCAGAAGTGGTGTATTCACTGGCAAGTTTGTAATAGCTCTAATACATTTGTTCTGGTAGTTATGTAGTTAGGACTGTAAGATTTTCCAATCCCCATAACTCGGCCCCATAAAAAGCCGCTCCTAGACCTTTTGTCCTGTGCAGTTCTCGGATACGTGAGATGGGCCGGTAGGGAGAGGCCCTAGCCCTACGTACTAGGGTACAATCTACATGCTGGAGGGTCAAGGTGCTCTTTGCCAGCTGCGCATTCCAATTCAGCCTATCACTGATGCGAACTCCCAAATAGTCAAAGGTCTTAACTTGCTCCAAAACTTGCGTACCCAACGCAAGTTTGCCCTTGCTATATTTCTAGGGATTAAAGGACATATACTTAGTTTTGGAGCAATTTTTTCTAAGCCCTTTTCTTTACAGACCGTAGCAGATTTATTTAGTAGGTTTTGGATTCCTCTAGGTGTTTGAGCAATAAGCAGAGTGTTGTCTGCAAATAGCAGACACAGCACTGTTCTCCCTGCCAGTTTCGGAGGGACACCATCACAATTAAAGAGTTCACCAATTAGATCATTGATATAGAGGGTGAATAATGTCGGAGTAAGGACACAACCTTGGCGTACGCCTTTCTGAACCAGTATGTTATTGGTCAGGCTGCTATCGGAGTTCCATCTAACCTTGGCACATGTGTCATGGTGTAGCCGAATCAGGATTCTGACTAAATAATGATTGCAAAATGTGCTGCATACATTGAATATTTTGGCTTTTCTTGCCTCATAAGTTTGTCAAACTCGCCACATCATGTGGGCCTCCCTGGCCACATAATTCCAGTGGCTCTGCCTACAGCCTTTCATCACATGTTCTCACTTTTGCAATTAAGAGCAAGTCAGCAAGGTCACCAAAGGACGGTGCAGCGTGTAAAGACTATTGCATGCTCTTCCAGCCGCTGACTTATGCACTGTGGCAGCTGCAGCTGATGTGATGGATAGAGGGGGCGTGTTTGCTGTGCAGAGCTTGTCTGAAGTAGCTGTTAACTGCTGCACAAGTCCATTTGTTTCTGTCAAAACCGGTGAAAGGCCCTATGAAGGATTTGTGTTTGCACCATCCAAGCATCCATGTCAGGGGAAAGGACTTTACGGAGGCAGGGAGTGCTTGCAGATAGTTCCTGGATGAAAACAGTTCTTGGCTCAGATATTGTGGCCGTGCAAAGTGATGCAAAACTAAACAAAGTCTTTGAAGAGTGTTTACTATCCAGGACAAAGGCGCTCAAGGTGTTTTGCGCTGGAAAGGTCCCCTTATGCAGCACGAAAACGCATGCACTGCCCTACATCGTGTTGTGTCTAGGGGGTGTCACTGGGGCAGAGCAATGCAAATACCCATAGGTTTGGATTTCAAGCCTAATCTACTAAGATATCCTGATTGAGCTTTCCCTCAAAAACGAAGACCTCCTCGGACAAGGGAGGGTGTATTTATTTCCCAAAAACACAGCACACATCTAATGCATGGGATAATGTTGTACTGGAAGGGTGCGCTTCCAGCTCTAATGTTTACTAGACAGTGCACTCTCATCAGTACACCACGGTGACGGCTCTGTCCCGTGTAAGCTAGCCTGCTGCGTGCCATCCCTCGAGATGACAGCAGCATCAGGCCAACGTTTGTAGATAATGGCCCTGCGCAATATTTGCCCCCTTGCGCTGCGCATGGAAGCAAAGTTAGCTGCTGCGCTGTATGAGTAATTAGTAACTCCGGGCCCCCGTTTCTAAATGGGATTTTTGTAGGACGAGAGCAGGGCACAAAAGCTAAATAACAGTGGGGTGAAATGTGCAGACATCTAGTACACCCACAAAGACTGCTCAATGGAGACCCTTAAGGGTGTAGGTAAGGCTTTTTGAAAATCAAGTGGAATGTAAGCAAGGGCAGGCGCCCTCAGTAGGGTCTGAGATGCTGGATTTCAACCAGCTTTATATCTGTTATTGACTAATGGCGCTCCAAGCCTTTGATCCACAGTAAGCTCAAAGGTTGAACTCGCTACACTGTGCGCACTGTCAGGGCGAGGAGGGCGACTACCCATTCTGAGGAAAAAGAAGGGCGTTAAAGAACGACAGATACATCGCCACCTGTTTTGAGTTGCCTGCTTGACTCAATCCGTCTCTAACTGCACGAGGGCGGGAATGCACCGGCGGCTGCATTCAACCCATCAATGCAGCATTTCATGCTGTGTTACCAGCGGGTTGTTGATTTGCCCACAGAAAATAGGCGACAAGGGTCTCGCGCCTTTTTACCTGGCTAAGTGAGTGCGGTCCGTGGGTCTCTGTCGCCCGCCTATGTCTCCCTGTCCCCGGGTATGAGTCAGCACCTCTGGGTGCAAGCTGCAAAGGGCTGCACGGTGTGATTGCAAGGGTGCCGCGTGCCTTAATGCATGAAAGGAAATGTTGGGTGGGTGGATGAATGAGTGAATTGATGGATGGATTGATGTATTGATACCCTGTTGCTGCTGTAGCAAAGGACGGGGATATCTGGCGTGCTGCTGGCACTTCGCATCTCGGGGCGCCGGTGCCACTCAACCTGCTGCAAACACAGTTGCTCTCCAGGGGCTGCATAGACATGTTTAGGTAAAAGTATTTTAATCGGATGTAGCGCAGACTGCCGCACTGTGCACGAGGCTGAATTATGACACCTCAAGAGAGTTACGGTTGCACCACAGGTGCACGGAGCCACGCGCCCGATTACAGCGCGAGCGTCGGCAGAGCGAAGGGAGATCTTGCAGTGCACAGGTGCAAAACAAAGGCTGACACTCATGGAAAGTGGGTGTTCTCGACGTGCTTTGAGTCTGAAAATGTGCAGGCGCCGAGTCGGATCTATTGTATCCGGCGTGTTATGGTTGGCACCTGAGCTGCCTCTCAAAAAACGGGACCATGCAAAGGTAACCTGCCTTTACCACGTGTAAATCACAATTCTGCAAGCACTCTGCTCTAACGTGTCCCTGAGAACTGCACCTGCTGTCTGCAGTTGCAGCCTCCCCCACGTCACCCCTACAGCTGTTTGAGGCATATGTTTAATTGCAAAATCCACACTAATTAACCAGACTTTAGCAGTCTGTGGATCCTGATCTCCTCAGCCTTGCCTCCAACTAGAGGCTACACTTAGTCAAGGGCGTACCGTGCAGCCTGCAGTGATCAGCAAGGTCTATCGCCCGAAGAAGCGTTCAGGATTCAACAGTTGGAAGAGTTCAGACAGCGTCCTTTCAGGGGTGCTTGGGGCTCCTGGGCGTGCAAGGGTCGCCTGGGCGGGGTCTGTACGCGGCTCCCAAAGATAAACGTGGAGAGGACACAGTTGGCCTCATTTAAATGTGAGGAATAAAGCAATATATCTGCACTTAAATGCATGTAAAAGGGGTCCAACGGGAAGAAAGTCGGTGTAGGGGGTGCTCTTGAGCCATCTATGACTCGCTGGGTTGTGTTGCACGCTCGCTGCTGGCACGCGATGTGAGGTGCAGGTCACGAGTAACAATTTCAACCATGTCGACCCCTTCAGAAGTCGGCAAACGAGAACCCTCCAGAGGTATGAGGCGCAAGGCCATGTACAAGACATCTAGCTATTCTCTGTGATTAACCCAGAATGGTGGAACCGCCTGCAAAACTTGGCGGGACCCTTGAATTGAATTGTTGATGTACCCAGTCACGTCATCTCGTGGATATACAAACATGTCTTACTACGTCTACGACACCTCAAGCTACAGCATCTGTGTTCTGAAATATAACCCACACGAATCCGTAAAAACACAGGAGTATCTCTGGTGTTCCAAGAGCCACAGCGGGAGCCCTGGGTGCTCCAGGGCTCATGAAGGCTTCGCACTTCTTGGGAGGTCTCGGTGTCGCGAGCAGGAACGCTGTGACGCTGGGAAGGGCTCGCCGTTTGCTGCTGCACTGCTTTATCTGAGGTTAATGCGTTCAGCACCCTGGACAGCGATCAGTCACTAGTATGCACTGGAGCTGCACTGCTCGGAGCTGTCCACGAGAGGTTCAGCTGCAGGGCTAGACTGGCCTGTAGGGCCACCTGGCAGTGCCAGGAGGGCTAGCATGACAGGTCAGGATGTGGGCGTGGTATTTGGTTGTTTGGGGGGGGGGGGGAGGGAGGTTTTCATTGTTAATTTCCCTGGTTTTACCTCCAAATTTGCCTGCAGCAAACACAAATGCGCAATCTCCCGTGCCTAGTTGCAAACAGATCTACAGCATTTCTTTGCAAGTTTACAACTGCCCTGATTTGAAAATGCAGGATGCAAATCTTTGCAGTCTCCCATACTTCGCAAATACAGCATCTATAAAGCATCTCTGTAGACGTTCAGAACTGCAACGGTGGGGCACTTTTTAGCTGCCTGATTCCCTGTTGGTGGTGACTTTTATTTTGGTGCCTGGGCCTATTTTCTGACCCGACTCTGTGCAGCTGGAAGAAAAGTTATTAATTATGTAGAAGCCGTGAGCAACTAAATAAGCCATTGCTCCTTTTATTCTCAAATTTCAGTTTTTGTATTTTAAATGAGTGTGTCTTTCAATACGTCTGTAGATAATAATAATGTATTTCATTTCTTTCAGGATTCGCTAAATGACACAAACATCCCAGGATTCTCTAAATGACACAAACATTCCAGAACTGTACAGCTGCTGGGTTCACTGAGCTAACACCCTCCCCTTTGACTGTTTCTGTCCAAATGAATACACTTTAAGATTGAACGTAAACATAATGATACGTCACGGGCCAGTAGTAGAAGACAAGAATTCATCACGGCAAGGGGCTTGCCTCACGGCTGCCTGCTGTAAAAAAGTAACCGCAGTGTTCCTTAAAACAAAAAAGGGGGTTTCCTCGGTGGCTTTGAGGGGGGCAGGGAGTTTCCTCAGGGCCACGGGATTTCCACAGGGGGTTTCCTCAAGGGGCAGGACTCCTTACCTCACTTGAACGCGGGAACTTGTTCCTCACGATGCTGACTACGGGGATCTGTAGAGTCGAGGAGAGAAATTCCAGTTCCAGCATCTCCCCCCGGCTCTGGGGGAAGGCCAGGATGGCACTGACCCCCTGCACCACCACCGTGTGACAGACGCTCTGCAGGAACGACACCGGGTCACTGCTCCAGGAGGAGCTGGTCGAAGAAAAGGGGAAGGCGGGCAGGTCCCCCAAGCCCGCTTCGATGGCCATCACCACTTCCAGGGACAAGTTGTAGGGCAAAAGCGCGGGCATCCGGTTCAAATTATCCACAGCAAAAAGAAGAGAGTCCCTGGGGAAGAGCATTTCATCCTCGCTCTCTTGGTTCCCAAATATCCCGGGGCCAAACCCCCAATTTTTTCCCAGCGTGGTCCCGATCCACTGCCGGCGTAGTTCCCTTTTCCCTCCGGAGAGGGCGCTGGACGCCCCTTCCCCGCGGTCCTTCCCGGTGACAGCCTCTCCCGGAGTCTCGGTCTCCTTGTGCTGCCTGTCCTGCCCGGTCTCCACCAGCTCTGTCCTGCGGGGCGGGACGTCATTGTGGAGCCAGCCTTGCAAGGTGTGCTGCTGCACCGGGACCCCCCTTGTCCTCCAGGGCTGGAGCTGCACCGCCCCGATCCTCACCGTGTGCCCGATGCGCTTCAGGATCTGGCAGGGCTGGGGGTGGGAAGACGAGCCAGGGACCCTGGCGAGCACCAGGGCGCAGGGGACCAGCAGGCAGAGCCTGCTCACCATCAACCACCACCAGCTCAGAGTCAACATCACTGGCAGGTGGGGGGCGAGGCAAGGAGTGGGAAGAGGGGGAGCAGCAGCCGGATCCCCTCTGAGCCCGGGTCTGGACTCACAGGCTACGGGCAGAGAGAAACTGCAACAACCTCCCCCTCATGGAAACTTCTGAGCACCGCTCACCTCCATACCAGAAGAAAAAGAAAAGAAAAAACCTTCACGAGCAACTATTCCTTTTTGTCGTGGAAGTCACCGTTTGTATTTGTCCAACCGACTCAAAGATGAGGGGCACCGCGGACAGGTATGTCTCCCCCTCTGACTCTGCTCCGGAAGTGTCATGATTGCTTTGCAGTATAATCCCATGGATCAGACGCAGCGCCCACGAGGCAGTTCTTTTCTTCTTAGGGCACCACCTCTCCAGCCAGGTGGTGCAGATGGCATCAGATGGCACACGGAGTCCAGCAGGTACTCCCCACGCTGCCCCCTCTCAGTGCGGCTTCATCTTCCCGCCCTGGGCTGCTTGGTGGTGACTTCAGTGGAGCTCGGGCGTCAAACTTGCTGCTGCTTGGCTCTTTCTGCTGCTGCTGGCTGCGGTCGGTCGCTTGGCTGCGCTAAACTCCCACTGATGCTGCCAACGCCGGCTGCAGCGCAGGTGGCTCAGAGCCCGGAGCAGCGCGCGCCACGGCGCATGCCGCGAGACGGGTGTCCGCCCAGGGTGGGAGGGACTACAGGTCCCGAGATGCCCTCTGCCGGAGGTTTGAGGAGCCCGGGGCTGCGAGAAGTCAAACACGAGTCCCCTGTGACGGCCCTGTTGTGCTGGACCCTGTGGTATAAACGTAATTAAGTTGCAAACAGTGGCTGTCACAGCCACATTTCACCGGCATGTTAAACACTGTCAAATGCTGTACGTTGAAAGGGGGTGTCTCGAGTCCAAGGCGCTGGGATTACACCCAAAGGAACGCGTATCTCATCTCTCAGCTGGAAGAAGTATGCCCCGGAAATAGCCGCTAGTACCCCTCGGTCATTTGAATACGATGAATTGTCCTGCCTAGTACCATGTCCAGTACCCCTGTCCAGCTGTGACGTGACACAAAGTCCAACCTATCCTGAAAGTTCGTTCAATGGGCAGCTGAAAGAATAGCCGCGTCTAGAATATTCTTTCATCATTCATCCATCCATTCATTCACGTTTAGCAATTACACCGCAGGAATCCCATTCAAGCATCTTTTGCTGAAGTTCCAGCATTTCCCTTTCTGCTGCCGCCGTGTTTCTGCCGAGGAGTGCCGCACACGTCCAGGAAAGGAAGAAGGCAGCGGTGTTATGAGGTGTTGATAGAAGAGGGCTTATGAGCCAGGAAGAGGTGAAGAGAGGGGGTGAGAGACGCAGGAGGGGACTGGGAGGAGTGTGGGGAGGGTGGGGCGGGTAGGCAGAGACATTAATTTCTTTGACTAGGATGGCAGGGGTGGTGTGTACATCCTTCGTGTTGAACGGGAAAGGGACTGGAGAAGTCTGAACTGCCCTTATAATGCTTTATTCGTAATTTAATTTACTAATTAAAAAAATTTCAATATACTTGCACTTTTCATGGAATGAAATTGGTTATAATTGTGAACGAATTTGGCTTAATGTTCTGCTTTTAAATTGCTCTGTTATAAGTAACAGTGCAATAAAATAAATACATTTACATTAATAAAAAAAACTGCTCTAAAGGAGGACATAATGTACAAGAGGAGTCCAGGAGTCGGCACTGGACGAAGGGAGTATGTTATAAGAGGGGTCACTGGGTAGATGGGAGTCGGGGAACAAAGATTAGAAGAGAAAAGGTTTGGTAAGTGGGAAACAGCAACGTTATGGGGGAGTAGGGTGGAAGAATGGGGCATGAAAAGACGGCTGGTGAAGAATCAGGTTACAGGTAAGGAGGATGGCTGTCGTCTGTGCTTAATTTGAGCCTGTGGTTTCTGGTGCTCGCACTGACATTTAATTGTCGGCACCGCGACCACGCTTGTGACAGTCTGCCACAAGGTGACGCTGTCTGGCTAATTTAGAGATGACCACAATAACAGTCAAATATTAATTCAATATACATTAACAATGACTATTACCTGTCACCCAAGCCATTCTTAAAGCTTTGAGGGTCTGGAATAGTCCGAATTGTCACACTTGTAGAAATGGGAAGGTTAGTTGTTGTGTTGTTACTATCATTGGCAGGATGGCAGGGGCGATGTCTGCTGCAAGCAGGAGTGGGTGCCTGACGAGAGTCCTGACACTTATTTTATTTACAAATCAAGCACTGGCTGGAGTGGACAAGTACAATGGAGTATTGTATTTAATTTAGCAGTTTCATATAGCGCTTTATGTGAGAACCAGATGCTACACTTTCTTTTTCTTCTTTTAGGTATGGAGCAGGTTGTGTATTTACCCAGAACCTCAGGAAGTTGAGCCGAAGTCAGGTTTTCAACCAAGTTTAAAGTTTCAAAGTCAGTGGCTTCAGCAGTTAGGCAACATCTCCTCCTGTAGTAGTTACGAGTTGGGTTGTGGACTGAGAGGGGTGGAAGCAGGAGTAAAAGTGATAGTAGAGAGACGTGATGAGTTAGGAATAGGGAGCCACTAGAGAGGAAGACAAGGGGTTGAGGTAGGAAAGATCTTTCAAGGAGGCGAGAGAGACCTTGCAGTAATGGTGGGATGAGATCTTGTGCTTTCCTTTGGAATGAGACGTCGCTGCGTTGGTACAGCTTCCGTAGTGATATGCCCATTCTGTTGATTGTGGTTACTCCAAAGGGGAGCAAAGTACCCCAAGGAGGAGAAATGAAGGGTCTGTGGGTTCAGTGGGGTCTTTAGGATTCTATGGGATTCTATGGGAGACTTGGGTACTCAACCACCCTATATGTTGGAATCTAAGGGTTCAATCTAGAGTGGCACTGGAGCAATCCAATAGATGATGCAGCTTCCCAAAACCACTGGTTCACATAGGAATCTATAGGGTCCACGTGGCAGGCAAAACATATAGGAAGATGTAGGGCCAGATGTATGAAACATTTTTGCTATGTACTAATCCCATTTTATTTATTTATTTATTTTAAAAATTTATAAAGCGCAGCATATACCCGTAGGTGTCTTGGCGCTGTGACTCTGCTAAAATTCTCTGACTGAGCATTTATCTACCTTAGGAAGTGGTCCCTGGACAGTTATTGGTCAAACAACCATGTTTTCAGCAGTTTCCTAAACTGAAATAACGAGGGTGAAGATTTGACCCTTATTCTCTTATTTTAAGAGCCAGAAAAGGATTTGCCACTCATAAAGTGAGATTCTGAACAAATATCTGTATCTGGAAGGGTCGTGTTGTATGCAACGCTTTCAAACATCAAATCAGTATCATAGGTACCTATGTTTAGCAACCGAAATTCAATTACAAAGCATTGAAATTTTGCCAAACCATAAGTTGGGGTGGTAATATATATTCAAAAGGAAAAGGGACTCTTTAGGAGCCTATACACACTGAAGATGGATGCTAATTAATTCAGTCACAATACAAATATTAAACAGATGGTGCTACCCACTTTGACCAAAAAAGGCACACATGTAGGTACACTGGGGCACTTGCAAATAAGCTGGCCTGCTTATTGTCCTGTGTGCCAGGTCACAACCTTTGCAATTGTGTCTGTGCAAGCCAATGTCAAGGCACTGGCCACAAATCAAAGATGGCAGGTTGCACCAAGCCCAATGGGGTATGGCTGAGCATACAAGAGTAACAGCTAATGTGATTGGTCATTTACCTAGGGACTCAAGGTCAATGGGTGCTGGCGAGCAGACGTGCAGGTGGAGCACAGCCCACTGGATAGTGCACCTACAGTGTAGAGGAGAATGGCAGATTTGGAGGTGGCCTGTTTGATATAAGTCTCATAAAATGAATAGGAAAACTAATGCAGTCAGTCACCATTGTTCGCTGCAATTCTGTCAACTATAAAAAAATTACGATGCGGGAGAGAATAAGGGTCCTGAAGGGGGCAGAGTCTGGAGAAGGGAGGTTGGTCCTGAGGTCCATCATAGCCTAAACAGACATGGTGGGGGCGGGAGACGACCATTACAACGCGGTCTTTACACCGCACTACCATTACGACGCGGTCATCACAACGCAATTCGTTACAACGACTTGCGCTGGATGGCGCTATATACTAAGGAATAGCATGATTTACTATTCCAACACCTTCCCTACTGTTATGTGGGCTGTAGTTGGATTACTAAATCATACTATTCCTAAATCCAGCGCCTACAGCGCAAGTCGTTGTAACGACTTGCGTTGTGATAACAGCGTTGTAATGGTAGTGCGGTGTAAACACCGCGTTGTAAAGACATACATCCGTGGGGGCAAGGCCAGGAAGATGGAAGGGGCTTTGTGCCAGCAGTAACTAAGTATCCACTGCTAACCACCCACAAAACACAAATGCTTCTGAAGCTGTCTTGTTTGACCATGGAATATGGAAGGTAATGGATCATGTATGTGCGGTGGCGACACACACAGGGACCGGAAACCTCCTCCAGATAGAAGTTTCTGGGTCGCCCTGTGTTCACCATCTTATATTGGCTCTTCAGTGGGTGACTGAGTGATGGAGTTCGAATATCATGTGACACATAGGGCCAGATTACGACTTTTGGCTGTGCGGGGTGGCCTGCCACCACAATGCGCCAAGAGCTGCTGCTGCCTGCTCTCTATATTACAAGTAATATTTATGTTGTGGTGAGCAGAAGGCATGGCGGCCCCCACGGCAGTGGTACTTTCAAAGGTGGCAGTGCCTTTAATAAAGGCACCGCAATGGGAACACCACACAGGTACCTGCATGACATGGACTATAAAGTCCATGCCGTGCAGGAAGTGGGGCACATGCACCCAGGGGGGTACGTGTTGCGACCCCCTGCATACATACCCAGGCTGAGGGGGCACAGGGGGCCCTGTGGGCTTTCCTTTGTTTCAGCACCACCAGCCTTTTCATGGAGGAAAGACCTCCATGAAAACGCTGGCGGCCCTAAAACTTATAATATGCATGGCGGTACCACATCGGCACCACCTGCATCTTACAATGGTCCTGACCACGTGCCACCGCCAGGGAGCGTCAGTTCCCTGGCAAAGGTCCAATTATGGTCCGACCGCCCAACTCATAATTTAGTGGTTGGACTGTCGGTGCGGCGATGGCTGGACCACCACTGCCGGGCCACCACGAGTCTGGCGTCCTCGGACTACCAGACTCTTAACTAGGCCCATAGCGGTATCATGCGAGTTGCCTAGTTTGTCAATGCTATACATTAAAATCACAAATGCCAAGCGCGAGCATAGTGAAGCGCGCACTTAGGACCTGGCCCCCCGGCCCCCGCCCCCTACCTCAGCTAGTCTCAGGGGCGGCCGGTCAGCCCTATTGGGCGACCGGCCGCCTAGTACTTCCGGGGCATAAGGTGACGCACTTCCGGTGGCGTGGAGGGCGGGGACTGGGGACCTATTTAGGTTCATGGGACAGGGACCCCAGTCTCTTCTTCCTCCACGACACCGGACCGGTTGCTGGCTCCCAGAAGCGTCTTCCCCCTTCACTCCTTTGTTTAGTGTAACTTGCTCTCCTCGTGTGAATCGGAGGTCAGGGGTCTTTCGCTCCAGCACAGCCGGGTCCGGTCCTCGTGGGCGACGACGAGCGCGGGCAGGACGACGCAGCGTCGGCTTTGGGAGGCATACATCTCGTCAGGTGAGGTGGGGGGCGCGTTTGGGGGGGCCTGGGGGCAGCCGTGGATAACATAAGGGGTGGAATTGTTGCGGACTCCTAGTCTGTCCGGATCGGGTGGGTTGCGGCTGCCGACGGGACCCCCTGGGCGTGCTGTTCTCCTCTCCTGTCGACGGGGGCCAGGTATAGTGTTCCGCGGATAGGCTGTAGCAGTTATGCTACTTCTCAGTTAAATGGGATGGGTGACTAGCTGATAGTAAGTTCATGTTAGCCAAATATGCCCCTTTTAAAGTTGGTTTAGCGAGGAACAGGCGTCAGTGGTCCAGAAGCCTTTCACGGTGAATAGGCTTTGTTGAAATGTGCTTCCACATTGCCGTAGCGTTACAGGAGCGAGTTGGCGCATAGCTACTACAAATATTAGTGCTCGATGCCAGGTATGACGGTTCACAAGGGTGTGGGCTTCAGGTTCCTTCCGAAGGAGTGTTGATACAAGAAACGGGACACTGTGTGGGCTTCAGGTTCCTTCCGAAGAAGTGTTGACACAAGAAACGGGACACTACATCTCTGCCACTCTTGCATGTATGAACTTCTGAGCGGGTTTTTAAAATGTGGCTTCAAGCTAGTCTGATGTTTCAAGCGCTCTAATTGTGTGCGCGTGTACAGATATTCTTACAATGTAGTGTGCATGTGCAGCGTTCGGTATGCAGAGGTGGGCGGTCTGTGCCTCCCCCTTGCCTTCTCTTTATCTAGATGTGGCTGGCTGTGCGTACAGACAGATGGTGGTGTGTACATACACTTGTGTGCTCCGGCCTGCGACCCCCTTGCCGCCTTTTTATCTAGAGGAGTCTCAGCTGGGTGTGCGCAGGTACAGACGGGGGGGGGTATGATTGGTAACAATCTTTACCCAATGCGGTAGTAGATGATTCAAGCGCTTTAATTTCAGGTCTTACAAGTCTGATTATCATCGTCTTCATGTGTATTGTATGATCGGTAACAATCTTTAACCAAAGCGTTAGTACTTGGGAGGCTACAGTACCCATGCGGTTTGTGATTGCGCCTGTGTACCACAGTAAGGTTTTTGCCATTGATTGTGCAACACGGAACGCTGGACTGATTATGAGGCATATCCCTTCGTTTCTTGGTGACACAGTGGTGCTGAATATTTCGCGTAATTACTGCAGAATCGAGTTGTGGATGCAGTCGGGACGGGAACTGTGTTTGACAATAATCTGTGGGGTTTTTAAATACTTAAAGCAGAGTTTGTTTAGTTACTTTTAATGTTTTGGTCTTTCCGAAGGTACTAGAAAGCCAGCTCTTTCAACATGTTAGCTGTAAATCTACCGCTCTGGCGGCATTCCGGGCTGGCAGGGCAGTAAGGGCCTGGAAAGTGTTGCTCCTTCCTTGTTAAATGTTTGGGAGAAAACTATGACGTCTTTAACTCCTGCTCCCCTTCAGGCGCTCTGCTTGGCGATCAGTGGGGGCCTAATTGGTTGGGGTTGTTATTACTTTACTGGAGCTACCTTTTCTTCTCATTTGCATGCACGCCTTCCCGCGCCCGCTCGGCCAGGTTGCAGCGGGCCGGGAGGTGAGTCGATGTTTCTATCCCGGGGTAAAGCGATTAGTTAGCGTGGTTTTTTACATATCAACTGGAACTAGCTTATCTGCTAGCTCTTTGTTATAGGAAGCGGATATGCTGTCACATTAATCGCTCTGCTGTATACAGGGTATCATAAATTGCCGCCATTGGCCGTACACTTGCAGGAGCAGTGCTTTCTACTCGGTTTAGATGCTCCATTTCCTTAATGTCCGAAGTCGGGATACTACACATCCATTCGGGGCTGGTCTATTGTAAGTTGCACCTGGGGTTACTCGTACATAGGGACAGGGCAAACTTTCAAAGTATCCATATGTCTGCAGGTCAAGGAGAAGCATGTCCGGTCAGGCCTTGGGTGTGTTGTCACAAGAACATGCTTCAGGGGCCGGGTTTTCATAGGATTTAAAGCCCAGCGGTACCTTGCCTGCTAAGAGAGTTGGCGCCGGAAAATGTACCGGTAAAGGGGGAAGGGTGACGAAGATGTCAAGGGGACGCCGCGCTTCCAATCAATCCGGCATGTTCAGGGCAGGCGGCCTACTCTGCAGTGGTCGGGCACCAGATGCTCACCAAGAGAGGTAAAGTGAGAGTGATATGGTAGCGAGCCCTTAGAGTCAGGGGACAACAAGCTTATGGCCCTAGGTGTTATTTGGCTCAATCCGTGGTCGTTAGGTACTTGTACATGTAGTTCTGGCCTTGGTCTGAATCTAATTGTCCAGACCTTAGGAATAAGTGTACTTTGGGAGTAGAGTTCAGGCCTGGGGCTCTGAGTCCTGACCTAATGAGAAAGTGTACAGCGTGTGGATACTGAGCAGTGGTCCAGTGCGTAGTTGGCTGAAAGTCGCGCAGGTGGCAATGTTTTGGCCTGGTTTGTGGGATCGCTTCGAATGCCGGAGAGGCAATAACACCTTACATCGCGGGATGCTCAAAGATTGGCCAACTTGTACCTTAATGATTGAGTTAATAAGCGGAGGAATCATTGGCTCAGAACGGGTAATTGACAGTGGGCACATGCTCCGACATTGGATGGTTGTCTGGTGGGTAGTGCTTGTTTAACCAGAGTTTAGAGGTTGTAAACAACTAAGGTGCACATAGGGGGCCTGCTCCTTTTAAGCCGGGTTAAACGTTCTTTGAAGGAACCAATATCTGCCCTTAGATGGGTTTTTCGGTACCGTAAGGAGCAGTAGTGGCTTGGTCATGTGACCCCCGCACTCATGGTAAAGCCATATGGGAAGTTCAAAGCGTTAGCATGTAGCGCAATAGGTACAGGATGTGGGGTGGGGTATGAAACTGAGGAGGTGTGGTGCGGAGGCAACGCCGGTGCCACACTCCGATGGGAGCGGATGATCCGCTAAAACTATTGTGACCCCAGAGTGGCGCCGGAGGGTTCATTTTGGTATTGGCCGGGCAGACCCAGAATCCTGAAATGAAGTGGTGAGAGCATTGTACTGTTTTGACGGACTACCAGGGGAACATGGCTGTCTGGTACCCATGGCGGAGGCAGTCGGCCTGAGCAGGACGGCATGGTGGGCCACAATACATCCTAGCAGGAGGAGGGATTAGTGGACACGCAGCGGGCAGCTTTATGAGAACACAATGGGGAGGGAACAAGACAGCCCTGGCCCGAGATAGGGGAAATCGCCAAGTACAGAGGATTATAAGGGTCCGATGCAATCCGGAATGGGGAATGCCATCGGTAATTGTGGAAAAATTCAGACTTACACCCTGGAAATTCATTTACGTAAACAATTTTTTGGGGTGGGAAATATCCAAAGCTAGAAAAACTTGGTGACCTTTTGCTCTGTTACAGTGGGCGCCCAGGCCAAACATTTCAGGGACAGTGTCAGCACGATAGGCCTCATGTGCCCGCAGGGCGATTCTTTGCGACACTGGCAGGAGAACGGGTCCCGGGGGCGTCCTTGTGGTCAGATCAGCCTGGCAGGGTTGGCCTAGCTGGATGAGCCGGGGCGGGAATGACGAGATCCCTTAGATGTTCTACCCTTGCCCTACACCCCTGATGTCCTTCCTACGAGTGCAGCTCAGTATATGAGGGCACACTAGAAGGGGACGGCCGCTTCATGGTCCTTAATTTTGGAGCTTTCCAACTCGGGGTTATCACAGGACATCCAGATCCGATCAGGCGGGGGGGGGGGGGGTGGACATCCAGGGCAACGATACAAAGTGAACTCCAGGGGACTTGATGGGGACCCTGAAGAAATCAAAGGCAGGGGAAAGGGGGCTAGAATACGGCCGGGTCCGGCTTGGCTAGAGGCCCGAAAGCGGTCATACTTGGCCAGGCGCCTGGTTTTACTTGGAGCTTGGCGACAGTGGGTACAGTACCAAGGTAGCTGTTTTAGGGTGAGCATTTACAGGACTGGGACTTGGTGCGTTAAGATATTCGTCCCACTTGGTCAGCACAGGTGCGGCGACGCTAGCTGCAGAAGCAGGCTTACCAAACAGCACCATGGAAAGGCCGGGGAGATGGTTGTCCGAGGGTATGAGAGACCCATTCGGCCGTAATGGTTGGGACAAGAATGCTGATGATTTACCAATAACCGTGCTTGACTTTTCTATTTCTCTCCTCTTCAGTAGTATGCCCGCAATGGTGGTATGGGTACTGGGGCACTCGTTCATGCGTCACGCTACGAGGCGACTATGGCAGCGACGAGTGGTGAAGCCTGGAGGCCCGAAGGGGACAGACTTCCTATGGCGAGGTGGGCGGCCCCGGAAGGTGGGCAAGACCCTGGAATGTCTCGGTGAGGGGAATTGGCCAGGTTGAGCTCAGTGAAGGGCCGCTCTTGGCACATTCCACCCGAATGGTCTTCAGGTGAGGTGATGTATCACGAGGATGGAGTGCGGCTATCGAAGATGGTAATGCGGCTCAAAGGGAGTATGGGCCAGGTTGTGCTTAGTGAAGGGCCGCTGGTTTCATACTCCACACTGAAGGGTTTCCGGTGAGGTGAGCTATAACAGGGACTGAGTACAGTTATCTGACATTGGTACAGATGCCCAGATTGGGCGATTGGGGTCTTTCATTCAGAGCTCAGTTGGGGAAGGTGACGGACCTGTGGGCCCTGGTCACCTTTGTGGCGGTAGAAAGACCTTGGAACAGTAAAATTGACCGACGGAATGGACGGGAGTCCACCTTGCGTACTCCCTAGGCCAGCACTGAGGGGGGGAGAGACGGTAAGCTCTCCGCTGTAAAATATGACCCCGGCTGGGGAGGCTAGGGCGACAGGTTACGAGCCTCCTGGGTCCCTGGTCAGCCTGGTGGTCTGAGGGTGGGCCCCTGGAGAGGGCGGACAAGGATCAGAGGTTTGGGGGCCCACTCCTCATGGGGTGCAGGTGGGTTGCACCTTGCGTGGATGCTCTGCATGGAAGATGCGAGATGGAAGGCCCCTTAGTGCTGGAGGACTAGAGTCTTGCAGAAGAAGATCTGGAAAGTCAAGAATAAAATTGTGTTGATAACTGTAAATAATGAATTTGAAATGCCTTGTCATGTTTATGAAATGTCAAATATTAAACATGGCCGTTTACACCCACAGAAATCTCTGTCGATGTTTTAATGTGGGTTGTCAAATTATCAGGAGGGAGCGGGGAGCATGCTGGGGGATCCAGGTCCTATGCCAAGCGCGAGCATAGTGAAGCGCGCACTTAGGACCTGGCCCCCCGGCCCCCGCCCCCTACCTCAGCTAGTCTCAGGGGCGGCCGGTCAGCCCTATTGGGCGACCGGCCGCCTAGTACTTCCGGGGCATAAGGTGACGCACTTCCGGTGGCGTGGAGGGCGGGGACTGGGGACCTATTTAGGTTCATGGGACAGGGACCCCAGTCTCTTCTTCCTCCACGACACCGGAACGGTTGCTGGCTCCCAGAAGCGTCTTCCCCCTTCACTCCTTTGTTTAGTGTAACTCCCACCCACCCATCCCTTAGCTCAGTAGGTTGGAGGGGCGTGTTGCGGTAGAAAGACCTTGGAACAGTAAAATTGACCGACGGAATGGACGGGAGTCCGCCTTGCGTACTCGCTAGGCCAGCACTGAGGGGGGGAGAGACGGTAAGCTCTCCGCTGTAAAATATGACCCCGGCTGGGGAGGCTAGGGCGACAGGTTACGAGCCTCCTGGGTCCCTGGTCAGCCTGGTGGTCTGAGGGTGGGCCCCTGGAGAGGGCGGACAAGGATCAGAGGTTTGGGGGTCCACTCCTCATGGGGCGCAGGTGGGTTGCACCTTGCGTGGATGCTCTGCATGGAAGATGCGAGATGGAAGGCCCCTTAGTGCTGGAGGACTAGAGTCTCGCCGAAGAAGATCTGGAAAGTCAAGAATAAAATTGTGTTGATAACTGTAAATAATGAATTTGAAATGCCTTGTCATTTTTATGAAATGTCAAATATTAAACATGGCCGTTTTACACCCACAGAAATCTCTGTCGATGATTTAATGTGGGTTGTCAAATTATCAGGAGGGAGCGGGGAGCATGCTGGGGGATCCAGGTCCTATAAAGGTTGAATGGGGCATTAATCGCTTTCTGTTTAGTTGCCCAATAGTTGCACAGGCACGCGTCCTGAAATATTAGTCAGCAAGCCTGGTGGGAGACTGTCACTCGAGCTTTTTCACTGCATTACATTTGGGGTCTCATGAGCATGCCTTCATGGCTTTCATTTGCCAAACTGGTGTGCCATTACTCTGACGGCCCTTCTCTCAGCTGAATGTCTCTATGGGCCTCATTGCATGTCTAGGCTTTTCATAATGCCCCTGATAAACAACAATACCACAGGGTACTTTATTTATCTGGTGCAATAAATAACACTGATAGTGAGTTATTGGGGATGAACATGCAGATTTTGGTGTTTAGCGCACCAAACTCCACATGATTCGGTAAATATCATAGGTTTTCCCCCATTATATTTCTGCAGGTTGACCTGCCAAAATTTAATGAAGGTTGGGTTATTTAACACATCAAAAAATTATCAGATGTGTTAAATACCTTCAAACTCTTTATTTTGACTCATGAGTAAACAGGGGGTTGCACATAGGACAGGCTATAACAAACAACACGTAAGTGGGGTCTCAATGCGAGTTGCTCTGCTAGCCTTAACAGAAAATGTCACCCAGAAATCTTGGATTTCTTCTATTTTATCTCTGCTGCTGAAATTTCCATAAATGACATCGAAAACTCTGGTTGCTCCTTAATAACAAACATTACAGAATAATTGTGTCTGTCTTATGAATCCCAGAGCGTTGTCTAATGTATTTAAGATCATCATTATTATAATATTCACTTGAGAAATGTTAGATATTTGTAGATTGAAAGAGCCAGTTGAAATGCAACCCGTGTAATCTGCTCAAGCGAAGACCTCAAGAGAAAGAGTACGTGATTAAAAAAATGATAAAACCATCTTGTAATAACACGTATACTTTATAATACCACAGATTTCTATTCAAGAAAAAAAAAAGCATATTATTTTATGTGAATGGCTTTTTAAACAAATATATTTTCCTTGCGCGTTATTAACTAAATGTGTTTCAAATGCTGTTTGTGTCAGAGAAACACTTCACTGTCTCACTCAAGCTTTCCATTTCCCATCCCTTATTTCAGTAATATTGTCAAACTAAATATCTATGACCACTTGAAGCAGTAAACACTATTCATTATCAGAGAGCTCCTTTTCGGTCTTGCTACAGACAGCTTGAACTGTTGTTAGGTCTCGCTATAAATAGCTTTAGCTGTCTGTTGCAAGAACTCTTGCAAATAGATCAAAAAGAAGAAAAAAGAATCAGAAAAAAGCACAGAGAGTGGGTTTTGGGTAGGCTCTCTCCAGCCATTGGCTTTCATGTGTTTTAAAGGGCTGTTCGTTAAGCATTTTGAGAATCGTTACATTGCCCTCTTTGTTTCTCCTTTAGATATTTGTGTCATAAAGTGCTTTTTGGTAAAGTGTAAATGCAGCATGATGCTTACCTAAAGATTGAGACTGGGCTTGTGTCCTTTGATGTATTTACTTTGCGAGCACAACAACATTTTAATTGTTGATTTATGGGTTTACTGTTTAGATGCCTAAACTTGCCCTACACTACAGTAAAAGAACATTGATAGTCGCCAATGCTTCAGTTACTCACATGTTAATCACATTATTCTAATTCTTTTCCCATTTCTGAATCCTTACGCCATATGGTGTGTACACACCATGGAGACACGTTTCCTACATGCATGGAAATACATGTAAACTCCTCCCCCTTCGGTTGTGCCTATATAATACCTCATTCCCACTGAAACCTCTGAAGTTGACTTGAAAAGCAGCCAAGCAGACTGCAATCAGAGCCAGGCATAGAGCAGAGATGCTGGGAAGATCATAAGGAGGCAAAATCAGAGTAAGTCATGAAAGCCCTATGTCCTCATCACTTACTCATCACAATCCTCAGTTCATCTGGATGTGCCAAAATAGGCAAAACTGACACCAATCACCCACAAAGGTAGCCAACTGGAAAGGACAACGTCCAGCTATGAAGGTGAAACATCACGACCAGAACCACAAGAAAGCCACAAGTGCCTGTGCCAAAGCAAGCCAACATGCACTAGAAGCTCAAAAGGCAGTTGGCACAACTGATGCACCCCGAGGAGCAGGGACCCAAAATTAAGGAACAGCTGCAATAGTGATCTGCAAAAGGCAACCAGAGGGTCAAGGAGGCCATAGACAACAGCAGTAACTCAGTTAACAGTGCAGGGAAAGGGTCTAAAGGGACAAAAACACAAACAGGAAGACTCTTCAATAAAGCAGGCACTCTCCAGCTAAAGACAAAATGAGAGCCCATGGAACAGAATGTGACTAAACCCCACCTCCTAGTGGGATGCAGGAACAGTCCTGATCCAAGGCAGGAGAATGAGGCTCCTAAACAAGCCCAACACCAAGCACCCTTGAAATCACAGGGGAAAGGCCACACACAGATACTACATCATTGCCAAAACATGACAAAAGATTATATTGACCTGAGCAGGTTCCTAAGGCAAATCCAGAGCGATTGCCAGTTGTATAGGCTGGTTGCAAGCATTCCTCCTGTCACCTTATGTGTGTTTGACGTATGACTATTAGTTTCCAAGGTTATGCCCAGACGTGGATCCACAGGATTCAAGCCATTCCATATTGATGAGACCAAACAAGGCCAAAACAGGACTGGGGTTGCTTATGGTCCCTTCTGTAAAGGACGTCATCTGGCATGGGTCAGCACTTATCGGTATGCGGTGGGCTTCTGTCTTCAGTGTCACTGTGGCTTAAAAGTGGTGGTTTGGATTATTATCCGGAGGGATTGCCAGTGGTTTAGACTGTTTGTGAGCATTCCTCCTATCACCTTTTGTGTGTTTGATGTAAAGGGGAAGACAGAGAAGAGCCAACGGTCACCCACAAGATAGAAGATCAGTGTCCAAAGAGACTGGTATATCAGTGTAAAAAAGACATCCCCAAAAAACGCCAGCAGAAGTTTTCCCTATTTAATGGCCAGGACCCATCAGTCCACTGGGGGTGATAAACCCAGAAGACAAACTAAATGCCGGCAGGCACAGGGCCTCCAGGGTATAAGCAAAATGCGCTGGAAAACCGAACCTGAAGCAAGAAACCAAACAGCTGCAGCCAAGAGCAGATGCAGCACCTGCCCAGGGCCCATTGGGGAGCACCATTCTCACAGCAAAAAAGGGAGAAGGGACAAGCTCTGAGGGAGAGAGAGTGTAAGCCAACAACAAGGCACTCATTAGTAGGCAAAGTAGAACTTGGGAAGGTCAAGCTTATATCCCAGCAAGAAGTTAGGTGGGAGGAACTACTAGAATCCACAGCCAACAGTCTGAACGAAAAAGGGTGCAGCAACTCGGAGACATATTTCCAAGCCATAGGCACTAAATCACCCAGAATTTTAAGAACTGTATGTTGGCCCTCATTAATTGGATGAAGGATAATTTCATTAAACCTAATGCTTACAAAACAGAGGTCCTTATGTATGGACACCACTGTTCATTTTTGGTTTACCAACTGGTGGCTGTCTACCATTGGCTTTCCTCCCATTCTGCTTGAGTCAGCAAAACACTTAGGGATAATATTTTATGAAGCCTGGCCTTTGATACGTGAGTAAACCAGACCGTTCTTAAGATAATTTGTCCCTACATCCTAGAGACTGTTAGGAAAACTGTCATCATAGCAGTAATTTCCTCTAGGCTGGAGTACTCTAATGCACTTTACCTTAATATTGATCAAAGATCTGTAACCAAACTGCAAACAGTATAAAACACTGCTGCTCAACTTATTCTAGCTATTCACCTTACCGTTTGGTATTGGAGGAGCATAAAAAAATAACATTGGCTCCCAGAGCTAAAACGAATTGCCTTTAAGGTCCTTTGCATTGCACAAAGAGCTCTATATAATCAGGGTCTTCACTTCTTTAGAGACATATTTCATTGGTAACTCCCTTCCAGGTTGCTGCATTCCACACAAAGCAGACGGCTGAAAGTCCCCAGACTCCAGAGGGCCAGATGGGGAGGGATGTCCCTTGTTCATAGCACAGATAAACTATGGAACTCACTTCCCTGGTATATTTCTAAACTAGAAAAACATAATTTATGTAGAAAGAAATGGGAAAAGTAACTCTTCTCTTGTTAATTTACTTCCAGCACTTTAGATTTCTGTTCTTAGATTTGAAAGTTAAGTTGTTTTTTGTGTTTAGAGCACCTTGACACCTTTGGTTATATGCAGGCTTTCAGTTCACCCATGCCCTAATATCAAAGGCTCAATAGGTAGCCAGGACTGTATGGTCCCAGAAGGCCGACTAGAGGCACATAAAGGAGGATCTATAAGAATGAGATAAGGTGGGCAGCAAAGGAATCCATTCCTTCCTGCAAAGAACAATCAAACACTGCACACTTGGAAGGACAGAACCATCAAAGAAGGCATCAACACATTGTTCTCACTACCGCAGGAGCGGGTGGAGCCCTAAAAGAGCACACAGCCCAGGGCGAGGGGTAAAGTAGAGCTGCACACCACTTTCAAAGACCCCCAACACCCAAGGTGCGAGGGTATTGTAGGAGTAAGACAAAAAGGGCCAGAACAGGGCAGCTACTATCATCACATACACCCAAAGACAATTGACAATAAGAGAAAGGAGGATGATCAGCAAGAAACAAGAAATGGCCAGGGCTCCCTAAGGGTCAAAGATAAAAACTTAAAGGTTAGTAGGCAAAGGCTTAATCCACATGGGGATCCTAAGCCCAAGAATAAGTACACCCATCCACAGTCTTGCAGAGAGAAATGAGTGAGACCAGACATGAATACACCAGCCAAGGCCCAGGTAGTGCCATTTAAAACTGTTTGGGTCACACAAAAAGACTGTGTAGGAAATTGGGCTATTGGTTGAGGGGGTGAATCCTTGTCAAGCAGCAACCACAATTCGTCTCAGGGTGGAGTCACAAGCAAATGCTCATCCATAGGTTAGCTTGGCACAGAGCAGTCAGTCTTAACTCCGAGGCAATGTGTAAAGTATTTGTACAAAATTTCAACAGTAACAAAGTGACACCAAAAAGGAGCTTACTACAGAGCTGAAAAAATAGAGTAATTGTTAATAAATAAAACAAGATCAAAATGACAAAAATCTAATATATTAAATTTTAAAGATTTTGTGGAAATAGCGGCAAAAGGTGTAAAGCACCAACAGTAGATATGGCAAGCGTCCAGAGCACACAATAAGAGTAAACAGACCTGTTTGTCTGTAAGTAGTAATCGTAGGGATAGACCGGACAAAGCGTATAGTTTTCAAAAGGTTTTATTCACCCACAGTGTTCCCAACCTGGGAATCACTGTCAAACACAAATCCAGCCGACACGTGTTTCGTCACAGCATGTTGCTGTGACTCTTCAGGGCTGATGTGAAGGATCAAAAAACGTGGTCGGGGAACCGGTGATAATTCCAACCCGGTCCTAATCGGGTGGTGTAAAACTTAAATTGGTGGCACCAATCGGGTTGCCGGTGCCGCTCTGTAAATAACCGGACTTGTTGTATCTACAAGTTCCGGGGAACTGTGGCCGTGTTTGGCCAGAGAAGTTACGTCGATCAATCGGTATCCAAAGTGCGGGAGTCCGCCAATTTAAGTTTTACACCACCCGATTAGGACCGGGTTGGAATTATCACGGGTCCCCGACCACGGTTTTTGATCCTTCACATCAGCCCTGAAGAGTCACAGCCACATGCTGTGACGAAACACGTGTCGGCTGGATTTGTGTTTGACAGTGATTCCCAGGTTGGGAACACTGTGGGTGAATAAAACCTTTTGAAAACTATACGCTTTGTCCGGTCTATCCCTACAATTACTACTTACAGACAAACAGGTCTGTTTACTCTTATTGTTTGCTCTGGACGCTTGCCTTATTTACAGAAAAGGGGGTCCCCTGTCCTTCTTTCTCTACAGAGGTTAAAGTTTTCCTCTGGCCAAGAAGCACCAACCAAATTATTCTTTTTGAGAACTCATTTACTATTACTCTACCGTAACAAGTTGAGCGCCACTGTTTCTGAATACTACAAAAACCGACTCGCAGAACTCCCACCAACAGTAGATATCTTGTCGTGAAGGACTGGTACAAAGTAACAAGTTCTGGCAGACCATGAAGGAGTGTGAGTCGGCTACATGTGCCCAGTTAGACCAGCTGAACAAAGTACCTTCAATTCTGGTTTGAGGAGTGCTGTGAGGAGCCATGTTGAAGATGCAGCAGCAGTGATGGATCGGTTTTGAGATGCAGCATGGCTGTGGTGCCTGATCCTGTTGCATCATCATTGAAGATACCGTTGACGAGGGCTTGAGGTGCGAAGTCCAGAGTCAGGGATGCCTCACACAGTCGGGTGATCTGTCAGTTCTGAGGAGCTGCAAGGCTGTGATGCAGAGTCCATCTTCATTGTTGAGGCAGCTGTTGAGAGATGTGAGGGCCTGTGCCGAGGATGGGTCCTGCAGCAATGATTCCAAAGGCGAAGCGGGCTGCCGCCTCAATGCAAGTCTTTGCGATGGGTCCAATCCACACAGCAGCAGAGATATATCGGTTCTGATTAGGGTTGCACTGCACAGTATAGGGGATGTGTCAGTTCTGCTGGGTACACAGAGGCTGGCAATGCACCAAAGGCCCACTTCAAGGGTCCAGGACTGGGGTGGCACCACTTGGCAGGGTAGATTCACAGATGGCAGAGTTCGGGTGCAAGGTTGTTAGAGCCATCTGTCCCTGAGCTCAAGTCAGGAGCCCAGCCAACTAGCCCTTTGAGTCACTCTGGGGTTCTGGGTTTAATAGATGTAGGTACAGTCCTTCTTACCTAGGCAGCAGGTCAGCACAGCAGACCAGCAGCATAGCAAGGCAGTAGTCTAGAGGAAGTGTGTTCCAACAAAGTGGCAGTCCTTCAGCAGCACAGCAGTCTTTCTTCCTGGTCCAGAAGTGTACCGAAGAGCTGGTGTCTGAGGTCAAGTATTTATAGTCAGTTGTGCCTATGAAGTGGGGGAGAAGCTTCTAGAGGCTTCCCTTTGAAGTCCCAGGCATCCTGCCTTCCCTGTCCTGGCTCCAAACTAATTACAAGGGGTATATATCCCTCTGTGCGGAGGCAGAACACAACCTATTTAAGTGTAAGGGGCTGTGCCCAGCTCCTCACTCCCATCCTGCCAGTGATGGCCCATCCAGGCACACCTAATCTCCCTATTGTGTGTGGCTATCTAGGAGGAATACAAACACCCCATCTGTCAGATACACACCATCATGTAACCAGGGACAGGCTATAGGCACTAAATTGCAAAGTTGGAAAATGCCAACTTTCTAAAAGTCACAATGTCAAACCTTGTAGGCACAAGGTGGATAACCTGATCACTCCTCTGTGCTAATAAAGCAAAATGTTTCCAAAGTATGATTGAATAGTTCAAAGTTTTATTCACTTTGTATTTTTTTCTTTTTGATCCATGTATATTTACATTTTTATGGTTTCAAATAATTCTGTTTTCCAAACAAATCAATAGTCACAATTTGATTATATCCAAGGTTTTCAAAAGTTCCAAAGTTCACATTATGTACATAGTTGAAATCCCCAATGCATTTCGAGGAAAGTCCTCTTCGTCAGGGGGTTCAGATAGTACTGTAAGTAAATGGAAAAAGGATGTGTGGGTCAGGAACCAGGTGTAAAAATGAAGGACTGTAAATAATCTAAAAACGAGGGTCATGCAAGTGCAATCGGTTTAAAACGAATGTGAAGTGCGAAGGATCTTAGTAACAATGTGCTCCACGTGACTATAGCTGAAAATGAATGCGAGGCGAAGGAAAGTGCTGGTGACTCGGTGATGTCAATCTATCGTGAATCGATGTGCCCGATTATTAAGAAAAAGGAGACGTGTGGTCAAGTGCGGGGAATTGTTGCAGCGTGTCAGATTTGGGTAACGTGTTAAAAATATTGTGGGTTTAACGGTGACCGGTTAAGTGCATACGAGGTCCGGGATCTAGATTGTGAAAACCTACTTAAAGACGAAGTGGATATAAACGGTGAATGGTGAAGGACATGCAAAGGGTCGGGAGTCCGGTCGCTTACCTAGAGCGTTAAAGGTGATACGGATTCATGCTGGTGCCGAAACGCCATTCCTGGAACGCGGAAGTCGCCGGTCGCTGTGAGCATGCGTGTATAACGGACTAGCGTGTAAAGGTAGAAAACAGACTTCTATAGTGAATCCCGAGGAGGAAAAGAAACTAAAAGGTGGTGAAAAAAGAAAAGAAAAGAGAAAGGACTAGTGCATGGGGTGGAAATGTGTGGTGAAAAGAAATATGTTCAGATGTCAAAAAGGAATAAAGAAATGGAGAAATAAAGAATGAAAATAAAAAACGAACTGCACTAAAACAGGGAGAAAGGTGTAAGATGGGTAAAGGGAATGGGTAATAGCCTGAGGGAAGAAAAATGAACAAACATAATGCAATGTAATTAAGGTGACACAGAAGATGTTATAATTTAGGTATGCAAGCACAAAAAAGCGAACAATCAACCTAGGTTGGTACATTATGAAAAAGTTACTGATCAGAGAAAGCTGCTGAGTTCCAAACGTTCGTTGAGACCTTTTGGGGCGGTGGTACCCAATTTAAAAATCCAAAAACGTTCTCGTTGGAGCAAGTATTTTTTGGGGTCCATGCCCTCCGGTTTTTCAACGACTTCAAGTACTAGGAAGCGTATTTGACTGTTATTGTGATTCGACTGGGTAAAGTGGGCTGATACACAGGACTTTAAGTTTTTGTTACGAATGTTGCTTCTGTGTTCATTGAGTCTCGTCTTTATTTTCCTTTCAGTTTTCCCTACGTAAGGAAGTCCGCAGGGACATTTCAAGAGGTATACCACATTCATGGTGTCACAAGTGGCATTGGTTTTGAGAAGGATTTGTTTGCCGGAACTGGGATGGTTTATGCAATTGCCTGAAATGATGTTATGACAGTTTTGCACCATTTCTACCACGACTGAAGACAACACCATCATGGATTTATGTCCCAAGAGCACATTTTTGGCCCCAGTGAGCCACAAATCCCTTGACATATTCGAAGCTTTAGTACAGAAAGACTTGGATAACATTCAACAGACCTCAGTAAGACATAAACAAAACCTCACAAGCCAAGAAAAAATCGCATTGCAGCAATTAGCAACCAACAATGAGATCACGATCTGCCCTGCTGACAAGGGTGGCTCGCTAGTTATCTTGGACACCCAATTCTATTTAGATAGCGTGAACAAACATTTGACAGAGGCCAACGTTTATGTGGAAATACAGTCAGACCCTACCAAAGAATACGCTGCAGTCCTCCAAACCATCGTTGACAAAGCAGTATTCACAGGCACAATTACCACTAAAGACCGCAGTTATCTCATCAAAACCCATCCCAGGACTCCACACTTGTACATGATCCCCAAGATCCATAAACATCCTACCAAACCCCCATTCAGACCCATTGTCAGTACGTGCAATTCCATCCATGAACCCATCGGTACCTACATTGACCGCCACTTGCAACCTTCCGTGAAACAGATGATCAGCTATCTTCAAGACACCACCGATTTCCTATCCAAACTCATTCTCATCAAGATCGACCCACACACACCAGTTCTTCTCTGTACCATAGATGTAAACTCACTATACACCTCCATCCCCCATAACCTCGGCATCCAAGCGACAGAAGCGGCTCTACTCAGAACCACCAAACCACATGAGCTACAAGTTTTCATCATGGAACTGATTGAATTCACTCTAATGCACAGCTACTTTAGGTACCAAACCAAATTCTACAGTCAACTGTCAGGAGTAGCTATGGGCAACTGCGCTGCCCCATCATACGCTAATCTTTTTATGCAGGACTACGAAACCGAACACATTCTAACTGTATCTCATTGGAAAAACCACCTTCAAATCTACTACCGCTACATCGACAACTTTTTTTTAATTTGGACTGGCACAGAACAACAATTGATAACAGCCATTAACCATCTCAATGATGTAAACGAAAGAATTCAATTCACACACAACATCAACCGTACCATGATATCCTTCCTAGATGTCAACATCACCATCAAGGACAACCAACTTCAAACATCCATTTTCACCAAACCAACAGATCGAAATAATTACCTGCATTATTCTAGCTTTCACCAACCCAGTTTGAAGAAGCATCTACCATACTCGCAACTACTGAGAGCCAAAAGAATTGCTTCTACTGAAGAATCATTCGTCCAGGACAGCACTAATATCATGGATAAATTTTCAAAGAGGGGATACCCACAACAAATCATCACATCAGCATACATGAGAGCGAGCTCCACGGACCGCTCTTCACTACTCACACCAAAAATCAGACCAAGTTCCACTAATCAACCCAATGTTTTTGTCAGTAAATTTTCAACCAAAAGCCATCTTATCAAAAGAAGTATCAAAACTCACTGGCGAATACTACAATTGGAACCAGATTTCAACAACCTGTTTAACCAAGTACCAATCTTTGCATACCAAAGATCCAAAAATCTACGATCACTTTTGAAACAACACACCATTGAACCAACCATTTACAAAGGAACCATTCCCTGTCACAATTGCCAAAACTGTCATAACATCATTTCAGGCAATTGCATAAACCATCCCAGTTCCGGCAAACAAATCCTTCTCAAAACCAATGTCACTTGTGACACCATGAATGTGGTATACCTCTTGAAATGTCCCTGCGGACTTCCTTACGTAGGGAAAACTGAAAGGAAAATAAAGACGAGACTCAATGAACACAGAAGCAACATTCGTAACAAAAACTTAAAGTCCTGTGTATCAGCCCACTTTACCCAGTCGAATCACAATAACAGTCAAATACGCTTCCTAGTACTTGAAGTCGTTGAAAAACCGGAGGGCATGGACCCCAAAAAATACTTGCTCCAACGAGAACTTTTTTTGATTTTTAAATTGGGTACCACCGCCCCAAAAGGTCTCAACGAACGTTTGGAACTCAGCAGCTTTCTCTGATCAGTAACTTTTTCTTAATGTACCAACCTAGGTTGATTGTTCGCTTTTTTGTGCTTGCATACCTAAATTATAACATCTTCTGTGTCACCTTAATTACATTGCATTATGTTTGTTCATTTTTCTTCCCTCAGGCTATTACCCATTCCCTTTACCCATCTTACACCTTTCTCCCTGTTGTAGTGCAGTTCGTTTTTTATTTTCATTCTTTATTTCTCCATTTCTTTATTCCTTTTTGACATCTGAACATATTTCTTTTCACCACACATTTCCACCCCATGCACTAGTCCTTTCTCTTTTCTTTTCCTTTTTCACCACCTTTTAGTTTCTTTTCCTCCTCGGGATTCACTATAGAAGTCCGTTTTCTACCTTTACACGCTAGTCCGTTATACACGCATGCTCACAGCGACCGGCGACTTCCGCGTTCCAGGAATGGCGTTTCGGCACCAGCATGAATCCGTATCACCTTTAACGCTCTAGGTAAGCGACCGGACTCCGGACCCTTTGCATGTCCTTCACCATTCACCGTTTATATCCACTTCGTCTTTAAGTAGGTTTTCACAATCTAGATCCCGGACCTAGTATGCACTTAACCGGTCACCGTTAAACCCACAGTATTTTTAACACGTTACCCTAATCTGACACGCTGCAACAATTCCCCGCACTTGACCACACGTCTCCTTTTTCTTAATAATCGGGCACATCGATTCATGATAGATTAACACCACCGAGTCACCCGCACTTTCCTTCGCCTCGCATTCATTTTCAGCTATAGTCACGTGGAGCACATTGTTACTAAGATCCTTCGCACTTCACATTCGTTTTAAACCGATTGCACTTGCATGACCCTCGTTTTTAGATTATTTACAGTCCTTCATTTTTACACCTGGTTCCTGACCCACACATCCTTTTTCCATTTACTTACAGTACTATCTGAACCCCCTGACGAAGAGGACTTTCCTCGAAATGCATTGGGGATTTCAACTATGTACATAATGTGAACTTTGGAATTTTTGAAAACCTTGGATATAATCAAATTGTGACTATTGATTTGTTTGGAAAACAGAATTATTTGAAACCATAAAAATGTAAATATACATGGATCAAAAAGAAAAAATACAAAGTGAATATAACTTTGAACTATTCAATCATACTTTGGAAAAATTTTGCTTTATTAGCACAGAGGAGTGATCAGGTTATCCACCTTGTGCCTACGAGGTCTGACATTGTGATTTACCTTTCGCCCTTCCTGGACAGTAAGGGCAGCCTCCTGATCACCCTAAGAGACCTATCTTTCCCTGAATACCCAGTTAACCAGCTATTTGTACCCCGGAGTGCAGCGGACACCCTTCTTTTCTTTAACTTTCTAAAAGTAGCATTTTCAGAACTGTAATTTAAAATCTGACTTCACCATAAGTTAGGATTTTTAATAAGAATTCCTGAGACCCCAACCATGAACTGATTACCTATTTCCATTTGGCAAATACACTTGTAAATGTAATAAGGTAGCTCCAATGTTATCCTATTGGAGAGGTAGACCTTGCAGTAGTGAAAAATGAATGTAAAAGAGTTGTTCACTAACAGGCCATGTAAATCTTAAAAGTACATCTCCTACCTTTTAAAAACACTGCACCCTGCACTCTTGGCTGTCCAGGGCCTACCATATGGAGGTGACTTATATGTAGTAAAACTGAAGGTTTGGGCCTAACAAAAGGTTTATTTTTACAAGTCGACATGGCAGCTTAAAAATACACACCCAGGCTGCAATGGCAAGCCGTCGTCAGGATTTCACGGGCTACGTAAGTGGGTGGCACAATCAGTGCTGCAGGTCCTTTAGTTGCATTTAATATACAGGCCTGGGCACAGGTAGTACTACTTTACTTGGACTTACAGGTACATTAAATATGCCAATTGGGTATAAGCCAGTGTTACCATATTTTAAGGAGCTAGAATAGGTACTTTAGCAGTGGTAAAGTGCACAGAGTCCCAAGGCCAACAAAAACAAATCCAACAAAAATAATGGAGGAGTGAAGGCAAAAAGTCTGGTTGTGGCCCTGTAAAGGAATGTCTTGGAACAAAAAACATGCTAAGGGAAGTACCAGGTCAGCCATACCTCCAGGGAGTGAGAGGTTGAAGCCCCCAGGACTAAAGCTTCTCACCCAGGAATAAGATCAAGCCTCAAGAAGAACTGTATGGGACATTCTATTGCCAGACAGCATGCTGAATAAGTAGGATGTGGAAAAAACGAGTAAATATTAAGAAGATCCACCAGAATAATCCAAGTAAAACTGTATTGGCCACAGTGTCCCCACTTCCCAAGCAGTTGGTAAGCAACTTAAAACCCAGACAAAGGGGCAGGAGGCGATACTAAGTTGGAAATTGACAGCAACCAGGAGCTCCAAATCCAACTAGGAGAAATAGGAGCACAACCATAGAAGATTAAGATGCACAAGGAACTGAAGTCAAAGAATGCAGAGGTACCTGGAGTAAAAATGCAAATCCCATTACAGGAACTACAAAGTGAAAAGGAAGAGTCGGGTTAACCACCCTCAAACCCCAAGAGCAAATAGGGTTGGGGTGGGCTAAAGCCCAAACAAAAAGACAGATCCAACTCCCAATTCAATGAAGAAACTATAGAGCAACTCACAAGCATAAAGCCAAGCAGGCAGCTACTGGAACCCCAAAGGAAAGCCACTGTACCACATGAGGATACAAATGATCAAGTCCTGATCTACACCATGTGACTATGTAGTGCACATGGAACAGCACCATGCCAAACATTATCCATTTAAAAAAGAGCGACACAAGAGACAGATTAGAAGGTGTGACTCCACACAGAGACGGGCCATCAAAAACATATTTGGGACACCAAATGATCCGAAATGATAGAGATACAGCACATGAAGAACCACCATCAAACACAAGAAAGGTAGTCTGGGTCAGTCCACCGACAACCAAAACATCAAACAAAAAGGAGGGAGATGTCAGGGCAGCATGACTGACCAGAGAGCAAAGCCCTGTTTCACAAGCATTAGGCCAACCAGCGATACACACGAAACAGGGAAGACAATCCATGACAGGGTTAAAAAAATTCTATGAACAAACTCCATTGCAAATCCTCTGAATAAGAAAAAGAGAGGGTAGTAGGAGAGGTATATCAAAGAAAGCTGAACTAGGGCACATACCTCCACAACGCCCAAGCCCAGCAGGTGAACAGTGGGAAGATGAAACACAACCTGGCACCCGTTTAAAAAGTATTATTCCAAACCTACCCCATGGCCAACAAGGAAGCAGCGAAGGGCATGGGAAACACCAGAGCAACAACACACATTCCCAGACAAGCTCAGCAAGAGGACCTAGGGACACCACAATGGAGCATGAGACAAGTTAAGAAAACAAGACAGCTTCAGAAGCTCATGCCCAGCACACACTACAGGGAGATTGGAGGGACAACACACCTGCCTTCCAGCCATGGGTTCTCCTGGGCCTCATGGCAATTAATTGCAACCAGTCTTAAGCACCGTAGGGGGCACACACACACTTAGGAAGACCCACACCCACTTGTGATCTCGGGAGAGGGAAGGGAGAATCAACATCTAAGAAGGAATGGCACCAACATCAAGAAAAGTAGCTACAAATCCAGCTCCAGTCCAGGCAGTGAGTTTGTTAAGGGCTGGTTAAACACAGTGTCCAGTACCACACAGCCCTATACAAGCCCGGAAAGAAGGCATGGATTCACATGCCAGCCGAAAAAAGGCCACTTACCCAGCTGGGACCCCAAAAGTCAGCAAAAGTCAGGAAAATAATCAACAAAAAACTGAAAAAACCCAAAAAACTCACAACGTAAACAAGATCTCTCATCCAAAGACAAGAAATGGAGAGTGACTGTCTTCAAAAGGGGCCAGACAAAGCAAGAGGTTTCTGGGTACAAGTGGTACTTTCTTGGTGCACCTGAAGGGGGAGGACTTATATAGGACATGAGGTTCATGCTGCTTGGTTGTTGACACATTTATGATGTGAGGATTAGAATGAGGAGGCGATGAGGAGGTAATCACACTTGTGCCGTAGTTTGTTTTACTTTCCGGTCATTATAGCAAACGCAGCATTTTCCTCGGCGACTTTAACCTGCACTGGAATGATCTTAAGGATCCCCATGTCAACGCCATTAAAGACCTCCTGACCGATCTAGCCTTGACCCAAGCTTGCCCTCTCCCAACCCACCTGAAAGTAGCCACTCTTGACTGGATCATCTCCAAGGAAACTACCGTCAAGCTCACCTCGATAGAGCCTTTTTGTTACCTAGCACACGCAAGACAAAGACACCAACCCAGGTACTCCCAAAGCGCTGGGTCAGAGACACCAAAAACCTAAACATTAACAAGCTTGAAATCCACTGCAAAACAGACCTACCCCCCCCCCCACATCACCTCGGTCAGTGACCTTAATGATCACTACTTGGCTACTATGTCAAGCATCTTGGATGACCTAGCCCCTCTTAAACTAAATAGAACTCAAGTCAGAGATAAAAACCCATGGTTCACTGGTTCCCTCAACGATGAAAGAAGATCCCTCCGACAGCGTGAAAGAACCTGGAGACAGCACCCCTCAACAGACCACCTAAAACTCCTTCGCCAGGCCAGAAATATCTACAACAAGAACATCGTCAACTCAAAAAAAGAATTCTTCAGAGTGGAGCTAGGAAACGCCCAAAACAGACCTCGCAAACTCTTTGAGATGGTTAAACTACAATCGAACAAACTGTCCAAAACTGTGAAAGAAAACCCCAAGTCTCTCATCTCCTCTGAGGCTTTCTCCTCATTTTTCACAAACAAAATCAAAACCTTGGATACTGAACTCAAGGCCGCATCCTTCCCCCCTCCAAACTTTGACCCTCTACCTCCTCCTTCCTCGCCGCCACGATCCTTACCAAAGAATCTAGCCCACTGGTCTGAATTTGCATCCTATGACGAAGTCACTGTCGCGAAAATCCTGGCTTCCCTGAACCCCAAAAACCACTTCAATGACCCGCTCCCCTCAAACTGTCTCGCGACCGTTACCAAATCCATAATTCCTAGCTGGACTACAATCATTAATGCATCCCTACAACAGGGATCAATACCGATCTTGCTGAAAACAGGCCAAGTCCTACCCATTCTGAAAAAACCGTCGCTGGACCCAGCCTCCCCAGACAACTTCAGACCAATTTCCAATATTCCGCTCCTGGCGAAAGTGCTGGAAAAGTGTGTTCAATTACAGTTAAGTCACCACATCAACAACTACCATCTACTCGATGACTGTCAATCTGATTTCTGACCCGGGCACAGCACCGAAACCACCATGCTCCACATTGTTGATGACGCTCTTCAAGCCCTCGACCAAGACAAAACCTGTCTCCTGATCCTCCTTGATCTATCATCGGCCTTCGACACGGTCAACCATGCGATGCTACTCGAACGCCTTAAACTCAGGATGGGATTAGAAGGCACAGTCCTCGACTGGTTCAGATCCTACCCCCAGAACCGATCTCAGAGATTTCTAGTCAATGGCGAACTGTCCGTTCCCTCCGCGGTCACGGTGGGAGTCCCCCAGGGATCAACACTGTCCCCTATCCTCTTCAATCTCTATCTAGAACCCCTTGCCGAAGTCCTGCGTAATGCAAATATCTCCTTTCATATGTACGCTGATCATACTCAGATCTACATAAAAATCTCATCTCTGGCAGAGATCCTCACCCTGAATGAAGCCCTGAAGCTGACCGCCAGATGGCTCTCCACCAATCAACTAAAACTTAATGCCAAGAAAACTGAGTTCCTTCTAATCTCCCCACCCAAGAACAACCCCGACATCCAGATATGGATTAAAGCCATCACAGCCTTAAACTGTTCCCCGACCGTTGTGAACTCAGCCAAATCTCTGGGAATCACCTTGGATTATAACCTAAATATGCGAGACCACATCAACACAATGGCGAAAGCGGCCAGATTCCACCTGAGCTACCTATGGAAACTGAAATCCTTTCTAGACGCTTCGGACCTCAAACTCGCTGTCCAATCATTAGTCATCTCTCGACTGGAATACGGCTGCTCCACCCTCTCCGGCTTACCTAAGATCTCGCTGGCACCCTTAAAAGCCTGCCTCAACGCAGCCGCCAGACTACTTACAGGCTCAAAAAAATTCGATCACATCACTCCTCACTTAAAAGCGTTAAACTGGCTCCCCCTCGAGGCGAGGATTCACTTCAAGCTGTCATGCATCACGCACAAGGCCCTTCACTCCAACTCCCCTGCCTATCTTGCTCAGAAGCTTGTGTTATCTGGAGGAAACAGAAACTCCAGATCAACCAAGGCCCTCCTACTCCGGCCTGCACGCTTCAGGAAAAGAACAACCTACAATCGGGCTTTCACTGGAGCTGCACCAAGAATATGGAACTCCCTCCCCCCCGACATTAGAAAAATCCCTTCCTTTGCTCGCTTCAAAAAAGAGGCCAAGGCCTTTCTCATGGTTAAATTCCTTGGATAATCTCGTTCCCTTAGTGACCTGAGAGACTGTGGTTCTATCCTGCGTCCTTGTACATCACCTTTCCTGTTCATTGTACTATATTTATCCTGCTGAGTAAGCTCTCCTATGTATTACCCTATTGTATCTGTAAAGCGCTCTGATACCCTCACGGGTCATGTTCGCGCTCTATAAAACTTTAAAATAAATAAAAATAAATAAAATAAAATACTGACCATCTGTCAAAAGTGTATACCACCCTGTACAATATTTTCTGTGTACACATTTTAAGTCCACCATTTTCAATACAAATGTAGTCTTCTGTGCCAATTACATAACAAGGTTAGATAACAAGGTTTCAGTGTAACTTTGCTAATTAAATTGGTAATGCAGATAAGATCCTTTAAGTTATTATCATTATTAACATTATTATTATTATTATTATTATTATTATTATTATTATTATTATTATTATTATTATTATTATTATTATTTTTATTATTATTACTTTCACTGGGCATACTAACCTGAACATTTGATCCTACATTTAGGTATTCAGTGCTATCACATAACAACTGTGGGAAACAAAAGCTATTTCCTATTGTTGCTACTTTATAAAGAATTTTTAGGCTGCACACCAGCACAACACCAGCTTTCTGCTCTGATGGACAGCCCAGAGCTGAGCTTTGGCAGGCAGAGGAAGGAGAATCATAGAGGGTTCTTCAGGTGAGTGGCAGGAGACCAAGTATTATTTTCATATAATACATAGAAGTCTGAAATCTCAGTATAAAAAGCTATCTCTAATGGCCTTATTACAGTCAAGTTGTGATGCCTGTAGTGGCCTATTATGAGAAAATGGCATAGCTGCTCAACTATAATAACTTATTTAATTTGATTTGTGATGTCATGATAATGCCAGCTGCCAGAGCCAGGAGCCAAGGTGAAAGGCAGGTCACAGTGCTTCATTGCAAACTGTGGTTTAAACATTAAAAATGAGAACTGTACCGTGACTAGAGCCCCAATGAGCATGTGTGCCCAATTGTTGCACCCTTGAGGCACTGCAGTATTGCAGAAGGGGCCGCAGATATTTTTTATGACCTCTTCTAGTATAAAGATGGCGCCAGTGCACGTACAGCCTCAGTGTAAACTTAAGAGGGCATTTCTTAGAATCATGGACTATGGCCACATGAAAATGAGAGAATCACTTTACCACTCTGTTCACTTAGTATTATGGATGCAGGCACAGAGGCAAAGAAGCCGCCAGGAGGCGCATTGACTGTACGCCACAAAAAATCAATGCATCTGCTTAGGGCAGCTTTCTGGAAAGGGGAAAGGAGGTCTCATGGACACCTAGACATCCGCCCGCAGGAAAGTGCAGTCACACACTACACCTCTGGCTGGGCATCTTGATCAGGGTTTCAGGGCACAGCCCTACCTTCTGTGATCCACCACATGCTGCTGCCTACCTTTCCCCACACTAATTATGATATAATATAACAGTGTTCATGCAAAACACACAACATTTGTGTTTTCCTGAACACTGTCATCGTGTACTTGAGCTTTCTCAGCCTCTCCAGTCTCCTGATGACAGGAGAAGAGGCCTGAGGGGGCTGAGGCATGATCCGTGTACAGCATAGGTACTTGCAAACATTTGCCCAGGGGCCGCAAAGTTTGGTGTGTGGTGTGACCGAAGGCCGCACCGATGCCAGCAAGGTGGTGGTAGGGGGTCTGGGTGGGTCAGAGATTGTGTAAAGAGGTCTAAATAAATGTTAACTAAATGGGGAAGCATTTGTTTGCAGGTTAGTAAATGCTTACTTGTTTATTTAATATTTTTTTCTGAATATTAGTGCTCAGCAACTAAACATCAGCTTGTGCTGCTTTTTACCAGAGGGGCCACACATTTTCATCAAGAGGGCCGCAAGCGGCCCCTGGGCCGTACTTTGAGTATCACTGGTCTACAGAGTATGGTTTAAAAAACATCTCACTCTGAAGGTCGATGTCTGCATTGCATATGTCTGAGGGGTATCATTCCAATACAATCTCCTTATGTGGGCACAATCCATTTTATTTAGCAGACATACTATGCATGCCTTAGGCAGCACAGTGCACAGTGGGAATATGAAACACAACCTGGCACCCACTAAAATGGTGCCGTCAAGGTGCACATTACTGTGCTACGAGGCTAATAAGAAGCCAACAAGACAGAATCCGTCCCATTGACCCAGCTTCTCATAGCGCTGTGCTTCCAGTGCTGTCAAGAAGGTGGGAGAGGTCCTGGGGTTAGTCTTTCCTGTAATCATGACCCTGCTGCTCTGTCTGGCTCCTCATTGTGAATCATTCCTCACTGGTTCTGATGTACAGGTTTAGATTCATGCCCTGCTCCTGCCATGGAGACTCTTAGTTGCCATAAAAGGAAAGAAAGGGCGAAAAAACCCAGGGTTATTTCTCTGAGCATTTGTGAGTGTGTATTTGTGAGTGAGTCAGAGTGAATTCGATTGAGTGATAGAGCATGGTTATAGTGTATTAGAGAGTGTCAATGAGAAGAAAAGTAGGAGAGAATTAGAGAGAGTGAGTGTGAGAGTAAGCATCAGCAAATGAAAGTGAATGTGACATAGTGAGTAAAGAAGTGTGAGTTTCTTAAAATGAGTGAGAGGGAGCCAGTGAGAATGACTGGGAGTGAGTCGTAGGCGTAGCAATAAGTTGTGCAAAAGTTGCAGTTGCAGTTGCACTAAGGCTCAGAGGCCAGAGGGCTTCCTGAATCCTAATAATTAAAACAGAGCACCCGGTGCGTATTATAGATTTGGCACTGTCCCTTTTTGAACCACCACCTACCTTTAACATGGTGTGTTGTGTGCAAACAAGAACAGTATTGTCTATCACAGATAATGCACTGCCACCAGGGCATATTTGAGCTCACGGTTGCCCTGAAGCCAGCGCATTAGAGTAAGGTGGGGTGGCCATTCTGTCTTTCACAGTGCAGTCATCACCTAGCCTGCACTTTGCAGGGGAACAAAAAGCCCCTGCAAATGGGTGCAGTCATTAACTCCTGTAGAGTGATATGTGGGGCTACCATGGAGATCCCATACATTCTTGCAGGGGCGTTCTCCAACAGTGGTGCACAATCAGTACGCCGTGTGATGGCCTTTTTTCTCACAACTACAATGCAGCACGGACACAGTGGCAAGGTTTCCCATTTGGGAAAACGTCAGAAGGAGCAGACATTGTGTGCCAGGAGGACCACTGCCTACTCCTGTTGCGGCTGCCAACCCATTTCGTTTTGGGACTCATTTCCCTTTTCAAATCAGTTACCACCCCCTTTAAGAAGTCGGTAACTGGTCAGTGGACATAGAGGTAAACACTTTCGGCTAGCGCTAATGCTATGTGTGCACTGGCACTATCTGTATTATAGAAGAGTCCACATAAGTACCTGTGGCCCCTCCTGTAATAATACCAAAGTGCCCAAGAGGTTCAGAAAGTAGGTACCACTGCCCATTGTATCATCGGGACAGCAGAGGCCCAGTACACCACCATTTGTGAGTCAGAGTCAGTGAGTGTGAATGCGTGAGTGTGTCCAAGGGTGTTTGTGAGTGAGGGTGAGTATCAGTGAATGTGTAGGTACACTTGTTTCTGAGTGACAGTGAGTGGAAATGTGTATGAGTCAGAAGGAGTAAGTGAGAGAGTGTGAGTCACCTAGAGTGAGTAAGTGAGAGATACATTTAATTAGATAGGGAGTGAGTACTAGGTGAGTGAGTGGGTGGGTGTGCAAGAATGCATTTGTTAACATGTTATATGCATATGAGTCTGACCGCTGGTCGAGGCATATGCAAGATAATTCTTGGTTTATGGGGCATTGGAGGTAACTTGCTGTTGCTAGCACAGTCAAGGTAATTTCCGGCATGACAAAATACAGGTTCTAACATACTGGAAGTAATTCTTGGCATATGTGGAACACCTATGGCAAAAAACTGGTGATGACATTCTGGAGGCAAAGCTCGGAAACCATGTCATGTTGTGGGTGGTATGAGGTTGGGTGAAGCAAATCATGAGAAAATGTTAGCTCTGACATACTTGAGGTTATTTCTTGACATATGCATTACCCAAGATATATGAGCAGTATAAATGGAAAAGTTCTGGAACTGGCATATTGTATGTAATTCTTTCCAAAAATGGGCACCCATGACAAAATGTTGGCGTTGGCACACTGCAGGTAATTCTTTACATTTAGGGGGGCACTCGAGGCAAATTTGGAAAAAAAGATGAGTCCAGGGCAAGTTTTATGCTGCACCGCTTCCATAGATTACTATCTGAGGGTGGGAGTGTGGATGGCAGGACACCAAGATTTACATATATTAGACATTTCTAATTGGATGAGTGTAAATTCCCTCAAGCTAAATGGAGGTAAAACTGAGCTCCTCTGTTATCCTCTCAGTAAAATCCCAGGATCTGTACCTCCAATTTTTGCCTCTGCCTACAGAGACCCCTCTTGGTGTTTCAACTACGGTTCGGAAATTGGGAGTAATGCTAGATGAAAATCTTTCTCTTGAGAAGCACATGAATGGAGTAGTTGGGGTTTGCCTTGCCCGATGTCTCAGGAACTGGATCCCAATGCTACCTGCCCCAGCGTGATCCCTAATTTCCAGGTGCGTCGTACTTAGTACGCTGGACTATTGTAATGCCCTCCTTCTGGGAGCACCTAACTACCTGTTAAAAAAAATTGGAACTAGTCCATGTAGTTAAAGCCAAATTAACATTAAATAGACCTCGGAATTCCTCCGCCTCTGGTGCTCTTAGTGATCTCCATTGGCTACCCAATAAACAGTGGATTATTTTCAAATCACTCTGCATTGTTTTTAATGCTCTTTAAAATAAAGGTCCAAAGCTACTGCCGTCTAGGCTGAGGAAAGACACCCCCCACGATGGTCACTTCCATCAGCCAGATCCAATTTTGTCCAAGAACAGAGATTTAACAAAGTACTTCAAGGAGGATGTGCCTTTACTGTTAAAGCGGCACAATTATGGAACAAGTTGCCATCCCAAGTAAGATCACAGACTGACTTAATCAAGTTAAGGAAGGTCCTTCCCTGCACAAGGCAGCACACATGGAAACAGCAAAAACAAGGAGAAATAAAGCATTTCTCCTCGTTTCGCCTGTTTAAGACCAGGTTTTATCTGGTCTTAATTTTGGCGCTGCCTCCTATTTACGCTGCCCTTGTAAATGGGAGGCAGCATCAAAATCAAGGGATGTTGCAGTGTAATGCCCACCACAACACCCATTTCCCTCCCCTTTCAAGCTAAATACAGGGTGAAAGGGTGTCTTACTTACAAGGCAGCGTCAAGCCACTTTAAGTGGCTTAACGCTGCCTTGTAAATATGGCGAGGCCTCTATCGCGATCACAACGTCACTGAAAGTGAAGTTGTGATGGGAATAGGGGCTTGTATATATGCCCCTGGGTTCCTAAAATGGTCAGTCTGGACTCGCTTCTGGTCTACACATTGATCCAGTTGTTAAAAACATCAGAAGATGCTTCTATATCTGAACGCGTAATAGCTTTGTTGAGGAGGCTAAAAAAAACCTACCTTTTGGGTTTGTTATTTTTCTGTGCTCAATGAAAAATGGCAGTTATGCAGTTTCTTTACTGTGAAAGGACTTTCAGCACCTTTTTGAAATAACAAGAGGACAGAAGAGTGCTTTTGTTGCGTGCTGTGAAGCCGTTTAATCAATGGATGGATCAGGCATTGGAGCACAATGACTTCCTAACAAAGAATGGATATCTTCTGTGGGAAATCGTTAACCCAAGAAAAGGGGAGCCTTGTGGTCTCATATTTCAGGTATCAGTAACACAATTCAGGGACTTTGAAGATATGTGTTATTTTATCCTGTAGCATCTGTTTTGATAAAGATCTTTCAGTATCTCTGACAGGTGATTATTTCACTTGTCACATCCTCAATTCTTTCCTTGGTCCTCCAGGCACTACTGAAAATCCTCGAGAGGCCCTGAATCATTTTCCCTTGCAATCGTGGCCCCATAGAATTCTGGAGTTAGGTATTCTGTTGTGGCAGCACACTTGCATTCAATATTACAAGGCGGAGCATCATTCAAATACAATGTTTTACCCTAAAGTATCTAAAGCTTCCAATATTGAGCACGCAATAGGGAGTGGGGGGGGGGGCGATTAGGTCCACCTTCAATGTGGGGGCATTTCTATATAATATAGTAGAGCAGGGGTGTATTTGTACGCCTGCAGATGTGGCATAGAGGACTGTGAGTGATGACACTGTGTGAGTGATGTCGTCCCACCCCTTTGAGTGCTAAGAATCCTGCATTCCTGTATTTGAGAGACATAGCACCATCTTTTAGAGACAGGGATAGGACAGTCAAGGACACATTTACTCATATCCTTAGGTAAAACTGACGTAAACCCAGGAAAAAGAACAATGAAGAAGATTATGAAACTTTCTTTCAAATCACTGAGACGGCTCTGTTAGTTCCTCTCCTCTCATCCTTCTCAACCCCTATCCTAGAGGCAGGAGAACACATTCAATACTGGATCAACAATGGATTCAGATTGAGCTAACCGTGGGGAATTGTCTGTGCTGCTGAATGGGGCCAGAAAGGTGGTAAAGTTATAGGTTGCCAGGGAAGTCAGTGCAGTTTTTTTCTTCATATAACCATTGTTTGGAAACAATTACCATTTACATATTTTGTAATAATAAGTGACAAATGTTGGTGCCCAGGGGCTCGCTGTGTGTGTGCATGGGGCTCGAATTATCCAGCGAGCAATTCTAAATTCAACCCTGGTACGTATCTGCAGGGGTAACAGGAGCAGATGGGGCTCAGTGTACGTCGAACAGCCACATCTAGTTCCACTGATGTTTGATCCTTTCTCTCAATGGCTTAACAAAACTTGAGGGGCCTTCCTACAAAGTACATATAGGCCCCCTACCCCTGGCCCAACACCTACCACCCAAAAATCTGGTATATGTTTAATTGAAATCTCCAATGGCTTGGAATAGCTGTCCTGATGTGTACATTGTTGGCTGGCTGGTCATATTCTCATTGTATTTGCTTTTCTATAGTGCTTACTGCCCCTGGAGATTGGTTGAAGTTCTTTGTGCTGGGCAGTGGATATCTCTGGAACCCAAGGTTAGTGGATAGTCTAGCATTGTTGGTTATTGGGATTAGTCTTGTGTGCTCAAGTAAACCATTCCATGCACTCGCTCCAGAGTGTAAGTGGTGGATTTAAGTATGATGAGTAAGGATTGAGCATTACTGGGGAAAGGGGCATATGTGTGAGTTCATGCGGATGCTTAGTGGGGTTAATAGATGATCTAGAGGAGATCAGGAAGAGTTATGTTGCAGGTGCAACACTTTACAAAAAACAGAGTCGTAATCTTTGAAATGAGTCATGGGCAGTCAGCAGAAATTCATAGAGAGAGATTGAGAAAAATAAGAGGCATGCAGAGGGTGGAAAGGGAGGAGAGACCCATTTAGAAGGAACAAGGAGAAGTGCCCATCAGAGGTTTTATGTGAACACCATCAGTTTTTCATGCCAGATTTTAGTAATATAGTCATGAGCTTCTGGGCAGACAATGGCAGCGTACTGCCTGCATTCCTGCTGGTGGAGACCTACACAATTAAGTGGCGGGGCTCCCTTTAACATTTCAATGAAGCCCTTGTTAAGAAGGGGCTGCTGATTAGACTTCCTGAGGCACTGCCCATTGTTATATTTTAGCTGTGAAGGGCGCAACTGCAGAGTCTGTTGTGCAGGTGAAGGAGAACCTCAGGGGAGACCCAGCCTTTTGTCTTCTTTATCACTGTATTGAAGTTCCGGGTTCAGAAAGTTGAGTAGAAGAACTAGGGGGCATATTATCAAGGGGGTTTATCTCCGCTTTTTTGGCTTTAAAAGCCAAGAAAGCGGAGATAAAATTATCTCCCTATTACCTAGCTGTCGCTAACACCAGTTAGCGACAGCTAGTAGGAGATAGCAACCATCTTGGGCCCCACTTTGCATGTCAGAGAAATTTATCACTAATGACATGCAAAGTGGGCGTGCCAAGATGTTAGTGACTGGAAACAGTCGCTAACATCGCTATCTCGCTATCTCCTAAGCGCGAATATCTCCAAAAGCTAACACCTGCCCTGAGCAGTTCTTAGCCATGTTATCCAATGAGAGGTGGATAACATGGCTAAGAGCATTAGCTCGGTAATGCCTGAATATCGCTGCTTTTTCAGCGATATTCATGCATTGCGGCCAATTTTTATCGCATTTGCAATAAACCTTGGTAATACCAAGGTTTATCTGCGATAAAAATCGCCGCAGGTCGGCGATACATTTTTGTCCCTAACCAAGCAATAGCGATAATTATCGCTATTGCTTGGTAATATGCCCCTTTATTTCTTTCAGGCACAGTCAACCATGATGGCAAATTCCAGACAACAGTTAACCAAGCAGCAACTGACAATGTCAGTTAAGATCACTGCTGACTGCTTGCTGCCACATGGGCCAAACAATTACAACTTTAAATGCAAACAATATTAAAACATGCATGTGACTCTGGCCATCAAGAGCGGATGCACGAGGCATGCCGCAAGTCACACTGCCATACCTTAAGTTACTCCACATCATCTTCCCCCTTATACAAAACAAAAACAGAAGAGAAAGAAAAGTCAATGGGAAGGAAAATTAGACCATCACATAAACCTTGTATCTGCTGGGCATTTTGGACTCATGAGTCCTGGTACATATAGTACTAGTTGCATTAGCAGCTCCACCGACAGATGGCATTGACACATCACTACCAGTTGTTGATTGTACCCACTGTGTCTAATCCAATTCTGTGACATTACCTTTCTTCTGATTGATAATCTCACCTTGCTGTTGGGATAGAGTCACAAGGTTCCTCACATTCCACCATCCTTTATTTTCCAACGTAACTGAACCCCTGTTATTGCTCAGTACTTTGGTAGGAGAGGGAAAAACAGACTCACCCTTCCTCACCATGAATGATTTCTTGATTAAAACATAATCATCAACCATGGGAAAATTGTTACAAGCTGTAATGTGTTTGCCAATTTCAGAAATGTATAGCTGATTCTGCTTAACACATGGAATTACTATTTGCTTCACCACTAAACTGAAATCAGTATCTTTAATTTCAAGTTACACTTCAGCCATGTGGGAAATAAAGAGGAATGAATACCTCTCCCTCTCAACAACATGAATGGCGTGACTCCTGTAGTGCAATGCGGTGTTACATTATATTTCCAAACTTTTTGTTTGAGGAACTTTCTGTTGTCTAAATTAGCTGCCATTGCTGTTTGCACCCCTTCCTTGTTCACCTTGTTCCCTCTCTCTACCAAACCATTGGAGCACGGGGAATAAAAATAAACACACAAATGCTTAACATCATGCTTATCCAAAAATTCTTTCATTTTCTTAGACACAAAATGTGAACCATTGTCTGTAACTAAAGACCAAGGTGACCCTTTTATGGCAAAGACTTGTTCTAAGAGGTTAATCGCTTCAACAGTAGATGAGGAACTAACAAAAGAAAAATACCGCCATTTGGAAAAGTAGTCAACAAATAAAATGGCGTATCTCATGTCTGCTGGCAAAGAAAGATATGGACCTGAACAGTTAGGCCCTACTTTATCCCAAGGAGAGCTGGGTAGTGGACTGTTCAATTTCCAATGTTTGTCAGGCATTAGACATGCAGGGCACTTATCCACTGCGAGTTTCACTTGGTTATCTAAAGTAGGACACCAATAATGTTCTTTAATGAGCATGCATGTATTAGTAGAACTCAAATGCCCCTGGTGCGCTCTGGCAATGATGGAAGGACGCATCTTATTGGGAGGAATGTGAAAATCACACCCCAGAGGAGCTCCGAACACTTGGGATCCCTCAAGTGGAATATCCCTGTTAGTGCCTGTCTTGGAACGGAACAGAACAGATCCTCTAAGAGTAACCGGATTCAATATCACAACATTGGAAAGATTGGGCTGTTATATCGTCACCTACCTGGATATCTCCTCCTGAATGGTCGCCGGACTCGTCGCCCTCACCGAAGCTGTGAGAATGGTGTTGAATCGGGGGAACTCCTCACTGCCAACCTTCGTCACCCCAGCGAGTTGGTAGCGAACCTCGGCGGCCACAGGACTGGCTGGACCTTTTGGTACGACTGGCGGCAGACACGAATCGGGGCTGCAGCCAACCTACGCTGTGGCAGAGGTAGGATCCGTCTATCCCTGGACGTGCCTGTGGACGAGGCTAGGCGGGGTGATATTTAGCCCCTGCTGACCACATATCGCGCAGGGGACTGATTGCGGCGCGGCAGGTTTGCTGGTTCGCCCCACACCACTGCAGCGGCTCCACCGGGCATCGAGAGCTCCTCGCTCCGGCTCTCCGAGTCGCCCGAGGAGGCGGCTCACCCCACACCACTTCAGCGGCTCCACCAGGCATCTTGAGCCCCTCGCTCCTGGTGTCCGAGGCGCCCGAGGAGGCGGGGCCCCTCCATGTAACTGCAAGCGAGCGAGCCAGGTGCCGGCTGCCCCGAAGCGACAGCGCATCCATCGCTGCACCGCTACAGAGACACGGGGGTCGGATAGACTGGGAAAAACATCGCGGGACCCAACGGTGAAAGTTGCTACTAGCCCCGCCCCCCCCAGTTTGGCAAATAATAACGCTGAAAGCGTGGAGATTCCTGTTCTACCGCTCTCTTTGTATTTTATTCCTGGTATTTTAATCTGGGGCTTAAGAACTGACACTCAATGCAACGTAACTATTGAACACACAGTTCAGAACAGTAAAGGTTGGCCCTGATCTAGCTTGCAGCCAGATCTTATTGTCTAAAACAACAACCACTGTGGTAACATGGTGGTCACCGTATAGCCACTTATACATGGTTTATTTCTTCTGCAGTATACTGCTGTGTATTCTAGCATGGCTGGTAACATCATTTGGTCACTGATGGCCAAAATGGCTGTCCACAACAACAACAAGAGTGAATGACCCTCCCCCTGCTACTGGTCACTTAACAGCAAGCCTGGTAGAACTGAATCTAAAAACATCACAATTGAGAAAAGACTAAAAACATCTCAGACTAAAAACATCTCAAGGTTGCATGGAAATTGAAATGAGACTACACCCGGAGATCCACAGTCAATGGAAAAAAAAACATAGGACTACACTGTGGTCTAGGAGGTTCTTCCCAAGGCGGTGGCCATCTTGGAACGACTCCACTACAAGGATTATACCCAACCACCCTCTCAACTTAGCTAAGGTCAGAATTCTATGCTTTTCTTTGGATACCTCCAGCAATTTATTCTACCTCTACACCGTCCCCATCCCTACTGTAGATTCAGTATTTCCAGGTATACATCTAATCATCTAACTTTTTAAATTTTTTACTTTTTAATTTAATTCTTTACCTACCATACCCCTGCAATCACCTAGCCCTCCAAACTTCATACTCATTCACTCTTTCACTCTAAAGGTCCTCTACCCTCCTAACCTTCCTCGTCCCCCATCCCTACCCCTGAACTCCTCGCATCACTCTGGGGCCCTAGCCTCTTGTACACTCACTGGCACCTCCCTCCCTGCAACTTTCGGGCTACTCATATCATGGAACTCACAGGCTTGCACACATACACCTTCACCTATCCCCCTGGCCCCTCAAAAAAATCCGCCAAACGATTCAAAAATAATTTGATCAAATCACACCCTGAAACCCTCTTCGCTGTCCCCTACTTCTCCCCACGCAATGGGCACACAACTATGGACATCATCTTTCACTCGAAACGGAGAGCCCAATGGAGGAAAGTATTCCTAGCCACATTTACTGTCTCTTCCTCGAGAAAATCAGCACACGGCCTAGCTATTTCTATTGCCCCTTCCCAACTCTTCCAAGCAACTGCAACCCTCACTATCTACAACAACGCTACCATCCTCATACAAGCCTCAGACCGTAGCTTAAATCACCTAAATAACATCTTCCCCATTATTAAGGAACAATTGGATTATCCCCAAGCTACCTCCCAATCCACCCCCACTACCATCTCCTGAGCTACTTCCTCTCCTACTTCAATCGCTTCCTCTTCCCCGACTACCCTGACAATCAACACCACCGATATTACGAGCTGCAGTTCACCAAAACTTCACTCACATCCTCCTCCTAGCATAGTCGCGACTACTCCCTCACCCCCCACAACTGCGGAAAACACTCTGGACACAACCATAGCTCCTCACCTCTCCTACACTTCCACCTCTCCCGTCATCTCTCCCCAGACCCGGACTCCCCGTCACAACCCCACTCCTCAAAATGACTCCCTGTTGCTTAACCTACCCTTACCCAACACTATTGAAAATTCACACATACCCCCTACTGCATCGTTACCCACTGCAGGAGCATTAACAGCTCCCCCCCTTACACAACACTGGAACCTACTTTGGCAACCGTCATAGCTCTCTGTCGTGCTCACACTACCCCCCCAACAATCATCGCTCCCTCTACCTCTTCCCCTACTCGCAATAACACCACCAGCTAGGAACCCACCCAGGCCAGCCAGTCCCCCTCTATTCAATCACCTGCACTCCAAGGGTTACCCCCTGACCTTTCAAACAACAACAGTACCCCCACTGAAATCACATCACCATCAACCACACTTCACACTCCTGCCTACCACCAACCCTCCACACAGCCATCCACATCTACAACCAGCACTCACACACACTCAAATGCGCGTATTAACCCACTCACCCCTGTACCAGTCCATACACCCCTCCAGCCCACACTATGGACATACACACCCATTTCACCGCCTCCCACCCATATCATTTCCACATCTGATCCTCGATTAGATGAGATCATATCCGCACTCTACTCAATCAAAGAGGAGCTCCACGCTTTTAAAGTGATGCTATCACGACAGCCAGGGTTCTTTAAATCCTACAGAACATGTGTACCTAGTAAGCCCCCAGCCAACTTTACTTACACCCCCAAACCCAATGTTCCCTGCTGAAAATCTACACCCTCCCACAATCTTTCCTCCTGCCCTATGCGCGCCACCAACCCTTTTTCGGAGAATGATCTTCGCTCTCTTTCACTCTCCTACGAACCCTCTATCACGAGTTCCACCTCTCCCAAACACATCCCCATCCCCTCTATCCGCTCTGACCCCAACAGGCCTCCCTCCCACAACTATAAAGGCATAAATAACAACAATCTTAGTAAAATCCCACTCTTGCAAGACTACACTAGCTCACCCGCCACTCCCCGGCTTAAATGCACGCTCCTAAACTGCAGATCGGCTTCTAAGCACGCAACTGACATAGCAGACTTCATTATCTCTACTGACGTGGATCTGATAATTCTTACTGAAACATTGCTCACAGATTCCTCCTCGCCTATCATTGACATTCTAGTTCCACCTCACTATGACATTATCAGATTGGATAGGAAGGGCAAGACAGGAGGAGGAATTGCATGCATCCACCGCAGCAACATCACCGTAAACAGAACCATATCCCCGGCACTCTCTCTTTGCGATTACTTTTGCCTGGACATCATCAGTAATGGCAAATAAGCGTGGGCGTAAAATCCGTTCCGCTCGCGGAGTTTGCGGATTTTCGGAAAATTCGCAATCCGCGAACTCTCGCGAATTTGCCGAAAATCCGCAAATTCGCACGCCGCGGATTTTTTTGCTTGGTGATACAATTTTGCGGCACGCGGTGTTCACTTACCGTCATTCAGCGTTTGCAGAGTTGTTTTTTCAATATTTTGTGTGTGCTGCGCCATTTTGGATCTTGCTGCGGGATCCCGCGGGAGTTTGGCGACCGCGATTACGTCATCAGTCTCCAACTTCCTGTTCCTGTCCAGCAGGCTCCTCCCAGTGCTTTCTTCATGTGCTGGTCACTTTCATTTGGATCTTGACCTGGAAGGATTATTTTTTGTGGATGCTGCTGGATATTTGGATTTGAGGCCTTTTTGACTTTCTTTGGATCACTTTTGGATTAGAAATCAACTTTCACAAGTAAGTTTGTTTGGGGCATTACAGTTGCTGCAACTACAATTTTGGAACTTTTTCAGAACATTAAATAAAAGATATTGCGGGTAGCCACAGTATCCAGTAGGACCAGGGTTAGTTATGGGTGCATGATACAACTGTTTTGTTGAATTTAAACATCATTGAGGGCATGGATGGCATGGGATTGTGCTGATTTTTATGTGTTTTTCGATTTTTTGGCTGTTGTTGGGGCCTTTTGCCCAGGGGTAATCAGTGGTGCATGGGCCTAGTCTTTCTGTGAGGTCTCTTTAATGTAAACATCATGGAGGGCATGGATGGCATTGGATTGTGGTGATTTTTGTGTGTTTTTCATTTGTTTGGGGTGTACTGTTGATGGGGACTGGCGATGTGGGTTGGGGCCATTTTGAGTGCCGGTACAGGCAGGCCCTGGCCATGTGCTTGGGGTGCAAGTGGCCATTTTGACGGCAGGCAGTGTTCTCAGGCCTGCACCCATTTTGCCTAGCTTTCATCCATTATGCCCAGGGGTAGTGAGTGGTGCATGGGCCTAGTCTTTATGTGGGGTGTCTTGAATTTAACAGGAACTAATGCAATGCCGCCCCCTGGCTAGGGGGAAGCTTCTCAAAGCACAACGTGAGATGACTCGAAGGTCTTATTCCATAAGTAAAGTTAATCCAAACGCCGTAATGGAGTTTAAAGTTTCACGTTTTATTAAACGTGTGCCGGATTCAAAATAAATCTTTAACAGGCATTAGGTGCTTCATGCTTGAATGCAAGATAAATTGCACAGTTATAATGATTCCCACAGTTATACTGATTCCCGATGCATTTCGGGCTCCGCCCTTCTTCAGGGGATAACTCTACAAACAAAAATGAAAGAATCGCCATATCAGAATGAACTATATATACATGTTGTCATTTACAATCAATCCGTAGTGAGCAGAAAAACCGTTACGTGGGTACCAAACCATACCAAAGTATAATCACCAAAATCATTAAGTGAAGGAAACGATAAGAAAACACCCAGGAAACCAAGGTATCAAACCGGGATTTAAATGACACGTGCAAAGAAGTTAATGCGGTGTTTGTAACCAAAGCGCTGTCGTCATGTGTTCATGAAAACCCAAAAGTATATCGATTGTGACAAAGTACAACATGCAAGCCGCTCTTAACACCGGGGTGCTCTACGCTTCCAAACGCTAACCAAGTACTCACATGGGTGTAGCAAAACACGGGCTCCGAAGAGTTCCTCCCGCTAATCAACACTCAAGCGCCCTGTGTAAATGTTATATTCGCGTATAGCGGAAACTAGACAGAGACGACGGATTAGTGTTTCTCAGATCGTGCAGGTTAACGAACGTGATTAGACGCCATCTTAGAGTGTGTTAAAAGTTGAGGTAAACAGGGAAACCAAATCAAAGTAATGTGCTGGGTAACAGAAAACCAGATTTATAGTGCAATGGTATGGTGAAAGGTGTCAGTGGTGACATGCACATGCATATAAAGTAATCACAGGTAACATTGAAATTCAATTCGGTCATTGAGACCATACGGTGCCATTGTGGACAAATATCGGATCCAAAAGTTCTCGCGTTTTAGCAAAGTATTCTTATTGTTAATGGTTGCTTTCACTTGCTCAAGCACCAAAAACTTGAGTTGTGCAACATTGTGTCTGTTCTCTTGAAAGTGTGCCGCTATGCTGGATCTCAGGTTGTTGGTCCGAATATTGCTCTTGTGCTCGAGGATACGAACACGTATCTTCCTCTCTGTGTGGCCCACATAGCATTTGCCACATGGACATTTCAAGAGGTAGATCACATTGTCGGTGTTGCAGGTAGCATTGACCCGCAGCTTGATGGGGTATCCTTTAAGTGGGTGGTTGATGGTGTTGCCCACTATGCAGTTATTGCAATTACTGCAATTATAGCAAGGTCTTAGGCCTCTGTAGGTGGTCGATGTAGCAGGTTCCTTGTCTTTGGTGAGAATCTCTTTTAAGTTGCGGCCTCTAGTAAAGGCAAAAACAGGAGGTTGATTGAACAATCCTTGGAAATCTGGTTCCAAAGTTAAAATTGGCCAGTGTTTGCAGATGATGTGCTGAAAGGTTTTGGAAATGATCGGATACTTGGATACCACAACCATGCGGTTGGACTGCACCTTAGGTTTAGATAAAAGTAGAGTGTTTCTTGTGATGGTGTCGCTTCTCTTCACGGCCACATCCAGGATCGGTGGTGGATAACCACGTTCTTTGAGTTTCTCCAGGAGTTTTTTCATTTCTGTTTTACTGTCCTGGTCATTGGAAACTATACGTTTAACTCGTAATAGTTGGGCAAACGGTAAGTTGTTCTTCAGTTGCCAAGGGTGAAAGCTGGTGTAGTGTAACGTGGAGTTACGATCAGTTGGTTTCCGGTACAGGTTTGTATGCCACTGGTCACTTTCTCTGTGTATCTCAACATCCAGGTAGTGCACCTTATTTAAGTTGTAATCCCATGTAAATTGAATTCTGTCGTTGATATTGTTCCATGACATCAGGAAGTCCACAAGAGACTCAACTGAACCTTCCCACAATAAAAAAATGTCATCAATGTAACGCAAATAAAGTTTGCCATGCTCATGCCATTTGGTCTGATTCGTGATGTGTGTTTCCTCAAACTGCTTCATGAAAATATTCGCGTAGCAGGGAGCTGCGCAATTTCCCATGGCCGTACCGTTTAATTGATGCAACCACTTGTCATGTATCGTGAAGTAACTATTGTAAAGAGTGAAAATGGTCAATTCCATCAGGAACACTTTCAGATCTTGGTCTATATCAGAAGTCAGTAAAACTTGCTCCACTGCTTCTATGCCCTGATCATGAGGGATTGAAGTATATAGTGCACAGACATCAACTGTGCACATGATGACTTGTGTGTCTTTCAATTCATCCATGGTAGGAGCGAGTTTCAACAAGAAGTCTGTAGTGTCACGTACATGCGACGTAGTGCTCAAAACAAAAGGTTGGAGGTATTTATCCAAAAATTTTCCAGTCTTTTCATGTATACTACCCTTGGTAGATACTATGGGTCGAAAGGGAGGCCTGGTAGGATGCTTGTGGATCTTGGGTAGCATGTGTAAAACGGGAGGCTTTGGGTTGGCGGGTGTCAGATATCTTCGAGTCTTGTCGTCAATCGTACCGTTGTCAAATGCCTGATTGATAATCTGAATCAAATTCTTGGTATATTCTGTGGTCGGATCCCCAGGAAGAACATCATATATGTTAGTGTCCATAATATGCGCCTCAATCTGTTCTTCATAAAAGCTGGTGTCCATCACCACCAATGCGCCACCTTTATCAGCATTCTGACACGTGATGTTGACATTGTTAGCTAGTTGTTGCAGGATATTCCTCTCCTTCTTAGTTAAATTGCCACGTCTGATGGGTGGTTGAAATGGTAATTTAATGATTTCTTGTTTAACCAGATTTTCAAACGAGTCTATAATCTTGTGGCTTACTGGAGCCATGAATGTGCTGTGGGGACGTAGTCCTCTAAGCATATCGTCTGTTGGAGGTGGAGCTGGACATATGTTCTGGAAAAAATGTCGTAACCTCATGTTGCGGGTCAATTTAAATAGACTGACCTCCAGTTCTAGAGTGTTTGTTCTGGTCGTGGGGACGAAGGACTGTCCCTTTTGGAGAGTAATGATGTCATCACGGGACAGAGGTGTAGAAGAAATGTTAATCACTAGATTCCCATCAATTTTCATCTCTTCCTGTTGGGTCGCTTGTTCTTGCCGGTGGGCGGTGTCTGGTCTTTTTCTATTGCCACGGCGGGTCTTGCCCCTCCGGGGTCGGCTGGTGGATCCTGGCCAGGGTCCAAAAAATGAACCGCAGGTTGAACTGATGTACTCGGTGTTTGAAAGTCAGTGGTAGATGTGATACGAGTTTGACGTTGTCGATTCTTGTCATCAGAGGATGACGTTTCAGTGCCAGAGAATGGATTATATGACTTGTTGGGACGTCGGCGGGCATACACCTCTGCCCAGGTGTATACCTCGCCGAGTTTATAATCAATGGTATCTCTCTTGAACTTCCTGAGTTTCCTCTCCTGTATTTCACGAGTGTGCTTGTCCAGTTGGGTGGTGGTGTCCTCTAGCATTTGTTTAAGCTCCTCTGCGGTCATGGCATTGTCCAGCTCAGCTCTGACGCTCTTAATTTCCTGAGCAAGATCTTCCAAGGTTTTAGACAACTCCTCGACTATCAGCAAGATCAAGTCGAGGGAGCATTTGTTCAGGATAGAGTACCAACGTTCCACAAATTTAACGTTATTTTTGCACAGTAGCGGTTTCAATGGGACCCTCAGGCCCCGTGGGATCCTTTGTACGCGATGGTACCGTATCAGGGTACTTGCATGTAGTTTCTGATTCGACTCTTTCTTTAGCAGGTAGAGTAGTTGTTTAATATTGCTCTCAACACTGCGCGGGTTAGCAGTGGAGGTGATGTCATCTTGGATCATGCCATATATCTTGTCAGCGTCTTCTGCAGTAAAAGCAAATGTGCTTGCTTTTTTATCGGTCATCCCGGAGACCGAATCGAAATTCATGATGAATGTAATAGCGTGCTGGGTTCCTGGGTAATGTAATAGCGTGCTGGGTTCCTGGGTAATGTAATAGCGTGCTGGGTTCCTGGGTAATGTAATAGCGTGCTGGGTTCCTGGGTTAATGTAATAGCGTGCTGGGTTCCTGGGTTAATGTAATAGCGTGCTGGGTTCCTGGGTTAATGTAATAGCGTGCTGGGTTCCTGGGTTAATGTAATAGCGTGCTGGGTTCCTGGGTTAATGTAATAGCGTGCTGGGTTCCTGGGTAATGTAATAGCGTGCTGGGTTCCTGGTTGCATTAGTTCCTGTTGAATTGTCGCTGTCAGGCCAGGCAGCGTTTTTCTCAGAGCACACCACAGGTCATTACCTGCACAACCTTCCTTGTTTTACCCATCAGCTGTGCGAGTTCCACCACTTACTAGTGTCTTGAATTTAAACATCATTGAGGGCATGGATGGCATGGGATTGTGCTGATTTTTGTGTGTTTTTCGATTTTTTGGCTGTTGTTGGGGCCTTTTGCCCGGGGGTACTCAGTGGTGCATGGGCCTAGTCTTTCTGTGGGATCTCTTTAATGTAAACATAATGGAGGGCATGGATGGCATTGGATTGTGGTGATTTTTGTGTGTTTTTCGTTTTTTTGTGGTGTACTGTTGATGGGGACTGGCCATGTGGGTGGGGGCCATTTTGAGTGCCGGTACAGGCAGGCCCTGGCCATGTGCTTGGGGTGCAAGTGGCCATTTTGAAGGCAGGCAGTGTTCTCAGGCCTGCACCCAGTTTGCCTAGCTTTCATCCATTATGCCCAGGGGTAGTGAGTGGTGCATGGGCCTAGTCTTTCTGTGGGGTGTCTTGAATTTAAACATCATTGAGGGCATGGATGGCATGGGATTGTGCTGATTTTTGTGTTTTTTGATTTTTTGGCTGTTGTTGGGGCCTTTTGCCCGGGGTACTCAGTGGTGCATGGGCCTAGTCTTTCTGTGGGGTCTCTTTAATGTAAACATCATGGAGGGCGTGGATGGCATGGGATTGTGCTGATTTTTGTGTGTTTTTCGATTTTATGGCTGTTGTTGGGGCCTTTTGCCCAGGGGTACTCAGTGGTGCATGGGCCTAGTCTTTCTGTGGGTTCTCTTTAATGTAAACATCATGGAGGGAATGGATGGCATTGGAGTGTGGTGATTTTTGTGTGTTTTTCGTTTTTTTGGGGTGTACTGTTGATGGGGACTGGCCATGTGGGTGGGGGCCATTTTGAGTGCCGGTACAGGCAGGCCCTGGCCATGTGCTTGGGGTACAAGTGGCCATTTTGAAGGCAGGCAGTGTTCTCAGGCCTGCACCCATTTTGCCTAGCTTTCATCCATTATGCCCAGGGGTAGTGAGTGGTGCATGGGCCTAGTCTTTCTGTGGGTGTCTTGAATTTAAACATCATTGAGGGCATGGATGGCATGGGATTGTGCTGATTTTTGTGTGTTTTTCGATTTTTTGGCTGTTGTTGGGGCCTTTTGCCCAGGGGTACTCAGTGGTGCATGGGCCTAGTCTTTCTGTGGGGTCTCTTTAATGTAAACATCATGGAGGGCATGGATGGCATTGGATTGTGGTGATTTTTGTGTGTTTTTCGTTTTTTTGGGGTGTACTGTTGATGGGGACTGGCCATGTGGGTGGGGGCCATTGTGAGTGCTGGTACAGGCAGGCCCTGGCCATGTGCTTGGGGTGCAAGTGGCCATTTTGAAGGGAGGCAGTGTTCTCAGGCCTGCACCCATTTTGCCTAGCTTTCATCCATTATGCCCAGGGGTAGTGAGTGGTGCATGGGCCTAGTCTTTCTGTGGGGTGTCTTGAATTTAAACATCATTGAGGGCATGGATGGCATGGGATTGTGCTGATTTTTGTGTGTTTTTCGATTTTTTTGGCTGTTGTTGAGGCCTTTTGCCCAGGGGTACTCAGTGGTGCATGGGCCTAGTCTTTCTGTGGGGTCTCTTTAATGTAAACATCATAGAGGGCATGGATGGCATTGGATTGTGGTGATTTGTGTGTGTTTTTCGATTTTTTGGCTGTTGTTGGGGGCTTTTGCCCAGGGGTACTCAGTGGTGCATGGGCCTAGTCTTTCTGTGGGGTCTCTTTAATGTAAACATCATGGAGGGCATGGATGGCATTGGATTGTGGTGATTTTTGTGTTTTTCGATTTTTTGGCTGTTGTTGGGGCATTTTGTCCAGGGGTACTCAGTGGTGCATGGGCCTAGACTTTCTGTGGGGTGTCTTGAATTTAAACATCATTGAGGGCATGGATGGCATGGGATTATGCTGATTTTTGTGTGTTTTTCGATTTTTGGGGGTGTATAACTGATGTTCCTCTGTCTTCCATTGCTTTTAGGTGCACAAGAGAACCACCAGTGCCAGGAAGAAGTCCTGCAGCGGTGTGTGCAGCATAACATCACGCGACGTCACGTGTGGCCACAGACAAGACAACTCTGCAACTCGTGCAACTGCGGCCTGCGGTTCTGACATCTGAAGAAGATGGCCCCAAAAAAAGTTCCCCGTAGCTCCTCTAGCAAGAAAGTTGCCAGAAAGGAGCAGAAGAAGCAAGTGGCGCCACTTACCAAGGGGACTGGTGTGCCGCCCGCCACATTTTTGGTGAATAAAAGTACGCCTGCAGCAGCAGCGGGGTCTGCTGGGGACCAAGCTGGGAGCAGCACCCCGTTCCATTGGGCTCAGTGCCACCACTACCACGCCAACTTAAGTCCAAGCCCTTGAGAGCTGCAGAAGCAGCCAGTATAGTTCTTCAATCACCATCGACCAGTGATGTTGGCTCATCGCAAGAAAGTAGCAGCATCCCTCAATCAACACAGGTTGTTGTAACTCATCTGACGAGTGTTTAACAAACACAGCCGCAACAACAACCACTTGTGCAAGTAGTACAAGCCCAAGTACATGTGGAAGGAGAGGCAGCGCAAGGAGATGCGCAAGCAGAGGTGCATGGAGCGGCACAAGTGCCCACAATAGTTGTTCCTCCCGAAGTAGGGGCACATCAGGAAATCGACATTGAAGCCGAGGTATCATTTGAGGAAGCCACTCCTCCTGATCATTCATTGTCTTCCAGATCCCTAGCAAGTAAAAGATCAAGGATGGTGTCTACATCTTCTTCAAGCCCCCTTCCTTCTGATGATATGGATCCAAGTTGGGAACCACCACTGCCGTCTGAGAGTGAGGCACACCATGATCTGACAAAGGTAGCTAAGCGTAAAAGGAAGGTCCCCGAAAGTATCAGAGTTATGGAGTGAGATGATGACGCTGAAGAAGAAGTGGCGTATACTCCTGCTAATGAAGACTCTCATGACGACGACGCAGTCATCATAGGCGTCACTCCAGCCTCAGCGGGCATGTAGCAAACAGACATTTTTACCCTATCCCGAAATGCTGCTGAGCGTGATGATGTCGACATGACAACGGGACCACCACAAATGCAGTTAACTAGTACACCACCACCTACCGCTTCCATATTTTCTCGCCAGAAGGGACCTCCATCCACCTCGACCTCCATTTCCTCAATTAGTAGTGCTGCAAGTGCACAACGTAGTAAAGTTCGGCAACACACATCCTCCACTTCATCTGGCATTGGCATGACCAGTATCGCCTCCTCCGCCCCCCACAGATATTTGAAGTCCGCAGTTTGGGGCTTCTTTAGTATTAGCACAACAAGGGAAAACATAGCCATTTGTACCATTTGTAAGCTTGAAGTTAGTCGTGGTAAGCTTGGTACCAACTATGGTACCGGAGGACAGAGAGGTCATCTTGAGAAACAGCACACTGTCAAATGGTATGTGCACCTACAGGAGATCAAGGAAGCCCGAATTGCAAGTCAAAAAACTGTATCCGTTGATGTTTCATCTGATGATGACGAGGAGGAAGAAGCGTCAAACATTTCTTCACTTACACCCAGTACCCCTGTCAGCAGCACACCCCCTGCAAGATATATGAGCCACACTAAGAGTGTGGGAGAGAGTGAGACACCAATGCGAAAAAGTTAATCATCACCGAGCGTAACTGGGTCGAAGAAGTCATCATCTACCCGTAAAAAAATGGTCCAGCCCACCATTAGAAGCATGTTGTTTTCAGATGCGCCATTTGAATGCAACCACCCAATGGTGCGTCTGTATAACACTAAGCTGGCTAAAATGCTAGCGCTGGACCTTCTCCCTTTTTCTTTTGTGGAAGGGGTTGGTTTTCTTGAATTAGTGGCAACGCTCTGCCCTAAATGGAAGGTTCCTAGCCGGTTCTATTTTGCCAGAGTTGTGCTTCCAGCACTATATGAAGATGTGCTGGAGGTGATTGGGGCAGCTTTGCAGAAGAGTGCTGTTCACACTATACATCTGACAACAGACATGTGGACCAGTTCCGCAGGCACTGATTACATGTGCATCACTGCACACTGGGTCTCTTTTTCAGGGGTTACAGCAAAGCTAAGGGCAGGTGTTGACCCGGACAACGTTTTTAAAGCTGCTCGGAAACATGCAACACTAGCCATGTTTGGCATGGAGACAAGACATACAGGAGAAAACATTTTGAAGGAGTTTAACACAAAGGTGGTTCAATGGCTGTCCCCAATAAAACGCAAGATTGGTTATGTTTCTACGGATAATGGCGCCAATGTAGTTAAGGCCATGGATATGGGTAACTATTTCAGAGTGCCGTGTTTGGCGCACTGTATAAACCTGGTTGTCAAAAAATTCTTGAGTGAAGAAAGTCCAGTGTGCGAGTTACTGACCACCTGCCGAAGAATGTGCACACATTTCAACCATTCTTTTAAGGCCCGGAAGCATCTGAGGCGCCTGCTATATGATCGTAACCTGCCAGTGAAGGCACTCATCCAGGAGGTGGCAACACGTTGGAACTCAACCTTCTACATGCTTGAGCGTCTGTTTGAGCAGTGTGCGGTAGTCGATCAGTATTTCTTTACACAGGGTGCAGCTATGAAGGACCTGAGGATACATGCGGAGCAATGGAAGCTAGATCAAAGCGTGACAGACATGCTTCATCCTTTTGAGGTCTTCACGCGTGCAGTCAGCAGGGAGGACTGTAATTTGGGAAAAGCTATCCCATTGTTGCGCATGCTAGAGCACAAACTGAAGGCGGTGTCTTATAGGTTTCAAAAAGATGAAGAAAAGCAAGAAGCTTTTGATTTGGCGGAGAAATTATTAGAGCGCCTACTTTGCGATGAACGTCTTCAAAAGATCCACACAGAACAGCATTACATTTGTGCTACTATTCTGGATCCACGGTACAAAAAGGCACTGGCAGGCAGATTATTCTTTCCTTTTGATGAGGCAGAAGTTACAAAGTACAAAGATTGGCTAGCTATGTCAGCCACTCGGTTTGAAAGAGAACGGCAGGAAATTGAAGGAAAAGGCAGTACATCAGCATCAGCATCAGCATCAGCAGGCCATCTGGAATCAAAAGAAATGGAATCCCCTTCTCCATCTGTGGCTGTGACAGAATTGAGTGATTTTCCCTCTCAGCCGTTAAAGACACCAGCAACTGGATCATCTGCACCAGACACAACAGTAACATTGTGTGGAGAAGAGGATTGGCTAACTGAGCTTGGGTTTGCTTCTGAAAAGGTCCCAGGAAAAAGTAAGCAAAGTGGAGGAACCGTGGAGAACCTTGAGTCGATGGTGCAGGACTATCTGAATGACTCATCAGAGGTCTCTCTTCATGATGACCCATTGGCGTATTGGCATGGGAAAAAAGAATTGTGAAAAAATCAAATAAACAACGAGGACTGGCCCACTGAGTTGAAGAGATAGGATCTATTTAGTATCCCATGTCACCCGTGAATGTAGCTATATCAGCTGGGCACAAACAGTCTTTGTTTAAAAAACCCTCACACACCAACCTGGTTGGTGTCATGCTTCATCATCGGGGTCCAACCAGGCAGCCGAGTGCCGCCTGGTTGTGCTTCAACGCCTGGCTACAGCGGAGCCAGGCATTGAACCAAAGAATTCCTTTTTTAGGAGGAGGCCAGCGAAACAGAGGCAGGAGCCAACAAGGCAACCAGGTACACTGGGAAGACCAGAACGACGGGGCAGTAACCAGGAGCAAAGCGAAAGACCAACAACCAGGTCCCAGCACGAGGTAAGCCTGGTCACCAACCTATCAGACCACGTGATCTCTCCAGAAGAACAAGCAGTGCTAGAAAAAGGCCTGGGCTTTGTTCCTACAGCAAGACTGGACAAATTCCAATTACACTGTGAATTGGCCGCATTTTTTAGGAAATTGAAGCTCAAGGCCTTTTTCGAAAATACCACTTTTGAGACACCAAATGATGCCGAGAGAGACACCACTTTCAGAACAAAGTCAACTTTCCTGCCACCCCGAGTACCATCCCAGCTGAAATTGCTGTTTATGAACAAGCCGTGTTCAAGGACATTGAGGCATTACAAGAAGGTCACCCATTTTGTAACATCAGCAACAAGGAGCGCAGCTCCCTCAATGCCCTCGGAGATAATGAGGCTATCGTCATCAAGCCTGCAGACAAAGGCGGGGGAACGGTAATACTGAACAAAGAGGACTACAGAAAAGAATGCAACAGGCTACTGAATGATACCAAGAACAACAGAAGGCTCACAGAGGATCCAAGTACCAAATTGAAAGCCACCATTGCCAGCCTAGTCGAGGACGCCGAATCAGCGGATCTTATAACACCAAGTGAAGCAAAATTCCTTACTACCACTGAAGGGAAAATTCCCTATTTTTACATCGTCCCAAAAACACACAAAAACCAAACCCCCCCGCCCGGCAGACCAATCGTCTCCGGCATTGGTTCCCTTTTGGAACCGCTTTCACGCTAATGTGATTTCTTCCTACAGCCGCTAGTGAGATCTACTAACACTTTTCTACAAGACACAAAGGATCTCCTCAAACTCTTAGATGGACTGAGTTACAACCCGGCCACTTCCCTGTTGGTCAGCCTAGACGTGGAAAGCCTTTACACCAGCTTACCACAGGACGACACCCTTACAGTACTGGACACTGCTCTAGCTAACGCTTCCTGGCCCTATCGTACTTCTCCCAAATTCATATGGGACTGTGCCAAACTAGCCCTCAAAGAGAATTTCTTTGAATTCGAAAACAGGCTGTACTTACAAACGTATGGTACATCCATGGGGAGTGTCTTTGCCCCTAGCATAGCAGGACTATATGTACACCATTTTGAGTCCGTGCATTTGTTTGGCAACAATGAGCTAAAATTCCCGGAGATCATGTTTTATAAACGATATATAGACGATATCCTCATGATCTGGCAGGAGGACACGGAGTCATTGACCAACTTCTGCAATTGGCTTAATACCTGCGACCGCAATTTAAAATTCACCTACAGCTTCAATGCAGGAAAAACCACCTTTCTGGACTTAGACATAGAAGCATCCGGGGGCCTACTTAAAAGCAAAACTCACTTCAAACCAACAGCCCGTAACTCATTGTTACACTTCTCCAGCTTTCACCCACGACCACTAAGAGAAAACCTCCCGTATGGCCAGTTCTTGAGACTCAGACGTAACTGGAGTGAAACCGCGGATTACAAGAAGCAAGCCAAGGACCTCAGTGTGAAGCTCGGACAACGAGGGTACCCCAAAAGAATTACAGAGAAAGCTCAGAAGCGTGCAAGAAACCAAAACCGTGAGAGGTTGATCGAAGCCTGCACAAGGGAAACCAGGGCCCGCCTCTTACCTGTGTGACCACATTCAACACAGTGTCCACCCATGTATCCAAAATCATAAGAAAACATTGGAATCTCATAATCACTGGGAAATTGCAATGGGACCCCCCGTTGATCTCGCACAAGAAAGCCAGATCAATAAAGGACGCTATAGTGTCAACAAGACCTAGACACCCACCACAGCCCAAACAAACAATCACCAACTTGTGGGGTCTTCCCAATGTCACAGGCCATTACGCATGCAGAGATTGCAGTGTCTGCTATCTCACGACCACCACCAAAACCCTGTCCCTCGAACCAGGGAAACAACTGCTACAGCACCCACGTGATCTATCGCATCACTTGCCCGTGCGATTTGTGGTACATTGGCATGACCAGCAGGAAAATCAAGACCCGTATATGTGAGCACCGTAGCACCGTAGCACTATCCGGTGTAAAAAAAACATCACTAAACTCCCTAATCACTTCCTGGAAATGGGCCACACCACAAACAACATGCATTGGGTTGTGATCGAAAGCATTGACCCAAACATTGCCAATGTCCATGAGAAGCTACTTAACAAGGAACAGCGGTGGGTCTACTGTCTGTGCACCCACCAGAGTGGGCTTAATGATAACATACCATGGAACAGTCTTAGTAACCATTAACCTCTGTTCCGACATAGACCATTGGACCAGTGATGTGCACCACCTCTCCTGTCCATCGAGGCCTGAATTGATGGCGACAGCGCCCATGTACACAAATACTACTCCTGTCACCTCCCATTGAATGCAACTGATCACTGAGCTAAGATCCCCCAGACATTTGTTGAGAAGTGCTATCTCTTTTCTGCATCATGACCTTATTCACACATGCTGGCTGCCTTTCCACTGATGAGCACAGCCACGGTCTCATATTACTCTTTAGAGACACCAACCATGGCAATAGTTCTGTGGTGCCTTTACACAGTACTCTTTTTCAGACAGGCTCCCTTTCTGTCATCTTTGTCATTCCTTTTCCTCTGTACCTGAGATCCCAAATGCGATCCAGTTTTCCCCCTTTTACATTGGCTACTTTTCTGCCTCTGTATACACCGAATTTAGGCAAACAGAGCTCACACCACTTTTGTCCCTACAGCAGCCACGAACCGGCGCTCAGATACACTGTAGAGGACAATGCGCATGCACTGACGAGCAGTGTCTCTTCTCGCGCATGTACTCCACATACAGGTACACTGTGCATGCGCGCTACCTAGTTACCTCCCCCGAGCACCCGGCCATAGCCGCTACTTATTCAGTCGCCGCCCGCCGCCCCATAGCAGCCGGGCCACGGAGGGATACACAATAGGATTCCAGTGGAGCATTCTTAAGACACAAGTAAGGTCTTGCATCCCGTCCTGATTCTGCTGCTAACGTTTGCCTAGCCCATGGCACACACGAGCGGCATTGACCTCCATATTGCTTATCTATCCATAGATAGTGACAGGAGTGACTCCCCCCCTGTGCCCCGATTCTCTGGATCTTCGTATATAGCAATGTAACTATCTATGCATTCAAGCTTTGGCAATTTTTAATTGTTTGTATGTCTCACCATAATGTATATATGTGTGCTTGTCACGGCGCTTCACCATAATTTTTACATGTGTGTATGTCACCACGTAATTCTTAACTGTATGTGGGTCTCACCTTTGCAATAACAGCGCATCTAAACATGTTGCGCATATGAGTATATGAGCCCACGCACTTTATCTTGTGGAGGCGCAGGAGCCAGCCGCCCTATACGACGGCACCACTACGGCCAACTCAATGAGGGCACGTAGGTCACAACGATTACCCACCAGGCTCTACAGCGCCTCCCCTACAGCCCACAGCACTGGCATGCCAATACTCACAGCGTGCTGTGCTTTACCTACTGTCACCTGTCCTTCTTGATATCAGCAATCACAACGCACGCCATAGAACACCTGTAGTAATCTAATAAATGCACGTTCGCACAAACCTTCTTAACGCCTAGGTGTGCATTTTCTGTTTTCTTTCCTACAGGATTTTTTCGCTCCCACAAAGGCCCTGTAACTGGCTGACGCGCCTTCCACCACCTTTTTCCACACACCTTAGCGTGTGTGTTGGAGATTAAAACACGTGGCTCTTCTTTTTGCCACTCACTTATTCTGGTCCTGAAGAAAGTCCCGTCCAGACTCTACAGGGACTGAAACATGTAGACCGCGACCTAAAGTCAACTGAGTAATCAAATGTTTTTTACTACTAGTTGCAGCACATAGTTTTTAATCGACACCCTGGGCCGCCACGAATAAATAATAAGGCAAGGATCCCCAGAGGTGTATTTTAACATTTACCTTCATCCACTTCACACTATCGCACGACACCCGCTCCGCTGTAGCCAGGCGTTGAAGCACAACCAGGCGGCACTCGGCTGCCTGGTTGGACCCCGATGATGAAGCATGACACCAACCAGGTTGGTGTGTGAGGGGTTTTTAAACAAAGACTGTTTGTGCCCAGCTGATATAGCTACATTCACGGGTGACATGGGATACTAACTAGATCCCATCTCTTCAACTCAGTGGGCCAGTCCTCGTTGTTTATTTGATTATACCTCAGGGGTAAGGACACGCCCCTTCAAACCCTTGCTCTCCATTTTTGGTTACTCCACTCATTCAGCAGCACACAGCTGCGAGAGCTCTGCTTTTTAAGCACTCCACATTTTTAACACTACATTGCCAACCCGCTACAATATGACAGAGAATCAAGTACTGGGGTTCACCCTAGACGACGTCAACAACATCCTATCCAATCCCCCACTGATGGCGGATTTCAACATGGGCACTACCATTGCCCAGACTGCGGATTGGGAAAGCCTGAATGAAAAGAAAAGGAACCGTATACGCACCATCCTTCATGGAGTGATATTCACTGAATATTTGAGAAACAACACTGCACCAAGGGGCCTTATAGTAACCAACACACCCGCATTTTCTTAGATGACCCCACCTTTAGGAGAGACTGGGCGCAAATCGCGTGGAGATGTACCAGAGACTGGATCATCTTAATCATCCAGACAGCCAAACGTCTCTCAGACGCCATCTTAGTGGAGATTCAAACCACTGAGGCACACTTCAAGGCGACTCTTACATCCTTCAAAAAGAGATTGGATGAGACAAATAAAGAGATCAACGAATACAAAGAATCATTAACACAAAGTAAGATAACCAAATTTCAAAAGGACCTCAAAAAGTTCTCCTACGCCAAGACATATCCATACTCGGAGCCCGATTACAAACCTTCCCAGAAATTTGATACTTCGGGGGCATCATCAGATGAGGACTCATCAGGAAGTAGTACCTCCAGCACTAACAGTTATAAGAGAAAGCAGTATGGCAGAGGAAGGAACCCCAACTGGCAATCACCATGGAATCCTGCCCCACCGGGCCCGCATGGCCCATTTCCAGGACCATACCCTCCGATGCACTCGCCCTTCGGATACGGATGGGGCATGCCCTACGGACCACCACCGCTCCAGGTTTTTGGAAACCAAAACCAAAGAATTCCTTTTTTAGGAGGAGGCCAGCGAAACAGAGGCAGGAGGCGACGAGGCAACCAGGTACACTGGGAAGACCAGAATGACGGGGCAGTAACCAGGAGCAAAGCGAAAGACCAACAACCAGGTCCCAGCACGAGGTAAGCCTGGTCACCAACCTATCAGACCACGTGATCTCTCCAGAAGAACAAGCAGTGCTAGAAAAAGGCCTGGGCTTTGTTCCTACAGCAAGACTGGACAAATTCCAATTACACTGTGAATTGGCCGCATTTTTTAGGAAATTGAAGCTCAAGGCCTTTTTCGAAAATACCACTTTTGAGACACCAAATGATGCAGAGGGAGACACCACTTTCAGAACAAAGTCAACTTTCATGCCACCCCCGAGTACCATCCCAGCTGAAATTGCTGTTTATGAACAAGCCGTGTTCAAGGACATTGAGGCATTACAAGAAGGTCACCCATTTTGTAACATCAGCAACAAGGAGCGCAGCTCCCTCAATGCCCTCAGAGATAATGAGGCTATCGTCATCAAGCCTACAGACAAAGGCGGGGGAACTGTAATACTGAACAAAGAGGACTACAGAAAAGAATGCAACAGGCTACTGAATGATACCAAGAACAACAGAAGGCTCACAGAGGATCCAAGTACCAAATTGAAAGCCACCATTGCCAGCCTAGTCGAGGACGCCGAATCAGCGGATCTTTTAACACCAAGTGAAGTAAAATTCCTTACTACCACTGAAGGGAAAATTCCCTATTTTTACATCGTCCCAAAAACACACAAAAACCAAACCCCCCCGCCCGGCAGACCAATCGTCTCCGGCATTGGTTCCCTTTTGGAACCGCTTTCACGCTACTGGGATTTCTTCCTACAGCCACTAGTGAGATCTACTAACACCTATCTACAAGACACAAAGGATCTCCTCAAACTCTTAGATGGACTGAGTTACAACCCGGCCACTTCCCTGTTGGTCAGCCTAGACGTGGAAAGCCTTTACACCAGCTTACCACAGGACGACACCCTTACAGTACGGGACACTGCTCTAGCTAACGCGTCCTGGCCCTATCGTACTTCTCCCAAATTCATATGGGACTGTGCCAAACTAGCCCTCAAAGAGAATTTCTTTGAATTCGAAAACAGGCTGTACTTACAAACGTATGGTACATCCATGGGGAGTGTCTTTGCCCCTAGCATAGCAGGACTATATGTACACCAGTTTGAGTCCGTGCATTTGTTTGACAACAATGAGCCAAAATTCCCGGAGATCATGTTTTATAAACGATATATAGACGATATCCTCATGATCTGGCAGGGGGACACGGAGTCATTGACCAACTTCTGCAATTGGCTTAATACCTGCGACCGCAATTTAAAATTCACCTACAGCTTCAATGCAGGAAAAACCACCTTTCTGGACTTAGACATAGAAGCATCCGGGGGCCTACTTAAAAGCAAAACTCACTTCAAACCGACAGCCCGTAACTCATTGTTACACTTCTCCAGCTTCCACCCACGGCCACTAAGAGAAAACCTCCCCTATGGCCAGTTCTTGAGACTCAGACGTAACTGCAGTGAACCCGCGGATTACAAGAAGCAAGCCAAGGACCTCAGTGTGAAGCTCGGACAACGAGGGTACCCCAAAAGAATTACAGAGAAAGCTCAGAAGCGTGCAAGAAACCAAAACCGTGAGAGGTTGATCGAAGCCTGCACAAGGGAAACCAGGGCCCGCCTCTTACCTGTGTGACCACATTCAACACAGTGTCCACCCATGTATCCAAAATCATAAGAAAACATTGGAATATCATAAACACTGGGAAATTGCAATGGGACCCCCGTTGATCTCGCACAAGAAAGCCAGATCAATAAAGGACGCTATAGTGTCAACAAGACCTAGACACCCACCACAGCCCAAACAAACAATCACCAACTTGTGGGGTCTTCCCAATGTCACAGGCCATTACGCATGTGGAGATTGCAGTGTCTGCCATCTCACGACCACCACCAAAACCCTGTCCCTCGAACCAGGGAAACAATGGGAATTGCGCAGTCACACCAACTGCAACAGCACCCACGTGATCTATCGCTTCACTTGCCCGTGCGATTTGTGGTACATTGGCATGACCAGCAGGAAAATCAAGACCCGTATATGTGAGCACCGTAGCACTATCCGGTGTAAGAAAAACATCACTAAACTCACTAATCACTTCCTGGAAATGGGCCACACCACAAACGACATGCGTTGGGTTGTGATCGAAATCATTGACCCAAACATTGCCAATGTCCATGAGAAGCTACTTAACAAGGAACAGCGGTGGGTCTACCGTCTGTACACCCACCAGAGTGGGCTTAATGATAACATACCGTGGAACAGTCTTAGTAACCATTAACCTCTGTTCCGACATAGACCATTGGACCAGTGATGCACACCACCTCTCCTGTCCATTGAGGCCTGAATCGATGGCGACAGCGCCCATGTACACAAATACTACTCCTGTCACCTCCCATTGAATGCAACTGATCACTGAGCTAAGATCCCCCAGACATTTGTTGAGAAGTGCTATCTCTTTTCTGCATCATCACCTTATTCACACATGCTGGCTGCCTTTCCACTGATGAGCACAGCCACGGTCTCATAATACTCTTTAGAGACACGAACCATGGCAATAGTTCTGTGGTGCCTTTACACAGTACTCTTTTTCAGATAGGCTCCCTTTCTGTCGTCTTTGTCATTCCTTTTCCTCTGTACCTGAGATCCCAAATGCGATCCAGTTTTCCCCCTTTTACATTCTCTACGTTTCTGCCTCTGTATACACCGAATTTAGGCAAACAGAGCTCACACCACTTTTGTCCCTACAGCAGCCACGAACCGGCGCTCAGATACACTGTAGAGGACAATGCGCATGCACTGACGAGCAGTGTCTCTTCTCGCGCATGTACTCCACATACAGGTACACTGCGCATGCGCGCTACCTAGTTACCTCCCCCGAGCACCCGGCCATAGCCGCTACTTATTCAGTCGCCGCCCGCCGCCCCATACCAGCTGGGCCACGGAGGGATACACAATATGATTCCAGCGGAGCATTCTTAAGACACAAGTAAGGTCTTGCATCCCGTCCTGATTCTGCTGGTAAGGTTTGCCTAGCCCATGGCACACACGAGCTGCATTGACCTCCATATTGCTTATCTATCCATAGATAGTGACAGGAGTGACTCCCCCCTGTGCCCCGATTCTCTGGATCTTCGTATATAGCGATGTAACTATCTATGCATTCAAGCTTTGGCAATTTTTAATTGTTTGTATGTCTCACCATAATGTATATATGTGTGCTTGTCAAGGTGCTTCACCATAATTTGTACATGTGTGTTCGTCACCACGTAATTCTTAACTGTATGTGGGTCTCACCTTTGCAATAACAGCGCATCTAAACATGTTGCGCATATGAGTATATGAGCCCACGCACTTTATCTTGTGGAGGCGCAGGAGCCAGCCGCCCTATACGACGGCACCACTACGGCCAACACAATGAGGGCACGTAGGTCACAACGATTACCCACCAGGCTCTACAGCGCCTCCCCTACAGCCCACAGCACTGGCATGCCAATACTCACAGCGTGCTGTGCTTTACCTACTGTCACCTGTCCTTCTTGATATCAGCAATCACAACGCACGCCATAGAACACCTGTAGTAATCTAATAAATGCACGTTCGCACAAACCTTCTTAACGCCTAGGTGTGCATTTTCTGTTTTCTTTCCTACAGGATTTTTTTGCTCCCACGAAGGCGCCTGTAACTGGCTGACTCGCCTTCCACCACCTTTTTCCACACACCTTAGCGTGTGTGTTGGAGATTAAAACACGTGGCTCTTCTTTTTGCCACTCACTTATTCTGGTCCTGAAGAAAGTCCCGTCCAGACTCTACAGGGACTGAAACATGTAGACCCCGACCTAAAGTCAACTGAGTAATCACATTTTTTTACTACTAGTTGCAACACATAGTTTTTAATCGACACCCTGGGCCGCCACGAATAAATAATAAGGCAAGGATCCCCAGAGGTGTATTTTAACATTTACCTTCATCCACTTCACACTATCGCATGACACCCGCTCCGCTGTAGCCAGGTGTTGAAGCACAACCAGGCGGCACTCGGCTGCCTGGTTGGACCCCGATGATGAAGCATGACACCAACCAGGTTGGTGTGTGAGGGGTTTTTAAACAAAGACTGTTTGTGCCCAGCTGATATAGCTACATTCACGGGTGACATGGGATACTAACTAGATCCCATCTCTTCAACTCAGTGGGCCAGTCCTCGTTGTTTATTTGATTATACCTCAGGGGTAAGGACTGGCCCCTTCAAACCCTTGCTCTCCATTTTTGGTTACTCCACTCATTCAGCAGCACACAGCTGCGAGAGCTCTGCTTTTTAAGCACTCCTCATTTTTAACACTACATTGCCAACCCGCTACAATATGACAGAGAATCAAGGACTGGGGTTCACCCTAGACGATGTCAACAACATCCTATCAAATCCCCCACTGATGGCGGATTTCAACATGGGCCCTACCATTGCCCAGACTGCAGATTGGGATAGCCTGAACGAAAAGGAAAGGAACCGTATACGCACCATACTTCTTGGAGTGATATTCACTGAATATTTGAGAAACAACACTGCACCAAGGGGCCTGATAGTAACCAACACACCCCGCATTTTCTTAGATGACCCCACCTTTAGGAGAGACTGGGCGCAAATCGCGTGGAGATGTACCAGAGACTGGATCATCTTAATCATCCAGACAGCCAAACGTCTCTCAGACGCCATCTTAGTGGAGATTCAAACCACTGAGGCACACTTCAAGGCGACTCTTACATCCTTCAAAAAGAGATTGGATGAGACAAATAAAGAGATCAACGAATACAAAGAATCATTAACACAAAGTAAGATAACCAAATTTCAAAAGGACCTCAAAAGTTCTCCTACGCCAAGACATATCCATACTCGGAGCCCGATTACAAACCTTCCCAGAAATTCGATACTTCGGGGGCATCATCAGATGAGGACTCATCAGGAAGTAGTACCTCCAGCACTAACAGTTATAAGAGAAAGCAGTATGGCAGAGGAAGGAACCCCAACTGGCAATCACCATGGAATCCTGCCCCACCGGGCCCGCATGGCCCTTTTCCAGGACCATACCCTCCGATGCACTCGCCCTTTGGATACGGATGGGGCATGCCCTACGGACCACCACCGCTCCAGGTTTTTGGAAACCAAAACCAAAGAATTCCTTTTTTAGGAGGAGGCCAGCGAAACAGAGGCAGGAGGCGACGAGGCAACCAGGTACACTGGGAAGACCAGAACGACGGGGCAGTAACCAGGAGCAAAGCGAAAGACCAACAACCAGGTCCCAGCACGAGGTAAGCCTGGTCACCAACCTATCAGACCACGTGATCTCTCCAGAAGAGCAAGCAGTGCTAGAAAAAGGCCTGGGCTTTGTTCCTACAGCAAGACTGGACAAATTCCAATTACACTGTGAATTGGCCGCATTTTTTAGGAAATTGAAGCTCAAGGCCTTCTTCGAAAATACCACTTTTGAGACACCAAATGATGCCGAGGGAGATACCACTTTCAGAACAAAGTAAACTTTCATGCCACCCCCGAGTACCATCCCAGCTGAAATTGCTGTTTATGAACAAGCCGTGTTCAAGGACATTGAGGCATTACAAGAAGTTCACCCATTTTGTAACATCAGCAACAAGGAGCGCAGCTCCCTCAATGCCCTCAGAGATAATGAGGCTATCGTCATCAAGCCTGCAGACAAAGGAGGAGGAACGGTAATACTGAACAAAGAGGACTACAGAAAAGAATGCAACAGGCTACTGAATGATACCAAGAACAACAGAAGGCTCACAGAGGATCCAAGTACCAAATTGAAAGCCACCATTGCCAGCCTAGTCGAGGACGCCAAATCAGCGGATCTTATAACACCAAGTGAAGCAAAATTCCTTACTACCACTGAAGAGAAAATTCCCTATTTTTACATCGTCCCAAAAACACACAAAAACCAAACCCCCCCGCACGGCAGACCAATCGTCTCCGGCATTGGTTCCCTTTTGGAACCGCTTTCACGCTACTGTGATTTCTTCCTACAGCCGCTAGTGAGATCTACTAACACTTATCTACAAGACACAACGGATCTCCTCAAACTCTTAGATGGACTGAGTTACAACCCGGCCACTTCCCTGTTGGTCAGCCTAGACGTGGAAAGCCTTTACACCAGCTTACCACAGGACGACACCCTTACAGCACTGGACACTGCTCTAGCTAACGCTTCCTGGCCCTATCGTACTTCTCCCAAATTCATATGGGACTGTGCCAAACTAGCCCTCAAAGAGAATTTCTTTGAATTCGAAAACAGGCTGTACTTACAAACGTATGGTACATCCATGGGGAGTGTCTTTGCCCCTAGCATAGCAGGACTATATGTACACCATTTTGAGTCCGTGCATTTGTTTGGCAACAATGAGCTAAAATTCCCGGAGATCATGTTTTATAAACGATATATAGACGATATCCTCATGATCTGGCAGGAGGACACGGAGTCATTGACCAACTTCTGCAATTGGCTTAATACCTGCGACCGCAATTTAAAATTCACCTACAGCTTCAATGCAGGAAAAACCACCTTTCTGGACTTAGACATAGAAGCATCCGGGGGCCTACTTAAAAGCAAAACTCACTTCAAACCAACAGCCCGTAACTCATTGTTACACTTCTCCAGCTTTCACCCACGACCACTAAGAGAAAACCTCCCGTATGGCCAGTTCTTGAGACTCAGACGTAACTGGAGTGAAACCGCGGATTACAAGAAGCAAGCCAAGGACCTCAGTGTGAAGCTCGGACAACGAGGGTACCCCAAAAGAATTACAGAGAAAGCTCAGAAGCGTGCAAGAAACCAAAACTGTGAGAGGTTGATCGAAGCCTGCACAAGGGAAACCAGGGCCCCGCCTCTTACCTGTGTGACCACATTCAACACAGTGTCCACCCATGTATCCAAAATCATAAGAAAACATTGGAATCTCATAATCACTGGGAAATTGCAATGGGACCCCCCGTTGATCTCGCACAAGAAAGCCAGATCAATAAAGGACGCTATAGTGTCAACAAGACCTAGACACCCACCACAGCCCAAACAAACAATCACCAACTTGTGGGGTCTTCCCAATGTCACAGGCCATTACGCATGCGGAGATTGCAGTGTCTGCTATCTCACGACCACCACCAAAACCCTGTCCCTCGAACCAGGGAAACAACTGCTACAGCACCCACGTGATCTATCGCATCACTTGCCCGTGCGATTTGTGGTACATTGGCATGACCAGCAGGAAAATCAAGACCCGTATATGTGAGCACCGTAGCACCGTAGCACTATCCGGTGTAAGAAAAACATCACTAAACTCCCTAATCACTTCCTGGAAATGGGCCACACCACAAACAACATGCATTGGGTTGTGATCGAAAGCATTGACCCAAACATTGCCAATGTCCATGAGAAGCTACTTAACAAGGAACAGCGGTGGGTCTACCGTCTGTCCACCCACCAGAGTGGGCTTAATGATAACATACCATGGAACAGTCTTAGTAACCATTAACCTCTGTTCCGACATAGACCATTGGACCAGTGATGCACACCACCTCTCCTGTCCATCGAGGCCTGAATTGATGGCGACAGCGCCCATGTACACAAATACTACTCCTGTCACCTCCCATTGAATGCAACTGATCACTGAGCTAAGATCCCCCAGACATTTGTTGAGAAGTGCTATCTCTTTTCTGCATCATGACCTTATTCACACATGCTGGCTGCCTTTCCACTGATGAGCACAGCCACGGTCTCATAATACTCTTTAGAGACACGAACCATGGCAATAGTTCTGTGGTGCCTTTACACAGTACTCTTTTTCAGACAGGCTCCCTTTCTGTCGTCTTTGTCATTCCTTTTCCTCTGTACCTGAGATCCCAAATGCAATCCAGTTTCCCCCTTTTACATTCGCTACTTTTCTGCCTCTGTATACACCTAATTTAGGCAAACAGAGCTCACACCACTTTTGTCCCTACAGCAGCCACGAACCGGCGCTCAGATACACTGTAGAGGACAATGCGCATGCACTGACGAGCAGTGTCTCTTCTCGCGCATGTACTCCACATACAGGTACACTGCACATGCGCGCTACCTAGTTACCTCCCCCGAGCACCCGGCCATAGCCGCTACTTATTCAGTCGCCGCCCGCCGCCCCATACCAGCCGGGCCACGGAGGGATACACAATAGGATTCCAGCGGAGCATTCTTAAGACACAAGTAAGGTCTTGCATCCCGTCCTGATTCTGCTGCTAACGTTTGCCTAGCCCATGGCACACACGAGCGGCATTGACCTCCATATTGCTTATCTATCCATAGATAGTGACAGGAGTGACTAACCCCCTGTGCCCCGATTCTCTGGATCTTCGTATATAGCGATGTAACTATCTATGCATTCAAGCTTTGGCAATTTTTAATTGTTTGTATGTCTCACCATAATGTATATATGTGTGCTTGTCACGGCGCTTCACCATAATTTTTACATGTGTGTATGTCACCACGTAATTCTTAACTGTATGTGGGTCTCACCTTTGCAATAACAGCGCATCTAAACATGTTGCGCATATGAGTATATGAGCCCACGCACTTTATCTTGTGGAGGCGCAGGAGCCAGCCGCCCTATACGACGGCACCACTACGGTCAACACAATGAGGGCACGTAGGTCACAACGATTACCCACCAGGCTCTACAGCGCCTCCCCTACAGCCCACAGCACTGGCATACCAATACTCACAGCGTGCTGTGCTTTACCTACTGTCACCTGTCCTTCTTGATATCAGCAATCACAACGCACGCCATAGAACACCTGTAGTAATCTAATAAATGCACGTTCGCACAAACCTTCTTAACGCCTAGGTGTGCATTTTCTGTATTCTTTCCTACAGGATTTTTTCGCTCCCACAAAGGCCCTATAACTGGCTGACGCGCCTTCCACCACCTTTTTCCACACACCTTAGCGTGTGTGTTGGAGATTAAAACACGTGGCTCTTCCTTTTGGCACTCACTTATTCTGGTCCTGAAGAAAGTCCCGTCCACACTCTACAGGGACTGAAACATGTAGACCGCGACCTAAAGTCAACTGAGTAATCAAATGTTTTTTACTACTAGTTGCAGCACATAGTTTTTAATCGACACCCTGGGCCGCCACGAATAAATAATAAGGCAAGGATCCCCAGAGGTGTATTTTAACATTTACCTTCATCCACTTCACACTATCGCACGACACCCGCTCCGCTGTAGCCAGGCGTTGAAGCACAACCAGGCGGCACTCGGCTGCCTGGTTGGACCCCGATGATGAAGCATGACACCAACCAGGTTGGTGTGTGAGGGGTTTTTAAACAAAGACTGTTTGTGCCCAGCTGATATAGCTACATTCACGGGTGACATGGGATACTAACTAGATCCCATCTCTTCAACTCAGTGGGCCAGTCCTCGCTGTTTATTTGATTATACCTCAGGGGTAAGGACTCGCCCCTTCAAACCCTTGCTCTCCATTTTTGGTTACTCCAAAAAAGAATTATGGCCAGAGATCTAAATTATCTGTCTTGCCCACCGCAAGTGTGTCTTCTGAACGTGTTTTCAGTGCTGCTGGTGGCATTGTAACTTGCAAAAGGACCCGCCTCTTGCCCAAAAATGTGGAGAGGTTAACAATGATCAAGATGAATCAGCCCCTTATACCACCAGAATACAAAGTACAAGAATACACGCAGGAAGAAGACGAGGAGGACACCAACTTAGATGAGGGAATTTATTCTCTGTTAGGTGACGTACTCCCGCCTGAATTCGCAGAGTATGAGGACAAACTCTCCTTCCCTGACACGGAGCCCTGAAAATGAGCCAATGAATCAATAACTTTTTTTTCGTCCTTATTCACTTTTATTCCTGTGTGTCTGTCTTTCTTTGTTTTGCAAAATCTAAATAAAAAAAAATGTAATCACCTAATCACAAAAACAAGCCCATCAGCAGAACTGTCTTCACTTATTTGCATATTGATTTGAAGGTGCCGCAGTCTATTCCTCAGGTTCACAAGTTCACAAGAACATGCTCCTCTATCCTCCTCCTCCAGACTCCTATTTCCCTCAAAGCAGATGGCTGGCTTACGCCCAATGAAGAAAGACTCTGCACTTGTGGGGGTGTTCTAATTCTTTGCGGGTGAGTTTACGGGTCTGGGGCCATTGCTGGGAAGGTCTAGTACCGGATAAAAGTGTTTTGGAGAAAATCCATGAGGAAAACGTTTTTGCATTTTCTGACATTTCGCTCACTATCATGTTTTCGGGGGCCTGTTTGGGGGTGTTCCTGGTGTTTGGGGGTGGGTTTTGGGGTCTGTGTGCAATGCTGGCACAGTCTAATGTTGATTGCATTGGCTTTACAGGACATCCATGGTGGAAAAGTGGAGTTATGACCTAGCTGCACAGCGCGTTTGGACAGAATTGAAAGAAGGCCGAAAAATATTCTAAGTATGAGATTTTCCATTTTTGCTTTTTGCCTGTTTGGGGGTTTTGTGCTTTTTTGGGGGTGGGTTGGCGGGTCTTGGGGCATTGCTGGGAAGGTCTAGTACTGGATAAAAGTGTTTTGGAGAAAATCCATGAGGAAAACGTTTTTGCATTTTCTGACATTTCGCTCACTACAACGTTTTCGTGGGGCCTGTTTGGGGGGCTTCCTGGTGTTTGCGGGTGGGTTTTGGGGTCTTTGAGCAACGCTGGGTATGGATACTTTTCATTGCAAGTGGTTTGAAGAAAATCCGTGGTGGCAAAGGGGAGTTAGGGCCTAGCTGCAGAGCGCGCATGGAGTGATGTTGGGAATTTGCCAGGAAAATTACCAAGTCCCCATTTTTGTAGTTTTGCTTTTTGCCTGTTTGGGGGTGTTGTGCTTTTTTGCGGGTGGGTTGGCAGGTCTTGGGGCATTGCTGGGAAGGTCTAGTACCGGAAAAAAAGTGTTTTGGAGAAAATCCATGAGGAAAACGTTTTTGCATTTTCTGACATTTCGTTCACTACAGCGTTTTCGGGGGCCTGTTTGGGGGGCTTCCTGGTGTTTGTGGGTGGGTTTTGGGGTCTTTGAGCAACACTGGGTATGGATACTTTTCATTGCAAGTGGTTTGAAGAAAATCCGTGGTGGCAAAGGGGAGTTAGGGCCTAGCTGCAGAGCGCGCGTGGAGTGATGTTGGGAATTTGCTAGGAAAATTACTAAATCCCCATTTTTGTAGTTTTGCTTTTTGGCTGTTTGTGGGTCTTCTACCTGTTTCCGCCTGGGTTGACGGCTCTGGGGCCATTGCTGGGAAGGTCTAATACCGGATAAAAGTGGTTTGGAGAAAATCGGAGCCGAAAAAGATTTTGCGTTTTTGCTCACTATCATGTTTTCGGGGGCCTGTTTGGGGGGGTTCCTGGTGTTTGGGGGTGGGTTTTGGGGTATGGGTGCAACGCTGGCACAGTCTAATGTTGATTGCATTTGTTTTACAGGACATCCATGGTGGAAAAGTGGAGTTATGACCGTGCTGCACAGCGCGTTTAGACAGAATTGAAAGAAGGCCGAAAAATATTCTAAGTGAGATTTTCCATTTTTGCTTTTTGCCTCTGTGGGGGTGTTGTGCTTTTTTGCGGGTGGGTTGGCGGGTCTTGGGGCATTGCTGGGAAGGTCTAATACCGGATATACGTTTTTTGGAGAAAATCCATGAGGAAAAGCGTTTTTGCAGATTAACTTAGGGCTCGTGAGGGTTAGCACTAGCAGCAGGATTGCATGTGTTTCGGGGTGTTCTATTTTTTATTTTCTTTTAATTTTATTGAAGTCTTGGATAAGCTAAGCAAAAACATATACTGACATATCATATGCTAACCAGAATGTACACATACCCCAAAAATTCAGGAACCACACATAAGGCCATCTCATAAAGGTTGACCACAGAAGAAAAAAAAACCAAAAAAAAACAAAAAACATATTCAATTTAAATCAATTAAAATCGAAATACGAACCCCAGATTTTCTCAAATTTCCGAATCGCCCCAACACTTTGAGCATACACTTGTTCGCTCTTTCTGACTTTTTGCATTTTATAGCGCCATTCATGTACATTAGGGCAATATTGTAAACGCCAATTCTGAAGAATTAACGATCTCGCTACAGCCATAGCAATATATATTAGTTTAACTAGTTGCCCATCTAACATCAATTCAGGATCAAATCCATACAAAATCAATTTAAGATTAACCGAAATTGAAATTTTACACTGGTTTTGCATAAATGCGAATATTTCTTCCCAAAAAGGTACAATTTTAGAGCATTGAGCAACAACATGAGACCAATTAGCAGGATTATAATGCAAACACCTATAACAATTGGAAGAGCAATTAGGATACATTTTTACTAACCATTGCCGGAGTGAAATACAGAAGCCATTTACTAAAAAACAGCATTCTGCGCCAGTTGGCACCTCTTAGTACAGAAACATTCAGTACATTGATTTTCTTCCATACAGCAGGGGTTAATACCATATTTTCCTGCCCTAGCCACTTATTAATTGCTTTAAGGCATAAGTCCGGATCCCTGTTCGCGGTTAAGCATCGTTTCCACTCCCCCGGCTTTCTTTCTTGTATTAAGAAAAATAATTCATTGAATAACGGAGCAGGGGAAAAAAGAAGTGAAGGGTCTGTTTGGGACAAAACTCCATAAATCAGCTTATACGATCCCAACAGTAAGAAATTTCCTTGAACCCGGGATGTCATATCAGACATCCTAATCCAAGCGCCATCTTCCATATAATCGCTTAACTTCGTAAACCCTATCCTCTGCCATTTTTCTAGCAGATCCATGCTAATATCCACTCCGAAAAATGAAAAAGCCGAGCTGAGGGAAGAGGATGTATTGAGAAACGGAAGGGAGTATCTCTTTAGGAGTGCTGTACGTCTCTTAAAAAACCAGTGCAGCACCTTATACCTGACTGTTTTTGGTGATTTAAATAATTGAAGCGGGGAGGGAATCTGAGTTTCTTTACAAATCAAATCAACAAAGAAATTTATGAAAAGTTGCTGATTATTGTCCTTGAATCTGGTCATGAATTGAGACAAATATGCATTATAATAATCTTTAAGATTGGGAAGAGCCAGCCCTCCTTGTCCCTTATCTTCAAATAACGTGTTCAAAGCAATATGGGGCGTCTTTTTTGCCCAAATAAAAGAGGAAAACAAGGATTCAGCTTTGGAGAAAAATGATCCAGGAAGAGCACAAGATATGGTTGAAAATAAAAAATTAAATAAAGGAAGGACCGACATCTTAATTAGTGCAACACGACCAATAATAGTTAATGGTAAAAGATTCCATCTTTCAAACATTGCTCGTACCTTCTGCTACAATGGTACAAAGTTCAAACTGTAGAGATCAGAAACTGAGGAAGAGAACAAAACCCCCAAATATCTTTTCGGTTTGTTATTAATGCATGATCTTAAATCCGGGTGAATTACTGGATTAATGCCCCCGCAAACTAGGATTTCATTTTTTTTTATTTATCCTATAGCCCCCCAAAGCCTCAAACTCTTCAAATATTTGAAGTGCATGAGATTGACATTGCATTTCAGGCTTAATTAACAAAATTATATCGTCTGCGTAAAGTTTGATTTTAGGCATCAAATTAATAGGGGGGAATAAAAGAGGAGCTTTCCTAATTGCAGTTGCTAAGGGTTCAATGAAGAAAGCAAATAATACCGGAGAAAGTGGACAGCCTTGTCTAGTACCGCGTTTAACCGATACTAGTCCCACAGACTCAGCATTAATGATAATATTGGCCCGAGCCCCTGAGTAAAGACTCTGAATCAAATTTATAATTACTTCTGGGATACCAAAGTGCTATAGAATAATAAAAAGTGTCTCCCATACCACCAAATCAAAGGCTTTTTCGGCATCAAATAAAAAATTAAAGCGGGGACCTTGCGTGATTCAAAAAAATCCAAAGCCTCTGTTAAAAAGTGAGTGTTAGTCAACAGTTGCCTGCCGGCAACGAAACCATTCTGATCTGCGTGGATCAAATCTGAAGAAAAAAAATTAAATCGTGTAGATAATAATTTAGTGGTAATTTTATAATCTGTATTCAGTAGCGTGATGGGTCTATAAGAATTCGGATCATTAGAGGGTTTACCCTTTTTAGAAAACTTATTACTGTTCCTTCCCTGAAAGAATCCGGGACAGATCCACCGGACAACATAAAGTTTAATAACTGGACGAAAAAATCTGAGAAGGAACTAAAAAATACTTTAAAAAACTCTGAGGGAAACCCATCCGGGCCGGCAGCTTTCCCTATTGGGAGCTGTTGTACTACTTTCTCTACTTCCTCTCTAGTAAATGGAGTGGCCATACTAATTTGGTCTATAGGAGAAAGAGTAGGAAGAGAGTACTTTTCCAGATAATTCAATAATTTTTGATGATCTATCGTCGATTGAGTGTTGTAGATCCTCTTATAGTGTGCTACCATTATTTCTCCAATTTCAGCTGGAACCGATGTATCTCTGAGAGTGTCTGGAGAGTGTAGAGAATGTATGAGATTAGACGAGGCTTGCTCTCTGGCCTGCCACGCCAGGAGTTTACCAGTAAAATTACTCTCTTCATACATTTTTTGTGAGCTCTTATGAAAGATCTCATCACTCTGAGTATAGAGCTCTTGAGAGAGCTCTCTTTTGGCCGCATTTAATTGATCTTGAACCGATCTAGCTGAATTTTGTTGCCTGAGTACAATGAGAGCCTGAATTTTTTGTTGGAGCAGTTTATTCTTATTCTTAAGTGCAGAGAGATCGGCCGCATCTCTACCAATCACCAGGCCACGAATATACGCCTTAAGAGAGTCCCACACATAGTTGAGGGGGGCAGTTCCCATATTCCGAGAAAGAAAGTCTAATATCTCAGTTTTAATAGCCGCCACCCAAATGTCATCAGTCAAATATTTTTTATTAAAGACCCAGCGTTTCGGGGTTCTTACCCTATCTACCACTCCCAATTCCATAATAATCATTGCATGATCCGAGAACCTGTTATGGAGCAACGTCTGTTTAGAAAAAATGATTTGACGTGAAATTAGAAAAAAATCAATTCGAGAGGAGGATATAAATCTGCCGGACCAGCAAGTATATTCTCTTTTGTCCGGATTTTGATTACGCCAAGGGTCCCACAGGTTAAATAACGACATATTATTCTTGATAGACCTAAGGGATTTAGGCTTAAATTGTGTCTTCAACTTGCTGGATGAATCCAGCTCTCTGTTCATCGTAATGTTGAAATCCTTAATGTTCAACATTACGATGTTTCGGGGTGTTCTAGATTTTTGCAACTGAGTTCTGGGGTCTTAGAGCACTCGTGGGAATGTGTAATTTTGGTTGCAAGTGGTTTGAAGAAAATCCATGGTGGGAAAGGGGGGATTTGGCCTAGTTAAAGAAAGCGTTTGCAACTATTCTTAACTTAGGGCTCGTTAGGGTTAGCAGTATTGTCTTGGAGCGGTGCTGGGTATGGATACTTTTGCTTGCTTGCAAGTGGTTTGAATACAATCCACAGTGGGTAAGGGGGGATTTGGGACTACTTTACTTTCAAAGTACGTTTTGTCACCATTTTCTACTAGGCCTCGTTTTTTGAGATCTGATTGGGGGTCTTCTACATTTTTGCGACTGGGTTTAGTAAGGGTCTGGGAGCACTGCTGGGAAGGTCTTATTTTGTTCTAAAACACAGTTTACAGTACACCTAGCTTGAGGGGAAAGATCCGCTACATTAATTCACCCATACTTATTTATCCTTCAAAAGGAGACTCAGACAGAGTACGCACTTTCAAAAATATTGTCTGTGTCACTTTTTGCACTACACTGCGTACATACCTTATATTTATTTGTCAGTGTTGTTCTAATATCACTTCCTGTTTTTCCATCAATAATTACAGGCCGGGTTTCAGTCTGTGCAATGGGAAAAGGATGAAGTCAGGCTTCACATTAGCGAGCCGCAATTCAGCATCCGCCAGGCAGGCAGTGGACAGGGTGTCTTCTGGTCACCAACATTGATGGACGCAGCGTCAGATGGAATGGAGGAGTCCCGCTAATAAGAGGAATGGTTGGATGCATCTTACAACTTCCCAAATTCAACAGGACAACTACAACAACATACAGATACAGTATCCGTTCTTTTCTAATTATCTTTTAAGTAATGTTATTGCTGTGAACTTCTATGAGTGTGACTCTACATTTCTTGGATCTCTGCTTCTAAATTCATCCCTACAGCCATTGGATAGGTTTTACTTCTGCTATTTTTCAAACCTAATTTAATGTACGAAGTGTTTCTCTGAGTGCAGAGATAGGCAAGTGAAAACGCATAATTATTACTGCAGCCCTGTACTGTCGCATTCTTTCATTCACGGTTGTCGAAAGTACTACTTACTTTTCAGTAACCATGCATGCAGTAGTGCATGCACTTCCTTTATGTCACTTAAAAGATTCATGGTTAGCTTTGTACCCAAAGATTTGTTTATCTGCAATTATTGTTTGCCCATGCTGTGCTTTTTTTTTCTTCTCTCAACAAAACTTTCCCAAAAACCCCCATTCCCATCCATTTTCCAAACCCTAACCCTCTTCCCCCGGGCTCTGTGGTTTTGATTGATGTGTGACTAAATGACAGCAATAATTCAACACACTTGCTGGGGAGGATAAGGTAATAGCAAGAGGCTGGTGAAGGAATCCAAGAATATATTCTTACTCAGCTTGACACTGAGTCACTATTGGCAAATGAAAGCAGATTTTCATGTGCGCCATCAACTTGATTGGTCATCAAGAACATCCTCCTCCTAGACGTGGCAAATGAAATTATTACGCTGCTGTGTCCTTCACCTTCAGTAGTATTTCTTGTAATAGTAGCCAATGTCAAAGAAATTCAACGCAAGTAGTAGTTATACTTTCAATACTTTACCGTTTGTTAGGCTACATTGTGGCACTGTTCTAGTGTACTGTCACCTGCTATATTCTCTATCGTACCGTTCTAATGCTACGGTAAGGACAAACAAGGTTTCATTTTCTTTTTTTTCAGATGCTGCAACTGCCACTGTGTAACACCACAAGTACCACCGCAATGATGACATTTCATCCGCCCAGGATTGCCAACCTTAATCGCCATTTCGCGTGCAGCCAGCCCTGTGCCTAGCCTTATTTCCAAACACAAATTACAGGTAAGATAAGCGTTTGGGGGGAGGTAGTTTAATGGAGTATTAGGAGAGACGAGAGAGTGACGGTCCTAGGACTATTGAATTCACTTACTCTGTGAGAGGCACTTAGTTTTGAAAACATTTGTGCCATTAGTACTTACACAACTTGAATCAAGATGCCACTAAGTTTCAGGACTGTTAAACCACTACCCACCAGCCTCAAAAGCAGTAAAAAACACGTATGCTAAGATTAAGTTTAAAGTATATTTATATATCCAGTAAAATAAAAAATCTCCCGCAAGACCCAACCCATCCCCCCTCCCGAACCCCAACGAATGTCCCTGAAAACTAAGTCCAAAAAAGTAGAAAACCCAACTCCCAATTCCCGCCCCCCAGAAGTCTTTAAAAAAGGGGCAAGGGACAGTCTCCTCCTACTGGCTGCTGTTGACTTTTCGGGCCAGGTTAGCATGCTCCTTGCGGAGGGTCTCGAGCAGGGTTTTGGTGTTGAGGAGCTCCTGCTCGAGGTAGGAAACCCTCAGGGAAAGGCGGTGCATCCTTTTTTTGCAACTGCTGTGGGGGGCAGCCGATTTCTTTGCTGCTCGGCGGTGGCGGGTGGTGCGGTACTCCGGCTCCGTACCGCTGGAGACCTGCTGCGCTGACTGGCTGACCCAGGGAGCGCGGAGGAGGATGCAGGTGTCGCCGTGGATGTTGTTGACGTACTCTGCGTGTCCTCCTCCTCCTGGGCCACCAGCCGCCGATATTCGGCGACAGTGGCCTCCAGCCTCCGTTGCCGGGCCCTTTCAGCCAGCTCCTTCCTTGTTGGTTTGGAAGGATCATCTATATGAAGAAAGAAAGACATAGTCTGTAACCAATGCTCTTTAAGATTAACACAAAATGATTCAGCAGAAAGTTGTGTCACAGTACAAGTAGCAACTTGCAAGCGCAGTACATAACTATTGTGTCCAGTATCTATCTAACCACCCACTTCTTCATCCTTGCTCTAACATTAGTGGGAGTTTAAGGAATCAATTCTACGAGCACTATGGACTCACTCCATTAGAGTCGACTATGACAGTACACCAGTCTTATTCTTCTTCTTCTCTCTTGTTTAGCAAAATTGGTACGTTAACTTCTGCAAGCCGGCATAATGCCAGCGCAGTCAACTTGCACCCAAGAAAAACAGACGCCCGCCATGATGAGTGAGACAGACTTGCGTTACTGTACCAGTCCACTACATGCAGGTGGAGATGCTCTTACTTTTCTATTACGGGTGTCACTGAGAATACTCTGTTACAAGGGCTACTGCTTAATTAATTCAACTTTCACCCTACAGTGCCAATGAATAGATACTAGAAAAGGAAAATGAAGAAGAAAAATAATCTGATTATCTATCACTGCACATGGTATGTATTTCCTTACATATGGGATGACTTAAGGTGCTTTGCTTTTTATTGAGTGAACAGTGATACATCCACACAAGAATGACCGAGTTCTACTAAACCTATTAACAGAGGTAGTGAGTGGCCATCATAATAGCCGGATATATGCTGTGCTTGCAATACAAACTACTGCTACTATTCATGGTAATATTCGGACAAAATAACAACTTCTTTTCCCTACCTTTCCTACACTGGGACGGACGTGCGGGTGCAGTGTTACATGCTCTTCAAAGTAACACTTAGTTCATCCAGTGACCGTCTACTCTCTCGAGATACACATATGCTATCTAAGAGTCAGATAGTACCATGATCCAGGCATCCATCCATTCAAACTATATGTCAATCATTCTTCTTCATGTCTCTCATCTGGACAAACCTTACGTTTTCTCACGGGGAGCACACTATGCAGTCTGAAATCTCAATAAGTAAGGAATATAAGAGCTTACCACTGCCCGCCACTACCGTGGCAACCCGCACAGCAGTTTGGTCCGGCACTTGCACCGCCTCCTCCTCAGAACTTTCCTCCTCCACCTCCGCGCTGGGCCCAGCACCAGATGTTCCACCTACAAAGTACATTTAAGAATGTTAGATGTCATAGACATACACCAATCACTAGTATTTTGTACAGGAATGAAGAAATGTGAATACAGAAAACAATCTAATAATTTGTGACTGTCTACTCTAAAGTAAAAATGTCCCTTTTTCCAGGTGAGGGTGTTGTCTTGCTGCACTTTTTGGCACAACTGATGAATGCTTGCTTTTTAACACGCACCATTTGCCTCATAACAGACAGAAGCTTCACTTCTAAGAACAAATCATCATCACTAGGACGGAGGTACCAACGATTCAGCACCAAAAAGAAAATTAAAGTTCAAACCAGGTGAGGGCTCGGCTCGCCCACAATAAATGTATGAAATAAATCACTATAAGCACTTTTGCATTTTTAATCAACTGTTTATGTTTTATGACAAGCTTGATTATAATAAATATTTTTACTTTTAATAAAGCTTTAAAACTTAAATAGACTCTGTGGTTTTTGGTCATGAGTGAATGAGCGAAAGGTTTTGCAATTTGCAATGCATGAGCCCGTGCCTCTGACACTTCTGGACTCTAACTCTGTACTCTTGTCCTGCGTTGGATAATCATCATTGGGGATCAATCATCGATGAATTTGGGAGCTAAATGACTCTGCCCCACTATCTAGTCAGTAAGGAGATTGGGGGTTCTTTAAAGTCTGATATCACTGAGGTATGTGGAAAGTCTACCTGCGCCTATTATAATTGATAAACAATGCACTATTTAGTGTCCATAGTTCTGTTTGTACAGATTTGTCCCTGCAACAGTAGTAATATGGATTGTCCTCCTATCCAAACCAAAAGTAAAGTAGTATCCTATTCTTTCTTGGTGGTCATTCACCTTTTTATTGTTGGTAATTGTCAAAGCATAAACATTTAGAAGACTTGAAAAGACATTATGGCCAATCCCAGAGGACTGCACTCAGTGCATAGAGCTATTGCTGACTAGAATGGGAGTTTCGTTTTACACCTTTTGCCAAATGTTCAATCTTAGTTAGCTATACAGACAGACTAATAGGAATAATCTAGTAATACCACAGGGAGTCATAGTCGAGGCAGGATAAGAATTTAGATACAGTCTACAAGAAGATCAAAGACGATTTAGAAAAAATAGAATGAGGAACGCTAGGAAAAAATAGGTACTCTAGTCTATATTAAAATTAAAACTTACCGGGGCCAGCAAAGGAGCCCTCGCCTGACCGATCCTGGCCTTGTTCAGCAGCAGCAGCCTCCTCCAATGTCCTCTTGCCCCTGGGGGGAGCTGATGTACAACATGAAAGAAAGAAAGACCCAAAAACATGGATGATTGTTGTCAACCAAATCAAACATTTCAAAAGAACATTAACAAAATCTTTTGGCGAAATAGCAAATAGACAACTATTCAACGGGATATATTGACCTATCTCATGTGGTCTACTACGATATTAGTATTGCTTGATTTGCGGACCGTCGACTTGGAAAGTTATGTAACTCACTAAACAAACTACTAAAAAGGTTCGCCTAGGACTGGCAGGCAGCAGTCCGCAACACGCGAAGTGACAGACAAACTCCATTGTGATTGCAGATCAGCGACAACACTAAAAAGTTTCCTACTACATTAACCAGTCATTAAAATACTCAAACTATCAATCCACCACCACTATTTCTTCTTATTGCCAGGTGTACAAAGGAAGGACTGGACTTGAGTCTGTAGGGGCAGATTTACAAGCCCCTTGCGGCTCTTTTGCTCCATTGTTGCGTGACTTTTGTGACACAGCGGCAGAACAAAAGAGGCGTCATGGTGCAGCGTATATTAACAACGTGACGCATATGGGAGATGCATCACGTTGTAAAGCCCTGCGTCATCAGGGGCGTTCCGGCGCAAGGGAGGGCGTTCCTGCGCAGGAACGCATCCTAAAAGTGGCTGAGGGAAATCTACAAGATGTCAATCAGTCACTTTTAGGACAATGATGCGTGACTCAAACCCTGCGCCTGCTTGAAGCAGACGTACAGCTTGACGCAGCATTGGGGAGATAGGGCACCCCAGAGCATTGCTGGAGCTGTGCCATCGTTGTGACCCAACTCCAGCAATGCGCCGCCTTTACGGCACAGATGCGTAACGCTTCTGTGACATTTTGGGCCCATGGTGCGCCGCATTGTAAATACGGCGCACCATGGGTGGTGGTGGCGTGGCGCACAATTACTTGCTACTTTGCAGGGATGCGCCGGTAATTGAAAATCTGACCCTTAGTGTCTAGCATTACGCAGTTCTTTACACTACACTCATACATATTTCTCAGGCCAATGAAATGAATACAAAATAGAAAACAAAAAAGCATAGTAGCAACGCTACTGAGAAGGAGACCAGTGCACCTGAAATGCACATAAGATTTTGAAATATAATTTACCTACAATGTAATCAGCAGCATAATTGCTCTTGGTAAAAAACAAAAATTTGCAATATAATAACACACAGAGCGGGAGAAAACAGAGAAGTGATGAAATAGCTAGAAATAGCTACTACTACTCACCAAGCCGGGGATCTCGATGCCGAGCACGTCCAGCAAGTCGCGTTCCTGGTCCATGAGATCCGTCCAGCGGTGGGTGGCCTGGTTGTAGGTGCGCCGGACCCCAGAGTGTTCAAACATGGCCCGGCACACCTTCTCCCATCGCTTCCGGCGCTCCCAGATCCCGTAGCCGGTAGCGATCTTGCCGCCTCCCATGATGGTCTTGGGGAGGCGGCGCTGCACATGAAAGACTAGTGCGGCCACCTCCTCCGCACTAAAAATCTCCCGAGCTATAACTTGCTCCCCCCTCAAACGCCCGCACGGGAGCCGGGCACGGGGTGCGGGACCCTTCCCCTTCGCGGGCTGCTTCCCGGCTCCCTTTACCATGGTCTGGGCAGAAAGGAAGGTAAATAATAAAGAAGAAATAAAATAGGGAAGAAGAAAAGAAAAGAGTTAAAAAAAAGTAGTTTAAAATTAACCCAAAGTAGCAGAAAACACAAAAATATAGAGCTAGAAAAATAGAGGGATAGATAATAAGTAAAATAGAACAAAAAAAACTTCAAACAAGCAAAGGATGGTAGAGATTGACAGAGGATACAGAAAGCATGCCCAGAACCATAGCAATGAATGAAAAACAAGATGGCCGCGCCAGTTGACGACCGCGTGGGTAAGTTCGCGCGAGATTTTCCCCGCGATCACACGCGAACATGTACTAGCGAGCCGCACACTTTGCGAGATTACACATAGCGCCCGGAAACGGAATTACGTCACGCAAACAAGATGGCCGCGCCCATGTACGACCGCTAGGGTAACTTCGCAAACGTTGCGCTACAAGCAGCTTGCGAACACGCAAAAAATCACGCGAACAAACACGCCGCAAAAAAAAACAAATCGTGTATTCGCACAAATTCGCGGCTTCCGAAATTGATCTCGCACGAATTCGCGCCCCGCAAATCACGCAAAATTGCAGAAAAACGATTTTTGCAAAACTGAAAGCACTCAACAGGTGCAAAAGTTCAATCTTAACATTAGTAACCATTCCCTCTAGTGCTTCCTGAGGGGCCCCTCCAGAGTTCAGTTGCCTACTTGCAACTATTCTATGACCCTGCTCTGACCCTCACAGCAGGCTCAGAGAATAGCTACAAGTATGCCAAAGGTCCTGCTAAAAAAAATTAGACTGCAACAGAAAGCAATTACAGATAAGGAAGCAGGTGCCAGACTGGAAGTTCAAATTCAGTGACACATTAATCAATCAGCCCCTAATTCATTCATTGCAGTTGAGGCAGGGCAGGTGTGCTTTTCCCCCCATAATCTACAGTGATGAAACAGAGGGTGGTATGGGTGAGCCAGAGGGTGGCAGTGGTGAAACAGAGGGTGGCAGTGGTGAAAAAGAGGGTGCTGTGATGAACCAGACGTAGAAACAACATGGTCGCGACCGTTGCTACCCGACAAGTAAGTTCGCGTTTGCGAACTGGTAAAAAACCCTCGCGAAATGGCAGAAACACTTGCGAACCCCCCCAAAAAAATCCGCAAAATTCGCGAGAGTTCGCGGATTTTGCGGAATGTGAATCCGTAAATACGCAATTTCGCGGATTGCCAATTCGCAAAATTCGCCCATACTTAATGGCAAAACCTGTCTGTACGTTACACACCATCTATCACCCACCTGGCAACAACCTCATCCTTACAGAACGCCTCATGGACATGGTCACGACATACACTGGACGACAAAACACCCACATTTTCCTGGGTGATTTCAACCTCCATTGGAACGACCTCAACGATACTGTAGTCAACTCTCTCAAAAACGTCCTCAACGCCCTAGACCTTAACCGAATTTGCAACAGCTCTACACACAACAAAGGCGCAACTCTGGACCTAATAATCTCCAAGTTCGATTCCACGCACCTTGAGTCGATCCTCCCCTGTGACTGGTCAGACAATCACATCATCACCTTCTTTATCAATGAAACAGTTAAACTCAATGCTGCTCAGTCCACAAAACCCAAAGTTTGGAAAAGAGCCTGGAAAAAACTCAACCCAAACTCGTTACCCATTTCCAGCCACAATCTACTCTTGCCACCGGCTGGTCCATCCAACGTACATGATCTCATCAACCATTATCTTAACTCTATGACGTCGATAATTAATGAATTTGCTCCCCTTCAACTAAAGAGAGGTCTCACGAAAGATTCTAAACCTTGGTATAATGGTCCACTTAATGAGGATAGACGTTCACTCAGAACTGCTGAACGTAACTGGAGATCGGTCCCATCCGCCAAGCTCCTCATGACTCTAAAAAGAAAGAGAAATGCCTACTACCGAAAGATAAGGCGCGCTAAAGTAGACTTCTTCAGTCAACAACTGAATCAAGCAAGAAATCGACTGAAAAAACTCTTCAAATTAATCAAAACCCAATCTAAGGACTGACCTCTACCCTCAAATGCGGCACTACATACACCCTCAAAGTATGTTTTAAAAAATGATGCAGCTTGGTCATCCTTTAACACTTACTCTGAAGATGCTATTGGCAAGTTTCTCAATACCTTGAAGCCTGCCAATCACCTCACTGACCCTCTACCAGCAAATGCGATCAAAGATCTCTCTCCATTGCTGCTCCCCCTCTGGACCAAAATCTTCAACAGCTCTCTCTTACAAGGTTGCATCCCTGACTCCCTTAAGGTGGGGCAGGTCTCCCCATCCTTAAGAAACCCACAGATGACCCTACGGACCTTAACAACTACCGTCCTATCTCCAATATCCCCACGCTGGACAAACTTCTGGAAAAATGCGTCCAACACCAATTAACAAAACATATCGCTCGCTTCAACCTTCTCAACATAAACCAATCCGGCTCCCAAGCAGACCACAGCACGGAATCAACCATGACACACAGCATTGATGATGCCCTTCAAAGACTGGATCAAAACGGTCATGCCTCCTTATCCTTCTCCACCTCTCTTCAGCCTTCGATACAGTTAAACAAAAGAACCTGATAGATTTGTTGAACTATAGAATGGCCCTATCAGGATCGGTGCTTAACTGGTTTACCTCCTTTCTGCAAAACCGGACCCAAAATTTCAAGATCAATAACACCCTCTCTAAACCCATTCCAGTCACGCTAGGAGTCCCACAAGGATCCTCGCTATCACCAACACTTTTTAACTTATTCATGGAACCACTCACCGATCTGCTGCAAGCGTCCAACATTCAATTCCATATGTACACTGATGATACCCAACTCTATCTTAAGATCAACACTCCTGAAGACATCAACATGCTTAATACTACCCTTAAGTCCACCCAAAAGTGGCTGGCTGAGAATCACCTCAAATTGAATGCCTCAAAAACAGAATTCCTCCTAATAGCCCCACCTGCCAAAGTCCCCATAATGCATGATTGGATCAAACACCTTACCGCATTTAACGTCCAACCAACTATTGTAGACTCTGCAAAATCATTGGGTATAACACTTGACTGCAACCTCAATATGCAGAAGCACATTAGTAATGCAACGAAGGTAGCAAACTTTCAGATCAGCACACTAAGGAAATTGAAACCCTTCTTACCGGCTAATGACCTCAAGATGGCGGTTCAAGCTCTAGTTCTATCTCGGCTGCACTAGGGAAGTGTCTCGCTATGCAGTCTCCCCACAGCTACTACAGCCCCCCTAGAAGCATCTACTAATGCGACAGCGAGACTCATCACTGGTTCAAAAAGAAGGGCCCACATCTCCCCTGACCTTAAATCTCTAAACTGGCTACCATTTGAAGCCAGAATTCACCTGAAAATAGCATGCATGACTCATAAAGCCATACACTACAAGACACCCAGCTATCTCACACAGAAACTTACGATATCCGTCGGGATAAGATCCACAAGAAGTGCGGAAAACCTCTTATTGAAACCACAACGATTAAACAAGAATAAAACATACAAACGTTCCTTCTCTGGAATGCCGCCCAGGATTTGGAATGCCCTTCCCCAGGAAACAAGGCTGAACCCCTCTACTGCAGCTTTCAAACGGGAAGGTAAAGGCATTCTTATGGCAAAACTCTCTTAAACACGGACCTTTGATTCTGCATGAACACTTGTACATGGTATCATCTATCATCTAATTAACCTAGTTTTGCTACCTTGTTGTTAAGTGCGCTCCTAACAGGCTCCTTATTGCTCTGCTTTTATCGTTTTCAATGATGTTATTTTTATTTGACCTACTTGCCTGTCACTGTATTACCTTCACACATCAGGTCATCCCCTATTGTCTTGTGCTATGTTTTTCGCTATGTTCTTATGTACACCTCACTGACCTTTCCTTGAGGTATGTTACTTTTTATGCCCATGTACTGTAAAGCACTCTGATACCCGTAAGGGTCTTGTCCGCGCTCTATAAAACTCTAAATAAATAAATAAAATAAATCCATTAACCACAGAGAGTTAACATGCAACTTGTGCAAATGTTCTCATGTCACCCTGTAGACACCTTATAGCAGGCCATCCTTTCACTATATATTATCCAACTTGACTTAGAGTCACGTCTTTTTGAAACCCTTTCATCAGCAGTGAACAAGACATCATCATTGCGCCAAGCATGGGTGGCATAAACAACAGTGACACATTCAATTTCATCATCTCCATACTCCTCACCAAAATCTGCAACAGGCATTTGAGACAAGCAATCAGCTCTAAAATGACTACCACCTGACTCATGGCTGATGATGAAGGTGTATTCATGCAATTTGGAAACAAGTCTAGTCAACCTAGCTGACAGATTTTTGTGAGCCTCTCCTGAAAAAATAGAAACCAATTGCGTGTGATCCATGTGTAATTCAAAACACCTGCCCCATACATACATCTAGAATTTTTGAACAGCCCATATGCAGGCAAGTGCTTCGCGCTAAATGGCACTGTACTTCTTTTCAAAGGTTCTGAGAGATCTGTACGCAAATGCAAAGGTTTGTTCTTTACCTCCAACGTTTTGACTCAGTACAGCACCCAATCCTCTCAAACGCGCATACACAGTGATGATTGAAGTGTATTCTTCAATGAATACAGACAACCCTGGATCCTCTACAATTAATTGTTTTACTTTCTCAAAATTAACTTGAACCTCCTCAGACCAGATAAACCTCTAACCATTTCTTAATAACAACCTGAGGGTTCTGCTGCTTGAGCATAGTCTGAAACACAATGTGCATAGTAGTCAGCGAGTCCTAAAAATGACTGAAGTGCATTGCAATCTGTAGGTGCACTTGCCTCCTTAATAGAACTCACCAAAGATAGTTTAGGCTCAATTCCAGACTCAGTTATGGTATGTCCTAAATATTCTAATACTGTAGTGGCAAATTTACATTTTTCTTTTCTGACAGTCATGCCTCTATGCAATAAGATGGACAGCACTTTGTTAAGAATCTTTCTGTGCTCCTCACATGAACTAGCATAAATTAGTATGTCATCTTGATACGCTTGAACACCTTTTATGTCCGCAAACAAAACATCCATCAATTTCTGAAAGATGCTGGTGGTTGATGCCAACCCTAATGGTAATCCTAAAAATGTGTAAGCTCTAAAGGGTGTGACAAAAGCCATCAGGTCTTCTTGGGCAGTTTCATCTAGTGCAACTTGATGGTAGGCCAATCTCAGATCAATTATAGAAGGCCATTGACACCACCCAGGTTAGCCAACATTTCTTGTACCCTGGGCGAAGGATGGCAATCTACCACAATATTGGCAGTAAGTGTTTTCAAGTCTGCTCAGAGCCTAATCTTGCCTGTCTTTTTTCCTGCAACCAAGACCAGAGCAACCACTGAGAAGATTCTACTGGCACTATAATTCCTTGCGCACAAAGACTTTTTTATGTTTGCTTAGGTTCTTTCCTGACAAATAGGGGAACCTGACGTACCTTGCGAACAAATGGTTTGGCATAAGGTTTCAGTTTAATGTGATGCAGAAAACCTTTAACCCTTCCAACTTGTTCACAAAAAACTTCTTTCATACTTATGAAGAATTTTTTCAATGGGCTCCTCAATGCTGCACATCGTTTGTCAGGTATGTCACCAGCAGCTACTGGATTGGATGAACTCGGAACCAGATAAGTCCCATTTTGGCCAAATCTTGCCATCCAATTATATTTTTACTTTTAATGGATACATATATTTTAGTGAGAGTTTCTGTACCAAAACACTGGACCTTTCCTGTAAAGAAGCCTACCATGTCAATGGGTTTCTTTCAGGTGGAGAAAGGAGTCTATGCTAACCCCAATTGTCATAAAATGTGATGTCCCGAATAATAGTAATTGGTGATCCTGAGTCTGCCATAACCTGTTGGACCTTTGATAAAGGTTGAAACAATGTTACACTCAACAGTTAAACCAACATTGTTGACGGATTCTGCACATGAGTAAGTGTCAACATCAATGTTAGTTATGCGCTTAGGTGGCTTGTTACTCTTGCACACCATGTGAAAATGGCCACAATGACATGACACACAATGTTTGCCCAGAGCTGGACAACCTGTGAAGTTACTAATATGATTCTTAGAACCACAGCGATAGTAGTACGATTAACTCTTCCTGGCATTTCCCCTCTGTGAAAAATGATTTCCTCTGCTAACTACTGCACTCAAGGTATCATCATTGTAGTCAGGAACACTACTTGAATCTACATTCACTGATGTAGTAGGGTTTACAACTCTTGAAGAAATCAATGACCTTTCAATGCTTTTTTCCAGATCTATAACTTCGCCAAGGGTGGGGATACAACAACTGAGGAGCCTTTCTTGAATACATTTTTTAAGCCCGATTGAAAATGAACTGGTCACAAATGTATGTATCCATGTTGGGGACTAAATTCACATGTGGCTGCCAAAATTCCCAGGGCTGCTACATATTCCTCAACTCCTTCTTCTGAAAATTGCATGCATTTGACAAAGTTGTATCTTTCCAAAATGATAATGGGTTCTCATTAAATTGTTTGTGTAACCTTTAAACAGCCTCTAAATATATGTTCCAAGTATCATCACCAGATTGACCACCATGTCTTGCAATAGGTGGCAAATGATCAAGAATGTGCTGTGCTTTCAAACACAAGTTGCCATAAAATAGTGCAAATTTTCTTTCAGGGTGATAACTGCTGGCATCAATGACTACCAGGTGATTTTCAAATAAATGTAACCAATGTGCCCACTTTATGGAAGTTCTCCCTGGTTGAGCCAATACGAGTGGAGGCTGTGTAAGTTGCTGTGGTGTGACCATGATAATTTAGATCAATACGTGCAAATCAAAATTTTAATAGTATAGAATCAATAATCTAGTAAAGGCTCCTTGAAGAAACAACGAATAAACTACTCACCACAGATGCCAAAATATAAAGAAAGGTAGAGAAATCCAGGAGTCTAAAGTTGAAAAAGTCAGAGTCAAATGAAGCAGAGAAGCATTTTCAAGTACAAATGTAAATAAATGAGAGTTAGATCACAAAACGTATGCAGTGCTGGCTGAATCAGCAAAATTGGCGCAATCCAAGATGGCCACCGTGCGTGATGTCACTGGAACCTTTAGTGTATGCTGCTTTGCTAGGCAACTCGAAACCTCACCTCAGAGGGGCGGTGGGTAAGCTGGTGAGTGAAGACCATGTGGGCGGGGCGAACCAGTAAATCCGTAGCGAAGGCGTGAGGTAAAACCGCCTGGATAGAGGAAGTTTGCCGGAGAGATAGTGAGGCAAAGAAAAACCTTGGAAAATACAGGAAATGTAGGTGCAGAATGGTATTGGTGGGTGACTGAGGATCGTCGGCAAATGTAATGAAGTTCCGGATTCAGAAAGGAAAGTAGAAGAACTTTATTTCTTTCAGGCACAGTCACCCATGACAGCAGCGACCCGACGACAGCAATCCTAGCAGCAAATGGCATGGTCAGTTAGGATCACAGCTGACCGCTTGCAAACAATATTAGAACATTGGAACATAGGGGGCCATCTACTTTTTTACCAGTCTGGGTAATATTACTTGCGATCCACCCAGCTTTGTCCCTTGGTCAGACCATGCATTGCTCTCATTTGTCTGGTCCCCTCTGGATCAAAGTTATACAGTTAACCTCTCAAAGAAAGTTAGTCGGACATGGTCTAGGTTACCTGCGGAGGATTGGGAGGCCACCTTGAGGAGGTCCCCTATGGCTCATTATGATGATCCTGTACAGGCCAATGAGGCCTTTAACAACTAGACCCTATTCTTCCCAAAAAAGCTTTCTGCCATCGGTCCGGCCCGAATAAGAAACCCTGGTACACGGGGGATCTTAAAGAACTTAAACAACGTTGTAAACGGGCGGAAAGAAAATGGAGGAAAGCTTTCTCCACCCCGGCTAAAGAGGAATATAGGCTATTGCTTGGATCTTATAAAAAACAGTTGAAATAGGCACAATCGGCATACTTCCAGGATAAAATCGCGGAAGCGGCCAATAGGCCAAGAGAAATATTTCAAATATTTGAAGAACTGGTTACTCCCCCCTAGCACTAGAGCCCCTACCAATACCTTGAAATGTTGTGAGGACCTTGCGGCTTTTTTTGTAGCCAAGGTTAACAACAGCTATGCTGGTTTTACACCAATAGACCAGTCCTCCAGCATTAAGGAGAGCGAGGGTACACTGGAAGAGGTCAGTTCTGACCCCCACAGACTTCTTGAGGCGTTCCCTTTGCTGGATTTGGCCACAGCTGAACGACTCCTCAATAACCTTAAGTCAGGTTCCCCTTTGGATGTTGCACCTCCATCCGCTCTTAAACAGGTTTCGGGGACAGTGTGTCCGGCCATAATGCATGTCATCAATACCTCTTTAAAGACGGGAGTAGTGCCCCCCACCTGGAAGCTGGCTAAAGTCAAGGCCTTACTAAAAAAATCTAACCTTGACCCTGACGATCTAGCCAACTACAGGCCTATCTCCTTGCTTCCGGGACTCAGTAAGATGGCTGAAAAACATGTGAATCATGTTCTATCCTCATTTATAGAGACCACTGGAGCTCTACACCCCTCCCAGACAGGATTTAGAGCCAAGCAGGGGACAGAGACCGCGTTGGTGGCAGTGGTGGAAGTGACTAGGAGTATTGTGGATGCCGGAGGCTGCGCTGCTGTGATCCTGCTAGACCTTAGCGCAGCCTTCGACACAGTCAACCATCCCCTCCTGCATCACCGGCTCCGCCTCGCTGGGATCTCAGGAATGGCCTTCAAATGGCTTCATTCCTTCTTGACGGGAAGATTTTTCTCCGTTTTTGAAGAGGAGGTGTCATCGGGCTAACTTCAATTGCATCACGGCGTCCCCAAGGGATCATCATTCAGCCCTACCATGTTTAACATCTACATGAGACCATTGGCTGAAGTGGTGCTTCCCTGGGGAATCCAGATCATCACCTACATTGCCCCGGCACGTATCCTCAGCCAGCTTTTTGCGGCTTGCCCTTCACCAGTCCTGGCCTTCTTGAATAGCTGCTTTATGTCCGGACAGGTTCCGGCCCCCCTCAAGACTGCCATAATCCTCCCAATATTAAAAAAACCCGGAGTGGACCCCTCTTCCCCTGCAAATTACCGTCCCATATCCCTTCTCCCTTATTTGGGAAAAATAGCAGAATCCCATGTTTCCCAGGTGCTTAGCTCCTTCATCGAAAGTAGCAACTATCTTGCACCTTGCCAGGCGGGCTTTCGCCCCCGGCACTCTACTGAGAAGGTGGTCATCTCAGTTATGGACCAACTCAGGGAGGGCCTAGACATCAACATTCCCCAAGCCTTGGTCCTTCTGGACCTCTCCGCCGCCTTTGACACGGTAGATCACTCCATCCTCCTGTCCCGTGTCAAGGCGGCGGGCATAGGGGACCAGGCCCTCTCCTGGGTGGGCTCTTTCCTGAAGGGACGAACCCAGGCGGTTCATCTGTCCGAATTCTCAGCTTCACCCAGCAAGGTGAATTGTGGTGTCCCCCAGGGCTCCTCCCTTTCCCCTCTTTTGTTTAATCTTTATATTTTCCCCCTCATTTTTGCACTTCAACAAATGGAGGTCACAGTCTATAATTACGCTGATGACCTCCAGCTTATATTTAATTTCTCCTCTGCTTCATTTGCTGCCACTAACTTCCAGTCGGTCCTTCTGTTTATCCGAGGTTGGATGAACGCTAACCATCTAAAGCTCAACCCGGATAAGACAGAACTGATCCTGACTGGGGGGAGTGGCAATCCTTGGTCACCATCCTTTTGGCCTGCCTCTTTTGGTCCCTCTCCCACCCCCTCTCATTCTGTCAAAACTTTGGGCATTATGCTCAATAATCAGTTGACACTTCACACCCACATTAGTTCTGTTGTTTCCTCTTCCTTCTTTGCCTTACGTACTATCAGGAAAGTATCCCGTTTTTTTTCTCCCTCTGCACTAAAAATGATTGTTATGGCCATGATTCTATCAAAACTCGATTATGGCAACATCATTTATAATGGAGCCCCGGCCTATGCACTCCAACGCCTCCAATTGGTGCAGAACCAGGCAGCTCGCCTGGTATATGGCCTTTCAAAATTTCACCACGCCTCCCCTCTTCTTTTCGCCCTCCACTGGCTCCCAATTAAGCAAAGAGCCCTCTTTAAGCTTGGATGTCTTACCTTTCAGGCTCGAGCCGGCACGGCCCCTACTTTCATCAATGCGGCTATAACCAACTACATTCCCGTAAGAGAGTTGCGTTCTTCCTCCGAATCTCTGCTAGTCACCCCTCGGTTTAAGAAGAGCCGCTCAGGCGGCCAGAAATTTTCGGTGCAGGCCCCCACTTTTTGGAACTCTCTTCCCTTTTCCCTAAGATCCCTGTCATCCTATACTGAATTCCGGAAAAACCTTAAGACTCTGCTGTTCCAGCAAGCGTTCAGCCCATAATTCTCCCCCCTCCCTCCCTCAGGTTGAAATCCTATAGCGCCATGAAACTGCTAGTGTACGTGCGCTTTAAAAATAACTCAAAATTCAATGATACACAGTTGATCGTCTCCTTGGCAAGGAATGAGGCCATAGATCAAGGGATCGGTAACCTTACCCCCTGTCTCACCAAGGTGATGGAGTGGATGACCTCCTCTTTCCTAGAACCCAAATAAAGAGCTTAGGGGTGTGGCTTGATTCAACCTTGGGATTCCAAGTTCAGGCAAAGAAGGTGGCCGCGACCTGTTTCGGACAGATCAGGGTCCTCAGGAAGGTCTTGACCCTCCTTCCCTTTGAGGCTAGACGTATGCTGGTCCAGTCGTTGATTCTTTCACGGCTGGACTATGCAAATGTGGTCTACTTCGGGCCCCAGCAAGCACCATCCAAACCATGCAGTCAGTGCAGAATTGTGCAGCTCGGCTGTTGATGAACATACCTAAACGCAGCTCGGCTAAAGCCGCATTGCGGCTTCTCCATTGGCTGCCGATTCAAGAGAGAGTGACGTTTAAGGTCATGTGCATGGCACATAAGTCTATCTGTAATGGGGTCCGACTATCCTACATCCCTTGTTTTGTCGTCATATACCCTGCAGATCTCTAAGATCCAATCAGCGAAATCTGCTGGTAATACCAAGGGTGAAGCGAGCCCGAATGGGAGGCTGCCAGCTTTCCTTCCTGGCAGCTAAGTGCTGGAACAACCTACCAGACAACATCAGGCTTGAAAGAGATCATCTCGCCTTTAGGAAGCAACTTAAGACACATTTATTCCATTGAGTGTCTATGGGTACTCCACTGGTCTTATAGCGCTGGGATGCCTAAGGGTAGCCATGCGCTCTATAAAAGTGTATTCATTCATTCTTTCAATGTTGGGAGCTCCACTGAAAACAATGGAGTGCTCTGGGCTTATAATGGCTGGTATAAGCCTGGAGCTCCAACATTCCAATGTTTCTTTGTTCACAGCTCTGGCTGTGAACAAAGGCTTCAGGGAACCTGAGGGGATTCCAATCTCCTCACGCTCCCAAAAGGCTTTGTTTTTTTTGTTAGAACATTCTGTCCTCTAGTGTCAGAATGTTCTAATAGCCTTATAGCCCTTCGTAGATGGGCTATACCGCTATTAAAGTCCCTCTCCCTTGTTAAAGGCCCTCGCCTTCGGCTCGGGGCCTTTAACACTGGAGAGGGCCTTTAATAGCCGGTATAGCCCTCTACGGCGGGCTATAAGGCTATATTAAAACATGTGGTGTGACTCGGGCCTTCAAGAGCTGATGCGTGAGGTAAGCTGCGAGTCACACCGCCATACCTTACAGTACATCACAATCACACGTTCAGATTGACTGATGACAGAGATGTACTGAAAACTCACCGTTTAGGTAACACCATATCCAATAAATACTCTGTCACCATACCATCAAGATATTTGAAAAGCAGTTTTTAACGCATCTAACTCAACAGCAACAAACTTTACTTTATTCAAATGCTTGTATACTGGAATTTCCAGAGATTAAATTAATGTATACAGCTGTGTTTTACTATTATTTTGCTTGTCACTCCACTCTTGCCAAATTTGACTATGACCTAATTTACTTTACACATAAATATGCCATACCGCCTTACCTTTCCCAGTAAATCTGACTCAAAGTATGCCCCTTAATTCATAGATTTAACATGTCACTTCCCCACCTACAAGGGCTGCAGGAATTGTTCTGAAATTGTAATTAAACATCCGTTTTTACAGACAGCGTCTAATGATGTTACCCCAGATCATTTTTTTAAGGCAAGCATTTGCCGCTTCTGAGAAAAGTATCCAGGAGAAACCTTAAAGGCGGCCTGTCAGAGTCATCTTGCTTTCGCCCCGTGTGCATTTAAACTTCATGAGCAACAGTTATTGTGGCTCAGCATTCAAATAGACTTTTTTTGAAAGTAGTGTAATCGATTTCTGAGCCTGCTGAGCAGAGAGCTGAGATTATGCTGCATGTGGAAGGCAGGTTTAAGCCTGATTTCAGTAAAGCACAGGCCACATTGAGAAGGTGCCCTGCGAGGAGGCGAGTGAAAGCGCGCTAAAGAACTACTACAAGCTAAACGTTTGATCTCATGAAATGCTTTTCAGAAAGCCCTTTCTACCAATCCAGTCCGTAGATTATTACACATATATATGTATTCTCCTTGAAAACCATCAAGTAAGGCAGAGGATGTGGCATAACTGATAGCGCAGCCGAATTTAAAGCTGGGGAATCAGATTTGAGTTTCAGCAGGAGGTTCAACATCCTGTGATTCTGGAGAAATAACGCAATATCTTGGTGCCAAAAATTAATGTGTCCACCTGTAATGCAACTGGTGCTCATGCAAACACTCCGATAGCATGATATAGCGTTCGCACTATAACAAATTGCAAAAAAATAGTAACCTGCTCTAGCATGAAATGCTGCAGGCTCCCTGGGTAGTCAAACTCGGCTTTTGATGGGAAGGAATTCTAGAACGTAAATGAAGTAGTGCAAGCTAACCTGTAATTACAGATAAAAGAGATGCCTGTTTGAAAAGAAATTACCCTCTACCACGTCCTCTACTAGAGACTTCTTTCCTCCCCTGGAGAAGACACATTAGGGGTCGAAAAAATGTTTAGTGTCTGAGATGCAGACTCCTCAGGTGATTGTGCGAGACTGTCCCATTGTTCGGGTGCTCAAGGTGGGTGCGGGGATAGAGTACGAGATTCTGCCCTGCCAGAGAGGACGGCACCCAGCTCCGACCGAGGTTGTCCCAGCCTGTGACTGAGACAGAGGGGATGTACTGAAGCCTCTCTGATGTAGCAGCAACCCCAAAATGCAGCGCTACCAAAGCAACCCCCACTCCCTTGTAGCGACCCCTCCAATAAAGCATCAACGCCCTCCTCGCTATAATTTAATTACCTGAGTCACAACCCGGGTCCCTGAATACAGAAGCCCCTACCGCAAAGCCTAAAATTGGTACCCACCGAGTTGCAGCTTCACAAAGTGTGGTCCCGCCCTATTATAGGGTGACCAGATTCTCAAAACAAAAAACGGGGACAGGTCATAGACATAGAAGTAGGACTCCGGTTTGCCGTAACCATCGACATGAAAGTAGGACTATTTGACAGCTGTCATAGACATAGAAAAAGGACTACAATGACAGCTCCCGCCACAGAATGAGATTAAGCATTACAGACAACAAATCCGAGGTCTTTTATTGGCAACCCTCTTCTTTACGCAGCAGCATTAGTACTTTTATTACATTTACACTTTTAAGGACTATAGCATATATTTACCAAAAATCAATAAAACATCACAGTCTAGCAAACGCCAGATTTACTAGCTTTATCAATGCTTGTTTCTATAGCTGCGCATCAGCACCATGTAAAATACAACTCACTAATGTTGCTTAGGTGCTCATGACAGAAAAGCATAGGAGGTAAACTGCGGAATGCTAAATTGCCAAAGGGCAGCCATGGACCAATGTAAGAAAAACACTTCTCTCCATGTATTACTGCCTTAGGGTCTTAAGGGTCGCAAAGGCTGGCCGACAACACACGCCGTAAACAGTGCAAAGAGGGCATGTGCGTGCATGCTCAACCGGAAGTATGAAAAACAGGGACATTTCTGTGTTTAACCAGGACACTGTTTAAAAACAGGGACATTTGAGTCACTTGGAGAAAAGTGTCGGGACACTTCTCCAAAAACAGGGACCGTCCTGGGAAAACGGGGACGTTTGATCACCCTACCTATGTGCAGTTTACACTGCGCATGAACACACAACACACTGTGCCCCACCTCACTCAGTGGCGCACAGGCTCAGCATCCACTATGTGTACGTGTGGCGCACAGTGCTAGCCAGTGCGCGGTGCACGACTGCATATGATCAAGTTACCAGTCCCAGAACCCACACCTAGTCAGTGTATTGTGCTGAATGGGCACCCCGGGGTCTGTTGGGGCTAATGTAACGCCAATGCTTTCTCTAGATGTGCACAGAGCTTACTCAATGTTTTGGAATGTGTATTTATCTCTACAATACAAGTACTCTTTTGTCACATTTTAACCTGATAGGAAAGGCCACTAAATCTCTCAATTCCCTTCTAAACAGTTGACTTTTCTTGAATATCAGCAAAGCTTACAGGGCAAAAGGGACTGTGCTACTACCGTGAATACACAGGGCATCCACTTTTGGCATGCATCCTCTGGGGCTGCATGTAAAAATTGTAGTTATGATGACATCTACAATGTGGCCCTAATGGCCACTATACATACATTTATTCAATCTTGTAGATAGAGTCTGGAGTGCTCCCTCCGGTTCATTTGATCCAATAATTTTAAATTATGTTTCACTATGAAATGTATTGAGCTGGTGATCAGTGAAATGTATAGTATTGAAGAAATTCCTTGGCAACCTCCATTTCTGTTTTTGTTTACAAGGATCGTGTGTCAGTGCTTGGCCTATCCTCATTTGGAAAGCGACAAAGCATTTGGGCAAAATGGTGAAGGGCAGATTACTTTTCACCTAATATTTATTCCTACAAGCCCAATTCTTCATCCTCGGAGCCCTTGGTTTTATCGATGAGGGTGTCTTGGGTCGAGTCTGTTTTTTTTTGTAAATATCTTTATTGTTTTGTTTTGTATGCTTTGCAGTTTGACATCTAGCAATTAAGACCTACTGCTACAACATATAGCAACAGTCTTTATCTTTTCTCTTACATTTATGGTGTATCACACATATGTTTCCTCAGCGGATATGATCGCCTGTCAGCTCATACATGGTACAATTATCTGGTCACACATCACATATCTTAGTACATTATGTGATATAGTACATTTTACTACTGGCGGGGTCTGATCAAAGGATCAGTGAAAATGCGAAGTCTTTTTGTCACATTATATGCTTGTTTGAGAAATCTTCGCTTTTTATGCAAAATACATGTAAACGATGACATACCTCGCATACAAAGGTCAAGTGAGTAACTGGTGTAGGCAGAAAATGTCTCACAATCGCGGCAGGCATCAGTTTCACATTTCCCATGTCACATTTCCTGCTTGAAACAGTATCCAGAGGCCGAAAAGGACGCGAAAAAAGCCTAGCCTGGGCGTGAAATAATTACGCGAAATAGACAGCCTAGCTTAAGACAATTAAACGAGAATTCATTCAGGTAACAGCAATTTCAACTGTACGCCCGGCCCTGACGTGGCAAGCATAAATATAACGCACTTCTTTTTACACAGCTGAAAATCGCTCAGCTCCTCTCCATTTTTTGAAAGAGAGTGGTGCACAATCACGCTATTCTGTTAGCAAATGTTTGTATTCAGAAGGAAACTGATTGAGAACCGTATAATATATCGAGGAGTAAACATACTGTGGTATAACTGATGGTTCAATTAATGTTTTAACACAAAACTACTGAAAATGTTCATATTATAATACGCGTGTGATACTGTAAATGATTGCTGTTAAGAAAAGAAATAAAGAATTGAAGTAATAGGGAATATAAATTATTGAAGTACATTGCTAATTACTTTTATAGAAGGAATTAGAGTAGTCATATGTTCATGATAATTGACGATGTACTGATATAAATCCACTTCATGCTTTTAGACTCTGAAGTAGTATAATTGATTTCCAAGTCATTACGAATTTTTTGCTATTAACTGTTTTTTTTCTTGCTGCCTTTTTAGTTAGACTTCAAAAGAATATGCGGACTGCCAGTCAGTATGCAAATTAATTTGGATTTTCTCTCAGAAAATATCACAAGAATTCAGTATCAAGTTAAATATAAAAACGTACTCAAGATGGTTATAGTGAGCAACCTATGCTTAGCGCCTTGGAAGCCCTGTCACAGGAGTGCTGTGTAACCAAGGCAAACAGGGTGCCGCAAGTGGTCTAAACTCCAACTAAAGACCCAGTGGGCGCCACTGTGTAAAGCTCACTTCTCTCAGATTATTGGAACTCAGTCAGCCCTCCGCCTTTGCTTAATTTGTTAAAAATGAGTGCCAGAGCACTTCTCCGAAGGCCACTGCAGCTTGCACCACCAATACCATGCCAGCGCTGCCAATGGCAGCATCAGCGTAACACTAAAAACACAACTATTTTCCCTTTTGTACTATAACTTTACTGAAGCACCAAGCTGCTAATTAACAAAGCTCAGAAAATGCCCTAAACAAAAATTGCATAAATAAGTCCTCAATACTGACAGTTGTTCACAATTTTCAGAATATTGTTTCAATTTTGATTTATTTATTAATCTCAATTAAAACATATCCTTTTTTCTTATTGTGTAAACATTATTACATTAAAAAGTAACCCCACTTCATGTTTGTTACGCAGTCCATATTACTTAAAAATATCTTATTTTGTTGTAACCCAATTTTTACAACAAAGTGTTAAAATTCATGTCTCATCACCACATATAAATAAAAACACACAATATATTTCAAATCATAAAAACATATCAGAAACCATTAAAATTATGGTAATTTAACGATTTTTTTAAATATGGTATGACCTTTTTATTGGGGGCATGAGGGTCCAGCAGGGAAGTGCCTCTGGCCTATCCTGGGATACAGTAAACAAAACAAGAGTATTCCAAGGCAGTTAGAGACCACCGGTATGGAGCAAACAAACGACTTCACTTAAGGCGTTTTTTAAGAAAGCCCTCACTCACCACCTAGTGATGACATGCTTCATCATCGGGCCCCACAAAAGGGACCTAGCGTCCCTTTTGTGTGCTACAACGCCAGATCTACTGCGGAGCGGGTTGGTGGGTAAGGACAGTGCTGTGCAAAGAATATTAAGTGAGTGATGTGAGGTTAAAAAGAAGTCTGTAGTGTATCAAAATTAATTTTATTAGGATCACTAAGGACTTATAAATAAAATCATGTGTAGGAAATATGTCCACAATTATTTAAGTGGTAGTTTCCTAAGTCAGTCGACATGTTTCAGCCACGAAACGGTGTAAATTTACCTGGCATTCTTCAGGACTTGGTGTGGATAAACCCTGGCGGTATGGACTCTCTAAGGCCCACCCTTACCTAGGGACGTGAAAGTGAAAATTAAATAGTGAAAAAAGTGCAAGAAAATTAGAAAGAAAAACTGTCTTTCTAATAACTCCTGGTTTAGGAGGCTTCCGAATTTTTGGTTTCTGCACCTGTGGGGAAAAAATAACGAGGACAAACAGAAAAGACAAAACAAACAATAAGTTGTATTGATGATCGCCTATTGTCAGTCCATTGTGCTCCAGTTGGTGGTATCAGAGACATCATGTGGTTGAGTAACAGTATAGTTAACACCACCTTGGTCCCCAGATTATAGAGCGTTATGGGTAGGTAGTGATAAGTGCTATACGTGCTATATACATCGCGTGATATTTACAAGGGGTTGGTGAGTTTAAAAACGCTATCAACCTAAAATGTCGTCGCGATCGAAATCGTGCTGATAATTAAAATAATGGCAATTTCTCACTTTTATAGTGTGATGAATTCACACCATGGGTCACAGGAGGGGGGTGGAAGCGTAATTGGCACACCCTGCAATTGTCAGAAACAAAGTAAGGCAATTACGCGACTCAAATTGGTACTTAGCTCAGTGAAGTCATCGCGTCAGTGCGCATCGATTGGCCTACCCTCACGCACCGACGTGGCTTGACCACGCCCACCCGGAAGCAGAGTAACGCTGCGTTTACTTAACGCCCTCGCTGCCTCGAGCAGACATCTTCGGGGTCCAGCAGAGGGTCGCTATAGGTATACAACGGGTGCCGAGCGTCGAGGGCGTGAGTACATAAAGCCGGAAACCTCCCATCAATAATACTTCACTGAGCTAAGTACCAATTTGAGTTGCGTAATTGCCTTACTTTGTTCGTGACAATTGCAGGGTGTGCCAATTACGCTTCCACCCCCCTCCTGTGACCCATGGTGTGAATTCATCACACTATAAAAGTGAGAAATTACCATTATTTTAATTATCAGCACGATTTCGATCGCGCCGACATTTTAGGTTGATAGCGTTTTTAAACTCACCAACCCCTTGTAAATATCACGCGATGTATATAGCACGTATAGCACTTATCACTACCTACCCATAACGCTCTATAATCTGGGGACCAAGGTGGTGTTAACTATACTGTTACTCAACCACATGATGTCTCTGATACCACCAAGTGGAGCACAATGGACTGACAATAGGCGATCATCAATACAACTTATTGTTTGTTTTGTCTTTTCTGTTTGTCCTCGTTATTTTTTCCCCACAGGTGCAGAAACCGAAAATTCGGAAGCCTCCTAAACCAGGAGTTATTAGAAAGACAGTTTTTCTTTCTAATTTTCTTGCACTTTTTTCACTATTTAATTTTCACTTTCACGTCCCTAGGTAAGGGTGGGCCTTAGAGAGTCCATACCGCCAGAGTTTATCCACACCAAGTCCTGAAGAATGCCAGGTAAATTTACACCGTTTCGTGGCTGAAACATGTCGACTGACTTAGGAAACTACCACTTAAATAATTGTGGACATATTTCCTACACATGATTTTATTTATAAGTCCTTAGTGATCCTAATAAAATTAATTTTGATACACTACAGACTTCTTTTTAACCTCACATCACTCACTTAATATTCTTTGCACAGCACTGTCCTTACCCACCAACCCGCTCCGCAGTAGATCTGGCGTTGTAGCACACAAAAGGGACGCTAGGTCCCTTTTGTGGGGCCCGATGATGAAGCATGTCATCACTAGGTGGTGAGTGAGGGCTTTCTTAAAAAACGCCTTAAGTGAAGTCGTTTGTTTGCTCCATACCGGTGGTCTCTAACTGCCTTGGAATACTCTTGTTTTGTTTACTGGATTGATACTGAGGTGTAAGAGTGTCCCATTACCCTGTCTCTCCTTTTGTTCTGATATACTATCCTGGGATACCACATCACCTCTCCACCCTTGTCCTAACTTTCCTGCACAGCCTACTAAGACATTTCAAATTGGCCTCACCTAAGAGTTACTTACCACATCTGCTGTGGGGAACTCAGCTCCACCCTTTCCCTGACATCGCTGCCAGGACCTTTCCTACCAAATCTTCAAAGGGAGCCCGCTACTGGGTTGGTTCAAGAGGTCTGGGTTCCCTCTTTTGTTTAGGAGAGGTCCATCCCTGGCACAGTGTGACAGCTGGTTGATTGATGCAGAACATTTTGCCCCACCTCTTTCCTTCCTAGGACCTGAGTTAAGCACTGTTAATTCCTCACTTTGTGTGGTAAGGCCTTTGCTCCTTCTGCTGCACAGAAATATAATTAACTTAGCACAGCAGAGTGACAAACGGTCACGGCTCTGATCCTGAGCTGAGTCAGAGAAATATGATATTCCCGAATGACCAATAAACTGAACAGACATATTTGTGGAACTTGCAGAATTGATTTTGTTATACAGGTTACTCCCTAAATTGGTACATCTCTGGTGCCTGTAGGACAAAGGGAAGCAAAGTTGCACTTTAAGACAGCCCTTCCCTTAGGTGTATAATGGAGTGTCACTGCAGACAAGATAGCAAACCACCCTGATTTTCCCTATGGATGTATAGTAACATTATGAGTCCTATCCCTGGTCAATATCCAATCCCGCAGAGTCCCCTCTGTGCCAGGCTACCTGTGCCCAGTTACTGGGCTGTGCATGGCAGGAGTCTCTCACGTGCAGTCCTCATATGCTCATGTGTAACCAGTCAAGTGCCTCTTACCCTTGCTGCATCACAGCTGCCTTATCCTTAAAAGCGGACACTGGTGGTAAACTTGCACAGTCCATTTCCCATGAGTTTAAAATCGGTGAGTCACAGATTATGAAGCTCACCCACAGTAAAATGGTTACATACCAGGTGGTCAAAAAGCAAGAATTCAGAGCGGATTTGATGGACATAACCCATTTTCTTACAAAACCCATCCACTGTATATAATTAGTTTCCACCTTAGACAGTTGTAAAGCCTAACAGTTGGAAAATGGCCCTCTGTGAAGGGTCACCCCAATGCTTTTGCCTTCCTCCTCCTCTTTTCCTGACCTTCTTTTTGTTGGCTTTAGGATTCTGAGCACTTTGCCACTGCTAACCGGTGCTAAAGGGCATCTGCTCTCTCCCCTAAACATGGTAACATTGGTGTATAAACAATTGACCTATTTAGTGTACTTGTAAGTACCTTGTAAAGATGTAAATAGGGCCTGTATATTAAATACTACTATTGGACCTGCACCACTGATTGTGCTGCCCACACAAGTAGCCTTTCAAACTTGTCTCAGGTCAGCCATTATAGGGCCTGTGTGTGCAGTTTACTGCCACTTTGACTTGGCATTTAAAACTACTTGCCAAGCCTTAAACTCCCTTTTTATTGTACATAAGTCATCCCCAAGGTAGGCCCTAGGTAGCCTTTAGGGCAGGGTGCTGTGTAATCAAAAAGGTAGGAGCTGTACTGGTAAGTTTTGCATGTCCTGGTAGTACCAAACACCCACATTCATTTTCACTATTGTAAGGCTAGCATTGGGAATTACTTAATACACTTCTAAGCTGCAATTTGATTAGAAAGGAGTAGCTGCTTCATGTTTCATATCTGTGGGATGATAATGATAAACCCTCTTTATTGGTGAAGTTGGACTTAACATTACTGTTTTAGCAACGCCACTTTTTGAAAGTGTTGCTTATAACGTGTTACCTCTAGTACCATTGATTTGTGCTCTTCTTTCAAAAGCAGGTCCTTACTTTCCTACCTGTGTTGTTCAATTAATAAACTGGTCTTTCTATACATTCCTTATCACATCGATCAGTGTATATACATATCTTTATAGCATTTTATAGACATACACAATATGTACTCCATAACCCTTCATTTTAGAAAAATAGTTTTACTTCAAAATTGTTTTCTTTTCTTTTCTTTTCTTTTTGCAGAAAAATGTTACACACTATTATCTTACATGTACTTATAATTTGAAAAAAACTATTGTGAACATACATTATCTACAGTGCATAACTAAACATCAAACATTTTTACCATGACATTACATTAGTGCCAAAAAAGTCCTACTACATTGTCCTTATTTATCGGGATATACACTGCTTAGCCTCGATATTTTATCTTTTTCTATGGTTCATGTGACAAAGTGAAAGGGTGTTAAGATCAGAGAACACTTTTGTGTTCCTTCTCAAAGTTCCAACCACTGTATGTTGGTTGCACTAGTAGTCTCTTTTTTCTTCCATTGGTTCAACAATAGTGATACTCTTAACCTTAGGTTGTGAGTAGGTGAGTTAATGGATAAGATGATGTGCCGATGCGTTTCGACCTTCGGGATTGGACCTATGTATTTACAAAGAAGGTCTTCCTCAGGGCTGTTTTTGTTTTCCTGTTGTAGGACACTTCTAAAAGTGAGAGAGAGGGAGAGGACAGAGGAAAGGGAATACAATAGGAAAGGTTATTGTAATTTTCCTATTTTGATTAGTTTACCCAGCATCTATTTGTTTATATAGTACACTATTGTTTACCTGCTGTCTGTTTTTTTTAAAGAAATTCGCCGGCTTTCAGGTGGCTTTTTCTCTCTTTGTTGGTTTGTTTTCTAAAAACACAAAGGGTAAAGTTGGACGCTATCAGTCTTATGTCGCTATTGTGTATTTCTTTACAAGTCTCATCGTCCCTTAGTGACAACTAAAAAGGACCTGTTTTCCGTTTTGATTCTCTATTCCGAAGTATTGTATGCAGTTCCTGCTGTTCCGGTTCTAGTCTTTAGAGGAACACTCCAGTTTTTTGGCATTTCTCTGCCCTTACTGCCCTGTGTGCCTTGCAGTCTCTCTCCAGTACATGTCTGGGGTGGGTGACAGCTACACTTTGTGCATTCTCTCTTGACAGCCACAAACACAGAAGGGTGGGTGTGATAGAAGACTCGTCTGCATTCATCTGCATTCTGATAGTTCTTCCTGGAAAAGAGGCGAGGGGGAGAGCTAACACTTATACCTCAGTAGGCAGCATTCTGTTTCCGATACAAAGGGTTGACTACTTCCTACTGATAGTCTGGCGCCACGGTTGTGAAGAAAGGGGGATCTGTGCACTTCAAGGGCTTGCTTTGAAGTCACCCACAATTCAAAGTCACAACTGGGCACAGGGCCGGACTGGGAACCAAAACCGGCCCTGGCAAAGTGCTCGGCTGGCCCCCCGCCCCCCGGGCGGGAGGTGGGGGCGAGCGCTTTGCCAGGGCCGCTTTTCAGCCGATTTTGTTACAGGGCCAATTTTGCAGCTATGCCCGAAACCGGCCCCCACCCTTGCGGCCGACCGGGGGATTGCCCGGTGCCTACAATGGCCAGTCCGGGCCTGACTGGGCATCAGTACTGGCGCTCTGACCCTACCAAGACAGTACACTACTGAACCTGTGAAGAACCTTGCCAGGAGTAAAGACTGCTGTGCTACAAGGTATTGCCACTCCGTTTGACTGTTGCTCTGGAAGAACTGCTTTTCTGTGCTGCCCTGCTTAGGACAAGCACTGGACCCATCGCACTTGAACCCAGAGTGACTCCAAGGGCTTGCTGGCTTGCCCCCTTTTCTGAAATCTCAGTACCATCAAAGACTTCCTACAACTCTGCAACAGCACCTGGAGTCTGCTCTCTGTGAGCCCTGTCACACCAACGGCTGCCAATCCAGTTCTGGGCCCTTGAAATTGAGCTTCTGCTGGGCAGAACTATAAAAATTGATGCAGTGATGACTTTGCTCCAATCAGAACTGGCGCATTGCCCTTTGAGGCCGACTCAGGAGCTGATCGACGACATTGCTTCGACGAACTGCACGGCTCAATGATGACAGAGAGGGCTGCTCAACAAAGACACAGCACCTGCATCATAAAGGGGTTCATTGACAAAGCCTTCATTATCTGCCCAGATCGGAACCGGCGCATTGGGTCTTCAACATTGACCCTTCCTCCATCCTTTAAAAAAAAAAAATATTTTAATTTTTTTTATTTGCAATGACCAAATAACAGTACAGAGGTATGACATTTGAATAACCCACCCTAACCCCCACCCTTAGACTAGCGGTTTAGTGACACAGAAAAAAGGAAAACAGGCCATAGGTAGATAATACTGAGAAGCGAGAAAAAAAGAGAAAAAGAAAGAAAAAGAAAAAAGAAGGAAAGAAGGGAAGGGCAAGAAAAAGGACAATATGTAAGGTGCGAGACACTGGGTCGGAGGTGTTACCCTAAATGGAGGAGAGAAAAGAAATGAAGAGGAGTAAAATTATTAGGAGCCAGGTGAGGAAAGCAGAAAACAATCAAAGGAGAAATCGTGGGCTGGACTAGCCCGGTTGATCCAGCCAAGACGTGAACACTTCCCAAACGTCTAGACCCTTCTTCCACCCTTTATGGCCTTTCTTGGCATAAACAGCTTTCTCTAGGTGGTAAGTTGCACAAGTCTAGCCAGCCACTGAGAGAATGGTGGAGGATCGGTATCCAACCACGCGGAAGCGACACAGATCCTCCACACTGCCATTGCAATAAAAGTTAGTGCCACACCTCTGTTTCTATTGGTTTCGGGCTGGGTCCCCAGCAAAATGACTGTGAGGGTTAGCACAATGGTCTGAGTGGTGACTTTCCCTAGGAATTCCTGTACCTTGAAGAGGATTGGAGCTAGTTTAGAGCAGGTTGCAAACATGTGTACTGAGTCGGCAACAAATTCGAAACACCGGGGGCACAGTGTCCCTTTGCCAACTCCCCATTTGGCAATTTTACTGGAAGTAATGTACAGAAAAAAGATGGTTTTAAAATGTTGTGCCTGCAGTTTGGCTGATAGCAAAATATTTTTAGAAAGTTGTAAGGAATTAAAGAACGTGCTGTGTTGGGGCCTCGAGTTTAGTGTTCCATTTGTCAGCGATTTTCGATAAATCGTCTGAGGTTTGTCCGTTTAGTGTGTTGTAGATATGACCTATCCGAATAGTCGTGGAGTCACGCTATGTATTGACGAGTTCTATTTCAGTGAACCCTACGGTGCCCCCAACCTTTCTGGAAAGAAATTCACGTATGGAAAGGTATTTGAAGGCATCTTGACTTTTCAAGCCGTATTTAGATTGAAGGTCCGTGAATGATTTAACTCCTTCACTGGTGATAAGGTCCCCCAATTTCGTGATTCCTGCCTTGTGCCAATCTGAGAAATAGGACCTACCGTAGATGGCGGGGAGGTTACAGTTTGCCATGATAGGAGAGTAATAATTAAATCTACCCAGCCCAAATATTCTGCGGATATTGCGGAAGACCTTGAAGGAGTTCATCAAGGTCTTAAATCTCACACGTTTGTAGCATCCGAACGATGTCTGCCGGAAGAGACACCCATGATGCTCTTCACCCAGTAGAAGCTAAAAAGGTGAAGTGAGCCTGGGTGGAAGGGGGGATATTCCCTCAGCAATTCGGTACTGTACTGCAGGACTGAAGCCCAGTAATGTAGCATAATGTTGGGGAAGGCCCAGCCGCCCAGCTCTCTGGGAAGAGACAATTGCCTTAGAGCCCACCTTGGTTGTGCGTAGGCCCAGATAAACCGCATATATATTTGCTGAAATTCTGCAGATTGATTTTGCTAAATTCCAGGGGTATGGTACGGAAGAAGTAGAGAAGATTTGGGAAGTAGGTTATTTTGATTACATTGCATCTGCCAACAAGGGTCAAGTGAAGGCTGTCAATTTGTTTAAAGACTTTGTTAGTTTCAGCCGCAAGGGGGATAGGTTCTCCGTTACAATTTCATCAATTTTAGCAAAAATGAAACCACCCAGGTATTTAGCCTTCGGCACTACCCGGGCGTCGGGCCAGTTGATATCCCGGTTTATAATTAATTGGTTTTTCTTTTTATTCAGTGCGTACTCCGAGATTTCCCAAATTTATTTGCCGCCATTTTCAATGTCAGTTTAGCATTCTCGGGGTCGGGGGAAGTTATGGCCAGGTCGTCAGCATATGCCATGTTTTTAGTATTACTGCCCTGTCTACTTGTTGCCTTAATAGCGGGGTTCCTTTCAATTTGCTTAATGAATGGGTCTATGTAAAGAGCAAATAGCAAGGGGGCGCAGAGACAGCCCTGTCTGGTGCCCTGAGAGATGTTGAACTGAACAGTAAGTCACCCATTGATAGAGACACAGGCCGTCGGCTTTTGATATAGAGCCTGTATTGCCTGTGTAAGTTTTGGCCCAAAACCCATCCTACCCATGACAGCCCACAAGAACTGCCAGGAGACCCAGTCGAATGATTTTTCAGCATCTAGTAGTATTAATGACATCGGGTCTCCTGCTACCTGTGCTGTATCACACATGGTAATAGCCCGCCTGACATGCTCCTTAGTGCCTTCTTTTGGATAAAGCCATGTTGCCATTCTGAAACTAGGGACTCGACCACAGAGGATATTCTAATTGCCATTATTTTAGAGAAGACTTTGGAGTCACAGATGATGAGTGTAATGGGTCTGTATAACCCCATTGCTAGCGGCGATTTGTCTTTTTTGGGGAATATGGATATTTTGGCCTTAGACCAGGAGACTGGAGGGGCATCCCCAGCAGACTATTATCGGAGGTAAGTTGTTTCAGATTGACCTCACTCAGGTAGCTAGCTATCTTGCTTTCAGTTGAATCAGCTACACTGCCGTTCTCTTCCATGTATAGTTCAGTATAGTATTCTTGGAATCCCTTCTGTATAGCGCCAGGATCGTTATTCTCAATCCCTGTTGCCAGTTTGATTACGTGTATTTTGCAGCTTGTGGACTGTTGTCTGGTTTTGACGGCAAGGTGGTGTCCAATGCAGTCGCTGCACTCATAGTTTTTTTCCCGCAATGCCACCCATTTGGCTGCAGTTTTTTTGACAAATACTGCCCCTATTTCAGCCTTTGCGAAAATTACCTATTTTTGGACATTCTCAATATCCTGTCCAGAATTAACTATTAGCACCAGTTTAGTCTCTGCTCTCTTTAATTTTTCCTGAAGATCGCTGATTAACAACATCTCCTTCCTATTTTTCCTAGTTGAAAACCTCAGAGTTTCTACCCGAACACCCACCTTTAGTGTTTCCCAGGCAGTCATAGTTAAGGCAGTCCCGGTATTTATTTCCAGGAACTCCTGAATCCAACCTTGCATGTGTACCCGATAGCCCACGTCTTGCAAGAGGGCTTTCTCAAAGCTCCACCTCGGTGCCTCCTTCCAGTTCCTTAGTCCCTTGATGTCTAATATAGGAGGATTGTGATCTGACATGAAACGATGTGCGATGTCTATGGTGCAATTGCTAAGTAGTGAAGATGAAATGAAGAAGTAGTCTAGTCTGGCAAATGTGTGATGCGGGGCAGAAAAATAAGTGTAGCCGGGTTGAGCAGAATTTAAGCTAGCCCAGATGTCACTTAGCCCATGAGTCTGAGCTAGGTTGGCTAGAGCTTGGAATACTAGGGGCTTTCTGCCTTTATACCTCCATTTATTATCTCTTTTCCAGTCACTGGGCAGATGTATATTAAGGTTCCCAGAGAGGATGATTGGGGTGGGCCAGTGGGCTAACTCCCCTGAGACCAGGTTGATGATCCCTGGGTCGTCTGTGTTGCTGCCGTACAGTGAGCAGAGGGTGAAAGGAGAATTAGGAGAGAGGTGGCATTTGGATATTACCCATCTACCCAATGAGTATGATTTGGTACAGGGATTTTTAAAAGGAAGTCTTCTATCCAACAAACCCTCTTTTGTTTTAGCGCCCTGTGTAGTGGCCCCCACAACTCTAAACCCCAATGTGTCTCTGCGAACCCTCTATATGGGTCTCCTGGAGGCAGATGGTGTTGCCCCCTAGAAAGCGCAAACCTTGCGCTACATTTTGCCTTTTTGAGGCATTGTTCAGCCCTCAAATGTTGGCAGAGACAAACCTAAGCGAGTCTATCTTATCCATTTGAGTATTTGAGGGAAGTATGGTAGAAATATTTCTCAGACCTTAGAATGTGTTTCACCTAATGAGTTTTTTACTCTCGCCCAATGTCTAGATAAGTGAGTGTGTAAGAGCGTGCATACAAGAAAGTGCCCTTGGTTGTGCTGTGTCAATATGGGTGCCCGTCCATCCCCCTTCCCCCCCAGTCCACCCCCCCTTCGTCTGAGCAATCAGGAACAACCTGAATGATGGTAGTCAGTCATGAGTTCCGACTGCCGACCACGCCTAAAAACAAAACAAATTAATCATTCATTCGGCTAGTAGCCCCTTATTAGCAGAGAAAGAAAAAGAGAAACAATACACTTGGTCAGTCATCCACTTCACGTAGAGCTGCCCTAGTGTACCCAATGCCATGGCCCCAGGAGGCTTGAAAGATTATAAAAGTCTATGAAGGAAAAAATAGAGACGAGGAAAAAAAGGAGCAAGGGCCAGAGGACCCTAAGAGGTGAGATCCCCCCCCTCTTTTTTTTGTCTGAGGCTCTTCTTGGATTTCAGCTTGTTCAGGTATTCACCAGCTTTAACTTCAGACAAGATGAAGACTTTGGTGCCCCCGTTGAAGATTACTTTAAGTCTGGTGGGGTTCTTTAGGTAGACTTCTGCCCCCAGCTGCTGAAACGGGGACATTAATTGTCTTAATTGTCTTATACGCCATCTCCGCTCTACTGTCTGGTGGCAAAAGTCGGTTTTTGCGAAGAATGTTATGCCATTGTACCCTTTTTCGGAGTTTGGCGAGCCTGGTCATAGATTAGCTGCCTAAGGAGAAAATTGCCAAAGTATATCAGAAACACCCTTGACTGTCCCACGGTTGCGTTACTGCCATTGCGCTGCCGTTTCTGATTGAAAGGAAAGCAGTGCGCCCTCTGCACCTCACGGTCCCAATCCCAGCCCGGTTGGCCAGGGAAGGATTCCTGCAAAGTTTTACGATGAAGCGCCTGGAGTCGTCCCCTTCATTCCCCTCCGGAATTCCGAGCAGGCGGAGATTATTTCTGCGTTGGCGGTTCTCCTGATCCTCCATCTTGGACATTAGATCTACCAGGCAGGCAGTGTTGTACTCACACTGCTGTTCGGCTGCCGTGGATTCTGTTTCCAGGTGCTCGGTGCGAGCCTCCACCATAGAAACACGGTCGCTTATATCTGTACAGGTTTTGTTCAACCGCCTTAGGCTGCCCTGCAGTTTCTTAGTAGCACCTTTGGCTGCTCGGTTGTCTGCCTGAACCTCCTCCTGAAACTCTTTGATGTAAGCTAGAATAGAGGCTAAGGAGGGCTCAGCAGTGTCTGCAGGCAGGTTTTTTGTTTTCCCCCACTGTGTTGTGCTGGGATCATCCTCATCCAGAGGGTAAGACATTTGTGAGTCAGAGTAGTCCCATTTGAATTGGCTGTGCCGCTTACCCTTGCTTCTGGGTTTCTTTGACTGCTAAACTGTCCCAGTATTTTTTGTTGAGACCTCACTATCCCCCTCGATTGTGTTGAACCCCCCCTCACCCGATGAAGTAGGCGTGCCATCGGAGACTGAGTAGAAATGCTCAGGCCCTGTTTCTGGAGTCCAAGGAGCTTGTGCACCAGCGGGAGCTTCTAGGCTCTGGATGAAGTTGGCTATGCCAGTCATCTTAGCCTCCGGGTCTGTAAGAGGGGCGCCAGGATTAACAATGTCGTGGCCATCGCCCACGTTCTGTGCTACAGAGGTTAGGGTTGAAAAGATATACTGCTCGGTTGCCCCATTTAGAGGATCAGCAGCATGCGCACAGGGAGAGGTGTCTGGCTTTGTGACAGGGTCTAGTGTCCCGGCCGCGGGTATCTGTGGTACTTGCGCCGGGTGCAGCTACTGCCAGGTCAATCTCTTGGTCAAGTATTGAGCCTGCCTCTTGCTGTGAGCCAGGTACAGGTGCAGGTGTGGTCAGCCTGATCAGTGGGACCAAGGGGGCAATCTCAGGGAGAGGTGTGGGCGTAAGAGTCTTGGAATTAACGCCCGAGGACTGGGCTTTAGTTCCCAAAAACATTTTCGCTAGGGGAGGTTGCCTAAGTGCTGAGTCTTTTAAATCTTGAAAGTCTTTGGGCAGCCCTGCCCCCCCTACTTTGCCCGACAGTTTTTTACTGCCACTAACCTGTTGCCTGGCTTTTGTGGCTCCCTCTGTAGATGCATTGTCCTTGGTTTCTCCGGACTCGGGGATGGCTGCTGCCTTCGCTTTGCCACCCTTCCTGGCTCCCCGGGTGTTCATACTGCAGTTGCTGCCCAGGTGTAGCCGCCGCCGTGTCCCGCCAAATCTGCGGGTGCATGTGTTGCCGGAATCCCAAGGTGAAAGTCTGGGACCAGAGGCGTTGTGAGCAGCACAATCCGGGTCAGAGTGATGGTCAGGCACCAGGAGGGTAATGCGCTGAGGTCCGCTTGGAAAATCGAAGGAAAAGAAGCCACCGTTTCAATAGTAGCGCGTCACCGAGAATCAGAGTCTCCCGCCAGCAGCCTCTGCATTTGAGTGATTGTCCGAGTCAGCATCGCATCACAGGGCGCAGGGCGGCTAGCCGATCATTTAAGCGTCTGGCGTGAGCAGCCGAGCAGCGCGGACACTCACGCTAGCTCCATCTTGCCTGCAAAGAAGCCAATACAACACAGAAAGTTGCCAAGCGACCCTTCCTGCATCCAATGTACTTTTTTAGCAGGACCTGCGTGAGTCCTGTAGCCGGCTTGCCCTCCATCGTGGTCAGTCCAGCATAACCTCAAGTAACTCCTCAGCGCTATTTGATTCTAAGCACTATATTTTGATTTAATCTTTTAAATGTCGAAACCCCAGTTCTACTCATTGGATTTTTGTTGTTTTGGTCATATTTTACTAATAGAAAATATAATCTAGTTTTCTAACTCTGTGTGGAGTATTTTTTTGGTATTTTCACTATTTTCATTGTGTTACTGTGTGTTGCACAAATACTTTACACATTGACTCTTTAAATAAGCCTGACTGCTCTGTACCACGCTACCAGAGGGTGAGCACAGGTTATGTTTTAGTGTGTATGGAGCGTATCCTAATGTGGAAAAGTAAATTTTGCCATGTTCTGTGTCCCTACGTGTCATCCATCATATGTTATGTGTGCATGACCAATATGCATATGTTATTCCCCATGTCCGATTAATGACGCAATTACAGTTGTGTCCACCTCTAGTATGCTAGTTTCCAGTCCTCGTGAATACTACGAATATCAGGCCTATGTAAAGTTATGTTGCCACGTTTCTCAGTGTGCACGTTATTTCATTATAAAGTCCCCGTTTCTAGGCCTCAACAGGGCCCGGACATCAGATTCAGCTCCTGTCTCCTGAAGCCTCGCTGAGGAGCGATACAGCCCCCACCTGTATCCTCGACCTTTCACTTACTTCCTGCCTCGCAGTGCCCGGTGCAGCTTGGCTCTGCCTCTGAGTCTGCCAAGACTATGTTATGATTCCAGCTATCAGTTTAGTCCTCCTTCTCTGCATTCCTAAGCTACTGAACTGCATCAATAGTTTCCGTCATTGTCTAGCCTATGCGGCTCCATGTTAAGAGAAATACTGTATTTAATGGTCATTTAATATTCTTCATCACGCACTACATGTAGAATAAATGCATGCTCTAGTCTTAGAGTCAATTAGCTTTTCCCCTCATGACTTCTAGTTTATATCAACATGTTCCCTAAACATCAGATACTAGATAGGGTTTAGGTACATGTCGCTCCGACCCTCCAGACTTTAGTCTCTGCTCCTAGCACAGAGTTCATAGCCCCCAGCTTCTCCTCGTAATACGTCATTGCCAGTTTGCGCGCACCATCAGGTTAGAGGTCCCGGCTCCTTAGGTAGCCCCCTCCTATGTTTCCGCCCATTCATGACATATTCTGTTACGTCTGCACCACATGTCTATGTATACGCCCAGTTACACCTCTTTTTACTCTTATCTTTCGCGACTGCTACGCGTCACGCCTTCTGCTCCACCCACTGCTACGCCTACTGCAATGTAATGCTATGTGTTTGCGCTATGTATATATGCTCGTGTATTGTTATTAGAAGTTAGCGCGCTCATCCCAGACCCAGCCCCAGCAGCTGCTGGGCCCCTGTCGCCCTGCTGGGCCCTGTCATCCTATTCCTATGCAGGTTGTCCTGATCCTGTCCTTATGCTGTATTAAACCTGCAAAACTCCTACTACCTCGAATCTTGACTCTTATTTATTGAGCTATCTGTTATGATATATGTCTAGTCAAAAATAGGGTATTATTTATTTATTTACCACATAATGGCGCCCGAATAGGGACTTGCCCTTTCCCCACGCGTCGGTGAAGCCACGCCGACCCCCTGACCCTCTGCAGTCGTGACGGAACTCTTCTGCGCAGTGGCAGATATTTCTGCTCAAGTATCCCTCAGGCCCACGGAGGAGACGGAGGAGGCGGTCCAGCATCCAGACGAGACGGTGGAGGAACGCGGCGAGTCCCGACCAGAGCCCAAGCCAAGAGTCCAAGGTCCGAGGTATCCGGAGGTCCACCCGCAACTGAAGTCCGAAGTTCGTCGTCGTAGCAGTCCAGTCCAGTCCGAGGCCTTCCGTTCTTGCTGCCCGGTGAGTACCGTTACTGGGGTGGTATCTAGACAGGGTCAATTTAATTGACTCTGGTCTGTGGGTTGGTGGTACACAGTCCCACAAACGAAGTGTTCACTTCGGTGGATACGGGTCCTGACGTGTCTCTTTAAGAGACCGGTAAGTTTCGTACTGTTTCAGCAGTGCATCTAGTTTCTGTTCTAGTCAGTTTCTGTTCTCGAGAAAAATCACGTGTTCTGTTCTCAGTATTTCCAGGTAGTATTCTGTCCGAACTGTTATTTTAAATGTTTTTCATGTATTCTAATGTCGTGGTATGAATGGGAAATAAGTATCGTGTTTATTGTGTATTGTATCGTGTCTAGATTACAGTTCAGTCATGCCCATATTTTCCAAGTTACGTCAGTTAAAAACTAGAAAGGGTCTGCTGGAAGCAGCAGTTCCCGTCCCGCCCAGGGACAGTCCAGGTCATTTTATGTATCAGAAACATGGCATAAGTGCCATATTGTATCTAGATTTATGGGTAGAGTATACCAAACAGTTAGAAGAAAAGTATAGATGGCCCGTATCGGGTACATGGGATGCCGAATGCATCATGCGAGTAGAGGAAGCATTATGGAAAAAGAAAGCCAGACAATCACAGAAAGATGCCATCGAGTTATGGCGCAAAGAAGCTCATAAAAGAACCGAAAAAGAAATCAGAAAGTCAGAATTAAGTAGAGAATCCCAAGAACGAACCCAAGAAAGAGAATTAATCGAGATAGGTGAACGAGTTAGAACTGAGCAATCAGACAGACAGAGGAATGCCCTCATTAAGGGTATGTATCCTCTTCTTGCTGAGGGCTTGCCAAAAGCGACCCCGGAGGCATCCAGTAATTTTCCGCCACCATTAGTTCCGACCAAGCTACGTCACAAACCGACCGCAGCTGATATTTTTATTTCGTCCTATTTGGACGACACAGTCCCCGAATATGCAAATCCTGTTCGCGCTCCGCCAGTCCCTGTAAATCAGGTAATTTCTGCTCCTCCAGACACCGGGGTGCCCTTAACAGCCCCCCCGGGTCAGCCCGCCATACAAGTCCAGCCCACGTTACAATTACCCACCCTGCCAGGACGAAAAGCATCAGTTGATGATTCTAGTTTAGGGGCCGCGGGAGGAGGTCTTCCTCAAACTCCGCCGCCATACAAGCGTTTATCAGCACTCGAATTACATGCTCAAGCATCACAGCGTACTCCCAAGAGTAATAAGTCTGTCACAGAAATCAGGCAAGCCCTTGGCGAATGTGTCTATGACCCAGTTCCAGGCGAGTTTAATATGGTTTTATATTCCGTACGCGTAAGGAGAGTGACCGAGTATCTAGTCACCCTGCCGAATATGAAAGAAGATCTAGACAGGATATATCGTTTCATCCGTACAGGGGATGACCCACAAAGTATTAGTGATGCCATGTCTCAAAGGAAAGCCGAGATTCAGCGCATGATATTAAAGTTCTTAATTAACTGTCTAATAAGAGAACAAGATTACCCGTCTAAAGACCCGGAAGAAATGAAAACTCTGACAAAGTGGAGTGATAATATAGCCGAAGGAAAGCACAATACCATTGGTGCCATGGAAAGTATGTACAATAAAATCCGTAGAGAGATAATAAAGATACACGAACAGCGTAAAGCAGCACAAGTAAGCGAGAAAGAAAGTACCTCTGATCCTGAAGAGGAAGACGATGAGAATACTGTCAGAATAGCGTATGTAGGAAAACCTAGATTTCCAGATCGCCATTTACGCCTAGAACACAAGTCAATTTTCCATCATCCAGCACCAGAACAAGGTTCCCTAGAACAAGTATTTCAAGCTACCGATCACATTCTGAAATCACGAATCGGTTATAGTGAGTTAAGTACCATGCATGAACAAGAAATAGCCCGATCAGCAGTCAGATGGATTACTGATTCTACCACTTTTCCAGACGAAATAGTGGCACAAATGTTTCTGAAAATGCCCCCAGCCGAGCAGCGACTGGTGGGTATGTATATGATTCAGCACCTCATTACACTGTATGAGGGTCAGCACTCTGATCCAGGTCCGTTACATGATATCCTGAACGAGTTACTCCAGTATAGATGGAGAGGTCTAGGTACCGATTTAATTAGTGTCATTTTAGAACAGCGTCATAAATATAGAACATTCTTGAACCCGCATTTTGTTCATGTCTCACCCCCAGAAAGTAAATCATTCTACATAGACAGACAGAATCCGTTACGAGAAGTCCACCCAGTCAGAGGAACGGGTGGCGAAATGCAACGAGTGTTTGTATACACTCCGATCACAAAGATGGAACTCCTTGAAATGAAGAAATTAATTCCCTGTCATGACAAAGATCCAGCAGGGTTCCATAGAGAATTAAAAGACATGCTCCGTATGGGAGAATACACTTACCCAGATATCATTAAAATGTTAAAGGTTCTGCTACCCGCAGGGGTGTATGAAAAACTAAAGGAAAAAGAATGGGAGGTGGGAGAGAAAAAGATAGATTGGGCAGTCCTAGAAGCAGAAGATAAGATACGAGTACCAGGTACTGGTCTTGGAGAGAAATGTAAAGAATTACCAGAATTATTAATTCAAGTTTTACCCAGATTATTAACAACGAGAAAAGAAGACTGGGATGCAATCTCAGCCTGTAAACAGAAACAAGACGAAGATATTAGTGATTTTTATTCGAGGTTTGAAAAGTGCTTTAGTATCAACAGTGGTCTCAAGACAAGTAGTGAGTCATACCCTCACCTTTTCGTTACTAGATTAGTCGAGAATTCAAGTCCACCAATTAAAAACCGAGTTTTGAAAGTCGAAAGCACCTGGCAAGCAAATACTCCGTCCCAGATGCTCCAGATGCTCCAGTACCACCAGAATAGAATCAGGGAAGAGCAAGAACACGAGAGAAAACGTATGAAAGACACGAAAATGAAAGTACTAGTTGCACAATCTGTTCCTCAAGACAGTCAGAAGAGGGGTCCGAATCAAGCCAGTCATCCTGCAGCACCCGTTAGAGGGAACTGCAATTATTGTAAACAGCCAGGTCATTTTATAAATGAGTGTGCAGTTCTGAAACATAACATAGCTACTGGTAAGACTAAAGAAAGACCACGTCCGCCTAGACAGGAGCAAGTTTCACAGACTCCCCAGTCACAGAATGCACCACAGACAGTTCCAGCACCGCAGCCTATTGCTGCAACACAGCATGTTACATCGCAGATGTACCAGTATGCACAGTCTGAGTATCCAGAGTACCAGCCATATTCATGAAACAGCCTAGAGAGGGAGGTAGGCTTGCCTCTCATCGAGATACCTGTAGATCAAGAAGGTCCCTATGTTCACAGTCAAGTATTAGGGAAAGACAGAAAGTTTTTGATTGATACAGGGGCAAGTAGGACCACAATTAGTCATGCCGAAGTTCCAGGGGCTCCGCTCTCAGGCTCAAGAAATGTTTCCCTTGGATTTTCAGGAAAGCCTATCGTTAATGAGATTTCAAAGCCAGTAACTCTGGAAGTAGGTCCATTGTCCCGCACTACTGATCTGTTACTTACTAAGTCATGCCCAGAAAATCTATTAGGCATTAAAACACTGAAAGAGTTAGGTGCAGTTATATGTTGTTCCCCAGAGGGAATACGATTGTTCCTACGTGACTTTAAGGGTCACTATGTATTACGAGATTTTGATTCAAGATTGTCTAATGTTCCGCAGCATTTATGGGCGCAAGGTCCAACTGATGTAGGTTACATGCAAATCACACCCCATCGTGTGACCCTGAAACCAGGTGTAGTGTTACCACGAATCAGGCAGTATAGATTGCCACCCGAGGCTGTAGCAGCCTTATCCAAAATTATAGACGAGCTCATGGCTCAAGGAGTAGTTGTAGAAACTGACTCCAATGTATGTAACTCTCCGATCATTCCAGTCATGAAACGTACTGATCCAAATGCACCCCCAGTATATCGATTAGTGATTGATTTACGAGAACTTAACAAATGTATTATTCCTCAGTACCCAGTTGTCCCAGATATCTCTTCCCTGTTGACAGCCATTGATTCCGAAGCCACGTTCTTTACAGTCATAGACCTCAAGAACGCATTTTTTAGTGTTCCTATTCATCCAGACAGCCAGTTTCTTTTCGGATTTTGTTTAAATGGAAGGAGCTATATGTTCACACGCGCTCCTCAAGGTTTCACAGAAAGCCCTAGTATTTACAGTCAAGCACTCAAGAGACAACTAGACAATATTCACATGCCAACTGACACTGCCCTGCTCCAGTATGTCGATGATCTATTGATCACAGCCCGTTCTGAACGTGACTGCGAGCGAGCGTCACTGACGGTTCTGTATTTCCTAGCCGAGATGGGGCACAAGGTGTCCCCTTCGAAGCTTCAATTCTGTGTCCAGCAAGTGGTCTACTTAGGACACTTACTGTCCAAGAGGGGTAGGCAGTTGACACCAGACCGTATCCAGTTGATAGCGAGTCTTCCCCAGCCCAGAACCCAGAAGGAGGTACGTGCCTTTATCGGCCTTACTTCTTATTGCAGACAATGGATTCCTCAGTATGCATTTCTAGCCAAGCCACTGATACAGTTAACGACACAGGAGGCAGCCGTATCGACTGTTCTCCCTTGGACATCTGAACATACACTTAGTTTCAACGAGTTAAAGAAAGCTTTATGTCAAGCTCCAGTTCTAGCTACACCGAACTACAGTAAGCCTTTTACACTTTTCGTTACTGAACGTGAAGGTACAGCATTATCTGTTCTTACACAAGATCAAGCAGGACAATACAAGCCCTGTGCTTATTTTTCGAGCACACTAGATCCAGTCGCCCAGGCTTTGCCTGCGTGCCTCAAGTCAGTTGCAGCCACAGCACTAGCTATCAGACAAAGTGATTCCATAGTTTTAGGACATACCTTGACAGTACAAGTCCCACACTCCGTGGAAGTTCTTTTAAACCGAACACAAACACAGCACTTGACAATTGCACGTTTAACAGGTTATGAATTGACACTGTTCCAGCCACACATAGATATTAGACGCTGCAACATCCTGAATCCTGCTACACTGTTACCATCAGTTAGTTCAAATCCAGCCACACATGACTGTGTGGAAGTAGTCAACATTACGACAAAGCCAAGACAAAACCTGACAGACATTCCGTTACTAGATCCCGACCTGACACTTTATGTGGATGGTTCATGTATGAGAACTAGTACAGGAGAACTAGTCGCCGCGTATGCAGTGACTACTGACACTGAAGTTATTGAGACACACCGTATTGATACCCTGTCCGCTCAAGCAGCAGAGCTAGTTGCTCTGACACAAGCCTGTATACACGCCAAGAACCTGAAAGTTAATGTTTACACAGATTCACGTTACGCATTTGGAGTCGTTCACGACTTTGGAGTGCTCTGGCAGGAGAGAGGTTTCATGACTTCTCATGGAACCAAGATTCAGCATGGTCTCCTTATTCAAGCTCTGTTAGATGCCATACACTTACCAACATCTATTGCTATCATGAAGTGCAAAGCACATACGAAAGTTACTGACATTATTTCCCAAGGTAATGATCTAGCAGATCGCACAGCCAAGCTTACAGCACAGACTCCAGACATTCAAGTTAATCCGACACAGACACATACTCCAGATCCGACTACATGTATGACAGTTAAGGACCCTACTCAAGATGTCATAGATATCCAGTTACATGCTACTCCCGATGAAATCAAGAAATGGTCTGAACAAGGAGGGGTCCAGACAGATCAGGGATGGTTAACAAAGGGTAGGACCGCATGGTTTCTCCCCGACTCTATGGTTCAAGTCATCATTAATACCGCACATAGTCCAGCACATTTAGGAGAAAAAGCAATGTTAGACAGTATCCAGAACATTTGGTTCAACAAGCATTTACGAACTGCAGCCAAGCAGAAAGTCCGTACCTGTATGATATGTTGTCAGTTTAATCCAGGTAAAAGTGTCCCGGTGGAACAAGGTGGTTTCCAGCCCCCTGACCACCCTTTTGAGGTCCTCCAGATGGATTATATTCAGATGGAGCGATGTCGAGGTTTCAAGTATGTCCTTGTAGTTGTATGCGCTTTGTCCAGATGGACAGAAGCATATCCAGTCCCAGATTACACAGCCGCGACCACTGCCAAGCAGTTGGTTCGTGAATTCTTCCCTCGATATGGACTCCCTAGAGTCGTATATTCTGATAACGGTCAGCCATTCTCATCTGAGTTGATGAAGCACGTTTCCCTGTTGTTAGGGTACCAGTGGAAGTTTCATTGTGTACGCCATCCTGAAGCAGCCGGTCTAGTCGAGAGACATAATCAGACTCTGAAAATCCGTATTGCAAAAGTGTGTAAAGATAAGGGTGTGGACTGGCTAGTAGCTCTGCCAGTCGCTTTGTTTTATATGCGCATGGTCGCACATTCCAGATCAGGTCTGTCCCCGTATGAGGTCGTATTCGGCCGCCCCCCTAACATGTGGGGTACTCCTAGACCCCGAAGTATTACTGATGTTTCATGTAATATGCTGACAGATTACCTAGCTTCCTTGATGTCTGCCCTCAATTCATGTCGTTCACAGGTTGCCGCCGCATTTCCAGACAATACCGAGGTGGCACCGCATGAAATCGTTCCAGGTTCGATGGTGCTCGTCCGGAACTTTGACAGATCAAGTCCGCTGGAGCCACGTTGGAAGGAGCCCCGTCAGGTCCTCCTCACCACCCGTACAGCTGTGAAATTGGAAGGACGCCGTGGCTGGGTGCACCTTTCGCACGTCAAGAAATTCTACGGATTAAAACCGGTCTCTAAAAACATTTCCCAGGATATCAAGACTTGTCAAAACATTGTTCCTAAGGACTGTCCCGCAAATGACATTGACACAACCCCTCCCTTGGTAGAGAAAACTCCGCAGCAGGAGTATAAGCAAAAACTCCGGTCTAGTAAAATAAGTCAGCCAGTTTGATTGTATAAGTCCTCCCCTAGGTGAAACGGTTAGACTGTTTCTGACATGTATAAAATAGACCCCCATAGTGAGAGAGTTAGTCAAAACTCAAACCGATGTATCGTTTTTCTAAGTTTCATATTATTTCTCAGCATAATGATTTCCTGCACTAGTTACGCATTTTTCCTGTGTTTTCCAGTTCCTCATGTAAATAAGCATTCTAATGTTACAGCAGAGCACACGTTTAGTGATCTGCCTCCTCACGAATATTCATACCGCCTCGCTATGCGCAATAACTCATTTATCCGCATGTTACATTATTCACACCAGACCAGCAATGCCACTAATTGTTGGGTGTGTGGTCGACTCCCCCCTTTCCAGACACCGAAGGGAGTTCTGCCACTCTTTCCTTATCCTTTTTCACATAATGGTTCGTGTGGAGCATGGTCCACGTTAACGTCATCCTCAACAGACATGTCTTTTCTTAACAGCACATGTTTCCCAGACAAGCAAGGTTTCCCCCACAGAACAGGTTTAGATCTAGAAAATGAAGTGTATAATTTAGGTAACTATTCTTCGAATTTCATGGTACTGAATGTTCAGTCTGATACTACTCCAGACTCACCTGCTATTTCAGTATTACCAGTCAAAGGCGAATTATGTGTCCGTAATTATGGTTCTGTACACGTAGGACATAGTGATTGTACTACTGTTATCAAGTATAATGACAGTGGGAAATCTATTTTTAAAGCTTCACGTCATTCTTATTTTGTTTGTGGTCAAACTGCATATGTTCGTCTGCCCCTCGATTGGGAGGGAACCTGTTACATTGCCTTCCTACTGCCACCTGTTTTCCTAGCCCCACCTGACTACCATAGGAATTCCTTCCTAGTACATACTAGACACAAGAGAAACCTCCCGATTGTCGATTATACTGAAACTGCTGCAGAGCAATTCATTGATATTGATAAAGGTGTGTTCCCCTATTTAGGTACAGTTGTAAATAGTAAGCTAATCCGTAGGTTAACAAGAACCCTTGAAGCAGTAGTAGATGAGACTGCCTCCGCTCTAGGTAACTTAACCGAAGAGCAATCCTTTATGAGAATTATCGTGCTCCAGAATCGTCTCGTCCTTGACGTCATATTGGCCGATAGGGGCGGGGCCTGTAGAGTCCTCGGATCCAGTTGTTGCATTTTTATTCCAAATAACGCGCCGTCTGTTTATTCAGCTATAACCAGACTTCATAAAATTGCCCATCTGTTACACCAAGATCCAGGCACCTGGACATGGTCCGGTTGGTTCTGGAATATAATTTCCGCCTGGGGATGGAAAGTCCTGTCCTTTCTAGGTATCGCAGTAGCGATCATATTCAGCTGCTGCCTCTGTATACAATGTGGCCCTGCGATTTGTGGCATGTGTGCTACCTCTTGTATTCCTAGTCCCAAGCCCCGTTCTAAATCCCGTTCCAAGACAATTCGAGATGAACAAATGGTACTGTATGAAATGATAGATGGTATCATGAATATTGATGTTTCCTGATGGAAACGTAGTGACAAGGAGGGAATGTGGAAAAGTAAATTTTGCCATGTTCTGTGTCCCTACGTGTCATCCATCATATGTTATGTGTGCATGACCAATATGCATATGTTATTCCCCATGTCCGATTAATGACGCAATTACAGTTGTGTCCACCTCTAGTATGCTAGTTTCCAGTCCTCGTGAATACTACGAATATCAGGCCTATGTAAAGTTATGTTGCCACGTTTCTCAGTGTGCACGTTATTTCATTATAAAGTCCCCGTTTCTAGGCCTCAACAGGGCCCGGACATCAGATTCAGCTCCTGTCTCCTGAAGCCTCGCTGAGGAGCGATACAGCCCCCACCTGTATCCTCGACCTTTCACTTACTTCCTGCCTCGCAGTGCCCGGTGCAGCTTGGCTCTGCCTCTGAGTCTGCCAAGACTATGTTATGATTCCAGCTATCAGTTTAGTCCTCCTTCTCTGCATTCCTAAGCTACTGAACTGCATCAATAGTTTCCGTCATTGTCTAGCCTATGCGGCTCCATGTTAAGAGAAATACTGTATTTAATGGTCATTTAATATTCTTCATCACGCACTACATGTAGAATAAATGCATGCTCTAGTCTTAGAGTCAATTAGCTTTTCCCCTCATGACTTCTAGTTTATATCAACATGTTCCCTAAACATCAGATACTAGATAGGGTTTAGGTACATGTCGCTCCGACCCTCCAGACTTTAGTCTCTGCTCCTAGCACAGAGTTCATAGCCCCCAGCTTCTCCTCGTAATACGTCATTGCCAGTTTGCGCGCACCATCAGGTTAGAGGTCCCGGCTCCTTAGGTAGCCCCCTCCTATGTTTCCGCCCATTCATGACATATTCTGTTACGTCTGCACCACATGTCTATGTATACGCCCAGTTACACCTCTTTTTACTCTTATCTTTCGCGACTGCTACGCGTCACGCCTTCTGCTCCACCCACTGCTACGCCTACTGCAATGTAATGCTATGTGTTTGCGCTATGTATATATGCTCGTGTATTGTTATTAGAAGTTAGCGCGCTCATCCCAGACCCAGCCCCAGCAGCTGCTGGGCCCCTGTCGCCCTGCTGGGCCCTGTCATCCTATTCCTATGCAGGTTGTCCTGATCCTGTCCTTATGCTGTATTAAACCTGCAAAACTCCTACTACCTCGAATCTTGACTCTTATTTATTGAGCTATCTGTTATGATATATGTCTAGTCAAAAATAGGGTATTATTTATTTATTTACCACACTAACTAGAGAGGGGGTTCCTGTTTGGACAGGGTGCATACCTCTGCCAAACCAAAAACCCTATTTCTAACACTAGCCTTCTTAAATTCCATTCCGCAAGCCTACCCAGCAAACACGCAAACATCTTCAAAATGTACTGGTGTTTTAAGGAAAATGGCCACTCTCAAGAAAAGGGAAGATCTGTAAAGACAAGAAACAATCAAAATACGGTCCATGCTTACTTTTTGTTAAGCCAATATAACCCCACGTGTAATTGTAATTATGCCAGTGTAATTTGCCATATTCTCAAGATGACCTCAATATTCTGTCCTACGTAAACAAAATACCTATTTCAGGAAGAAACTATGGCATAGGAACAATGCAGTCAGTGTGTGGCAAAAACACAATCAACCCAATCGTGAGCAGCATTCCCTTAACATGGGCACCAATGAAATAACTGGTAAAGTCATTTTGTGTTAACTTTTTTTATCTGAGCGGAATAAATGTCTAAATTCTGAGCCTCAAAGGAATCGTTTTTTTAGGGGGAGGGCTTACACAGAGGAAGTGCCATAGAGATTTAGGCTATTGTACACAAAATATTAACTTCCTCTTCCTGTCTTGAAAATTCATTCCTGTGCTTTGTCATCCCTGGGCATTTTGGATTTAGATGTTGGAGTGAAAGTATCACTCTTTCTTCTACTACAAACTCTGCTGCGTTATTCACCCTTGGAAGATGGAATCCACTTAAAAAAATCAAATAAGTTCAGTGCAGTCCTTTACAAAATGATTGCGTTGGCAGGCACATTATTTTTGATCATTTTTCATGTTATTTGTTGCTGATGGCCTGAAGTTTAAGTTAGGCAGATTGCAGGCCGGCCCTTGCAAGATTAAGGAAAATGGATTTTTGTTTGGATGGTGGAAGCCTAAAGTTAAGAATATTTCCTAATTTTCCTTGTGAATTTTGTCCAGATTTGTCTTTTTACTGTGCTGTGCTTTGCTTTTAGGGACCTAGGGGCATATGTATCAACCGTTTTTTTTGTCGCAATTGCTGCGATTCGCTAAAAAGCAACGTTTGCGACTTAAAAATCGGAAAAGGTATATATGACACAAATCGCATCGCAAAATAAGAAATCGCAAAAATTGCGATTTCGTACGTTGTGAGAACATGAAATCTGCAAACTTTTTAGCGAGGTTGGCGGGGTGTCACAGAGTGGTCTATCTCGCTTTTTCCATGCCTTTTTGGATGCAATGTTGAACAGGCTAGCACATCATATATACTTCCCCAGCACCCTACAGGCATTACAGCAAACCTAACTTGACTTCTATCAAGTTGCATGTTTCCCCCATGTCATTGGCTGCATTGATGGGACCCATGTCGCCCTCACACCACCAGCAGAAACAGAATATGTGTTCAGGAACCGAAAATGCTACCATTCCCTGAATATATAGATTGTGTGCAATGGCAAATACATCATCAACGACATTGTGGCAAAATAACCTGGCAGCACATATGACTCTTTCATCTTCTGACATAGTGGGATACATAGACGTCTGAGTGCTGGAGAGTTTGGAGAGGAATAGCTTCTAGGTAAATGAATAGCACACGGGGGAACATTGACTTACCTTTCATTTTCATCCATGCAGGTGACAGTGCCTACGCAGTGCGAGACTTCATCCTAACAGCATATCTGAATCCAGCAAATGCAAGTGAGAGGAGGTATAACAGGGCACACAGATCAACGCTCAGCGTCATAGAACGCACATTTGGCATCTTGAAGAGCCGTTTCAGATTCCTACATATCAGTGGAGGGGCACTGCAGTACAGCCCTGAAACATGTTGTAAAATAGTGACAAGCTGCGCAATGCTCGACAACATGGCAATGAGGAAAGGCACAGAAATTGATGTGAGCGACTCAGACACATCGGATGATGATTGCACACCTCCCCCTGGCAGGGCAGCAGCAGGACTAGGGGCAGCCGCTGGATGTCAGAGACACTCTGAGATCACACACAACTACTTTTAGGTAAGAAATAAATATAATGACCAAGAATCATTTTTGTAACATGTGATGTGTTAATTCACACTTCACACATAATAATGTTAGCAGTACCAAACACATGTTTCAACACAGTGATAGCACTGATGATTAATGTCAGGAAATCAGTTTTTATTGCTTGCTTCACCACTTTTGACAATAGTGTAATTGTCTACTTCACCTCCTCCGGTGACGGCATGGTGCAGGGCGATGTTCTGCCTGTGTGCCCTCCCTTGTATGGCTAGCTGCAGCACCATGTCTGCGACAACGACGTTGTGTAGGTGGCAATGTAGGAGTGATGCTGCTCCTGTTGAAGGTCTCTTCACTCTCCCCAGAGACCATTAGTGTGCTGCCACCAGAGTTAGCTGTTTGCATCTGTTCAACAGCATTTGTAACTTGTTCTAGCCCTCTAGCAATGTCTTGGCAGCAGTGTGTCATCTGCATCATGATGCTGCGACGAGTTAGGTTGTTGGTGGTTGCGCAGAGCCGATTCACACCCTTGGTGTAATTGTGCATCCGTGCATTGGCACGTTCTGCAGCCCTGTTCCTGGCACTTTCAGTGCGTTCAAGTGTAGCACATAGCTTCTCAAAGGCACCTGCCATGGCCGCCATGGCCTCACCCATGTACCTCTGATTTTTATTTAATGTGTTTAGCTGCCTGTTATTGAACACAGTGCCTCGTGTTGCAGGCCCTGCACTTGAAGCATGTCCTGCTCCAGTCCTGCAAACAGAGTGTGCTCCTCAACATTGCCACTGCTGCTCTGGACAAGGACCTACGTGCTACATTTGTTTGAGACCTTTTCGGTGGTTGCAGTTGTGTACGACTGTCATATACTTCCTGAATTTGAGTTTGTTGTCACTTGCATCCCCAGTGCCATCTATGTTGTCCTCCAATGGTTCCAGAGGGGGCACATATGTACGCTTCCTGCGCATAATGGGTGTTTGGTTGGATCCATCACTGATTCCCCTTCATTTGTGTGTTCCAAATTAATTTGGTAGTCCTCTTCCTCTGCAATGTCCCCTGTTGCCCTTGATTGTGCTGTGGCTGTAAAGGGGGACTGTTAGAACTGGGGGACTCCAGTTGGCAGAGGTAGGTACCACTGTCTAAATATGGACCCTTGCTTCTAGTCAGGGTAAGGAGCAAACACTCTTTAGATAACCTCTGCTCACCCCCTTGGTAGCTTGGCACAAGCAGTCAGGCTTATCAAAGGCGATGTGTAAAGTATTTGTATCAACACTCACAGTAACACAGTGAAAACACCACAAACCGACTCCACACAAGTTTAGAAAAATAAAGGTATTTAATCTAAACTACACAAGGCCAAAATGACAAAAATCCAACATACACAGTTCAAGAATATGGTTGCGAAAAAATTCTTAAAGTTGCAATAAAAATAATCCACAGTTGCGTGAAAAGTTCACAGTTGCGTCACGTTTAGCCAACATTACCATTAAGTGCGACAAAGTTCCAAAGCAGAAGCTGGTGCGGTGGAAAACAAGCAATGCATTGCTCCTGAGACCATGAGGAGGCGTTGGTGACAGTCCCACTGCAGCAGCGGGCGTGTTGCGACAAATCCGTTCTTTATGGGGAGGAAGGCGATGACTTGTATGGATTCCAGTGCGTAGGTTCTGTAGGAAGTTTGGTCTCGCAAAGCGCGATTCGATGATCTGTAGGGGCTGCGATGATCTCCTGGGTGACGATTCGAGATCCAGCGGCGATCTTCCTCTTGCAGCTCCTTGATGCGATGGCTCTGCGACAATGTTCGCAGCGACGTGATGCGAGCCACAAGCAGGTGGTGCGGCGATCTCATCCAGCGATGACAGGCTCTGCGACGATGCTCGAAGCAATGGTGATTTTTCCGCAAACGAATGATGCAACGTCTCCGGTAGCAGCAACAGGCGCTGCGACGATCTCGGCCTTCGTAGCAGCTGGAATTTCCTCGCACTGTTAGGAATGCGCTCCGCAAGCAAGCGATGCAATAACTTTTCTGTAGCAAAGTCTCTCAAATCTTGGTTTTCAGCTTCCCAGCACAGGTATAACTTCCAGAGGCACTACAACTGGCCCAAGCACTCTAGGAAGGTCAGAGCTCTCTCCGCAGAGCCCAGGGAAGCTGGAGTGAAGTCCTTTTGTTCGTGGGACTTCAAAACAGGGAGCCAGCTCACAACAGGCCCTTGGAGATTCCTTCAAGTAAGGGGACAAAGCAACAACAAAGTCCTTCCCCTCTCCTAGGCAGAAAAGCTACTGCAGGTCACTCCAGCATCACACAGCAGGGCAGTCCTCCTTCTTCAGTCCTCCAGCTTTCTCCTTGGCAGAAGTTTCTTCTTGTTTCCAGGATTATCTAATTTTCTGTAGTCAGGGGTCCTGTACGTATACCCCTAAAAGTCTTTGATCCTTTTGTGCAGGAGGGTTCTGAGCCCGGTCTGAACCAGTTCTGGGAATTCCTTGAGCACTTTTTTTTCCTGACTTCTCCTCTCATTTCAGAGTGCAGAGCAGATACATCAGACACCCCACAGGAGGTGGAGCCAGCATTGTGGAGGGAAAGCACCGCCCTGGAGCACTTTGTTGACATGATTCCTTCTCTCCTTTCACAGTGTAGGATAGGGACATCAGACACACCACAGGGGGTGGAGCCAGCACTGTGGGGGGCGGGCACAGTCCTATTCAGGTCCCAGGTGCAACTCCTCCCTCCCATCTAGATGCAGATCTCTCTATTCACCACTGGGCGGACTCATTCTGTCTCTTGGAATCCCCCAGCCCTGTCACTCACAAACCAGACAGTCAATTCACCATCAGCCAAAGCACACAGAAAGGTCAGACAAGAGAACAGCCACTTTCTAAAAAGTGCTGTTCTCAAACACAGGATTTAAAAACCACCTTTCCTAAAAGATATGTTATTACATTCTGAGTTCAAGCATACCAGACTGTTATGTTCTATCTTGCTCTTATGTGTAGATATGCAGGTAATCACTGTACACAGCATTCCCCATTATAGCCTATGGGCAAGATAGCCTTACAATAGTGAAAAACGAAAATGGCTGTAATTCACTACCAGAGCATGTCACCTGCACTAGTACATACTCTACCTTCCACATACACTGCACCCTGCCCAGGGGGGTGCCTTGGGCTTTCCATAGGGGTGTCCAATGTGTACAGAAAGGGAAGGGTTAGGCCTGATCAGTGGGGACACTGACCAGGAGGACATGGCAGTTCACAGACTGCAAACAGGCACTGTGGTGGCAGGCCTGAGACACCATTTTAGGGCTACTCATATGGGTGGCACAATCAGCGCTGCATGCCCACTAGTAGCATTTGTATCAGCAGCCCTGGCACACTCAGTGCACTTTACTAGGGACTTCTTGGTGATACAAATATGCCAATCATGGATAACCAATCACAATATCAATCTACACAGGGAGCACTTGCACTTTGACACTGAACAGCAGTGGCAAAGTGCCCAAAGCATCTAAACCAGCAAAAATGAAATCCAGCACAGCATCAAAAATACAGGAGGAAGAGGCAAGAAGATAGGGGGAAACCACACCAAAGATGCCAGGTCTAACAGGGACATATGAGTTTGTGTTTTGTCATGCATTTTGCACTGAATAAAGTTTTCAACTTTCAAGTTGTCTCAATCCTGACACTGTCATTTTGCCTTCACTGCAACCCACAACTTAGGCATTATTTTATCAGTCTCATTCACAAACTATCCCTTATCCAACTACAACTCCCATAATGCATTTCTACGTGTGTTGTAAGGAGTGGACCAGAGTGAAATGTGTCTTATTCATTTCACTCATTCTAAACAGTGTGCATGCTATGTGTAGCTGTTTAAAAATGATTTGCCATGCATCTTACCTTGACTACTGGATGCAGGGTCGGAGCTGTCAATGTCAGCCACTCCACACACACTCTCAGGCAGGAGAGTGGACTCTACCAGCTCCTCATGGGGTGTTGGCTGTTCTGCTGTTGAAGTTCCTCCACCGGTCTTGTGTGCCTCCTTCAACCTGGTTGCCACCCTCTACTTTGATCTTTGGCGCATGTCATACCATCTTTTTCGCAGCTCATCAAATGTACGGTTTGTCACTCTCACAGCATTCACCTTTTCCTAGATTTCCAGCCATATCTTTCTTTTCCTAGCCTTTGGTACCTTCAGTGCTTTTTTTTGCAAACAGGAGTTCATGGCTGCAGACCATTTCTTCAATTAGTACCTCCTGTTCTTTTTCAGAAAACTTGTGCTTTCTTTTTCTTCTTTCAGGCTCCATGCCCTCCTGTGGCCTCTGTGACTCCATTGCAGAGCTTGAAATGCTGTGCAGCCTCCAAACACACTCCAAACTGACTCTGGGTGTGGCTCAGGCAAACTGGTGCAGCTAATCACTCCCACTTCCTCGTTGTGATGTCATCAAGCAGCACCTGTATTGCAGATTCCCGGATTTGCGATTTCTTAAACTGCGAATTTTGCAAATAAGGAATCGCAAAACAGGATTCTGCAAATTTTTTTGCGATATTTTAAGAAATCGCAAAACGTAAGCGATTTTTACATACATCCCGTTTTGCGAATCTGAAACTGCGAATCGCAAATTCTCGCAATTTGAGATTCGCTAAACAGAATCTTGATATATCTGCCCCCTATTCTGCAGTAGGCCTTTGATGTATTTTTAATACATTTTGCACATTCTCACAGCATATGTACTAGAGATATTTTATAATACTTTAGGGACTTTTGAATGGCCGTGTAATCTTGTCAAATGCATGTTACTTTTGCTTTCATATCATTGTTGGTTGCTAAGGTCGGGTGGCTTCAGAAGTCTAGGCCCATGTAAACAGACATTTTCCTTTGTTATTCTCCATGTGCTTGCTCACCATTCTCCATATGCATGCCCATCATTTGTGTTTGTGTATGTTTGTGTGAGATGGTTGATTATTTGTTTTTCTTCATAGTTTGCAAAGGTAATTATTACCTTATGTAGTTTGGGGCATTCTTAAAGTTTATTTCAATCTTTTTTTGCTGTTTCCATTTTGCTTTGCTGCTGAATATTCTTGCACATAATTGTTGTTGCTTTACCAGTGGTATACTAAGACCTATATATTGGCCTGTATAATGTTGCGTGCATATTTGTGCATTCCCTTCCCTACAATCTTGCATGTTTTTGTCGGTGGAGGAAGGGCTTTAGTCAGGGTAGAAGTGCCAGGTTCTCTTTGTCCCCCATGCCTCCTCATGTGCTGGCCTTGCAACGACTCCACTTTTGTGTATCTAGTGTGTGTGCTTGTGAGTGTGCTTGTGTGTGTCATAGGTGGCCATTTAGTTTTCCAACCAGGCCTCCGATATGGTGCCTATTGTCCCTGGAGGGACACCATGTATTTTTATATTAATGTAATAATTTTTTATAATATTGTTTTGAAGATGATAATGGTGATTATCACATGTATTGCATTGCCAAGAATTGACAAATCTCCCTTTTCCCCTTATTTTTTATTGTCTGCAGGGGCATGAGAGGATACTGATTGAGATGAAAAGAAGTATTAGCTGATATCGGAGTCAAGATACCTCTGCTTGTGCTGCTGACCCATACAAGAAGTGAAACAGATGACTCCAAAGAATGAGGTTCCAGCCAAAAAATGGTTAATAAGGAGAAGAAGATGACTGTTGAGAACTTCACCAGTGGCATCATACCCTCATTTCTTTCTGCAAATGGGCAAGCCTCCAGCACCTTCACTGGGCAGGAAGTCTGGAAGGAGTATCACCCCTGGATAAATACCAGCACAGCTATCAAAACTGAAGTAAATGTCTCTGATTGGTGCACTTTCTGCAGTTGTGACTTAAAGCAGTGAGTCTGAAATTGATATGTTCCAGCAGCAAACTGAATCTACTTCACAGGAAACTCAATAGCAGCCGCACTCTTTACACCTAATCTTCCAGAGGTAGGAACAGAGTATGAAGTTGAGCTTGATACTGAGCAAAATGTTACTGAGACTGCTCTTTCATTGGGTGGAATACCTTAACAGTCTCCTGCAAGAAAAACTAAGAGCACTTCTCCATCTTCTCCAAGCCCCCATTCTGATGATCTTGACATAGACTGAACAAAGACAGAGACCTGCCATAATATATAAGGGAAAATGAAGGTTCCAATGAAAAAAGTCTCTGAAATGAGGAAGGTGCTGAACTAGTGATTGTTTGTGTGGATACTAGCACAGAGAATTGTTTTTGTGGATAATGGCATGAAGGAAGTACAGCTCACCACTATTCAATGTGCTCTGTGTCAAATAGTCCCTCAGCACCACCTGCTTCTATGTTTTCAAGAGACCAAAAACCTAGAGCAACCAACACCAGCTGTACCACGATCCCTAGAGAAAGGCAAGCACATCAGCCTAGCTCAATTTCAACAAATTCTTCAATCATTGGCTGAATAAGCTCTCATCTCCAGTTTGGGACTTCTTTACACTGAAGTTGCAGAAGAAGCACATTGCAGAATGCTCACTTTACCGCAAACCAGCGTGTTGTTGTAAGCTAGGTGGATATTCTAGTAATGAGGGCTAACATACCCATCTAAAAAAATCAGCACACAATCAAGTGGGAAGAGAACCTCTGAAACATAGCTACTGGAGAGAAAGGAGGAGATGTTGAACCAATTGAAAGAAGTGGTGGTGATGAAAATATGTCGTCATACGATGCAGCGATGTGACTGTCGCTCATAGTGTGCAATAATCATCCTCAGCAACCTCAGAATGGGACAAGGAAAAGAAAGATATAGTCACCCCAAGGTGTCCAAGCAGCTTACCTGCTGTCCATATGTCACATGTTGAAATATTCTCACTTAAATAACAGTCACAACAACAGGCTATTAAATCTATGTTCAGCAAGGAGTTTCTGTCCAAGCAAAACCATGAGCTACTTCATTTACACAACGGGATGCTGGCCAAAAAATTTGCAATTGACCTCCTGCTTTTTTTCCTTGGTTGAAGGAGAGGGTCATCAGTAATTTGGGGAGACCCTCGGTCCAAAATGTAAGGTTCCAAGCCAGACCTATTTTTCCACTGTTGTATGCTACTATCAAATGCGGTATTTGGTCAATGAAGCAATGATGGAGAGCACTGTTCATAACATCCACCTCACAACAGACATGTGGACCAGTTGTAAAACATCAGACTACATGCGCATCACTGCACACTGTGGACCTTCATTTGCAAGTGGCTTGCGTTGCGCCACTTTTTATTATGCTTGGGTGGTGTTGGCCTCTCAATCATATCTATGAGTCGATGTAAAGTCATCCCTGCCCAACTCTAAATCAACGAGGCGTTCCATAGGCATTTCTGTGGGGTTTCCCGTGCAACACCCGTGGGTTTGGACACATTTTCAAATTTACACGGATCTGTATGGGAATGCGTCAAAACTGTGCGCCTCTTGAGGGGAGGAGTAACAAGGAGAAATAACTTCATTTCCCCTTGTTTTTTCCTAAACTCCAATCATGCAACAAAGCAGGCATCCTTGCACCATGGTGCAAGGCTGCCTGTGCCGGGGCCGACTGAATGGACAGAAATGCACCATATCTCGTAAATACGGTGCATTCCTGCCCTTTCGATTTGGTGCAAGCTAGTGCAGTAAAAAGACTTGTGGCGCTGCCCTACATCAAATTTTTGTGAATGATGTGTATGAGGGACATCAAAAAGTGTGGCGGGTGATCATCATCCAGACTTCCCCCTAAATTTGAGGATGAGATCTACTTTTTACATTATAAAGGAAAAAATAACACAACAGAATATGTGTTTTGTAAAATAAAAAAAACAAGCCAACAAAAATAATTTTCTTTTGTATTTTCCATGCAACAAATATAAATAAATTTACATGGATCAGTACGCTCTGCACAGATGAACAATCAAGGAGAATGCTGTCATTTGACCTGATGACCAAGTGGTGAGTGGTAACAAAGAAAAAAAAGAAATTTAGCCTAAGGGGTCAAAAACGATGTTGTTCGGAAAGGCTCCAAATCGGAGTTGGATTGGATTGTATTGGATGCGGATTTATAGAGCGCGTGGTCCCAGCGCTATAGAACCCAGACTACTGAGGACAGAAAGTGAGGTTAGGGGCCCTACGGAAACAGAAAAGTTTTTAAAAGCTTCCGAAAACGAAGGTGGCTTGGTTCAGCAGGAAGCTTCATCGGTAGCGAGTTTCACAGAGTTCCAGCATTGATTGAGAACCGCCTTCCTCCTGTACGAGCCCTCTTTACTCTGTGAATTTTAGCTAAGCACTCGTGATCTGAGCGGAGTGGCCTATTAGCTTTGTAAGGGAGCACTAAGTTCTTCAGAATGGGAGGCCCCTTGCCTTGTAGTGATTTATGGGCAATACAAAGGGATTTATACTTTATCCTTTCGCGAATAGGCAGCCAATGCAGCATTTTCAGGGCTGGTTTCGCTGATGACCTTGCTAGAGTGCCTGTCAGCAGCCTAGCTGACAGGCACTCTGAATGTATTGCAATTTGTTAATTGTCGCTTCTGGCGTGCCCAGGTACAGAGCGTTACTGAAGTCCAGCCTTGACAGGATCAGCCCTTGAATTAGAAGTTTCTTTGAGAGAGAGGGGAGAAGAGGAAGAACCTTCCGAGCTGAGCGAAGCAAGCCAAAACAAATGCCAGCAGTTTTCTTGGCTTGAATTTTAAAAGCAAGGTCCTGATCAATCCAGACACCTAGACTTTTAATTTCATTTTTTGTGAGAGGAAGGTCTCCCATGCAAGCCGGCCAAATAGCCTCAGGCAAAGATGCCATCTTGATATCCCCAGAAGCATTAGCTCAGTTTTTGAGCCATTTAATTTAAGTGCTGACTTGCTCATCCACGTGTGTATTTCAGAGAGGCATGAATAAGGATTTCCAGAGCTTTGGTCAAGTTGGGTAAGTGAGACGACAAGTTGTGTGTCGTCAGCGTAACTCACTATTTTTATCCCAAATGGGGCAACCACTTCCTCCAATGGGGACATATATACGTTGAATAGAGTAGGGCTCAATGAAGAGCCCTGTGGGGGACACCACACTGGAGGGGGATCAAGCTGGATCGTGCATTCCCTTCCCAAACTTGGAAAGTCCGACTATTAAGGAAGGAGGTTAACCATGCCAAAGCAGTGCCTGAGACTCCGATGTTAGATAGGTGCTGAAGTAAATTGCGGTGGTTAACCATATCGAAGGCTGCACTTAGATCCAGGAGGATCACTGCCACTGATCCTCCTGAATCCTAGATGCACCTCGCCTCTTCTATGACTGCAATAAGGGCAGTTTCTGTTCCCTGACCTGGTCGGAAACCTGTCTGCGAGCTCCGAAGTAACTCATTGGATTCCAGAAAGGAGGATAGTTGTTGGTTCACCATCTTGTCAGCAATCTTGCTGAGTCCTGGTAACAGTGATATAGGCCTGAAATTGGACAGTTCCGAGAGGTCCATCTGGGGCCTTTTTAAAAGGGCCGAACCCAATTCGGAACCCGATTTTTTGACCGATTCGGAAAGCTTTCAAATAATAGATGTTCGGGAAACGTTCAGACTTTCTGAGTCGATTCTGGATGGAATTCGGAGGAACCAAGTCATTCGGAGCCAACTCATACAAGTCTACGGATCGCCTTTCTGACCGAGCGATTACGATGTTGGATTCAGACAGCCTTTCCAAATCGGTTTGTCCGACATGGATCGGCTGTCAGAATCTTACTTCGGGGTCCATAGTAGGCCCCCCTTCACCCAGAGCCTTCTGATTGGGTCCCGTGTGGGTACCTAAGGGACCTCCCTTTCAGACCATGCACAGTGTGGCAGGCATCAAGGGGGTGGCAGCCACAGGGTGCACGATTTGCCCCACCAACCCCTTTCTACAATGGGAGCCTGTGTCTTTGGTCGGAACACAGGCTCCCATTGAAGTCAATAGGAGTCTGACTGAAAGGTATACATAACCATTGTAATGGGTCAGTTAGACTCCCCAAATCCGATTCGGTTGGAAACCATTCCGAGACCGATTCGGTCAGGATGCTTTCCGATCGACATCGTAATCGAGCCCTTATAGTCAACAATAGACTGTTTCTAAGTCAGCAATGGATGCCTTCAGACCATTTCCTGAAAAACAAGAGGCCTACTTTTACAGGCTCAACCATAAGTGAAGATGCAAAGGATTGCATTGCACAGCTTATGCATGTTACTTCTAAAGAAAACATAGACAGACATATATAAGTAGAGAAATGTTGCACGTGGAATTGGTCACTTGCATCTATGAATGTCAAATGATAATTCATGTGATGTGTGTGACAACTTTACCTAGATAAACTTGGTATTTCATGTTTGGGTGATCATTTGTTTTAGGATGAATGCTGGAAGTGTTACTTAATTAGCAATTTGGTCATTTGCATGCCAGCATCTCTTGGGTCTTCTGGAACTTTTCAGTTTATCTAGATTAGACTGAGACAATTTTATTTGTAATTTTTTTTTTGACAAGGCTTTTTTTTAAAGACATTCGATTTGCACGTCTCAAAACCAAGTAGAAGAAGGACAAATGCATGTCAATTTGCATGAGAAACAAGATAACTTAAAGAGACCTACCCATTTGAATGGGAATGATGGTGAGTTATTTATTGTAATGCAGACTAGTTGTTTGAGTGGCAAATCCTAAGTGGTTATGGTGGCCTTTATGATTTTGTGCACAGATAAACTTTTTGATTGTTTGGGTGAGAAATTATTAAGGGTACTTGCAGCTAGCTGCCTAGGATCTTTGCTACTACAATGGCCCTTAAATAATTGTTAGCTTATGCTCCACACTGTGACCGTGCTTACCTTGACTCTAAAATGTTGTCATTTTATTTTCTCATTTTACAGACCATTCCTTCTGCAAAGAAGTGACACATCCATAGTGCGCCTGCCTTTGCAGTTCACCCCAGTTCCCAAGAACAACAATGTCAGAAGAATGCAGTTGTGCTATTTGTACAGTATGATTTTTCATAATGTTTATTATCAACATCTTTCATTGCTATTTTGGCACACTGTGGCACTGCCTAACATACTTAGCATAAAGGGAAAATGCCATTGGAGTTGCATCGAGATTCAGGTGCATCCATCCATGATTTTGGACGCAAATCTATGCCTAAAAAGAATTGTAGATATGGATTTGCGCCAAAATCCTGCTCCTCTCTGAGGCTGGCGTAACAAGAAAAATATTTTTATTTCTCCCTGGTTTTCTATCTTTGCTTATGTGCTCCATTCTGTAGCATACATACAAAGAGGAAATGCCTTATGCATGGTTTTTGTGCAGGAAGGTGCCCTTCTTGCACAAAAGCTATGCTGACGACAATGCAGACACCCTTGCACTTGGCACAAGGGTGCCTACATTGGTGCATGGCTGTTGAAAGTGTGCCAGCGCAGGGACAGTACAGAAATGTGCCACTTCTTTGTAGATATGGCGCAGTTCTGTTCTCTCCAGTGCATGCAAAACAGAGCAGCATTTTTGTTTGCTGCCCTGCGTTGTGTCAACTCATTGTAAATCTGGGTCATGGTGTATTCCTGTCTGATGTGGACTTGGTTATTTCTGTGTTTTTTATCTGTGTGTCTGATGCTGTAAATGTTTGGTGGGTGTGTCTGGTGTATCGTGTTTGTGCGTGTGTTTGTGCATGTATGTACCTATCACACATGTGTCAATTATGCGCATATATGCAGTAAATCTATTTTACTTGGCTATCCAATGCCATAAAGAATAGTTTGGTGCCGCTCGTTTACTGGATTGGGAAGGGGAGGAGCCGAATTCTCATGAAATTCCACTGTGTTGAGGTGGTAAAGCAGCAGGTTTACTATGTTTAACACAACTGTGTGAATATTGCTACAGAACTCAGACAGCACTGCAAACGCAAACTTAGATCCTGTCACACAGATTCTGCAGAGACGAGTCCCTTGGCTCTTGCGAATCTGTTCCTTGCTGTGAAACTCTTAATTAGTGCCAGCCACCATTTTCTCTGAGGGGGCTGTGAAAATCTAATGGAGACGCATCGATTCAATGGGTTGTTTTCAGCCATATCTCCGTTGAAAATTTTCAAATCTCAGAGGAAAGCATGCTCTCATATGTCCAAATGTATCTAAAACATGTACTTTTAAGCAACTGCAAAACATTTGTCATTTTGTACATGTGCAAAAGAACTATACGTTAGTCATCCATTTAAATTACACCACGAGGCAAATTTCCAGTATGAGGTGTTCGCATTCACACCGACGGATCAGTGCAAAATGTAGCTTTTTAACTCATCATTTCTTGGAAATATGGATTTTGCAGAGGATTGTTGCTGAAAATAAAGACATATAATTATAGCAACACTTACAAAGTTGACTAACATCAGTGCAATCGATATAATTGAAATGATATGTTCATACTGAGTGCTTTTCCAGAGCACATATCTGTTTTCAGAACTTTGCATTAACATGTTTCACCTCCAGGAGCTGCATTATTCAACAACAAAGCTTGCTATATTGGATGAGATCTATGGCTGCCTAACTCAAGTACTATACCTAAAGTACACAGACAGGTGGTCTGCGTTGGAAATGGGATTCCTGGTTGGCTGGGGTATGCACCCAAGCCAGGTAGGAAACACCACTCTAGTCAGGGTAAGCTAGATACACACTAAAGGATAACCTGAGCTCACCCTCTGGTTGCGTGGCACAAAGCAGTCAGACTTATCTAAAGAGGCAATGTGTAAAGTATTTGTGCAAGACACACAAACACAGTAACACAATGAATGCACCACAAGACTCTACACAGATTTAGAAATATAGAGAATATTTATCTGGCCAAAATGAGACCAAAGTAACAAAAATCCAATCAGTAGAAGTCGGGATATACATTTTAAAAAATTAAATGCAAACGTAGTGCTTAGAAGTCACTAGCCGTGAAAAAGTTACTTCAGGGCGTGAGGTACCAGTGTAATTCCAAGGTTCAGGCCGATCGTGAGGGAGGCCAGGCAGGCTATTGGTCCCACGCAGGGCCCGCTGAGAAAGTACCTTGGATGCTGAGAGCTTGTTGCATTGATCTTTTCCATGCAGTCAGGTCGCTGTGTAGTCATCGGGCCGCTGAAACGAAGGCAATGCACAGTGATCGAGTTGCGCAGAGCGTTGTCATCGGGTCGTGCAAGCTGTAGAACTGCTGTCGTCGAACAGCCTCTTCATCAGCGTAGAAGGGTGATACTTTTACTCCTTTCGGCACAGTAGTGGAGAAAAGCAGCTGCAGAACCCACTTCTGAGACCTAGAACCTGGAGCGTGCACCTCAGGCAAGGGTAGGACTCACAAGAGGCAGAGTCCAGCAGCACCCACAGATTTGCAGGAAGCATCTTGTATCCATGAGGAAAACAGGAGGCAAGCCAGAAAGCCCTTAATAATACCTTGGAAGGAAGGCAGAGTCCAGCTATCTATCAGCCGGTCAGGGTGCAGCAAGCAGAAGGGCAACACGTGGAAAAGCAGTCCAGTTGAGTCCTTTAAGCAACACAGCAGTCTTTATGACAGGTTCAGTTCAAGATGCAGAAGTGTCTGATTTTAGAGGGTCAGAGACCTAGGAATTATACCCAAAAGTATCTTTGATGCAGATAGTGGCTTCAAAGGAAATCTCTGAAGTATTCTAGGATCCATTTCAACCCAGTTCTATCTGCCAGGCTAACCCTGTGAATAAACAGTGCTTTGTGTGAGAGCAGTACACAGCCTATTCATATGTAAATGTGAGCCACCTCTCCCCATTCCTACCCAGGAAGGCTATCGGAATGCAGATAAGTCCTCTGTCACATCCATCCCTTCCTGTGTTTGTGACTGTCCACAGGGAATGCAAAAAGTGTAGCTGTCACCCAGCCCAGACATGTATTGGAGACACGCTGTCAGGCACAAAAAGTAGTAAGTACAGAGAAATGCCCACTTTCTAAAAGTAGTAAGTGTAAAGGGGTCCCCGCAAGGAGAACGTGTTGTGAGTGCAACACACAATCACAATTCACAAATATAATAAAAATTTTTTGCTCAAAAGTTGTCAAGTATTGCTATTTATTAAACAATACTGCGCTTGAATCAATCAAACATGACATTTGACTTTATAAATAAATGCATAGCCCCAAGGCGGGGAAAGGGAAGGGAAAGGAAGGCAGTGCTCAAAAAGTAGTGCAAAAGTTCACAGAGTCAAAAAAGAAACATAAATTATTATGAATTCAAAAACACACTTGAAATTAGTCCAAAGTAACCAAACAACCTACACAATTGCGGTATGTATTATATCAATAATAACCTAGGGACCTTACAACGGACACAACCATAGTTTGGTGAAATCAGGGAACTGTGCCGGAGGCCCAAAATTCAAAGAAAAGGTCGTCGACGTTTCGACCCCTGTTCGTAGGCTAGATAGGGTCCTTTCACGGGGTCTTCATCAGGACAGGGACGGGGGATAGGGGAGATGAGGTGGGGCAATCTTATCTGTAAAATTAAGAAGACCAATCAATTTCATATACTCGTCTGAGCTAGAAGTCATCATTCACTCATACAAAAGGGCCTTAATTTTAATGAGCTAAACTATGGAGCCCGGGCTATAGAAAGCCTCAGGGACATGAAAAAGTGAGAAAACGGCCCGCAGATAGTCAAGCTCTAAACTCACTGATACAAATCATACCTAACAGAGGTGAATTAACCAACTTTCAATCTTAAAATCAACTTACTTCAGCCTAAAGTATTCAAAACGCTGAGGTAAAAGCGGGGAAAACGTTCAAACTGGTACTATTCTTGGAACTGCTCCAAAAGCACACCAGCTGTAAATTAAAATATATACCCATGTGGTTACATTATTACCAATGAGAGAGCACATAACATTCACGTAGTGTACACCAACTTACACTCGCTACAAAGGAACCAATCCACAACGGGGGAGCGTTCAAAATGGTACTGTTCTAAGAACGACTAGCGGCTCCGAAAGCACACCAGCTGTAAATTAAGATATACCAATGTCGTTACATTATTTCAGTGAGAAAACACACAACATTCACATAGTGTAAAACGACTTACACTCACTACAAAGGAACAAATCCACAAGTAGTCTGTACAATTAGGATGTGGTGCTGACGATCATACTGCTTCCAGGAGCATCACTGTAAGAAAATATATATATATATCTTTGTTGTCAAATATTTTGGGTATATTCCAGCACCCAAAAATAACGACTTCCTAACTCCACAAATCATACCTCATAAAGACGCCGTTATGTCTCAGTCTCTTTCGGTGACAAACATCGTCTTGTATTTAATTCAGCAGACCCGCAAGTGTTTATGGGCTGTAATGAAACACACGGACGGCCAAGGTATCAGAATAGCCGTTTCAATATCGAAAAGGAATGTAACACTCAGCAATAAGCTCCCTCTGTCACATACCGTCTCTGGAGGAAAAACGTGGCCCAGATAATTCGAACCGCTCTATTAGATAAACGCGGGAGAATCACAGCATACCGTCAAGCTCCACAGGAAAAACCGGGGCAAACACCTCCGTTAACCAAGAGATCCTAGATCATAAACAAAACCCACATTAGGTTGGGATTCAGATTGAATCTTGGCATACGAATCTATGTATTAGAGGTTCAGGAGGCTAAACTTACTGGGTCACAGAGAAAAATCGCCACAGTCGACCTCTCCAAACTCCGCCAGCAACTCTGCGAGGCAGCGGGGCCGTCCTTGGGCTGCGATAGTTAATATAGAAGAGTTACTAGGAAAGCGTCGCTGATCAAGCTTTGTAAACACCACAAATCAATAGTAGTAAGTCTGCGTCATATTTTAAAAGGGGTCACTATAAGTACTAGCATATGGAAGTGCCATATGTAATTACGGGATTCATTGCAAAAAGGGTCTATTAGCAAATTAATATTGCAAGTATTCCACCCGTGTGCCTCTGTAGCCTCGAGGTGTAGAGGAGGAAACTGGTATTTTGATTGCTAATTCGTGCACCTACCAGACATGGGGGTGTAGACGAATTTAATACAAAGTCCATAGTCTAAGATTTTATGAAAATTCATCTACAAAGACTCGTGCCTTACGTTCATATAATACACATAATGTAGGTGAAATGCAGATACATTCGGGTAAACGATGAGACAAATGTTTTCAAATAAAAATAATAGATTCGTGCACCTCCCAATCATGGGGGTGTAAACGAATACACAACAGTCTCAATAATATAACAGCAGTGTAATAGGTACCTCAACTTGTGCACTTACCAAGCATGGTAGTGTAGACAAGTACAGTTGATGCGATCATACTGGGAAACCTCATCCTAGTGCAGCCAATTGTGCTAGACTACTGTCAATTTCGTTCAGCCCATTCTTTATAGAGTCTAAAAGGGACATCCATTTGGATTCACGTGTATTAAGGACAGCTTGTAAATTACCCCCTCGCCTTCCTAAAGACACCCTTTCAATGGCCAACCATTTCAAGTCAGACACAGTGTGTCCCGCAGTGTTCCAATGGTCTACCAAAGGGGCACCCAGTACCTTGCATCGCAGTCTGCTGCAATGTGATGAAATCCGAGATTTAATTTTCTGTTGCGTTTGTCCAACATATACTTGGTTGCATGGGCATACAATAATGTAAATTACACTACTTGTGTTGCAGTTAGTATGATGTTTTAAGGTGTAGGTCTTGTCACCATGTGCAAATGTCTTTGTCTGGATCGTAGTGTCACATGCGGTGCACGTACCACATCTAAAATGCCCTAACACTGGTGGCAAATTCCATAGAGTTGTGAGCGTTGGGGGGCTCATTGGTTCTAAATACGAGTGTACCACCCTGTCGCGAATGTTCTTGGCCCTTCTAAACGAATGCAGGGGGGGATGTGGTTGTCCAATCTCTTCTCCTATTAGAGGCCAGTTCTTGTTGATGATTTTTTTCACTTCATTGCTTCTAGTTGTGAAAGTGGTGACACAAATCATGCGGTTTAGTTCAGCAGAGTCACGACATTCTGGATTCAGCAGACTGTCCCGTGGATTGTACCACGCCCGCTTCCTGGCTCGTTTGACCATTCGTGCAGGATACCCACGAGATGTGAGGCGTTCATAGAGAATCTCCGATTCCAGCAGGTAGTTAGCTCGAGTGGAGCAATTTCTCCTGATTCTAAGGAATTGGCCGATAGGCAAATTATCTTTCAGGCCTCTAGGATGGTGACTCCCATACTGTAACAGGGAGTTACGTTCCGTTGGTTTCCTAAACAGAGTAGTCTGCAAGTGATCAGAGTCCACATAGATTGAAATATCCAAAAATGGTATACTCGTATTGCTTGATTCCAATGTAAATTGAATGTGTGGATTGCATAGGTTGAGCCACTCATGGAATTCTTTAAGTTGGTCATTGTTGCCTTCCCAGATGCATAACACATCGTCAATATATCTGACCCAAAGGGCCAGCCTTGTTGCAAATGGGTTATCGATGGAAAAAACAAATTCCCTTTCAAAATGATCCATAAAAATGATGGCTAAATTTGGAGCAAAGGTGGCCCCCATAGCCACGCCTTTGGTCTGTACGTAGAATTTCTCCTGAAAAATGAAAAAATTCTGTCTCATGGCAATGGTTAAAAGTTCAATTATGAAATCCGTCGGGACTTGCACAGGAGCTGTTCTAGTATCTAATGCATGTCGCATCACATCCAAAGCATCTTGTTGAGGGATACTGGTGTACAACGATATTATGTCACATGTCACCAATAGGGTTGTTTTAGGATCAAAAAGTCTTTCGTCTATCAGTTTGATGACTTGAGTGGTATCGCGTAAATAGGCCCTGGTCTTAAGGGCAATGGGCTTTAGGAAAAAGTCAATGTATTTACATAAAGGTTCGAGGATGGACCCACACCCGGAAACTATAGGCCGTCCGGGAGGGCTGTCCAGATTTTTATGAACCTTTGGCAATGTATAGATTGTGGCCAATCTCGGGAACCTTTGGTTTAAAAACTTGAATTCCTGTTCACTTAAAAAACCTTCATCCAAACCCTTCTGTGTGATCGATAGGATTTTAAAGGCTAACTCCTTTGTAGGATCACTCGGTAGTTCCTGATAGCTGACACCATCTGTCAATTGTCTGTAGATTTCTTCCTTATATTTTGAAAGGTCTTGCACGACTATAGCTCCACCCTTATCTGCGGGTTTAATGACCACTTCCTTGTTGGTACATAGATCACTCAAGGCTCTTTGTTCACTTTTACTAAGGTTTAATCTGGCAAACTTCCTCTGGTCTAAAACCTGGTCCACTGATTTCGTAACAACGTCCTCGAAAGCCAGAATCCTGTGGCTCATGGCATAAGTAGGTGGGAAAAACCTATGCAATCCACACATTCAATTTACATTGGAATCAAGCAATACGAGTATACCATTTTTGGATATTTCAATCTATGTGGACTCTGATCACTTGCAGACTACTCTGTTTAGGAAACCAACGGAACGTAACTCCCTGTTACAGTATGGGAGTCACCATCCTAGAGGCCTGAAAGATAATTTGCCTATCGGCCAATTCCTTAGAATCAGGAGAAATTGCTCCACTCGAGCTAACTACCTGCTGGAATCGGAGATTCTCTATGAACGCCTCACATCTCGTGGGTATCCTGCACGAATGGTCAAACGCGCCAGGAAGCGGGCGTGGTACAATCCACGGGACAGTCTGCTGAATCCAGAATGTCGTGACTCTGCTGAACTAAACCGCATGATTTGTGTCACCACTTTCACAACTAGAAGCAATGAAGTGAAAAAAATCATCAACAAGAACTGGCCTCTAATAGGAGAAGAGATTGGACAACCACATCCCCCCCTGCATTCGTTTAGAAGGGCCAAGAACATTCGCGACAGGGTGGTACACTCGTATTTAGAACCAATGAGCCCCCCAACGCTCACAACTCTATGGAATTTGCCACCAGTGTTAGGGCATTTTAGATGTGGTACGTGCACCGCATGTGACACTACGATCCAGACAAAGACATTTGCACATGGTGACAAGACCTACACCTTAAAACATCATACTAACTGCAACACAAGTAGTGTAATTTACATTATTGTATGCCCATGCAACCAAGTATATGTTGGACAAACGCAACAGAAAATTAAATCTCGGATTTCATCACATTGCAGCAGACTGCGATGCAAGGTACTGGGTGCCCCTTTGGTAGACCATTGGAACACTGCGGGACACACTGTGTCTGACTTGAAATGGTTGGCCATTGAAAGGGTGTCTTTAGGAAGGCGAGGGGGTAATTTACAAGCTGTCCTTAATACACGTGAATCCAAATGGATGTCCCTTTTAGACTCTATAAAGAATGGGCTGAACGAAATTGACAGTAGTCTAGCACAATTGGCTGCACTAGGATGAGGTTTCCCAGTATGATCGCATCAACTGTACTTGTCTACACTACCATGCTTGGTAAGTGCACAAGTTGAGGTACCTATTACACTGCTGTTATATTATTGAGACTGTTGTGTATTCGTTTACACCCCCATGATTGGGAGGTGCACGAATCTATTATTTTTATTTGAAAACATTTGTCTCATCGTTTACCCGAATGTATCTGCATTTCACCTACATTATGTGTATTATATGAACGTAAGGCACGAGTCTTTGTAGATGAATTTTCATAAAATCTTAGACTATGGACTTTGTATTACATTCGTCTACACCCCCATGTCTGGTAGGTGCACGAATTAGCAATCAAAATACCAGTTTCCTCCTCTACACCTCGAGGCTACAGAGGCACACGGGTGGAATACTTGCAATATTAATTTGCTAATAGACCCTTTTTGCAATGAATCCCGTAATTACATATGGCACTTCCATATGCTAGTACTTATAGTGACCCCTTTTAAAATATGACGCAGACTTACTACTATTGATTTGTGGTGTTTACAAAGCTTGATCAGCGACGCTTTCCTAGTAACTCTTCTATATTAACTATCGCAGCCCAAGGACGGCTCCGCCCCCCGCTGCCTCGCAGAGTTGCTGGCGGAGTTTGGAGAGGTCGACTGTGGCGATTTTTCTCTGTGACCCAGTAAGTTTAGCCTCCTGAACCTCTAATACATAGATTCGTATGCCAAGATTCAATCTGAATCCCAACCTAATGTGGGTTTTGTTTATGATCTAGGATCTCTTGGTTAACGGAGGTGTTTGCCCCGGTTTTTCCTGTGGAGCTTGACGGTATGCTGTGATTCTCCCGCGTTTATCTAATAGAGCGGTTCGAATTATCTGGGCCACGTTTTTCCTCCAGAGACGGTATGTGACAGAGGGAGCTTATTGCTGAGTGTTACATTCCTTTTCGATATTGAAACGGCTATTCTGATACCTTGGCCGTCCGTGTGTTTCATTACAGCCCATAAACACTTGCGGGTCTGCTGAATTAAATACAAGACGATGTTTGTCACCGAAAGAGACTGAGACATAACGGCGTCTTTATGAGGTATGATTTGTGGAGTTAGGAAGTCGTTATTTTTGGGTGCTGGAATATACCCAAAATATTTGACAACAAAGATATATATATATATTTTCTTACAGTGATGCTCCTGGAAGCAGTATGATCGTCAGCACCACATCCTAATTGTACAGACTACTTGTGGATTTGTTCCTTTGTAGTGAGTGTAAGTCGTTTTACACTATGTGAATGTTGTGTGTTTTCTCACTGAAATAATGTAACGACATTGGTATATCTTAATTTACAGCTGGTGTGCTTTCGGAGCCGCTAGTCGTTCTTAGAACAGTACCATTTTGAACGCTCCCCCGTTGTGGATTGGTTCCTTTGTAGCGAGTGTAAGTTGGTGTACACTACGTGAATGTTATGTGCTCTCTCATTGGTAATAATGTAACCACATGGGTATATATTTTGATTTACAGCTGGTGTGCTTTTGGAGCAGTTCCAAGAATAGTACCAGTTTGAACGTTTTCCCCGCTTTTACCTCAGCGTTTTGAATACTTTAGGCTGAAGTAAGTTGATTTTAAGATTGAAAGTTGGTTAATTCACCTCTGTTAGGTATGATTTGTATCAGTGAGTTTAGAGCTTGACTATCTGCGGGCCGTTTTCTCACTTTTTCATGTCCCTGAGGCTTTCTATAGCCCGGGCTCCATAGTTTAGCTCATTAAAATTAAGGCCCTTTTGTATGAGTGAATGATGACTTCTAGCTCAGACGAGTATATGAAATTGATTGGTCTTCTTAATTTTACAGATAAGATTGCCCCACCTCATCTCCCCTATCCCCCGTCCCTGTCCTGATGAAGACCCCGTGAAAGGACCCTATCTAGCCTACGAACAGGGGTCGAAACGTCGACGACCTTTTCTTTGAATTTTGGGCCTCCGGCACAGTTCCCTGATTTCACCAAACTATGGTTGTGTCCGTTGTAAGGTCCCTAGGTTATTATTGATGTAATACATACCGCAATTGTGTAGGTTGTTTGGTTACTTTGGACTAATTTCAAGTGTGTTTTTGAATTCATAATAATTTATGTTTCTTTTTTGACTCTGTGAACTTTTGCACTACTTTTTGAGCACTGCCTTCCTTTCCCTTCCCTTTCCCCGCCTTGGGGCTATGCATTTATTTATAAAGTCAAATGTCATGTTTGATTGATTCAAGCGCAGTATTGTTTAATAAATAGCAATACTTGACAACTTTTGAGCAAAAATGTTTTATTATATTTGTGAATTGTGATTGTGTGTTGCACTCACAACACGTTCTCCTTGCGGGGACCCCTTTACACTTACTACAGTACGCCCAGGTCCCCGCGACTACATGGGTTTTACCCCTTTATGTAATGCACTTTCTAAAAGTGGCGTTTCTAAGACAATATTTTAAATTCAACTTCACCAGTAAGGAGGATTTATCATTACCATTCAAAACATATAAAACATTAAAAAGCTACTCCTCTCTGATCAGGAATTACATCTTAAAAGTATATTAAAGAATTCCTAATGATGGCCTGTGAGAGGGGTAGGCCTCACAGTAGTGAAAACGAAATAGGTTGTTTGTCACTACCAGAATATGCAAAACATAAAGTTACATGTCCTACCTTTTACTTACATAGCACCCTGCCCTTAGAGTTGCTTAGGGCCTAACTTATGGGTACATTTTATGTAGTAAAATGGGAGTTTAAGGCAAGGCAAGTATTTTAAATTCCAAGTTGAAGCAGCAGTAAACTGCACACTCAGGTACTGCAGTGGCAGGCTTGAGACAGGTTTGAAAGTGTACTTCCGTGGGGGGCACAATGAGAGCCGCAGGCCCCCTAGTAGCATTTGAAGTACAGGCCCAGGGTATATGGTATACTATTTTACAAGGGACGTACCAGTACAACAAATTGCAATCAAGTATACACCAATGTCATCATGTTTAGGGGAGAAGCACATGCACTTTAGCACTGGGTAGCAGTGGTAGAGTGCTCAGAGTCCTAAGACTAACTAAAAGAATCAGCAAAAATGGAGGCAAAAGTTAAAACATTGGGAGAAAGACCATCCTATGGATGACAGGTCTAACTGTCTGTTTAGAAAAAATGCTACCCAAAATGCTTTGCAAAATATGTCAAAGTAACCTGATCTATGAAACATTTTCAGAAAGTTAAGTCCTACAACTATTACTTTGATTATTGTTACCATACTGTTGTTACTCTGATTCCTTAACCTCACCTCCTTCATTATTTCATGAGATAGACATCAGGATGCCTTCCAAAACGGAAAATAGAATAAACTCCTCCCACTTCTACATAACAGACTCCTGTGTCGGCTACCAAAGTGGAGCAGATGAATTCAAAGATGGGCACATGATAGGGAGGGCAGTAGGTACATAACAGTGGGTACAAGGGAAAAAGTGAGAGTAATACTGGTAAGCAATTGAATAATTCCTCATTCCTTCCTAGTGTCAACCCTTGCATCATGCATAAATTAGGAGAGACCTGCATCAATCCTACCCTAATAAATCCAGTCAACATGTGCAAAGTTCAGACACTAAGCAGAAAAGTGCAAAATCAGAAGACCAAAGCAGCCAATGGCGCAGTGCCAAAGAGCGCCAACAAACTCTGTAAACCCAAAAGGCAGATGTTACAAACAGTGTGCACAGAGGAGCACCCCCTAGAATGAAAAAATACCAGCAAGAGCTTACCTCCCTAAATGAATAGGAGTGGAAAGGAAGCCAAAGTCAGCTACTGTCAGCTAAGCCATGCTAGCGACAGTGGGGAAAAAAAGGCAGCAGCCTAATGGAATCACAGTAAACAGAGCAGGTTCAAAGCAGTCCTATGTTCATAAAGGATCACTGGGTACAACACACCACAACCCCCATAGCAAACAAAAAGGACCAGCAAAGGTAATAGACCATGAGAGGGAGCTACACTACCTCACTCTGCAAACATCAGGCCACTCAACAATTGAAACAGAGCATTCACAGCGATCCCAGCAGAGCAAATGGAACAGCCTTTGTGATCCCTAGCCACCATGAACAAAAGGAGGTGGGAAGAACTAGCCAACAATGGCAATCAAATAAAAATGCCAGGCATTCATCAAACAAGTCCTATACCAGTAGAAGGGTCAGGGCAAACCTTTAGCCCAGCCCATGACCCATACAAACAAATAAGAAGGAGAACACACAGCTGACTTTCAGTGACAAGGCTATCACTGTTACCATCAGCAGAGAGCCCAACACCAGCAGTCATTGGAGCTGGCTGCATAGAGTGCACCTATCAACTGCTAATATCATTGTAGTGTAGTTCCTATATTTCCAATAGGCTCTGCACACTGGAATAATACACACTATAGATTTGACATAGGACTGAGGTCAGTATGTCTCTATTGAGTATACTAAACTTAATTGTGTGTCTGCCAGCTAACTCAGAGGTCACTAGAAACTTTCTTGAATAAACAAGAAGGGATTAGTTTCTCACAACCGCATAAACATGACAACTTTGTTTCCCCTAAAACTGAAACATATCTTCAGGGTTGTGGAAACAATAGATAACTATTTTACTCAGTCAATTGTGCATGCTTCGTTTTTACAGAGTTGCATAGAGATAGAGAGACAGGCGTTTTCAATAAAAGGGTTTATTGAACAGTCTTATTTCTCATGCAAGAGATATGAACTGCTACAATCGTTAGACAGAATGCGAAGTATAATGCGTACAGCGTAAACAGTAAAATGAAATAATACTGTAATAGCATTTTCTGTTGCAATGACATATATAAAAATACATACATAAATAACACAGGCTAAAATACTCAACTGGTGCTTCTAAAATACGCCTACCCCAATGTACCTAACCTAGGTCTAGTACCAGGGAAGAAGTAGGTGTTGTCTAGGTATAGTTTTAGTTCTGCCAAGAATTACTAAAGGTTTCTCTAGGTTCTAATCAGCTCTATACCTTTAGAATGAGAGAAGTTGGTATCTCTTTCACGGGACTCGATTTCCCAACACCCCGCAAGGGGAGTCAGAAACACTAGAGCTGGATTCTCAGCAGGAGGATGACGGCTTCTGGTCAGTGCGTCAGATGGAGAGTTGGCTTCCTTCGGCACTTGCTGTAGCGAGTTGCGTCATGCAAGTAGGTAGTCGGACTGCATGGAACCACACCATGCTTTGCTATAGCAACTGAAGTTATATTTATACCTTGAAGATGTTTAGGAATGCCAGTATTGACGTAAAAGTTGGACATATGAACATCATGGATGAACCCCTAAGCAATAGATGTTCATGCATAATAATGAGTTTCTTGGAGAAATCAATATCCAGGCTAGGGGAAGACCCTTCTGCTTGGAAGTCTGGTTTTCCAAGAAATCGTTGTGACGTAGATGAACGGATGGAAGTAGCCATGCCTGTATTTAAGTATCCGGGGCAATGCCTAAATAAGGACTGGTTTTCTATGCCTATAATAGGACAAGGTGTTATAAGGGCATGAAACGGGAAAATGCATACGGAATCTAAATCGATACACAACATCATCACCATATATCCTCCATGGCTAGATTGGGGGACAGGGAGAAGTCGATGCCGAAACCATAATAACTCTAAACAACAACACAAGAGGGAAAAACATGGGGGCATACATTATTAATTGCAATGGGGTCCATCCTCCTCTCGGATGTAAGACTTGCCCCCTGTAGCAGCCTGTTATTGACCTGCTTATTTCATTACTTGCTGTGTTCCACCTGTCGGTGATTATTGTGACTGCAACTGTTTGGTATTCTTATATGACATAATTTATTGGCTCTGAATTCTCCCTCTCTTCTCACGGTGTATCATTAATATGTGATTTTGTGACTGCAACTGTTTGACATTCTTTACTGGAGTTGTACTCTCCCGTTCATCCTTTCGTAAAGCGCTCTGATATCCCTCGGGATCTGGTTCACGCTCTATAAAACTTTATAAAATACAATTTTTTTAAATAAAAAAAATAAGTGCAATGGGGTCCACTGTAATAATAAAGTGGCAGTAGGCCACGTCCTTAAGACCAGTGGATTGGAAATGGGGAATGGTCCAGACCTAGGAATGAGAAGATGCAGTAATGAGTGCAATCATTTCCAGCTCCAAGGCCACTGGAGAGCATGAGAAGACCTGTCCAAACATCTAACACTGTACCACACATCAGACTACATGCACATCACTGCACATTGGGTCTCCTTTAAATGATTCAGCAAAAGCTAACCACCAGTCTCTCCATAGAGGATGTTTTTCAAGGCATTCAGTTCATGCAATAGTGTCAAAGTTCACCTTGGAGAAAACACATAAATCTTTGAAGAAATTATTACTAAAGTCTACAAATGGTTTTAACCCAGAGGTTTCCTCCCTGGATTTGTTGTCACTGATTATGGTGAGCTAGAATCGCGAAGCATGTCGGACCTGCAGCAGCAGAACCCACCAGTGGTAACATCATTACTTTCTACTTTACCTACAGTGCCAACAGTTTCACTTCTAATATGTGTAATGAGTTTGTTTAAGGACATGGCAGGACTTAAATAAGTGCTCAGCGGGAGGAGCTACGATAGCAACCAAGATGGCCGCGTGAGTTCCCGGCTCCGCCGACCTCCGTCTCCTGCCAGTAGATCCTGTCATATATCCTGAATTTGCGCCCTGCCTTCTTGTGTCTGAACTGGTCTGGATCGAAATGGTACAATCCTGAGATTTCTGCCACTCCGGTGGACAAAGATACGTCGTGTGGCACTTTGCGGCCTACACCAGCTTGAAAGCTGGGGTCTCGAGTACTGGCCCAGCCGGGTTGAAGTTGAACAACGATCGGCCGTGGTTGTGTGACAGGGTCCGGTCAGCTGAGGTGGCAAGTTTTCTTTTGACCCGTTACGGACGGCGATTGGTGTGCTTGGTGTACATTGAAAGAGGGTTAAGACGACGCATAATTGCAGCAGCGGACCGGGGTTCCTGGCCCGGTGGCCCGCTTTTGGGAGCGGCCGGTGCTCGCCGGGTGGGGTGCTCCACCTGCGGTAGCTGCTTCCGGACTCTCATTGTCGCCAAGGAGTGACCCCCTCTGCAGTCTTCCGTTCCGCATCCACTTGTTTTCCCCTCCTGGGGACCGGGCTCTCCAAAGCCGACACTATGATTGAGACCGAATGCAGTGTTGTGGAAGGAACCGGTAGTGTCCCGTCACTACGAACTGTGTTGGCGGCCATACGGTCATTTCATGAGTGTATTGATGTACACCTACGCAATATGATAACTTGCTTGACTGGATTTCAGTGAATCGGACCGGACCCTGTTCCACTGCGGGAAGCGGAACTACTCGAGATGCCCTTGATGGCCACTTCGACGGGGATCCAGACCCTGTGCTGTGGGAGGTGTCGGAGCCTTTGCACGGTGTTGAGTGCGAACAGAGAGAACACGAATTGGTGACTGAATCATGTAGCCCATGACTACTGCTGATTATGGATGGACTACCTGCTGCTCCCCTTCCGGAACCCAATGCTGGGAACTATTGTCGGCCTGGGCCTGCGTTACTCCCCTGTGTGTCTAGGCAGCTAAGATGGCGGCCGCAACAACGCTTTGCATCCGTGAGGGTTAGGGGAGCCTCGGACCCCGGTGGAGTTATCGGCACTCTCCACCCTGGGCTACATCCTGGTCTTGACTCTGTTCCGATCTTTTTATGTTTTGGCTATCCTGCTGAAGCGACTGTTCGTCCGGAAGGGGTTCGTGTGTCTGCTCGAAGGGGTCAAGGTTGAGATTGAGAGACTGAGTTTCACATCGAGTCTCGCTGGACACGGGGTTTGCAATGGTACTATCTATGGAAGCCAGGGTGGTATTTAAAGTTTCCCCTGTTACGCTGCGAATTTGCAACTTACTACGTTTTTGATTTATTTCAGGGGATTCTTGGTTCGGGCGGGGGGAGGGGGGCGCCGGGGATATGATAGACGATGCCCTCCTCTATTTCTTCCTTCTTTTAGGGCTTAGTTAGCTGGGGCGACAAGCACGCTGTTAGTGGGTTGGGCTGTAGCCATCTGCAGGGGTGCAGGGTGGGGGGATGTTTTTTTTTGTTTTGTCTTTATTTTGTTTCTATGGCCTTTTCTTATTTCCTTTCATTCTCGTACAAGATGTGGGTGGATTATCCTGAGCTGCTCTGTTTCTCATATTCGGGTGTCATGTGTTCTGGCTATAATTATCCTGATTTTGCGGGTGGACGGGCCCTGAAGGTTTCAGCCTAGCCGGGTTGTGGATTGTTATGTCCTTACTCCTGCTACGTATTTGCTAGTGTTGACGTCTCAGTCATCGTTTAATTGATATGTACCCCTTTAGTCTATTTGCCTGTTCACCTCTGCAATGTGCTCTGTTGTACGATACCCGATGTTTGTACTCACTCTCTTGTTTTTCTTCAAATAATAAAAATGAATATAAAAAAAAAGTAAGTGCTCAGCCTCGGATAGTGCAGAAGCTGCCAACAAAGACAATTGAGAACTGGGAACAGTGGCCAGAACTCAACAGGCTGGCAATAACTTATCTAGCATGCCTTGCAGCCATTGTATCTTTATTGTCCATGTTCAGTGCTGAGGGGAAATTGTCACTGTCAGAAGGACTCGTCTCACTTCAAAAAACGTAGCGAGAATGATGATGATTAAAATAAATAAATAATTCATAATAAAAAACGTTAGGCTCCAGAAGAAACTTCTCTGTATGAGATACATACAGTGTGACAAGAGATCATCTTCCAGAATTTGAGACTGAACTCAACTTTCAGAATTAGAAAAGAAACAATAACATAACAGAATATCTGCTATGTAAAATAAAAAAGTTAAAATCAGAAAAAAGTTTTTATTTTTGTATTTTCTATGCAGCAAATATAAATAAATTTGATTGGACCAGTCTGTGCTGCACAGACAAACAATCATGGCTGATGCAATCATTTGACCTGATGACGGAGCGGTGAGAGGTAACACAGAAAGAAAACTAATTCAGCCTTAGAGTCATCAATAGACTTTGCTGTTTCTAAGTCAGCAATGGACGCCTCCTAACCATTTCCTGAAAAAACGAGATGCCTGTCTACTTTTACAGGCTCAACCGTAGGTGAAGATGTAAAAGGATTGCATTGCACAGCTTATGGATGTTACTTTCTAAGGAAAATAGACAAGTATAGATAGGTAGATGAACATCACAATTGGAATTTGTCACTAGTATCTATGAATGCCAAATGATAATTCATGTGATGGATGTGACAGACTTTACCTAGGTAAACTTGGTCTTTTATGCTTGGGGTGATCATTTGTTTCAGGATGAATGCTGACAGTGTTGATAAATTAGCATTTTGGTAATTTGCATGCCAGCATCTTTTGGATTTGCTGAAACATCTCAGTTTGACTAGACTAGACTGAGACAATTTTATTTGTAATTTTCTTTTTTAACAGGTTTGTCTTTTTCTGGAAGAAATACAATATGCATATTTTGAGATTAGGAGAAAAATGACAAATGTATGTCTGCTTCTATGGGAAACAAACAATTCTAAAGAAGTCTACCCATTTGGATTTGAAAGTAGTGAGTTATTTATAATAATGCAGAATAGTCGTTCAAATGGCAAACCCTAAGTGGTTATGGTGGCCATGATGATTTTGTACACAGCTAAACATTTGGATTTTTGGGTGATCAATCATTCAGGGTACTTGCAACTAGCTGTCTTGGATCATTGTTACTAGAATGACCCTTAGTTAATTGTTAGCTTATGCTCTACACTTCAACCATGCTTACCTTGGCTCTCAAATATTGCCATGTTCTTTTCTCATCCTACCAGACCTTCCCTTCTGCAAATAAGTGGAACATCTATGGTGCTTCTGTGTTGCAGTTCACTCCAGCTCCCAAGAACGACAATGTCAAACTAATGCAGCGTGGTGGTAGGAGTACGCAACATCTATAACAAGAGACAATGGGCTATAGAAAGCACACATCCCTAGTGATCCAAGTGCAGTTCTTTACACAGAAGAAGCCAATGCCCACGCCTCCACATCCTGAACAACATCAACAAAACAAGAGAGGATGATTGGGCACATTCTTGGAACGCATACACCACCCACAAGCTTAGCTGTGAGTACTCATGGCATGAACACATGCACCATTCATATTCTGGGGCTAGTAATTGACATCCATCGATGCAGCCTCAGAGTGCTTCCAAGGAGAGAAGCACGGCCTCAAGAGGAGAGCAAAGAGGCACGGAAGGGCAGGACTAATATCAGAAACAGCACCGTAGCTCCCAACAAGGCCATAGGCCAGCAAGCAAGCTGGCAAAAGAACACAACACCCATTATGGACACAGACTGCTAGCAGAAATAAAAAATGAAGAAAACGCCCAAAGAATAACAAATTAAATAAGCACCGACACCCATCCAGAGGCACGAAGTAGAGGGTGACTGCATCCCAAAAGACACAAACAAAATAGTTGGATTTTGGGTAGCCATGGTGTGGTATCTTCCTTTCTTCTCTACTTTGTCCTTTCTCTGTATCTTGCTGCTTGGCCAGTCTCAGTGATGTCATGGAATGTTCCCTCTGTGTATGTTTAAGTGTATCTATCAGTTGCTGTATGTAGGCTGAGCAGCGGGGTTGCTGCTCCCGGTGGGTCTGATTAAGCTGCACTTTATTACTTGGATTATTATGCTGTTTATTATGTACATCCTGTAACTTCTTCCTAATAATAAACCTTCAACTTGGATACAGCTACAACATAGTCTACTTCTATTTATTAAATACTAGCTTACCCGTCGCGCGTTGCTGCGATCTCCAAAGAAAGGAAATTCAAGGAAACTCGTCATGATAGCATTCAATTTACATTGTGTCATTTTTATGGAAACGTATTCATTTTAATATGGAAAAATTTTTAAAGTGTTGTTTTAATTATATTTTTTTATTCGAGTGCTTGTGGAAAATAAATGTATGCCAGAAACCTTCGCGGGAGTGTACTCAACAACTTCCCAAATTTTCCTGGCGATCGGATGAATTGTGTTTTAATTCTATTTATTTATTCGAGTGCTTGTGGATACACGATTTTTTGTTTTTCCGTCTGGTGCATACATCAGTATTTGAAAGATTATGAGGGCCCTGGGGGGCCGATATTTTAATTTTTTTTATGGCAGAAACCTTCACTGGAGTGTACTCACCAACTTCCCAAAGTTTCATGGCGATCGGATGAATCGTGTTTTAATTCTATTTATTTATTCGAGTGCTTGTGGATACACGATTTGTTTTTTTTCCGTCTGGTGCGTACATCAGTATTCGAAAGATTATGAGGGCCCTGGGGGGCCGATATTTTAAAAAATGTATGCCAGAAACCTTTGCGGGAGTGTACTCAACAACTTCCCAAAGTTTCATGGCGATTGGATGAATGGTGTAGTAATGCATATGCCAGAAACCTTCGCGGGAGTGTACTCAACAACTTCCCAAAGTTTCATGGCGATCGGATGAATGCTGAAGTAATGCATAAAGGACAAACAGACAGACAGACAGACAGACATACATTCATTTTTATATATATAGATTACAGATGGTTATTTGTAGGTATTCTTAAAGGGGGATTTGTTTAAACTAAGTAGATAGCCTTGTGCCTGCAACCATGATTTGAACACACCTCATGATGTACGAACTGAAAGGAGTAATCAGGAGGTAATGGACTTTATCACCTCATGTGCAGCAAGGCAACAATAAAAATATAAGGTGCAGTGACATGGCCACTACTGGCTGCCATGCTGCTTTGTAAGTGTGCAAGTGCTTGAAAAATGTATCAGGGCCAGCTTGTAGTGGGGCAAAGAGTGGGACAAGGGAGACAAAAAGAATTTACAAAAGAGGCAGCGGAGGGCATGGGACAAACACAAAAAAGTACCTTCTGCCCACGTCATGCTCTTCTGCTTCTCTCCGCTCCTGCAGCCAAGCACAGGATCCTAGAACTGTGGCCAATCCTGAAGCTGCTCTCACACGAGATCAGCTTCAGGATTGGGCTGAGCGCCGATGATATGCGCTCCAAGACAGGCTGGGAGTCTGTGTCTGCTCTCTCCAGCTCCAGCAATGCAGCTGGGGTTGGAGAGGGGTCACTGCGCATGTCGTTTCTGGCCGGCCTGGGACCACCACTCCTCCTCCAGCCTATCATAACCCGTACCCGCCCCAAGCCCCGGCACAAGCTAATGAAACATTAATAAAATGGGTTTTAAATACATTTTATTATTATTTTATTTTCACATATTTTTAAGTGCTGGCAGGGGAGCGACGCTGCTCTGCCATAGCGGAGGAGGTGCCACTGAAATGTATGCTTGCCGATGTGACATCAACCAAGAATGTGCATGCTTCATCACACAAGGGTGTGCATACCCCAATAAATTACGTAACCATCCTTTTATTTATAGACTCATGTGAGATGGATCAGTAAATTAGAAAAAAATACTAAATAGCGCGCAAGCTCTTTTTTATGACGAAGGGCCTTCCCACCCAAATATATTTATTGAGAAGGGGACTGCATGAATGGGGGACAATGGATGGAGAAGTGGTGGAGGGCAGATGGCAAGGAATAAATCAAATATAAATTAGGGTTGAGGAAGAGGGAAAACTTGGCACAGGAGGGCAAGAGCAACACAGGTCTCGAGGATAAGCACATAAGGTTCAAACCAATGGATGGGCAAGGGGAGAAGCTCACAAGGGAAAGAGCAACACAGAACAGGTAGAGCAAAAGCACATAAGAGAGGGAGCTATCAGCACATGAGGGAGAAAGCAACACAGAGTGAATGGGTTGCAGAGAAGCACACAAATTACAGAGCCGGAAAACATATGCACTCTGTTATGCGTGGAAGGCATCTTTAGAATTTTGTGTGGTTCTAAGCTCTGTCAGTATTCCTGATGTGGACATTCAAGTCTTGACAGTTGGTGTTTGGCTGGCAAGAGGGAACCAAGCTCAGGCATGGTGTATTGATTAAGGGTCAGATGCACAAAGAAACCGTTATGTGATTTCCTAATTGCGAATCCTTGTGATTCGCAATTTGGAAATCGCAAAACGGCATGCCTTAAAGTGTGTTGAACTCTTTTTGCGATTCCTAGGGGACCTGCCTCAGGAATATTAATGAGGTAGGTTGCAAATTGTGACCCACTAGGAATCACAAAAATCATAGGGATTGTGGCCAGTTGGGGTCAGCAGACCACCATGTCTGTGATTGCTTTTAAATAAAGCATTTTCTTTTTTTTAATACACCCCATTTATCTTAAAGGAAAACAGGATGCATTTCAAAAACAAAAATGAAGACTTTTCTTTTCATTTTTTAAGAGTGCTCTTAAAAAACACTGTAACAAACATTCACAATATTGCATTTGCATATGGGTTACCACCTACTTATAGTAGGTTGTAAAATGTGAATGTTTTGCAACTGCATTTCGGTCCCAAAAAATTCCTACACACCGATGCGATTCGGCATTAGGAAGGGATGCCCTAAACACGCCCCTTCCTGATCGCAAATCTCAAACTCATTTTGTGATTCGGTAACAGGTTATCGAATCCAAAATAGGGTTTGCTGCTTCTGAAAAGCATTTTTTGCCGTTGCAACCTGACCCATTCTGCAAATCGTCCCGTTTGCGAAGACAAAAATGCTTGATGCATGTGCCCCTAAAGCTTTTTTCAACTGCATCACTGTGTCAGCAGTAGCACCCTCAACACACACTCTGATGGAGCTCTTAACCAAAAAGAAAAAAGTAATTCCCTAAAAGTGAGCAATGGATGAATACAAGTCAACCAATCAAAAATAGACTATGCTGCAGGGTAGGACAAACAAAAAGAGAAAGGCAAGTCATTGAATATAAAGCAACAACATTTTAGTGACAATGAAGCCATCAATTGTAAGCAATGGATGGGTTGTACGCATGCTGTAACTTCGCAATAGGTCTTGCACTGTCTTCTAGGCAAGACCTAAAAAACACAAAGTATCAAATACTGTGTGGTGCAAACCATTTTTTCTGCTCTTGGTGGAAAAACTAAACGAGTATTCATAATTGTAGCGCCATTCTGTGGTAGTCAAGTGCTGCAATTTGGGCTGGTCGAAATATTCAGAAGTGAATCCTGTCGAAATTCTGCAAAATTAGCTCCATCTTTCCACAGAAGAAAAAATGTTGCTTGCCAAACTCATAACATGCCAGGCAGGCACTGGTCGAACAGGCTTTTGCACAGGGATTGTAATGTAATTGTAAAGTGGCAATGAGCATGCCCCTAATTTTCCTATGTAAAACCTTCAGGAGTTTGCTTTGGGAAAAAATTGCAATGAATGCAGAATTCAGTGCGACAAACATATGTGATTCCTCATTTTCCAGAGAAAAACTAAAACTATATTTTTTTTTAATCGCACCTGGTAAACAGAACACTTCCAGTTTTTAGTATTTTCCCTGTGCAGTAAATATACACCAACCTTTTAGGCCTTAGTCAATTTTCTAGATTTTTCATATCGGGATTGCTTTGTATAACGTGCGCCTGTTTTCGTTATGGTGGCTGCAGTATACGGCCGCAATGCACAAGTGTCCGCCTTTCGTCAATAGTCATAGATAATGATATTTGGTACGTTTTGAACTTCCAGAAAATATTCATTTCTTTATACCTTGCGTCTTCGCTCACTATTTCGTCAAAAACAGTCCATATTTTATCCGTGCGTGCTGATGCATTAGCTGGAACCCAGTCTAACAGATTTTATTGCTTTGATGACCGGGATCCTAATGTTAACAAACAGCGCAGCTATGACTCACGGTGCACCCAGAGCAGGACGGGATACAGCTCTAATGAACTGTGTAGGGTTTCTTGTAGAAACCTACTGAAAAATATTAGCAGTTCACTGGACCATCAAATCCTGACAAACAACATTTCCAAAAAAACACATAAATGAATAAAGAAAGGGAAACAATGGGGCTCTGGCTGCCTTGCCAAATAAAAAATACTGTCCATAATCTTCAAAGGATCTGGACAGAGAGAAATTGCAGCAGAAATATATCATGGCAGGTTTAGTGGCGCTGTAAGTAAGGGTATGTCAGTGCCTCAATGTTACATTTGTAATACATGACTCGGGTCTTTTATTGAATTCATTGTGATTCATGAAGTTCGGTTTCATAAAATCCGAGCCCTCGTGTATTTTGCGAGATGTGAGTAAATCATTTTTCGTATCAGGAGCTACAATTATGTTGCAGTTCTCAGGAAACAGGTTAAATCTCTGTCGTAAACAGGAAAATGGGATATTAGAGAGTGTGCATTCCTTAACAATACAAGTTTTGAAATAGTTCATGCCCCATTTTAAAGAATGACCTCAATTTGGCATACTTTTTGATTTTTTTTTTAACTGGACAATGTTTTCACATAGGATATCATCGGTCCTCACATTACATTTAGAAAGGGTTTTAAAGTCTTTTTGTCGGCTCTAGTAAATTTAGAAGTGCAGTTTGAGATTAGAAATTGGATTACTCTTTTGTGGGGAGGTGCATGTTCCTCCTTAAAGCCCTCCCGAGCCACCCTAACTTTAAATCTCTCCTTACACCTTTCTAAATCCTGCCTGTTAGAAATGGGATTTCTGGTTGGCTAAGGCTTGCGCCAAAGCCAGGCAGAAATCACCACTCTAGTCAGGGCAAGGGAGTTACATGCCAAAGATAAGCCCTGCTCACCCCCATGGTAGCTTGGCACGAGCAGTCAGGCTTATCCCGGTGGCCATGTGTAAAGCATTTGCGCACGCACACAGCAACAACATCCCAGGCACACTACAAAAGGAACTCCACACAAGGTTATATCAAAAATAGCCTTTGTATTCTCATAACACATTAAAATAGTAATCACACAATATACACTGTGCCAACTGGCACAGGCAATATTCACAAGGGATTATATACACTTAGCATCAGCCTGTAACATAAACTACATTATGCACAGTATCACATCAGGCGCGAATTACATTCTGCGCCAACTTCACCAGCATAACACATTATGCAATCCTCTGAACGCATCAGACCCTAACCTTCTAAGTATAACTCAGATTAGGGACATAAATCACACAGTGAAACATAATCTCACTAGCATAAACCGTAATATGCGAAACAACCTCATAATCATAAACGACCACATTTAGAGGCATCAAACAGGGTGTGTAAAACATACTACACACATTATATTTCCTAGCACCACATACACATTAGGGCCTGGCGCCCTACAAACCTCCCAGTCCCCCTGGGCAACTGGCCCTTTCCAAAGGGGCTCAAATGCCCTGTGTCCAAAAGCCAGGGAGCGCTGCCAAGGCAGCGACAGTCACGGGTGCGCAATCTGCGCAGGCCTAAAAGTTGCAGCTGCCACTAAGTGCTGCGCAGCTGTGAATGTCAGGGGCAAAGGCGTGCAACTCACTCCTAATTCAGGCATGGCCCCAAAGAACTGTGCGCCTAAACGGTGCAGCTGCCCACTACTTGCGGGGAAGCTGTGTCTCTCAATATGAGGCCCTGGCACCAGTGTGCCCTCTGGACCTTGCTTGGGCTCTCTACAAACATGCCCCTCAAAACGTGGCATCTGCCCTCTAGCCAGCGGGGCAGCTGAAGAACATATGGCCACCACGGGAAACAGCACAGGCCTCTTGGGGCCCCCATGACCAAATATGCCCTTCTTAGAGCGCACTGACGCTTTGAACCAAAATATACTCCTCATAGAGCGCACTGGCTCTTAAAACAAGATGTGCTCCTTATAGAGCGCACTGGCGAAATGTGGCTATGTCCCCTGGAGCCCCCACTCACCGGGACTCGCTGTGCGACATGCAGGGCTCTCTTCTCCTTCCCAGCATGGGGGGCAGGCACCGACAATATGCCTCACGCCCCCCACACCAGTACCTCCCACGGGATTCCTCTCCTTGCCTCGCCGGTCTGCCGGGGCTCCAAACCTGACTTGGGCGCCTTGCCCGGCTTCACCGGTGCAACAGGCGGGGCTCTCTCACTCTTGAGAGCCTCTCTGGCAGCGGCTGTTTTTTTCCTCCTCCGGGGCCCCCGCCTGGGACTCTTTATGGCTCCTCAGGGAGGCGGGGTAGGCTCCAGTCCTCTCCAGTCCATCCCGGCGCAGCGTAGGCTCCCGTTTCAAAATGCAGCGCTTCGTTTCCGGCCTTATGGTCCTTCCCCTTCCGTCCGCTAGTCCCCGCCCACAATCAGGCGGGAAGCGGCGATTTCTTTGGCGGCGGCCACAAGGAGTAGGCTCCCGTCATTTAAAAATATAAAGCGGGGTGGGCACCCGCTAGTAAGCTATGAAAATAAGCAGGGTGGGCACCCGCTCGATAACACAGGCACAGTTTAGCGAAGTGGGCTCCCGCTTGATCCTGAAGCACGGGGGAATTCCTACCACAGGGATTCCCTCTATCACAGACACCAGCTGAGCGCTGAGGAGCATTCACGCTCCTCTTCTTGGCCTCATAAAAATAAAGTGCTCCCAGGGCGTTAGGCCAGCAAATAGGTCCTGAAGAATAGCAACTGGAGCAAAAAGGTCCCCACAGATGAAAAGGGCAATGCAGGGCCCAGGGAGGCAAGCACTCATGGTAGCCCCCCCCAGGGCCCAGCAGCAGCAAGCCCTGGCAGGCACAGCACTCCAGAAGAGTGACCAATTTCATAGGGACACAGCCCCTATAATTATATTAGGAAGACCCTTTGTGACACAGCACAGAGCTGGTGAATAACCAGATGTAACTGGTTTACGGGAGCTGTTGAGCACTTTGTTTTGCTCCGCTCCTCTCTCCCATTCACAGGACATGCCAGGTGCTCAGACGCACCACAGGGGGCAGACCCAGCATTGTGGAGGGAAGACACAGTCCTATTCAGGTCCCAGGGGCAACTCCTCCCTCCCATCTACATGCAGATCTCCCTATTCACCAGCAGGCAGACCCATCCTGGCTCCTGGAGCCACCCACATCATCCAGCACCTGTCAATCACAAGCAAGACATGCAATTCACATCAGGCAGGCAGACACACTGCACACAGAAATGCCAACTTCTAAAAGTGGCACTTCTCCACTAGTCACAACAAATCTCACACCATCGCACAGCATTTATTCTCACGATTTCGCACATACTAAACTCACCCCTGCACTCCTCTCATATCAGGAACTACCAGGGACACACATATCCCCCATGCATTCCTATGGTAGGGCAGGCCCACCTTAGTACACATACACAGAGTGCGCACACACTTTACACTGGGCCACAGTGGTAAAGTGCGCAAAGGCCTAAAATCACTAACACCAGGTTACAGAAACATGCCAGGAGAACGCAAAAAGTTTCAGGGTGAACCTGCCAAAAGGGCCAAGTCCAACACTGCCCTTTTCTCCAGCCACTCCCCCTGGTCCCTCTTATGTTTCCTAATAAGTAGTACAGTTACACGTGTGAGGATTTCCCCATAGAAAAGCTAGAAGAGGAGATTTTCACTTCTAGGTTTGTGAATTGCATTATGGAAAAAGTAAGTAATGCTACTGCAGTATTATGTTATGTACTACAACATGCTGTTTTTGACTCAGTCCCATACGTTTGTGATTAGAATTTTATAGTACTTTAGGAGTGCTGTTGGAGTAATTCTAAATGTACTATAAAATACGGTTGGTTAATAATCCCCTAAGCATCTGTGTATATCCTGCTAAAGCACATTTATACAATAGTGTTAAATCTGTCTCTCTAGTTGCAAAAACCGTTTTGCTCCTTCTTTTTAAAACAGAGGCTAGACAGAGGCTAGTCTTTGCTGCCACATTCCAGTGTATATGCCTAGGTTTCATATTTTTCTTAGGATGTAGGAGAAAGAAATCCTTAGCTAACTTATATCTGGAATTTGACATTGACACATCTTGAGCGGGGTAGATACCGGAGTCCAAGGTGGCGGAGTGAGGACGCGAGCCGCCGGCAGTCAGTCCTGAAGCTCCACACCCTCAATGATTAAGACTTAGAGAAAGCTGCTTCGCCTCTCGGCAATTTTTCACGGAAAGGAAAAGGAAACCTAATCTGGGCATTTGACAGCGGAGAAAGTAAAACGCTTACCCGAACTCGCATCTGCTGATGCCGTGGCTTCCCAGCTTCTCCAGGATTATCGGCCGCTCAGCTGCACGGATCCGCGGTCTGTTCTACGGATCGGAGATCGGCTGGTTAGGTCTCCGACCCGCTCGTACCTGGTGGCAGTACACTATGTCCCCCAAAAATCCGCCGCGGGCCACACGGAACACTAAGGCTGCACCCCCTCCCGCGGATGTTAGCACGGGGGGGCTAAATGCAACGAGCGCGGCCGATGCAGTGGTGGTTCCCGCAGTGGCGGGAGTCGCTGGAGCCGGGATAGGGGCCACTGGCACGGCAATTGGACCGGCTACTATTCCAACATGCAGCTCATCGCCGGCTAATGGTCCCTCGGAGCAAAACGCTGTTACTTGGCAGATTTCAGAGGGAGAGACAGCCTCCCATGGCTCAAAGGAGCTCCCTACAGTCGCAACATTAGCTGACAAAAATGTGGGGAAAAATACTGGAAAATCAACTCTTGGTAAGCCTTCTATCTGCTCTGTAAAAATAACTGATTCAACTGACTCTAGTATCTCTTTGCCTAAAAAGAATGTAAAAAATGTTACAAAACCAAAGTGCAAGATGGGTGCGGGGAACCCTGGACATAAGAACAATATATTAAATGACATTAACATTAATAACACTACAAGCCCAACCAATATGCTCATCACACCTGGGGGATCTAATGTGGAAACTACTAATACAGACAACGGGTCAGGCGATATATTATCTAAAAGCCGAGAGACAGAAACAAATAAAATATTAAAGGAGAATACAAGGGTAAAAGACAATCTAACTGCTGATTCAACCATTGACTTAACTGTGCAACCCGCTGATGGGGGATCTAAAATTCAAGCTGCACAACTTACTAAATCACTATCCGCTTCTGAAGTAACACAGACTGCTGACTTTGATGGCGACAATACTAAATCACAAAAAAAAAATCAATTCCACTGTGGTGGTAGATGAAGAGAGTGCAGACCCAGGCTCTTATGACGAATTTGAAAATGAGACAGGAGAAGAAGAATCCACTGATCCGTCTGAAAGTGTAACCAAATCTTTGGCGGCCAGAAGACGCAAAACAAAAGGCAAATTTAAGACCAAAAGGGGAGCAAAAGCAAGTACTACTTTAAATCGAACTGTCATCAACAATATAGCGTCAGCTAAGAAAACTTTGGCTGATAAGAGCCCTCTTAGAAAATGGATTGAGGCTTAAGGGCTGGTCAAAAATATGACATTAAGGCTATCTGGTACAAGCCCCACGGACCTGGATTCAAATCTTAGTTTGTCAGGCGACCTAGCCCTCCCATGTAACAGCATTACAAAGGCCATGATCGATTTAACTGACAAAGCTGCACCAGAACAAAACAAGACTATGCATATGCCACAGCAAATTTCAGTAAATATAACTGGTGACTCTACTAATCCAAAACAGGCGGATACAAATGGGGGGAGAAAGATAATACCACAGATTTAACTAGCGTCGACAATGCTCCTGCTCTACCTATTGCCCCGTCTGTGTCAAACGCGAATATCTCCCCCTCTCCTTCTTCCCCAAAGGCCAGCAATAGCATTCTAACGCAGAATTCAACAGGGGAGAGCAAGCAAGAACCCAACTCTACTCAGTTTGACACTATACTCCAGATACTTACTAACCAACGCACTGAAGCGCAAGAGCATTACTCTCAAGCACGCGAAGATAATGATAAATTACAATCTGTCTTATCTGATCTAACTTCTAAACTCTGTGGGGTTTCACAAGATGTTGAAGAGCTACAACATAGAGTAGTAGGCATAGAGGAATCTACCACTCGTACGCAATCAACGGTAGATCAACATGATACTCAGATAACGACACTCCAACTTAAAGTAGAGGATCTAGAAAACAGACAGAGGAGATCGAATCTGAGACTTTTTGGGGTGCCGGAAGGGTCGGAGGGATCGGACCCGAGAGCCTATTTGGTGGGACTACTGCAAAAGGCTTTCCCGGACTTAGCTGATTGGGACTGGGATTCTCAAATCCAAAGGGCACACCGTTTACCGTTATTACAAAAGAACAAAGAAAGCAAATTCCCCCGCCCCTTTATTATTTTTTTGGGCAATTTTTTACTGAGACAGGCCATATGGCAGAAAGCGCGCCCTAACACCCCTATAGTAATAGGGAATTTGTCTTTATTTGTTAGGTCTGATCTCAGTAAAGCCACAATGGATAGACGCTGGGAATTACGAAAACTGATAGATCCAATAAAATCAGCGGGGGCCAAGCTTTTCTCCAAGAACCGGCGCGGTTGAAAGTTATGAAAGATGGACGCACCCATTTTTTTTTTTTAACGATCCTAAAGAAGCTGGACACTATCTTTCTGGACTAAGTAAAAGATAGAGCTAAAGCAAAAACTAAGAATACAGAGAATCTGTTATGTAGCTAAGATTATTATGTCCTTATTTTATTTATTTTTTTCTCCCTTCTCTTTTTTTTCTTTCATCTTTTTTTTAACTGCGCCGAGCTAGACAGTCTAAAGTAAAAGAAACTAATGAACTTCTCGAGACGCAAAGGTATTTAGTGGGGGTGATGGCAGGATTGCTCAGGTGGACTGCTGCAGAAGCTGCCTCTTCATCGGCAGCAGAACCTGAAGGGTGGTCCCTTCCCATTGTGGGTGGGTGACAGGGGGGTGGTGGGTGGGGTCCATCGATTCTCCGCAGGGTGGGGGGGAAAAAAAACTGTGAAAAAATGTATTTGCAAACTAGGAGGGAGACTGGTAAAAAAAAATGATGATAAAAATATAAATAAATATTTACTTATGCACGATTTTGAACTCAGGAAGTACGGGCTTACTATCATGGCGGTTGTTTATATTCATAATGCATAGAATAAAATGCTTGGCCTGGAATGTGGCGGGGCTAAACAGCAAAAATAAGCGACGTCTGGTGTCTGAAGAAATAAGGATTTATAACCCTCATTTTTTATTACTCTCTGAGACACATCTGGCTGGTAAAGACAAAAAAATATTACGTCAATTAGGCTATGATATCATTAGTTGTACTGTATTTGGGGCTTCGATTAGAGGGGTTGCGATTCTTAAAGACAAACGACTCAAAGCTGAAACTTTACAAACAGCTTACGATAAAGACGGTAGATGGGTAATAGCTCAAATGGATATTGAAAATCATAAATACGTTATATGCGCAATTTATGCTCCAAACCTAGATGAACCTAAGTTTTTTGATGATTTGAACATAAATTTGTTGGGGTGGGATGGGGAGCTTATTATAATGGGGGATTTCAACTGTATTATGGATTACCAAATAGATACTACTAGGCCAGGAAGTTTTCAGAGGATGCGTAAAACTAGAAAGTCAATCTTAGATCTATGTCGCACTCATAATATCAAAGATGCATGGCGATACTTACACCCAGCATCACCAGGATATACCTACTACTCTGCACCCCACAATCTTTGCTCCCGGCTGGATATTGCCTTTACCAATATAAACTTTTTAAATACCTGCTTAATGGAGGTTTGTCCCCGAATTTCTTCTGACCATAATCCTGTGTTGCTAACATTTGATATCTCACATAGAAACATTAACCCTAGATTATTTTCTTTTCCTAGACACTTGATCACAGACTCTGTTTATATTTTACAGCTGAAAGCGCATATTACAGAATTTATAGAAATCAACCGAGACTCTGCTATTTGTAACATAGTTTGGGATGCCTGTAAGGCAAGTATTAGGGGGTTTACGCAAGGATATGTGATTAGACTAAATCATGAACGCCAAAAAGCCAATCAATCTTTGATCTCAAGTATTTTGGCTCAAGAACTGTTGCTGGCAACTGCACTACGCCTTAAATTGCCAACGGCTGTAGAAATTGGTCTCAAATTAAATCAGATGAAGTCAGAAACAAAAGCGAAATTTATTTAAAAAAACAGTATTAAATTACATAAATATAAGATAGAACAATATGAGGGGGGGGGATAAAATAGGGAAAATCCTGGCTTACAAAGTAGCGGAAGACAGAGCAAATACTACGATTGTCAGTATTCGGGGCACTGATAATCGACTACACGAGCAACCACATGACATACTAGATCAGTTTGCCGAATTTTATAGGACTTTATATACTCCAGAATTCACCCCAAATGAAATAACAATACAGAAATACCTAGAAGATCTTCCTATAGTTCCACTTAGCAAATCAGAATCAGACTTTATGTCTGAAAACATTACCGGACAAGAACTACTCAAAGCTATTACTTCTCTACCCTCTGGAAAGGCTTCAGGTGAAGATACAATACCGCTAGAGATCTACAAGATCTGCTTAGCAGAACTTCAACCGCTGCTATTACAGGTAATGCAATCAATTGGGGAAACCCATAAAGCACCCAAATCATGGAACAGAGCTAAAATAATATTTTTTCTTAAAAAAGGTAAACCAAAGCAGGAAAGAGGGTCATACAGGCCCATTTCCTTGATTAACACGGATGCAAAAAATTTTGCCAAAATTCTAGCTTCTAGACTAGCACCTCTTATGCCTAAAATGGTTAATCCCCAGCAACACGGGTTTGTCACCGGACGGGATACTACCATACACGTCAACATGGCCATCACAGCATTTGATGTGGCCGAGATCGAGTCGACCCCACTCGGTATGATATTATTGGATGCCGAGAAGGCTTTTGACCGGGTGGGGTGGAATTATCTATGGCATGTTATGAACAAAATGGGGTTTAATGGATACTTTCTAAAGGGGATAAAAGCACTATATGATAATCCCACTGCATGCATTAGCTATGGGGGTCTGATCTCTGCAGATTTTCCGATACTGCGAGGCACCCGTCAAGGCTGCCCGCTATCACCACTATTATTTGCCCTATCACTTGAACCATTTTTACACTCTCTTCAAACACAACCCAAAATCATACCGTTTAAATCTAAAGAACAGGTGTTAAAAATAACCGCATACGCTGATGACATTGCTGAATACTCTTCGGACATTCCCCAGACTTTAGAAGGTATAAATATAGAGGCCCTTAAATTTGGCAGAGTATCTGGGTATAAGTTAAATATAAACAAAACACAAATCATAGCTAACTATTTACCAGCAACAGAAGTCCCTGAGATTTGTAAAACCGCAACCTATTTAGGCGTTAAAATCACTTCGAAAATACGAGAAATAAATAATCTCAACTACAATGATTTAATCAAATCTACTATTGGTACATTAAAAAAATGGCATAGGCTACCTTTGAACTTAATTGGTAGAATAAATCTTATCAAAATGAAGATACTTCCCAAATTTTTATACTTATTCCGTTCTATCCCATTTGCTTTAAATAATTCTTTTTTCAAACAGCTTGATGGGATCTTCAGTAGTTTTATATGGGGATACAAAAAAGCTAGAAGATCGTTGAAACATCTTAAAAACAACACAGACAAAGGTGGCTTAGACTTTCCTGACCTGAAATTATATTTCTGGTCGTCGTTTATTAGGCGCCTTCGATCTTTACTCCATAAAGAAAAAACATTATTTTTTCATGCATTTATGCTAAAAGCAGAAGCCAACATGTTTTTACTGCGAGTTAACGACCCTAACTACTTTAAACGGGTGAAATTCAAGACCGCTAAAGACATTATTAGGATATGGAACAACATTTTGACTTACTTTAAAACGTCCTTTTACCACCCGAAATTACCACTTTGGGACAATCCGGGCCTCCCGGGAATATTTAGTGATGGAACGACTCAAAGATGGTCAACACTTGGCATTAACACTCTCGGGGATTTATATGGGGCACAAGGATTCTTACAGTTTCATACTTTACAAATTTTGTATAACTTGACGGAAAATATGAGATTTAAGTATATACAAGTACATGATTTTTTAATCAGAAAGAAAAAACTACTTAATATCGTAGATTCTGACATTTGGAACAGCCTATACTCTAATAAAAATAAATCTGTGATAAGCGAGGCATACAAACATTTCTGTGCAGTTAAAATCGATGACTGTTTACAATTAGCTCAAAAATGGAGCAACAAAACTGGTTTAAATATAACGTCTCAACAAATCAAATGCTCTTTAGCTAATATAAACAACGCTGTACGTTCATCTAGTTTGAGACTACAACAGTTCCGCACAGTCTGTATGCTATATTATACGCCGGAAAAGATCTCAAAGTGGTCCTTTAACGATACTCAAGGAGATCGCACTAAATGTCCCAAATGCCTTGCTTATGCAGCAGATTTAGAACACATGCTGTTTTCTTGCCCAATGTTAAAAGACTTCTGGGGGGAACTAACCAAAATTTTAAAAATTAAAAAAATATTTCTTCCCACGCTTACTCCATCAATTATATTACTCGACTTATATCCTTCTGGTATATCACAACCTGCCCTGACAACAATCCTTATTTCCTCCGCCAAACTCACATTGGCTAGAGCCTGGATCTGCCCCAAACCCCCCAATATCTGGGAATGGTGGTCATTAGTTAATGAAACTCGTTCCATGGAATTTGGGTTAGCTAACTTGAGAGGAACTCGTTCACGAATGAAAGTCGAAAAAATATGGGGTGACTTTATTGACGGCCCTGAGTTTGGCTATGCTTAAAATGTTTTAAAATCCGTATCATAGAAGTATTGATTTTTCTGAAATGTGCCTTAAACGGGAAACTGATAATTTGTTTTTGTAAAGATCGTGCAATGTATACTTTGTATTTCATTTAATGTATTTTCGTTATGTTTCTCTCATCAGTTTGCAAATAAAAAAATATAAAAAAAAAAAAAAAAGGAAACACACAAAGATCCAAGAGCAGAAGGTGAAGGTGGTGGAGGACAGGTTAGGTACACTCCAGGAGTCTCGGACTGCCATCAATTAGCAGGTTGATGCCCCTGTTGTCCTTCTCGACTTCCTCCTTGTTGTGACTAAGTTCCACCCACTCCTCCCTGCTTAAAAGGTTTGTCAACCCTTAACTTTGTTCCACTCCATCTCATCCAACTGTGGGAATGGCAGGGCAAAGCTCCTCTAACCACCTTCTTGAGGATATGGTCTTATTTACAATGGGCGAGTAAGATGGCCAGGAACTTCTCCCCTCAGACAGGAGACCATCATTTTCGTTGAGTGTCATCACAGCCTTACCACAAGGGACATGTGGTAAGGCTGTGCTGGCACTAGTGATGTTATATATGTGATGGGGGCACTATTACATATACAGGAGTGTCACAAACATCACTGGCTATGCTTGGTAGTATTGATTGTGGGCAGTGGTTAATCAACTGGTGATGGGGCGGGTGCATGTTGTTAGGTTCTTACTGCAGATGCACCTAACACGTGATTGGGTACTGCAGGCATGACCAGCGTTCTGTTGGCTTGTGGCATAGAATGAATGCAGGACCTAAAAAAAAAAAAAAAAAAAGACACATCTTGAGCGATTTGTGAGCACATTAGAGCTGAAATACCACATGGTCAAATATGTCGTTTTAATTGTAAAACCAGGTTCATTTCTAGGGAGTGCTAGTAAAATTGGGGATCTGTTTTTCAAGCTCCTACTACGAAAAGGGGAATATGCCAGTTATTCATAGTCCAAAAATGAAAACAAATGCAGGACCACATGGCCATGTGGTCTTGCATTTATTTTAATGTTTGCACTATGAATAACTGGTATGTTGAACTTATAAAGCAATCTTTTAATTAATTAATGTTGTTTGCTCACCAAGCCGTCACAGAAAGGGGCCACCCATAGGCATTGCCTCAAAAGGGGCAGTCCAGTTAGAATTGCTGGGATATCGCTATTCCCCCTCTGTTACCCGAAGCAACCCTATTTGAGTTGTGTCTCGTCACTGAGGTGGAGTTTGTATCCTCTGTCTCTGGAAGTTACAGGACCCGTGTATGGGCAAATCATCTCACTTATGGAAACGTACTCAGGAGAATATGAAGTGATGGATGGAATGCTTGAATAATTCCTTTGAACCTTTTCAATGGTGGTAGGGTGAAAAAAAGCAAGTGACTGGAATGCAATCTCATCATTAGCAGGGTCTTAGAATAATTCAAGCATTTACTGCATGACATTTAGTTCATGTTGCATTATCAGCATAGAATAGAACTGGGACATCCAAAATTAGGGATATCCAGGGAGAACTAGATGAGAAAATCACTTCTATTAAGTCACATGTAGTTCAAGAAGTTATGAGTCTTGTGAACAGCTCTGGTTAATTCCATTGCAATTTGATGACATTTACTTATATTTTAATTTGCAAATAATCTTACTAAGAAATGGGTGTTCACACTGAAAGTGTGTTTCAGTCCAGAAAATTCATGATGATTTCCAAATTCTCCTCAATGATGCTACAAATGTTATCATGGGTCACACTGTAGAAGTAATTTTCAGATCTAGAGAGCACAAAAATATTTTTGTGGACCCAGGAATATATATATTTTTTTAATTATTTTATTTTGCCCATGAAAGTTACATTATACACAATCAGTGAGTATCTCGCCGCATCTGGGGCAGCACATCTCGTTATACGTGATAATCAAACACAGTCATTTAGCCCACATCCCGGAGGCTGGGCGGTGTTAGTCTTTCGTCATGCTTGCTCTCTCCTGATTATCGTGCATATCATTTGTAAAAAAGAGAAGTACCTTCATTGTTTCTGTTTTCTGGTACTGTTAAAACAAGTAAACAACCCAACTACCTCCGATGCCATCCGCTCTACAGTATGCTCCGTGAACCTATGGTGTGTCCCTATATGTCTTACTAGCGTCCGTGTATCCTTGTGTCTGTAGGAGGCCCAGGTGTGGCGCCGACCCCAGCAGAATTGAGCCCCAACATCCTATCACCAATCACCCCTCCGCTATGGTCTGAGTGTCCCCGTCTTGTAATCTATTAGTTCTGTTCTCCTCGTCCTCCACCTCGTCACCCACTGTCGCAGCCAGGCGCCTTTTGTAGTCCATGTATAACCCCCAGAAGTTTTTGGGCCTGCTTTTCAGTGGTAGAAGGTTGCTGTAATTCTCTGTCTGAGTGCAACAGTAGGTCAAGTCTCTGTTCCAGTGTTCTATCTTAGGGAGCGGGCCCCTCATCCAGCTTCCTGCCAATCTGCGCTTAGCTAATAACAGTCCCATATCCACCAGTCGTCTCTGGGCCTTGGGCAGACCTTTAGAGTATCCTAGCAGGGCCAGGGCGGGGGACGGGGCTATTGTTGCATCTAATATCTTACTTATAGTATGAAAAACTTTGCCCCAATATTGCTGCACCCCATGACACTCCCAGGCTAAATGCATGAACCCAGCATTACCAGCCCCACACCTGTCACAAGTCGCATCGTCGCGTAGACCAAACCTACACAGTCTCTCCGGGGTATGATAAATTCTATTGATAAATTTAAAGTGTATTAATCTATGTCTTCCGTTTAGGGAGATCCGCCTCGTGTTGGTGCAACAGTATCTCCACATATCGTCATCAATCGCAATCCCTAAGTCCCGCTGCCAATCGAGACGTGCCCTACTATACCCCGTCGCTCTGCCTGTTATGGTCATCCTATACAGTGTGGAAACCATTTTCCGGGGGGAAGCTGTCTTAATTACGTGCGTGAGTTCCAGCAGTTCTGCTGGTTCCAGTAAGTCATCCCCTAACTGCTCCCGCCAGGCCGCCCTAACTCTGTGAAATTGGAACTGTTGCAGCCCTGTCGGTTCCATTTCTGGTTGGAGCACTTCAGCTAATGGTTTGAGCGCCCCCCCTTCAAACATATCGCCGGCCATAGTTATGCCCAAATCTTTCAGGGCCGTGACCACTCCTTTTTCCAGGCACGGCGATAGCCATGCCATCCACTCTATAGGCATCAATGGGGAGTACAGAAGTGCCCCAGAGTAGTATTTAAGTAGAGTCTGCCATGCATGTCTGGGCGAGTTCAGTGAGTCCAGTACTCCCGTGCGTCTGTCCACTGGCTCGAATATTATAGCTGGAAGTGGCTTAGGGGCTGCGTATAGTGTCTCAAGTCAGACATACGGTGCACCCTCCCTGTCATGTATCCAGCCATGAAGAGACGCACCCTGCGCCACTCTGAAGTATAGTTCAAAGTCCGGAGCACCCAGACCACCGAGGTGGTATGGTAGCACCAGGACGTTCCACTGCACCCTGGCTTGCTTCCCCGCCCATGCCAGTTTTATCATCAAGGACTTAAGGCGACTGAAGAAGCATTTCGGCAGTACCATAGGTATGTTAGTAAAAAGGTACAGTAGTCTAGGCAATATGATCATTTTCATGATCGAAATTCTACCTATCAGCGAGAGCGGGAGGGCCATCCAGACATTAACATTATCTTCTAGTCTCGCCATGGCAGTCCCATAGTTTTTTCTCATAACTACATACGGGTCTGTATGTAATTGTATCGCCAGATACCTCACGGAGTAAAGCACATTTATGACTGACATACAATAGTGTTAAATCTGTCTCTCTAGTTGCAAAAACAGTTTTGCTCCTTCTTTTTAAAACAGAGGCTAGACAGAGGCTAGTCTTTGCTGCCACATTCCAGTGTATATGCCTAGGTTTCATATTTTTCTTAGGATGTAGGAGAAAGAAATCCTTAGCTAACTTATATCTGGAATTTGACATTGACACATGTTGAGCGATTTGTGAGCACATTAGAGCTGAAATACCACATGGTCAAATATGTCGTTTTAATTGTAAAACCAGGTTCATTTCTAGGGAGTGCTAGTAAAATTGGGGATCTGTTTTTCAAGCCCCTACTACGAAAAGGGGAATATGCCAGTTATTCATAGTCCAAAAATGAAAACAAATGCAGGACCACATGGCCATGTGGTCTTGCATTTATTTTAATGTTTGCACTATGAATAACTGGTATGTTGAACTTATAAAGCAATCTTTTAATTAATTAATGTTGTTTGCTCACCAAGCCGTCACAGAAAGGGGGCACCCATAGGCATTGCCTCAAAAGGGGCAGTCCAGTTAGAATTGCTGGGATATCGCTATTCCCCCTCTGTTACCCGAAGCAACCCTATTTGAGTTGTGTCTCGTCACTGAGGTGGAGTTTGTATCCTGTGTCTCTGGAAGTTACAGGACCCGTGTATGGGCAAATCATCTCACTTATGGAAACGTACTCAAGAGAATATGAAGTGATGGATGGAATGCTTGAATAATTCCTTTGAACCTTTTCAATGGTGGTAGGGTGATAAAAGCAAGTGACTGGAATGCAATCTCATCATTAGCAGGGTCTTAGAATAATTCAAGCATTTACTGCATGACATTTAGTTCATGTTGCATTATCAGCATAGAATAGAACTGGGACATCCAAAATTAGGGATATCCAGGGAGAACTAGATGAGAAAATCACTTCTATTAAGTCACATGTAGTTCAAGAAGTTATGAGTCTTGTGAACAGCTCTGGTTAATTCCATTGCAATTTGATGACATTTACTTATATTTTAATTTGCAAATAATCTTACTAAGAAATGGGTGTTCAAACTGAAAGTGTGTTTCAGTCCAGAAAATTCATGATGATTTCCAAATTCTCATCAATGATGCTACAAATGTTATCATGGGTCACACTGTAGAAGTCATTTTCAGATCTAGAGAGCACAAAAATATTTTTGTGGACCCAGGAATATATATATTTTTTTAATTATTTTATTTTGCCCATGAAAGTTACATTATACACAATCAGTGAGTATCTCGCCGCATCTGGGGCAGCACATCTCGTTATACGTGATAATCAAACACAGTCATTTAGCCCACATCCCGGAGGCCGGGCGGTGTTAGTCTTTCGTCATGCTTGCTCTCTCCTGATTATCGTGCATATCATTTGTAAAAAAGAGAAGTACCTTCATTGTTTCTGTTTTCTGGTACTGTTAAAACAAGTAAACAACCCAACTACCTCCAATGCCATCCGCTCTACAGTATGCTCCGTGAACCTATGGTGTGTCCCTATATGTCTTACTAGCGTCCGTGTATCCTTGTGTCTGTAGGAGGCCCAGGTGTGGCGCCGACCCCAGCAGAATTGAGCCCCAACATCCTATCACCAATCACCCCTCCGCTATGGTCTGAGTGTCCCCGTCTTGTAATCTATTAGTTCTGTTCTCCTCGTCCTCCACCTCGTCACCCACTGTCGCAGCCAGGCGCCTTTTGTAGTCCATGTATAACCCCCAGAAGTTTTTGGGCCTGCTTTTCAGTGGTAGAAGGTTGCTGTAATTCTCTGTCTGAGTGCAACAGTAGGTCAAGTCTCTGTTCCAGTGTTCTATCTTAGGGAGCGGGCCCCTCATCCAGCTTCCTGCCAATCTGCGCTTAGCTAAGAACAGTCCCATATCCACCAGTCGTCTCTGGGCCTTGGGCAGACCTTTAGAGTATCCTAGCAGGGCCAGGGCGGGGGACGGGGCTATTGTTGCATCTAATATCTTACTTATAGTATGAAAAACTTTGCCCCAATATTGCTGCACCCCATGACACTCCCAGGCTAAATGCATGAACCCAGCATTACCAGCCCCACACCTGTCACAAGTCGCATCGTCGCGTAGACCAAACCTACACAGTCTCTCCGGGGTATGATAAATTCTATTGATAAATTTAAAGTGTATTAATCTATGTCTTCCGTTTAGGGAGATCCGCCTCGTGTTGGTGCAACAGTATCTCCACATATCGTCATCAATCGCAATCCCTAAGTCCCGCTGCCAATCGAGACGTGCCCTACTATACCCCGTCGCTCTGCCTGTTATGGTCATCCTATACAGTGTGGAAACCATTTTCCGGGGGGAAGCTGTCTTAATTACGTGCGTGAGTTCCAGCAGTTCTGCTGGTTCCAGTAAGTCATCCCCTAACTGCTCCCGCCAGGCCGCCCTAACTCTGTGAAATTGGAACTGTTGCAGCCCTGTCGGTTCCATTTCTGGTTGGAGCACTTCAGCTAATGGTTTGAGCGCCCCCCCTTCAAACATATCGCCGGCCATAGTTATGCCCAAATCTTTCAGGGCCGTGACCACTCCTTTTTCCAGGCACGGCGATAGCCATGCCATCCACTCTATAGGCATCAATGGGGAGTACAGAAGTGCCCCAGAGTAGTATTTAAGTAGAGTCTGCCATGCATGTCTGGGCGAGTTCAGTGAGTCCAGTACTCCCGTGCGTCTGTCCACTGGCTCGAATATTATAGCTGGAAGTGGCTTAGGGGCTGCGTATAGTGTCTCAAGTCGGACATACGGTGCACCCTCCCTGTCATGTATCCAGCCATGAAGAGACGCACCCTGCGCCACTCTGAAGTATAGTTCAAAGTCCGGAGCACCCAGACCACCGAGGTGGTATGGTAGCACCAGGACGTTCCACTGCACCCTGGCTTGCTTCCCCGCCCATGCCAGTTTTATCATCAAGGACTTAAGGCGACTGAAGAAGCATTTCGGCAGTACCATAGGTATGTTAGTAAAAAGGTACAGTAGTCTAGGCAATATGATCATTTTCATGATCGAAATTCTACCTATCAGCGAGAGCGGGAGGGCCATCCAGACATTAACGTTATCTTCTAGTCTCGCCATGGCAGTCCCATAGTTTTTTCTCATAACTACATACGGGTCTGTATGTAATTGTATCCCCAGATACCTCACGGAGTCCGTGGTCCACCTCAATGGATACTCCATCTCAAATTGCTCCGTAGTTGGCATCAAGGGGAATGCGATGGATTTATTCCAATTTACCGTTAGCCCTGAGAGGGCCCCAAAGCGCACCACCTCACGCAAGAGTGTCGCCAAGTTCTGTTCCGGCTCCCGGACATACAAAAGTGTGTCGTCCGTGTAGGTCGATATGATCAAGCAATAATCGGGAAAATTCAGCCCTCTGTGACTGTGGTACGCCCGCATCGCACAGGCCAGCGGTTCTGCCACCAGCGCATAGAGCGTGGGTGACAAACGGCACCCTTGGCGAGTGCCTCTCCGAATAGAAATTGGATCTGTAACGCGGTTCCCAATTCGTACACGAGCCGTCAAATCGGAGTATAATGCTGCCATCATCTGCAAGAACCCCTGGCCTAGTCCCAGCCTCGTCAGGACCACTCTCATAAAGGGCCACTCTACCGAGTCAAAGGCTTTCTCCATGTCTAAAAACACAGCGATCGCCTTCCGGTCCTGGGAAATGTGCTGGAACGCTCCAAACACTGTTCTTAGATTGTATATGATGTTCCGGCCTGCCACAAAGCCTGCCTGTTCCGGTGCAACCAGCTCCGGGGTCAGCAGGGCCAATCTGGTCGCGAGTACTTTCGCGTATATTTTGGCATCCACATTCATAAGTGACAGGGGTCTATAGGAGCTACATTCCTCCGGGGGTTTCCCCGGCTTTGGAATGTCCACAATCAGTGCCTCTCTCATCGATGCAGGCATCACACCCGCCTCCCTCATATCTGCAAATAATGCAGAAAGGTGCGGCAACAATAAGTCCAGGAAGGCCGTGTAAAATCCCACATGAGGCCTTCCGTCCCCGGGGCGCCTCCTGCTCTCATTCCACTGAGGGCCCCCTTAATCTCATCATGTTCTATTGGGAGTCTTAAAATGGATCTCTTCCTCTTTGCTCGTCCCCCGGGCCTCGTAGAGTTCTGAGTAATAGGTCCTAAATCTGTCAACTATCTCTTCCTCTTCAGTGAGTAGATCACCCTCCTTAGTCTTTATGGCCGGAACCGTTATTCTACTCCTCTGCTGCTTTATCATGTTGGCCAGTACCGAGCCCGGCCTGTCCCTCTCCCCGTATATCCTAGCTGTCGCGTATTTCCCCAGGTGTTTCAATTCTGCATCTGCCTCTTCCTGGTATTCGGCTACTAGCTTCCTAAGCTCTTCCCCTGTGTCCTCTGAGTCACTGCCTAGTAGTCGTCCCTCGTAGTCCGCCACCTGCCGGTCTAGAGAGGTCAGCCGTTGCCGAATGGATCGGAGTACCCCAGAGTGTTTACTCATAACCTCTCCTCTGATGTAAACTTTAAATGCTTCCCAGACCGTGGAGAAACTCTCCACTGATCCAATATTTATTTCGAAGAATGTCTCTATCCCTTTGTGTAGTTCCTCTCTGAATTGTGTGTCTAGCAGTGAGTAAGGGCGGAATCTCCATGTGAATGGTGGGATCATCTTCTGTGGTCTTGTGAGTGTCAGCAGAACCGGGGAGTGATCAGAGAGAGATGTAGGGAGTACCTTGCAGCCGCGCACTAGTGGGGAAAGTCGGGGGGAGATTAGCCAATAATCTATACGAGTGTGGATGTTATGGTAGGCAGAGTAGTGCGTGAAACCCCCTTGTTCTGGGTGGAGGCTGCGCCATACATCAGTGAGGTCCTCACTAATCAACAACCCTTCCAGTTCCCTGGCCGCTAGGGCTTGTCTTCTGTCTGGGCCGCCGGATCTATCTAGTTCTGGGTTTCTGGTCATATTCAAGTCCCCCCAGAAGACTGGGAGATCTGTATAGTCCCGCACCACTGCAGCCAAACGTCTGTAAAATTCAGGACTGTCAAAGTTAGGGCCATAAACATTAACCACTAGGATTTCCATCTCCTTACCCACGCAATGTGATATAACGTACCTGCCTCCCGTGTCAGCATATAACATTCTCAGTGAGAGTTCCGATTTTTGGTTCACCCAGGTAAGTACCCCCCGTGCGTGTGTTGTAAAGCCCGCTGCATTATTCTGGCCCTTCAGTCCCCTAGCCCGTAGCCTCTGGCTGTCATCTGGCAGGTGCGTCTCTTGTAGTAGCGCCAGATCTATGTGGTGTCTCTGCAAGTAGTTCAAAACTTTTCGCAATTTTCTAAAGTCATTCAACCCTCGGACATTCCACGTCATAGCCCTAAGTGCCTCCCTCCGAATTTCCAGCGTAATTTTGTCAGACGCCATCTACATAAACTGGTATCAATAACCGTATTGGCCCACCATCTTCACTGTTAGCAAGCTGCTTCTTGTGTCTGAAACTTCTGGCATCGAAAAACAAGTTCAACAAAGAATCCCCCTCATCCCCAAATCCCACTCCCGCCCCCCCACAGCAGACCACCCCCAACTAGGTTGCGATACATCCACCTCCCAGTCCAACCCAACCCGCTCCCCCCCTCCCCAGTAGTTCTTACCCCTTCAGTGCAATCACATGTGGGTGGAGGTTGCTCAAGTCCAACTGTCAATAACACAATAAAAAACAAGACTTAGTACTTGACACTCGGCTCATACCTCCAGTCGGCAGCTACCTGTCCTTATCGCATCAGGATCAGGAGTGGCTCTCGATCATTGCTGCACCCACCTTATCGTTTTCTCTATGGAGCAGGCGCTCCGATCTCAGCCCAGCATTGATTCAGAGTAGCACCTGCGCGCCTAGTCACTTAGTCTTGGTCGTCCATGTCACCTCCACATGCCCTGTCCACTGTTGCAAGGTCCGGATTCCTCTTGTGTCCCTTCGCCCAGTCCTTCAGTGTCTTTTGCAATGCTCTCGGGTCCGTGAAGTTGTGTGATTGACCGTCCCTGTTGACCTTAAGTTTGGCCGGGTACAGCATCGCATATTCCAGGCCGAGATCCCGCAGTTGCTTCTTCATAGGTAGAAAGTGCTTCCTCGCCTCTTGAACCTTGGCTGTGAAGTCTGGATATAGAGAAATACTTGAGCCATCGAAGTTTAGCGTCTGTTTCTCTCAAGCTGCTCTGAGCGCCGCGTCTCTGTCCCTATAGTTAAGGAACTTTGCAATTATCAGTCTTGGCGGGGCCCCCGGCTTTGGCCGGGGCGCCAGCGAGCGGTCCGCTCTCTCGATTATGAACATGTTGGAGAACACCTCAGCCCCCAACAGAGTTGTTAACAGTGTCTCTACGAATGGCTCCATTTTGCCAGTGTGGGTCGTTTCAGGGAGTCCTATGATGCGCACATTACAGCGCCGAGAACGCGCCTCCAAGTCTTCGGTCTTATCCTGGAGTAGCTGCATCACCTTTCCCAGTTGTTTATGACCAGTTTCAATGATGGTTTTCGCCTCCTCGACCTCATTGATCCTTCTTTCCGACATGTCCAGCCGCTCCGCATGTTTGTCGAGACGTTCGCCCATTATGTCCAGTCTGTACGTCATGGCGTCTATCTTTGCCCCCAGTGATGATATTCCTTCCTGTAGGCCTTTCTCCATAGATAACAATAAACTTTTAATGTCCTGTTCTTGTTCCTCCGGGGAGGAGGGCCTGTTATTGTCCTCAGCCACTTTGTCCTTAGATTTGGCGCTCTTTTGCACAAACGGGAGTTTGGACTGGACGCGGTCCGGTTTCCCCATCGTGCCGCCGCTCCTGAGTTCCAGGCTCATACGTGCCCCAGCCTCCACCAGACTTTACAAGCTACTTGGGCCTGCTAACAGCGATCCAGAGGTGGCCTCAGCAGTCGTTTCCGTGTGCATTTCTGGCACTGGGAGCTGCGCTGCGTTTATTCAGCTCTGCACATCGCCTCCTCGAGTGCCCCCCCGCACCGTCGCCCTCAACCGTGACTTCCATGGCCCTCCGCCACCAAAGTGCCTGTCGTTTCTGTGGTCTCCCGCGTGGGGCACACCTTCGCCCCTCGCGCCCCCCTAACACCGTGTGTGAGCTCGGTCAGCTAGCCTTTCTTCAGGATTAGGCCTTAAGTTATTACGAGGGATCAGTTGACCGCAGTGCCGGGGTATAGCCACTCACCCCACTTTGCCGCCCTTATTTGATGGCCCAAAGATACCCCCAGGCCGGAGTCCCACGGGCCTGCACACAGCCTTCAGGCCCCTGGTAGAGCTCACTCCTCTCCCGGGGTTGATCTGCCACCTCCCGGGTCCCGGGTCAAGCTCCGGCCGTGCCACGTCTCCACTTTCTCCCGCGGGAAGGCCTCAGGAGGGGGGCGTAAGCAGCAGAGGTCCGCTATGCATGCAGTCGCCTACCGGACAGGTGATCCCCACACTTCGCCTCTTGATCCGAAGGATCTCAGCTTCCTAGGGGCATCGACGCTTGTCTCTGCCGCACGCAGGGCGACGCCGCGGGGCAGGGCTCAAAATTGAGGCCGGTGATTTTGGGCCCAGTCGCGGCCCGCGGTCTATCTCGGGCGGCCGTTCTCCGGATTCGTGACCATTCACACTCGCACAGGCTTATGCAGGCGTGATCCGGAGCACAACCGCTGCAAATGTTGGCCCCCTTCCGCGTCAGTATGCAGGATATTTAAGGATCTTTTTGCCAGCTTTGGCGGAGCTCGAGACTCAAGCTTCCATCTTGGTCTCCAGCAAGCTCCGCCCCCACGGACCCAGGAATATTTTGGCTTCCTCTATTTAAAATGTTACTGGCCGATTCTTCTGATGATAAAATTTTCCAAAATATCGATCAGGTCGTTTTAATTTCTAAAATTACATTTGAACACCCAATTTATCTTATTCCCAAGTAAAACACATTTTCACAATTTAGTAGTCTTTAAGTGGATATTCCCTCATGTTTCTCAGTGGATTTACCTTAATTTTTAGATTTTATTCTTGAAGAAACCTGGGGCTAGATTCACTAAGAACTGGTCAGAAAATACTGGTCATAATTTGGGTCCTGTATTTTTGCGACCAGTGTGGTAATTTGCAAACCGACATATGTATAAATAGATCGTTATCCAAATTACATATACCTAGTGGGTCACAATTTGACCTACCTCATGAAAATTAATGAGGTAGGTGGCAAATTGCGACACAATAGGAATCACAACCATCACAGTGATAGTAACCTGCTGAGGTCAGCAGACACCAATGTCTGTGATTGCTTTTAAATAAAATATTTTTTCCTTACAATAAAATGGAATACGTTTGAAAATAAAAATGAAAAGTGTGAGTTTCATTTTTAAAAGTAAGTCATTTTCAATAGGACCACTCCCCACTCTTAAAATGTTTTGTCAACACTCACAAAGAGGAAGAGAAATTGCTTGGATTAATGTTTTGTGACCAGAATAAGATCACAAAACATTAATACATACCAATTCGATTCAGCATTTGCGAAGGATGTCTTAATCACTCCCTTTGAAAGGACCAAATTGGTACTGGGTCTTAAAACCAAATTGTGATCCGGTAACTTATCACAGTTTGTTGTTTCTACATAAGAAAAGGCATTTTTGCAATTGCAAACAGTCTGATTCTGCAAATCGGGCAATTTGTGACCTCAAAAATGCTTTTTACACCTGTCCCGTGGTCCCTTCATTGTGCTTACATTGCAGCACAACAGTCCTTTTGCATGATTTGGATTTTCATTTATATTTGTGAATGTCTGGAGAGCTGTCTCTGTCATTATTGAACAATCGGCTCTATGACCACAGCTGGAACAAGTAGCAGGCATTCCTGACAACTGCTGTTGTGCAGTTTAGTATTAAATCTGTTTATTGAATTAATTAAAAGGGACATTCACACCGGCATCATAACAGAAAATTAAAGTAAGCACATTATTAAATCCTTGAAACTCATTGGAAACAAAGCACTGCCTGTATTCAATAAGTAAACTATCGCCCATGATACCACAGCATAACTGAAGTTCTGGGTAGAAAGACAAAGGGCCAGATGTGGGTCGCCAATTACCGGTCGGTAACGGCCGAAAATCGGTAAATTCGGCCGTTACCGACCGGTATCCATGAACTGAGATGTAGGAGCCCAAAATTTACTGATTCGGAAAACACGAGTCGGTATAATTCCGACTCGGTAAATATGAGTCGGTATAATTCCGACTCGGTAAATATGAGTCGGTATAATTAACGAGGCGGAATATACCGAATCCATATCTACCGAATTCTTATTTTCGAATCGGTAAATAAGAAACGGTAAAAAATGGCCTTGGAGATGTAGGAAAGCCCAAAAATACCGAATTTGAGGAAATTCGGTATTTATGAGTCGGTATTTACCATGGATTGAATGCAGGTGGTAACCAGGGGAGGTCTATAAAAAGAGTCCCAAAATGCATCTGTGGAACCATAATGGCGGCTTTCTACATCATAGCAAGGCGGCAAAGACTACAGGCAGCAGAAGAGAGAGAGTGGCAAAGGGAGGAACAAGTGTACAGGCAGAGGATAACTTAGGGCCTGATTCACAGTACTAACTTAAGACAAAATCCTAAACTTACTACTTTTGGTATTCACAGAAGTTAGGATTTTGTCTTAAGTTTGTCTTAGAACAGACTTAAGACACACTTAAGACACAATCCTAACTTAAGTCTGTCTTAAGTCTGTCTTAAGACAAACTTAAGACAAAATACTAACTTCTGTGAATACCAAAATGGTAGTAAGTTTAGGATTTTGTCTTAAGTTAGTTCTGTGAATCGGGCCCACTGTTCCAACTGACAGAGCCAGAAATACTCCAGAGGTACAGGCTACACCCCGACACCATCAAGGACTTGATCAGGGACCTACACCCACTCCTGGAGCACCCAACACCCAGGGCCCACGCCATCCCACCCCATGTCCAGGTGCTATGTAGCTTACACCTTCTGGCCTCTGGGAGCTACCAGAGTGTGATAGCTGCAGTGGGTGGTGTGTCCCAGGGCTGCCTGTCCCACTTCTTCCGGAGGTTTCTTGACGCCATGATGCACAGGATGGAGCATTACATTTCATTCCCTGCTACACCAGCAGAACTAGCAAAAACCAAGACAGACTTCTATCACCTGGCACACTTCCCTCAAGTCATAGGCTGCATCGATGGTACCCACGTACCACTCTGTCCACCTGCAGCCACAGAGCACATATACAGAAACCGCAAGTCAACGCACTCCATCAACGTACAGGTCATATGTAATGCAGGGAACCTCATCACAGACATCGTTGCGAAGTTCCCCGGAAGTACCCATGATTCTTACATATTCCAGAATAGTGGAATATACACACGCCTACTTGCCGGAGAATTTGGAAATGGATACCTGCTAGGTAAATCACATTGACACACCATGACACTCACAGCAGATCTACGTCTCATGTACATGCAATTAATGTCATTCTTTGTCCCCCTAGGCGACAGTGCATATGCCCTGCGGTCCTTTGTGCTCACCCCCTACCTCAACCCATCCACCAGGAGTGAAAGGCGATACAATGTGGCTCACAGATCTACACGAAACGTTCTGGAGCGCACATTTGGACTCCTTAAGAGCAGGTTTCGCTGCCTCCACAAGAGTGGAGGGGCACGGCAGTACACCCCAATCATCTGCTGCAAAATCATAGCGACCTGTGCAATTTTACATAATCTCGCTACAAAGGAAGGCACAGAGGTGGAGATCACACATCATGAGGACATTGATGACGACACAGAGGAGGCAGAGCCCCATGGTACAGTGGCAGCAGCAGCTACAGATGGGAGACTGAGACGGGAAGAGGTCACACAGCTATATTTCTGAGTGAGTAATGAGACACAGGCAGGCAAAGTTATTGGTGTACGTAGTTTATTAATCACTACGCTACTGCATTGATAGCACACATTGGGCACACAATATCAAACTGTCCATGACTGTGCTGTCACGGTTAACACCACCGTGACCTCTTCCTCGGGTGGAGGGCAAAGTCAATGTTTGTGGCCACGGACCACAGGGCGGGACTGCTGTGGCTGTGTGTCAATGTTCTCGGTGTGGCCTGTCTCACTTCCCCGACGCCTGCCGCTCCTATGTAAGTCTTGCACAGGAGTACTTGCGCCACTCCTGCTGGTGGACCCCTCACTTTCCAACACACAAGTGTCGCCTCCAGTGCCAGTCTGTTGAGCGAGCACGAGCTCCATTGCAGAGGTCATCCTGGCCATTCCTACAGATAAATTTGTGCAGCACTGCACAATGGCATCCTGCATCGCCACTGACCGTCTGCACAGCATGGTGGTAGCAGTAGCAAACCTGTTCAAGGCTTTTGTCTGCTGCCGCACGTCAACATGAGCCTTGCGTCTCTCCAAATGGTCCCTGTCCAACTTGTCACACTGGACAGTCATGCACTGTGTTATTTCAGAAATGCCAGACGCCATTGACTGCATGCTCTCTGATATTTCCCCTATGCCCTTGCCTACTGCATCGAGCTTTTTGTTTGTTGTGCGTGCCTGCCTCTGAACCCCCATCATTGCTTTTGCCTGCAGGTGCTGTACTTTGACCATGGTGGCCTCCAGTCCGCAGAAGACCCCCTGATCCTGACGCACATCCTCTGCCTCACGTGGCCTTCGCCTTCGGACACTGGCCCGCAAAACTCTGGGAGTGGCCAGCTGCTCGGTGTTGGCTGTTTCCTGTGTGTCACCCTCCACCTCCTCCTCCTCCTCAGATGTTTCCAGTATTCTGCGAGGGGGCACATCAAGGCGCCTTGCCCTTCCCAGCACTGGGGATGGTGTTGTGGGGGTGGGGGACTGTGCAGCCGCTCCTGTCTCCTGACTCCCAAATAACAGAGGGGACTGTGGATGTGGTGCTGTTGGCTCCTCAGGTGACTGGGCTGCCTGCTCTTGGTCCTTCCCTCCGTGTGATGTGCTTGGTCCAGCTCCTTCCCTCCTCTTCTCTCTATCCTCTGCTGTGCTGCGCATTGACTCTCCTGTGGACAGACATGGACATTGTGTCAGTGGAGTTGTTCACCTGTGTCTCATGATAAAACACACTACTATTGCACTTTTGCCTGTCTCTCAATTTGCCTATGCTAGTTGTCTGTTGCTCCCCTTGCTGCAAGGCATGCTGACTGCTCAGAGGTATCTGCCCATGACTACATTTCCCAGGATGCATCGCAGGACATTAGTAAAACCTGTTCTGGAGTATGATTTGGGCACACAGAGTGTGTGAGGGGAATAGGTAAATGGGTTAATGACAATGTACTTGCATCTTACCTTGTTTCTTTGTGCCTCTTGCTGAGCTGTCAGCGTCCCCGATGCCGTGGATGCATTCCTGCTCAAGGGTGGATGCCACCATCTCCTCGATGTCGCTGAGTCGTGGGGCTTGGTTTCTTCCTCCCCCTGTTACAGCACATTCCTTGCGGTGGGCAGCAAGTTTCTTCTTGGTGATGATGCGGATGTCATACCACCGTTTTTTAAGATCTTCAAGGTCACGGTGGGTGACACCAATGGCATTTACCTTGCCTTGTATTTCTATCCAGGTGCTGTGCTTGATGGATTCTGCTACATGCAGTGATAGCTTCCCAAATATCTTGCTGTAATTTCTTGCCACCTCTGCTACAAGCACCTGCAGTTCTTCTTGGCTGAACTTCTGCTTCCTTTTGCGCTCTGCAGCATCCCTCTGTGCATCCTGACTCTCCATGGCGCTGTGTTGGTTAGCTCAGGGAAGCCTGCTCCACACTCTGTCCTCCTGCTCTCCTGACTGTTGGTTTCTGCACCTGCATGGGCGTGGCCAGTCCCAGGTACTGGGGAGGGGTGCTTGAATCTGATTGGTTGATTCCCCAGTGCCTTTGGAATTGGGTGTGGTTGGAGTTCCTGATTGGTTCACAGGCTCACATGTTTGTCAGTTTCAAATTTCCGATTCGGAATTTACCGACTCGGTATTTACCGAATCGATATTTACCGACTCGGTATATTCCGATTCGGTACTACCCATTCATTCCTATGGGCCATGGACCCGTTGGTATGTATGGGTTTTACCGATTCGGATTTTACCGAGTAGGTAAATACCGAATCAGTAAATACCGATTTCAGATACCGAGTGATTCCGAATCGGTAATTTTTTCCGATTTTTTATCTACATCTCATTTTCCGATTCTGAAATACCGATTCGGTATGACTCGGTATTTTAGAATCGGTAAATTAGATTTACCTACATCTGGCCCAAAGTCAGTAGCGGCTCCTCCGTTATGGCAGAGAAGTGCCGCACAGCTTGATGTGGGCTCAGCAGGCACAAGCATTAATAAAATCGCACTAAATACAATTTTTATTTGGTCACAAGCTTGCGCTGTTACAGTGCAAGGGCAGGGGGCGGGGTTGATTTGTGCAATTGCACTATTACTTCAGCCCCTGCCAGTGCGCATGTCAGATTGGCCCCCTGCCTACAGTCAGGCAATCTGACGTGCGCACTTTAGAGCCTGCAAACTCAGGGCTGGGAAACAACCGAGGGATTGCAGCTGCAGATCTCCAGCCTCAAAATGAGTGCTAGGTAAGCCTGACCCAACCAATCCAGCAGCTGCAGGAGTAGTAGCAGCTCCAAGATTGGTTGGAATCGCGTTGCACAAGGGAGGAAGTACTTCTCTTGTCTGCTGGAGTCACCGCTGAGGAGAGACACTGGACGTGGCTCCGTGAAACATATATGGTGATTTTTTGGGCATCGCGCCTCACCATGTTTTGATGTTGCTGACCGCCACTGGATAAAGAATTTAGGCAATCAGTTGTTTTAAGGAAATAACACAAAATTCCCTACACCCATTCACTGTAAGAGAACCCCTTGTCTATTACTTCAAGCTAGCCACAGAGGCCTCTAAAACAAAGACCAAATAACACAGAAAAGAGGTCTAACTCACACTCAGACGTCTCTGTGAAGTTGTTCGAAAATGTTGGAGCAGGTTCAACTATTTTTTCAAAGTCTACTTTCTGGCATGCTGGCTACCTCACTGAAGCAGCCAGTCCACTTGCTATCTGTTTTTCTTTATAGCATTGATCTCCCTCTTCCTTGTTAATGTGTCTAGGTTGAGGTCTGGGAGGACAGGAAGTGGCACTCACCCAGACACCCCAATTGTGCTTCAATCGCTGCTCTCAGAATGTTATCTCTCATAAAATCAGAGCTGTGTCAAAGACTCACACTGTCGCTTCATCACTCTTCTTCCTGGAGGAGAGATGAGCAGTGTGAACAACCAGATGCGCATCCCTTTCCCGCAGTCCAAGCAAAGCATCTTCTATAGAGCGCTCTTTCTGTAGTAACTGTGCCTGGAAATGTGATGGTACGCCTTTCACTCTTCCCGCCCATCTTTACAATTCTCATAATCCTATTGCCTTCCAAGGTCTGCAAGTTCTGCACCTCTATGCTTAGGGCCTCCACCAATGAAGCTTTTTACATCACTTGCTTAGGTTCTTTTTCCAGATCCTGCTCTATGCCATTAGGGTCTCTAGTTTGTCCTCCCGTGCCTTTCCAGTGGATCTAGTCACCACATTTCTCTCTGCAATATCAGAACTCAAGTCTGGTGACTGGGCATCAGAGAACCCTTTAAACTATTGGAAAGCCAGCTTCCTCTGCAGGAATCTCAGCTGTATCACAGTGATCCTTGCTGCTGGTACTTCTTTTCAGAGTATAGAATGTCCCTTTTTTTGTTTTCGTCGCTTTGTAATTTTAATAACAAAGATGTCTCAGGAGGGGCCCAGATATCTAGCCACAGTTGGTCTGATCTATCCCATTGGATGCCAGTCATATCTGTGCCACCCACAGGCCTTGCGCTCAGGAGCAGACCAGGGACCCACCAGAGAGCCACCTACTCGAGCTGTCCCACAGGTATGGGTGGGTCTTCCTCTAATGGATTGCTGCTTCAGGTCTTCCACGGCATGTCCTACCACTTGTATTCGTCCCTTCTGCACCAGTGTGAAGCTGGAGTGAGTGGCCTCAGTTCAGCTGCAGTCCACCATTAACAGGATGTTGGTGGCACTTTTAGCACAAAAGTGGGCCCCTGCATCAATGCACTGCCAAGAGAAGACCCACTGCTGTTCCCTGCCATGTACTGTTCTGGTGTTCAGAAGGAAGCATCAGGACTGCGTTGTTTGGTTTATAATCTACAATTGTATTGAATTTAATGCTCCTTATCTGATTGTGCTGCACTGATTGAATTTTGCTGCAATGTACCTGACAAATCGTGGCCTGCCCATAGTGCACTACTGCAGCGCCGGACGCATTAGTTGTCAAGCGGTTCCCGTAAGTCAGAGAGGGGCCACCATTACCGGTTAGTGGGCTAGTTGTTTTGCCACACGCCATAAAAGGACGCGCTTGCGCAGCGGACGCGCCGCTAGCATGCCGCTGGCACGCCTAAGTCAAGCCTGTCTATGTCTGTCCGTGCTCAGACCGCTCTCAGCGCCAGCCCCCCTGCCCATTTCAAGGCAGACAATGCCACCCTTCTAAGGTACTCCAGGGCCCACCTACTTGACCTGAACCCTGATAGAAGGGACATTTGATGTAAGTGTCTCACATTTTGTATAAAGCCCATGTCCCTTCCAGACGCCTGTCCAAACTGCAACATCACTCTGCCTCTAGCTCTATATGACAGAATCAGACCTACTAAGTCTCCTAAAACGACTAAACCAGAGAAGCATAAGGGAAAGTTGATAAAATGTCTACTGGTCAATGCCAGATCCTTGGTAAAGCACAGTTTAGAGTGTGCAAGTATCATGGGAGAACATGATATAAAACTGGCGTTCATCTAGTAAGCCTGGACAGGTGAAGTCTCAGGTCCCGACTTAGTCAACGCTACACCACCTGGATTCCTCTGTCACACATTAAACAGGCCTACTGGTCAAGGGGTGGGGGACTGTAATAATACATCACAATTCCCCTAAAGCAGCTTTTCATACAGCCTCTAATTTGTCCTGTGAGGTTCTCTCTTTAAGCTTTGGTCTATCTCCACATCATTCTTTCATGGGCATCCTACTGCATAGACCACTAGGGTCCAGGAACTAATTCCTAACATCAATCAGAACTCTGCTAGAAGAAGGGCTCTGTACCAACTCATTCACCATCCTGAGGGACATTAATTTCCATCTGGAAGCCCTCATGGATTTAGATACAACAGCCCTACTAGATATGATGAGCAGTGCTGATCTGCTATAACATGTGAAGAGTCCCACCCACATTGCAGGACACACCCTGGATGGGAACTTTTGCAATCATCCACAAATAACCCACAGGTTTGCTTCCTTCTGCTGCCTCTTGTCTGGACTGACCATGCAGCAATCCAATTTGAGTTAATCCTTCCCGCCTATCACCATAAACTGGGGGGCCCAAAAACCAGATAAAGATGAGGGCTTGGAACAGAATTAAGGGTACTGAACCAGAAGATTTGCTCCGTACCACCTCCGGCGCATTGCCCGCAGTCCTGGTACACCAACTGAGTGGAGACAGCCTGCAAAGAATTAGCTCCAGCGAAAATCTTGTACCCCAAATGATCCCAACCAACCACACCTTGGTACACGGAGGAACTTAGGAAGCAAAAACGTATTTGCAAACGTCTAGAGCAAAATTGAAGGTAAGAATACAATGAAGCTGAGAAAGAAATCTCATGTTTTTTTATTTATTTTTTATTTTTATTGTTTTCAAAGTACATAAACATCCAAACTCAACATACAGCCATGTGAGCATTCCATGAGTAATTTGCAGATAACAGTGATCCGTTTAGCAACATGTGATATATGAAACATCGAGGAGGTCAAACTTCAAAAGGCATTGACAATTTACAGGCAAGCATATGAGACAAGTCAAGTGCACATTTAGAGGAAATATATGCAAGTATTAGACCAGTTCTTCTTCTCACTGGGTATATCATAATATGGTGTTGCTAACCTTCGCATCTTATTACTTATGATAAGGGCATTTCCCCAGTCTCATCAGGCATGCTCCCCCCTACAGCTGTGTTCAGGGCACCACTCATTCCCTCAGGTTCGGAGCTGTCAGCTGCTGAGCATAGGAGGTAGGTCTGCAGGGGCCCCCAGATGTCCTTGGGTCTAGATGCCAACGGCTGGGTTTCTGCATAGATGGCAGCCTGTTCCTGACAGTATATAATGTCTTGCATCCAATCCTTAAACTTGGGGGCTCTCCCTCTCCCCCAACGACATGCCAGTCTCCTTTTTGTCAATAATAAAGCAATATTAAGGAATTTTCTACAGCTTTTAGGAATAAACGCAGTGTGACCTAGCAACATGAGTAATGGGGCTCTGTCAAATGTAATATCTAGCATAGCCTCTAGGGCCGTGTGGATTTGAGACCAATATCTCCCTACAGCAGAGCATCCCCAGGCCAAGTGGTAAAAACCAGCTCCAGGGCTCCGACACCTCTCACACCGAACAGTATCGGAAAGCTGGAACCTGAACTTCCTTTCAGGAGTGTAATAGACTCTTTGCAAGAATTTATAATGAATAACCTTAAACCTGCAACTGGCTGAGATGTTATGTGTTAGTTCGCAGCAGTACTGCCATTGCTCGTCCGTGATGTCAATCCCCAAGTCCGTGCTCCAATACTGCCTGGCCGAACCATCTATCCCCGACGCTGGGACGTTATACTGTTGTACAAGCTAGACACTAAGTGTGTGCCCTCCATGGAACGCAGTAGGGCAACTAGCAGAGCCAGTCCTTCAGGCTCCTTGGGAAATTCCGGCAGGATAGTCCGCATGCCCTAATGCAATCTCACATAATAAAAAAACTCCAGTGGCGTGGTGGATGTGGCCCCAAAAAACAGTTCCTTTGAGCGAAACACCCCGTCTAAGAACAAGTCCCTCCAAGTATTAACCTGCATTCATTTACACATTTGTTGAAACCCAGATTCCTGTAGGAGCCCAGGTTCGGGTGGTAAGTAAGTGGCAGGCGTGGGGCATATAACATTGGGGCATCTAAGATGCGCGCAATACGCCACCAGGCGTCTATCGTACACGTCACCGTTGTAGGTGGCATTTCGAGTATTGTAGCAGGGCCATGCAGGATTCCACTCAGGGGGTAGGGTTGGGCAATCTAGTCTTCCACAGCTATGTGGGGCATGAATGGTGTGGGCATCATCCAATGGTATGCGTAGTGCGCCTGTGCGGACTTATAATAAACCTCAAAGTCAGGGATGTCGAACCCCCCCTTGTTACAAGGTTGTGCCATGACCTTCCATTTCAACCTTGGTTGTCTCCCGCCCCAGACTAAACGAATTAGCTCTGATCTCAGCGCTTTAAAAAAGAAAGCACCTGGGCAATATGGGATGTTAAAAAAAAAATACAAAAACCGAGGTAATATCACCATTTAAATGAGTGACACCCTGCCAGCCATTGAGAGGGTCAAGGATATCCAGCGGAACACAGTAGAGCTCAGTTTTGAAATAGCAGTACCTTAATTCAATCGTAATGTTTCATCATGGTCCTTGGATACCTGAATAGCCAAATATCGTAAGTCCGACTGACACCACTCTAAAGGAAAATCCAGGGGAAATACGGTGACAGCAGGGGTAAGTGGGAAGAATTGAGATTTACCCCAATTAATGGCTATCCCAGACATTTTACGGAAAACTAAGAATTCGCGTAACAGGGTGTTTAAATTACGCTGAGGGTCTTTAACATACAAAGTGATGTCATCAGCGTACAACGAGATAGAAATCTGGCGTTGAAAACACTGGAAGGCACTTTCTCGATGAAGTTGTCGGAGCCTACAGTCCAACGGTTCCACCACAATCGCAAAAAGGAGGGGGGACAGAGGACACCCCTGACGAGTGCCCCTCGTTATAGATACCGAAGAGGAAAGGCATCCGTTTATTAACACTCTAGCAGTGGGCTGAGTGTACAGCAGGTGCACCCAAGCAAGATAAAACACTCGGAAATCCCATTTTTTGCAGTACAGTAAAGAGGAAGCTCTACTCCACAGAATCAAATGCCTTAGAGGCATCATGAAACACGGCACCTACCGGGAGTTCCGGAGCTACCGTTTGGATAAGGGAAAATAGAGTGCGCAGATTATGAGTGGTAGCCCTACCCGGACAAAGCCCGATTGGTCTGGGAGAATTATTGTGGTCATTAGTAACAACAACCTGGTCGCCAGTACTTGAGCCAAGATCTTTACATCACAATTCATCAGGGACAAGGGACGGTATGAATCACAGACCTCATGATTTTTGTCCGGTTTTAACAGTGAGGTGATCACTATCTCGCGCTTGCACGGAGGAAGTATCCCTGTCTCTAATGATTCCTCAAATACTTCATGCAGCACCGGGGCCATAATGTCTATGTAACATTTATTAAATTCGTCTGGCAGCCCATCTAGTCCCGGCGCCTCACCATTCTTAAGGGATATTATAGCTTCGCTAATTTCGTCAAGTTTAAGGGGAGCACTAAGGAAGGACCTGTGAATGTCGCTTAACCAACATAGAGCAATGTCTCCCATAAAGTCATCTAAGTCAGCGATGCCTGGACTGTGTGTTGTGTAGAGGTTTGTGTAATGTGAGGTAAAAATATCTAGGATTTTGGCATTATCTCTGCACATCTCTCCCCTAGCCCAGTTATTTCCAATATGTTTGTACTGCCTCGCTGGTTGCGTGTAATCTCAGATAGAGCCTTCCCAGTCCTCTCGCCCACGCTATATTTACGTGCTACCCAATAGCGGCCCCGGAATTTAGCCTCCCGCGCTGCTTCCTCCTCATATTCCGATAGTTTGGCCCTGAATTCACTTTGTGACTGACCCGTAGCGCCAGCCTGCATACTACGTTCCAACTTCCGTAAGTCGTCTTCCAAATTATGTAGCGTCCTCTGTATATCTCGCAGCACCCCGTCACTCTTAGATATACAGTAGCCGCGGACTGTGACCTTAAACGCCTCCCAAATGACTTCTACACTGGCCACAACACCCATAAGAATATTATTCAGGGACACACCAAAAACCAAAGTATGACGTTTACAGTCTTTTATTAAAACAGAAATATGATATTAAAATTTCAGAAAAAATCAATCAATTCTTCTGAAAACATACAGTGTCAACAATGTAAATTACATTTCATACTAATAAAAAGTTTTTTTTAAAGCACATAAATAACATTTTCTAAATTAAAAAAGAAAACTACATAAGGATCTAAATGCGGAACAAATACAATACAGTACAGTGATATCAGTAACACAAAGTATACAAAACAAAAAACACCCCAATGATAATACTCGCTCGAATGTTGTTTCAACCAATTAGTGGGATCCAATAGCCTTACTCAATTTGCATATTAATACCACAGTTGTTAAATTTGTATATAGTTGGTATCTTCTAGGCTTTGTTGGATTCTCTATCTTTCCGTGCGTCGACGCGTTTCGGTGTTGGTACCATGGATACGGTCACACCTTCCTCAGGACAATTAATAATGAGGTCCTTAGTTTCACAAAAAAAGGTTTCTTGCTTTAAGGATCTTGACGAGATGACACCATAGTGTACTTAAAGTCTCCCTTAGCAACCAGTTTCACTAGGTAATGGAGATGTCTCTTAGCGTGGCGAGTTATGGATCATTCTTATCTTTTACTAGTGAATGAAGCGTTTTCGTTTATTCCGTGTGTTTGTAAATATTCTCGTGTTACCATACGCTCTTCGGTTTCCATGTATAGATACTTCGCGGGTATCTTCTCTTTAGTTTAAAGATGATTTCCCGCACTTGTCACTGGCTACAGGGGGTGGCTGTTTTGTGCGTATTTCAGCGGTTCCAAACCAGATATGCTCCGCCGCCTTATCGCACCGTGCTTTCCCTCCAGTGTGCCGGTTGATATACCCCTGTAGCCAGTGACAAGTGCGGGAAATCATCTTTAAACTAAAGAGAAGATACCCGCGAAGTATCTATATGTGGAAACCGAAGAGCGTATGGTAACACGAGAATATTTACAAACACACGGAATAAACGAAAACGCTTCATTCACTAGTAAAAGATAAGAATGATCCATAACTCGCCACGCTAAGAGACATCTCCATTACCTAGTGAAACTGGTCGCTAAGGGAGACTTTAAGTACACTATGGTGTCATCTCATCAAGATCCTTAAAGAAAGAAACCTTTTTTTGTGAAACTAAGGACCCCATTATTAATTGTCCTGAGGAAGGTGTGACCGTATCCATGGTACCAACACCAAAACGCGTCGACGCACGGAAAGATAGAGAATCCAACAAAGCCTAGAAGATACCAACTATATACAAATTTAACAACTGTGGTATTAATATGCAAATTTGAGTAAGGCTATTGGATCCCACTAATTGGTTGAAACAACATTCGAGCGAGTATTATCATTGGGGTGTTTTTTGTTTTGAATACTTTGTGTTACTGATATCACTGTACTGTATTGTATTTGTTCCGCATTTAGATCCTTATGTAGTTTTCTTTTTTAATTTAGAAAATGTTATTTATGTGCTTTTAAAAAAAACTTTATTAGTATCACATTTAATTTACATTGTTGACACTGTATGTTTTCAGAAGAATTGATTGATTTTTTCTGAAATTTTAATATCATATTTCTGTTTTAATAAAAGACTGTAAACGTCATACTTTGGTTTTTGGTGTGTCCCTGAATAATATTCTTATGGGTGTTTTGGACACAAAAGAGTAATTGTCCCTTGCACACTGCAATCTCTAGTACTATTCCAGGGATTTTCTCTAGACTTACTTGGTCACATAGTACCCTGTTCCCTGGAACACGAGGGGTCTTCTCTCTTACCTTGACATATCAACATTCGGGCCATAACAATTAACAATGGTAACGGTCTCATGACCCAGTCTACCCCACAGAATGACATATCATCCAGAAGTATCCAGTATCTGTCCAAGAGGCGTAAAACGGCACATCTTTCTTAATCAGTATCGCCGTTCCCCTGGCATAGGATGAAAAAGAGGAAAACAATCAGACCGTGGCCCGTCTACTAGCAAAGGTGCTGCGAGAATGTGGGTGTACATGTGTCTCCTGCAATAGTAAAACTTGGATATTATGCCTATCTGCATACGCCAGTATCTGTCTATATTTCCTAGCATCCCTAAGCCCTCTGATGTTCCAAGACAATATACGAATTGTCGATTCAGATTCTCCCTGTTCCACAATCACGTAGGAAATGTAGATAATTCTGCATCATTGCAATAATATTTGACCACCGCGGCTGTCGGGCCTACGTTCAAAGTCAACTCACAACAAACATCCATACATGTCTCGCATTTTGCACACCCCCTGTCCCCCCACCCCCTCCCACTGAAGCATCCCAAACATGCCAGTATTATACCATCCCGCCCCCTCCCTGCCACAACCAAATAATGCAAACTGCATTAGGAGTATTCCCATTGGGACATAACTACCCAGGTGGCACATTGAAGCCCTAACCCCACGCCGGAGATCAAGTATGTAACCAGCCTCCAGCTAGAGGCAGGGGTGTCCAGAATATGTCAGTTGTGTGTTACTCAGGATCCATAACAAACATGCAATAGCAAAACATTAAAACTTGCGTAGTAATTCAGGAGAGTTCAAGCTGGGGCATCCATGCAGTTAGACATCACAGGAGCAGAGGCCAACCGGGCCTCCGGCGGTCAATCAGGACCCCACGTTTAAACTTCTCGCGATGTGCTGCACCACGGTTTATCATTCCAAGTCTGAGAGTGGCGCTCCTGCATCTCCCTCTTGCTCCCCATCCCGCACATTGCACCGCTGCAGTGTCTTCAGAAACTTTTCAACGGATTGCGGGGTGGTATGTATGGTCTGTTTCCCCTGGTGTGTCACACGGAGCTTTGCAGGGTAGAGTAGCGCATAGTCCACCTGCGCCTGCCGCAATTTCAGCTTAACACCGTTAAACTTCCTCCTCTCCTCTTGTACTCGCGCAGTGAAGTTAGGGAATATGGTGAATGTAATGCCCTCGAAGGTGAGTTGTTTCTTTTCTCTAGCTACCCTCAAGGCCACATGTCTATCGCTGTAGTTGAGGAGTCGGGCGATAATAGGTCTTGGTGTGGCCCCAGGTGGTGGTCTCGGACCTAACTATCGGTGGGCCCTCTCAACTATAAATTGGGGGGAAAGCATTCCCTCATCTGTGATCGCCATCAGCATCATCTCAACATAGAGTTCCATCTTTCCAATGTTGGTACTCTCCGGAACTCCCAATATACATATGTTGTTGCGTCTGCTGCGGGCTTCAATGTCCTCATTCTTGGCATCGATAATGCGCATGAGCTTATCCATTTGTGCAACAGTGTTTCTCAGTTGCACCGTGACATCCTCTGCGTTAGATATTCTTTGCTCTGCTTCTTTAATTCGGGTATCATGTGTATCAAGCCTGCAGGCCATAGTGTCTATACTGCTGGAGAGGGTGTCCACTTTATCAACCACTGTGGCGAAACCCTGTCGCATTTCAGTAAGAATAGTTTGCCTATCCATAGCTGAAATATGGGCGCTGTTCTCTATTATGTCTGTTCGCCACCCTCTGGCGTCACAGGCACTTTTTTTGTGCCCTTCTTGGACTCAAACGTGAGGCGCGGCTGGCGGACATCCAATTTGCCCATTTTGTGCCTCACCACTTCACGCGGTGTGATTAGGACCAAGTTTGAGGGCGACAGTAGCAACCCACCGATGGTACCAATGTCTCCACAAGCGTCACTGTAGGCTCACCGCTTAGCTGAGGGAGCACGCCAGGGCACATAGGGATCGACACTGTCCAGGCAGGCAGGGTGATGTCACTAGTATCAGCAGGATCCCATCAAGCGCCCATCAGAGCCCACAGCTCAATAGGCCGGCAGTGTGGTGCTCACTGAACGCCAGTCCCCGCCACTGGGAACCGCAACTCCCTCCCAGGAAGTGCACTGTCGCTCCTCTTCACTACGCAGCAACGGCCGGAAGAATGTGCAGCCGATATTGCAAATGGCGGCGCCTCGAGAGCTGGCTCCACTAGTGGAGTAGTGTGGCTCACTCGTTAGAGGCGGCAGGCCTGAGAGCAGAAGTCAGCCTGGGACCAGGGTTCAATTCCCGACGCGGCAGGGTCGTTGACCTTGGTCAGCGGACTCGATAATTCTCGCTTCGGTGCTTACTCTAATCAGGGGTTCCACTCGGCAACTCTGGGCATTAGCTTGCCTAATCTCCACAACGGCCCCACCAATTCCGGGGATGCCTGGCTCCACCTTGGGGACTCCCAGCAAGGGACCATCCCACAGGGAAAGCCAGGACGGGTTCCCCAGAGTTATACAGCGCCGGGACGCCCCGTTGCTGGGGCAGCTGTGCGCTTTACAAGTATACTACATTTACATTTACATTTACTAGCGTCCTATGTATGCGGTAGGGAGCAGTATCACCGGACGCTATCCCCTCGAGAGCACCAAGCGGTTGTGTATGCAGTTCCACCGCCAGTCGGGCCGCAGGCAGCGCCAATTACCCTCGTCAGCTGAGAAGATCAGTAGAGCATCATGTCGCCGCCATTTTATCGGGAAGGCCAGGGCAAGCAGTTACAGCAGCAACGCACACAACAGATCGCGGGCAGTCAGTTATTCCTCCGCTCGTCTGCCCACACTGGAGACACAGCAACAGGAACCTCCTTGGTGGCTCCAACACACTCACCGCAGCCCGGTCACTCCCAGCACCAATAAGGCCCGCAGCATGGCCTTGTCCCCACGTGGAATCCCCGGAGCTCGCGTGAGCCTTTTGTCCGCCCTCGGGCTCCCAGCCCCAGGACAGCTCTCACCGCAGTCGTATGGTAGCAGCCAGTTAAAGCTCGACTGGCGCGGGGGCAGGGTGATCGCCGCAGCGTCCACACCAGTACCCTCTCAGCAATCAGCGAGGGTGGATAGGGTTTCGTTTTTGGGATGAGTACACAGGATAATTGTAGGATAATATTCCGGACTGCGGGAGCCTCACAGAGCCGCGCCCATTCCGCAAGCGCGCCACCTAGCGCCCCCTAAATCTCATGGTTTGTAAACAATTAGTAATTAACATAAAAAAGCTTTCTTTGCAAAACTTATCAAATTAGCCAAAAGTTCTTCTAAAGAACTGTTTAGAACGGTATCTAGGCTGGCTTCTCCTGTTCCACCTAAGATTCAGTCAGGCCAAGAATTGTGTGAGGACATTGCCACATTCTTCTTGAAAAAGGTGGAAATCATCTTTTCAGCCTTCAACCTCTACCTGATAGGACAGATAGAAGCCTCTATTGAAGGAATCAAGCAAGCAAATGGCCTCCGTCCCCCTTTTGATAAATTTGCTCCACTTTCAACAAATGAAACAAAAATGCTTCTTACGTCCAACCGGCCAAACAAAGTAGGAAAATCTGGGCAAATGCAAGGAAAAAGCCCTGGTCCTAGCAGCTCCAACGTCTGCTGCATGCTTTTAAAAACAATATCCTTAATAAAACACCTGTTAGACTTCTATGACCTTGTCCAATCCCAAGACATTGATGTGGCATTTGTAACAGAAACCTGGACAGATGAGGGTTCTAGCCCAGATAACGTTGCTTCCACACCCCCCGGATACGCTGTATACAGACTGGACAGACATAATTCAAACCACTAAATACCAAAGGCTTTGAGGCCTTAACCTTCTCAGTCCAACCGCCAGAGGCATCAGCTTTTAAGGGGATGCTAATTTATCGCCAGCCTGTACTCGGGAGTAGCTTCACCAATAATCTTAGCATGACGATTGAATCTCTAAATATTAATAATAAAGTCACAGGTCTAGGGGATTTAAATTTTAATTTGGAACAATCTACCGACCCTGAAACTCAAAAAGTGATTGATACTATGGACGCCTTCGGACTCACGCTTATTAATAAGGGCCCAACACATAAGGCTGGATATATGTTGGATGGCATCTTTTCTACCGATGATACCATCACACTCCCTCCACCCTTTGCAGTGACATGGTCTGACCACTGGGTGATTAAATGGCTAATAAAGATAGAGAAAAACACCCAACACAGCCCCCCATTCAACAAGTAAAAGGTAGAGCCTGGCTTAAAAAAAGCCTTGCAGAACTAGGAGAGGCCACTACCTCAAACCCCTGTGAACTAGGAGACAATGAAGAGGAGAATGCAAAGTCTTGTTCGCTCTGGTTAAATACCGCTTTAGATATCGTAGCACCAACCACTACTAAAAACCCAAATGGGAGGAAAAAGTCACAGTCATGGTATAATGAGAAGTTCAGGCTATCCAGGCAGGATTGTCGCAGGCAAGAGCAAAGATAGAGAAAAAATTATGAGGCCGAAGAAAGGATAGTTTATGAAGCTAAACTAACAAAGCATAAAGAGAACATTCTAACAGCAAAGACCATATATTTCACAGAGCACATTAAAGCCGTTGGTGATTCTAATAAAACGCTCTTTTCCATGATAAAGAAACTGGTTACACTAACCAGTGCTAATCACGTTGGGATAAACCAAGATTTTGTGACACGTTAGCTAGCTTCTTTCAGGACATGGTTGTAAACATTTACAATACATTTGCGGCACACAAAAGAGTGAATCATCAAACTGAACAGATGATAACCAATTCAGAGGACAGAAAGAGTTTCTCCATTTTTATGGCCCCTTTGGAGGAACAACTTAAAGACCTAATTCTGTCAATAAAATCTGGCTCACCATATGATCCTTGCCTGCCCAATGTAATGCATATGGTGCCTGCCCAAGTGGTAAAAAATGTAGGATTCCTCATTAACCATATGTTCACAAATGGGACCTTCCCCGATCAGTGGAAACTTGCCTCTATTCTCACACTTCTTAAGAAAGACAATCTGAACTCCGCAGACCCGAACAATTACCGGCCCGATTCGAGGCTCCCTTTCGCGGCCGAATTGGCTGAGAAGATCATGAACCAACAAATTTCAAAATATATATAAGAAAACTCATTGTTAGACGATATGCAACACAGTTTTCGGAAATATCATAGCACTGACTCAGCACTAATTGTGGCAACGGAAGACATACGTGAGATTCTAGATGGAGGGGGGACGGCAGCATTAATGCTGCTGGACCTCTCCGCTGCTTTTGATACGGTCAGCCATGAGATCTTGGATCTGGGGGTAAAAGGCATGGCTATGGACCTCCTAAAATAATTTTAAACGAACCAATAGCAAAAGTTACTATAGCCAACTGTGTCTCCAGGCAATTTTCCCTACCATGAAGAGTATCACAGGGATCAGCATTGAGCCCTACACGTTTTAATCTATATGTCACGCCACTGGCATCGATTATCAAAACGTAGGCTTTACCGTGTCCTCATATGCTGATGACACCCAAATTGTGGTGTCTCTAACTAACAGGGAAAAGAACGCTAATGGGGCATTTAGTTCATGCATGAATAATGTGAGCAACTGGATGGACTGTAACTGTCTGAAGTTGAATGCCTCAAAAACCGAGGTTAATATCTTCGGCAACAAGCCCTCTCTCTGGACACCTGACTGGTGGCCGCCGGAGCTAGACACACTGCTCACACCTTCGACTAAGGTAAAAAACCTCGGAGTGGTACTGGACAATAAGTTAAAACTTAAAGAGCAAGATAATAAAATAACATCTGCTTCTTTTTGCTACATTAGAATGCTAAAAAAAATCAAAAAATATCTACCCCCCAATCTCTTAAAAACAGTGACCATGGCTTTGGTCCTCACACGGATAGACTATTGCAACAGTCTCTATCTCACCCTCACATCACGCCTTCGGATCAGGCTCCAGATTCTGCAAAACGCAGCAGCTTGATTCAGTTTTAAAATACCCAAACATGAATCAGCGAGAGAAGCCATCAAAACACTACCCTGGTTGCCAGTCAGACAACGGTGCAAATTCAAAGCCCTCTGCATGGCGTATGAATCCTTGCATGGAATAGGGCTTGACCAATTCATGGAGAGATTTAGATGGTATGTACCGGCAAGAACATTGCGCTCAGGCTCTGCCAGGAGCATGGTGGTCCCCACATTTAAAAAGGCCACGGGGGGAAGGAAAGCATTTATAGGACAACAGCCATGCTGTGGAATGACTTGCCACTTTCCTTAAAAACAGCCACCTCTCTTCTGAGTTTCAGGAGGACACTAAAGATGCGGCTTTTCACACAGGATAGGTAAAACCTCCCCGTCCCGGTTCACTATAGTGTTTTGCTCAGCTGCTCTTTTTGATTAGAAAATCACAGCGCCAAGACACCTCTGGGCACAAGCTGGGCTTTATAAATTAAGTTTACGTCACATTACGTCAGTCAGATCAGGCTCTCCCTATGACCCCTGCCCTGTAACAGTGGTTGAATTAGCTCCGGAACCTATTGCCACATCACTTACCTCCTTTTTTAATGTTATGTTTAAATCAGGGCACTTCCTCAAAATTTGGAAAATAGCCTTCCACTGCTAGTAAAACTGGCAGAGAAAGCAATGAACCCCAAGCTTAGTCCTTTTCTTCATGAAAATTAGGCTCTAGGTCCTACTCAATATGGGTTCAGAGAAGGACACAGCACAGAGTCAGCCCTTATAAAAGCAACAGCAGAAATTAGGTCAGGCAGCATTAATCATGTTGGATCTCTCAGCGGCCTTCGGCATGGTCCATCATGACCTCTTGATGGATCGTCTGTCGGAGTGCGGGTTCAGGGCAAAGCATGGAAGTTACCTAAAACCTTTCTAACCGACAGAACGCAAATTGTGTCTGTGGATAAACCCCACTGTAAACCTTCTTCCCTACCTTGTTGGGTGCCGCAGGGGTCATCCCTTGGCCCCACTCATTTTGATGTTTATGTATAATTCTTGGCCCCCCGATCCGATTCTTCGGCTTCAGTCTCACTTCTTATGCAGACGATATGCAAATTGTTTTGTCTCTGCTACCAGGGCTCGAAGCAGGGAAGACTAAAAGGTGCCATGACTGCATGGAAGCAGTCAAAATCTGGATGACACAGAATTGCCTGAAGCTCAACTCGGGCAAAACTGAGATCATCATATTCGGAAATAATGGCAACTTCTGGACCCCCGACTGGTGGGTGGAAGAATTGGGCACTCTCCCCAAACCACTAGGAAAGCCAAAACCCTAGGAGTTATAGTAGCTGACAGACTAAACTTTGGTGATCAGATAAATGCTACGGCTTCAGTCACCTTCCACTCTCTCAGAATGATAAAAATAAATAAATATAGTCAATGCACTGTCGTTACATCCCTCATCCTATCAAGGCTGGACTATTGTAATGGCCTCTGTTTGTATATTCAAGGACCATATTTAAATAAACTGCAGATTTTGAAAAACGCAGCAGCAAGACTTCTTACGGGCACACCAAAATTTGTCTTGGTTTCCAAGGAAATCAAAGGATTGCATTGGTTGCCAGTCAGGAAACGGGTGCGCTTTAAATCTTTGGGCACAGTTGTTAAGGCTCTACACGGAATGGGACCAGAATACTTGAAACAGCGGTTTCATTGGTACACCCCCAAAAGAACCTAAACTGCTGACAGTACCCCCCATCAAGAAAGCTAGTTGGGGAGGGAGAATTTTCATCTTGTGCTCAGCTAAGGCCTGGAACGATCTCCTCTGCCATCTTAGGAATACCACTGATCTGCTGGTATTCAGAAAGGAACTAAAAACCTGGCTGTTTAACATATAAAATCTTCATAAGTACTTGAAATACGAGGGTAGCAGTCGGTGTTATGACAGCCGCGTGTAACCGCTGTGCTTTAGAAATGTATATAACATAACATAACATAACAGTGTTGTGCTAATGTGGTGCCATACACAAGAATGTCCAAGGATTTTAAATGCTCAAGTCAATACGTTATTTTGCCTCTGGAGCACTCCTAGTTTGCAGAAAAAAGTCAGTTTTTATGTGTTTTGCAGTTATTTGTTTCCACTACTAATTGGTATCGTAAGCCTTACCTGGTCTTCTGGGAGCAGAAAACTATTGCAATTAGGCAACTCTAGACTGCCATAAAATAACAGGGTCTTCATAGGGCCCAGGCTTTGGCATTGTAGCTCTGTAAGAATATGAATCATGACTCCTCATCCTCCCCAGGCTTGCAAGTCAGCTTCCAAATCTTCATCACTTAGTTTAACTCTGGCCTGTATGTCTATCAAACCTCCAGTTTACCCTCTTTATGGTGCTCAAAATATCAGCAAGCTTTACTTACCATCCTTCTACAGGCCTCCTCCTTCTCCTGCCCCAGCTCAGGGTCCTTTTCTCCACCAGTCAACCATTCGCACTACATTGAGGTTTGACCACATAGATTATCAGCGCATAACTTTGTTGTAAACTTCCCAATGCAGTAGGAATATTATGCTGAAATTGTTATTACTGAGGAAAAAAAAATTGATCAGTAGAATGCTTGGATTTATTTCAGCCTCTGGTAATTATTCAGGACCATATTCCAGTCCATCATTTTTATTGTCCATTGTGTCAACTTAGACAGGAACCAGCACCATGCAAATTAACCTTGATCATTCTCCAATGGGAAATGTCCAGCCTAAATGCCAGGCCAAGTCTCCTCTGAGCCAGACTTACAATGCGCTCTGAAAAACAGATCATAGAGCTGTTTGCTTTAGGCAGAAAAAGTATGACTGGTTATACATAAATTGTATGTTCAGCCTTCACATAGCTGAGCTATCTCTCAGTCTACTCAAACGTTAGGCGCCAGACACCTCAGCTATCCCTCAGGTGACAATGCTCCATCACTAAATGACAGAGCCACACCCCAGCATTTCTGCTTTAATTCCTCTAAAATTGCCACCAGCCCAGAGTTTAGTGCTTGAGGGCACCCACTAAATAAATTGAAAACCTTTATACGCAAGATATGAGTTGCGTTATTGGTTAAAAATTGCAATGTGCCCCCCACAGGCAAATTAGCGCTAAACAGACTAACAGCATCAGAAAAGATTTAAAGATAGTCATTAAAATAAATGTTTTTTAGGAGCTTTCCTAAATGTAAAATGATCCTCCATTTTGTGCAGGCAAAGATAGAGTACATTGCAAATGGAGGAAGCAACAATAGAGCAGGCACTTCATGACAAATCATGCAGCCATATTCTGCATCTGTTGAAGCTTGTATATAGCTGGCTCGGAAAGGCCATTGTAGCAAGCACTGCAAAACAACAGTTGATGGACAGAATGCAGAACAATGTCATACATTCACCCCAGTACAGAGATCTGGGCCTAAATCTATCGTTTTTTTGCACTCCACACCACCCCAAGCACTGGCATAGTTCAATCTAGAAATGATGGCAGCAGTACCTTCAAAAGCCTTCATGTGGCACAGAATAAAAAGGTTTTCCTTCGAGATCCTAATTTGTAGATAACAGGATAAAAACAACTGCAACAGCAGAATGAGGCAGTTGGAAATGTCATCATTGTAATCATATCTGACATCTTTAAATACCGCTACATGGGCGGTCTCAGTAACTGAACCAAGCCTCAAATTCATCTGGCTGGCATCTAGAAACTTGTGCTTGTCAAGATGTTTATAAATCTGGTGAACCGGAACTTCTCATTAATTTTAGTGCCTGCTGGCAAAAGAAAGATGAGCCTATTATTGGCTTCTGCCCAACTTTGACTTCTTTTAAGAGGGGGTAGTCAAACCCTTTCTTCCTTGGTCTAGTGACAGAAACAGAAGTTAGGAATGAAGGTAAATGTTGTATATTGTTATGACAGTCACAAGCGTGTTTCTATCTGCTCGTGGCTGTCACAAGTTGACATGGCAGTCACAAGTGTGTTTCCTGCCTGCTCGTGGCTGGCTGTCACGCTATATGATTTTCTTTGGGTTTAAGTGTCGTTCTGAGAGGGTGGTTAACGAGCTAATGCGAAAGATCAGATTAACTTTAACCTGGGACTTGAAAGGATGCAATAAACCTCTCTTCTACGAGAAAACATCTCATTGTGATTTTTAATGATACAGCTTACTTCATTTCTTTACAGTAAAGGCAGGTGTAGCAAATTTAGAGTCTAGACTGGACATACATCATCTGGGGAGCCCAATTTTAGGGAGGTAAACACGAAGTAAACTTTCTCCTCTTCTTTAATCATTGGGAGAGCTGTTATAGGAGAGACAAAAGGGCAAAGGCGTGTAATTATACTGTATGAAACTGGAACTGGGCAATACAGCCATGAATGGCCTTGGTCTCTTGATCTTCTCATATGAAAAAAGAGATCAAATTGTCATAAACTACTTGGGAGGGTATTAGTAATTTTTTTCACGTGGCAGACTGGTGAGATTGGAGGCTGCCTTGAATAGAGCCCTTGAGGAGTTTGAGGCCAGAGAAACCGAATTTGAAATAAAAGAGTTCTTAATAGCAGCAACATACATTTTGTAATGCTAGACATGTCAACAATTATGTGGTGCTTTCAAAGTCTAGTTTATGTGTGCGTACACACAATTTTGTGTTTTCTGAAATACACAATCATATATTTTTTACAAACAAAGATAGAGGGATTTCAGCCCTGTTTTCTTCCCCTGACCTCAGCCGGAGATGCTTAATCTGCCTCTAGCCTGTCCTACTCTTCAACGAACGATGCTTTGCTTTTTATCATACCATTCTTACGGCCTGATTCATGAACCGAAATTGCGCTTGCAATAGCTGCGAAAAAGCTAATGCGAGCGCAATAGTCAAAATCGGTATTCATGAAGGAAATAGCGAATTCGCAAACACAGAATAACGAATACGCAAAATTATTCGCAGAATCCCGGCAGTAGCCCATTTGCGAATCGGAAATAGCGAGGAACCACGGATACAGCGAAAAATGTTGAGAAATCGCAATCGCTATTCGCTAATTGCGAAAAACCCGTAAATCCCAATTTGCGAGGCGCATTTTAAGGACAACCCAAAGCAGGTGGTAACCATCAAAGCCTATAATTTTTTTTTTTGAAAAACCGTTACCCAATCAGGAACAGGTGCTGGCCTGACCAAACACACTTAAGGAGATGCAGCAGCAGCAATAGGAGTCTCACAATGCCAGAACTCTACATGGTGGTCAGGCGGCGAAGGCTACAGCGAGCAGCACGGAGGAGACGTAGGATCCAGGAGAGGATATTCCGCCAGCGGGTCACCCTGCTGGGCCAAACCAGAGAGCAAATATACGCAAAGTACCGCCTGAATGGGGCAATGATCATCAAGCTAATTCAGGACCTTGACCCCCTGATGCAGCACCCAACAAGGCGGACCAATGCCGTGCCCACACATGTCCAGGTATTTTGCAGCCTGCACCTTCTGTCCTCCGGGAGCTTCCAGGGGATAGTTGCTGTTGCAGGGGGGATATCCCAGCCCGCCATGTCCCGCTGCCTGAGGAGTTTCCTAAATGCAATGCTGACCCAGCTACACCACCACATCAAATTTCCCACCAGCCAACAGGAGTTGGATGAGACCAAGCATCAATTCTACAATGTTGCGCATTTCCCACATGTGATAGGATGCATTGACTGTACCCACATCGCCATCTGCCCACCAGCTGAAACGGAGTACATGTACCGCAACCGCAAGTCCCACCACTCCCTCAACATCCAGATGGTGTGCAATGCTAAGACATACATCACGGACATAGTGGCACAGTACCCGGGGAGCACACATGACTCCTTCATATTCCGGCACAGCGGCCTCCACACACGACTGGCCAGGGGAGACTTTGGTGAAGGACACCTACTTGGTAAGTACACTTGGCCCACAATCTTACACTGTGATGAAGTAGCTGCGCTGCACAGGCACTCACCCTCTGCTCCTCTCATGCAGGTGACAGTGGCTACGCCCTCCGTGAATACCTCTTCACCCCATACCTCAACCCTGCTACACCACAGCAACGGCGTTACAATGTAGCACACATACGCACAAGGAATTGCATTGAGAGGACCTTTGGGCTACTAAAGAGCAGATTCCGCATACTGCACAAGACTGGTGGGGCCATGTACTACAGTCCTGATGTGTGCTGCCGAATTGTGGCTGTGTGTGCAATACTACACAACATTGCTACCAAGCGCCGGATACCTGTAGAGATCTCTGGCAGTGAGTCGGAAGGGGACGACCGGCCACCTGCACATGTGCGTCAAGCACGCGGGGAGAATCCAGCTGAAGGACACAGACGCCGCAACCACATCACAATGAACAGTTTCTAGTACACCCACTCCCCTCACCCCACAATTCACAAATGCATGCCAATGGAAATAATGACAGGAGGCCGATGTACAATGCTAGAATAAATATTATTGTTGAAGGCACAATAATAATGACTTTTTGCAATTCTTAACATGTCAGCAGTATTGCGCCATACTCCTCTAAATCATACACAGGACATGCTTCTATCATCAGCATGTCCCTGCCAATGGACAGTAAAGTCAAGTGCGCCTCCGGCGCGCGGCACCCAATCGCCTTTCAGGCTCATCCTCTGGGACGGCACGTGAACCCGCAGTGGGCCTGCTGCTGCGGCGTAGCACACCAACCTGTGAGGCAGACTGGCTGCTGACACTGGAGGTCCCCTCACTAGTGTGGTCCCCACCACCATTGGCTGGGCCGGTTGGATGAAGTGCCAGTACGGCACTGGTGACTTGCTCCAAGACTCGCGCCACATCCTCGCAGCATTGCACCAGCTGCAGCTGCATAGCTAGGCACTGACGTGAGACCCGGGAGGTGGCATTACCAATGACATAGTTAGAGCGCGTGTAGGCAGATAGCCGCGTAAGTAGCTGGCGGTGGCGGCGGCGGGCGGTGTTGCGCTGCGAGATGATGGCCGCAGTGTTCCCCTCCATAGCAGTTGTCATCCGCTCTATCCTGTCCGACACATTTCCTACATTGCGGCCAATGTTGTGGAGCTGGAGTTGCATTGCCCCTTGGCATCGTGCCTGCAGTTGATGGATGCTCAGCATGCGGCGCTCTATGCTCTGCCCTGGCACGCGCACAGCCATCCCCCTCCTGCCGCTGCGTGCTGTGCTCTGCTGGCGAACCCTGCCATGCCGCTGTGCTGCCTGGCCACAGTGGGTGTGCGCACTGTCTCCGCACTAGCAGCACCAGATGTTGAGGGTCCCGCTGGTGGTGGTGTTGCGGTTGACAATGGTGCAGCGCCTGATGGTGCTGGAGCAGATGGTGCTGGTCCAGCAGCAGGGATTGGTGCAGCACCTGATGGTGCTGGCGCAGATGGTGCTGGTCTGGCAGCAGGGATCGGTACAGCGCCTGATGGTGCAGGATGTGTGGCTGTTGGCACCTCCTCTGCATCCTCTGGTGCCTCGTCTATGTGCAGCCTGTCGCTGTCGCTGCTGTTGTTGTCAGCGCCACCTGTGAGGGGAAGTGGACCTAGATTAATTGCATGTATCTGTCACACGTGCAGTTGCTACATGCATGCTGGCTGACATTCCCTGACTGGCTGTGGCATTGCGTACTTTGGGACATGTCTGGCTGCATTGGGGTTTTTGTACATTGTGGGCAGACTACATGTCCCACAATGCTTTTGGGCATGACCTAATGTGCATGGATTGCATGACTTGGGTTGATTATGGGAGGCTATAGGGTCATGGCCATTGTCAGGGGACAGGGTCGCAGTCGCATGCCACTTACCTTGGCTGTCTTGGGTGTGTCGGGATGAGTCCTGAGTGATGACCCCTATACACGCCTCTGGTTCAAGTGTGTCCTCCACACGGTCCTCCAAGGGGGTGTTGGGAGGGACTGTAGGATCTCCACCTCCAGTAGACAGGGTCTCGCCCAGCCTCTCTGCCACCCTCTCCTTGGCACGACCTCGGAGGTCGTACCACCTCTTTTTTAGCTCCTCGAGCGACCTGTGTGTCGCGCCCACAGCGTTGACTTTTGCGCCAATCCCCAGCCACAGTCGGCGTTTCTCCGCTTCAGGCACCCTCCTGGAGTCCTTTCCAAATAGTTTTGTGTAGTTTTCTACCACTCCCTCTATCAGGTGCTCCAACTCCTGCTCACTAAATTTGAGCTTCCGCTTGCGCCCGGTGTTACTGTGCCCTGGTGCTGCATCCTCTGCCATTGCTGCAGTCACAAAGAGAGGATTTCAAAGTTTGGAGGTGTTCTGGAAGGAGCTCTGTGAGATGCAGCCTCGAGGTCTGCCTCACTGTTCTGTTTGGGGGTGGGAACTGCCAGCTTCCTGGTTGTGATGTCATCACTGTGCTCAAAATGCGACTTCCCGTTTTAGCGATCTCGCTATTAGCGAGATCGCATTTAGCGAACTCGCTAATAGCGATATCGCAATTCCTACACGGATTTTGACGGAAATAGCGATTTTCCAGCGATTTTTGAAATTCGCTAACGCTTTTTGCGGCCGTGTGCGAATCGCTTTATTTTCTTGCAGATTTTGATGAATGCCGGTCTGCGAATTCTAAATTGCGACTCGCTGTCAATCGCTATTTAGAATTCACAGAATTCGGTTTTCATGAATCAGGCGGTTAGTGTTTTTTTTAGCACTACATACAGCATGCTGACCGGTTCAGAGATAAGGGTCTCATTTAGAGGTTGGCAAACTGGGAGAACCAGCATTACTATGTGGTGCATCCATGACACCAAACTCGATCTTCCCCTATTCTATTTAGAGTTGGTGGAATAGCCGTGTTTACACTGGTGGAGCCTTTGCTGGCACTGCAGATGTAAATCTCTGACATTGTGGAACATCTACCAAGGACCTGAAAAGTCACAATGATGGTGGGCCCAAGCTATTAAGGGCAGGATTACCAACACTGACTTTCCTTGCCCAAGGCATGGTGGATACAGACAGAGAGCACGTAGAATGGCCAACATATGCAGGAACAAAGCTCCCTGCGCATAAGGCCACCTATAGTTTGTATTGAGAAAACAAACTCCTGCTTTGAGAGTTTATTTTCTCAAAACAAATAATCCTGCCAATTAGATGCTATAAAAACAGTGCCCACATGGCAAGCCTGCCTTGTCTAAATAAAGCTTGGCACCATGAGGTTACCAGAAGCTTGCAAAAACAAAGCCTCTCCACATATAATGGGTTTTGGATGACCTCTGTGGTCGAAGGGGGTGGGATCTTTTTAGATTTTACAAGGACAGTTCCCTTACTTTTTGTTAAAAGTGACTGTTCCAGAACAGGTAAGAACAACCTTCAGGGGCATCTCGCCAAAATGGAAGGGAACAAATTCTCTTGTTCTGTGAAACCACAGGAGAGGCATACACAGAGAGAAGTAGCAAGCTTCTCACCAGGATGACAGCTACCTAAAAGAAATGTAAATGTGTGCAAGTGCTTAATTAGCAAACCAAAAGGCTGCGTGGGAGCCATTATATGGCTTTAATGGTTGGAGTCATTTGAGGCTTCAAGGTGACAAAGATTTATTTAAGTGGTTAATTCAAGGATGTTTAAGCTGAGTCCTGGAGTGCACCCTTCTAATGGAAACTTATAAAGAAATTGTTTGGACTTGGTACACTCTGAGTTTAAATAAAATATATATTTTGAATGCACTTGTTTTATGTTAAACACAAAAAGACGAATTTGCTAACTTTTCACACAATGCAGCACAACAAACAAAAGGCATGCATTGTGTGAAAGAGTGAGCATAAGAGCAACATATCTGTTAAGCTGTGGCGCTGTTTTCCTCTCTCCCTGTGCCATGCACTTCCTTTTCACCAGTGCTAGGGGTGTATGTGTGATGTCAAGCATATGTTTAGTGCTGAAAGGAAACTCTTACTGTACAAAAAGTTTGCTTTAGTACTTTTGCATTATTTTATGTTATGAAAACTCAGTTGGTTATTGCAATCAGATGTTTATGTGTATAAAGAGATGCTAAACTGTATCCGGGTTGGTGCATAAGGGAAGTACACTTTTAGTGTCTTTTCTCTGTTGATAAAAAATCAAGTCACTCATTTCACTCTCACAAAATACCAGTCATAGCTCACCTTCGAATAACCAGAGTTATTCAGAGATGGGCTTCAAATAATAACAATAATCAATAGCAACTACAGATAAACTTACTCTTCAGATTTCTGTTCTTCCTAGTACCCAGACTCAGTCAGAGCTAAGCTCAAGATACTGCCTACTCTCATTTAGGGCCCTATGACCTTTTATGCTCAGACTCCATCAGAATAGGTTGTTGATAATACACATGTACACTAAGAGGTCGGCTTCAGATAATGCACACTCTCGTTCGGGGCCCCATGGCCTTTTATACTCAGACTCAATCTGAATGGGTTTTTGATAATACACAGTTTCACTCATTGCTACAGCCTATATTACACCCAGAATCACTCCAAAATGTGAACCGTAATACCCAAAACTCGATACTATATTCTTTAACATACCAAGTTTTATTCAAGGTATTGTTCTTGAAAATATACTGTCTAGTTAAGTATTGTTGTATAGCTCCTATACACCTATATAGGATCTACACGTTTAGATAACATAGACTGTGGAATTGGTGTCCAAATGATTCCAGGTACCGCCACGGGTTTGTTTGCCTGTATACAAGCTAGCTCACAGTGCCACTGTAAACTCCTCTTACCATGGAGAGAATAGTTCTTGGCAACTGCCGAACATGACAACCCTATCCCTTCAGTGATTGTGGAAACAGTACAGTACTTTTCGCTCCGTCACTCGTGCTCACTTTGTCTTGGAGAGAATCGCAGAAAAAATGGTGGGGATGTTTTCAATAAGTTATTGAAGCAGTGTCATTCTAGTGTAAAATAGGTGTGCTGAAACAACCATAAGACAGAAAAAGATATAAATGATTATAAGCATAAGCACCAATAGGGAACATTATTGGTAGATTTCTACCATAGTGCTAAACCAATGAATACAGGCAGGTACAAAAATACATGACAATAATAATGTGCACTCCTCCGAAGCAACCCTAAATAGATGTACCTAAGTGTACCTAGAATGTATGTAGGTGCAGAGCCAATAATCGCCCTAAGCTGAAGCCAACCCCATTACCTTAAGTGAGAGACTGTGGGACCCAGTCTTGGTCTCGAGATGGACACCCCACGAGGAATGTCAAATCACTGCAAGCTGGAGTGTCTGCATGCAGGAACCTAAGCGTCTTGCGTCAGTGTGTCAGCATGGAAATCTTTTCTCCTCTGCCTGCCCCAGCAAATATATGGTACCCTCAAGGGCCTTTACCCTGCTGAATCATGTCGGTCAAGGATGACAGAAGGGATGACCCTTATACATATTTACTATGCATAAGATGGTAATCCTGTTGTGATTCTGAAAATCTTCATGAATAATTAATGAGGCTAGATTTCAGGGAAAACCACATGAAATCTATGCAGCGCTTAACTAGGTGAAAGGTCAATACCAAAGCCCATTGTGTAGTGTAATGGTATGGTAAATGTAGGTGAAAGGTTAGGGGACTACTCAAGCCCATATTGGGATACCCTATCAAACATAACTACTATATATTAGCAATGCACAGAGTCCTTCTAAGATCTCCTCCTGAAAATCCTCTGACCCAGAAAGAGCTTTATGGTTGATGTCAACATGACTCATTTCTCCCAGACATCTGAGCTTGGTAGACTTCAGAATCACTCAGAGCTCTGATGTTAATCAAAGCAGTTTTTATGATGCTTCTGCCCTTGACAGCACACTAAGAGGCCTATTAGAATGGCGGATGGAAACGTGTTCTATCCGCCATGGTCGCGGCAAAAATACTCCCGACCACACCTCGGATAATCCACGGTAGCGATTAGGATATTTCTGTCATCAAACACCGACCGCGGCGGACGGATCACATTAAACACCGACCGCGGCGGACGGATCACATGAAAGACCGCCGCAATCGGACGGTACCACAGAAACACCCTCCGCCGCGGACGCATTCACCACGGAAACAGACCTGCTGAGGGTCCGGCCGCACGATTAGGATAACCCCGCCATCCCAATGGAACTCGCCACCTTCCTCGACCGCCGCGGAAAGAAAGCATCGACAAACGGAGCATGACTGCGGAAAGACCAAACGAACATCACCCCTGCCGTCAAACCGATTAAAAAATGGCGGACGGAAGTAAATAGAAAATACACAAAACAGGACACACACCCACCTGAAACACCCACCCCCAACAACTACACGCCTCAATGACACCCCCCAGCACAAACAAGAGCACCCAAGTCACCACACCCACAGAACACCTGACTGGCAACAACCATTGGGACACAACAACCACACAGAGTATAAAATGAATCCCTCCCATTACCACAATCCTTTGCATCACAGCACAGCTGGAAGAAAGAGGCAGAATAGCACAAACAGCAGACACACACAAACACACATACAACCTGCACACCAACACACCCACCACACAAACCCCCACAACACCATCCCTACATTCCACCCACCTGCACACCCCACCCCACCCCACCCCACCAACACCTTGCACATCACACACCATGGCACCCAAGAAAAACCCCAAGATCAAAGAGAGTGAGTTGAAGGTCATGGTGGATGAAATCATCCGTGTCGAACCACATCTGTTCGGTACCCTAGTCCAGCAGACCACCTTGGCAACCAAAACCAACATGTGGGACAGGATAGTGACCAGAGTGAATGCTTCAGGGACCGTGCCACGCACCAAACACGAGATCCAGAGGCGGTGGCACGACCTCAAGACAAGGGTGAAAGGCATCAGGGCCAAGAACCACCTGCGGGCACAACACACTGGCGCGGCACTCCCCCGGAGCCTATAGCATTTGCCGAATGGGAGGAGAAGGTGCTGGGCATACTGCACCCTGAGAGCCTGGAAGGAATAGAAGAGGAACTTGAGGCTGGTAAGTACAAACCAATGACCACTATCACACTGTCATGGTCTGTCTTGCACAACTGCCAAGACACACCTCCCAGGCTCCAATCCATGCATGTGGACCACACAGTCACCCAAATGTGAATTCCTGGGCTCAAATGCACCCACCATGACCAACCACAAATGTTGCCTCCTACGTTCCCAGGTTTGCATGTTGTCAAAGCAGCCAACACCACAATTCCCAACAGGCCCCCATGTCTACAGGGAGGGTGGGGGTGGGTGGGGGAGAGTCCAGCACTACAACCCCCAACAGGCCCCCATGTCTACAGGGAGGGCGGGGGTGGGTGGGGTGGTGGGTCCAGCACTACAACACCCAACAGGCCCCCATGTCTACAGGGAGGGTGGGGGTGGGTGGGTGGGTGTGAGTCCAGCACTACAACTCCCAACAGGCCCCCATGTCTACAGGGAGGGTGGGGGTGGGTGGGTGAGAGTCCAGCACTACAACCCCCAACAGGCCCCCATGTGTACAGGGAGGGTGGGGGTGGGTGGGTGGGTGGGTGAGAGTCCAGCACTACAACTCCCAACAGGCCCCCATGTCTTCAGGGAGGGTGAGGGTGGGTGGATGAGAGTCCAGCACTATAACCCCCAACAGGCCCCCATGTCTACAGGGAGGGTGGGGGTGGGTGGGGTTGTGGGTCCAGCACTACAACACCCAACAGGCCCCCATGCCTACAGGGAGGGTGGGGGTGGGTGGGTGGGTGAGAGTCCAGCCCTACAACTCCCAACAGGCCCCCATGTCTATAGGGAGGATGGGGGTGGGTGGGGTCTTGGGTCCAGCACAACAACTCCCAACAGGCCCCCATGTCTACAGGGGGGTGGGGGTGGGTGGGTGGGTGGGTGAGAGTCTAGCACTACAACTCCCAACAGGCCCCCATGTCTACAGGGAGGGTGGGGGTGGGTGGGTGGGTGAGAGTCCAGCACTACAACTCCCAACAGGCCCCCATGTCTACAGGGAGGGTGGGGTGGGTGGGTGAGAGTCCCGCACTACAACCCCCAACAGGCCCCCATGTCTACAGGGAGGGTGGGGGTGGGTGGGGTGGTGGGTCCAGCACTACAACACCCAACAGGCCCCCATGTCTACAGGGAGGGTGGGGGTGGGTGGGTGTTGGAGAGTCCAGCACTACAATTCCCAACAGGCCCCCATGTCTACAGGGAGGGTGGGCGTGGGTGGGTGGGTGAGAGTCCAGCACTACAACTCCCAACAGGCCCCCATGTCTACAGGGAGGGTGGGGGTTTGAGAGTCCAGCACTACAACTCCCAACAGGCCCCCATGTCTACTGGGAGGGTGAGGGTGGGTGGGTGAGAGTCCAGCACTACAACCCCCAACATGCCCCCATGTCTACAGGGAGGGTGGGGGTGGGTGGGGTGGTGGGTCCAGCACTACAACTCCCAACAGGCCCCCATGTCCCATCCCAGAGCAAGATGGAGTCCACCCACCATTTGCTGACCAATGCATCTCCTCCTTCAAACCTACAGGTAGGTATCCATCTTCACAGGGACACCATCCAATAGCAGGACCGGACCACACATATCCAAATATTGTCTCCCCACATTCACACCACCATAATGCCCAGTACTGTCTATAACACCAACATGATGACACCAACAACCATTTCCTGATTCCCTAGTAATTTGTAATGTAACAACAACAAACCTGTCATGTCCACAGCATTGATTCATAAATTCTTGTCCCTCAGGTGATCGCAACTTGACAGGCGAAACCAGCAACCGCCAGCACCAGTCGCCCCCCTCACAGCCAGGATTCTCCGGTGAAGATTACATGGACACTTCGGGTGCAGAGAACGATGCTGGCCCAAGCACACTCCCAGGGCCAACAGGCTCCCAGGACATCCCTGCCTCCACCACCTTGGCCAGTGTCACAACACCAACACCTGCCATTGTGAGCTGTGCAGCTACCACCACCACCACCACCACTCCTGCCTGTGCCACCCTGCCTGACCCATCGTACGATGATGGGCCATCGACATCTCAGGTTAGCAGGGAGAGTGGACGGGGGAGGACACAGGTGAGGCCACAGCTCACAAACAGGAGTGCAGGTGCTAGGCGAGGTCGGGAACAACACCCAGCCCATCCTGGGACCGAGACCCTGGATTCCATCGCCAGAGTCCAAGCCTCCTATGAGCGGTCGCAGGCACAGACGGATTGGGCACACCAAGTCTCGCTACAGAACTGCCAGCTGTTGCGGTCCATGGACACCCGCATGGGCCAAATTGTTGACCTCATGGGGCAGCAAACACCAGGTGCAGGGATCAATGTTCTTGAGAATCATGGCTCTGTGGGAGTGACCTAGGCATAATGAGAGAACAACAAGCACAGGTCAGGAAACTGAATCACACCCATCACACCACACCGTACTGCAACATCCCACAAACCACACTTATCACTAATTAAGCTGATCACAGGACACACATCATGGAGCATTGCATGTACACCATCTCCCACACCCATTTGTTAACAGAACATACCAGAACAGGCAGCATTCACACACCACATCCACACATCACCAGCAAACATACATCACACATTGCACAGCAGCACAAGAGGTAATTACTCACATTCAAGGAAAGTAGCGAGCAATGAGCTGACGCCTCTGGTCCACACCTTCTTCCTCCCCACTATCCTCATCACTGGACATGGGTGGGATGGGAGGCGGAGCAACCTGTTGGTCTGCAGGGTCCATGATCAGTTCAATATTATTGCGTAAGGCCAGGTTGTGGAGCATGCAGCAGGCAATCACTATTTTGCATACTTTGCTGGGTGAGTATGGCAGGGCCCCTCCGGTTTTATCCAGGCGGTGAAACCTAGACTTGAGCAGTCTAAATGTACGTTCCACCACCCAACATGTCTTCCCATGGGCTTCGTTATAGCGCATTTTACCTGGGGTAGTAGGATTCCGTAGGGGGCTTAGCAGCCACGGGCGGTTTGGGTACGCAGAGTTGCCTAGGTGGGGGATGGCAGACACATACATCATTACAAGGATTGGTGGGAACAGCATGGCACACATACAACACAGTAGTCATCACAGCACACTAACCTACAAGCCACGTACGTTCTTGACGCAGATTAGCCATCATTTGGGGGACAATGCTGCTCCGCAAGATGTGGGAGTCATGTGCGGACCCGGGAAATCTGGCACACACATGGGAGATGATGTTGTCAGACAGGCACACCACTTGCACATTGATTGAATGGTAGTGCTTCCGATTGCGATAGACGGGTTCACGTGCCTGGGGTGGAATCAGACCAATATGTGTGCCATCAATGGAACCCACTACGTGTGGAATCTGTCCCAGGGCATAGAAGTCACCTTTCACTGCAACCAGCTCTGCCGGACATGGAAAATGGATGTAATCATCCTTGTAACGCATCATGGCTTGCAGCACATCCCGCAGTACCATGCTGAACATGGATTGGGACATCCCCCCGGCATGACCAACTGTGTACTGGAAAGTGCCTGTCGCCAAGAAGTGAAGTGCCGCCATCACCTTTGCTGTGGGTGTAATTGCTCTAGGATATGGCCTGTGTGGCTGCAGATGAGGTGCCAATTGGGCTACTAGGTCCTGCAATGTCGGTCGGTCAAGCCAGAATTTGCGGATCACCTCATTGTCAACCATGTCCTCCAGCACAGTGTATGGTCGATGCACATTTGGAGCCCTCCTGTGTGGGAGTAGATGGGAGCATATGTCAATTGACCAACACCGCACAGCTGTGCCACACTATCACATCTTGACCAACACAATACAAATAATACATGTTGCAGACACTGATTGTATGTGTGACGTGACCGAAATATAAGGCACTACAACCAACTGCACACCCAATGTTCACCCACAAACAACATCCTGTGTGCAAACATGTCCAATGGTACGTGCACACATGTTGAAAGGACAGCCAACATCACATGACTGAGGGCCCATGTGTGGACAAGCGTCCCCACAAACACACATGGACGTGCACACACAACACGAACATGGAACACACCCTCCTTGTCTTCATGCACCCATTACCCCACCTACAATGCTGTGCACACTCACATGACAGGCATGGGCATACAACAGGCAACACACATACGCATACACAGAATGCATGTATACCCTCATCATTGCTACTTGCACACACAAACCACACACTCACGATAGCTTCAGAATGTGGGTACACAGCCTTGATGTACTGTGTAAATGTGTACAAATAGAAACGTGTGACCTCAAAACCAAGACGTCAACACATAGCCATGCACATCTGACGCAACTTGGGCTCACATCACTGGCCTTTGTTAACCACTGGCAAGGTCAATAGTATGACATACATGCAACTAATGGACATAAATGAGAAACGTGTACACGGGCCATTGACATGACATAATGATTCTTGACGCATTCCAGACATGTCCTGACACACATGTACAACTATAAACATTACATGTGTGCGGAGACATGCAGTGTGCGTGCACACGCCATCCGGGTACGCCTTCCCCCAACACAGAAGATGATCCTTGATACTGCAATTGTGCATAACATTTGCTGCATGGTCAAGGACCGTCACGGTCACACCCCGCCAACCGCATGTGCGCACTATTGCGACGGTGCATATTTGGAAAATCATCACTCACTGGCATCGCAATGGCGGAGCACGCATTCCGCGGGGGCGAGGCAGGCTAACACATACATTTGGATGTGCAAGTTGAAATGGCAGTTGGTAACCCCCCCTTTCAGTCACATAGCAGCACCCACCGCAGCCCACCGGGTGCGGACGGTGGGTGACCGCCCTGTGTATTGATGTTACCCTGGCATGGATGGCCCTGGCTGGTCACCCACCGCTGTGTGCGGGCGGTCACCCACCGCCGGGTGTGGGTGGTGGGTGACCGCCCTGTGTATTGATGTTACCCTGGCATGGATGGCTCTGCCTGGTCACCCACCACCGGGTGCGGGCGGTGGGTGACCGCTCACACCCGGCGGTGGGTGGCTGCCCGCACACAGCGGTGGGTGACCGGCCAGGGCTGAGCAATCCACCAACTGCTGCCTCCACCCATCACCTCTACCTGCTGCTGCAGAGCAATACGCCAACTGCTGCTGTTGTGCCACAGTCCTGGACCTTGCCATGCCGAGAGTTCGAGAGATCCGGTCTCGTCCCTTCACCGTAGCGGAGCTGGATGTCCTTGTGGACGGTGTGCTCCGCCACTATGAACGGCTCTACGGTGCCCCCGGACAGGTGGTAAGTGCAGTGGGGGACATGTTGGTGTGCATGAGGTGGTCACTGACTCCTGGCTTCTGCAATCTTGGCGTTGTGCTGTGGGACCCTCACATGTGTTGTACTGTGCATGGCTGCAGAAAGATACGTGTTGCTCCTATCTGTGTGAATGGCCAACTGTCCACTGACTTGCCCCCTCTTGTATCTCATCATGGTAGTTCAAGCTGCACCTTCGCAAGGCCGTGTGGAGGACTATAGCACATGATGTACGGGCAGTTGGGGTGTGCAGTAGACGACACACACACTGCCACAAGCGCTGGGACGACATCTCCAGGCTCAGCAAGAATGTTGCGGAGATGACACTGGGGCTGATTCCAAGATCATCCCGGCTTGCACGATGTACCATGGCCCCTCTAATGCTCCGTATCATAGCTGTGACGCATCCTCACCTGTCCGCCCGGTTGAGAGGGGAGCAGCAGCAAACTAGCGGTAAGCAGACTGAATGTGTTTGTGACTTGTGAGTGCATGCATGTATTGCTGCTCAGACACAGTAGTGACATCTGTGGTGTGTATATTGTGCTGCAATTGCATGTTGGTGCCATTAGCGGAGTGAGCGTTAGCATCCATGTCAGCCAGGTGGACATACCAGTTGCATTGTAGTGCAGGGTCCCAGGACATGCCGTTGAGGTGTGTGGTCCCATGGCATCACATGTGTGTTGGTCTGCCTGCACTTGCCCTGTTTGTATGATGTACATGTTTCACAGGCACCCCCGGTTCTTTGACATGAGGATGTCTGGTAGGGGTGGTTCGTGTGCAGGATGGGTGCTACATGTTGGTCAGCAGTCAAGGAAGTTTTGATTTTGTAATTTACAGTACGTGAGTGTGGCACAAACGACGGAGCTCGGTGGTGGCAATGCATCCGGATCCGAGATCACACACACGCAGACTGAGACTGAAGAGAGCAGCCCCGGAGAGGGAGACAGAACTGTCCCTGAGGACTCACATGTGGAGATACCATCGTCCTCATCTTCACACAGTGGTGGTGAGTCAGTACTGTTGGGAGACACAGGGAGAGGGCAATCTACACCTTCAGTCGGTACACAGCACACAGGGCCCACACTGCCACCAACTGCAACAAGTACTGCTCGTGCTCGCCAGAGTAGGGGGAACAGAGTGGCCTTCGGTGCAGGCACCGCTGCCCTTGCCCCTGTGACACAAAGTGCCCTTTCTGCTGAGGTGGTTGATCTGCTGCGACAGCTGTGTGTAGGGAAGACCAACATGATCAATGCATTCCTAGACCACGATAGGAAGTTGGGGCCGGTGGTAGCATTCATGGAGGGGATGCATGGCGATGTTGCTGGTCTCCACAGAACAGTACAGTCATTATCCAACACAGTGTCTGCAGCCATTCAACAGTCACATGGATAAGGTTCTACTTCAGTTCCCCCATCCACACCACTTGACGTCTCATTTTCTGGGTATTGCACTAGAAGCATCCACAGGCAGCAAGGCAGGGCACAGAGGGCACAGACACCATCCCCTAGGGCAGGGAAATCTTTCACAGAAAACGATATCAGCTACCCTGGAGTTGACACACAGGATCCTCAATGGGTGTTGGGAGACAGGGATTGAAATGTAACACAGGCATCCCCCTCAAAAGGTACTCCCAAGGCCAGGGACACTCCCAAGGACAAGGACACTACAAAGGAAAGGGCACCTCCCAAGGCCAGGGACACTCCCAAGGACAAGGACACTACAAAGGAAAGGGCACCTCCCAAGACCAGGGCCACTCCCAAGGACAAGGACACTTCAAAGGACAGGGCACCTCCCAAGGCCAGGGACACTCCCAAGGACAAGGACACTTCAAAGGACAGGCCACCTCCCAAGGCCAGAGACACTCCCAAGGACAAGGACACTTCAAAGGACAGGGCACCTCCCAAGGCCAGGGACACTCCCAAGGACAAGGACACTTCAAATGACAGGGCACCTCCCAAGGCCTGGGACACTCCCAAGGACAAGGACACTTCAAAGGACAGGGCACCTCCCAAGGCCAGGGACACTCCCAAGGATAATGAAGCTTCAAAGGACATGGCACCTCCCAAGGCCAGGGACACTCCCAAGGACAAGGACATGTCAAAGGGCAGGGCACCTTCCAAGGCCAGGGACACTCCCAAGGACAAGGACACTTCAAAGGACAGGGACACTACAATGGACAGGGACACTACAAAGGACAAGCCAACTCCCAGGGACAGAGCACCGCCCACGGATAAGGCACATTCCAGAGACAGGACACCTCCTACAGCCAAGGTGTCTCCCACGGCCAAGGCACCTCCCAGGGCCAAGGGTTCTCCCATGGACACGAGCTCCACCAAGGACAGGCATACATCACCCCTGCGTCCCCTGAGGCTGGTATTGGTAAAGGAACGTAAAACACATGTGTCAGCGGTGGAGTCCCCCATACCTCTACTCCCATCCACACCCCGCTGAAGCAGAGGAAGGAGTACACTGTTGTTGCATCCCCCATTACACATGATGCAGAGGGCAGAAGGCAGGGCCACAGCAAACGCCAAGCAGGGTCCAGCACGTCCCCAGAGAGCAGACCCCAACCAGCACATGATCCACCTTTCATGGGTGATGTTTCTGATGAGACCACACCACTTACCAGTCCAGTCATGTCCAGGGTGCCCTTACATATCCCAAAGAAACGGAGACACACACCAGTGACACCTGACCACCCCAATGTCGCTCCAGTACAGCTGTCCCCAGCTCCCAGAGCCACCCTGTCTCCTGGCCCATACAGCCATGTGGCTCATCATTTCAGTGGTCCTAGTGGGTCAGCTGCACTTCACTCTCATGTGTCAGATAGTGGCACTGTGTCTGTTGTTCGCTGTCATGCCTCATGTAGTAGCACTGTGTCAGTTGTGCCCTCTCCTGTTTCAGGTACTGCCACTGTGTGTGTCCGCCACTCTCATGTCTCAGATGCTGGTATGGTATTTGTTGGTCACTGTACAGGGACATGTCCTGGCAGTGTGTCTGTGTCTATGGCTCATGTGTCAGACACTAGATCTGTGGCTGTGTCTCACACTCCTGTATCCGGTGCTGGCAGTGTGTCTGGGTCTATGGCTCATGTGTCAGTCACTAGAGCTGTGGCTGTGTCTCACACTCCTGTATCTGGGTCTATGGCTCATGTGTCAGTCACTAGAGCTGTGGCTGTGTCTCACACTCCTGTATCTGGTGCTGGCAGTGTGTCTGGGTCTATGGCTCATGTGTCAGTCACTACATCTGTGGCTGTGTCTCACACTCCTGTATCTGGTGCTGGCAGTGTGTCTGGGTCTATGGCTCATGTGTCAGTCACTAGAGCTGTGGCTGTGTCTCACACTCCTGTTTCTGGTGCTGGCAGTGTGTCTGGGTCTATGGCTCATGTGTCAGTCACTAGAGCTGTGGCTGTGTCTCACACTCCTGTTTCTGGTGCTGGCAGTGTGTCTGGGTCTATGGCTCATGTGTCAGTCACTAGAGCTGTGGCTGTATCTCCCAATCCTGTATCAGATCCTGCCACTTTGTCCGAGGCTACTAGGTCAATCAGTCCACCAGATGCTGTGCTGTGAGGTGTAGTTCCCATCACTCACATGTCATTGTACTTGGTGTCTAGATTGTCCATTGTAACTACCCTTGCCTTATTAATGTCCATGGGACGGGGCGCTTGACACACGTCCTTGTGCTGCCTCAGATGTACCTGTACTTTGCCATGGACTGTTGATGCACTTAGCCCCTCTCATGTGCTGCCTCTGATGTACCTGCTCTGTGCCATGCCATTGACTGTTGATGCACTTAGCCCCTCTCATGTGCTGCCTCAGATGTACCTGCTCTGTGCCATGGACTGTTGATGCACTTAGCCCCTCTCATGTGCTGACTCTGATGTACCTACTCTGTGCCATGGACTGTTGATGCTCTGTGCCCCTCTCATGCGCTGCCTCAGATGTACCTGCTCTGTGCCATGCCATGGACTGTTGATGCACGTAGCCCCTCTCATGTGCTGTCTCAGATGTACCTGCTCTGTGCCATGGACTGTTGATGCTCTGTGCCCCTCTCATATGCTGCCTCTGATGTACCTGCTCTGTGCCATGGACTGTTGATGCACTTAGCCCCTCTCATGTGCTGCCTCAGATGTACCTGCTCTGTGCCATGGACTGTTGATGCACTTAGCCCCTCTCATGTGCTGCCTCAGATGTACCTGTTCTTTGCCATGGACTGCTGATGCACGTAGCCCCTCTCATGTGCTGCATCAGATGTACCTGTTCTTTGCCATGGACTGTTGATGCACGTAGCCCCTCTCATGTGCTGCCTCAGATGTACCTGCTCTGTTATGAACACTGCCCTGTTGCTGTTATGATACTGCATTTTGCCCTCTCATGTGCTGCCTCAGATGTACCTGCTCTGTGCCATGCCATGGACTGTTGATGCACTTAGCCCCTCTCAAGTGTTGCCTCAGATGTACCTGCTCTGAACACTGCCCTGTTGCTGTTATGATACTGCATTTTGCCCTCTCATGTGCTGCCTCAGATGTACCTGCTCTGTGCCATGCCATGGACTGTTGATGCACTTAGCCCCTCTCAAGTGTTGCCTCAGATGTACCTGCTCTGAACACTGCCCTGTTGCTGTTATGATACTGCATTGTGCCCTCTCATGTACTGCCTCAGATGTACCTGCTCTGTGCCATGGACTGTTGATGCACTTAGCCCCTGTCATGTGCTACCTCTGATGTACCTGCTCTGAACACTGCCCTGTTGCATTTATGATACTGCATTGTGCCCTCTCATGTGCTGCCTCAGATGTACCTGCTCTGTGCCATGGACTGTTGATGCACTTAGCCCCTCTCAAGTGCTGCCTCTGATGTACCTGCTCTGTTATGAACACTGCCCAGTTGCTGTTATGATAATGCATTGTGCCCTCTCATGTGCTGCCTCAGATGTACCTGCTCTGTGCCATGCCATGGACTGTTGATGCACTTAGCCCCTCTCAAGTGCTGCCTCAGATGTACCTGCTCTCTGCCATGGACTGTTGATGCTCTGTGCCCCTCTCATGTGCTGCCTCTGATGTACCTGCTCTGTGCCATGGACTGTTGATGCACTTAGCCCCTCTCATGTGCTGCCTCAGATGTACCTGCTCTGTGCCATGGACTGTTGATGCTACGTGCCCCTCTCATGTGCTGCCTCTGATGTACCTGCTCTGTGCCATGGACTGTTGATGCACATAGCCCCTCTCATGTGCTGCCCCAGATGTACCTGCTCTGTGCCATGGACTGTTGATGCACTTAGCCCCTCTCATGTGCTGCCTCAGATGTACCTGTTCTTTTGCCATGGACTGTTGATGCACTTAGCCCCTCTCATGTGCTGCCTCAGATGTACCTGCTCTGTGTCATGGACTGTTGATGCACTTAGCCCCTCTCATGTGCTCCCTCTGATGTACCTGCTCTGTTATGAACACTGCCCTGTTGCTGTTATGATACTGCATTGTGCCCACTCATGTGCTGCCTCAGATGTACCTGCTCTGTGCCATGGACTGTTGATGCACTTAGCCCCTGTCATGTGCTGCCTCTGATGTACGTGCTCTGAACACTGCCCTGTTGCTGTTATGATACTGCATTGTGCCCTCTCATGTACTGCCTCAGATGTACCTGCTCTGTGCCATGGACTGTTGATGGTCTGTGCCCCTCTCATGTGCTGCCTCAGATATACCTGCTCTGTGCCATGCACTTAGCCCCTCTCATGTGCTGTCTCAGATGTACTTGCTCTGTGCCATGGACTGTTGATGCACTTAGCCCCTCTCATGTGCTGCCTCAGATGTACCTGTTCTTTGCCATGGACTGTTGATGCACTTAGCTCCTCTCATGTGCTGCCTCAGATGTACCTACTCTGTGCCATGGACTGTTGATGCACTTAGCCCCTCTCATGTGCTGCCTCTGATGTAGCTGCTCTGTGCCATGGACTGTTGATGCTCTGTGCCCCTCTCATGTGCTGCCTCTGATGTACCTGCTCAGTTATGAACACTGCCCTGTTGCTGTTATGATACTGCATTGTGCCCTCTCATGTGCTGCCTCAGATGTACCTGCTCTGTGCCATGGACTGTTGATGCTCTGTGCCCCTCTAATGTGCTGCCTCAGATGTACCTGTTTTTTTCTATCCAGTGCCCCTGCTCCTGGCTACTTTAGGAGTCAACCACTGTTATGTGCAATAAAGCAAGTTATTCGTGTGTAGTGGTTTCTCTGTGTCATTCCTGGTTGTCTCCTTGCATTGTTGTTATATTGGTGCTATCGTAAATGCTGTTTCCCCAACACGCACCTCCCCTTCCCCACGTCACTGCCCCGGCAGGTACTCCCCTTCCGACAGCGATTGGTGTGTTTGCGTACCTGCGTCGTCGTCGGCGACGGGTCTATGACTTGCTGGTGGTGGAGCACGAAGAGGAGTGGAAATGCGTGTAGAGCTGGGTCCATGACGGCGATCTGCCTGTGGTGGGTATCTCTGCAATGTTTTGCCTCTCCGCTGTGGTGAATCTGCCGTGTTCAGGCTGGTGGTTTTTCCGCTGTAATTTGCTGTGTCTTTTCCGCCATCGTGGTTTGGAGGACGGTCGGAGACGTCATTCCGTACGGCGGTGTCTCTGGATTGGTTACGTCCGCCGCGGGGTCGTGTGTATTTATGCGGCGGTGCATGTTCTTCCGCGGCGTACGGAAATTTGACACTGCTTCCCATCCTAATATGGCGGACGGACTGCCCGCGGCTGGCGGACTGGAAAAAGGTATTTTCCGCCTACTCCAGGCCAGCGGTCGTCCTTCCGTCCTCCATCGTAATCGACCCCTTAGTTACTCGGAATTACATTTATAGCAGTCTTTACACTTCTGACGTTTATATAAATACATGCACTCAGAAAATGTAGTTGTAATAGAATAGTTCCTGAGCTATATTTGTCTTGATGATGAAGAGACATTCAGATTTTTTTTCATGATGGTGTGATAACGAGAGTCATTCAGGTGTCTAAAGCTGAAAATTCTGTGTCACTCAGCGCTCTGCTCTTGCAGATACCCACGTTCCATCTAGGTTCCATCTTTTTGACTATCCAGACTCCTTCTTGACTATGTGTTCATGTTAGTTCATTCCATATGAGCAGACCACAATATTATGCGTGTAATAATATCCTGATATAGTCTATAGTCTACAAAAAGTTCTGTTGGGCGAGACCAATTTCTTTTAAATCATAGCAATTTAAATGAGAAACCGTTTTTTTATGTACGCTGAACATAGTACTAAACACACAACAAAGATACTTCAAGTTATATATATTTCATTTATATATTTCAATTGGTGAGAGAGGCTGTCAAACAGAACATAAACAAAACAACCAGTTAATCATTGACTGATGTGACATATAGTGAAAACAAATGGTGAACTGACAGACACTAAATGAATCCATAGATAGCAAAACTAAAACATTTCTGTACAATTATAAATTTCAAAGGTAACCCTCAATATCAACTATTCATGGTTATAGTGACCAAGGACATGAGTAGGGTGTACATCGAGGTTTCGACCCTGATGTCTATATTATTGAAAGTGCATCACATAGGGTATTCTTCAGGACAAAAGAACAGCCTGAGTAAAAAGACAGAAGGGGGGAGTTTTAGATGGATGTGTCTGCACCGAGTTATGTTAGAAGGAGGAAAAACGGGGTTAAGCGGCGACTCACCAGGTTGTTCCAAAATATATAACAATCACTCCTGCAGTCCTGGATGGAGTCGACAATGGTATTTATATCAAGTCATGTATAAATAAAAATATGAATATAAATGTCTAAGTTATTAAATCTCATCTACTATGGCTGTTTCAATTACCGCTGCAGTCAAAATAGTTATTTACGTGGGAATAGTGAACTCACCAGGGATGCATCATCATTGTAACTGGTATAAAATCAAGAATTAAAGTAGGCCAAGACCTTACTGACAAATTGGTTACTCATGGGTAGGTGCAAATACGGATTGTTGAAATTGGTAAAGTGCTGGTACCCAGGAATACATTGGGTTAATCTGGTAAATAAAGATATCATCTAAATTCTTGAGCACAATAATTTAAAAATTCCAGATAGTACTGCAGTATGAATGCTTAATGACTCACGAAAGATGGATCATCGTAATGACTGGCAAAAGTTCAGAAAAGGAGTCGGTTTGCTCCTCATTTGGGAACTGATCATTAAAGCTCATGAGTCTGGGTAAAGACAAGTTAATCATTCTTAAAAGGAAGAAGAACCCAGAAATCCTTTTGGTTAATCTGGTAAACAAATGGGGATCAATTAGTGCAAGGTGCATGGTAAATGAATTTTAAGTCAGTACGGCCACCACAAAATGTGTTCTTACCCGTTCAAAATGTTGCTCTCAATGCAACCCAAAGCCAGCATGGACTGCAGGTTCGGCTGGAGATAACCGGTATCTCAAGATGCAGGACGCTGGGTCCACGCGTACGTCCATTCTGTATACCTGAAATGCTTGAGCTGAATATCAAGTGACATCACCTCAGGGAAACCAAAGAGGTGGTCGGAACCTGGTGTATTCTACAGGGGTCATTAAGTATATCAATCATAGTTTGACAAAATTCACATTGCGTACATGCTTAAAGGAGAAAGTAAAAAGAAAAAAACGTATGGTATATTCATAATACATCAATATTACGTCTATGTATCAATAAACAATGGTGAAACCTTGGTGAGTTCTTGTTGGTGTCAGGTACAGTCGTCTGTGGCCTTGTGATCTGGTCTCATGTACATGTTAACAACAGTATATACATCAATGTAAAATGCATTCATTCATTGTATATTTAAGGTGAGTGTGTGGTTAAAAAAAGTAATTAACAATGTTAAAAACACATATTAAAAACATAATAGGAACACACAATGCTCGACATTTCAATTAGCCTGATGATGCTTATCTGTGGGTTGGCCAGTATGGGAAAAGAGAAATACATAAGAACCCCAGGTTGTGTGAAGCATTTTAATTAATAGACCAGAGTGTCCATTGTTAACTATGTATACCGCTAAGATGTGTATCAACTTGAGTGACTGAAGGCGACTATCCTGTCAATTATGGATATGTTAACAAGCCTCTCTGTCTGTTTATTACCTCAAACTTGTTCAATCTTCCAGTTACTGAATCAAGGATATGTATCCACCTACATTCCCTTATGTTTAGTTTCAATTGCATGACACCACCCCTAGGGTTGCGTACTATTTTTTCCAGTATCTACCATCTTAAACTTTCAGCTGGAAGATGGTTGTCTAAGAAGTGTTCTACTAAGTGGGTCCCCTGAGTTTTACACCTAATCCTGCTGCAGTGTTGAAGGATTCACGTTTTGGCATTTTTTTTATTGTATGGCCCATGCATATTTTGTCACATGGGCATTTAATGGCATAGATTACTTCTGTAGTGTTGCAATTTGTGTGATGTTGTAGTGGGTGTATGCAACCCAACTGTTCAAATTCCTTTCCCTCAATTGAAAATTCACATACCTAGCAATGCCCACATTTATAGTGGCCCACCACTGGAGGTAAATTAAGCTGGGCTCTAGGGTCAGTGGCTCTGTCTTTCCTAAGGAAAGAACTGACAACATGATCTCTGACATTTTTGCCTCTTTTAAAGGCAAACATAGGGTTCTCTGACACATCGATCTCAGTGGCAACCAAATGTCAGTATTTGTTGATTATCTTCTTGATTTCATTACTTTTGGGGTTAAAAGTGGTGACACATACCAGCTTTTTAGAAGTGCCCTCTCTCGGTCTAACCTCCAATAGGATGTCTTGGGGGCAATTCCAAGCTCTTTTCCTTGCTCTATGGAAAAGGCCTTTGGGGTAACCTCTCTTCTTCAGGTGGGTCATAAATGTGCCAGTTTCTTTGCAAAAATCAGTGCGTCAGGTGCAGTTATGTTTTAGCATTAAAAATTGGCCATAGGGAAGATTATCACGTAAATTCCTAGGATGATGGGAGTTGTATTTGAAGAGTGTGTTGCGCTCTGTGGGTTTCCTAAAGAGGGTGGTGTATATCCTAGGTTCCTCTATTTTTAAGGATAAATCTAAGAAGCTGATAGTCTCTCGGTCATAGGTCATGGTAAACTGTCTGGTGATCTGGCATTGAGCCAAAAGGAAAAATCAATGACGCTCAATTCACTGCCAGTCCAGATCATTAAGCTGTCATTGCTTTAACATTTCCACATTGTGATATTGTTAAGGAAGGGGTTCTCATAGTTGTAAATGTGTTTGTCTTCATATTTGTCCATCCATGAAGAGACTTGCCAAGCTGGGAGCAAATCCAGCACCCATAGCTACTCTCTTGCATTGGAAATAGTACTCATTTTAAAACACAAAATAGTTTCTACTCATAGCAATATCTAAGAGTTGTGTCAGAAAATTAGTAAGGACCCAGCATGGGAAACATCCATCACATCGCAACTTTTATGACGCAATACCATAACAACACAACTTTTTCAGCGCAACATCCATCACAACGCATGCCATTACAACGCATGCTATTAAGACGCAGATGTTATTACAACGCATGCTATTATAACGCATTTATGGGTAAGTTTATTTATTATTATTATTTTTTTATTTAAATATATTTTATTAAATAAAATTAATTTTATTTAAAAAAATTTTTTTAAATGTTAAATGTAATAATTTTATTTTAGCAACAATTTTAACACTCGAGTACTTTGTTTTTATATCCTAGTATTACTTTTTACATTTTTTTAAATTAATTTAAATATTAATATTAAATATTATAGTATAATGTTTAATTAATTTTTAAACAAAGTTAAATGTATTACTATTAAAATAGTAATAATTTTAATACTCGAGTACTTATTTTTTACTCCCTAGTATTACACTTTCTAGATGTTTTTATACCCTAAAATTACAGCATTAATTGTATTAATAAATTTTTTAAAAATGTTAAATGTATTAATTTTATTTTAGTAATAATTTTAATACTCGAGTATTTAGTTTTTATATCCTAGTATTACAGTTTTAAATTTTTGTTATTAACTTAAATATTATAGTTTTTTTTAAATTAATTTAAAAAAAGTTACATGTATTACTTTTAATATAGTAATAATTTTAATACTTGAGTACTTATTTTTAATTCCCTAGTATTACACCTTCTAGATGTTTTTTATACCCTAATATTACAGCATTAATTTTACTATGGAGTTAGAATAGTAAATGATACCCCTACACTATCCAGCACTTTCCCTACTGCTGCACCTTCCTGGAGTTAGAATAGTAAATGATACCCCTACACTATCCATCACTTTACCTACTGCTGCGCCTTCCTGGAGTTCGAATAGTAAATGATACCCCTACACTATCCATCACTTTCCCTACTGCTACACCTTCCTGGAGTTAGAATAGTAAATGATACCCCTACACTATCCAGCACTTTCCCTACTGCTACACCTTCCTGGAGTTAGAATAGTAAATGATACCCCTACACTATCCAAAACTTTTCCTACTGTTACCCTTTCCTGTAGTTAGAATAGTAAGTGATACCCCTACAATATCCAGCACTTTTCCTAATGCTACACCTTCCTGGAGTTAGAATAGTAAATGATACCCCTACACTATCCAACACTTTCCCTACTGTTACACTTTCCTGGAGTTAGAATAGTAAGTGATACCCCTACAATATCCAGCACTTTTCCTAATGCTACACCTTCCTGGAGTTAGACTAGTAAATGATACCCCGCCAACAAAAATACATCAGTTTCACTACACCTGCACCATGCAGTTTATTAGAATGGCTATTTAAACATTTACACTATCTATTTATTTTCGTGCTTGTTTACTTTTGTGAATTTTACCTTTTTAGTTTGAAGTAGTTGAGTCGTTGAAGATGATGTGTTTTCAATTTCTCTTTGGTTCAAATGTTGACTACTTAGCTTTGAATCTGGTAGAAAGAGAGATTTGAAGGATTTGTAAGTACAGATTCTTTAATTATCGTACGTTTGCTTTTGGTGGTAAAGAAGAAGTTTACAGGTGTTTTAATGGCCTTTTAATAGTATTATTTACCTTTTTTCTATTTTTTTCTTTCTATGTTGTTGTAGGTTTTCAAGTTGTTGAGTGCTCTTATATCTGTAAATGGTTAAAAAAATAATACATGTTATTTCAATTTTTTAAAACCCTATTTTTAAAAAGGAAAAAATTAATTTTTCATTAGAAAACATTTTTACACATTTCTAAATTGTGCTTTTAAAGAAGATAAATGAATTTGAAAAGTACTTTTAAATTTACAAAAAGGCTTTACATATTTTGAATTTAACTAACTGCATCCCTGTAAAAAAGACAAAGTTATTTAAAATAATTATTAAAAATCACCTTTTTTTAAGGAGATGTATTGTCTTTTGTTCCAAATTCGAAAACGAACTATAGATGTTGTTTTTGGGTGCTTCAAACGTAATTATTAAATATTTAGTTTTTTACATATTATGCAGGAAAAAGTCACATAACTTTAAAAAATTTATTTTTGAAAAATTTACGTGACATTTTGACGTGCGAAATTTCAGATATTTTTTTTTTTTTTACAAATGGTTTTAAAAACACTGTTTCATTTGAGAGTTTTTGTCCATAGCTCGACATTTGAAAAAGTTTAATTTAGCTAACAAACCCATATTATAGAAATACATTTATATTTTTAAAAGAAAGTACTTATATCTATGAGCTATTAATTCAAAAGTTGAAACGTTTTTATGATGTGATGGTATTGGTTTTGAAAATCTGAAAAATAATAATGTATTACATGTATTACTTATAGTACGATATTTCTAAAAAATTCTATGTTTACTTGTGTTTTAATGTATACTTACTTGTATTTATGAATGGATTTCTCTTCGTTTGACTCGAGGTCGTCACTGTGGCAAGAGGTAAGAGGTTCAGTGTTTTGCGACTGCTCTCTCTGGTAGTTGATTAACAACTGATTTCAAAATGGTGTCTTACTCGTATTTATAGGTTTCTGTGACTCTCTTCTTAATTTTAGAGAAAAGCATTGTTTAAATCTGTATTTTTTTTACATACAATTGCTGTGAGAACGTGTAATTTAAAATCTGTATTTTAAAGTGTGGGTTTTAGTTTGACATAGCGTTTTGTCCTCCATTTTATTTAGAGTCTCTCGGTTTTGATTTCATGAAAAGAATTGTAGGACTCTGTTTTTGGCTTTGTTTCTAAAATGGCGGGTATGTGTTTGTTGTTCTGTTTATATTCCCCAAAAGTTCAGTTTTTTAATATGATTTGTATGAATTTTTAATTTTTTTTTATGGTAATACGTTTGATATGCATTTATGTACAATGAAAAAATTAATGTTTAAAATAGCGATAATTTTTTAAATACCCGAGCATTAATTTTAATACTCGAGTATTAATGTATTTAAACCCGTGCTATTTTTAATAATTAACGTTCAGTTTTTTACTACATTTTAATACACTTCCCCACCCAAAACCCCTATTTTCCCTGCATCCCGTGCCAGGACTTATTTTACAAAATATATTACCTACTGGCAGTCGCCAGTAGGTATATATAGTTAGGATTTTTTTGAATAGGGATTTCTGAAAAATTCTATGTTGAATAACTTTGGCGTTGATGGACGGAATTGGCTGAAATTGTCAGGAAAATGGCACATTTTGTTTCTGAGCGTCCCCTGAAAGTTTGGGGGGGTTTCGTCAAGCGGGGGCCGAGAAAAAAGGGGGGTCCCAAAACGTGTTTTTAACATTGAGTTTTCTATAGGGCGGTTGGACTCACTTTTAGCTCGAACGGCTGAATGGATTTCTATGAAACTTGGCAAAATTGTAGAGACTGTTTGCCCTATGTGCCTTTGCTAGGTCTCAAGATATGTGCTCCAGTGGATTTTGAGAAATTAACGTTCAAAAAAATATATATATCTGTGACAGCGTCCCGGTTGTTGTGTTGTGTGGGTGATGTAAGTACCAACATGTAGGTACCAATGAAGAGTCTAAAATTCAATGTACACCGTCTCCTCTGTAGATATTTTGTATGTTCTAATATGGGTTATTTAAATGTAAATGTGTGGAAAAGCACTTCATGCTTTAAAGCAATTGTATTTTTGAACTGATTGTTCTTTCCTCTTAGTCCTCCTCTTTGGTTTTTTTTTGCCCACACTCTTCTTCAGCATGATAGTTGATAAATTCGTTCCCTCAAAAAATGTATATACATAAAAAAATTATATTAAATACATATAAAATATATTTTTCCTTTAAAAGAAGAATACATTTCACAGCTTTTGATATTTGCTATTAAAAAACCATTGAAATTCACTGAAAAAACCATAGGTTATAGACCATATATAGTTAGGAATTAGCATTTACAAAACCTTATTTTACTCACACAAAACCATTGAAATTCGCATATATAGTTAGTTGCACTAACTATATATTGCGCACCCGCAATCCACAGTGATGTCATTTGAGATGTCATCAGTGATGTCATCAGTGATGTCACTGACCATGTCATGAATGATGTAATATGTGACATGATCAGCAGTGGATTGCGGGTGCGCGATATATAGTTAGTGCAACTAACTATATATGCGAATTTCAATGGTTTTGTGTGAGTAAAATAAGGTTTTGTAAATGCTAATTCCTAACTATATATGGTCTATAACCTATGGTTTTTTCAGTGAATTTTCAAGGTTTTGTAAATGCTAATTCCTAACTATATATGGTCTATAACCTATGGTTTTTTCAGTGAATATATATATATATATATATATATATATATATATATATATATATATATATATATATATATATATATATATATATATATATATATATATATATATATAAAATTCATAATATATGCGTTGTAATGGTATGCGTTATATTTGTTTGTGTTGTAATGGTACTTTTTCATTAGTATTATTATTTCGCTTTGTAATGGTATGCGTTGTAAAAACATGTGTTGTAAAGGTACTTGCGTTGTTAAAAATGCCTTGTAAAAGCATGCGTTGTAAAAGTATGCGTTGTAACGTCATGCATCCCCCAGGATGGATTTTCCCTCCCATCTAGGACCTCATGTACTACATTCAGTGCCTGATTCAGGGGTATTCTGGTGTAGAGTGAGGCAACAGCCAAGGTTACTAAGAACTGTGTTTCAACATTGAATGGTTGAGCTTGAACTATTTGTATAATGTGCATGGTGTCTCTAACATATGATCAAGTCGTGACCACCATAGGTCCCAGCAAGGTCTTGATATATTTATTCAAGGGCTCCAAAATGGACCTGCATCCTGAAACAATGGGTCTTCATTGCGAGGGTGTAGATCTGTATGTGCCTGGGAATGTTAGGTATCCGGGTATCTTTTTTATTAAGAAAGTTGTATTCTTTTTCGGTAAGAAATCCCTTGTCCAAACCTTCCTGGCTGAGTCTAAGTATCAGTTCACAAATGTCCTGTGTGGGGTCTTTATTAAGCTTTTGATAGCTGTCCTGTACATTCAGTTGCTTCTTGATCTCTTTGGTATAGTGAAGGAGCAGGGTTTTGCGAAAAATGAAACTTCTAGAAACAAGTACCCCATAATATATATTAACTATAAGTAGAAGTAGCATATTAATGTGCACCACACACAAACACAAGGGAATTTGCTTTGCTCATGTCTGCACTAATGTGAATTGATATACGAAAGAACTAAACCTGTATTTGCAGTGTGCTTCAAAAGAAACAAGAGATGGTGCACAAATAGGCCACATGTGCATCAGTAGTTTGCATGTTGCATCCAGCTTGAAATAATAAATAATGCCACTTTTACTCAATGCTTATGCTAAGTAACACTAATTGGGAATCATACACAGGTGGGTGGTAAACAGTGAGGGATGCAGCGTTATATAATTAATGAATGTCTATATATCATTTGTTTTAGTGGAGTGAATGAAGAACCATTTCCTTAGATTGTCCATTGTAAAGGGAGGGCCCTGAATGAGAGCGAGATGGTCATGACAAAGCAGCCAGAAGCGCTGAGCACAGCAGAAGATGCCTAAAAGTTGAAAGTCGTGATGCTGACTGCCCGCCAAGGGCTGTGATTGACCGTGTGAAAGGCGACAACTTCCATGGATGCTGTCTAATTTGAATAAAAGAATGTTTAATTGTAACTTTGTAAATTTCATGTGAAAGAACTGAGAGTTTGACAATATGGGAAAGGAAGTGGAACAATAGAATAGTAACATTTTAGGTGAAGTCAATGTGGTGTGACATCTCGCCCCTCAACCCAAACCAATCCCTTGTCTAGCTTCATGAAATTAGCAACTAATGTGGGATGGACATGTAGGTTTTTAGACTATAATTAGGGTACCTTTTGGGGTGTGGTTGTAAACTTATGCTGACAGGAGACAAGAGGGGAGATGCGTCACTGTCCGTCAGCTTGCTGAGAGGCCTAGCTGTTTCCTATCCTATCCAGTTCCTGTTAGAGATCTTGCATTTCCTGTACACCTTGGGAACCCCCGTCATCACCTGGGTCCAGGGGTGGTTCTTCCTATAGACCTTTAGGTTTGTATATAGCTAATGATGTTACCAGATATCAGTTTGATATGTTATCTCTGAATTCTTTTGTCTTTCCACCTTTCCACTCCGTAATAAATCATTGATATGTATTATTTCAGATGAACCTATTGTCTCTTCATCTATCCCTCCGTTAGGTATAATACTGATTGGCATAATTATTTTGCTAAATCTTTGTCTCTACTCTATCCCCTCCTTCATTGCATAATGCCATTGCATTGTGAGTCTTTATCCATTGAAAAATATTACCTGTCCTGAGATTATGATGTTTTATTGTGACCAAATTCCAACTGAACATTAAACCTTTAATTGAGATAAAATCATTTGTTAACCTAACTGGGAGTCTGTTATTATTGGTGAATTAGTATTATCATTACCATCAACTATTCAACTAATTGGTCCATCGATCAAATAGAGGAAAAGTTGATATCAAGATTAGATATAAGACAGATGCCCTGAAAGTATCAATAAAAGAACATTGGATGTAAAGGAAACAAATTGACACCGGCACCTCAGGGATACTGGGTGAATGTGTATGGGGCATTGTATTATGTTGACGAGTATTGATCCCTGATCAACTGTTGGTATTGGCGCTTGATCTCTTTGGTATAGTCATCAGTGTTTTGTGTAACCACCGCTCCACTTTTGTCATCAGCCTTTAATAAAATATCATGATTGTTCTTCAATGTTATCAAGCTATCCCTCTCTGACTTGGTGATATTGTACTTAACGTATTCCCTGTTCTTAAGTAGGTCCATGATTTCCATAAGTACTGTCTGTTCATAGGCCAAGATTTTGTGTGATACTAAATGTGCTGTAGGAGAGAAATTTGAGGGAGTTCTGAAATTAGTGGCTGGTAGATGGGTTCTTACCAAAATATTACCTAAGCCTGATTTTCCTGATGAACTGTTGTAACTCAGCCCTAATATTGAAAACTCTTTCAATATTAGGGCTGAGTTACAACAGTGGGTTGTAGAAACAAATGAAAGGCCCATCTATGAATTATTTATTTCAAATATAGTCAAGACATTGTTCGAAAGAATTTTGATAGGGTCTGTATGGTCCTGTGTTTAAAGCTCATTGTTAGGCTGGGTTTGGGTTAATGATGGTTGTGTAATTACCATCTGTAGGGTTGTCTCTGAGTTTGAATTTCCCTGTGGTCTCTTGTGGGCAGAATCTCACTCTTGTGTTCCCTCACTGTGTGTTCCTTCCCCAGTTCCACCCTCTTGGTCTGTCCCAGTTTGGATCCTGCCCACTTCCTCTGTTGGTCATCCATGTGTTGTCCCTTAAAAAAGTGGAGCCACTATTAGGGTTTTGATAAGAGGCACCTTGGTTATATGTCATGGGTAGTGTTGCTTGACACTGCTCGTTCTGTGTCACTCTCAGATCCACTACCTATGGATCAATCAGAAAAGGTAGCGAATCGTCTGGGACCGTGTCTGCCCCTATTGGTAAGGTAGCCCTGGTTATCCAGCTTAAACTAGTCTTCAGATAGATAGGGGTATGTGACCTTCTTGTCGTAAGCTCTGATGTCCCTAGCTAATTTTTCTAGTTTCCTAGTTTGTGTGATAGTATTGAATTCAAATAGGATTTTCTCTGCTTGTTCTAAAGCTTGCTTTGCATTCACTAAGGCTTTATAGTCAATGATTTCTTTCTTCAGGTCCGCTATTTCCTGAGTTTGTTTTTTGACGTTTTGAAGGGCAATCTCTACACCAAGAACCATCCAATGTCTTGAGCAATTATTGGCCACAAAGCTGAAGCCTTCCCGAAATTTTTAATATCAATGAAGATTGTTTTCCTAACCTGCAGTCCTTTTGGAATAATGTTTGATTGGAGGTACTTTGTAAGGAGATGACCATGAAGTCTTGAACGTATGAGTTTATCTCTAGAATTTCCAACTTTGCCAATTTGTCATGAAGATCTTGAATACGCTTATTAATGTACTCCTCACTGTATGAAAGAGTCTCTCTTTCTGACATAGTTTTGAGTACTTAAAGAGGTATATGAAAAAGAGAAAAATTAATAACTGAATAAGTGTGAACCCTCGCAGGTAACACCTGCACTAGTATACTATTAACGTCAAAGGGGTGACCCTGTGTCCCTCGGAATCTGGGTATTGTTGGTATAGTCTACAAAAAGTTCAGTTGGGTGAGACCAAGTTCGTTTATATCATAGCAATATAAATGAGAAAATATTACTTTGAATGTACTACTAAATTATATTAACACAAATAATATCCTGATTCACTCACAGCTTTCCAACTGTCCCACCCAAAGTCAAGCAGATGTCTGCTATTGGCATATACTTATTCACATGCAGAGACCACTAAACCAGAGTGTAACTAGACTTTATTAGGAATTAATATTTAACAAGTCCTATCCAGTGTTTGCAATAACACCTGACCCGAATGGAACATTAAACAATGTATAAATGTATTTAATATGTGATTTGACATGTCACAAATTTTAATAACTTAATTTTGGGCTAGGCATGACATTTAAAATGTTCTAATGCCAATAATTTTGTCAGATTTGGGGTGGGCATTTTTACCTAACACTAGTAAAGTCCACCTCTTTTGCAGGTGTGCTTCCCATGATTCCCCAAAACGAGATACGTATATTGGCATAAAACTCAAGTATGAATGATATTCAAAGTAGTGAATGGTTCCCACTATGTCTATAGAATTGTCTTCTAACCATGGACTTCATTTAGGTGTTACCAAGGGTCACAGCTGCAACCCCTGTCTTGCCCCTTTGCGGCCCCCCCCTAAGCGGTCCTAGCCTCAGTGGTAGCAAATAACAGTTCCAGGAACACTAGGGCAGCTCGTCCTTGTTGACATCAGTTGGAGTTCAATCTCCATGATTTTTGTAATTTTTTTTATTACCCGTGAATAACTATTTACTGTGATCGCATTAAAATGGAGTACTGTTAGCTGGAATATGATCCTCCCTGGCAGCGGAGGTAGGTAAAAAATGCGTTCTAATGCATGTTGTGTGCATGTGTGCAGGCGAAAGTTTGTTTAAGACAGAGTGTGAGTGAGAGAGAGTTTGTATATGTGTGTGAGGGAGAGTGTATATTTGTGTGACTGTGTATGTATGTGTGTGCATGTGAGTGAACTTAACGGTCAAATGACATGTGATGTCACTTCTGCTGCTACTGGCATTTTGATGAATTGATTTTAATTCTAATAACAGTCAATTTGCAGTGCTCATTGGTTCATGTTTAATCTCACCCAGAGTATTTGAAAGTCTTCCAGCCCCAGTTTGGATTGTTTTTCTGATATTAGTGGGAGTAGAGGCACATATTCTGTGTCTGAAAGCCCTCTTGAACAGCTGCTGCACCGTGGTACACTCTATTTTCTTAAGCAATATGAAGTTGCGATGGGAGGTAGCATGCTCGTTTCTGTTTGATTTATCTCGATGTTGTCAGTTGTCATCAGTCTAAAATCCATTTGAGGTATGGAAATAGAACCGCGTTTGGTTTTTGTCAAAATTATCAAGGTCAAGAATATCGACTCGCACATAGATCAGATCCAGAATATCTTCGACCAGCCAGGGTTGGAGTGGCCGGTAGGACAATCTGGCTGTGACAAAGGGGCTTGTTTGACAAGTCAGTGTGTGGGCTGTTTTTTGGGCCCATTTTATGGTTTGGTGGGTCTGTTTTTACTGTTGGTTTCCCTGATAGTACCGCAAACATTGCCTGTTACAAGCACAAATGCATGCAGTCTCGTCTACCTTGAAAAACACTTTCACAGCGTGTCTTTGAAAAACTTCCCCTGCAAATCTGAGCCACTTTTTACCTATATCTGATTCGCTAAAGGGTGCCACTTTTATTTTAGTGCCTGGGTCTATTTTCTGTCACCGTAGGACGCTGCTACCAACATAGCAAAAAGTTAAAACTATAAAGAGAACTGCAGATTCACTATTCCTAACGACACATCTGCTTACCTTTACCATAAAATCATAGTCAATATTGTTATGTCCATGCAAGTGCAGGCCGATATAATAATCACAATATTTACCATAATACCTTGAGTTTTATGTCTGGAATTTGATTATTTTTGCTCACAAACTGCAAGATAATAACGGTTTAAAGCATTTATCATTGCCTTGTGTTAATTTGAACACCTGTGTGTCACCTAAGGGACCTAGGGGCATATTACGGAGGAGTGCGTTGGAAAACGCACAACGCACATTCCTGTATCGCCGGCTATCGCCGGATTTCATCGCCTTTTTAGCGCACAATTATCAATGCGCATCAGGCAGGCGAATAGAATTCCGGCAATAGTCGGCGATATGGCACATTAGCGCATGAAAACAACCGTTGTTTTCATGTGCTAATGTGGGCCTTGATAATATGGGGGGGTGGATTCAGCTTTATGATCCACACCCCATGTTATCAATGCCTAACGCCTGGTCAGAGCAGGCGTTGGGAGACCTGTGATAAATGGGTTTATCGCAGGTCTTTTCCTCCCATCGCCTTTCTTGGTAATAGGGTGTTCCCACCTTCAACCACATTTTTAATGTGGTTGGACGTGGGAACGCCCACTTTGCATGTCATTAGCGATGATTATCGCTGACATGCAAAGGCAGGCTTTAAAATGACCTTGTTAATAGGGCTCTGGCAGTATCGCCGCTTTCTCGGCACAATTCGCAGAGAAAGCGGCGATACTTGTCCTTGGTAATATGCCCCCTAGAGCAGAGGCGGAACCATACGTTCGACTGCCAATGTTCTTTGCACCCAGAAGTGGTCAGGAAGCAAAAGCAGCATGCAGCTCCTATGAAACCAAAAATATAGAAATACATGTAGCTGGCAATTGTTCTACATTACAAGGGTTAGATTACGAAAGCTATCCAATTCAAGGTATTCTGTAGGTAGTATTTGTTATATTTGTCAATCTGCAGCATTTTAATATATAGCCCATATTGCAGCTTCAAAAGTGTACTCTTTCGATCCTTTTTGTTTTGGAAAGTTCAGGGCTGTGCTGAGGTCCGTCTCAAGGTGGGGACAGTCGAGGATATGTGCCCCAGGCTAAGCACTTTTCATGGCCCCGTGCTGCTTCTGAGAAATGCATTCATGTATCATATGTGGTGTAAGCCAAATGTAACTGCAACAGCACAATAACAATGTCCTACATTGCCTTCTCTTTCTCTGTATTGTATAACAACATTTTCTTTTCTAATAAAAATTGTTGAAATAAAAATGTAAAAAAGTTCTCTCTTCGACTATCTATTTACGATAGGGTTGGTATTTGTCACTCGCCGCTATGTGGCGCCGCATGCTTGAGCTGCCTATTTATTCTCGAATTTCGGAGGCTCGCCTGCCGAAAAATGCTTCCTTTGCCAGATTTTCTCATTTAAGGAGACGATGCTCGTGCTAGGGTCCTTATGAAGCTAATGACCTAAGCGTCTGGCAGCGTTGGTTGTTTTGCAACTCAAAAGTCAGGTTTTGAATTTTATGCTAAACAGCAGTGAGCATCGCAAATTAATAAAATAGCAACACATGACAATGTGGAAACTGTAACTAGGGTTGCAGGAGGTCAAAAGGAGAGTGATCAAAGAACAGGAGTATCAATTTTGTTCCCATCTTGTGGCGTTTGCTTTGCATTCAAAGACACAGGTCAAATGCCAATATTTTCTGTATAAATTGATTCTTCTGATTTATTCTTCTTAACATGGCGGCAGTTGCTTACTTTTTCCCGCTCTTAATGCAAAGTGAGTTAATTTTGCAACCAAGTGACAATCCTCGTGGGTACAGAGAGTGTGAAAGAAGGCTACAGTATGCCAATTGTTTTCTAACACACAACAATAAAATACCTGCAAATGAGTTTTAAAATATTTGATAAATACCAGCAGCAGGTAAACAGCAGATAAGACATAGTGTTTTTGTTTTTATAATGTTTATGCTGGTTGCAAAGATGTTCATCGAACCAAAACAAATGAAGACACTTTACTGTTATTGTTTGTGCGTCATATAAGTTTAGTATAAAGCTGCATGCCATATTGCAAATGTAATTGCCATTTCAGGAGGACATTTCAATGGACAATGTGCTCTCTGTGCATGGCAGTACCTTACCACTTCATGCTTTAATTATATATTTGGACAATGTGCTTCAAAATGCACCACTGGACACGTACTATAGCCCAACCATACTCCTGCTGAGTGGCCGTGGGCGGCTTATTTGCTACACGTGCCCTTTATTTTAAACAAACCATGTGACTTTGGTGCCATTGATAGCAGCAGCCACTGCCTGAAAAATGTTCCTGCAACAGTGACGAGCATATGTACCTAGAAAACCATATCACAGCAAAATCAAGAGTTTATACAGTCTGACCCACCTTGCTGCCTACTGTGCATTTAGTAAACGTGGAGGTGTGCCCTCTAACAAACCAGTGACGCAGCTAGAGTGTCATGGGCATGTATGTACATCAAATGTGCACACATGCATATTTCAGGGGTGCAACAGGGTGTCCTTTTGGCACCCTTGCACCCTTGAAATTGCATTCGCATTGCGAATGTCTTCCGATTCATTCCTATGGGCCTTTAGGCCCATTGGAATGAATGGGAAGGTATTCCTTAATTGAGAATCGCAATTTGCGATTTGCAATTAAGGAATATGTAGGAATCATAATTGTTATTGCAAAACCTACAGACATTGCAGTTTGCAAGTCCTTATTAGGGAATCGCTAAAATTCGCTATTAAAGGCTCGCAAATTCCGAAGATGATACATCTGTCCGAAAGTGTGGGAACACTAAGTTTAATGATTGTTCATCTCCACAGCTTCCAGGGAAGTACAATAACTGACCCTGGTATTCAAACAAGCACATTCTGTCACCATGACAGTGGCATCATAGACAGTGCTGAAGAGAGCTATAGATAAACTACTACAATATCTACTTTCTTTCCACAAAATGAACAAAAGCATAAAAAACATGCAATGATAGTAAGGCAAAAAACAATAGCAATAACAAATATGAGGAAATAAAGAAGAAAAATCAACAAAGAAAAGCTGCAATCCAAGCAGTGACCACTAACAAATATGAGAAAATAAAGAAGAAAAATCAACAAAGAAAAGCTGCAATCCAAGCAGTGACCCCAATGCAGTGACCACCAAAAGGAAACACCCATTTCAGAATGATTACAGATCCAATTGTTTGGGCGGCACACTTCTCCTACCACTTTTGCATGGAGAAACATATTCTAGGGACAGTTTATGAGGCTCAGAAGACTGTGGAGGAGTCATTTTCTGAGACTGCTGAGAAAGCACCCTGTGAGATTGTTGGAAAGCATCATCCGCAGCCTCAAGCCCCATCTGCAACACCACTCTCCTGGGAACTTTGTAAATTCTGGAAAGATTCCACCAACTCCTCCCATTGACCCGCACAGCAAATCGTGAAGTGGCATCCACTTTAACAGGAAGACCAAACTTAGAAAGGTCCTTGGCCACATTGTGAGGTGACTTTATTCTCACCCAATCTCCCACTTTGACACCAGTATCAAACCCAACCACATCAGAGTCGGATGACTTGTTATGCGTCCCCACATCAGTTTGACCAAACTCAATCTCAGAACGTTAACCCCATTTCTTCATCCAAGCAGGACACATGTGAAAAGCAGCTACTCTCCCACGAGGCAGCTCAAAAGGACTGGTACCCGTAACAGGTTTAGAAGTAGTGCGATGTGCCTACAACTTGCTCTGCACTGCTTCCTAGATCTCAATCTTGGGTGAAACCGCCCATTGAACACACTAAAGGAGAATTTGGTTTGTGCGCTCGATGAAACCATTGGCCTGTATGTGATATAAAGCCACACAGCAATGTAAAATCCCAGATTGACACAAAAAATCAGACATCTCTTTTGAAGTAAATTGTACCCCATTGTCGGATATAATCTCCTTTGAGAATCCTTCTCTTGCAAAAAGACTGAATAAATGTGATTACCTCGTGTGTATTGGGATAAATCATGAAATGAACCTCCCACCACTTGCTGAAATAATAAACCACAACCAACGCAAATTTGTATTTCTTTGGTAGCACATTGAAAGGACCCACAAAATCAACAGCAAACTTCATCCATGGACCATTTGGAAGCTCAACTTCTTGAATAGGTGGGTAACAACATTGATCACCTTATCACTGGTACAACACGTCACACACTCTTTAAAAACATCATTTACTTGACGATCCACCAGTATGCACTGTGAATCCTCTCTTTTGTACTTGTTCGTCCAAGCTGACCTTCATGGCCATAATCAATGATGCAACGTCTTAAGGCGTCTTAAGGCGAGAGGAGGAACAAATTTGTCTACACACATCAGTTCTTCAGCAATCTTAAAAAAGGGCTGTAGTTCTCCATCCAAATGTTTTTCTTTGGGCCTCCCTGAAACAATGCGTCTTTTCACCTTCTTAAGAACAGAATCAGATTCCATTGCACCAAACCACTCACGTTCAGTGAAGCAACCTACACTACAAGCATCCACAACGGCAATCAAACATTCTTCATCCTCTTCTACATCAGTGATATCTTGTTTCCCTAGCAGCAAAGGAGACCTAGCGAGAAAATCAGCTCTCGTGTTCCTTCGACAAAAATATGTGCTACCTCAAAATTGTACTGTAGTAATTTCAAGCCTAATATAGCGATTCTCTGCGTGTGATCTTTAACAATATTCCCATTAAGAATGGGAATGAGAGGCTTGTGGTTGGTAAGCAATGTGAATGTTTTGCCTCACAAAAAGACTTAAAACTCTCCACAGCCCAACAGCATGCCACCAACTCCCTCTCAATGACAGAATAGTTCTTCTCGCCCTGTTGCAGAGTTCAGGAGGCAAAACCAATGGTATGTTCCTTACCCTGCTTGAACTGAGTGATTATACTACCCAAACCATCCAAATTGGCATCAACTGACACAACACACTGATTAAGAGGATCAAAAGGATAAGGTTCTTACAAGACCCTAGTTCTTGTTTTATGCGAAAAAACTCATCTTGGCAGAATTGATCCCAAACAAACATGACTTTCCTCTTGAGTACACCCCTTAGATGTAAGGTTTTGGCAGCAAAATTAGAAAGAAATTTTGCATAACACACATGCACCCAAATCCAAGCAAACTTGTTCCTTGGTCGTGGGGCATGGAGCATTCACAATAGCCTCAATAAGTCCTTCTCTTGGCTCGATTCCTTCACCAGAAATACGATGACCCAAATGCTCAATGGAATCCACTCCAAAAACACACTTACGTTTGTTGGCAACAATCCCTTTCTCTTGCAATCTGTTAAATACCTCACCAAGATTCTTGTCATGCAACATTTTGCATTTACCCACAACCAAAATGTCATCTTGAAAAACAACCTTCACCCTTCTAACACCTTTTCCATAACACGTTGAAAAACTGAGACTGTCGAAGCCAACCCAAAAAGCATCCTTCTAAATTGAAAGGTACCAGCCGGATATACAAAAACCATTAAATGCTTGCACATAGGATCCAACTCCACTTGGTGGTAGGCAGATGCAATATCTATTTTTGAAAAGAATCTGGCACCAGAAAACTTTGAGAGAATATCATTAATATGAGGGAGGGGATGAGAGTAAACCCAGATTTCTTCGTTCAAACTGCGCAAAACAATGCACACTGTCAAATTCCCATTCTTCTTGCAAGCAACTACCAATGGAGACAACCAAAGAGACGACTCGATAGGTTTAATGACACCTGATTCACACATCTGCCTCAGCTCTTTAGACAAATCCTCACAGATGCTAAATGTCACATTATGTAGCTTGTGTTTAACAGGCACAGCATGTTCCTTCACCTTGATTAAATGTTTGAACCCTTTGATGCATTTCAAATTGTCAGCAAACACATTCGCAAATTGGTTGGTCCAATTGGACAAACTTTCACCTGGAATAGGATCACCCACCACTGACACTTGCTCAGTCGTGCCTGGCCTAGGAGTCATGGCAAACTGACCGTGGTGATACCGTCCCAAAAAATTGAGTCCTTTTCTTGCAACATAGACCTTTCCTTGAATGGATCTATCTTTGAATATTAAAGTAGTCTAAAAAAACTCTTTTAACTCGATCTTCCTGCCTTCAAAATAAACAGGACTTCTATCTGATGGTTGAAGATGTTTATCCACCCAGTTACTCTCAAATAACTCTTCAGTGATCACCGTCATACATGCTCCAGAGTCCAACAACAATTGTATGGACTTACCATCAACAATCAGATCCACCACGGGATCCACACAATTCTCAGAATCATCCTTGACTACCATGATGACATCAGTCAATGAGCTCACAACTTCACTCACCGAATCACCCTTTTCTTCCTCAGAATAAACAGCATTGACATTCCCTCAGATACCACACATTATAGCGAAATGCCCTTGTTTATTGCACTTCCAACATGAAGCATTCCTAGCCGGACAAATCCGTGAGTTGGGGAAATGCGAGGGAAACCCACATTTAGCACACACATTCTTATTAAAAACAACTTTCTTCTCATGTCTGACAGGAGTGTGACTGCTGCCCTTTAGTACAACATGTAGTTTGTCTTTATCCTCTTGACGTTTAGCACCTTGATCTCTATGCTTATTACCAACACCTGCAACATTTTTCTCAGGTTTGAGTTCTCTTGAGGCATTCTGCGAAAGCTCAATACTTTTTACAACAGTGATAGTTTCTTGTAAAGATGGGTTTTTCAGAGTCAACAGTTTCTCTTGCACTTCTTTATCTCTACAATGAACCACAATTTGATCTCTCATTAACTGAGAAGTGAAATGTTCAAATTTGCATTCTGCGGCTAAAATGCGCAACGCCTCAACATATGACACACTATTCTCATCTGTGTCTTGTTCTCTTGTAAAAAACTCATGTCCAGCTACGACCAGACTACCTTCAACATCAAACTGTTTCTCCAACATTTTTACCACCAGATGAAATTTGTTTAACTCGTCTTCTCCCTCACCCAGAGGGGAGGTAAAGGTTCGAGAACAGCTTGTCTCTCGAATCCTAGATTGTGCTCTAAAATAAATCTTTTCCATTCAGCACTGAACCTTGTACCCCCCATGGCACCTAAATATTTAATGAACGCCCTATAACACACCTTCCACCTGACTGGTGGGTCACCTGGAAGCTGTAAGAAGGGGTGAGGTTGTACGTGTTGCATTTCACAAAAATAACACTTTACAAGTTTGAAAACGTGTAAGAACTGTTGGCTTCCACCAGTGAAGAAAATTAGTTATGGTGCACAAATCACCAGAGGAAAACAAAACATGTGAAGTAACTGACTGATGTGCGTATTAACAAGGAGAAAAGAAACAAAGTTCCCACAGTAACTTTGTTGAGGAGAGAGAATCCTCTATTACTCTGATTCTTGAGTGCTCGTGGCAATGAAAAATATATGTCTTCAACCAAAGTAACAACAGTGCTAAATTAAACGCTAGTGTGAGTGAGAATCTCCTTAATAGTAGCACATATGGCTGCCCATAATCAATGAAAGCTGCAAGTTGAAATGATCTAAATGATACAAAGACAGTATCTTGGGATGATGAGTAGAGGTGATGACAAATTAAAATTATAATGCCGGAGTGCTGAAGGAACTTGATCCAAAGGCATATCAAAAAAGAATTCACCTGCCCCCCACGAAAACACACTCAATTAAATATAGGTGCAGCCAGAATGTCCTTGAAAGCGATGCTGGAGCGGGGTCAAGTGCTTGACGTGCCGATTCAACAACGGTGTGCAGATATGTCTTACAGCCTCTGACAAGTTGCCACAGAGATCTGGCCTTCAAGGTGTGAAGACAACGCGTTGCCACAAAAATCAGGACTTTATACCATGGTGACTCAACACGCAAAGACTTGCTCAGTAGTGCGCATCCCTAGGACATGTAGACTCGCACAATGCCGCTCTCCCTGCATCCGCCCAACCCCGCAGGAGCATTCGATTGCACCACACATCGTGAATGAACTCGTTGACAAAAGGACCTCTCCATGAAGGGTCACACACGAAAAACTAAGGCAGAGCTCGGGGTCCCACGCACAACAAGATGATGGTAAATGACTCACTGTTATGTGCCACAATGGTTCCGGATACAAGCAGAATGGAACACTGCAGGTGAGAGTCACTGACCCACTGGCACAAATAGAATTATGTGGAGGTTTGCTGGACACACACCAAAATTGCTGACCTTCCTTTGTCTTCTCCCCGGGACAACAATGCTCCAGTATGCAAGACACCAACCAAGAAGCCAAAAAGGGAAATGCTGAAAGCCTCTAAGAGTCCACAGACATCGAAGGAGAGCTCAAAGACTAAATACAGGAAACGGTGCAGCACATGTGGGTGGAGAGAGGAACAGTCCAACTCATCGCCAATTTTGTAGTGATCACACTGAGGCAGGTAAGTGTGGAAACACTAAGTTTAATGACTGTTCATCTCCACATCTGCCAGGGAACTACAATAACTGACCCTGGTATTCATACAAGCCCCTTCTGTCACCATGACAGTGACATCATAGACAGTAATAAACAGAGCAATAGAGAAATTACTACACAATGATGTTTGGAACTAGCGCCTGAATTTCTAGCTGTAGGCCATTTATGCCATTAGAGTTTTTTTCTCCTTATTATCTTCAAATGATATTCGGCTTTTGAAATAGAGGCAGAGAACAATTGAAGTAAGAAAATATTAGAGGGGGGTGGAATTGGGAGAATTCGAATTCACAGATTTCAGTGGAATTACATTAAACTTCTGTGAGATTCTGCAGACTTTTGCGATGGGGCAGAGTGGGCATTTGGCGCTATTTTCTTAGCCCAAATATAGATGCGAGAAAATAGCACAGCCAAATGCTTCTCTGCACTCTTATATACTCTGCAGTGATTACTGCAGAGTTTGTAAGGGAGCCGCTGACCAACTGGTATGCAGTGGTTTCTAAACTTTAGAGACCAGTGCATATCACCCTGCTGTGTATACTTCTCCATGCCCTTACATACTCTGCAGTAATCATTGCAGACTGTGTAAGGTTGCTGAGAGACGTTTGATTTTGCTATTTTTTCAGTTGCAAAATGCATTGTTTTTTAAACAGGGTGGGAAGAGGAAGCAGTCCCTCTTTGTTTAAAAACCACTTCAGATTACTGCAGAGTATGAAAGAGTGCCAAGATTTATGTTCTACAGTGGTTGCTGTTTAGACAGGGCCTCAAGAGGGAGCAGTTCCTCTATGTTTAAAAACAACTTCAGATTAAACTGAAGATTAAACTTTAATCTGCAGTGATTTTTCAACATAGAGGAACTGCTCCCTCTTCCAGCCCTCTTTAGAAACAATGGAAGTTACTGCAAATTAATTCCTTACGACTAAACAGCAAAATTAATAAGTTATACCACATTACAAGAGTAACGCTGAATTTACAAATTCCTCTGATTCCACCTATAGAATGAATAATTCTGCCTAGGCCTACAAATTATAGCCCCAGCATGGAATGTTACATAGTGTGGCTACACTTCTACATATTCAAATATAAACATGAACAGAACATTTGCTAGCTTACCATAAAGAAACCAGATGTTGGAAATGGCCCTTCTTAGGGGTATTTCACTAAAACATTTAGCTTTTTGTCCCCATGGTTTTTGCTGACTCTCTTTTTATGACCTAAGGACTCTTTGCACTTTCCCACTGCCCTGCAGCGGTAAATTGTGTGCACCATTCCTACACATGCCAGAAAAGGGTGCTTACTTGATTAGTTTAGGTCTTGAACCTGTGAGTGCACTGTAAAAAGGTTCACCACATACCCAGGGCGGGTACTGCACTGGCTAGTAGTGAGATGCTGCACTGATTGTGCCTCCCACTGGAAAAGCCTGTCAAACACATATCATGTTTAGGCTGACCTTTTCTCATTAGCCAACCCTGAGAGGGCCTTTCACTACCACAAGAGCGGCCCTGGGGTAGGTACTGAGGGATGAAGCTTGGAGTAGGTGAGTGTTTAGGTAGAAACACCTGTGTATTCGCTGCCTGGGAAGGGAAGAACCTCCATGTGGGTTTTCCCTATCTAGGGGGTCAGCTCTCTCCATGGCACAACTCCCAGGTTTTGCTGATTCTCTTCTTATGGCCTTAGGGCCTGGATCACTTCCCACTGTAAATGCAGTGTGAAGGTGTGTGCACCCTTCCTACCCATGTTCGAGGCCAGTGTGCATGCTTGTACCAATGGTGCACTTGAACATGTGTCCAGCCTGCCATCGCATGCCGATCAACGCACTTGCACCAATGATGTTTTAAAACATGTGTCCAGCCTGCCATTGCAGGCTGGTGTGCGCATTTGTATCCTTGGTGTTTGGGGTCCAATTGAGCTTCTACTCAGGCTGGCCTTTCTAAATCAATAGCCATCCTTTCACTGCCACTAGAGCACTCCGAGGGTGCATCTTAAGGGGTGAAGCCAGTGGTAGGTGATAGGCCGGGCAGGTACACATGCATGTTCTCAGCCCAGGTAGTGAGGAATCACCAGGTGTGTTTTCACTACCTCTGACGTTTGCTCTCCCCATAGGCTCACATGGGGAAATGGTTGAAATGACTTCAGGCTGCTGCAAAAGTGAATTGCAGTGGAGTAGCCTCATATTGTTTCCTATCATTGGATTCACAATGACAAAGAAACCGTTTTCAGTAGAAAAGGTGGTTTTGTCATTACTAGCTTATAAATACCACTTCTCAAAAGTTGGCATTTCTCTGCTCTAAAACTCATTGTGTGCATTTTTGCTTGGCTCCAGTCCACACTGGATGATGGGAGAGCAGATCTTGGCATTCCCTAGTAACAGCTATAAAACATTGGGCATGCGACTTTAGACAGACCTCATCCATTTGAGGACCTGGCTGGATAGATTGGATGAACAGATTGTGACACTTGGCCCCAGTATCCAGATCATGGCCCCACTAAAGACTAAGATATGCATTCCATGGCTTCATGGCAGACAGGTCTGCATGCTCATTGCTTGTGGTGTCCAATTTACCGGTTGCGACCCTTGGAGGTGGAAGCGTAACTGTAGTAGTACCTCATTCAACCTCTTGAGGCATTGCTAAACTTGCACCTGTGAGTGTGATCAGAATTGCCTGGTGCGACCCATATCAATGTGCAACGGATGTTGTGCCTCATTCCCAGGGAGGTATGGGATGTGCGATTCTTCATTGTGTGTGACCCGAAAGGTATGCTGCGACCCATATGAACGTACAGCAGACATTGTGCCTGTATTACCTGGGTGCAACTCTTTTTGACGTATACCTGACTGGATGCCACCATCTTCCAAGAGGCTCCTTTGCTTCATTCCCCTTTCATCAAATATTCCCCTTTGGGTCCTCAGTACGGCGGACCAACTTCTGTCTGCTCACCCATGCCTCATGAGACTGTGTTGCCAGGTATTATTGCCCGACTAGGGCTTGGGCAGTGAGAGTGATTGACTGGGCTGGAGGAACGCTTTAGAGAGCAATCTGAAGCACATGAAGAGATTGCATGACTGTAATAAAGCCAAATCCAGAAGACAAAAAAGGATCCCATTAGGAACTATATTAAGAACACCCCATTCATGTACATCTGACATTAGCTTCAGAGGCAACTGACCAAAGGTGTTATCTTAGATCAGCAGGCTTAGAGTCACAGCAAGTTCAACATTCTTTATTCGTAAGTAAGCACAACACTATATGCATAAACAAACATTGGTGAAGACAACTTATAATAACATTATCATTACCACAATGACCCCTCTGTGCTTGGCACAACTGGGATGGTGGAGGAAGGCCCTTGTGAATTTCTTGTAAGTGGCCGAATATTGACCTAAGCTCACTTCTGCTCCGCATCCTTTGGGTGAACATCCTGAGTAATAACCAAACTCCCATTTGACGACTGCCTCAAATTATTCCTGCCACCTACACCCACCTGATTCCCTGAGAGACTGACTAAGTGTGACTTCGCCCATGTGCTGCCCACTATTTGTGGGGAGGACTGGTTGTCTCCAATCTGTGGGCATAGGATAGTTATTGTGAGCTGGAGGACGGAGGGCCACTCAGGCCACGGGGTCTGTAGTGTGCACTTAATTGCCCTGACGGGTATGAGTTGCACCGCGTTACGGTGCAGTGTGTATATGTGTACAAGCGCATTCCGTATGGACCTGCCGCATACCCGTTTCATAGTGTATCAGTGCTAAGTGTGTGTGTGTGTGATTGGGGGGTGAAAGTTTGCGGATTTGTCTGTGAGTCATGACAATGGCCAGTGGTGTTGCCTTACACATTGATTTCTTGCTAGAGGAACATTTTGTTTGACATTGGTTTTACCCGTGCGGCCTCAGCCCACGGTGCTGTTTCAAAGTGTTACAATTCTTTGTATGCACATATTTTTTATATTGTTGTGATCAGGGGTACACCCTATAACTGTGGTAATGAATTATAATGATTGCCAGGGTAGACCTAGGTTTGACTACATTTTGCATCACATAAGGGTGCTGGGGGGTAAAGTAGGATCTTTCCTAAGTGTGCATACTACTAATGTCATTTCAACACAGTTAAGCCTAGTACTACTAGTAATATTTACAAGTGTGTTTTGTGCCCTGATATACATGAAGGTCATGTTGTGTTGATTATTTTGTTTATTGAATACAAACACTATTTACATACATCACATGTGAAGTCTCTTTTGTGACGCTCAGTGTATTTATCATGAGTGAGTACTGTGCCAATGCAAGTGAGTGTAATCAACCACCCCTGACAGAAGTGGTAGTTTCTGACTGACTATGGCATCACCTCAGACATTAAAAAACACAAAATATCCCGAAGTCTAAAAAAGGAACACAAATACTCTTCAACCAAGACTTTAATTAAGTGTGCAAAAAAATACAAACATTTGTATGGATTCCCATCACTCACCATTCCAGGTGACATGCTTCATCATCTGGGTCTCCTTTTACAGGGCTACGACTCCACCCTAATGATGGAGGAGCCCAAGGATGTTTTAAATTTGTCAAGACAGATGTGAGCAAATATGTTAATTGAGTGTATGGGAAGTGCAGTGCTATCAGTGATGTGAAATCTAAAATTGAGGCGTAGTCAGACCCCTGAGTTTATTATTGTCTGATACGGTCAAAGGTTAAAAACAGTGCAAGAGGACAGTTTCATCAGATAGCTGTCCATAACTATTCAATCGGTCAACGTGTTTCAGCATAGACAGGCACAGATCTACCTGATGCTTTCTTCAGGACCCAATTAATAATAGTGCTACTGCAACGTGAAGTGAAATATATAGTGGTGACAAAAGTACCAAAAAAGGATACACTGTGGAAGAATATAGCTCAGCAGTCTATTTCTCCCAGTTTTCAATTCTTGTACCTTTTTTAGGAATCTGTAAAAGATACAAGAGATACAAGGAGAGTCTTGGAGAATGATGTACCTGTCCCTTTCAAAAGTCTATGCATTACAAAGTTAACATGTCAGACTAGCCCTCTATCTGGGCTCTCATCCACCAAACCTTACCTCAAAAGTGTGGAAAAAATACCTCACCCCACCTGGCAACAGCTCAGGACAAAGGAGGCACCGCTCTAAAGGGGAACACAATACACCAAAATAATCATTTGTATGGTGGATTGTTCACCCTAAACATTCCATTCATATCTCTATCATACGTGACATCAAAAGAACGATAACACTCAATATACTCATAATACTTTCAATATGTATGCTTCATGAGGGAATGTCATCCCTGCTCATTAGCAGCTCAGTGTAAAATGGTGCAACTGACATAACCCATGGTTTCCAAGGGAACTGTCATCCTTAGTCACTAGCGCTTAATCATTTAATAGCGCAATCAATGTCCCCAATCTATTTATCATATGGTAAACAGAGCAGAGTCTTTACGCCCATGCTCTAAGGTCTGTACCCTGTTTGCAAAAAAACGTGATCATGTTGCCTTAGGTATATAAAAATATGTCCCACACCTCACCACTATGTTAACGGGCATCTAAACAGGACACGCATGCACAGCGCAGCCCATCCACATTTGTGCAGTTACATGAAACCCTGCTTACGATGGCATGCGCGCCATGACAAATCAGTAGGTTAAAGCCCATGAGAAAAATGCGCGCTTTTTTTGTAAAAAGGTTGCGAAGTTTACTAGCGCAATCAATGTCCCCAATGTATTTGTCATTTAATAAACAGAGCAGATTCTTTACGCCCATACTCTAAGGTCTGTGCCCTGTCTGTAGCAAACGCGATTATTTCGCCTTAGTTATATCAAAATATGTCCCACACCTCTTCGCTATGTTGACGGGTATCTAAAATAGGACAAGCAACCCTCCTGCCAGTTGATTACAAGCAAAGGGCAGCCTATACACATTGTGCAGTTACGTGAAACCATACTTGCGAGAGAATGCGCTCCATGGCCAATCCGTAGATTAAAGCCCATGAACAAATGCGCTATTTTTTGTGAAACGGTTTGCGAAAGCACACAGCAATTATACCCGTCCTTACCTGGCCGTCGGTACCTCTGACGGTCATCCAAGCCAACGGGGAGGTACCGATGCCTGGACGCATCGATGTTTATAAAGAAACCTTCCTTCCTTCCTGACTCTTCGATTGCCGCACGCAATCAACGCGAGATCTCGCGGAACACGTGATAACGTGGTAAAACGTGCGTGTGGCACCGGAAGACAGGCGGAATCATGGGAAATGTAGTCCGCCTGACGATTAATGCCCAATTTCCCCTTCACAGGACAGTCCGTGAGTAAATAACGACTTTCCTTTTTATGAAGCTTGATAGAGTAATGTGGAAATAAACAAATTTGGGCTTCAGAATCATTGAACTTGTTATATGTTATATTTCATCATCATCAGTCATACCGAGACCAAAAAATTAAAGTTACCATCTTGATCGATTACATGCCTATTACTTATGTGGATGCATTCCAATGGATATACTAGCCTCAAAACCACCATAGCAGTTACAAAAAAGCAGTTACAAAAAACAAAATTTGCTTATTTCCACATGACTCTATCAAGCGTCATAACAAGGAAAGTCGATATTTACTCACGGACTATCCTGTGAAGGGGAAATTGGGCATTAATCGTCACACGGACTACATTTCCCATGATTCCACCTGTCTTCCAGTGCCACACGCACGTTTTACCACGTTATCACGCGTTCTGCAACCGAAGAGTCAGGAAGCAATTAAGGTTTCTTTATATTCATCGATGTGTCCAGGCATCGGTACCTCCCCGACGGCTTGGATGACCGTCAGAGGTACCGACGGCCAAGTAAGGACGGGCATAATTGCTGTGTGCTTTCACAAACTGTTTCACAAAAAATCACGCATTTGTTCATGGGCTTTAATCTACGGATTGGCCATGGAGCGCATTCCCTCGCAAGTATGGTTTCACGTAACTGCACAATGTGTATAGGCTGCCCTTTGCTTAATCAACTGGCAGTGGGTTGCTTGTCCTATTTTAGATACCCGTCAACATAGCGAAGAGGTGTGGGACATATTTTGATATAACTAAAGCAACATGATCGCGTTTGCTACAGACAGGGCACAGACCTTAGAGTATGGGCGTAAAGAATCTGCTCTGTTTATTATATGACAAATACATTGGGGACATTGATTGCACTAGTAAATTTCGCAACCTTTTTACAAAAAAAGCGCACATTTTTCTCATGGGCTTTAACCTACTAATTTGTCATGGAGCGCATGCCATCGTAAGCATGGTTTCATGTAACTGCTCAAATGTGGATGGGCTGCGCTGTGCATGCTTGTCCTGTTTAGATGCCCGTTAACATAGCGGTGAGGTGTGGGACATATTTTGATATAACTGAGGCGACATGATCGCGTTTTTTTGCAAACAGGGTACAGAACTTAGAGCATGGTCATAAAGAATCTGCTCTGTTTACCATATGATAAATAGATTGGGGACATTGATTGCGCTATTAAATGATTAAGCGCTAGTGACTAAGTATGACAGTTCCCTTGGAAACCATGGGTTATGTCAGTTACACCATTTTACACTGAGGTGCTAATGAGCAGGGATGACATTCCCTTAAGAGGCATACATATTGAAAGTATTATGAGTATATTGAGTGTGATCGTTCTTTTGATTTCACGTATGATAGAGATATGAATGGAATGTTTGGGGTGAACAATCCACCATACAAATGATTATTTTGGTGTATTATGTTCCCCTTTAGAGCGGTGCCTCCTTTGTCCTGAGCTGTTGCCAGGTGGGGTGAGGTATTTTCTCCACACTTTTGAGGTAAGGTTCGGTGGATGAGAGCCCAGATAGAGGGCTTGTCTGACATGTTAACTTTGTATTGCATAGACTTTTGAAAGGGACAGGTACATCATTCTCCAAGACTCTCTGTTTATCTCTTGTATCTTTTACAGATTCCTCAAAAGATACGAGAATTGAAAACTGGGAGAAATAGACTGCTGAGCTATATTCTTCCACAGTGTGTCCTTTTTTGGTACTTTTGTCACCACTATATATTTCACTTCACGTTGCAGTAGCACTATTATTAATTGGGTCCTGAAGAAAGCATCAGGTAGATCTTTGCCTGTCTATGCTGAAACATGTTAACCGATTGAATAGTTATGGACAGCTATCTGATGAAACTGTCCTCTTGCACTGTTTTTAACCTTTGACCGTATCAGACAATAATAAACTCAGGGGTCTGACTATGCCTCAATTTTAGATTTCACATCACTGATAGCACTGCACTTCCCATACACTCAATTAACATACTTGCTCACATCTGTCTTGACAAATTTAAAACATCCTTGGGCTCCTCCATCATTAGGGTGGAGTCATAGCCCTGTAAAAGGAGACCCAGATGATGAAGCATGTCACCTGGAATGGTGAGTGATGGGAATCCATACAAATTTGTGTATATTTTTTGGCACACTTAATTAGAGTCTTGGTTGAAGAGTATTTGTGTTCCTTTTATAGACTTCGGGATATTTCGTGTTTTTGAATGTCTTATATGGGGCTGTATATTCCGTGAAGTCTTTAAACTTTGGCCTCTGACCCTACCTAAATTTTCCTGTTTTACATCACCTCAGACAACCAGAAAATCCCAGTTACAACACCAACACTATTAAAAGAAAAGAAAGGGAGAAAGTGCAAAAGAAAGAAATGAGGAAAGACAGGTCCATGGAAATAAAGCAATGAATATCAGTATAAACATAAAACAGACATTACCACAGTTTTTCATCAGATAATGATTCAAGTGCACTGGGAGAGTTGTGTGCACCCCCAGCAGTAGGGTCGAACTGGCCATAGGGCTGGTCTGATAGATCAGTGTGGGTACTGGTATTTTAGCAGTTGCGGGCCATTTTCTTTGGCCAGTTGGGCTGGTTTTTACTGGTGATTTTAGAAATGTGACCACTTTTTTAAGGTGTTTGGCAGAAATTAAAGACAAAAATTGTAATACAAAAATATTATTGTGTCAGGGAAATCCAGATGTAAAAAATATCATCAAAAGGAATATAGACGGTAAAAATACAATTTTTAGTGTTGTTTTTAACATTGTGAAAATTATGAATATAGAAAATATCATAGTATGTAATATCATTTATAAGTGGTAATTAGTGTATAATTTATTGTAGTGTGTCTGTCTTTGTATGTTTAAAAAAAAATATTTATGTTTATAGTAAGATAATTTATTAGTTATGAAATTGTTGATTTTTTTATTTAATCTATATACATGATGGTTTTATCCTTTTTTTAGTAGCAATATATTGAGTTATTAGGGTAAACAGCCACATTTTACACTGGACAATGACACAAGCCAATGAAAAATGAGCGTAGAGTGAGCGTAAGATGGCTTCCTTAGTGGTCCCCTACATGTTGTTTTACTTCCCTGGGATAACAATTGGACATTGACCAGGCCCTGAACCTATCCCCTAACCTGCCTACACATCAGGACTTGGAACCTGCTGAACTTACCCCAGACTGTGGAGACCTAGCGATTTGGCTGATGCCCGGTGGAGCTACCATATAGCCAAAGAGAAGATGGGTTGTGGACTCCCCCTCCCTGCCGTCACCTACCCAGCCGGACCTTGGGCATATTTTGTCTCTACGTCATGTCTTCCTCTGACCCCTTTACCCTATCCCCTTACCATTCCTGCTCCATTCACCTTGTCCCCTATGTTCTTTAAATGCTTTTCTTGATACTTATGTAACTTTTAACTAATGTAATTTGCACCATTATTGTTCCTCATGTAAAGCGCTCTGATTCCATCGGGTCTAGCCAGCGCTACGTAATTACCCATTATTTAAATTTGTTCCCATTTAGTACTCTTTCTCCCTTTGACTACCTCCCTAGCTCCTATCCACTCTCCCCTGAATCTCTCACCTTGCCTGCTAGTCTGCCTAGCCCTCTGTCCTTTGTGCCCTTTGACTAAGCACTCCTTCTCCCCTTGTTGGGGAAAGATCCAATACTTATACTCTGGAGTCTCAGCGTACCCGCTGAGAGAGTCCACTGCGCCAAGGAAGCCACTCACAGCTGAGGTATGGTATGTCATCCCTTGCCAAAGCACTCCCTCTCCCTTTTTTGGGGAAGGATCCAGTTTGTAGGCCTTGGAGTCTCGGAGACCCCTCTGAGAGAGTCCACTGCGTAAAGGAAGCCTCCCGCAACAGAGATAGGGAAGTGATACCACTTCCCTGGGATCACACCTTACTGGACTTTGGACGTTGTTTTGCCTCGTCTACTGGTTTGTGTTCCCATCGTCCTTCCCCTCCTCTTTCCCGCCTTCATTACCTGTCTACTTCCCCTGCTCTTTCCCCCCTCCCCTGAATATTTCCCCCTGCCTGCTTTTTCCCTTACATATTTGTGCTATTGTTTATCTTGACCTCACAAGTAACTATGTTGCCATGCTCTAATAACTGTGTAACCTTCGTAACGATGTAACCTGTAACTATGATCTGATGCTCATGTAAAGCACTCTGATACATCCGGGTCTAGCCAGCTCTATATAAAACCTATAAAATAAATAAATAAAATAAATAAGGGTAGGGTAATTTTAAAAAAGTGTTTATTTGAAAGTACATTTTCTGTCCATTATATTAAAATTATATGCAAATTAATATTTTACAATTTTTTGTTACATCAATATTTTCATCGATTTTTATTTAAAATAATCAAAATATTAAAATACATATTAGTGGTATTAAGTTAAAAAAATCTTTTAAAAAGTTAAAAAAAAATTAATTTAATAATATCATAAAAAGCATTTCGATAATGAAAAGTAATTTGATTTTTTAAATTAAAGTTTTTAATTTTAACATTTTGTGAAAAATAAATTTAAATAATACTTATATATTTACTTAATAAATTGGCTTTATATATTTTGTTTTATTGCTGTTAATTTTGGATTAAAATTATATTTTTTATATTTTGGTTTAAAGTATAGGAATGGTGAAAAATATTTAAAAAATGATGTTAAGTATTAATAGGAATAAAAATGTATTTTTTATATGTCAATGGTTAATATGAATATGTAGGTTGCAGTTTTTAGGTAAGATGTTGATTTATTTTGTAGTTAAAATATAGTGTGTGAGTATGGAGTGTTAATTGTGTATGTAAAATATTTAATTTGTAGTACCTTGTTTAAAATGTTTTAGAGTGGAGTGGAGATTGTAAATGTCACCCCTTTAGTGTTCAACTCCTTCTCCCAGTATGGTTAGATTGGAGTGGGAATAGCACCTGTCACTCCTTTAGTGTCCAACACCTTCCCCCAGTATGGTTAGATTGGGGTGGGAATAGTAAATGGCATGCCTTTACTGTCCAATACCTTCCCTCAATGTGGTTAGATTGGAGAGGGAATAGCAAATGTAAACCCTTTAGTATCCAATACCTTCCCTCAATATGGTTAGATTGAAAAATAAATAGTAATTGTAACCCCTTGGTGTCCAACACCTTCCCTCAATATGATTACATTGGAGAGGGAATAGTAACTGTCAATGTTTTAGTGTCCAACGTCTTCCCCGAATTGGGTAAGATTGAAGTGGGAATAGTAAATGTAATTACCTTGCTGTCCAATACCTTCCATAACGTGGTTTATATTGGAGTGGGAATAGTAAATGCCACCCTTTTAGTCTCCAACACCTTCTTAAAATTGTTATAGATTGGAGTGAGGATATTAAAACTTACTCTTTTAGTGTTTAACACCTTCCCTAAATTAGTTTACATTGGAGTGGAAATAGTAAATTCCACCTTTTTAGTGTCCAATGTCTTCCCCAAATTAGTTTAGGTTGATGTGGGAATAGTAAATATCACCCCTTCAGTATCCATCACTGTCCCCAAATTGGTTTAGATTAGAGTAGTAGTATTTTTCACCTCTTTATTGTCCAACACCTTCTTTAAATGGCTATAGATTGCAGTGAGAATAGTAAATGTTACCCTTTTGTTGTCTAATAACTTCCCTAAATTAGTATAGGTTAGAGTGGGAATAGTAAATGACCCCCTAATAAAGTCCAACACTATCTTCTGATTGGTTTAGATTGGAGTGGGAACAGTATACTTCATCGTTTTAGTGTACAACAGTGCCCCCCAAATAGTTTCAGATTGGAGTGGGAGTGGCATTTGTCACCCCTTTAGTGTCCCACACCTTTTTCAAATTGGACTAAATTGGCATGGGAATAGTAAATGTTACCCTTTTAGTGTATAACTCCTTCCCAAATTTGTGTAGGTTGGAGTGGGAATAGTATATGACATCATTTTAGTGTCCAACACTTTCATAACAATGGTTTATGTTGGAGTATGATTATTACATTTTATAATTTTAGTCTGAAATCCATTGTTTTAATTGTATTTCTCTGCAGAAGAAATAGTTTATTTCATTAGAATAGTTGGTGTTTAGAAATCTAATAAAAATAGTTATTTTTTATGTTTGTAAGCAATAATATTATTCATTACATACTGCTTTTAGACTAAGTCATGCAACACATTTTTCTCATTTTGTTTTTGTTTTCAAAGTTTATAATGTATATGTTTACATTTTCAAACATATGTACTTCAACTTAAAAATACATATTTAGATCAGGGGTCTTCAAACTGTGGAGCGCGACCCCCAGGGGGGCCGTGGAGCGATGCAAAGGGGGTCGCGCCCGCCCAGTCAACCTTCTGCCCAGGCCCAAAGGCTTCAGCCTCCCTCTTCCCCGTCCTGTCTCAGCCCGGGCTGCTGCAGTGCAACTCAAGCTGCTGGGGGCTCAGCTGGACAGTGTCTGGAGTCTTATCTCCGGCATGCCTTCGTTTTTCATAGGTCTTTAAAGACCATTTGCATATTTACATGCCTTTGTAAACTGGTTACTGAGGCTTAGTGTAGACAGAAGCGACCCTGTAGGAGGGTGAATCTAGCTCTCAACAATTCCCTACATACTTGTGCCCCCCCAACCAAGCTCAATAACAAAATACAGAAAACAGACAAAAAACGTCTGTCTGAATGTGCTGAACTTCAAGGTATTTTCTAACAAATTAATAGAAAGTCAGTATAACTTTGGCAGTAAATGCACACCCAGATATAAACTGCATTATCGGTTTTATTCTATGATTCTGCTTGTGTGCATCTTGCCACTGACATCAGCAAAATGGGCAATCCTTGAAGAGCAGGCATAGTCTTTGCACAGAGGTTTAAGGACAATACCTTGTAAATGTGTCACTCATCAATCGTTTTACACTGCAGGTTAATATTTAGCCTCTAATTTTCTAAGAGAGAAAACAGACACTCGTAAAGCACCAGTGTCCCCAAGATAGTCAACAGAAGGTCCAAGAGAATAATCAATGTATGAGAGAAACTAATCTGCATTCTCAGGTCGCCTACCCATCCTCCATTCAAGTAGTCTGAAGGACGTTGAGGGACCCCAGCATCAAAGTTAATACATCAGCAGTACATCACCAGACTCAGACAATGTAATATTTGGAGACTTTGACACATGACCAAGTATTGTACCAGGGCTAGGAGCGGGAACAAACTCAGCCCTTCATACTACTTTCAAATGTAGCGCTTGACCCCTTACTCAAGACCTGTAAAATGAGAAAAAACATGGTCTGCTGTGTCCAATGGGCCAGTCGCGGCCAAACCTAAAACTGTTCAGTATAATTTGGCATCCAGATCTTTATCATTTGTGGGGAGTCCTCAGAATTACAATGAAACAGCTAAAACTCTAGACCAGAGGTCTTCAATCTGTGGGGCGCGACATCATAGGAAGTGGGGCGTTCATTCCCCAGCCTTACTGTCGGCACACAACAAAGATTGCTTAATGGCATCAGCTTCCAACAGTAGTACCAGACAAAGCCTCGCACTGGGAGCTGCTCTGAGAAGCAAACATATTGTACATACTCACCTGTTGACGAAGGGGGATGGGTTTTGCCAACCACGACGAATGGGAGGCAGTCAGGCTTAACGGGAGGCAGGTGCCAGCTTAATTGAGCCCAGCAGGCCTGATCATGCACTGCATCCACAAGGAAAAGTGGGAGCTGGGCTGGTGGGGTGGGGGGTGGGCCGTATGTGTAGGGGGTCGTTCTCACCGAGAGGAAAATGGGATGGAAGTCAGAGGCCAGATCCACCCAACTATGAACTTTCCTTACGTTCTGCTATCTCAAAATTTGTCACTTTTCCTGTTTATATTTCACTTGTACTTAATCTTGCCTTCTGGAGTTCCTAGTTCAAAGCAGTCCGAGTTTCTCACAGTGGCCGTCAGTGGGGTCATGAAGGTGTTCAGAATACATGACCATCTAGTCCTTGGCCTCTCTGAAGAGCAAAAGTTAACGGATTCCAGTTGCAAATGTAATTATATACAAATGAGTGTGTCAAGGAGGTAAACAGTTGCCTAAATATTGACACAAGGTAGTCAAAGAAAATGCAGTGCTTACAGGCGAGTGAGTTAGTAGTGTTTTTGTGATGGGTTACAACGTAAAGGAGATATTAAAAAGTGAATTCTAGAGTGACTGAAAAGACAGTGCGAAGAAGTAAGAGAATAGGTGTCAGATATTCAGAGGAAAGATGCAGCGAGAAAGAGCGTAGGTGTCTATTTATAGAGTGAAAAATACAGGCGTGATTGAGACACTGAACACCACTACCCCTTCCTCAGGCTTCAGTAATGTTTATTTACCATCTCATATGTTCAGTCTGTAAACATATTCAATACTATTTATAAAATCATTGTTTGTATACATTCATCTTAAATAGATAACAATCACTGACAAAGCCAATAGTCCTGGGCTGGTTTCAGGCATGTCTAATGTGGTGCCAATGACGGAAATAAAAGAAATTTAGTTTGGGCATTCAATCCACATGCTTGATTACAAAGGCCATGCCCCTTTTACAGTCCCCCGGGGGGGGGGGCGGGGCGATGGAGGGGGTTTCTAGGGGGCGTTCTCACCTAGGGGAAAATGGGATGCAAGTCAGAGGTCAGAATCACCCAACTCCGAACTTTCCTTACCTTCTGCTATCTCAAAATTTGTAATTTTTCCTGTTTTGTCCCACTTAGTCTTCCCAAATACTTTCATAATGCATATTGAAAAGGGCTCTTGTATTTAGAAGTGAATTAACATTTTTAATTGTTTTTATTGTAGCACATAAAAAACCTTTGTACTGGAAAGGCTTACTGACATCTGGTGCTAATATTTGTATTTCCTTTTAAATACAAGTTTGCAGATTATTTTTAAGATTTATTTCAATTAACCTTATTTTTTTTTAATTCCTTGCTCTCATTGAGGCATAATTCTGCCAAATAATATATTAATAAAGTGCAATCGCACGACCCTTCGTGTGATGTAGATGGTGTCTGCAGTGAAAGCACTCACAAACATATTTAAATAGCCATTCCCCTACTTTCTGGAAAAAGGCAATCCTCTTGGGACGATTCATTTTCATAGTTAATTTGCTTCAGTTGGAGTGTCGTTCAAGGAGTGTCATGTGCTGTGAAACGGAAGCAGGCTAGACAGTTAACTGTCAGGGTGAAGTAGCTTGCCTGAAAGAAATACAAATGTGTGCTAGGAGTTAATCTGCAAATGTAAATAAAGGGTGCTTGAAAGCAGGTACTGGTTTTAATTGATTGAGTCACTCAAATCTTTGCGATGACAAAGGTGCATTCTTTTTGAGTGGTAGTGCAAAGAGAACAATTGAGCTCTGAAGTGTGTGCTTTCAATTGTAATTGGATTTGTATAACACTTACTACTCTAGGGTGTGTTGAAGGGACAGTTTTGTTAAAAAAAATAGGTACAATCTGGGTATTACTAAAATACAGGTTTTAAAATGTGACTTACATATTCACAGTGCTTTCGGTCCCAAGCTGTAGCCTTCTAGCACAAAAAATGCACGTCACTATTCTCCGCTGCACGGTGCCATCCGCTGGAGGACCGCCAAAGCTGTGGTGCGCCTACCTGCCTGATTAAGACTTTAAAAGTGGTCGGGTGAGCGGGACTGTGGTGGTCTCTCGGCCGGTGGACTGTTAGGCTCATAGGAGAGCTTAACATGCATCCCGCTGCCGTGAGAGCACCTACAGCACATGGCATGCATGCCACACTGTGAAGGACATGGGTGCCTATTCCAGGTGGGCACAACATGTGTCCCCTTGGATGCACCCCCCAGGAGCAGCATTGGATCCCTGGTAGGGCCCCCTTAGTTGCCTGTCTTCCATCCTTCTCATGGCGGGCTCACCACCATGAAAAGGGCCCTGAGAGGGCAATTCAGACTATGCTTGGTGGTGCTGCAGCAGCACCACCTGCCTATTCATGCTCCTGACCGCTGTGCGACCGCTTCAGGATCCTGCATCCCCAGCAGATGAAGTGATCCTGTGCCAGTCCAACTGCCCCAATCATAATACTGCATACGGACCCACAGTGTGGCAGTAGTCTCACCTTCACCGTACTCATATTAAGGCCCACAGTGTGATGTATATAGGTATTTATGGGTAATCAATGTGTTTTGCGGGTGAGTTTTCATATTTACTTTACATGTTTTTGCCATAAATGTGCCCTATGGGCATTGGGAGTTACTTTTTATTTTTAAAGGGCATCAATTTTAGTTTATAATAAAGCCAATACTTTTTGCTTTGATTTACTTTTTGGGGGGGTCCAGGAGTGCTTCTTTTTTTAAATGCCTTTTTCAGATTATTTATGGTTCCTAGACACTTTAAATTGCTTCGAGGGATCTCTATTGGATAGGTTTGATTTTTCCCATTTGTGATGGATTACTATTTTTGACTACGTGCATAGAGAGGAAGATCTGCAGCTGCAGACCAGTATGTTTTATTTATTTCATTTTTGAGGGGGTTTTGATTGGGAAATCTGATATTTTTTGGGTTGTGTAAATATTATGTGATTGTTATTTTGAATTGTGTGGTGTAAGTGTTGTCATAGTGCTGGGATGCCTTGGGGTAGCTATGCTCTCAAGAAATGCTAATCAATATCAATAATAATAATAATAATATTATTAATTCATTTATGTGATGGATTGAGTTTGTTTTCTAATTTCTTGATTGGTGACAGTTACATTTTTTGTTTAACTAATGTATACATCATTATATTATCTCAGTCTTCATTAACATTAGAATTGTATTTCATTTTCAAACTGATGTAATAAAATAATGTATTTATTTTTTTTAAGAAAAATATTTGTAATGTTGGTTTAGATTTTGTGATACTTTTTGAGTAATTTTGTCAGGTTACCATTTATTCTATAATGTGATTTTTGCTATAATTTCTAAGTTATCTACTCCTTTGGTATTTATGAATAGTCTGACTTTGAATTATAGCATGTAGTAAATGTTTTTTTTATTGTTTCCTAAGTTTAGGGGAAATTTGGCTAACAGATTGTTTGATTCATAGTTGTTGGTAGCTTTGCTCTTTTTGTTATGCTTCTATACATTTATAGAGTGTAGGTTGGGGTCTGCCTAGTGTGGATTGGAAAGCATTGAACCATCGATTCACTGCGTTGTTTGCTTTGGCTTCCTGTGCCAAGGTGCTGTCATATATATTCCACCATGGTGTCTGGAGTTTGGGTTGGTATCTGCGTTCAAAGCTATGCAATCTGCCAACTCAACTGTCTTCAAAACAATCCATTAGGGGTCTTATTTTCTCTTCAATATGTTGGTAGAATAGGGCTTTCAATTAGTAAATTATAGTGGTTAGCTACCGCTGTGACAGGGACATAGGCTTTTGCTATAATTATTTTTTATTTCAAAGGCAAAATGGCTGTTTGTAGAATATTCTACACTTAGGGCCTGATTACGAGTTTGGCGGTCCCAAATCTGCTGTGGGGTCGAATCGACAGCTGCGCCACTGGCGATCTGATCGCCGTATTACGAGACATGCAGTTACATAGCCAAAAAACCGCCATGATCTAGCCTCCACTGCCAAGCAAATTCAACTGCGGTAGTGTCGGAATAGACCAATGAGACTGTCTTAGGCTCAGACCGCCAGTATCTCCCGGCCCAATTCTGGGTTACCTTACACATGGCGTGAATGTTGCAGTCCAATCACCACATTTGAGCAGATGGAAAGGGAGTGATAAAAGGCTGAAACACACCTCTACTCGGCTGTACGCATCCTGTGCTGCCTTGGAGCATATTGGAGCATATTGTACACGTCCTGCCATTGCTGTACCTGCTTGATCACATATAAAACCCACACCATCGTGGACGAAATTCTACTACCTGTTGCCATAGACTTCTCAGCGAAACGATGCCCGCCATGGACCAGGAAAAAGTGTTGGGGTCCCTTGGTCAAACATATTTTAAGGGACCCTGTTTTAGAATCATTTTATATGTATATCCCAAATACATCTGTATGATGCCCCCCTTAGCTGAATCACTGATACTGAACAGGCCCACTGTACACAAATGGACAGGGGTTTACACCTCATAATCAGTGATAGTGATCTGTTCATTAAATTGTGCCACACAACAGCACCTCCTCATTAATATCACGCCTACTAATCTCTATCACACACTCACATTGCACACATCCCAGGTCCGGTTTTGATGTCAAAGATACATCTGTATGGATGTGTCATTAATGTGAAACACACCTTCTCTGCCACAACTCTGTATTGGACTCCCTCCCATCACCCACATGAAAAGGCAATGTCAGTAAATGGGATTATAAAAAATGCAGTGTGAGAAGCATTCTAAGGGCACAATTGAAACACTCTCTGCAAGATAGGTATTCCTTGATCAGGTGGAACCCTGAAAGGCTGGGGCCCTGTACATTTTGCATATGACTGCAAAGCTGAATGTTCACAGGACCAGTGAATTTAAGTATATCAGGGATCAGGGACAATCAATAGCATAGCCAAATGCCATTCATGTGTAGGTAAAGTGTAAGTGCAAGTCATAAATGCAAACTAGCCCTAAAAGCATTAGTCACAAATCTAGATAAAGAAGGTGTAAGGTACACACAGGAAAATGGACATATGTCCATGCATACCTCCACAAAGGTATGACAATTTACCACCCTCCATGTGTGGATAAATAAATATCAAACTTGAACACATCAAACACAAATCCAACTTTCATCATAGAAAGAACTGCAAACTAAATGATGTTGACAGTAGCAAGGCCAAGATGAATTACATATAAAATGCCACCCATTGCAATGTCGGCCCCATTTGGATTTCATTCCACACAGACATTCATCCAACATTTCCCCTTGCCGTGTGTAACTCCGGCACTGGGTCCAAGGTTACCTCATGCTAACCACTTCGACTAGATGAAAAATCAGGTATGAAACAAACACAATTGTAGTCACACATCAATAACTATACAATAACACCAAATAGTTAGAAAATTAATGGTGGGACCAATGTCTTCAAAACTATGAAAAGATTTTAATGACAGTGTCACGAGGACGACTTGCCTACCTCGGAGGTGCTTCCTGACTGCACCGGACGGGGTGTTTCATCTAACGTTTCTCCATTCTCACCCCGTCCGCAGGCTCCCTTGGACGTTTCATGGGGTTCACCGGCCTTGCCTTCACTGACTCCACCGTTCTGCCTGCCTCCCGTGACGGTGGAGGTGTGTTCCACGGCAGACTCTACTGGGGGCCAATCGGCTGAGCGGACGTCAGCCGCATCTGCCCAATCAGAAGTGCAGGGGGTGTTTAAGGAAGCAGCGTCCCCGTTCACCGGCGCGGAATCCCGAGGAAGCCAGCCGGTCCACGAGGAGAACGCCACGGACGGAGAAGAAGGAGAAAACGCCGAAGAACCGCTGCTCGACGCACTGGAGCTGAGACCCGACAAGCCAGGAGGCCACCGGTACCGCGAGCCGCCCTGCCACACTTCCAGGGGAGAAGTGTGGCTCCGCAAGGTACGGGGCCGATTCCAGGGGTTATTTAAAGCACAGGGTGGAACGGAGTAGTTCGAGGGTGGTCACTGTGTTCCGCTCCCTTCACATCGACCGCTGGTTAGGTGGGGCTGCTATCCCGGTGTCCCCTCACTCCCCTACCCACCTCCCCTTTGGTTATCTCGGTCCCAGCCCTAACACGGCTGTTTCTTTTCTTTCTTTGAGCCTGAAGCTGTGAACCACTAGACGTGACCCGAGGACGCCCTGAAGCCGGAATAAGGAGCACACGCCCGGACCTGACCTGGGGGACCTTCATAGACACTTATTGTTGACCTCGTTGTTTTTGAACATCCTCAGTTAATAAACACCCTAACTCTGACTATCGGTTTCAGCGTACTTCGCTTATCACCCCCTAAACCCCCACAGACAGTATGTCACAAGAGGATGTAAAATAAAGGCCAATGGCCAGCCCATTGTGGATCCATGTTCCACAGCACAATGCTTGCCGCAAAACCTGCCCTTACTGACACCGCCAGGGAACCTCCTCACAAAGGGGCAACCATTGGGCATAGCAGGCACATTGAAGATGGTACTTGGGAGGCGGGTGGTTTAGGGAAGGGTGGGTTTGTTTTTTGGAAGGGTTTTCTTGTTTTGTTTGGGTCTTGGGGTGGGGATCCAGTATCTCAGGGGAAGAGTGGGACATGGAAGGGAAGGGTGTGGCTTTGGGAGTGTTTTTGTTTGTCTTCTTGGTTTTTGGGCTGGGTGCCCTGTATCTCAGGGGTGGAGTTGGAGTGGCATGTAGAAGGGATGGGTTGGGTTTGGAGGAGGTTTTTGTGACGTTGGTAGGGATAGGCTCAGGTTTCATAGGGCTAAGGACAAGGGCAAAGTACACAATTTCACAGGGGAAACAAGTAGGATGTTCAGGATGGGTTTGGGAGGTGGAGGGAGTGGAAGTGTGAGCTGTGTGTGCTATCTGAACTGTGTGTTGTGTCTGTGTTTGTTGTATGGGTGACTATGAGCATTTGTGTTTTTTGCCTGTGTATGCTGTGGACGTGCTGGCTTTTGTGGAGGAGTCTGTGCCTGTTGGTGTGGTGTCTGTGGTATAGGTGTGGGTGTGGAGGGATCTCTGTCTGTTGGGGTGGTGTCTGGGGGTATGGTCGTGGGCATGGAGTGGTCTCTGCCTGTTGGTGTGATGTCTGAGGGTATGGTTGTGGGTATGGAGGTGCATGGGTCTGCTGATGTGGTGTCTGGGAGTATGCATGTGGTTGTAGAGAGGTCTTCATCTGTTGGTGTGGTGTCTCGGGGTATGCATGTGGGTGTGAAGAGATCTGTGTCTGTTGGTGTGGTCTGGGGGTCTGCGTGTGGGTGTAGAGAGACCTATGCCTGTGTCTTGTCTGGGGGTATGCATGTAGGTGTGGAGGGGTCTATGCCTGTTGCTGTGGTACCTGGGGGTAATCTGCCAGTGGTGGGAGTAGTGAGGGGGTGAGTGCCTGCGGAGTGTTTGTGTTTTTGTATGTTTTGTGTTTTGTGTTTGTGTGTAGTACTTGTGTCTGATGAAGTGTGTGCTTGCTTAGGTGCTTAGGTGTGTGTGTGCTTGGGACAGGAAGAAGAATAGGGAATTTGGATGGATAAAAGGAAGGGGAAGGAGTGGGGGTGGTAGGTTGGGATGGCTAGAAAGCTATCAACAAAAAGAAATACAGAGTTCCCCGGTTACAGTCAGCTAAAGGACTGTCATTGGTCTCTCTCTTGTCGGGTCAAACAGTAAAAAGGTGAGTGTAGTGAACCCTCTCTTGGAATTTTTGGGGTACCTCACACAAGTCGCCGGTTGGACTACACTTGTAATCCCACCCGGTGATCGTTCAGCGTCATCATCGGTACCCTGCCCCTGCGCCAGGCTGGCAGTGCAATGCCTGTCGGGCAACAATACTTGTTGCTCTTTGGCGGGGATCTTCTATTCCTTCGCCAAAGGGTGTGTGGATGTAAGGGGACCATGCAAGGAGGTAATATGTGAGTGTGCAAAAGTGAGCGTGGGTGAAATAAAAGGAGTCAGTGCAGTCCAAAAATTGGGATTTTAATGATATGGCTCACTGCTCTATTAAAAATACAAGGGGTATGGAGGCAGAACTATCAAGGTAGTAAGCCTCATTCAACCCTTGGTGAGTGGATGGTCAACATGTTTCTTGCTTATAGAGCAATTCGTCAGGACCAAGGGGTGCTCATATGATTTGCACGGGCTCCCCCGTGATCAGGGGGCCCAGTATACGACCTGGTAGGTGTCGTATGGCAGTCCTTTCCTCAGGACCCTTCCCAGGACTAAATGGGAGAGAGAAGAGAGAAGTGTACTGTTAAGGAGAGACCAGAGAGACATCATGGACAAACGTGGAAACATTCGCGTTTTGTGACTGTCATAATATACAGTGGGTGAGCATGCCTTTGGTTTGCTCAAGGAAGATCGCATGCTCAGTGGTATCCAACAAAGTTGGTTGGAAGTTTGTCATGCAGTAAAAAACCTGTGAAAATCAAGGGCTATTACTGTGCTGTCAGCATGCGCGATAGCTAGTGGAAATTGAGACAACATTTGTGGGGAGAAAATCAGACTTCAAACATGTCTTTGTGAAGTTTCAGAAAAGAACACTAGATGGAGTCAGTGTATGGGTAACTAACCCTTGGATTAAACCGTAACACCAGCCGCAATAGTACAGTGATGGTAAAATTTAGAACAACCTTACCCGTTTATTACACTACGGAGGCTTCCTCGAGCTGACCGGGTGGGGCCAGGACTTGGTGGATACCACCTGTTAGGAGGAAGTATCCCCGCCATGTTATCGATTGGCGGTCAATGCGTCTCCCCATTCAACTGCTTAAGGCTTGGTCCCGCCGTGGCGCTCAGAAAGAGGCGCACGCGGGGGCGCAGAATGGAGCATATGTGCCTTACCTCGGAGTTCCTGGCGTAGGGCGTCTAGTCACCTACCCTTCCCACTGCGGACGGTGCCGCAGATCAGCCGGTAAAGCTTGGCGTCCCGGGCGCACTACTTATGACCCGTGTGTGTGGCCAGTTTAGTGGGCGTGGCCCCGGCGTGTTGCCAGGCAACGAGTGGTAAATAATGGACACAGAAGATTCACTCGCTCCGTGTGTTGCCGGTAGTTAACAACGAAGACGGCTTCGCGTGCTAACGAGGAGGGAGGGAAACGTGAGTGCCATCTTGAGAGGGAGGTGGAAATAGGCAGCTTAATGGTTATGGGCTGGGTTCGGCATAGTAAGGACAAAACAGTCCATTGGTCAGCTATCTAGTGAGCATTGTCCAGGGCACCGCATCGTTGAGCCCGTTTTCATCTGTGTGTAGACGGTGTACCCATCTCTGCTCCAGTCTGAAGAGGGATTGCTGATTCATACCAGGTTGGCATTCTAGAACTGTCCACTTTATGTCCTCAGTGGTATGTTTATGTTCCTTGCAATGTTCATACAGCCCGGTGTGTGTTTTGGAGCATCGAATATTACTGTTGTGCTCCATTATCCGTTGTTTCACCGGGCGCATTGTCATCCCGATATAGAGCAATCTGCAGGGGCACACCAAGATGTATATACATCTCGAGCTGTTACAATTGGTGTGTTTGTGAAAGGTCCAGGTGAAATCTCCTGGGAGTTCGATTGTTCTGCCTTGGATGGTTTGGGGGCATACCACACAGGAACCACATTTGTAGTGTCCAGTGACAGGGGGAAGATCCCAAAGGGTCCTGACTGGTCGAGTTTGTAATTTCTTAGGGCGAGTGTGGATCAATGTGTCCTTGAGGTTGGCAGTCCTTTTGAAAGCGAACCGTGGTCGTGCCAATACCATCCCAGTGGAGTTCAAGATACCCCAATGTGTCATCACGGCTTTCTTGATAAATGATGAATGCCTGGTGTAGGAGGTGACACAGGTGATGATGTCATCTGGTTCTTTAGGGTGGACCTCTAGAAGGGCATCTCTATTGTTGTTCAATGCTCGTTTGTACGAATTCTTTAACAACCGGGTGGGATACCCTCTGTCCTGGAGTTTATGCTGTAGGGTCCGGGCCTCTTGTCTGAAGTCTTGGACAGAGCTACAATTCCTCCGAATTCTAAGGAATTGCCCAAAGGGTAAATTATCTCGCAGGGCTTTAGTATGGTGGCTTTGGTAGAGAAGCAAGCTATTTCTGTCAGTATCTTTCTTGTATAGCGTGGTGGTTATTGCTTCGGGTCCCAGATTGATGGTGAGATCGAGGAATGGTATGGACGTCTCCGAGATGGTTCCAGTAAATTTAAGGAAGGGGTCTTGTAAGTTAATCCAGTCACAAAAGGCTTCACAGCTGGGACGGTCCCCTTTCCAAAGAATCAAGATGTCGTCGATAAAGCGACGCCAGAGAGTTAAGTTCTCTCGGTAGGGGTTTTGCTCCGGAGGGTAGATGTACCTCTTCTCGAACGAAGCCATATAAATGCAGGCCAAGCTCGGCGCGAAGGTAGAACCCATCGAAGTCCCCCGCACTTGATGGTATAACTGGGATTCATACCTGAAGAAATTCTCGGTCAGGGCGATGTGGGCCAGTTCCATAATGAATGTTATTGGTGTTGGGGATAACCATTCCTCTTCTCGCATCAGCGAATCCACTGCTTCCAGGGTTGCTTGTTGCGGGATATTAGTATAAAGTGCCTCCACATCGAGGGTAAGAAGCAAGTCAGTGTCCTCTCTGCCATCTATGTCTGCAATTAGACGGAGTACATCCCTGGTGTCTTGCAGGTAGGATGGTATCTGTTTGACGTAAGGTTGGAAGAACGCATCACAAAATTGTGACAGTGGTTCTAGTAGAGATCCAATTCCAGAGACAATGGGTCTCCCAGGGACAGGAGACGTGCCCTTGTGTATTTTCGGGAGAGTATAAAAGTAGGGGATAACAGGATCCGGAGTGATCAAGAAATCTGCTTCCTTTCTACTAATCCACTCGTTAGTCTCCCCCTCAATCACAAGGCCCATGATGGTAGTTGTCAATCTTTTAGTTGGGTCCTCAAGGAGAGGTCTGTAATGGTTGGTATTTGTCAATTGTCTTCTGCACTCACGATCATAGTCTTCGTAGTTCTGAATGACCGTGGCGCCCCCCTTGTCTGCTTGTTTAATGACGATCGACTCGTCTTGGCCTAGTGTTTTGACTGCTAGTCGTTCTATATTGGACAGATTGTGGAAGGTTTTCTTCGAAGGTATCTCACGCATGCTCCTCAGGACCGCCCGCTCAAAAGTCAGGACTTCGGGTGGTACCATCCCGTCAGTGGGAGTAAAGGTGGAGGGTTTTCTTAGACCTGTATCAAGATCCGGGAGCTCAGGTTGGTTTTCAAAGAATGCCCGAAGACGGATTTTCCTAAAAAATTGTTTCAGTTCGATCATCTCTTGGAATGGGTCTGGGGTCGGTGTGGGAACAAAGCCAAGACCTTTCTCTAGTACTCGTGTTTCGGTTGGTGTCAGGGTTCTCTTTGATAGATTGACAACTAAGCTCGTCTCCCCCTGGATGACATGCTCCTGGTCTCCATTGCTGCTGGTGCTGGTATCTGGTCCTGCCACTGTACACCCTTTTGCCCTCCTCGCTTTCGCCCTCTTCCTCTGCCCCAGCCTCTGCCGTGAAAAGGTGGCAGATTGGGGGGGTAGAATTGCGGGGGGCCCTGTGGGTAGAAGGGGTACTGCCAGGGGGGTGCCATCTGTGGTGGCCCATGGAAGGCTGGGCCTTGGTAATAGCCTTGTTGCCATGTCCGAGGTGGTCGGGGATTTCTTGGTGGGACTCCCCCACTGGAATCACTACTATCCGATCCACGTCTGGTATCGCTCCCTGAGTTTTCATCAGAGGAGTAGGTTTTCTTTTTCCCGTTGTAATCATCCTTCAAGTAGGGGTAGACTTTTTCTTTTACAAATTTGGCAATATCTTTCTCGAGTTTGGTTGTTTTTTGTTTCAGTAGAAACTCATGGTGATCCGCCATTTCTTGATTTATTTCCGAGAGTTTGGTCGTGAACGCTGTCTTATTGTTCTTGGATATGGCGGTTTTCATGGTAGCTTCCATAGCGGAGATCTTCTCTATTAAAGCATCTGATAGACGCTTCGCCGTTTGACTGATGAGAAAGAGGAGATCCTTGGTGCATTTCCACGAAACTTGACACCACTCTAATTTGAACCTTTTGTCGTCCAGAAATAGTCTCGGAATTATGTTCACTATCAAACCTTGTGGGGCTATATTACTCCTCAAGTATTCAGTCATCATGATTCCGTGAATGGTGATCCTGATGAGTTCCTTTTTCATTTCCGATAGTATGGTCCAATCATCGGAAGATGCGCCAGATGATGTGGTAGGGGGATTTGTGAGGAGGGATGGTGTCGATCTTAGGGCATCGGCTATGATGTCCTCATTGAAACTCAGCCCTGGGACGTCCTCCATGGTCGTAAAGGTTCCGGATGCGGTGCCAAGGATGTCTGCCGGCCAGAGTGAGGTGATCGTTAAGATTAATGTGATTCTCCCACTTAAAATGTTGTCTCAGAATGGTCCAACGTGGCGAGTGGAATCTTCGCCAATTGGTAACCTATAAAAGGGGTTCCCGTGCCGAAGGCACGCAAGGAATTGTATCAACAGGGAGGAACACAGGGTTAGGACAATTATTTAAAGGGGTCCAATGTATGTGTCCTAGAAAGACTATCAACAAAAAGAAATACAGAGTTCCCCGGTTACAGTCAGCTAAAGGACTGTCATTGGTCTCTCTCTTGTCGGGTCAAACAGTAAAAAGGTGAGTGTAGTGAACCCTCTCTTGGAATTTTTGGGGTACCTCACACAAGTCGCCGGTTGGACTACACTTGTAATCCCACCCGGTGATCGTTCAGCGTCATCATCGGTACCCTGCCCCTGCGCCAGGCTGGCAGTGCAATGCCTGTCGGGCAACAATACTTGTTGCTCTTTGGCGGGGATCTTCTATTCCTTCGCCAAAGGGTGTGTGGATGTAAGGGGACCATGCAAGGAGGTAATATGTGAGTGTGCAAAAGTGAGCGTGGGTGAAATAAAAGGAGTCAGTGCAGTCCAAAAATTGGGATTTTAATGATATGGCTCACTGCTCTATTAAAAATACAAGGGGTATGGAGGCAGAACTATCAAGGTAGTAAGCCTCATTCAACCCTTGGTGAGTGGATGGTCAACATGTTTCTTGCTTATAGAGCAATTCGTCAGGACCAAGGGGTGCTCATATGATTTGCACGGGCTCCCCCGTGATCAGGGGGCCCAGTATACGACCTGGTAGGTGTCGTATGGCAGTCCTTTCCTCAGGACCCTTCCCAGGACTAAATGGGAGAGAGAAGAGAGAAGTGTACTGTTAAGGAGAGACCAGAGAGACATCATGGACAAACGTGGAAACATTCGCGTTTTGTGACTGTCATAATATACAGTGGGTGAGCATGCCTTTGGTTTGCTCAAGGAAGATCGCATGCTCAGTGGTATCCAACAAAGTTGGTTGGAAGTTTGTCATGCAGTAAAAAACCTGTGAAAATCAAGGGCTATTACTGTGCTGTCAGCATGCGCGATAGCTAGTGGAAATTGAGACAACATTTGTGGGGAGAAAATCAGACTTCAAACATGTCTTTGTGAAGTTTCAGAAAAGAACACTAGATGGAGTCAGTGTATGGGTAACTAACCCTTGGATTAAACCGTAACACCAGCCGCAATAGTACAGTGATGGTAAAATTTAGAACAACCTTACCCGTTTATTACACTACGGAGGCTTCCTCGAGCTGACCGGGTGGGGCCAGGACTTGGTGGATACCACCTGTTAGGAGGAAGTATCCCCCCCATTCAACTGCTTAAGGCTTGGTCCCGCCGTGGCGCTCAGAAAGAGGCGCACGCGGGGGCGCAGAATGGAGCATATGTGCCTTACCTCGGAGTTCCTGGCGTAGGGCGTCTAGTCACCTACCCTTCCCACTGCGGACGGTGCCGCAGATCAGCCGGTAAAGCTTGGCGTCCCGGGCGCACTACTTATGACCCGTGTGTGTGGCCAGTTTAGTGGGCGTGGCCCCGGCGTGTTGCCAGGCAACGAGTGGTAAATAATGGACACAGAAGATTCACTCGCTCCGTGTGTTGCCGGTAGTTAACAACGAAGACGGCTTCGCGTGCTAACGAGGAGGGAGGGAAACGTGAGTGCCATCTTGAGAGGGAGGTGGAAATAGGCAGCTTAATGGTTATGGGCTGGGTTCGGCATAGTAAGGACAAAACAGTCCATTGGTCAGCTATCTAGTGAGCATTGTCCAGGGCACCGCATCGTTGAGCCCGTTTTCATCTGTGTGTAGACGGTGTACCCATCTCTGCTCCAGTCTGAAGAGGGATTGCTGATTCATACCAGGTTGGCATTCTAGAACTGTCCACTTTATGTCCTCAGTGGTATGTTTATGTTCCTTGCAATGTTCATACAGCCCGGTGTGTGTTTTGGAGCATCGAATATTACTGTTTTGAGCGGGCGGTCCTGAGGAGCATGCGTGAGATACCTTCGAAGAAAACCTTCCACAATCTGTCCAATATAGAACGACTAGCAGTCAAAACACTAGGCCAAGACGAGTCGATCGTCATTAAACAAGCAGACAAGGGGGGCGCCACGGTCATTCAGAACTACGAAGACTATGATCGTGAGTGCAGAAGACAATTGACAAATACCAACCATTACAGACCTCTCCTTGAGGACCCAACTAAAAGATTGACAACTACCATCATGGGCCTTGTGATTGAGGGGGAGACTAACGAGTGGATTAGTAGAAAGGAAGCAGATTTCTTGATCACTCCGGATCCTGTTATCCCCTACTTTTATACTCTCCCGAAAATACACAAGGGCACGTCTCCTGTCCCTGGGAGACCCATTGTCTCTGGAATTGGATCTCTACTAGAACCACTGTCACAATTTTGTGATGCGTTCTTCCAACCTTACGTCAAACAGATACCATCCTACCTGCAAGACACCAGGGATGTACTCCGTCTAATTGCAGACATAGATGGCAGAGAGGACACTGACTTGCTTCTTACCCTCGATGTGGAGGCACTTTATACTAATATCCCGCAACAAGCAACCCTGGAAGCAGTGGATTCGCTGATGCGAGAAGAGGAATGGTTATCCCCAACACCAATAACATTCATTATGGAACTGGCCCACATCGCCCTGACCGAGAATTTCTTCAGGTATGAATCCCAGTTATACCATCAAGTGCGGGGGACTTCGATGGGTTCTACCTTCGCGCCGAGCTTGGCCTGCATTTATATGGCTTCGTTCGAGAAGAGGTACATCTACCCTCCGGAGCAAAACCCCTACCGAGAGAACTTAACTCTCTGGCGTCGCTTTATCGACGACATCTTGATTCTTTGGAAAGGGGACCGTCCCAGCTGTGAAGCCTTTTGTGACTGGATTAACTTACAAGACCCCTTCCTTAAATTTACTGGAACCATCTCGGAGACGTCCATACCATTCCTCGATCTCACCATCAATCTGGGACCCGAAGCAATAACCACCACGCTATACAAGAAAGATACTGACAGAAATAGCTTGCTTCTCTACCAAAGCCACCATACTAAAGCCCTGCGAGATAATTTACCCTTTGGGCAATTCCTTAGAATTCGGAGGAATTGTAGCTCTGTCCAAGACTTCAGACAAGAGGCCCGGACCCTACAGCATAAACTCCAGGACAGAGGGTATCCCACCCGGTTGTTAAAGAATTCGTACAAACGAGCATTGAACAACAATAGAGATGCCCTTCTAGAGGTCCACCCTAAAGAACCAGATGACATCATCACCTGTGTCACCTCCTACACCAGGCATTCATCATTTATCAAGAAAGCCGTGATGACACATTGGGGTATCTTGAACTCCACTGGGATGGTATTGGCACGACCACGGTTCGCTTTCAAAAGGACTGCCAACCTCAAGGACACATTGATCCACACTCGCCCTAAGAAATTACAAACTCGACCAGTCAGGACCCTTTGGGATCTTCCCCCTGTCACTGGACACTACAAATGTGGTTCCTGTGTGGTATGCCCCCAAACCATCCAAGGCAGAACAATCGAACTCCCAGGAGATTTCACCTGGACCTTTCACAAACACACCAATTGTAACAGCTCGAGATGTATATACATCTTGGTGTGCCCCTGCAGATTGCTCTATATCGGGATGACAATGCGCCCGGTGAAACAACGGATAATGGAGCACAACAGTAATATTCGATGCTCCAAAACACACACCGGGCTGTATGAACATTGCAAGGAACATAAACATACCACTGAGGACATAAAGTGGACAGTTCTAGAATGCCAACCTGGTATGAATCAGCAATCCCTCTTCAGACTGGAGCAGAGATGGGTACACCGTCTACACACAGATGAAAACGGGCTCAACGATGCGGTGCCCTGGACAATGCTCACTAGATAGCTGACCAATGGACTGTTTTGTCCTTACTATGCCGAACCCAGCCCATAACCATTAAGCTGCCTATTTCCACCTCCCTCTCAAGATGGCACTCACGTTTCCCTCCCTCCTCGTTAGCACGCGAAGCCGTCTTCGTTGTTAACTACCGGCAACACACGGAGCGAGTGAATCTTCTGTGTCCATTATTTACCACTCGTTGCCTGGCAACACGCCGGGGCCACGCCCACTAAACTGGCCACACACACGGGTCATAAGTAGTGCGCCCGGGACGCCAAGCTTTACCGGCTGATCTGCGGCACCGTCCGCAGTGGGAAGGGTAGGTGACTAGACGCCCTACGCCAGGAACTCCGAGGTAAGGCACATATGCTCCATTCTGCGCCCCCGCGTGCGCCTCTTTCTGAGCGCCACGGCGGGACCAAGCCTTAAGCAGTTGAATGGGGAGACGCATTGACCGCCAATCGATAACATGGCGGGGATACTTCCTCCTAACAGGTGGTATCCACCAAGTCCTGGCCCCACCCGGTCAGCTCGAGGAAGCCTCCGTAGTGTAATAAACGGGTAAGGTTGTTCTAAATTTTACCATCACTGTACTATTGCGGCTGGTGTTACGGTTTAATCCAAGGGTTAGTTACCCATACACTGACTCCATCTAGTGTTCTTTTCTGAAACTTCACAAAGACATGTTTGAAGTCTGATTTTCTCCCCACAAATGTTGTCTCAATTTCCACTAGCTATCGCGCATGCTGACAGCACAGTAATAGCCCTTGATTTTCACAGGTTTTTTACTGCATGACAAACTTCCAACCAACTTTGTTGGATACCACTGAGCATGCGATCTTCCTTGAGCAAACCAAAGGCATGCTCACCCACTGTATATTATGACAGTCACAAAACGCGAATGTTTCCACGTTTGTCCATGATGTCTCTCTGGTCTCTCCTTAACAGTACACTTCTCTCTTCTCTCTCCCATTTAGTCCTGGGAAGGGTCCTGAGGAAAGGACTGCCATACGACACCTACCAGGTCGTATACTGGGCCCCCTGATCACGGGGGAGCCCGTGCAAATCATATGAGCACCCCTTGGTCCTGACGAATTGCTCTATAAGCAAGAAACATGTTGACCATCCACTCACCAAGGGTTGAATGAGGCTTACTACCTTGATAGTTCTGCCTCCATACCCCTTGTATTTTTAATAGAGCAGTGAGCCATATCATTAAAATCCCAATTTTTGGACTGCACTGACTCCTTTTATTTCACCCACGCTCACTTTTGCACACTCACATATTACCTCCTTGCATGGTCCCCTTACATCCACACACCCTTTGGCGAAGGAATAGAAGATCCCCGCCAAAGAGCAACAAGTATTGTTGCCCGACAGGCATTGCACTGCCAGCCTGGCGCAGGGGCAGGGTACCGATGATGACGCTGAACGATCACCGGGTGGGATTACAAGTGTAGTCCAACCGGCGACTTGTGTGAGGTACCCCAAAAATTCCAAGAGAGGGTTCACTACACTCACCTTTTTACTGTTTGACCCGACAAGAGAGAGACCAATGACAGTCCTTTAGCTGACTGTAACCGGGGAACTCTGTATTTCTTTTTGTTGATAGTCTTTCTAGGACACATACATTGGACCCCTTTAAATAATTGTCCTAACCCTGTGTTCCTCCCTGTTGATACAATTCCTTGCGTGCCTTCGGCACGGGAACCCCTTTTATAGGTTACCAATTGGCGAAGATTCCACTCGCCACGTTGGACCATTCTGAGACAACATTTTAAGTGGGAGAATCACATTAATCTTAACGATCACCTCACTCTGGCCGGCAGACATCCTTGGCACCGCATCCGGAACCTTTACGACCATGGAGGACGTCCCAGGGCTGAGTTTCAATGAGGACATCATAGCCGATGCCCTAAGATCGACACCATCCCTCCTCACAAATCCCCCTACCACATCATCTGGCGCATCTTCCGATGATTGGACCATACTATCGGAAATGAAAAAGGAACTCATCAGGATCACCATTCACGGAATCATGATGACTGAATACTTGAGGAGTAATATAGCCCCACAAGGTTTGATAGTGAACATAATTCCGAGACTATTTCTGGACGACAAAAGGTTCAAATTAGAGTGGTGTCAAGTTTCGTGGAAATGCACCAAGGATCTCCTCTTTCTCATCAGTCAAACGGCGAAGCGTCTATCAGATGCTTTAATAGAGAAGATCTCCGCTATGGAAGCTACCATGAAAACCGCCATATCCAAGAACAATAAGACAGCGTTCACGACCAAACTCTCGGAAATAAATCAAGAAATGGCGGATCACCATGAGTTTCTACTGAAACAAAAAACAACCAAACTCGAGAAAGATATTGCCAAATTTGTAAAAGAAAAAGTCTACCCCTACTTGAAGGATGATTACAACGGGAAAAAGAAAACCTACTCCTCTGATGAAAACTCAGGGAGCGATACCAGACGTGGATCGGATAGTAGTGATTCCAGTGGGGGAGTCCCACCAAGAAATCCCCGACCACCTCGGACATGGCAACAAGGCTATTACCAAGGCCCAGCCTTCCATGGGCCACCACAGATGGCACCCCCCTGGCAGTACCCCTTCTACCCACAGGGCCCCCCGCAATTCTACCCCCCCAATCTGCCACCTTTTCACGGCAGAGGCTGGGGCAGAGGAAGAGGGCGAAAGCGAGGAGGGCAAAAGGGTGTACAGTGGCAGGACCAGATACCAGCACCAGCAGCAATGGAGACCAGGAGCATGTCATCCAGGGGGAGACGAGCTTAGTTGTCAATCTATCAAAGAGAACCCTGACACCAACCGAAACACGAGTACTAGAGAAAGGTCTTGGCTTTGTTCCCACACCGACCCCAGACCCATTCCAAGAGATGATCGAACTGAAACAATTTTTTAGGAAAATCCGTCTTCGGGCATTCTTTGAAAACCAACCTGAGCTCCCGGATCTTGATACAGGTCTAAGAAAACCCTCCACCTTTACTCCCACTGACGGGATGGTACCACCCGAAGTCCTGACTTTTGAGCGGGCGGTCCTGAGGAGCATGCGTGAGATACCTTCGAAGAAAACCTTCCACAATCTGTCCAATATAGAACGACTAGCAGTCAAAACACTAGGCCAAGACGAGTCGATCGTCATTAAACAAGCAGACAAGGGGGGCGCCACGGTCATTCAGAACTACGAAGACTATGATCGTGAGTGCAGAAGACAATTGACAAATACCAACCATTACAGACCTCTCCTTGAGGACCCAACTAAAAGATTGACAACTACCATCATGGGCCTTGTGATTGAGGGGGAGACTAACGAGTGGATTAGTAGAAAGGAAGCAGATTTCTTGATCACTCCGGATCCTGTTATCCCCTACTTTTATACTCTCCCGAAAATACACAAGGGCACGTCTCCTGTCCCTGGGAGACCCATTGTCTCTGGAATTGGATCTCTACTAGAACCACTGTCACAATTTTGTGATGCGTTCTTCCAACCTTACGTCAAACAGATACCATCCTACCTGCAAGACACCAGGGATGTACTCCGTCTAATTGCAGACATAGATGGCAGAGAGGACACTGACTTGCTTCTTACCCTCGATGTGGAGGCACTTTATACTAATATCCCGCAACAAGCAACCCTGGAAGCAGTGGATTCGCTGATGCGAGAAGAGGAATGGTTATCCCCAACACCAATAACATTCATTATGGAACTGGCCCACATCGCCCTGACCGAGAATTTCTTCAGGTATGAATCCCAGTTATACCATCAAGTGCGGGGGACTTCGATGGGTTCTACCTTCGCGCCGAGCTTGGCCTGCATTTATATGGCTTCGTTCGAGAAGAGGTACATCTACCCTCCGGAGCAAAACCCCTACCGAGAGAACTTAACTCTCTGGCGTCGCTTTATCGACGACATCTTGATTCTTTGGAAAGGGGACCGTCCCAGCTGTGAAGCCTTTTGTGACTGGATTAACTTACAAGACCCCTTCCTTAAATTTACTGGAACCATCTCGGAGACGTCCATACCATTCCTCGATCTCACCATCAATCTGGGACCCGAAGCAATAACCACCACGCTATACAAGAAAGATACTGACAGAAATAGCTTGCTTCTCTACCAAAGCCACCATACTAAAGCCCTGCGAGATAATTTACCCTTTGGGCAATTCCTTAGAATTCGGAGGAATTGTAGCTCTGTCCAAGACTTCAGACAAGAGGCCCGGACCCTACAGCATAAACTCCAGGACAGAGGGTATCCCACCCGGTTGTTAAAGAATTCGTACAAACGAGCATTGAACAACAATAGAGATGCCCTTCTAGAGGTCCACCCTAAAGAACCAGATGACATCATCACCTGTGTCACCTCCTACACCAGGCATTCATCATTTATCAAGAAAGCCGTGATGACACATTGGGGTATCTTGAACTCCACTGGGATGGTATTGGCACGACCACGGTTCGCTTTCAAAAGGACTGCCAACCTCAAGGACACATTGATCCACACTCGCCCTAAGAAATTACAAACTCGACCAGTCAGGACCCTTTGGGATCTTCCCCCTGTCACTGGACACTACAAATGTGGTTCCTGTGTGGTATGCCCCCAAACCATCCAAGGCAGAACAATCGAACTCCCAGGAGATTTCACCTGGACCTTTCACAAACACACCAATTGTAACAGCTCGAGATGTATATACATCTTGGTGTGCCCCTGCAGATTGCTCTATATCGGGATGACAATGCGCCCGGTGAAACAACGGATAATGGAGCACAACAGTAATATTCGATGCTCCAAAACACACACCGGGCTGTATGAACATTGCAAGGAACATAAACATACCACTGAGGACATAAAGTGGACAGTTCTAGAATGCCAACCTGGTATGAATCAGCAATCCCTCTTCAGACTGGAGCAGAGATGGGTACACCGTCTACACACAGATGAAAACGGGCTCAACGATGCGGTGCCCTGGACAATGCTCACTAGATAGCTGACCAATGGACTGTTTTGTCCTTACTATGCCGAACCCAGCCCATAACCATTAAGCTGCCTATTTCCACCTCCCTCTCAAGATGGCACTCACGTTTCCCTCCCTCCTCGTTAGCACGCGAAGCCGTCTTCGTTGTTAACTACCGGCAACACACGGAGCGAGTGAATCTTCTGTGTCCATTATTTACCACTCGTTGCCTGGCAACACGCCGGGGCCACGCCCACTAAACTGGCCACACACACGGGTCATAAGTAGTGCGCCCGGGACGCCAAGCTTTACCGGCTGATCTGCGGCACCGTCCGCAGTGGGAAGGGTAGGTGACTAGACGCCCTACGCCAGGAACTCCGAGGTAAGGCACATATGCTCCATTCTGCGCCCCCGCGTGCGCCTCTTTCTGAGCGCCACGGCGGGACCAAGCCTTAAGCAGTTGAATGGGGAGACGCATTGACCGCCAATCGATAACATGGCGGGGATACTTCCTCCTAACAGGTGGTATCCACCAAGTCCTGGCCCCACCCGGTCAGCTCGAGGAAGCCTCCGTAGTGTAATAAACGGGTAAGGTTGTTCTAAATTTTACCATCACTGTACTATTGCGGCTGGTGTTACGGTTTAATCCAAGGGTTAGTTACCCATACACTGACTCCATCTAGTGTTCTTTTCTGAAACTTCACAAAGACATGTTTGAAGTCTGATTTTCTCCCCACAAATGTTGTCTCAATTTCCACTAGCTATCGCGCATGCTGACAGCACAGTAATAGCCCTTGATTTTCACAGGTTTTTTACTGCCTGACAAACTTCCAACCAACTTTGTTGGATACCACTGAGCATGCGATCTTCCTTGAGCAAACCAAAGGCATGCTCACCCACTGTATATTATGACAGTCACAAAACGCGAATGTTTCCACGTTTGTCCATGATGTCTCTCTGGTCTCTCCTTAACAGTACACTTCTCTCTTCTCTCTCCCATTTAGTCCTGGGAAGGGTCCTGAGGAAAGGACTGCCATACGACACCTACCAGGTCGTATACTGGGCCCCCTGATCACGGGGGAGCCCGTGCAAATCATATGAGCACCCCTTGGTCCTGACGAATTGCTCTATAAGCAAGAAACATGTTGACCATCCACTCACCAAGGGTTGAATGAGGCTTACTACCTTGATAGTTCTGCCTCCATACCCCTTGTATTTTTAATAGAGCAGTGAGCCATATCATTAAAATCCCAATTTTTGGACTGCACTGACTCCTTTTATTTCACCCACGCTCACTTTTGCACACTCACATATTACCTCCTTGCATGGTCCCCTTACATCCACACACCCTTTGGCGAAGGAATAGAAGATCCCCGCCAAAGAGCAACAAGTATTGTTGCCCGACAGGCATTGCACTGCCAGCCTGGCGCAGGGGCAGGGTACCGATGATGACGCTGAACGATCACCGGGTGGGATTACAAGTGTAGTCCAACCGGCGACTTGTGTGAGGTACCCCAAAAATTCCAAGAGAGGGTTCACTACACTCACCTTTTTACTGTTTGACCCGACAAGAGAGAGACCAATGACAGTCCTTTAGCTGACTGTAACCGGGGAACTCTGTATTTCTTTTTGTTGATAGTCTTTCTAGGACACATACATTGGACCCCTTTAAATAATTGTCCTAACCCTGTGTTCCTCCCTGTTGATACAATGGCTAGAAAGCTGCCTTGAGGGAGGAGGGCAGAGCCTGAAAAGACCTCTGTAGGGCAGACATTACAGTGTGAATGCCTTCCTGGTAGGCCACCATTGGTGTCAGCTGGTTGCCTTGCCCCTGGATGACATTCAGGACTGCATTCTGGCCCTCAGGAGGTCAATAGCATCCTCACTCAGGGCTTCAGGCATGACAGGGGCAGGGGCTGAGGTGTCTGGAGCAAAGGAGACTGTTTGAGGAGTCGGTGTGGACAACTTGTTGGGGACAACAGAGAAGGTAGTGATGGGACTGGGGGTGGCGGACAAAGGTGAAGGTGGTACTGATCATGTGGGGTCTGCCACCACTCCATAGAATAACTGATGCTGATGAACTTGAGCTTCTGTCCTCTGTGGCACTCCCCGCATCTTCTCAGTAACTTGGTCCCTCCTTGTCTGAGGTCTCACGTCTGGACCCACTGTGACCATCTGTTTCCCCAATGACGTTGCTCCCTTCTCCTACACTTGCCCTGGATGTACGTGAAATGACAATGTGCATGGGTTTATTCCAACTACGTTTCCATACCTGACCATCAAAAATCAACAGAAAACATTGATGAAGTGCACATATCACACAAGCCTGATGGTTTCACTCTATAGGCTTCAAATGTACCATAGGCACATGCATGCATGCTACATAACCTGCAAACAGTCGGTTTTAACCATGTTATAACCCCAGGCAGGCCCAAATATATTGATGGAGTTGTCTGCACTGCACCGTTTGTCTATATTAAAATAGTTGATCACCTTGCATACTTTGGCACTAGTGGTATACCTTGCATACTTTGGCACTTGTGGTATACCATTGTAAACAATGTATCCAAATAGGATGGACACAATTTAGAGATTTACACAATGCTAACAAGGCCCAAAGTTAAACAGATCCACCTATTCCTCATAACACATCATGATGTCATGAAGGTAATGTTAAACGCCAATGTACCATCAATTAGTGTTGTGGCATACATCAGTTCACGTGCAAAAGCTCATTGCATACATATGATACTTTGGACCTCAAATTACATCATATATCTACTACCTGAGAAGTCTAGTGACAGTTGTACAGAAGCATTTTAGCTATGTATTACATGCAGCATGTAGAGGTGCCTTAAAAATTGAGATCCAAACATTTGTGAGATGGATACTCAAAATTCACACAGCACAAGACTTCATATAGCCATATGAACGTTCCCAATCCTCCTTGGTACAGGTGATAACTCCATTTGTAGACTGTATACCTACAAACCAATACACATTTTAATATTTTTGGGTGTCCCTGAATATCTATGGCTTTAAGATGTGGGATCACTAGAGCCCCAATGGGATGGTATATCACAGTATCCTTTGGTATTGCAAACTCAGATTGCCTTGTAAGGATGAGTGTAGATGCTCACATATGATCTCTACTGTCCTACATCTCACTCCCTCATCAATCAGTGAAAAAGTGTTTTGAAACACTATTGCAGATGAACCATCAACTGGCAAATGTACATTGTCCAATATGTAGTCACTAATGCTGATTGCAGTGATGTTTGCACACTCATTTCATTGTATGTATCCAATGGGAAGTGTTGTACAGTCACTGCATGAACTGTACACTCCATGTCATGTCACATGTAATAGGGCCACATTACATGGGAGACAGTAGTGAGGGACCATCACTCCTTTAAACAAGGAAGACACTTTGCCTGTGTGGTACAATTGTCACCCAGAACAACTATCAACATGAGTTGATTACTCACTTCACTTAGCAAGGTGTCTGCTCAAAAAAGAACATTGGATGTGGACAGGACTCTGCTGTGTTCCTGGTTAGAAGGACAAAAGGCACAGCACAGCCACAGGCACCTACTACCAGTCTACACAAACATTGACTCATCGTGTGTGTAGCACATGGGCTATAACCAATATTGGATGGGAAATGCCTGCCTGTAACACAAAAGTTGGCAAAGTAACATGTATGACCCTAGTCAGGGCTTACCCCCTTGTAACTACAGTTAAGCCCTCAACTGCCCATCAAGCTCCAGGTAGGCCAATGCCAGTATGCAGGCCATTGGGGCTCAGGGTCCAGTGTGCACCCCTTCCACATTGGGAAGACTTTTACAGCTGGACCTCCACGATCTTCTGGGTCCAGCACCTCAAGTCCTCCTGCCTCTTTCTGCAGGGGACGTTACTCCAGTTAAAGACGCACAGGGTCCATACCTTCCATGCGTTGGCTCTCCAAATGGACTTCTTCTGATGGTCGTCGACTTGTATAGATACAATAGATGTAGAAACAGCTTGTAACTGGAAGTTTTAGGATAGCTGCATGGTTGATACACATATTTTGAAACATTCATCAAAAGTAAACACAATACATGTGTAAATGTCACATGCTAAGCACCACTAAAGCATGAATACACACTTGTGTGGTCATCTGCTGACACACCACAACCCTGGGCATGACCTACACTGACTGAGACCAGGGCCATCTTACATGGAATGTGATGTGAGGTACCATGGCACACAACACACCATATCAACCTTCTGAAGGATAAACTACTTGTGCATGACTGTACAGACACCTTTACTGCCAGCTCCATTGACTTGATGCAGATGGTTCATAGAGCCAAGTACCATAGTATAAACAACATCCTAAGGCTAAGATCACATGAAAGGGGTATGTGTGGACATGTGGACAAAATATTGAAACATCATACTACGTCAGAATACTTTTGTGTGGGATGTACTGCCAGTGCAGGGCACACCATTTGCCATATGTGGAACTGTAACAGGGATGGCAATGAACACACCATTGAATGTGTTTGAGTGTGATTGGATTTAATGTCACAAAGCTGATGAATCACATTTCAAAATCTATTCAGAAGTAACCGACTATACTGTTCATGTGTCAGATGTGCAATAAGCCTGTGAAAGCATGGATCATGGAAAAGTGACAGCAAACCGGTGTGAGGAAGGTGACTGCCATAAGTGTAAAACACACATTGACAATTTCAGGGCTACTAGTGGTAAAGAAAACTCATACTGGGAACATCCATGGATCTGCAGGTCTACAAGGAACGTACTCTGTGCATCAGTTGTCATGCCACAGTAACTCTGCTCCAGCTTGGGCCATGGCCCAGACTGCCCACAACGCATTGTCAAGCCATGCTCTCTGCAGGCTGAGCATTCTGATCCCACTTGAACCTCACATTTCCAGCAATCCAATACATAAAAGTGCATCTTATGCCCATCTAATATGTGACCATAAGGTTGTGTGGCACTCAGAATTGGTCTGTGAGGTATAGCTACCTCCCAGACAACAGTTTTGCTATGCCTGATGTGGGATGAGTGATCGGTGAGACAGTGCACATGGCTAAAATCTTCCTCAAATGCTCCTAACAGTATACAGAAATAGCCCATAGTTGAACGCCTATAAATATATTTGCACATATACCATGATGTGATATGGAAAATCATTATAGGTACATTGAAAAGTAGACATGCATTTATCTATCATGAAACACAAGTAGAATATAGGGATTATTGCACATTACAATGCTGATGTTTACTCCACAAAGTACAGTGGCTCATAATCCATTACATTATTATCCTATGTAGGGCACACTCAATTTCACCAAACAACACAATATGGTTACACTCTGGGATTCAGAGGCACATTGTAGGCTATAGGAATTGAAAGGAAGAAGTTGAACAGAATAAAAAACTGTATTTGAGATAGTTACCTGTTCCTCTGGTGAACCATAGAGCTGGCCATACAGGGGAAGGACCTCTTCAGCCAGGACCTCCAGCTCTCTGGAGTGAAAGTACGAGTCTTTCATCTGCTTGGCATGGCATGATTGATCCCAGAGGTTGCAAACAGCAGCTAAGTGGAAGAGGTGTTGATAGCAGCAGTGTCAGGAGGCTAGTGAGAGATATTATTCAAACCGTGGCTTACATGAACGCCATGTATGCGATCATCAGCAAAGACGTTCACAGTGATTGGACCGCGACCTGCACTGTCACCAATGATAGCCTATGGCTGTGTCCACCGTGGTGGCAACCACCCACCGTGCGGTCGACTGCCTCCAGCAGCGGTCATCCCAAAAGTCTTATATGCGAGGTCAGGCATCTGCCATTTTAGCGCTAGGAAATACAATAATTGTGACTGTTATGCACATCACCACCACTACAAATGATGCCCAACATGTTTAAATTGAAAAAACTCAGGTATCAGAGCGCTTTACATGAGCACCAGTTTTGTTACAGAAGGACACATTCATTTTTGTTAGGCATGGGGAGATTAAGTGATTTGCCTAGTGATTTAAGTCATCAGTTGGAGCCTGACCACCTTCCTCACATCACTTATTCCACATCTATCACACCAATTGTGAAACTCAAATAAGTATTGCATTTTTTGGCCTCAGGTTACTTTCAATTCACTGAGGCTATTTCTTGTGGTATGTCACAACCAATGTTCAGTTGTGTACTCCAAGAAGGGCTTACAGTAACGATGTGACACATGAACAGCTACATGCAGTTCCCCAGACGTGAGCATTTAGCCACTGTGAAGGGAGAATTTCTATAGATTTGGTTGCATATCACATATTGTTGGATCCATTGATGCCATCCATATTGACTTAGTGCCACCACAAGCCCGAGAGAAAGTGTACTGTAATTGAACACACTTCCATTCTATGAACATGCAAGTTGTCTGCTTACTGGATTTATACATCACAAACGTCTGTGCCCAGTCACCAGGATCTGCACATGTTTCCTTCATACTGCAAAACAGCACCATATGCCAGGTGCTGTCTTAACTACTACCGGAGAGGGCCAGGCTTGTAGGTAAGTTTCATCTGTCCTAACTAACTTTGTGTGGGTAATGTCAGGTAGCATGATCTCAAAGTGTATAACTCATTGTTGCATTTCTGTATGTCTTCCATCTAGGAGACTCAGTGCATCCCAACTGGCCATGGTTGTTGCCACCGCTGAGGAATCCTACTAAGCCTGGGGAAGTCCTTCAATGATGCCCAGGAAAGGACACAGCGGTCAGTGGGGTGGGCTGTTGGGTTTCTGAAAGCCAAATTCAGATGTCTGGACAAGACTGGGGGAGCCTCTACTCACCCGGGAAGGTGTGTAAGATTACCGTGGCCTGAGGCATGCTCCACAACATTCCCTGCAACTAAACATCCCTTATATTGCAGAGGATGAGGACCACCAAGATCCACCAGGTGAGGGACCTGAAATGCCAAAAGATGATGAAAGTGGTGAAATAGAAGGAGCTGTCTTGCAAACCTCTTCTCATGAGTGTAAGTATGGTGTGAGATGATGGGACTTTGACTATCATAGCAACTCTTGTTGTGAGGCGGATGTTAATGAAATATACAATGAACATGAATCTCTGGCAAAATCTGGTGAAAGGTGTTAGTTTTGTTAGTGAAGGTTTTTTTAGCCTTGAATTTTGTCTTGGACTGTGTTGTCTAGAAGTTGTCTATATATATTGTGCCATATGTATGACTTCATAGCGAATCTCTTTGTTTTAGATACCTTCACCATGGAATCTTCATTTGGAAATTTCAGAGTTGTGACATTTGCAGGTATATGATGCTATACAGACGTATGAAGTGGACCTGGATTGTTCCTGGCAATGTCTGTCACAGACTTTGGGTATACAAAACCAGTACCAGGACAGCTTGCACAGCGATAGGATGGAAGTTAAGAGGTTTCCATTGTAGGTATGCATTGGAGTGACATGGTTGAGATCCTGAGTTACACATTGTGTACATGCTACATATTCATGCTTACAGAAGTAGCTCATTTCTTTTTATGAAATAGAAGAGGATTTGAGACACCAGAGGCAAGATGGCGGCCACTTAGCTGTGGCCGTAACGGCGGAGCGGTGGGGGCTGATAGCGGATTGAGCCAAATGAAGACTCAGATGTAGCCAGGAGTTACCTTATCGGAGGTTAAAATACAGCGTTCAAGAGGTGATCCTTGGAGGTATGCGGACGACGCTGGCTTGCCGCGGATCAGCGAGACAATTATTGCGGGAGTTGACGGCCCTGCTTTGTACTCTCTCGTTTGGTCGGAAGCGCCGTGAAACTACAGGAGGGCAGAGTCAGGGTCAAAGGCTGCCGCAACAGAGGACGAAGGAAGCCGGAGCAGAGACTCTCTGTGAGGGGTCACCTGAGGAGCTGAGTGTGTTGGATCAGCAAGGCGCGGCATCGAAGCTAGCTATGGCCCCCAAAAGTGAGTCTGACTGCTAAAACCGCGGTAGGGAAAAAGAAGAACCAACACGAGGAAGCTGCGGCGTAGGCACCTGGGGTTCAAACACCCCCGCCGCTGGAACAGCTTAAGAAGAAACAGCAGACTGCTGCTCGGTCCCGCTCGGCTGCCACATCAATTGCTGATCTATTGGCTAAAACTGGTAAGGAGAAGGTGGTCGAGGTGATATTGAAGGAGGCAGGGGGCATTCCGCTGGAGGTGGTAGTGGATGTAGATGCGGAGGTCCATCAAGGTGGAATCGATATCAGCAGTGTCCCTCCCCCCAGATCCCTTCCCCCGATACTTGAGACAGCGCTGCAGGGTGAGGACTTAGAGGGGGAGGCAGAAGTGGAGGATCCAACTGATGGAGTGACCCCCGGAGATGCCGCTGTATTATTGGGGGAGAAGGATGGGCATATGGGATCTCTGGAATTTCCCGACTCTGGGGTACATATTGTTGATCCTCTACTGCTGGCACAGATGGATATGGACACTAATGTGGCAGAATATTTAGCGCCATCAGAGCATGGAACAACTATAGAGAAAGATGCTCAAATGAATAATGTGGCAGTCGGTAGAGCTGGGGATGGAAGAGAGAATGCCCCAAGTGAAGCCTTTTTCTCGGCTTCGGATGGAGTCGGCTGGTCCGAGGAGGATGAGGAGTGTAGCTCCTATCTGGACGCAGAGAGCGACCCTGAAATGGATCAACCAGCAACTGCTTTAAAGGCCTCAGGAGTGGCGGTTAAAGGTCAGGCACATACCCAGCGTAAATTGAGCTGGTATCATTCCTCCGCTATGCCCCTGCAGGGTAGTCCTGGCACGGAGCTTGCCCAAATGTCACTATTAGAAACAACATTGTGTGCTTCCAAGCGTGCTTAGTCGCAAATCGCTTAGTGGGGCACTCCTATAGGTCATTAGGCTCCAAAAAAGTTCATAAACTCTTTACTTTCTTCAATAAGTGATTTATTCATTCAATGCTTCACTTAAGTTCCTGCATATTATGTAGCATATGCGTTTGTTTTGAATAAAACTTGCAAATTCATCAACTGAAATCTTTCGGTCTCCAATGCATTTTGAGCAACCCTGTGCTCTTCATCAGGGAGTCAAACTAGAAAGGTAAATAGATAATGTAATGCTTAATCCCATAATGTTGAAGCGCCACATATTAATAACACATAAATAGCAATATTTAAATCAAGATAGTCAGTGTGGTTAGTAAGCACACGTGATTCAAATGTATCCAGAAATGTCAGTACTCACTTATAACAGCATAATTAATACCAATGTTCCAATGATTTTTGACCGAAAAACTGTTGAAAAAATAAATAAAAGAAATTCACGGTCGAAATTTTGGTATCATACCCTAATGTGGACGAAACTATAACTATATACTATAATACAAGTAAGTGTACCATATAAATGAGAATGTCAGTCACGCTACCATTCCTGACTTGTTCTAGACAATACACGTTTAGACTATTAGCGTATCCAATAGTTTTCAAACCAACATGTAACATAACGGTGCATAATGCACTTTACAATATTGTTGTATTCTGTTGTCGTATTTTCAAATCTTACCGTTCTATCTTCTTATAGTAGGATACAACTCTATGTTCGTGATGTGAAGTTCCTGGCGTCTGACATCATTATTATGGGTGTGACAAATAACGCAAACTACTATAGTTAGAAACTAAAATAGGACTGGAGTGTGGATAGTACAGTGGTGGCCATATTGTAAATGTAAACGCTAGATAGTAATACAAGGTATCCAGCCTAAAAAGTGAATTAATGTTAATGGTGAATAATAATCAAGAATAAACAATGAATGGTAGTCCAAATGAAACAAAATGAGATAGTGGAGTAATATGACATTATCAAAGTCTCATGTTATATAGTTGGCATCTAGTCACAGTCAATGAGCAAAATAAACCCACACGGGGTGTATTTACAGGTAACATAAAAATTCATTCCGTTAGTTCAGACCCAATGGTTTCATAGCTTCCAATAGGTAAATCCAGTAATTTTCACGCTTTAATAAATGTGTATTATTGACTCTACCCTCTACTTTTTCAATCACTTCCAGTACTTGAAATCTGAGTTGGGCTATATTGTGCTTGTGTTCATGAAAGTGCATAGCCACTGTGGACCTTGGGTTTTTCGTTCTTATATTCGATTTGTGTTCATTAATACGTATCCGTATTTTGCGCTCTGTTTTTCCAACGTATATTTTCCCACAAGGACATTTTAAAAGGTAGATCACATTGGAAGTTTCACAAGTGGCTGAAACATGTAACTTAATTTCATGTCCTTTCATGGGGTGTCGTATGGTAGTTCCTCGCATGATGTTATTACAGTTCTGACAGTTTAGGCAAGGAAGAGTGCCAGTGTGTTTACGCATCTTCGGTTTCTTGCTCTTTAAAATTTCTCCCAAATTTCTGTTTCTGGTGTATGCAAACAATGGAGGTTCTTTGAAAAGATTATTAAAGTCCGGTTCCATAGTGAGAAGCTGCCAGTGTTTGTTAATTATCCTTTTGAATACATTTCTTGCTGTAGTGTATTTTGTTACCACCACCATTCTGGTAGTTTCCTTTTTGTTGCTGGGGATTAAAGAAGTTTCCCTTGTGGTTAATTGACATCTTTGAACTGCTTTATTGACAATAGTGTGGGTAACCTCTCTGTCGAAATCGTTTCACCATTTCTTGAACTCTGAGCGGTACTTTAGTTTCATCTGATACTATTCTCCTTATTCGCAACATTTGAGATACAGGAAGGTTATTCTTGAGAGTTGGTTGATGATAACTTGTGTAGTGAAGGACATTATTTTTATCTGAAGGTTTCCTATATATATCTGTATCCAGGTGTGTACCTGCTTTTCTTAGTTTTACATCCAGAAATATTATTTCAGTATCTGATATTTCACAAGTGAACTGTAAATGTTCATTGAAGTCATTCCATGATTCCAAAGCCTCTTTAGCACTCCTTTTATCTCCTTTCCATAGTACGAAGATATCATCGATATATCGTTGGTAGAGCAAGATGTGGGGTTTCCAATTTGCATTCGAGAGAATGTTTTCTTCCTCAAATTTTTCCATAACTAAATTCGCATATGAAGGAGCCATACAATTCCCCATCGATTTACCGCTTAGTTGGAGAAATCACTCCTCCTTCCATCTAAAGTAGCTATAATACAGTGAAAAATGCACAAGTTCCATTATGAATATTTGCATTTTATGATCAATGTCACTATTAAGCAATGTATGTTCAATTGCCTCCAATCCTAGTTGGTGGGGGATTGATGTGTACAGTGATGATACATCAGCTGTACATAGTGTTATGATGTCTTCATCTGACCAGTGGATGTTTTTGATCTTCAATAGAAAGTCTGTGGTGTCTTTAGTGTATGACTTCATTTTCTTAACACTAGGCTGTAGATCCTTGTCAATACATTGACCTGTATTTTCATGTTTGCTACCACATGTAGCCACTATTGGTCTAAATGGTGGATCCTGTATGTTTTTATGGATCTTTGGTATCATGTAGATCACCGGGCTCTTGACTTGGGATTTCAATAGGTATTGTCTAGTTTTATCTGTTATCATTCCCAGCTCCACCGCCTTGCCAAAATAGTCTTGAGTATGATGGTGTATTCTCTCGTTGGGTTGTTATCTAGCCTCATGTAGAGATTCTTATCCATAATGTGTTCTGTGACCTTCTGTTCATAGTAATTTGTATTCAGAACAACAAGGACTCCCCCTAATTCTGCCTTCTGAAATGTCAGATCTGGATTGTTTGCTAATTTTTTCAGTGCATCCCAGTCTCCTCTACTGATGTTCTTTTTTTATGTAGATTCAAACTTTATGGTCAGTAGATCTTTTTTAACTATACTCTCAAACAGGTCCAATGTTTTGTGGCTCGTGGGAGCTATGTATGTACTCCGGGTTCTGAGGCCCTTCAATTCATCTTCTTCCATGATGTCACTGTTTTGGGAAGGTATTATATTTTCAAAATGATTTCTTAATCTTAATTTTCGCATCAATTTGAATAGATCAACTTCCAATTCTAGAAGGCTGCTGTCAGAAGTAGGGACAAATGAAATTCCTTTTTGAAGGATCATTTGTTCTTTAGTTGTTAAGTTGTAGTCAGATAGGTTTACAATTAAGTTTCCTTCCATTATTTTTTCTTGACCTGTGTTTTTGTAGTCGTACTTCGTGTGTGGGGCGTTTCCTTCTCTTTTTCCTTTTCTTTTGTTTTTGCCCTTCCTGGGTCTTCTAAATCTCCTGGGCCTTTCTCTAAAAAAGGCTCTTCTGAGTTAGTAGGTGTATCACTTTCAGTTGGATGTGTACTTTGGCTACGAGGTTGTGTTGTGATACCTTGTATATTTCTTCTTGGTTGGCGATCCGTGCTTTCACTCCCGGAAAATGATGTATCCGTAGTCTGAGTATAAGGCTTGTTTCGTCGTCTTTGGACGTACACCTCCGCTCAAGTGTAGACTTCTCCCAACTTGTAGTCGAGGGTATCTCTTCTAAATTTCCTGATCTTTCTTTGATTTACCTCTTGTGAATGTTTTTCAATTTGAACATTAATGTCTGCTAGTACTTTCGACCACTCATCAGCTGTCATCATGTTGGTTAATTCATTCTTCACATCCGCGATCTCTTTAGATAGTTCTTCCAATATGGTTGACAATTCTTCCATAATTAGTAATATTAGATCCAATGAACATTTATTCAGGATAGCATACCATCTATCCTGAAACTTTTTGGCATTCTTACATAGGGAAGGTTTCAATGCGATACGTAAACCTCGGGGAATTCTGAGGGCTCTATGACACTTGATTAGTGTACTGGCGTGAAGATGCTGATTTATTTCCCTCTTAGATAAGTAGAGTAATTGTCTTATGCTTTGCTCTTTTGTTCTGTGAGTTGATGCCTGTGATGCCTCTTCTTGGATTAGAGCATATATTCGAGATGCTGCTTCATCTGGAAAGGCATAAGTTTCTGCCCTTTGATCTGTTGTATTGGTTATTTCCTCATACGAACTCATGGTGTGCTGGTTGAACTGGGCCAGTGTGTTTACGCATCTTCGGTTTCTTGCTCTTTAAAATTTCTCCCAAATGTCTGTTTCTGGTGTATTCGAACAATGGAGGTTCTTTGAAAAGATTATTAAAGTCCGGTTCCATAGTTAGAAGCTGCCAGTGTTTGTTAATTATCCTTTTGAATAAATTACTTGCTGTAGTGTATTTTGTTACCACCACCATTCTGGTAGTTTCCTTTTTGTTGCTAGGGGTTAAAGAAGTTTCCCTTGTGGTTAATTGACATCTTTGAACTGCTTTATTGACAATAGTGTGTGGGTAACTTCTCTGTCGAAATCGTTTCACCATTTCTTCAACTCTGAGCGGTACTTTAGTTTCATCTGATACTATACTCCTTATTCGCAACATTTGAGATACAGGAAGGTTATTCTTGAGACTTGGTTGATGATAACTTGTGTAGTGAAGGACATTATTGTTATCTGAAGGGTTCCTATATATATCTGTATCCAGGTGTGTACCTGCTTTTCTTAGTTTTACATCCAGAAATGTTATTTCAGTATCTGATATTTCACAAGTGAACTGTAAATGTTCATTGAAGTCATTCCATGATTCCAAAGCCTCTTTAGCACTCCTTTTATCTCCTTTCCATAGTACGAAGATATCGTCGATATATTGTTGGTAGAGCAAGATGTGGGGTTTCCAATTTGCATTCGAGAGAATGTTTTCTTCCTCAAATTTTTCCATAACTAAATTCGCATATGAAGGAGCCATACAATTCCCCATCGATGTACCGCTTAGTTGGAGGAACCACTCCTCCTTCCATCTAAAGTAGCTATAATACAGTGAAAAATGCACAAGTTCCATTATGAATATTTGCATTTTATGATCAATGTCACTATTAAGCAATGTATGTTCAATTGCCTCCAATCCTAGTTGGTGGGGGATTGATGTGTACAGTGATGATACATCAGCTGTACATAGTGTTATGATGTCTTCATCTGACCAGTGGATGTTTTTGATCTTCAATAGAAAGCCTGTGGTGTCTTTTGTGTATGACTTCATTTTCTTAACACTAGGCTGTAGATACTTGTCAATAAATTGACCTGTATTTTCATGTATGCTACCACATGTAGCCACTATTGGTCTAAATTGTGGATCCTGTATGTTTTTATGGATCTTTGGTATCATGTAGATCACCGGGCTCTTGACTTGGCATTTCAATAGGTATTGTCTAGTTTTATCTGTTATCATTCCCAGCTCCACCGCCTTGTCCACAATAGTCTTGAGTATGATGGTGTATTCTCTCGTTGGGTTGTTATCTAGCCTCATGTAGAGATTCTTATCCATAATGTGTTCTGTGACCTTCTGTTCATAGTAATTTGTATTCAGAACAACAAGGGCTCCCCCTTTATCTGCCTTCTGAAAGGTCAGTTTGTTTGCTAATTTTTTCAGTGCATCCCAGTCTCCTCTACTGGTGTTCTTTTTTGATGTAGATTTAAACTTTATGATCAGTAGATCTTTTTGACTGACATTCTCATTTATATGGTACACTTACTTATATTATAGTTTCGTCCACATTAGGGTATGATACCAAAATTTCGACCGTGAATTTCTTTTATTTATGTTTTCAACAGTTATTCGGTCAAAAATCATTGGAACATTGGTATTAATTATGCTGTTATAAGTGAGTACTGACATTTCTGGATACATTTGAATCACGTGTGCTTACTAACCACACTGACTATCTTGATTTAAATATTGCTATTTATGTGTTATTAATATGTGACGCTTCAACATTATGGGATTAAGCATTACATTATCTATTTACCTTTCTAGTTTGACTCCCTGATGAAGAGCACAGGGTTGCTCGAAATGCATTGGAGACCGAAAGATTTCAATTGATGAATTTGCAAGTTTTATTCAAAACAAACACATATGCTACATAATATGCAGGAACTTAAGTGAAGCATTGAATGAATAAATCACTTATTGAAGAAAGTAAAGAGTTTATGAACTTTTTTGGAGCCTAATGACCTATAGGAGTGCCTCACTAAGGGATTTGCGACTAAGCACGCTTGGAAGCACACAATGTTGGATTAAATCTTGGCGTTATTGATGGTAAACGCCAACCTGGGAGCAACCTAAATTCTCCTAATTTCCTAAAAATCACATTTATACTTGATGAACATTTAGTTAAAAATAAGGTTATGCGGTTACACACCATTTTGAACTATTAGAAACAATACATCAGGAAATTATTGCTCATAGGGAGGAAACGCGCCAGGACAACCGGAAATCTCAGGCAGCTATGAGAAAAATGCAGGCCGTTGTCAGGAATTTATCAAAGGCGTGTGTAAACACCGGGATAGAGTTTCAAATCTAGAAGACAGGATAGTATCAACTGAGATGGAGGTGGCCGAGGCTGTCTCCATGGTTAATGCACAATGCTCCCAAGTTGTTGACATACAGTTCAAGCTTGAGCAGATGGAAAATAGGCTCTGTAGGAATAATCTGAGGGTATTGGGAATCCAGGAGGGAGCCGAGGGCACGGACATCAGGGCTTACATCATGAAGCTCTTTGAACAAGCATTCCCCGAGTTGAACAGCTGGAACTGGACCACCGAGGTGCAGAGAATACACCGCACCCCCTTTAAAATCAGAAGGAACACTAAGGAGATAGATAAGCCTAGGGCAGTCCTGATCTTTCTTGGCAATTTCATTTTAAGACAGGCTATTTTGGATCTAGCCAGGCCAAATGCCAGACGAAGCAGTGAAAGGATCTCATTTTTTGTCCGGCCTGCCTTCTGTCATTCGACAGTAGAAAGACGCTGGCGATTAAGACGAATGATCAAGCCCTTCCAGGACAAAAAGCTGCAGGCATTCCTGATAAACCCGGCACAACTAAAAGTCATCAATGACGGGAGAACATTGTTCTTTTTTTCAGAAATAGAGGCGAAGGAATATTTGGACTCATTAGCTAGTTAGAAGGGGAGTTCTAATTACAGTTTAGTGGCGACAGATTGTTGGATTGGGTGATTTTGGCTGACAGATGATTTTCATAAGTTTCTGGTTTTGTTTTGCTTTTTGGGATTTTTTAGGGCTCTACGTTGGATGTGGTAATTGACTTGTAGGTATTTTTTTTAAGCTGTCACCGCTATCACGTGCTCCATCACACGCACAGACTAGGTCTGAGCGCCTCACAGAGTAGGGAGGGTAGGGGTTTCAAGGGGGGGGTCCAAGGGGTGGTGGGGTTAGTAGGGTGGGCGAGGGGGATAAGTGTGGTGCTGGGGGAAAACTTGGGAAAATGGAGAAAGGGTGCATTATTGGACAAGGTATAAGATTGATTAAGAAGTGGATGATTAAGGATCAGCTTCTTGCTGTAGGTGGCTTTGCTCAGCAGAATGGCAAACATTAGAATCTGCACAATCAACGTGGGGGGTATGAATGACTGGAAGAAAAGACAGAGATTGGCATATCTCGTGAAGTATAACAGAATAGACGTTCTGTGCCTCCAAGAGACACACCTCCCATGGGCAAAGAGGAATTTGCTGCTCCTCAATGGTTTCGAGCTGGTGGCATGCTCAACGCAAACTTCAACTATTAGGGGGGTTGCTATCCTAGCACGAACATCTTTGGGAAAAGCGAGAAAAGTTAAAGCGGATAGCAACGGAAGATGGGTAATAGCTGAATTGGAATTGGGTTTTACGCTTAGTGTAATTTATGGTTCGAATAAAGATGACCCGGAGATCTTTGACCATCTTGAAGTAGAGCTAGTTAGCTGGCCAACCCCTCTAGTAGTAGTGGGAGATTTTAATATCTCAGTGGATTGGGGTAATACAGCACTTTACGCAGGGCGGAAACCCAGAGTTTTTAGGGCAGTAAATGCTCTCATTAACTCGCATGGATTACAGGATGTGTGGAGCGCTAAAGAACCTCAGAATCATGGTTTTACATATTTCTCAAACCCCGCTCAGAGATACACGAAACTGGATTATGTTTTTATATCATCTTCCGAGATTAATAGAGTGGGTATTATAAAACCTTCGAGACTAATCTTGGACCACAACCCCATGGTAATAACGTATGATCTGGGAAGGGTGGAAAGGAAAAGGACAACCTGGACCTTCGAAAGAAGACTATTAGTAGATAATAGGTTTACAGACCATCTTACTAAATGGGTGAATGAATTTTTTGCAGCAAACAGATATAGCACTTCCCGGAATGGGGTCAGGGAGGCATTTAAAGCTGCTTTAAGGGGAGAGATTATAAGCTGCTCAGCCAGGCTTAGAAGAGAAGATAGGTGTGAAGTGGAGAAGTTAATGGGGAACCAAGGTAAAGCGGAAGAACGGCATGTTAAGGATATTGCCCTAGGGGGGGGATAGCAAGGAAAGTCAAAATGTATTATTGGCATTGAAGGCAGCACTACAGAAGGAGATAACCCAGAAGGCGATTGGTGAATTCCAATCCTCTAGGGTCAAAAGATATGAAACAGGGGAGCAAGCTGGGAGAGCTTTAGCTCTTCGGTTAAGGCAAGAAAAAGGCAAGAATGTGATTTCACGTATAGAGGAGGGCGGGAATGAGTATACCGAAGTGAAGGACATATTGAGGGTTTTTGAGAACTTTTACCAGAGGCTCTATGACTCGGAGGATCCCGGTAGAAATCAGGGGGAGGAACTTGTGGACAGGGGCCCTTGCTTGGATGACACAGCCAGAGAAGAACTTGACAAAGATATTACACAAAGCGAGGTCATAGCTGCATTGCGGGAATTAGCCCCAGGCAAGGCATCTGGTCCAGATGGCTCCCCCTGGAGGTTTACAGAGCCATGGAATCCGAGATCCCTCCTCTCCTGGTAGATCTGTTTAATGGGGTTATGTTATCAGGGGTGGTCCCGGATTCCTGGAAGGAAACCAATATTATAATCTTCCATAAAAAGGGGAACCGAGGGAGAAACCAGGGTCCTATCGTCCGATATCGTTGATCAATTCGGACACAAAATTATATTCCAAGATATGGGCTAAAAGGTTGGGCAGGGTCATTGGCAGTCTTGTATCCCCATGGCAGCATGGGTTTGTCCCCGGTCGGGGTTTGACAGACCATACATGCAGAGCAATAACACTGTTTGATGCCCAGGCTGCTGCGGGTGGGAGATGGCCATGATCCTGCTCGACGCAGAGAAAGCGTTTGACCGCGTTGCTTGGAGCTTTCTCTGGGGTATTTTGACGGGAAGAGGCTTTGGTGAGAAAATTATCAGAGCTCTTAAAGCTATGTATTTAGATCCGGTAGCAAGAGTGGCAGTAATGGGCGAGAAATCGGATAAAATCAACATCAAGAGAGGGACTCGTCAGGGCTGTCCCTGCTCCCCCATTCTTTTTTCCCTGTTTATTGATCCTTTCATCCAGGAAATTTTAGAATGCCCTGGGATAGCTCCTGTGATATTTAATGGCCATTCGAATAAAATCTTGGCGTATGCCGATGACTTGGCCGTGATTACTACCAACCCACAGCAGGCGCTTCCTATTCTGGCTCAGATGGCAAAGGTCTTTGGCTCTGGTTCAGGGTACCTACTAAATGAGTTTGAGTTTAAAAATATTTCTTAAGCGCGCGTTCACCAGGCGGTTTCATGGCACTGTAAAGTACTGAAATCCTGAGGGGCAGAAGGACAGGAACACAAGAAGGAGGTTATGGGAAGAAGGCTTGTGTGAAGAGAAAAGTTTTTAGTGCCTTACGGAAAAATATATACTGGGGGCAGGATCTAAGGTGAGCTGGGAGGGAGTTCCAAAATGCAGGGGCGAGTGTAGAAAATTTGGAGCCTCCCCATTTTTTTCGTTTAAAACGAGGAACAACGAGCAATTGTTGGGCGGATGAACGTAGCTCCCTGCCAGGAACATAAGGTTGAATTTCAGACGTGATAAAAGCAGGGGCTGAGCCGGACCGGGCGTTGAAGATGATGCAGCCCAGCTTAAACTGAGCTCGTTCTCGGATGGGGAGCCAGTGTAGGGACTTGAGGAGGGGAGTGACGTGGTGTGATTTAGGCAAGTTGAATACCAGGCGGGCCGCCTGGTTCTGGACCAGCTGGAGGCGACACACGCTGTAAGCGGGCATGCCGCAATACAGGCGGGAGATAACCATCGCCAGGACTATGAGTTTGAGGGCCGAGAGAGAGAAAAACCGGGAGACTTTGCGGATAGTGCGGAGACAGAGAAAAGACGAAGACACAACAGAGTTGACTTGGGAATGAAGGGAGAGTTGGTCGTCCAATTTGAAACAGAGAGTTTTTACAGAAGAAGACGGAGTCGGGGGGAGCCTAGGGAGGGGGGCCAAAAGAGAGAAGACCAGGGACTGGAGCAACCACCTGTCAACACCACCTCCGTTTTGTCGGGGTTTAACTTCAGGTGGTTGTAGTTCATCCAGTCCCGGATGAAAATCAGGACAGACTGGAAATTGGACATGGACTCGGGGGAAGAGGATAAAGAAAAGATAAGCTGGAGGTCATCCGCGTAATTATAAACGGAGACCTCCAGCTGTTGGAGGGCAAAAATGAGGGGGGCAATATACAAATTAAATAACAAAGGGGAAAGGGAGGAGCCCTGGGGAACCCCGCATTGAACCGCACAGAAGTCCGCCGAAAAGTCACCCAAGCGCACTGCTTGGGTGCGGTCTCTCAAGAAGAATCTAAAACTGAGATAATATGCTCGAAAAATATTGTTAAATCTGATTCCAGATTCGTGGATTCTGCCATTTACTTAGGGGTGAAAATTAATGCGTCAGTGGATAAAATTGTGGAGGAAAATTATCCCCCCCTTGTCAAATCTATAGAAGTTGAACTAAAAAGAATAGATGTGCTGCATCTTTCACTGGTAGGGAGGGTTAATGCACTAATGTTTCCCAGAATATTGTATTTGTTTCGGGCTATTCCCTCATTTATTGATGAAAAAATAATGATAAATTTGGAGTCCATATTTATAAGATTCATCTGGCAATATGGTAAGGTTAGGCACTCCACCAACCTTATGTCGCTACCTAGGGAAAGGGGTGGGATGGCACTCCCGAATCTAAGACTGTATCACTGGTCTTGCCTCCTGATTCAAATGTCTATTTTCTTTCAATGTGATCTGGGCACCGGGGTGGAAAGCCCAGTGGCACAGTGCCCCCCCCCCCCAATTTTTAAGATGCTGTTGGGGGGGAAAGGCAACTGGTCTACTGCTGTGTGAAGTGGAACGGAGATTTTATAAAAAGGCTCGACTTAAGACTTTATTCGGGGCGTGGCTGGTCTGGAAATCTATCCTGAAAATTTTTAATGCCCCCAAGCTGAACTCTTATCTACATCTGAGTAACTCTAGTATTTTTCCTCAGCTACGATCCGGTAGGAATCTTCATGTCTGGAAGGGATTGGGGGTTAAGACCCTTGGGGATATTATGGAGGGGGACAGTATACTTGGGTTTGATGTTCTGCAGGGCAGATTTGGTATCCCAGCCAACAATTGGCTTCTTTATAGTCAAATAGCTCAAACCCTTAAGGCTTTAGGACCAAAGCTGTACCCCACGGTGGATCTCCCTCTGGTCGAGGTACTAGCTAGAGGCTGCAAGAGGAGCAAAGTAGTGTATAATCTTCTAGTAGAGAGGATCGAGGATGATATCGAGAAGACGGAGTGTAAGTGGGCAACTAAACTGGGGAATCCAGATGTTGACCTGGATCTTGCTCTCTGCATGAATAAAAAGATATTTCGGGCTTCTAATCTCCAGGCTCAGCACTACAAAACAATCTTTAGCCTTTATCATACGCCGACCAAGCTATTTGCCTGGGGTGTAAGGGAAGATGAAAGTTGCCCTAGATGTAATCTTGGCCAAGCTGATATATTACATATGTTTTTTCACTGTAATCGGTTGGTCCCAATAAAGGACGAGATAATGAAATTCTGGGAGGGGCTGCTAGGTCATAAGATCGACCTATCCCCTACCCTGATGCTATTGGGTACGGACTCTAAGCTGAATCTTGGGAAGGATGAGGAGGCCCTAGTTTTTATGTCAGTTGCAGTGCTCCGGATTTTAATCTCTGCGGGCTGGAAAGATGTTACCGCTCCCTCCTTCCAGATGTGGCTATCTAGATTATTGGGTATACACAATATTGAGTCCCGTTTATATGAATTGAAGGGGGCAAAAAAATGGGAGATGGGAAGACGTATTTGGGCCCCGATTACAGAGTGGAGAGAAGCAAGAATGTGATATAGGAGGTAGTATGATAATGTTATACCTAAGATGTTCAGCCAGGCTGGCCCATGGGAATTGGTTTTTATCTTTGTGTTTTTATTATCAACTTGTATTTATCTGTTTGATTGTTAATGCTGATTCTGTGTATATTGGTATCAATGTTATGCTTATTTGCTTGTATCTAATTAATTACAATGTCCTTTTAAAGCACCTTTTTTACTCCAATAAAAAATAAAAAAAACGAAAGTGGTGAAATAGAAGGAGCTGTCTTGCAAACTTCTTCTCATGAGTGTAAGTATGGTGTGAGATGATGTCACTTTGACTATCATAGCAACTCTTGTGAGGAGGATGTTAATGAAATATACAATGAATATGAAGTTCTGGCAAAATCTGGTGAAAGGTGTTAATTTTGTTAGTGAAGGTTTCTTTAGCCTTGAATTTTGTCTTGGACTGTGTTGTCTAGAAGATGTATATATATATTGTGCCATATGTATGACTTCATGGATAATCTCTTTGTTTTAGATACCTTCACAATGGAATCTTCATTTGTAAATTTCAAAGTTGTGACATTTGCAGGTATATGATGCTATACAGCCTTCCTGTGGCTGTTGCAGATGTTGATGGCCTGGATTTACTTGGGCCACAGGAAGGGGTAGATGCAGGTGAAAAAAACCTGCAGAGGATGGTGTTGATGTCCTGTAGCACCCCAACCAGGGAGGCCATGTTGCTGTTGAGGCCAGCCTCCTCCATGTGGATGCCGACTACCTCATGGAATGTCCCCCTCTGAAGCTGCTTCATCTCCCGGATTTCCATAGGTGCCTGGCCCATCACACCTTGGGAGTCCTTTTAGACTACCAGGACTTGGGTAATGGTGGCCTGGGTGTTAGTGGCCCCAGCAGGCTCACTCATAGGGCCCACAGCTACGCTTCTATGAACCCTATCCCCACATGCCTATTCCCTTGGCTCAGACTGCACCCTCCCACTGGGTCCTGGTTCCTCAGTGACTGGGTTAGTGTTTGCCACCTCAGAATCCAGGACCGGAAGGCACAAGATGTTAGTGACTGTGCTAGGCACACAGGCTTAGGAGGCAGGGCCTGGCTGTGTAGTTGCACCTGCGGTGGGCGGTGTTGTTGTGGACACAGTGACCCACACTATTGCTGTCTGCCGAGGCTGACTAGATGGGCCAACATTTCAGCCAACACAGTGTAGAAGTAACGTGTATTTGACCATTCCAAGGCCTAGCAGTGTAGATTAAAGAGGAACACACATCTCGATTGTATATTTAGCATTATTCAACATGTGAGCAGTGCAGAGTCAATGGGCCACCTGCCACTTCTAGTCAGCTGAGTTACCTTCATGGCTAACATATATTTGAAGTGCACACTTGGTATAGTGTCACTCATGCCATCAATAGTTTCAGTTAAGGAGACCAGGACACCATCATTAAAAGCAGTTAGACATGTCTCTTAGTAGAGCATTGTATGTTCATTGCATAGTCCATGATAAGTGAACATCAGTTGTAACATGGCAAAAAGGTGAGCAGGGGCAGAAAGACTATTGCATCTTGGTTAGAGTTCCAGTCACAGGGCCTCATGGAACTTGTAGACAATTCAATCTCAACTTACTAATACTTGACAAATGTTGACCCGCATGATCAGTGGACATCAGCTGTAATATGGCAGAAAAATGAGCAGGGGTGAAGGGACAAGTGCATCTTAATCAGAGTCCCAGTCACAGGGCTTCATGGTAGTTGTATCGATTGCTATTTGGACTTACCAACACTTGACAAATGGCAACCTGCATGATAAGTGAACATCATGGCAGACAAGTGAGCAGGGGCAAAAGGACTATTTCATCTTGGTAGAATTCCAGTCACAGTGCCTCTTGGTAGTTGTAGTCATGTCTGTCTCAATTTACCAATACTTGACAAATGGTTAGTGTAACATACCTGTTGGTAACATGCATTTGGGATGGACCACAACTTAACATTTTTACACATATCATGTGTCATGGGATGATATTTTTCTAATTATACACTAACAGACAGCATTTCAACATGTGGCATGTAAATTGATTAATACATGTGATATTTTATGCAACATAACATGTTAACACTAACAAACACACTGACAAACCAACATCTCTGAAACTTCGAGGATTGCAATTTAGAAAAGTAGACAGACAGCACAATAGCAAGAGCAGAGTTGAGAGCCAACAGGACATTGAGGTATTGTGACAGTTATTGAAGTGTAACTTATCAAACTCCACTCCCCCAGGTATTCCTGTCTTGTCCTCAGTATGCAGGATGGCCAAGACCGTCTCCTCCCAAGGAAAGAGTTGTGATGGGCCACTGGGAGGGCCACCACCAGTCTTCTGGGCCTCCAGGTAGTGCTTGGAGGCCAGGGAATGCACCTTCAAGCTCTGGTCAAGCTACCTCCTCCTAATTTCCTGCCATGTGCACAGGGTGGCACCAACATATACTACTCTGTCGAGTATTCTGTTCCACATTTCCATGTTCCTACTGAGAAGGGTATGTTGGACTTGGGCTCTAAACATTTGTGGCTCTACTCTAATGATTGTATCACCATGACTGTCAACTCAGCCTCTGTGAAACATGGATTTTTGGGGTGACTCATAACTACAAAAAAAAGTGAGGGACAAATAAAAAAAAAGCTACAAGGGATATTGGTGAATAGGCTTAAACAAAAAAAGGGTGTGGCAAGTGTTAAATGGGATAGGGAAAAAAGTGCTGCTTTATCTCAACAAAAAGGCCTTGCTTCGCTGCAGTGGAGAGGCAAAGGTTCATGTTCTGGGATGGTATGTGTTTTATAGTGTGTTTTGCAGGCATGTCCACTTGGCCAAAGGACATCAGCTGTGTAGTTTTTCACCTCTGCTGACCAGTGCTAAAGTGCATGTGCTCTGTGTCTAAAATACAAAGGTATTTGGTTTCTCCATGATTGCCATATTTCATTTACTGGTAAGTCCCTTGTACAGTGCACTATATGTGCCCAAAGCCATTAAATCAAATGCTACCTGTGGGCCTGATTGTGCCATCTACATGAATAGCCCTTCAAACATGTCTCATGCCTGCCACTACAGAACCTGTGCACAAAGGTTTAGACTGCCATTTCAAACTGGCAAGTAACCCTACTTGCCAAGCCTTCCTTTTTTCTACATGCAAGGCACACCTAAAGTAGGCCCAAGGTAGCTCCATGGACCAGGTGCAGTGTTTTTAAAAAGATAGTACATGTGTTTTTAAGTTTTACCTGTCCTGGTATTGAAAAACAGCTGATTTCATTTTTTTCACTAAAGCAAGGCCTATCTCTCCCATAGGTTGGCATTAGAGCTGCCTTGTAACATTTTACAAGGGTATTTTTTCAATCAGGGGGCGATAGAAAATTGCATTTTGGCGTCTCTGGACTCTCAATTTAAAACACACATCTTTTATTGAAGTTTTTTTTAAATTGCAGGTTTGAAAATGTTGCTATTAGAAAGTTGGTATTTTCTTACTTTAACCATTAGGTGCCTCTGCCTGTCCCTAGAATACACGTCTGGGTTGGATGACAGTTGGGTTTTGTGACATCACTCTAAACAGTCACACACAAAGGGAGCTGAGGTGTGCCCTGCATATCCTGATGGCCCATCATCAGGCTGGTGAGTCTTCCTGAGCTAGAGAGGTGGCTGGAGTTGACACTTGCACTGAATAGGGCTGTGCCTATCCCCACACAAAGAGCTGCATACCCCCTGTAGTGTGCCTGGAGCTAGTGCCAGGAAGACCAGAGTCTTGTGCACTAAAAATACCTTTCTTTTGAAGTCTCCCTACTTCAAAGGCTGAAATGGGTAAAAGTACTGGACCTATGACACGATATACTCAGAACACTTCTGGACTGAGGACATTCTGCCAGGAAGAAGAGTTGTTGTGCTGCCAGGAGGGACAGCCACTTTACTGTGTTGGTCTGCTGCCTGCTGTTTCGGTCCTATGAGTGAGAGGACTGGACTTTGCTCTCTGCATCCTGCTCTTTAAAGTTTCTCTAAGGGCTTGAGTTAAGCTTGCCCCCTGTTGGAGGTCTCAGGGCCATGAAAGCATTGAGCTGCAGCACCTGGGCTCCTCTGCTGATAATTGTACTGCAAAGTAGTGCCAAATCCAGTTCCTGGGCCCTTCGAAGTGAGCTTCTGTGCTAAAAAGAAAAAAACAACATTGACTTTGAGCGTTTCCTTGGAACTATTGCCGTTCTGCAGTTTGATGGTGCACCATTGCCTGCACCGAAGTTGTAGTCTCCGCTCAACTAATTGACCGCGACTTACAATGCAAGCTCTGATGCTGCCACAGCACCTCCAAAGAGCCGCCACAGCATTAGTCTGGAGTACTGCGTCACCGAAGTCTGTGATGCCTGACTCCGACTCTGCTCCCCCACAGTACCTGTTGCCCCATGGTGTAACAATGACGCAGTGAAATTGACGCCTCGTGGCTTGACCCTCAATGCATCATTGACACCTCACTGCCATCGGAACCGACGCATCACTGCAACCACCGCATCACCTCCCCTGTGCCTCGCATTGTCCCTAGGTGTCAGCTGCTCAACAACTCTGCACCACCTCCAGGAACCAACACCTCACTTACTTCAGTGATGCCTCGCCTCTGTTGTGCAATGCACCACCTTGAGGGCCAACGTGCCATGACCTGCACAGCAGGTAGGAACTGACACTGCAACTGCTTTATGTTCTCTTGCTCCTTTCATCGTCTTTGATTCTCAATGTCTCCAAGGTACTGCACCGGGGCCTGCACAATTCCATAGCTGGCCCATGCTCCTTCGCGGTAGGCCTGAACTTGTGGATTCATCCCCATCAATTACGTAGAGATAGTCCTGATCGGAACTATTGTGTTTTTAAACACTAGACCCTTATTTAATCTTTAAAAATTCATATCTTGACTTGTGTATGTTGGGTTTTGTTGTTTTGGTCTTGTTTTACTCAGATAAATATTGGCTATTTTTCGAAACTGGTATGGAGCACCTTCTTTTTGTTTTCACTGTGGTACTGTGTGCGTGCACAAATACTTTACACATTGCCTCTTTAGTTTAGCCTGAATGCTCTGAGCCAAGCTACCAGAGGGTGAGCACAGGTAAGCTTAGTATGTATTTCACTTACCCTGACTAGAGTGTGGGTCCCTACTTGGAAAAGGTGCATACCTCTGCCAACTAGAGACCCCATTTCTAACAATGAGCAAAAAGATGGCTTCCTCTGTGAAGTAAAGTATTTACATACACTCACACTATTTGATCTAGCAGGGAATCTGGTATTAACCTCAGACTCCACACTGTGCAATTCACCCATAATGACATCAAAGATTAACACTTGGGGGCAGATTTATGAAGGCCTTGCGCCGCCGGTGCGTCATTTTTAACATGGGAAAAAGTGACGCACCGGCGGCGCAAGGCCTTCATAAATCTGCCCTTTTGTCCTTAATGAATGGACCATGAGATTAGCGCAGGGGTGACAAAGAGTGGCATAATCCATATTTTATTTTTTGCAGCTTTACATAGTGTAATGCCTGACAGAGGACAGAGACAAACACTTCAGAAAAGGCACACACAGACTACATGTCACTTTGTATTCCGAGGCACATCCGGATTTGCCAGGATTCAAAGGGTGCTACTGAGCCCAGGGATTAACACCTGCTACCCTCTGTCTCATGGTTAGCAGCTGCAGTCACTAGGCCACATTGCCTCCCATGCAAGCTCATTTAGATTTGTACTTGAAGGTGACGGGTTCCGTGTTCTAGATCTGCCCTGGAACTACAGGTCATTGGGACTTTTTGTCAACATGAAAGCGTGGAGTGGAGAGAAATCGTTAGCCAATCAAAATTTCAGTTCAAATCTACCATGACTACTAATAATCACAGACTCCCATTTGAGTTTAGTTAGCTTATTACAAAGTCAAAAACAGCTGGACGTACAGGCACCTCAAATTAAGGGTGTAGAAAAACATAGGATTAGTTTGAAAATCAGAATGCAGAAAATAACAGAGCAGACGTTAAGATTCTCCTACATTGGCAGTTCGTGGGTGTAAAGCATTAATCTTTCCCTACACTACCACTAGCGTGACATCCCCACAAAGTGTTTCTCAAAGCAAGATTAATTCAGGTGTCAGCGTGTGAAGCCTTCCCAAGAACTCTCTTCACATTAGATGTATCAAGTAGCATAAAGCTACAGAGCTCCTTCTAAGATGTTCTTTCTCTCTCAAGGCACGGCAGAAGTCGTCAGACACTTTCCCTAACTTCAATACATCTATACCACAGGTAGTATCCCAAGATGCATTGCAGCATCACACCATCCAGTCAAGCCACCTCCTCGTAGGTGATTTTCCATTAAGCAGCGATGCTTCCAGGCCTTGGCGGGATGACCTTGATTCCGAGGCTTGCTCTGATGAGAAAGTACAACAGTTCTCCATCATCAGCATCAATGTTCAATGTATCCTCTTCTCTGTAAACTTAACTTCTAAAACAAATACATTATTCTAGCTAACAAGGAGGAATACTCCACCTGCAACAGAAACATGAGAAAGAACAAATCCAACATGCACATGAAATTCAACTATTTAATCTAATGCTAGAGCTTCCAGAGAAAATGCATTATGACTACAGATATCGGTCAACTGAAGAAATAGCACACAGGCCTTATGAAATTACATATAAATGAACACTTTTTACTGAGCACTTCCATATCATCACGTTACATAAGCACATCAAATACGTGAATAATTACCAGCATCATACAAAATTTCTAAATGTTAATGTTTTCAGCTAAACACATATGAATTTCAACGTTTATTTCTTCACATTTACATGAAAGTATCCCTAATAGAAAACAGTTCATGTTATCACGGTTCACGTTCTACTGTCCCGGGTTAATTTGAGAAAGGAATATATGTGGGTGTGGACTACACGTGACTATGATGCACCCCTACAAATGAAAGGTGAAATGTGCGCTACATCAATCTCAAGTTCCCAGGAGGAGCTCGAGCTTTCTGTGACCCACTCACCTTTATCACGAGCACACACCGGACAAAAAGCTGCAAGTCCCAGCTACAACAATGGTCTCCATCTTTGCCTATGATCAAACAATTTGGTCTAACAGGCTTGCCGGGTTTGACCCAAGATTCTCAATTTTTGTACTGTACTATTCAGCCATAATTTTCATGACTCACTGGGTGCTGAGCAAAGAAATTCAAACCAGGGGTGGTTCTCTGTGTCTCATGCAAAAATGCGATTAGAAGAATCAGCAAGGTTATATATAGTACTGCCAATTGATTCGGATTCCTCCGCTTACATGCTCCATGAGGTGTGATTAATTAATCCATACAGGAAAGGCAGATGTTTATTCCAAAGTTTAACATGCAGAGCCACTGCCTGTTGCTTAGCTGTTCTCCCTACTATTGCTTTTGCAAGACTCATGCAGTGGTACTGAGCAGTTATGGTGCTGACAGTTAAGTGATGGTGGGCCGCGAGCACACTGACAAGGGTGGAATTGAGGCAGTCGCTTTCAAGATCTAATTGGTGAGGCGAGCGCCTACGCACAATTAATTTGCTCTTCACGAGCCATGCCTTACTGAAAATTTCAACCTGCACCAGGGACGGTTCTTCCACTATGGCGGAGGAACATCTTGCCACTGCCCGCAAAGTCAAACAAAAGACAAAGGGGCTTATTTATGAGCCCTTGCGTCACTTTTGTGCTGCCGGTGTGTCACTCTTGTGACGCACAAGCAGGGTAAAAAATGAGCCATGTTGCGTCATATTTCCAAAGTGAAGCATCTAGGTAGAAGCGTCACTTTGTAAACCCCTGCGCCACATTATACCTGCGCCAGGTATAATGTATGCTGGGTGGCCGTTATGATGCAAGTAAGCCTCGTAGAAGTGACGCAGTGAAATCTATGAAATTTCACTGCATCACGTCTAGGGAGCAAATGCGTCAATATCTTATGCCTGCCTCACAGCAGGCGTAAGCCTGACGCAGGCACATTTGAAATGGGACTTGCCAATTTGAAATGACCCTTTGATGGAGTTGCGTCACTTTTGTGACACACTCCAGCAATGCGCGATTTTTGCGCCTACAGATACGTCAGAAATACTGACGTATCTGTAACTCCTTGCAACATGAATTTGTCATACTGTAAATATTGACGCATCCAGCATGTCGCAAGGAGGGCACAATGAAAAATGATGCATCGCTGTTTTCACACAGCGATGCGTCACTTTTAATAAATGGGGCTCCTAATGTTCTAAATGCAGATCATTTTATTTTTTGTCCTGTGACTGATTCTTTGGGGCGGGCCACAGCACTGCAGCAGGGACAGGAGGAGTGGTGGTCCTTGCTGTTAGTGCACATGCCGGTTTGGCCGTCATGCGCAGTGACATCTCTCCAACCCAGCGGTGTTGCTGGGGGGAGAAATTAGCAGGAACAAGCTCCCAGCCCCCAATGGAGCACAAAACCAGTGTGCTCCGCCCAATCCCTATGCTGCTCTCATGGTCGAAGGCAGAATTGAAACAAGCCGCAGGGGAAGCTGAGAGCTTCAGCTGTGCCCAGAGGAGGAGAAGACTGGCAAGCCGATTTTTTAATTATTTTCTCAGCCCTGCTGCGCTGCCCCCTGAACGTCCTCCCACTGCGCTGCCCCGGCACTGCACCCCGCGCTGCCCTCACCACATTTCACTGACGCCAGCCGCTACTGTCCTGCTCTGTCCCAGACTGCTTCGCCCAAGCTCAGCCAGAATTCTCCAGTGGAATGTGTAAAGTTACTAAATGATATTGGTCAGCGCTGCTGACATCACTAATGTGGTGATGATACACGTTGGTCATGCCTGAATCAGGGTGGGCCAGCCTGTGAAGACATACCGGGCAGCCAACCGAACAGCAAGTACATATAAATTTAATAATTAACTGATCCCACGTAAGAAAACTTCTAAAGCCAGGGTACTGTGAAATAAATGCCCGTGCTGATCAATGGGAACCACCAGCACAAATTAAGCACTGCCTGGGCTACTGGCAGTTACGCTCCTGTAACAGAATGGCGTTATATTAGTTGTCCCCCGCTTAAAAATTAGCTGTTTTCATGATAGCCAGTGGGGGGAAAAGTCCCACGATTTGTTTTTCACTTTCTCCCTCCCTCCTTCCTCTTTCAAAACCTTGGCATTTGTATGGGTGGAGGGCATTGAATGAGGAATAAGCTGTGACCATAGTGTGGATTTAAAAGTCAGACCTAAAAGGAAAATGATTTACATCGAGCCTGTCTTTAACTGAGCTCCCGCGAAATGGAGTCTGGACAGTTCATATAAATCACTCAAAACCGAGCAAGAAATATGGGCAGACACTTTCAACTAAAAATGTTTGAACCGCTAAAAGCTATTTCCTGTTGCACACACCGTGGCCCCTTTATTCCAGACAAACATTAAACTGGATTGTGGACCCGGTCACACTTTTATTGTTTCTAGGCTCGCAGTGCCTGCAGGCGCAATTTGAGACTTGTATTGCATTCCGACACAGACTGTCCTTGCCACGTTATCGACCAAGTACTTGGATGGGGCTCCCGAGACTCAGCTAATTACTGCAGAATCAGAGTCGTAGGACCTTTGGTTGACATATGACTGTCCTGACTGAATTAATCAGAAAATTATAGTTTCTTTCAAACAAAGACAATAATGCAGTAAAACAAACCTATAATAACATCTCCGTGGCCCTGTATTTTCTTGAGGCTATTAGACATTTTATTTTCGCTCTTTCTTTCTGTAGTTCAATTAACTCATCCGAGCTACGTCATTTGAAGAGAGTGTTCATTACACCCTCATGGCTGCTTTGTCTTGTATGCAGGGTTCATCAGGGCTGACTGACTGCAAATGCATGTTATTTGAGTATCCTATTCAAAGGGGCTTCCTCGCATCTTCTGACTAACTGCCCAAGGCAAAAGTCATATTGGCACTTAGCACAAAGTAATGAAGGCACCAGAGTTAATGGAAAGTAAAGCTTTTAGACATCGTCCATCCACTGCTTCCATTCAGGAGAACGAATATTGAGATGCAGAAGAGGTGAAATTGGAAAGAGTTTACATTCAACCATACCATTTGGATATTAACCCTACAGTGGTGTGGCAGTGACAAAGCAATCAGATGTGATAATGTGATAATATTGTATTTTACGTTTTAAAATTCACAAACGTCTGTTTAACAAAACAACTCTTTACATGCTTTAACCCCTTCGCTGCGGCGGCAATTCCGCCGCAGCGCTAGGGGGGTGGGGCGGCCGCGCTGCGCTCCAATGCTCGTGACGGAACCACTCCATCACGAGCCTCGGGTGCGCTGTGCTCATGACGGAGCGGTTCCGTCACGGCCCCGCCCGCTCAATGGAACGTCCAGCGCAGGCGCGGAATCCGTGCAGGCGCTCCAGCGGGCCGTGACGGAACCGCTCCGTCATCAGCACAGCGCGTCCGTGTCTGGTGACGGAGCGGTTCCGTCACTAGCATGGGAGAGGTTAAAATCTTTAAAATCTATGACACAATCACACAATATATGGCGTGTTCATTTTCCCTTGGTCAGAAAGTTGAATTATCAGTAAGGGGCATATTTATCATTGTGTTGCATTTCCTCTGCGACTCGCATGGGAGTGCAAGGGTGACGCAACAACAAAGTAAGATTTATCAATCCATGCAAATCTACCTTTTGCGGCTCTGAATAGCTTGATAAATCTGGAGTAGCGCAAATTGCTGCCTTACATTATTCTGTCCCAGGTAGGCCCCAGGTAGGTTTTGCATGGGAGGAGCGTGGGTGTTCCCACACGTCCACTCATGGATTTTGGTGCATTCCCAGATTTACCATTAGGCAGAGATGGGAATGCGTCAAAGTACTATGCATCCCCAGGGGAGGCGTAATAAGGAGAAATATCTCTATTGCACCTTGTTTTTTCTCAGCACACATAGAAAGTGGAGAATGCCTCTCAGGATTCTTTTTGTGCAGGAAGGTATCCTGCTTACAACAAAGTCAACCTTGCACTGTGGTGCAAGGGTGCCTACATCGGTGCTAGCGAGCCAAAAGTGTGCCAGTGCATAGAAAAGACAGGAATATACTGTATGATGTGAAACACAGCACATTCCTGCCCTCTCCTTTTCACGCAGCTCAGCAAGATGGCTTGCTGCGTTGCATGAATGTTTGTTAAATATGCCCCTAAGTGACATGATTATTACCAAGCAATGCCAAATCGTACCTTTCTTCAACAGTAAAAGTTATGTAAATCTCCCTTTTTTGAAGGCTCACCTCATGAATATGCTGGTTTTACTGTCTGGGAATGATACCACAGGGGTTCAGCCATTCCCAGGTCCAAATTTCCACAAAGTTTTGATTTTAACTCCTCGCAATGAGGAATAACTGTGGTAATTGGTGTTTACACACCAATTTAATTTATTTATTTATTTTAATGTTTTATAGAGCGCGAACTTGACCCGTGAGGGAATCAGAGCGCTTTACATGTTTACAGAGGTAAACAAACAAAAAGTCTAAAGTACAGAAATATACAAAGGTTGGCGCGGGGCAGGGGTGCTGGCAGAATAGGGTCAAAAGGGGACACAAGTGTATGGTTACAGTTATAGTTAGAATCAGTAAAAACAGAAGCCCCACATTTTTTTGGCAGGGTGTGTTGGTGATCTGAGGAAGAAGCAATAGTCTTATATTCGTCAGGCACACTGTGGTGGTTGAAAGCAGCCTTAGACGAGGGATTTACCCAGGAGGAAAGTTTTGGCCTCCTTTTTTAAACGTGCTAGAGAAGGGATTTGTCTGATGGCGAGTGGGAAAGAGTACCAAATTCTTGGTGCTGCCCCGGAGAACGCCCTATTGTAGTTTTTTTTTCCTGAAAAGGGGCAGGTTGGAGCAGGAGGTTTCTAGCGGACCAGGAGTTCCTGCCTCCTCCAGATACCACAAGCTTCTGTGCCAGATAAGCAGGGGAGTTTGCATATAGGGCCTCTAGAGGGAGCCAGTTTAGTGCTTTCATATGTGGAGAGATGTGGTCAAATTTCCTAGTGCCGGTCTGAGGGCCGCAGTGAGGCAGGCTTTTAGAGGTGCCAAGGAGATCTTGGGTAATTCTGTGAGGTTGGAACATCCATATTCCAGTCTATAGATGACTAGTGCTTGGACCACCATTTTTAAGTCAGGAGCATCGATGAAAGGTTTCAGCTTCCACAGGAAGCTCAGGTGGAAACTGGCTGATTTAGCCATCGAGTTAATGTGGGCTTGCATGTTCAGGTTACAGTCAAGGATTATGCCCAAACATTTGGAAGAGTCCACAATGGTCGGCGGGCAGTTTAAGGCTGTGATGGCCTTGATCCACATCTGAATCTCCGGGTTGGCTTTTGAGGGGGAGATCAGGAAAAATTAAGTTTTCTTTGCGTTAACTTTTAGTTGGTTAGAGGCTAGCCATTGGACAGTTCGTTTCAGGGTTTCTTTCAGGGAGAGGATATCCTCGAGTGATGCAATATTGATGTATATTTGGGTGTCGTTCGCGCACATATGGTAGGAGATGTTGGCGGTACTAAGAACTTCAGTGAATGGCTCTAAGTAAAGATTAAAGAGGATGGGTGACAAGGTTGAACCTTGGGGGACTCCAACCGTGACTGGGGTGGGAGCTGATATGTTGCCGTTGATGTGGAATTTCTGAGATCGGTTTTGGAGGAAAGACCTGAACCATTCTAGGACAACGGCATCCAAACCCATCCTAAGTTTTGAGGCGTTCAAGTAATTTTTCATGGTTGACCGTATCGAAGGCAGAGGATAGATCTAAGACGATTAGAAGGCAGGTTTTGCCTTGGTCAAAGGCTTGGAGGGTGTCGTCTGCGATGTGGAGCATAGTAGTTTTCGTGGTGTGCCCCGGTCTGAATCCAGATTGGAAGTCATCAAGTAGGTGGAAGTTGTTGATGTACTGACTTAGTTGATGTTGTACACACTTCTCTAAAACTTTGGATAACAGAGGGATATTGGAGATAGGTCTGAAATTGACAGGGGAGGCTGGTGTCAGGATCTATGTGTTTCCAAGTCTCCTCTGCTTTTCCAAGTTTCCTCTGCCTTGTTATTTTGTATCTTTTCTTATGATTTGTGCCTTGGTATTTTGTATCTTTTCTTATGATTTGTGCCAATGCTTGTTTGCCTTATGTCTTGTATCAATGCTTGTTTGTTAACCTTAGTGTTTGCTGACCTTAGTGTACATCCGGGCTCATTCGTTATTTCGTTTCTGCTGGGAGCTCTTTTGTCCCTTTGCAGTACCGGTAGCTTGGATGCAGCACTATAAATAGTGCCACGCCCAGGAATCCATGCGGATTATTGCAGAGTTTTCCCGAGTGAAGACTTCTTGGTTCCCGGTCCGTTCCAGAGTCTGCAGTTCCCTTCAAAGGTCTTCAGTTGCAGTTCCTGACCTATGGTAGTGTCCTACCACGAGATCCGCTGACAGAAGACGCAGGTAGGATCCTTCTGTTTTCAAGTGCACGAGAGCTGTTTGTTTGGCACGTCGGTAAAGGCTCCCGGCTGGGTGCGCCTTTCATTTCTTGGAGCGAAGCTCATCATAGAACTCGGCAGTCATTTCTAATGCTGCGAGTTCACTGTTAATTCCGAAACTAAATGCCTTTAAACACGCAAGTGAACAATTTTGACATTCTTTAGTTCGAACTCTGTAAAGCCGAACTTGGTGGTTTTAATGTTTCCAGGACAACAACAACTATCGAGAGTAATTTAAGGGCTCCTTGATTTTTGGGATATATCGTTGTTTTGAAGGTTTAGAACTGAACAGAATCTTCTATTAATGACCAGTATTGAACGTGAAACACTTTATGCATGAGGTTAAATGCTTATTTGGTGTTTCTTTCAATGATGCTTTACTTGTTGTTATTTTTGGGTACAAGGTGTAACTGAAAAGAAGCTGAAGCTTTAATCCAGAGTTTGATAACAGTAATTTAAACCCTGATTTAAATTACTTTTAGTGTTATTATAAAAGTAAGCCAAGAAGGTGATTTTGCACTTCAAGAAATATAAATTATCCAGTGTTTTCCTTAGGTAACTGAAGTCTAAGTCGTCTAAGGAGTTCCTTCAACAGCGTGTCAGTGGTCACGTGTTGGATGTATGACGTTATAACGCATACTATTACTCCGCAGACCATTACAACGCGACTTTTACTCCGCATACCGTTACAACGCATAGCGCCTTGGGGCGCTGGATAGTGGTAAGTATAATTTACTATTCTAACTCCAGTCCCCGTGGACCCTAGGGAAGGTGTTGGATAGTAAATTATACTTATTCCCTATCCTAGAGCGCCCCCCAGCGCAATGCGTTGTAATGGTATGCGGAGTAAAAGTCGCGTTGTAATGGTAGTGCGGAGTAAAAGATGCGTTGTAACGGGTGTATACCCACGTGTTCCAGTTGTGTTATTTTTTCTCGTTCCAGATCTCCCTCCCCGCAGTACCCATCCTTACCTCCCCTCGTCCAGCCACTTTGATCCTCTGCGGAACTTTATAAGCGCAAAGCCGAAGCTGCTGGAAGGTGGGCTTTTGGGTACTGCTCCTGAGGAACATAGATTACGATCAAATTGCTAAATCCATGACAGAATAATCCGCCCAAGAATTTTAGTTCCTCCCGAGCAGTACACAAAAGATGGCCACCATGAATGATCTTTGTGCTATGCTTGGGAATTTGCAGAAAGAACTAGCTGCTAGTCGTCAAGAGACCGCTGCTTTAGCTAGTACAGTTACTCAGTTACAGGCACGCCTGGATTCAGGGCAGTCACCTCTTCCTACTCAAACCAACGCTTCAGGTTCTAGTTCGTCAATTTCAGTATCTGTACCTACACCGGTTCCTTTGGCGCAACCAGAGAGATTCGCTGGGGAACCAAACAAGTTTCAGACCTTTATGACTCTGGTACAACTACATTTCATGGTTAAACCAGCTTCCTTCCCAGACGCTCAGTCACAAATTGCCTTTTTGATCTCCTTTTTGAGTGGTGACGCAGCAATGTGGGCAGTTCCATTGGTACAGTCTGATGATCCTTTGTTATATAATAGGGCACGTTTTAAACGCGAATTTGAGAAATATTTTGACAGACGGACCATCACTGGATCAGCAGATAGAGAATTGTTAGACCTTAAACAAGGAAACAAATAATTTAATCGTTTAGTGGCTGAAACTGAGTGGCCCGAAGAAAAGAGAGCAGCCTTATACTACCAAGGTCTAAAAGATGAATTGAAAGACTTGATCGCACCAATCGATCCTCAACCTCGGTCTTGTGCTGATCTCATAGCTCTTAGTCTTCGTTTAGATCACCGAGTTGCTGACCATAAAGGTGATAAAAGAAGAATGGATGTTCGAATTTTTACTAGAGCTAAGGAAAGGTCTCATTTCAACACCCAAGATAACGTAGAACCTATGGAAGTTGGCAGTTTAAGAAAACAACTAACTTCAGAAGAGAAAGAAACCAGACGAAAAAATGGTCTTTGCCTTTATTGTGGAAAGAAAGGCCATTTTGTTAAAGACTGACTTCTTAAACCCAAAAATCCCTGGCCACGTGACAAAAAAGAGAACAAGTCGGAAAACTAGTTAACTCTAAATCGGATCAGGAGACTTTTTCGAGTTTGCAGTGTCCTCCTGAACAGTCTGTCTCCAATACTTTACAGTTAACTGTAGCACATTTGATGTTGAACGTCCAGTTCATATTACCTGATCAGAAGCAATTAACGGTAGTAGTTATGGTAGACTCAGGAGCTACCGGAAATGTTATCGACACAGCATTTGTTACTAAGACAAACATACCAATCACAGCAAAAACTAAACCTGAAATTGTCTATGCGGTAGATGGGACCCAACTAACTTCAGGAATGATTACTCATTGTACCTGTTCGTTAAGTATGATCTGCGATACCAACAACAGAAAACATCAAGAGACCACTTCATTTGATGTCATTGATGCACCTCAATATGGAGTTATTTTAGGCATACCCTGGTTAACTTTACATAATCCTGCTATTAATTGGGTTAGTCGTTCTATAGATTATACTTCTCTTTGGTGCAAACAAGAATGTTTTTGTTCTAAGACAAACAAACTATCAGAGGAATCTTCAAGTTCTTTTCTTCGTAGTGCCTCTGCTCTTTATGTATCTACTGCTGAAGTACAAGACATTGAGTTACCACCTATTTATGGATCTTTTTCAGATGTTTTTTGTGAACAGAAAGCAGAAAGCAGAAATCCTACCTCCTCATAGGGATTATGATTGCGCTATTGATCTTGTACCAGAAGCCAAAATACCTTGTAGGAGGATTTACGCGTTAACCGATCAAGAAAATCAACACCTTCGAGAATATCTTGACAAATTTTTGAAAAACGGTTTTATAAGACCCTCCAAGTCCCCTGCAGCCTCGCCACTTTTCTTCGTCCCAAAAAGTAATGGAGAATTGCGCACATGTATTGACTACCGAGCGCTTAACAACATCACCATTAAGAATCGGTACCCATTACTGTTGATCCCAGTCCTTCTTGATCAGGTGCGCTCAGCTACAATTTTTACTAAGCTTGATTTGCGAGGTGCTTACCACTTGGTACGCATCAGACCTGGCGACGAGTGGAAAACGGCTTTTCGAACTCGCTTCGGCTTGTTTGAATATTGTGTAATGCCATTTGGCTTATGCAATGCCCCGGCCGCTTTTCAATTTTTTATTAATGATGTCCTTCGGGACTATCTCGACAGATTTTTCATCGCTTATATTGACGATCTCTTAATTTTTTCATCCTCTACTGAGGAACATGTTCAACATGTTAAAATGATTTTAACCACCTTGCGAACCCATGGTTTGTTCTGTAAACTATCTAAGTGTGAATTTCATACAACTAATGTTGAATTCCTAGGCTTTATACTTTATCCATCTGGTATTACTATGGCTCCAAGAAAAATTCAAGCCGTAATGGATTGGCCCACTCCAACTTCTGTAAAGGACATTCAACGGTTCTTAGGGTTCACTAATATTTATCGTCGATTCATTAAGCATTTTTCGACTCTAGCTACTCCTCTAACTCAATTGTTGAAGAGAATGCAAAATTTGTCTGGTCTGCAGATGCTGAGTCATCCTTCCAAGCTCTCAAAAGAATGTTTACCCAAGCACCAGTTCTTCGACATCCAGATACTGAAAGACCCTTTATAGTGGAAGCTGATGCTTCAGACTTCGCTATAGGAGCTATCTTATCACAGAAGGATGCAAGTAGTAACAAACTCCATCCGATTGCATTTCTTTCTAGAAATTTTTTACCTGCAGAACTAAACTATACAATAGCTGAGAAAGAACTTCTAGCTATTCGTTATGCCTTCAAAGAATGGCATCACTATTTGCTAGGAGCTAAGCACACAGTGACAGTCTATACTGACCACCGTAACCTACAGTTCTTACAATGTGCGAAGGCACTCACTCCAAGACAGCGTCGTTGGACACTGTTCTTTGCAGAATTTGATTTTATTATAACTTTCAGACCAGGTACCAAGAACAATAAAGCAGATTCCTTATCACGATATGATTTCAATCAAAATGACTCTTTTCCTCCCAAACCTACGAACATGCTGTCAAGTAATCAGATAATTGGCGTTACAATGTCAGATACCTTCTTTCACCTAATAAGACAAGCCATGCCCTTACCAAAACTTATTTCTTGGGTTCAAGAAGGCCCCAATAGAACTACTCATCAAAATCTACTGTTGGTTCGAACTTGCTGATTGTCCCAACAAAGAAACTACAAATTCAAGTGTTGAAGTGGTGCCATACAAGACACTTAGCAGGTCATCCAGGTATTGCTAAAACAAAAGAACTAGTACAAAGGAATTTCTGGTGGCCAACGTGGAAAAAAAGACGTTATCTCTTTCATCCGAAATTGTGACATTTGTGCTCAAGCCAAGGGAGAACATGGAAGCAAAAAGGGTTTCTTACTTCCTCTTCCAACACCAACACAAGTTTGGAAAGATATCGCAATGGATTTTATGACCGATCTACCGGAAGATCAAGGAATGACAACTATACTTGTTGTAGTGGATCGTTTGTCTAAAATGGCTCACTTCATAGCTTGTAGGAAACTTCCTGCTTCTTCTCAACTCGTTCAACTTTTATTACAACATGTCATACGTTTACACGGTTTACCCCGATCCATCACTTCTGACCGAGGTCCACAATTCATTTCACAATTCTGGAAGGCTTGGTGTAAAACCTTGAACATCAAGAGTAATACCTCAACCAGTCTTCATCCAGAAACTGATGGACAAACTGAACGGGTTAATCAGATCCTGAAACAATATTTAAGGTGTTATCTTTTCAAGAAACAAGGTTCATGGACGAAACTCCTATGGGAAGCAGAATTTGCATACAATAACTTACAAAACGCTTCAACTGGAATGTCACCTTTTTTCGCAGTCCATGGTCAACATCCACATTTTTCACCATTATTATTGGCTCAATCAAAAACAAATATACCTTCCTTAGACTCTCACTTCCAAGAAATGAAAACAGTTACCAGAACTTTACAAAAGAATGTAATGAATGCTAAGGCTTCATATATAAATTTGCTGATAGAAAGAGACGAAAGGGTCCAGAGTATCAGATAGGAGATCAGGTATGGCTCTCTACCAAAAACTTCCAATTCAGAAAACGCTATAAATTCCATCCAAAGTTTATTGAACCCTATACAATTGTACAATGTGTAAATCCAGTTACGTACAAATTACTGCTCCCAAAGACGATGAGAATCTACCCAGTATTTCACACTTCCTTGTTGAAGAAAGCTACTAAAAAGAGACAATCCCATCCTCCTGCAATTTACATTGACAATGAAAAAGAGTTCGAGGTCCGTTGTATTAAAGACAGCAAGCGTGTCAGAGGGAAGTTGTGGTATCTCCTATCCTGGAAAGGTTACGGACCCAAGGAAGACTCTTGGGTGTCCCAAGAGAATATCCACGCTCTCCGTTTGGTGCGGCAATTTCATGCTCAACATCCGGAGGCTGTGACATGATCCTTTGAAGGAGGGGTGTCTCCATTTTTGTTGGGGGGCACTGTCAGGATCTATGTGTTTCCAAGTCTCCTCTGCTTTTCCAAGTCTCCTCTGCCTTGTTATTTTGTATCTTTTCTTATGATTTGTGCCTTGTTATTTTGTATCTTTTCTTATGGTTTGTGCCAATGCTTGTTTGCCTTATGTCTTGTATCAATGCTTGTTTGTTAACCTTAGTGTTTGCTGACCTTAGTGTACATCCGGGCTCATTCGTTATTTCGTTTCTGCTGGGAGCTTTTTTGTCCCTTTGCAGTACCGGTAGCATGGATGCAGCACTATAAATAGTGCCACACCCAGGAATCCATGCGGAATATTGCAGATTTTTCCCTAAATGAAGATTTCTTGGTTCCCGGTCCGTTCCAGAGTCTGCAGTTCCCTTCAAAGGTCTTCAGTTGCAGTTTCTGACCTATGGTAGTGTCCTACCACGAGAGCCACTGACAGAAGACGCAGGTAGGATCCTTCCGTTTTCGAGTGCACGAGAGCTGTTTGTTTGGCACGTCGGTAAAGGCTCCCGGCTGGGTGTGCCTTTTATTTCTTGGAGCAAAGCTCATCATAGAACTCGGCAATCATTTCTAATGCTGCGAGTTCACTCTTAATTCCGAAACTAAATGCCTTTAAACACGCAAGTGAACAATTTTGACATTCTTTAGTTCGAACTCTGTAAAGCCGAACTTGGTGGTTTTAATGTTTCCAGGACAACAACAACTATCGAGAGTAATTTAAGGGCTTCTTGATTTTTGGGATATATCGTTGTTTTGAAGGTTTAGAACTCAACAGAATCTTCTATTAATGACCAGTATTGAACGTGAAACACTTTATGCATAAGGTTAAATGCTTATTTGGTGTTTCTTTCAATGATGCTTTACTTGCTGTTATTTTTGGGTACAAGGTGTAACTGAAAAGAAGCTGAAGCTTTAATCCAGAGTTTGATAACAGTAATTTAAACCCTGATTTAAATTACTTTTAGTGTTATTATAAAAGTAAGCCAAGAAGGTGATTTTGCACTTCAATAAATGTAAATTAAACAGTTTTTTCCTTAGGTAACCGAAGTCTAAGTCGTATAAGGAGTTCCTTCAACAGCGTGTCAGTGGTCACGTGTTCGAATTGTGTTATTTTTTCGCGTTCCAGATCTCCCTCCCCGCAGGACCCATCCTTACCTCCCCTAGTCAAGCCACTTTGATCCTCTGCAGAACTTTATACGTGCAGAGCCGAAGCAGCTGGAAGGTGGGCTTTTGGGTACTGCTCCTGAGGAACATAGATTACGATCAAATTGCTAAGTCCATGACAGCTGGATCCAGCGATGTTTTTCTTTAAAAATAGGAGGACTTGGCCAGCTTTCAAGGGGTACAGAATCGATTCCTGCTGGAGAGAGGCATTGATTATCGCAGACCAGCCAGGTACAATGGCTTGGGAGGCAGCAGCGAGGCAGTTGGTTGGTAGCGGGTCATTCAAGAGGTTATTTGGGTTTAAGGTAGAGAGGATTTTAGAGATGAGGTCTTTGTCATAGTATTCAAAGTCAGTCCAGCGAGCTTGGTTTGTATGTGAGGCCAGTGAGGGTAGTGCAGAAAGGGGGGGCAGGTCCGGAAGGGGTTGTGAGTAAGTGGCGGTACTGAGTTTGATTCCTTATGCTGCGATTTTATCAGTGAAGAAAGAAGAGAATTCCTCCGAAGATATTAGAGACTTAGGAGATTATTTCGGTGTTTTAACCAGTTTATTTGACTGGTGTTTGACCAGTTCAAAGAGCTTGCGGGGTCTATTCTTGGCATTCCCCAATTACGATCTGAAGTATTCTTTTTTTGAATTGAGGATGTGCTTGTTGTAGGAGTTTCTCGCCTGACGGAGAAGTTTATGGTGAACAGCAGAGGGGTGCTGTCTCCAGATTCTTTCAGATTGCCGTAGGACTCTCCTCTCCAACTTGAGGGAACCAGAGAACCAGGGGTTTCTGTCTTTTATTTGTGATCTTTTTAGTTTTAGAGGGGAAAGGTGGTCCAGAATGTTCGATATAGATGCCGAGTAATGTTCATTGAGGTCACTGACCTTAGTTATATGCGAGGGAGGGGAGGTCATATTTGCAGCGAGCCTCCAGTTTCATTAGGTCAAGGTTTTTAGTATCTCTGATCCACCATTTGGGAATCACCAGTTGCGGTGTCTTTGTCTTGTGGGTCCCAGGTAAAATGAAGGAGATGGCGTGGTGGTCGGACCAGTCACATGGGTCTATGGAGATAAGCTTGACTGAGGATTCCTTAGAAATTATCCAGTCAAGCGTGGCCCCTTTTGAGTGAGTTGGCAGAGAGCAGGCTTTAGTCAGGGCTTGATCAGTTAGGAGGTCTTTGATGGTGTTGACGTAGGGATCTTCAGGGTCATTCCAATGCAGTTTGAAATCAGCAAGGAAAATCTCTTTGGCATTCGAGGAAATCTTAGTTGTGATGATTTCCAAGAGGTGATCGGTGAAAGAGTTGTTTGAACCCGGGGGGTGGTAAAAGATGTGCAAGTTGCAAAGATGTAATGAGTTGCTGCAAATGGAGAGGGCCAGGAATTTGCAGGAGTCAGCGGTGTCCGCTAAGAGTTCCGTGACCAGGAGGCAGGATCGGTAGATGCAGGCGATGCCTCCACCTTTCCTGCTGGAATGCCTGTCCAGTCTAGCAATGCTGTAATTATGAGGGACTGATAAGTCCAGGCAAGGGAAAGAGTATTCATTGAGCCAAGATTCGGTTAGTATAGCTAGGTCTACATTTTTGTTCAGGATGAGGTCAGCAATATCAGCGGCATTTTTAACTGCGGACCAGCAATTGATTAGGAGACCAGATGGGGGGGGTCTGGGAGAGTGTCAGGGGTCTGGACGGACAGGAATACAGGTGCGAAGTTGCTTTTAACCACACTTCTGTTATGGAGGGTAGCTAGCCTGTTGGGGTTGATGGTGACTGTGCTGATGGGATGTTCAGGACTCGTATCTAGTGGGGGAGGGATGGCTTGGACAGAGTTGTGGTCTTGGAGGATGGCTAGGATTTTGTTTCCTGTGAGGTCCAGTGGAGTAGAGGTGGCAGTGGTAGAATTGTAAGAGAGTGCAAGAGCTCGAGATTCCTCCTCTGAAAGGTGGCAGGGTTGCTTGCGAGGGCGAAGATGTCTCAGAGGTAGTGGAAGTGGGTGCTTGGGAGGCTCGGCGATCTGTGGAGGGAGGATTGAGGTGGCTTGAGGTTAGCAAGGGAGAGTTCGGTAAGGTGAAAGAGGTTCATAAGGTCCAGAATGGAGATATGGATGCTTTGGGTTAGATTAGCCGCTCTGGAGTGCAACATTTCGAGATCAATATAGGCTGGGGGTGCTAGAGGGGGGACAAAGGTTCGGGAGCAGTGCAGGTGGCATATAAAGGTGGAAGGGGATCTAGGTTAGCTTGAGCCGACTCTAGTGTCTTTGGAGGTGTAACAAGCTTGCGGTTATGGAAGATGGCTGGCGGGGAGGTTAGCAGAGGTCTGGAGGCGACTCTGTTGGAGGTGCCGGGGGTGAGCTATAATGGTTAGGGTGATCAGTGTTTGGGGCCGGTGAAGGGCTAGTTCGAACTGAGTCTGGGGTCTTAGGGAACGTACCAGACTCCCAGTTGGTGGGGGGCGCTATGAGGGAGGGGATCAAAGGTGTAGGGGAGAGTCCATAGCCAGGGTCAGTAGACATGCCTGGAGGGTAGGATGAACTGTGATGGAAGCCGTAGGTGGGGGGGGGGTATGCAGGTGTGCAATGTACTAAGTCCCTTAATCTGAAAACTTTTCCCCAGACATAGTCCACCAGATTTTTACTAATGAAAAGGTCCATGAAAAATATTGGAAGATCGTATTTAGCTGAAAACCTTGAAATCCCTGTTTGGGTGGGAACTACCGGTGTGCATGAATCAGGATTTCCTCTGTGTCCGAAATCATGGTTTGAGCAACAATCAACCTCATGTACTATTTCCACTCACAAACCATGTGTGATGAGTGGAAATTAGGGTCCAGCAAACAAAGTATGTTGATCAAAAGTGGATTTATCCCAAAAGATATGCAAACTCAGGTCGCAACACGTCCAGCCAGTGCAGATCCCAACAGCTAACTGATTGCTGTCTGGAATCCCTGCTGTCCATTTGTGCAGCGCATGTGGCAGGTCAAACAACAGTAACCACAGGTGCATGAAATGCACTGGGAACATTGAACGATGCACTTTAATCACCTTCCCCCTCATAAAATGTAAAAAAATAAACAGAACTACAAAATGAGAAATCTAACAAAAGTTACAAAGTGCATCACAATTAAAACCTTCATCATGAATACAGTAAACAATCCAACAACAATACCATATAGCAATTATGAGAGTACAAATTAATCAAACCTCTCGGGAATCTTTCTGTTGCGGGCACCCACAGAGCTCATACACAACCAGTCTCTAAGCAATCAACACAGTTCAGAGAATTATCACAAGCACACACATGATTTCCTTCTGCACCATTGCCAGAATCAAACAGAGCACTTATGTGTTGTAGGCAATGTGCCCAGTCGGTATTTTGAACAGGGCCTTTCCTCTTGCCCATTATACTCACTTGTTCAAGGGCAAATATCACTAACTGCCTTTTGTTACACCAACCTTTTCTCAAAACCAGTGCCACACCTTTATTGACCCTGTCCACTGTACAGGCACAGAGAATTTTGACTCAGCTTTCTTATTTCTTATTTTGAATCATGACATAGTCACCTACCACTAGATCTATTACTGTTTGACCATGTTTTTTATCCCAATTTTGCTTCATACTCGCTTGTTGCACAGCCACCCTTGAAGCTATGTCATCCTAGTTTAGGCAGAAACTACCAGAATTGTGAGTTCTTTCACTCAACCATGATGAAAACAATGGCATGATGTCATCCCTGCCCCATAGCAATGAAAAAGGGGTCACACCTGTAGTACAATGTGGAGACGTATCATACACCCAGAATTTTTTAATAGCACACAGGCCTATGTCCAACCCAGGAGTCAATGCAGTCTCCACACCCTCCTTAATGACTCAGTTGCCATGTTCAAACAGACCATTAGAGGAAGGTGTATACAGAGCTACCTTGAGTTGTTTGATATCCATGCTGGACAAAAATCTCCTCATGCTGTCAGACACAAAGTGTGTACCATTGTTTGTAACCAGAGTTTTCGGTGCACCCTCAAAAACAAAAATATGTTAAAAAATTTGACAACAGTTTCATTGTGTGGTGACTCCATTAATTCATGATAGATCCATTTTGAAAAGTAATCCATGAGGAGTATGACATACCTCATGTTGCCTGGTAATAAATAATATTGACTTGAAAAATCAAGACCCACTTTTTCCCAAGCACTCTCCAGAAAAGGTGTTGGGTGCAGGGGTGTATGCATACCCCAGCATTTCTTGTCGGATAGAAGACCCTCTGGACATTTGTCAATCATAAGATTAACCTGACTGCCAAAAGTAGGCCATCAGTAGTGCTGCTTGATCTTTATGGCACATATTGCTGGACCCTAAATGTCCTTAATGCACCTCAGATACAATTATGTTGTGCAATTTTGTAGTTGGAACTAAATGATCTCTTTTAAGTCTAATTCCACTGACCACAGATGATTCTACTGCAACCTGGGGAAATGTTTTGGATCTCCCTCCACACACATCCCATTTAGCAATCATGCCTAATGTAGTCAATGATCTTTTCAAGATGCCATCTTCAGCATAAGCACTAGCCTAATCATGCTCACTCATGATGAACTGATACTCAGCCACTGCATCTAACAACGGCACACACTCCACATCATCTAGCAAAGCAGCACCATCGTCAACATCAAGAGCCATGCAGGATAAACAGCCAGCACAAAACTTCGTTCCACCCAGAAAAAGTTTGATAATGAAACTGTACTCCTACAATTTGGAGACCAAGTATGGTCAGCTTGGTGGACATGTTAATACGAGGACAATTGGTGAAAATATGCAATAGCGTTTAGTGGTCCTTGTACAACTCAAACTTGATAACCCATATATTTGTCCTGAAGTTTTGTCAGCACATATGCATGCTGGAGCTTCCTGCTCAATGGTGCTATACTGACATTCATATGGTCTTAGGGTCCTGGATGCAAAGGCAACAGTTTTTTCACTACCTGCAACCTTTCGACTCAACACAGCCCCTAAACCATGAGTGCTAACATACACAGTGATGATAGATGGTTGAATCTCACAGAATGCACTTAACACTGTAGCTGTTGCAATTAAGTTTTTGACATCATCAAAGGCTTTCTCTAGTTCATCTGACCATTAGAATTTCTGCCCCTTCCTAATCAACACTCTTACAGACTCAACAGACTGTGCATAACCTTAGACAAAACATGCACAGTAATCAGCATACCCCACAAACAATTGCAATGCATCTTTCTCCACTGGTGCCTTTGCTTTCTTTGATTGCCTTAATGAGCCACATTTTGGGATTTATGCCATCACACGATACAGTATGCCAAAGATATTCAAATGCATTAGCGGCAAACTTACACTTCTTCAGTCTTATCATCATACCATGTTGCATTAAAATTGATAAATGTTTTCTCAATATCTTGTTATGTTCACTCAAGTATTTAGTAAAAATCAAGATGTCATCTTGGTACACCTGCATGCCAGCAATGTCACCAAACAAATTATTCATATGTTTTTGGAACATGCTGGCAGCACATGCAAGACCGAAGGGCAATCTAAGAAACTGGGACGCCTCGTAAGGTTTCACAAATGTCATTAAATTCTGTGAATCAGTGCTTAGGGTGTCTTGATGGAAAGCGGACCTTAGATCAATTGTGGAAAACCATTTTGCTCCACCTAAGCTGGCTAACAGATCATGGATTTTAGGAAGTGGGTGGCAATCCACTACAAAGTTTTTTTTCAGGGCACACAAGTCGGCACATAATCTAACCTCACCAGACTTTTTGCGTGCCACCACAATGGGTGTTCCCTCTGAGAAGAATCTGTAGACGGAATGATACCTTGAGATAACAGTTCATCAAGGATTTTACTTTAGCTCGTTACTTATACTCAAAGGCACTGGGCAGACCTTGTGAGCTATAGGTTGGTTAATGGGGATCTATTTAATTTGATGTTAAAGTCCTTTGACTTTGCCCACGTCTGTACAAAGTAGTGCCCTGAAATCAACCAATACATTATCAACAGTTTCTTGTACGTCACCAACAAATGAAACTGGAACATCACCAATCACAAAAGGGATGTTGGAACCTGGGACAAGGTATAAACCTATTTTGGCCAGGTCTTGTCACCATATATTATTTCTGCACTTAACAGCATTATAGACTTTAGTGTATGTCTCTCTACCCAGACAGAAAACATTGGACTTGAATTAGTCAAGCTTATCAATATGCATGCTTTTCTCCAAATGCCTTAGGATTGACATCTGTGGGAGATAAGATGCAATTAATGCCCCAAAAGTGGTGAGATGTGGTATCTCCCAGATGGTAATGGGTAATCCAGAATCAGCCATGATCATTAGTGACACATTATCAATGCAAGATTAACACATAGGGCATTTAACAGGAGTGGATTGATAGGTACACTCTAATGTGATAACATTGTCTGCCCACAAAACCACATCCACATCTCCTTTACCAATCTTCATTTGTTGTTTAGCATTCCTACACACACTTTGAAAGTGACCCAATTGTTTAGATGCCAGACACCTCTTGCCAACAGCGGGACAGCCCAGAAATTTGCTGAGTTGAGTTTTTGACCCACATCTGTAGCAAGAACTGAAAAATCTTTTTGCCACTGTTTCTGAATGGCTTTCTTTTTGTGTTAACAACACATACAGACTTTTGTATTTATCATTGCGAACTACCACATTGACACCAGGTTCTGGATTTAGTATTTTGGAGGAGATGAGGTTAGCCTCTCAATGCTTTTGGCTTAATCAACAACTTTACTGACTGTTGGATTCCTGCAACTCAAAAGTCTCTCCTGAACCTTCGTTGAATAACAGTTAAAAACAAACTGGTCACAAATGTACGTGTCTATGTTGGGACCAAACTTGCAAGTTGTAGCTAACACTCTAAGGGACGACACATATCCCTCCACGTTCTCCTCTGGTTGCTGTTTACACTTGCAGAAGCTACAGCATTCAAGCACGATGTTAAGCTCATCTGAGAATTATTTGTACAGCCTAGTGATAGCCTTCAGATAAACATTTCACTGACCATCTCCAGATGGTCTGAGTATAGGTGGTAAACTATCAAAAGCTTGTTGGGTTGCACGACCAAGGCTACCAAATAATAAGGCAAATTTGTGCTCATGACTGTAACTATTAGCGTCTATGGCAATAAGATAATTTTGAAACAACCTAAACCACTGAATCCATTTCATGAGTGGTTTCCCAGGTTGAGCTAGAAAAGGAGGTGGTTTCGTAATGTGCTGCGGAGTGACCATGACAAAACGTGCAGTAAATTAACAATTAAGCCTGAAATGTAACTTAATTGTGCACCAGTATCTAACTAAAGACTCCAGACAGTTGATAATATAGCCAGAAACTTGAATAAAACTGTGAATGCTGTTCTTGTCGATGAAGAAATATCATCAAATATGGCTCCCACGTAAACATGCGATGATGTCACTGCGCTGAATTTTGGCAAGCAGTTGGAAGCGAGGCAGTGCAAGTGAGCAAATTGGAAGGCGCGCTCAACAAGGGCTTAGTGGGGTGCGAATGAACCAATCAAAAGATGTGCCCCTGGCACACACCTTCAGCCACATCCCAATCATACCTTTTCATTGGTAGCAAAGGTAATACTAGGCAAAATGCCAGTCACAGCGGTGCGGCTGAAGGCGGCAGAGATAATCCTCCAGAGTCAAAAGCAAGGTCAGGTGAAGATCAGCAGCATCCTGCAATGTAATCCAAATGTCAGTGGGCGGGTAAAATAAATAAATCCCAAAACATCGCTTATGTGATGAGTGGAAATGAGAGCCTGGCAAACAAAGTAAGTTGAAAAGTGGATTCATTCCAAAAGATATGTAAGCCCACAACGTGACACGTCCATTTAGTGTGGATCCCAACAGCTAACTGACTGCTGTCTGGAATCCCCATCGTCCATTCATGCAGCGCGTGTGACAAATCAAACAACAATAACCATGTGTGCACGAAATGCACAGGGAACATTGAACAATGCACTTGCAATTTTCTTACTGATTGGTTTGTGAATTACTGATGCGAGATATGAAAAAATACTCCAAATTACAACTTGCCCTTTTGCAAGCGGTCTCACACCAACCTGCCTAATAAGTTTTAAAGATACAGGTGACACATGTCATGTCCTAGATGAGATTGACAAGCACCTAGACACAGAACTTCCCAGATTTCCCGTTAACGTGTTACTGGGTGTCCCGAACCCGATCACTTACCCTCTGAAATCCAGGAGGGGAAAACAGATAGCCATTGCCCTTGGCACAGCCACCCAGAACATACTCATGCACTGGAAGTCCGCCCAAGTTCCCACACACATGGGGGGGTACCAGCGTCTATGGCATGTGCTAGGCAGGAGAAGATCTCTCTCACCTTGCCTGGCAAAGGCTTTTCCTTTCATGAGCTTTGGCAATCCTTTCTGGCGCTATTAGCCCCTGCATTCAGAGAACTCAATTGTCCTAAATATTTACGCCTCTTGCATCTTACACGCCGGACACTCACACATGATGGGAAACAGCCACTACAACGCGGCCGTTTCAACAAAAACCTTAACCACGCATGCATTACAACGCATGCGTCGTTACAATGAAAGCCTTTACCACGCATACGTTTACTACGAGGTACGTAGTAAAAGCATGTGTGGTAAAGGGTACAAATAAAAAAAGGGGGGTGGGGGGGCTTCCCCCCAATAAAAACACTAACCTTTAGTCGAGATGTGCAGGCAATCGGCGTCGCAGACGAAGGAAACTGCCGTTTTTTATTTACTACGTATGACGTCACCACGGAAAAATACGTGGAGAAGGATAAGCGTGAAAATAGCATTCCATTGTAACGCATGCGTGGTAAAGGCATGCGTTACAACGGAATTCGTTGTAAGAACATACAACCACACATGATACATCTTTGCCTTTTTGAGATCAGTCGCTCCATTCGGGGCCCTTCAAGGACAACATCTTCCAGGGGTGGGAAGAGTGTTCTTCTTCTTTTTTCCTCTCCTTTCTTCAGTTTTTTCATTCCTTTTTATTTAGGTGGGTGGAGGGATAGTGGTTTTTCTTTGGAGCCTACATATCTTAAAGTGTTTCATTTTGAAGCTGCCGAGCCCTGCGTGGCCCGAAGGTATTGCACTTTTCATTTGCGTTGCTCCATAATGATAATAATAATAATAAAAAAATTTAAACCTAAAGATACAGGTGCTGCTTTTTTGTAAAAAACAATAACATTGTTTCCCATTTGGGAGGGCATTGGGAGAGCAGGTACTGGTCCTATGGGCCAGTGATCAGTAGTTTGCAATTGCAGTCACAAACCTGTGTTGCATTCCATTCTAAATCTTGAATAAGAGGGGGGGCACATCTTTCAAGCCCCCCTCATTTCTGCCATTCATAAGGAATCTGAAAAGCTTTTTTACAAGTTGGAAAGAATTTTCCATCTCATGTTTTTGCTTAGATTCATTTTTAAATTGGTGTTTTGTGGCTGAAAGCCCTTAACATTAGCACACTCTCAGGGCCAGCTTTAGGGCGCTACAACCAGGCGGCCGCTCGCTGGGCACTAATTTAGAGGGAGGGGGGCACTGACGTTGTGGGAGTGGCACTAGGTTTAGCAATAACGTACTATTTAAAAGCACCTTTTGCAGGGAACCTTGTGTGTCCAGTTTTCAGGCAGCAATAAAAATGCCATGTTAACTCTTGTGAGTAATGTTCCTACTGCAAGAGAGATCTGAATTCTGTCTAGTGGCAGTTCTGACTAGCCATGAAGTAGCACAGAGGGTTAATATGCCTGCTGCAAAGAACAGAGGGCATATTTAAAAGCCCCTATCGCCACCAGAATGTTATTTTTTTGATGTTGTGGTGGCGATATGGGCTTCACCTTTTTTACATGGCTTAATCGTCGCTTAATGCTGCCTTGTAAATAAGGCAACCTTTCACGCTATACTTTGTGTGATAGAGGTGGGCAATGGGTGTTGCGGTGGTCGTTCCACCGCAACACACATTGGTTTTGATGCTCCCCCATATTTACAAGAGTGGCGTGAATATGGGGCATTGCCAGAATTAGGACCAGGGAAAACCTGGTTTTAACAATGTGCAACAAGGAGAAATGCTTTATTTCCCCTCGTTTTTGCTGTTTTTATTTGTGCTGCATTGTGCAGCATAAGTAAAAACAGCAAAACGCCATGCATGATTGTTTATGTGCAGGAAGGTATCCCTTCCTTCAGATAAGCAATCATTTTAAAAATGACGAGTGCAACTTCTATGTGTGCTGCTCAAAGTAGCACAAATAGATGTTACAAATCGCCATTTAAGAATGTTTATGCACGGGAAGGGACACCACAACGCAGGCACCCTTGCACTATTGTTCAAAGGTGCCTGCGTAGGCGCTAGGCAGCTAAATTTCGCGCTAGCGCAGGGGTGAACTCAGGGCTGCAACATATTGTTGTAAATACGATGCAGCCCTGCATTTCAGAAGTGGCCGAGTGCGGCGTTAAGCCAAGAAGGCTAACGCCGCGCTCCATCTCGTCTTTGTAAATATGCCCCAGCGCTATTATTTTAGGTGGATAGCTGAGTTGAGAGGGATGATATGTTAAAGATTTTTAAATATTTGCTCAATGCAGAGTTCTACATTGGATCAAAGAAATCAGATTTTCTCTAAGATATGTACGGGTTATTGATTGGTTGGGGTAAAGTCGGCCAGATTTTCACGTTTTATCGTTTTATCCTGTAAGGCCAAATATTTAACCTTCAGCATTTATTTTATGCGCATTATATAACAAATGCCATAAAGAAACCTAGACCTACAAAGACAATGGCGAGTACAGCATACATGTTAAGTACTAGGGATATTTACAAGAATTCAGGGTAATTCAATACAACAGCAAATCTACCAATAAAGTGATGCTTATCTAAGAAAATGCCACATAATAAACTAAAATAAAAGAAGATAAAATGTGTATGGAAAATAATGCAGATATTTCCTGCAAGTGAGTGAGAAATTAATGAAGCACAGAACATTCAGCTGATTGGGTGCGTTTCACAATTGCTTTCTTATTTGGCTCATGACATTTCTTAGCATTATGACCGTGGGATAGGAACTGAGAACGGATTCCAGTCAGCTACTCCTGCTGCGACCAGATGTGCCCTTCCAATTACTTTTTCCCACCACGTGGTGATGGGTAGGTTTCTCTGACATTTAACAAACTGTGCGTGTTATGATTTCCAGTAACACACTGAGCCATTAATCTTAATCTGGGCTTCCATTGTGATCATAACTATAGCCATTGCGAGCCTCTGAAGCATGATCTCTTTGTGGTGTGTAGAATCTTACTCTAATCAACCTAATTTGCATAATTTGTAGCGTAGCCGGCTGTAGTGCTAACTACAGTTAAACAGTGGAGTACAGTAGCAGAGTGGCTTAAAGTGCATGACAGTAGAATTCGATGAACGGTACCTAGAAAGGAGGGGCCTCATTTATAAAAAGTGACGCATCGCTGAGTGAAAACAGCGATGCGTCACTTTTCACTGCACCCTCCTTGCGACACCAATGATGTGTCATATTTACAGTATGATGCATCATTGCGCAAAGAGTTACAGATACGTCCGTATTTCTGACGTATCTGTATCGCGCAAAAGTGATGCATTGCTGGAGTGTGTCACAAAAGTGACGCAACTCCAGAAATGTATCCTTTCACACAAGCCCCATGTGAAAGGGCCTGTGCCAGTTTTACGCCTGCTGTGAGGCAGGCATAAGAAATTGACGCATTTGAGTCCTAGAAGTGGCGCAGCGCAATCTCATAGATTTCACTGCGTCACTTCTACGACCCTTTCTTGTGTCAAAACTCCCCCTTTGCATACGCAGGTATAATGTGGCGCAGGGGTTTACAAAGTGACACATCTACCTCGATGCGTCACTTTGTAAATATGGTGCAACAAGGCACATTTTTTACGCTGCTGGTGCGTCACAAAAAGTGACGCACCGGCGGTGTAAAAGTGACGCACGGCCTCATAAATGAGACCCGAGGTCTTTTTAATAAGTTAGGCATACGGAGGGGGACACTTTTGTTGCCACTGCCTGGCACCTTGTGAGTTAAGGAATGTTTAGAAACAAACATGGCCCATGTTTCAGCACTGTTATATGGGCTGTGTGCAGGACAGTAAAGCTAGATACCAAATGGAGTATATTTGTGTTTAGATTTTCCAGTCCCAGTGTCCAACTCTTGGTTATACTGAAGTTTAAGCAAGAAATGTTTTGTATATACATTCTTTTATGGCTAGGAATCAGCTTGAAATGTTTATAATGTCACCGAAGCCCCATGGAGCTTCAGAAGGACTTGGGTACCATCAGCATATCTGAAATTCCAAAGCGCGGGCCGGATTGGCATTTTCAAAGTAGCTCTAGAAGGTTAAACAGGAGGGGTGATAAGCCTTACTGCTGGGTAACCCAACACCTTCGATGCTTATCTTTAGAAACAAATTGACCAAAGGTGGGCACTCTGTTGTCTGTTAGGAATAAGAGAATGAATGCATTTGAGAGTCCACTGCAACAAGGGCCTATTCGTATGGGCTGAGGGGCCACGCCACCCCCTTTTCCATGAAGAAGAGTGTCTGTCAGGCTGAACAAAGGACAGGCAGCCAGGAGCTAGACATGCACTAAATATGCATGCTCCTGGCTGATTGAGAGAAACTTTTCTAGGCTGACGATTTCACAGCCCTGTGGGCGTGACCTCTTCAGCCTGGCAAAAAGGCCTTGAGGCCCTCCCCCTCATGATGAGGGAAAGCATCACCAATTGCCCCCGACCTGGGCACTTAAGTTTTAAGCCCTTTTTTATATATATATATTTGTTTTTTATTTAATGTGATTTTCTATAGCGCGAACATTAACCGAAGGTGTCAGAGTGCTTTACAAAAGAACCAGTTCCGACACATAAGGACTTAGGGTTACATGAGTTACATGAAAGATACAAACAGGAAAAAAACATTGCAAATGTGCAAGTTGTATAGTCACACAGGGAACAGATAGAAACAGAAAAATTGCAAATGTACAAGTTGTAAAGTCACTCAAGGAAGAGATACAAATGGATAAACTCTAAGAATCACATAGGAATGGTAGTGAGTGCGAAGGTCTACTACATGGTTACAGTTATCTCTATATACATATATATACAAATAGTAGATTTTCTAATGATTCCATTTTACCAGCGATTCGGCTTGGACAAGTATATATCACATATTTACAGAGTGAAAAGAGAAATAATTAAACATTTAAAAAAAAAAATTAAAATAAAAAGGGGTAGAGAGCGTTATGTGGGGGAGAAGAGTTGGAGGCTGAGATTGGTGAGAGGAGAGAGGGGGACCTGAGGGGGAGAAATAGATAAGGCAGTCCAGCGTAAGTGAAATGTCTGAAGGTCAGCAGGATGGAATCCAAGGGACCAAAGGAAAGGACAAGAATCAACAAAATGGCGGACCCGGGTTGTGGGCATCGATGGAAACCATCTCAACATGGCAAGATGCACCCAGGGCAAGTGCGACAACAGGAGAGGGTCCCAAAATGGTGGGGCACACACACGTGGTTAGAGTTATCTCTATATACATGTATATACAAATAGATTTTCTCAGGATTTTTGGTGAGGGAAGCAGCATGCTGGATACAGGTTGTTCTGGGTCAAACCAAGTAGGCAGAGTCCGCAAAGGTTAACAAGGGGGCGGCCGATGCTCTCCCCCCTCCGATCCCTGCTTTTTTAGATAATAACTGCGCCAATTGTTTCTGGGAGGGGGAGGCTTCAAGTGCGCAGATCCAGCGCGGGCATGCAGCCGCCATTTTAAAGCCAGGCATGTTCCAGTGATAATGTAGCAACTTGGCACATGTAGGGGTGCGATGCCCCTCCCACCAGGGGCAGCGGTCGTCACGGGGGCACGGCAGCCTACCTCTACACAGTGGACATAGTGCTCCGGTGTTGGGATGCAACTCTCCTCTCTCCCAGAGTCAGCCGCTAAGACCGACGGGCGCCATTTTGGAACCAGGCATCTCTGAAGGACTAGTGTTACTGGGATTCAGGTTGGGGGCATAGAGCCTCACGTCCGCTGACCTCAGGTGGGAGGTGGTGGGTTGCTCCTCACGGCTGCGCCCAAGGCCAGCGCGGGCCTGGATTCTTGGCTGCATCACTGTTGCGTCGGCGAGAAAAGGGGGCAGTCCCCAGTCCGGTCCCGCGCATCCCCGCAGGCCAAGTGTCAATCAGTGACACCTCGTCCCAGTGTGCGGTGGGGTCAGCAGTCTCACTGACCCCATTCTACTCTGTGATGAGATTAGGACAGCTGCCTTCCCTCACTGGCTGACCTAAGGACAGCCATTGAGGGAAGACAGCAGTCCCAACCCTCATGGGACCTCCGTGGATTCCCTGTTGGAGAGCTCCTTTTAAGGTAAGTTGTATGTGTTTTTTTTGTTTGGTTCATGTTTGCATGCATGTATGAATGTATGTTTATTTGTTAGTGAGTTTTGTGACTGTGTGTATGTGCGTGTGTGGATGAATGGGTGTGAGTGAGATGTATGTGTACGAGTGTGGCCCACACCCCCTTCCCTGCTAAAACTACCTGCTGTCACAGATCTGCGCCTATGCCTGTGAGTGCATAGGGGTTTGTTCATACATGAAGGTTCAGTTTCGAAGTGTTAGTCTTCAACAGATTAAATGCTGATTTATTTTCCTTGATACCAAGTTGCTATAGTTTGTGCATAATTAAACATGTCCAATATATTGTCAAAACTTAATTACATTTTATATATTCTGACTTCTGAGCTAGTTTAGTTGGTGTAACCTGTCTGAACCTTTACGGTCTCATTAACCTGAGCAAGTGTGCAGGAAAAGTCTAACTCTTCTACATGTGGCCAGAGATTGTAACATAGAACAACAAAACACTGTTGTGGTAACCTATTGTCAAATTGTTTGAAGTTCTGGCCATTTAATCTTGGTTGTGTTTTCGTGATTGGTTTGGGAGCTATCTTTACGATCGACTAGTTGATTTATTTGGTGCCCCTTCTCCTAAAATTTATAAATCTGAGATTGTAACATGTATGTAACTTTTGGTTTTTGCAATTCTACCCCTCCCAAGAATATTCTCAGTCTTTTCAAATGATGAATAAGGGCAGGAAGGTCATAAAAAAAATGAAATGAAGAAGTGATGAAAGATGCAGTATGCATTTTGAAAGCACTGCAATTGCATACACCGAACAGCTGAACTACCTGAAATACTAATATCTGAAGCCAATTTTTAGGGAAATTATGTTGAAAATGTATCATTTTGCAACTATTTTTTCCTACAATGTATGTAATTTTACTGAGCTATGTTAATTATACCATTTTCATGATCAAACTTTCGTGCACTAAAACATTCGGCAAAAATATCAGTTTGCGTATAATGTTTCAAAACAGGCTTTTGCTAAAAGGTCTTATGAATAAATAAATAAATAAATATTTGTGCAAAGATTAGCTGAGAATATACTTAGAATGGGCAGGTTGAAAAAATTAAAAGGAAGTGGAGTGAAGAATTGAAGTAATGTTTTATATATGTTACAGTCAAAGTGTGAAATCCCGCATTCTATAGAATGCCTAGGTAATGTATAGAATGCCTGAAAATGCCTGAAAATCGAACGTCAAAGTATGAAATGATTGATATTTTATACATTGCCTAGGCATTGTATACTTTGCCAGATTGTCTGCCGACAAAGTATATAACACGCCTAATCCCGCCATTTTATTCCCGCCCGGCAATGTGTGAAATCCGGCATTCTATAGAATGGCAAGATAATGTATTGAATGCCTGAAAATCGAACGTCAAAGTATGAAATTATTGATATTTTATACATTGCCTAGGCATTGTATACTTTGCTGGATTGTCTGCCAGCAAAGTATATAATACACCTATTCCCAGAGACAGCACAAGTTATCAGCAAGTGAGGGGCAGAGACAGCACAGGTTATCAGCAAGCGAGGGGCAGAGACAGCACAAGTTGCCAGCAAGCGAGGGGCAGAGACAGCACAAGTAACCAGGCAAAGAGCAGGTGGCTGCTGTGCGGTGGTGTGGGGAGCGACCTGCCTGCAAGCAGGGTCATAGGTCGTGTATAGCATCCGGCTGGGGTTCCACAGACGCTCTGCCGTCATCCTTTCCCGTGGTTCTTGTATCACCATGTCAGAAGGGAGTGTAGTACCAAGACAGGAATCACGCCATACTGACATGCAACGACGGTTCTGCGATGAATTATCTCAAGTAAGAGCCAATGCTGCTAAAAACTGTGTTTTCCTAACCGAAGTTAGTGGACAATGTGAAAAAGGCTAAGACAGCCATTAAGAAGGAACCACAGGACTATTGGCTGGTGAAACACTATGACGTAATGATGGTCGAGAATACAACTAAGTTGATCTATTCTGTTAAAGAAGGTACGAGTGCTATTCAGTTTTACGACGCGGACTCCGAGTTATTTGACGTACTCCATAAGGCCCATTTGGCTATTGGTCATGGAGGACGGGACAGGATGTTGAAAGAACTTTCACCCAAGTATAAGAACATTACCCGTCATGATATTGAGCTGTACATTCACCTTTGTGAGCCTTGCCAGAAGAAGCAAAAAGGTGTTAAAAAAGGTGTTGTGGTCAAGCCAATGGTTTTTTCTGAATTCAACTCCCGTTGTCAGGTCAAGATCATCTCACTTAGTTTGTAGTTCAAGTCATATTTTTCATATTTTTCATTTCTTCATATTGACTATTTCATTTGAATGGTTTGTCTACCCAATTGGTAGTTATAAAGAAATTATAACAGATATTACATTTGATTGTACAGACTTTTTGGAAATTAGATCCAAGTCTGAAATCTGGTGATAATTCTTATTAACAAAACCCCTTGCAGGCACCCCTAAACTTTACTTTTAAGGAAAGTCAACTTTTAGAAAGTTACCACTCTGTTGCCCAGTTTATCCGGTGGCCTTTCACAGTTTTTGGCCAACTCACAGCATTCTGCCTTCCAGGGAAGTAGTGTGAACAACATCGAGGCTCAAGAACAATAGAGGCCTGCCACACCGGAAGATGTTAGCTCCCTCTTGTAGGAAGCCAAACAGGGTGTTGGCCCAAAAGGCAAGCTTCAAAGGGAAAGTCACCTCTGGTGGGGAAATGACGATCACACCCGTGTAGGGCTGCCCCTTTGTTTTGGTAGATGGGCTTGTGGTGGGAAGAGAGAGGGGAAACCATTACCAAACCAGTTTTTCAGTGGGAGTGTAGCACACAGCTAGCCATACCTCTAGGGTGGGCTACCAAGCTACTAGAATCCAAGTATAGGTTAAGATATCTTTGGAGTGAGCATAATAGTGCACCCTAGGATAGCTAGATGCTACACATAGCTGAAAGTCATCATAGGGTGGGAGAGATCTTGTAATTGCATCATACCCAAGGTAATTTATTGGCATACTATGGCACTCTTGGCACCCTGAACCTCAGATCACATCTGAACTGGAGAGAGGACCAAAGAAGGACTACCTTGCTGATACCTAGACCTGGCAAGAGAGGCTGCACCAACTGCTGGACTGCACCTTCTTCTCCTAGGGATAACAAAGAGAGAACTGTGTCTGTGGTGCCTGTCTCAAGGAAAAGTTGCTCCTGAGCCCCAGACCAAAGTCCTGCCTCCAAGGGGCAGTCAGCTGATTTCCTGTTCCAATACCAGAGATTTAAAAACTGAAGTCGCCCATCCTGGCCAGTCAGTAGCAAGGAATCGCTGCTGACTGCCAATGTGCAGCCAAGAAGACCTCCATACCAAACTCAAAAGTTGCACCCGTATCAGTCAGACTCAGAAGATTCATCAAAGTGTGGATTGGTCATCAAAGATGGACCCTAGCCCTCACCAAATGATATCGCTGGACCCACTGTGACCGGTGATCATTATCCCAACCTCAGCTGTACTTCTACTGGCTTACAGGAGGGACTCTGACTCCTGTGGCCAAAGTCACCGCATCTTACCCTTGGACCTAAGAACAACCTCAGGTAGAACCCCATCGACCACACAGCACCCAGAGCATCTTTCAGCGTGCTCAGCATTCTGCATCTTCATCATCAGGGCCACTTTATCGAAGTCTACGGCAGTCTCGATATATAATGTGGAAATCGTTCAATCAATCAATCAATCAGGGATTTGTAAGCGCGCTACTCACCCATGAGGGTCTCAAGGCACATTGGCTCATTGTCAGTGAAATTGCTCTCCCACCCTCGCAGCTCCACCATTAAGTGAGGTGCCCTTGCCCCTGCACTCTTGAGTGTTGGTGATCGAGGCCCTCCTCCACCCGCAGGTTTCCCTGCGCCTCATCCCTGGTGGTCCAGTGGACCTCTGTCTCCTTTCTTTCTTTCTGCTCCTTCACTCGTTTTTCTCCCCTTTCTATCTTTCACCTTTCTGCACCTCTGTTCTTTTGCGCCTTATTTCTGCCCATTTCCCTTTCTCTCCCTCTGCTCCTTCTCTCGTTTTCACTCGTTTTTTTACCCTTTCTATCTTTCACCTTTCTGCTCTTTTCTGCATCTCTGCTCTTTTGTGCCTTATTTCTGCCTATTCTCCCTTTTTTCTTTATCCCTTCTTTCCTCCCTTTACCTTTCCCCGCCGCTGCTGCCCCCGCGGCCCCTCCCCCCCCAGCACGACCGGCCCAATCCAGCTCCCCTCCCCACTCCCGCCTCCCAGCTGTCCAGCCCTCCCCGACCCCTACTTAATGGCGGCCACTGCGCGGCCGCACAGCGGCGCGGGCTGCGGGCGCGCCGCTGGTGCACCGAAGGCGCATCAAAGGCAAGCACGTCTGCGCCCGTCTGCGACCCGTCCGCGACCAGCACCAGGAACCCTGGACCTCCGCCCCGCCAACGCTACGACCCAGCAGCACTCCACGCACTCAACCCAGGCTGCAACAACAACTGCAAGCTAGCATCACCAGCCGACACCCATGGACCCTTCAGCTGTCACCGCTGCCGGCACACCTGCAGCACCGCCAAGAACACGGATCCAGCACAACCCGCCCACAAGAACACAACCGAACTAAAGACCCTGCAATGCATCCTCCTCAACGTCCGATCCCTCCACAAACACGCCACAGAAATCTGGGACCTCCTCGACAGCACAACCCCAGACGTAGCATTCTTCACCGAAACCTGGACCAACAACACCTCGGGACCGGACATCGCCATCGCCATCCCCCAAGGATACAAGATCTCCAGGAAGGACCGCCCCATCCACCCAGGAGGAGGAATCGCCATCGTCCACAAATCCAGCCTCCGCCTGAGCACACTCCCTGACGAGTCCACAGAACTGATGGAACACCTTCACTTCAAGATACTGGCCAGCCCCACCGCCGCCCTCCGAGGAACCCTCATCTACCGACCCCCTGGACCCCGCGGACCCTTCGCCAACTCCATCACGGACATTATCTCGCCTCAGGCCATCGCATCCACCAACTACACCCTGCTGGGAGACCTCAACTTCCACCTCGACAATCAACTGGACCCCAACACCACATCCCTCCTGGACAACCTCCACAACATTGGACTCCGCCAGATCGTGACCGAGCCCACGCACTCAGCAGGACACACCCTCGACCCCCTCTTCACTACAGGAAACTCCATCACCTTCAGCCACACCACCGAACTCCCATGGACCGACCATCGTTGCGTCCACTTCACCTTCAGAACACCCACCATCCACAGACACCAGCACCTGCTTCCACAAAGAAACTGGACCAAAATCACCGATGACCAGCTCACCTCCTCACTCAACAACTCCACCCCAACCATCGCGGAAAACGACGACCCCAACACCACAGCCCGAACCCTGCATAGATGGATCTCGGACAGCACCAACACCATAGCCCCCCTCAAGAAAAACAACAATACCCGTGCCAAGAAAGCCAGATGGTTTACCACCGAACTTCGAGAGTCCAGGCGCACATGCCGCCGCCTCAAAAAGGCCTGGAGAAACACCAAATCCACAGAAGCCCACAACAACTTCAGAGCCGCCACCAACGCCCACCATCAACTCATCAGAGAAACGAGAAAAAAAGCGATTGAAGACAGAATCTCCACCCACGCACACAACAGCAAGGAACTCTTCAGCATCATCAAGGAGTTCGCCCAACCCACCAGCGAGTCTACCGACATCCCTCCCTCACAAGACCTCTGCGACAAACTCAGCATCTTTTTCCACCACAAAATCAAGAGCATCTACGACAACTTCGACGAAGACAACCAACACACTGAACCCTCACCAACCACCCCCGACACCCGGAAACCAGCGATTGATGACTGGACAGCCCTCACCACCGAAGACACACTGAAGATAATGAAGTCAATCCACTCAGGGGCCCCCATGGACCCCTGCCCCCACCACATCCTCAACAGAGCCGCCAACACCATCGCACCCATCCTCCGCCAAACCATCAACCGCTCCCCGGCGACCGCCTCATTCCCCGACGACTGGAAACACGCCGAGGTCAACCCCCTCCTAAAGAAACCCTCAGCGGACCCCACCGACCTCAAAAAACTACAGACCCATCTCCCTGCTCCCGTTCCCAGCGAAAGTCATCGAGAAAGCCATCAACAGCCAACTCGCCACATTCATTGAAGAACACAACATCCTCGACTCCTCCCAATCCGGCTTCAGAAAAAACCACAGTACGGAAACCGCCCTCCTCGCCGCAACAGACGACATCCGCACCTTACTGGACAAAGGAGAAACAGTAGCCCTCATCCTCCTCGACTTATCAGCGGCGTTCGACACAGTCTCCCACCGCACCCTAATACGCAGACTCTACGATGCAGGAATCCAGGACAAGGCCCTCGACTGGATCTGCTCCTTCCTCTCCAGCAGGACGCAGCGGGTCAGACTCCCCCCTTTCCTCTCGGACCCCACACCTATCACCTGCGGAGTCCCCCAGGGCTCCTCCCTCAGCCCGACGCTCTTCAACGTCTACATGGCTCCACTTGCCCCCATCGTCAGAACCTACGGACTCAACATCGTGTCATATGCAGACGACACCCAGCTCATCCTCTCCCTATCCAACGAGCCCAACACCACCAGACGCAACTTTCGAGAAGGCATGGAAGCCGTCGCCAAATGGATGAAAAACAGCTGCCTACAACTAAACACCAACAAAACAGAAGTACTCATCATGGGCCCAAACCCCGACGCCTGGAGTGACACCTGGTGGCCCACCGCCCTCGGAAACCCGCCAACCCCCACAGACCACGCACGCAACCTGGGAATCATCCTGGACTCCGAGCTCAAAATGGACCGCCAGATCAACTCTGTCTCATCTTCCTGCTTCCACACCCTCCGCCTCCTTCGTAAGACCTTCAAATGGATCCCCCTCGAACACCGAAAGACAGTCACTCACGCCCTGGTCACCAGCAGACTCGACTACGGCAACGCATTCTACGCCGGAATAAACAAAAACCTCATCTGCAAGCTACAGAACATCCAGAACGCCGCCGCAAGACTGGTCACATCTCCCAGCACCTGCGCACACTCCACTGGCTCCCCGTCGAGGCGAGAATCACCTTTAAGATGCTCACCCACGCACACAAGGCCCTCCATGGCACCGGACCAGCATACCTGAATAGCCGACTCAAATTCCACGCACCCCAAAGGACCTTACGATCAGCCCAGCTTTCCTATGCTGTGGTCCCCCGCACCAGAAAGACCACATCGGGAGGCCGCTCCTTCTCCTTCCTCGCGGCCAAAGCATGGAACGCCCTTCCGCTCCACCTCAGACAGACAACATCGCTCCCCATCTTCACAAGAAACCTCAAAACCTGGCTCTTCGACAGACCCCCTCCTTGATGGAATGGAACCTGCACCCCCCCAACCCCCTCCACCCCTAGCGCCTTGAGACCCTTACGGGTGAGTAGTCGCGCTTTAACAAACTCCTGATTGATTGATTGAAGGCACGGGGGGGGGTGCGCCGCTCCGTTCAACCGAAGAGCCAGGTCTTGAGGGTCTTCCTGAAGGTGTTCAGGGAGGGGGGCATGTCTGTTGTCTGCCGGTAACTCGTTCCAGGACTGAGCTGCCATGTGGGAGAACCATCTTCCGCCTAATCTGCCTCTGTGGATCCGTGAGGTTTCAGCCAGTGCGAGACTGGCTGATTGCAAGTTTCTTTTGGGCACGTGGAAGTTTATTTTGTCGTTAAAGTATTTGGGTCCGTTGTTGTGTAGGCACTTGTAGGTGTGAGTGACGATTTTGAATGTGACTCTCTTCTCCACGGGGAGCCAGTGGAGTCGCTGCAGGTGTTTGCTGATGTGTTCATGGCGGAGGGTTCCGAGGACGAGTCTGTCCACGGTGTTCTGTATTCTTTAAAGTTTGCGGAGTAGGGACTTGTTGATGCCGGCGTAGAGTGAGTGGCCGTAGTCGAGTTTGATGGTGATGAGTACCCAGGTGACTGTTTTTCTCGATTCAGGGGAGATCCATTTGAAGGTCTTTCGGAGGATGCGGAGGGTGTTGAAACAGCTGGAGGAGACGGTGTTGACCTGTCGGTTCATGGTGAGTGATGCGTGGAGTATAATGCCGAGTTTCTTGGCGTGGCCTGTGGGGGTAGGTGGGCTACAGAGGGCAGTGGGCCACCAGGTGTTGTCCCATGCTGAAGGGGTGGTTCAGAGAACGAGGAATTCTGTTTTCTCTGAGTTGAGTTTTAGGCAGCTGTTGGTCATCCAGACGGCCACTTCTTGCATTCCTCTCTGGAAGTTGAGTTTTGCAGTGGTGGGGTCTTTGGTGAGGGAGAGGATGAGCTGGGTGTCTTTGGCGTAGGATACAATGTTGAGGCCATGTTGTCGGACGATGTCTGCGAGGGGGGGCATGTAGATATTGAAGAGGGTCGGGCTTAGAGATGACCCCTGTAGTACTCCGCAGGTGATGTCGGTGGGGTCAGAGAGGAAGGGCAATAGTTTGATCCTTTGGCTTCTTCCAGAGAGGAACAAGCGGATACAGTCTACGGCAGTTCCTTGTATGCCGGCCTTGTGATTAGAGTGCGATGGAAGACAGTGTTGAAGGCTGCAGACAGGTCGAGGAGGATGAGGACCGCGGAGTGGCCCTGGTCCAGGAGGGGGCGGATGTCGTCTGTGGCGGCAAGCAGGGCGGTCTCGGTGCTGTGGCTGGCCCGGAATCCGGATTGGGACTGGTCTATAATGGTGTGTTCTTCTATGAATCGTGTCCGCTCCCTGTTTACGGCTTTTTCTGCCACTTTGACTGTGAAGGGGAAAAGCGAGATGGGCCGGTAGTTTTTGAGGTCGGTGGAGTTTGCTGTGGGTTTCTTGAGGAGGGGCTTGACTTTGGCGCGCATCCAGCCATCTGGGAAGGTGCCTGTTTTGAAGGTGGTGTTGATGGTGTGTTGTAGTCGGGGTGCGATGGTGTCAGACGTCCTGTGGTAGATATGTGGGAGGCAGGAGTCGGTGGGGGCCCCCGAGTGGATGCCTTTCATGGTCGTGGCGGTGTCCATGGTTGTGATTGGTGCCCATTTGGAGATGGTGGGCTGGCTGGTGTCCTGGAGAAGGGGCCGGCTGGCTGAGGTGTCTTGTGGGTGGTCGGTAAAATTGTCATAGAGTGTTCTGATCTTGAGGTGGAAGAAGGTTCTGAGCTTGTTGCAGAGATCCTCGGATGGGATGATGTCTGTGGATTCGCTGCATGGGTTGGTGAATTCCTGGATGACGTTAAAGAGTTCCTTGGAGTTGGTGAGAATTTTGTTGTGGATGAAGTTTTTTTTGGTTGTTCTGATTTGGCTGTGGTAGTCCCTCATGGCGTTCTTGTAGGTTGAGTAGCTGTCAGTCGTCTTGGTATTCCTCCAGTTCTTTTCCAGGTGTCTGCAGGTGTGTCTGGCTTCTTGGAGGTTGGTGGTGAACCAGGCAGCTTTCCTGGTGCATTGTTTGCCAGGGTTGCGTAGTGGGCGACCTCGTCTGCGCAGTTGGAGATCTACGCGTGGAGTTCTCTGGCTGCGATGTTTGCGTCAGATGCCCAGGTGTTGTTGTCTCGGGAGAGGGTAGAGTTCAGTTGGTCGTCGGTGATCTTGATCCAGTTCAGGCGCGGGCTGGTTTAGGTGCTTTGAATTTCTGGACGGTGAAGTGGACGCAGTTGTGGTCAGTCCAAGGTGGTTGCGTTGTGTGGCTGAAGTGGACACTGTTTCCTGCAGCGAAGATGGGGTCGAGGGTGTGCCCTGCCCTGTGTGTTGGTGTGTTGACAAGTTGGTTGAGTCCGATGCTGACGAGGTTGTCGCGGAGCATGGTGTAGTTGGGTCGATGGGGTTCTCAAGGTCCCCAAGGAGTATGTAGTTTGTTGATGCGATGGCATGGGGTGCGATGAAGTCAGTGATGGTGGTGGCGAAGGGTGTCCTGGGGTGTCTGTAGATGAGTGTCCCACGGAGTGTGGTTTTGGGGCTGGTCTTGATCTGGAAGTGCAGGTGTTCAGCGGAGGGGAGGGTATCACTGGAGGTGGTAAGGCAGAGGGTGTTTTTGTTGACTTTGGCGAGGCCTCCTTCCGGGTGGTTGGGGCAGTCCTTCCTCTGGATCTTGTAGCCCTCCGAGATGGCTGTGTTGATGTTGGGGGCAGAGGCGGCGTTGGTCTAGGTCTCCATGAAGTCAAGTAAGTTCCAGATTTCTTTAGCGTGCTTGTGTACAGAGCGCACATTGAGGAGGATGCAGCTGAGGGTGTTGTCGGTGGTGTTGGGGGTCGAAGTGGTGGTGAAGCTCCGGCGGCAGTGGAGGCAGGAGAACTTGCCGTGGGTTGTGTTTGGTGAAGCCAGTTTGCTGTCTATGTGCCTTTTGGGGGTTGAGTGTGAGGAGGGTGTTGGTGTCATAGCAATGGATAGTTGAGAAACCAGGGTTCCTGATGCTGGTCGTGTCAGGGTGCAGACGGGCTTGCCTTAGGTGCACCAGCAGCACGCCCCCTGCACGTGACCGCGCAGTGGCCACCATTAAGTAGGGGAGGGACGATGAGCTGGGAGGTGGGAGCGAGCATGAGCAGGAGGGTGGGGCCGCAGGGGTAACAGCGGCGGGGCAAGGGAAAACACAATAGTGGACTTGAGACTGATCTGGTGACCAGGTATATGTCCAAATACTTGTTAATAACCCGCTGACCTTCTTCCCGTCAGAACTCGGGCAAGAGTAACCAAACCAAACTCTTGCAAACTTTTCAAAGTTTACAAACTTTACAGTTACCAATACTTGTTTGCGCTGTTGACTAAAAAACTAAAATGGACATTTAACTGAAAATCTATATCTCCGGATTTTGATCATCTAGGTGTCTACAAACTTGTAAAATGTAATATATTTATATAAATTGGTGTCAAATTTCTTTCAGGTTGTATGACTTTCTCATTTCTTTGTTTGGTGCTTCTAAATGTTTTACAACTAGTTCCTTTGTTTAAGCCTTGCTGCTTGAAGCTGTATCTACCCAGGATTGAGCTAGAGGTTTTACGCATAAACCTGCCTAAACCCAAGGCAGTTTTGTGGGTATATTACACTGTAAGGTCACACGACCACACAATATAATACATCACAACCCTCACATGTACTTTATGAAGAATGGGACAAGGTGGGGTGCTAGACATGACAGGAGTGGCGGGGAAGGGAGAATGGAATGGATCTGATACTGAAAAGAAGAAGAGAGGAGAAGTGAAGGATGGGGTGCAGTCTGTGACAGAGGGTGAGAATTGGGTAGAGTGAGGAGAGAGGAAGTGTATGATGGGTGTGTCTGGCGGTGGAGAAAGAGAGAGAGAGGAGGACAGCAGGTGAGACTGGGTAGAGAGCAAAGATGAGGAATTGGAGGCAGTCTTTGGAAATTGTGAGATAGAGAGTATGGAAACAGAGGATAGGTGGGAGGTTAATCTGAGCAGTTAATGCTTCCTAACTTAATAACATATCACTGACTTTTTATGCAAAGAAATTGGTAGGTAGAGAAGAGGTGGATGGAAGTGCAGAGAAAGGGATAGTTTGACGATGGTACAACATCATCCTTCCATTGTTTACAACAAAGAAGGAGTAAATATTGAACTCACTTGGCTGCACCATAAGCTTCTGTGATCAGAAATGTCTTTTCTGTCTCCTAATAGCATTCCTTTGCCGTTATCCCAAAAAATCCTTCAACTAATGAGATTTCTCAGGGTAGTGAATAATTCTTGTACAACTAACAACTCATCATTGACTTTCAATGCAAAGAAATTGCTGGGATAGAGAGCAGGAGAGGGAGAGTGCACAGATGGAGGTCGTTTGTTGATGGTAATATAGAGAGGAAAAGAAGGGAGGAGAAACAAGAAGAAGAGTAAGAGACATGATCTACGGCTATATGTGTCAACGGTGAGGTAGAGAGGGAGAAGAAAGGAAGTGTTGGGATAGGCAGCAGATTGTAGAAAGGTTAATATTAGGGAGTAGGGAAAAAGGGGAAGTGTGATATAGGTGACAACTGAGGAGATGTAAGTCTAGGGGTGGGAAGCAGCAGAGTGAAATTGCGCATATGAGATTCAGTGTGGGGCAGATAATGAGACTGAGGCAGAGAGAAGGAGATGAGGCATCTATAAGTAGACGTAGTACAAGAAGGGTTTGAGGCTTTGGGTAGAGGATGTGATGGCAAGTATGGTATGGGAGGCAGACTTGAGTTAAGAGTATAGGTGTAGTGTTGAAATAGAGGAATTCTAGGAAAATTGTAAAATTGCACCAGAAGGCTGGAGTGGAAGAGAAATGTGGAATAGGAGGCTGTTAAGATTAGGGAATCAGAAGGAAAGTGTGCAGGTATATCAGATTTGGGCCTAATTTACTGAACTTTCATGCAATCAGCACAGCAAGGGAACTTGCTGCGCTGCGGTATGTGAAAAGGAGAGAGTACAAATGTGCTATATTTACTAAGATGTTAGTATTAAGTATACAAGGGAAACCAGGAAAACACTAGGGACCTGGGACACACATTTTATTCTGGAGGATAGTGTTTCCTAAGAAACAATCAATGCATATGTGAGAAAGTGGGTTGTTAGCTGAGGGGGTAGAAACCCTACTCAAGCAACAGTCACAACCTTTGTCACCTCAAAAGTCACTAAATTAACATATGTTAGGCTCAGCTCTTGCCCAGCCTGCGTTTTTGCATGTGGTATTAATAACCCTACTTCACTGAAATCCAGCTTTGATGTAGCCTCTATTTCAGCAGCCCTAATAAATGCACGATCAATGTGTAAACATGCCTTAGAAACCTTTTCTTTGTTGGAAGAGGGTACTCTGGACCTGCTATTTATTACGGAAACTTGGTTGGATGGTTCAAGTGCTCCTGACATCGAACAAGCCATTCCAAGAGGGTTCAAGATCCGTAGGAAGGATAGGTCTAGGGGTAGAGGTGGAGGGTTAGCAATCATTTTTAGAGAGTCCTGGGAGCTTAATGTGGAAGATTTAGATGATCTCGAGGATGGCGAGATTATGAATTTCTCGTTAGTTTTGTCCCCTCATTTCACTCTGGGTGGCTCCCTCATTTACCGCCCCCCCCGGCTCCGCGGGACGATTCCTTAAAGCTCTCTTGGAGACTCTTGTCCCTAGAGCAGTAAGATTCTCTCGTTTCTTGCTGCTCGGTGACTTAAACATTCATGTAGATTGTCAGGAACGTCAGGAAAGTAAGCTTCTATCCGACTCCTTTGACCTGGCCTCTCTTACCCAATGGGTTTCCTCCCCTACTCATTCGGGCGGTCACATTTTGGACGTCATTTGTTCTAACTTTTCTTTGAAGGTTGAAGCCCCCCAAATACTCACTTGGACTGATCACCAGCTTATTAGATTTTCTTGGTCAGCCTTGAAAGACTCACCTAAAGTCTACCTGAATACACGCCCCCCAAAAATCAACGTAGGCAATTTTTCTGCTTGGTTGGATCAGAATAAGCCCCAGTTGGGAGGAGATTTAGATTCTGCTGTGGAGATTTATGATGGGTGGATTCGAGCAGCCCTGTCTGTGTCTTCAAAGGCGACTGACCCCGGCAGAAGCAGGATGACTCCTTCAGAACCATGGTATTCGCCCCATCTTCGAGCTGGTAAATTAGTCTGTAAAAAACTGGAGCGAGCATGGAGGGTGGCTTATTGCCCACAAGCTAAGGCAGCTTACCGCTCTGCTCAGCGGGAATATTATGCCAATATCAAGCTGGCCAAAACTGAATATTTTGCCAGTAGAATTGAGAAGGCGAATAACAATAGCCGCGAGATCTTTTCTATAGTAAAAAGTTTCCTTTCTCCATGTGCTGAACAAATTTCCATCAAGCCCTCTACGGAATGGTGCGAAAGCCTTTCCTCCTTTTTCTTGACAAAAATTGCCAAAATCCAGCAAAGTCTCAGAGCTATCGGTGGGGGGAGCTGGACTGAGGATAGGGTTGGATCTAATGTCGAACCCACACACACCATGGAGAGCTTTGTCCCACCTTCGGTGGAGGACACCTTAGTGGCAATCAAGTCGTTAAAATCAGGTGACACCAGGGTGTTGGCTGAAGTGGCAGAAGCAGTGGCTCCTGAGGTTTCTCAAATAATGGGTCTATCTTTTACATCAGCCAGGGTTCCTAATGAATGGAAACAGGCTAAGTTGCTTCCTTTGTTAAAAAAGGTGGGTGCAGATCCTTCTGTGCCTAGTAATTATAGACCTATATCTCTACTACCAGCTATGGCAAAAATTGGGGAGAAACTAGCTTTTGCCCAGCTTAATGCCTTTGTAGAAACCTCGGAACTCTTACACCCTGCCCAGTCTGGCTTCCGTGCAGCTTATAGCACTGAGTCGGCGCTGGTGGAGATTACTGAGGCCATTAGGGAGTGTCTGGACAGTGGCGGCAGAGCGGCTCTGATTTTATTAGACCTCTCTGCCGCGTTCGATACTGTCCCTCATTCACTCCTTCTTACCCGCCTAGCGGGGATTGGTGTGGTGGGCTCAGCATTGAAATGGGTAGAATCCTTTTTATCTGACAGGTCTCAGCAGGTTTGGATCCCACCTTTTTCATCCTCGGTCAGGCCCCTCACTACCGGGGTTCCTCAAGGCTCCACATTGAGTCCCCTGCTTTTTAATGTTTATCTCACCCCCTTATTGTGCTTGCCGAACAAATGGGAGCAAAAATCATAGCGTACGCAGATGATACGCAGCTTTTATTTACCTGGAAGGATGCAGCAACTAACACAGAGGTTGTCCGTTCGTGCCTTTCCGCTGTGTTTAACTGGTTAGCAGCTGCACAGCTGAAGTGCAACGAAGACAAGACAGAAATTTTGCTGTATGGCCAATTTCCTTCCAATTTCAGAGACCTCTTGTGGCCGGCTGATTTTCCCCAGCCAGGCTCAGTTACTATCGCTGCCAAGAATTTGGGAGTCTGGTTTGGAGAGGATCTGAGATTCGAGGCACACATAAAAAAACTTACTGCTGTGTGCTTCGGGTCTCTAAAAGCCATGAGAAAGTTCTACCCGTATCTGCCATCATCAGCTAGAGAGTCGGTTGCTAGAGCTTTAATTTTATCTAGGCTCGACTATGCCAACTCTCTTTTTAGCGGCACTCCAGCTTTTTTAGTTGCCCGACTGCAGATTATCCAAAATGCGACAGCACGGCTGCTGTATAACATTCCCAGCAGAGAAAGCGTGCGAGCACACCTTAAGGAACTTCATTGGCTGCCGATTGCTCAAAGGATAACTTTTAAAATTCTCACTTTAGCATTTAAGGCAGTCCACGACATGGGGCCATCCTATCTAAGAAAAAGATTCAGCCGCTATGTCCCCACACGGCCGCTACGTTCAGCCGGCTGCAACCTCTTGAGTGTGCCCCGCTTCCAGCGAGTACGACTAGGAGGCTACTCGCTTGCTGTTGTCGCAGCCAGGACTTGGAACGCCCTTCCTCTCTCCCTGAGATCGACTGAAAATTTTGTTTCATTTAAGAAAGCACTAAAAACTCATCTTTTTATAACAGCCTATTAGTGTCATGTTTCCTTTAGATGGCCACTTGCTTGTTTTTCCTTTTTCGCACCAGGATACTCTGGAGTAATGGAGCGCGTTATAAAACAGCAAATAATAATAATAATATGCTTAACCCTTTGGTAGCGTGACACAAAAGCAGTCAGGCTCAATTTAGAGGAAATGTGTAAAGTATTTATGCAGCACATAAACAGAAATAAATTGAAAACACAACACAATAAAAAGTCCCACACCAGTTTAGAAAAAGGAGTAACTTGGAATAAACTATTTAACACCAAAATCACAAGGAAACAATCTGTAGAACGGAGTTGGGAATTTTTTAAGTTTGGCATAAAAAATAGCACATAAAAGATGAAGGTGGTAACTGTGGACATCTGGATGGACGAGACCAAGGCAAAGTCAAAAGTTATGGAAGACTGTGATGGAACGAGAGTTAGATACACGAAGTGGATTGAGCACGGTCTCCATTTACCTCTGAGCTAAGAAGCAATGTTTAAGAAAAATGTATCAGAAGGTAAAGTTCAGCAGACAAGGCAATGGAGGAGGAAACATTGTCGTTGAGGAGCCACTGGATGAAGTAGCATTGAAGATTCCTTCATTCAGACTAAGGCCCCGATTATGATTTTGCCACTGCCTGCTCTCACATCAACAAAGTCAACTGCCACCCGCCCACTTACGAATGTTCTTGTGGTCTGGCAGGTGGGAAGCAAGTTGGTTCCACAGTGGTGCCTATGAGAAAGGCGCCTGAATGGGAGCATCAAATCCTGTATCCTCGTGGCATGGACTGTGCAGTCCATGCCATGCAGGGAAGGGGGTAAATGCACACAAGTGGGCATAATAAGTGCCCCCTGCATGCGTCCCCAATCACAGGGGCATTTATTTCCCCAACACCAGCATTTTCATGGTATGGTCACTGTCATGAAAAGGCTGGTGTGGGGAAACTTGTAATATGCTTGGCGGTACTGCAGCGGCACTGCCAAGCAATATCGCTTCCCTAGACAACTGTGCCGCCTCCAGGGATAGCGGATCCTTGGTGATTGTGGCGGTTCTCTGGTGGTCCAACTGACATATTCGTAATACTGAGTTTGGACATTTGGTGCAGTGATCCCCCACCACCACAGCACCTCCACCGCAAGTTTGACGGTACCATGGATGGCCAAACTCTTAATCAGCCTCTTAGTCTCTTTTTAAGAAGTCAAAAATCTTCCGCGGGACAAACCTGCAGGCTGTCACCAATGCTCCATGAGGTGCAACCCCCCTTCTGTGCGTAGATGCATAGCAGTATTTGCTGCTGCTGCGAAGAACGTATCTGGAGCTGCTGTGAAGTCAGACTGACTGGCGATGCACCTTGGGCAGACCAGGTAGGTAGGTCCCATCTCCTTTTGTTTCTCAGAGCACTTTGTGGGCATAAAGGGTCTCCTAAGTTTTGGATTTGGGTTATCTGGGCACCTTAAGCACCACTTCCAAGGATCCAGGACTGGTTGGCATCACATGGGAGCGCCAGAACTGACTCAGTCTGGGACCAGGCACAGGTCAAAATAGTGGGAGCCTTTTAATGAGGTTCTGATCAGGAGGCAAGCTAACTAGCCTTTGGCATCACTCTGGACATCCTTGGTTCAAGTAGAAGAGCAGGGCTCACGTCTGGGGTCTTAGAGTAGGCTTAATGCAACAGAGTAGTTCTACTTGGCGTAGCTAAACAGTCCTCTAAAGCAGACAGCAGGCATTCTTCTGACAGTCCTTCCGCAGGTCCAGGAGTGAATGACAATTGGGCCTTACAGTCCTATTGTTATTCCTGGTGCCCTCTTTGAAGTGGGAGAAACTTCTAGAGTCCTCCCCTCCCACAGAAGTGTCTGGAATTTCCTGCCTTCGCCCTCTGGTCCCAATCTGCCTGCAGGCACAATAGGCTGGTGTTTAATTCTTTACGCGAGAGAAAGGCATGGTCTTTTGAAGTGCGAGTACTGCTTTGCAGAGCTATGCCCCCATCCTGCCTGAGAAGACGTAGCCAGTCACACCTATTCCCTGTATTGTGTGGCTGGCTATACTGCGCAATAAACCACAAAAGCTGCAAGAGAATGATACTCTGCCGGATTTGCAAGCAACAATTTGAAAATAGAAGTGGGAGAGAACATACAACTACCTTCTAAAGAAAATGAAATCTTTATATAAACAAACCTATACATTAACTAAAAATTTAAAAATATAAAAAATAACAAAACACTCTACTTCTTTTATCTCTTAAATTGTAGATACTCAAGAGAAATTACTACACCATCAAGAAACTACTAATCAACCCAAAAACTACAGCAATCACCTACCTGGAAAAAGTAAATAAAAAATATTTCTAGAGACCAACTCACCTTAAAACTCTAAAACAATTCTAAAGTCCCTCAGTCCCCACTAGCTACCAATAAACAAATGTTTAAAATAAAACTAAACAGCTTTTTTAGATAAGGAACCACCTTACCCACATTACCTCCAATGGAAAAAACAGAAAATAAAAACTGCCATTACCAACAAAAACACATATGTAAGTATGAAACAGAAAAAGATTACCAGAACTTTGTATGCCAATAATAAATTCAATATACATTTGTTTGCCTTTAGTTTTTTTTATATTATTACATTATTTTCAGACATAATAACAGAAGCAAATAACATTACGTTACAGAAAGGGAACACTTACTCTATCACATGGGTTACACTTGCAGCTAAGAAAGTACAAGCACAGAAACAATCAATTGATAATATACTAAGAGGTCGATTACGATGCTGTTTGTAAGAGCTCTGAATCGGATTCAGATTTGTTGAATCGGATACAGAAGCTTTTTTTCCGACCGATTCTGAAACCTTTCCTAATGACCCATTATGATGTTTGGTCTTTCCAAATCAGTTCTGAATCTGAAACGGACGGTATTCAGAAAGTCAAAGTCGTCCGGAGCCAAAATGTGTGTGTCTACGGGCCGCGTTTCTGAATGACTCGGAAGCTTTCCGACCGAGCAATTACAATGTCAGATTCGGACAGCCCTTAAGAATCTGTTGTTCCGACTCAGATCGGCTGTTGGAATCTGACTTTGGGGGCCCGTAGCAGGACCCTTTCACCCAGTGCCTTCCGAATTGGACCCCCTTTCCAAGCATGCATTGTGTTGCAGGCCCCATGGGGTGCCCTCTACAGGGTGCATGATTTTCCCCAGCCACCCCTTCCTTCAATGGGAGCATGTGTATTCGTTCGGAACACAGGCTCAAATTATATTGGAATGGACTCCCCGGATAGGATTAGATCAGAAAGCATTACGAGACAGATTCGGTTGGCATGCTTATCGAGCGGCATCATAATCGATCCCTAAATATTGATCTAATGCTTGCTATGGGAGAAGGACTAAAAAAGATGATATTATTATTAATATAAGAGACAAAACCACTCCAAATGTCACCAAAAGTGAAGTCAGGCATGTAGTACAAGATTTTAGAGAGGCAAGCACTAGCGCCCATGAGCCCACAAGAAATAGTGAAATAACTAATCCTTAAAGTCCCTGAACACATCATAGGCCATCTATCAGCTATACCCACCTTAAAACGCTGAACCAGTGAGACCCAACCTGCCCCTAGAAGATACCAAATTATCCAAATTCCTGGACCCTTCCAGTGGCATGAAAACCTCAACAACATAAAAACATAATATTTGTTACGGCAGACAACTTATTAAAAGTAAACCAATGTCAAACATGGATTATGGATGGGATTTTCAAAATGTGCCCCATACCATTCACTCAGATATACACCATCCTTGACAACACTAATATATCAGTCATAAATGCCTTGCTACTTAGTAAACAAAGTAGCACTGCAAACTACCAAACAACAATAAAAATAATACAAACAGCTAATCCCCATATAAAGTAATTTAAGCAATGACCAAACTATCCTTATTCTATACTCAAACACAGCTATAGAAGGCTGTTACTACCATTTTAACCAAAGTATTTAGACATACCTTCAACAATCTGCATTAATTGTAGAACATGCAACAAAGAGCCAATTGGTCCTTGAAATAAAATAAAATATAGCACTAGCACTAGCCTATGTCCCTGTAAGTGAAGTAGCCATCCACTACAACTTATTTATAGAAAATCTACCCTACCGACAAAGTGATCAAAAGCTAAGTCCCCTAATGGACTGTTTTGAAGACACTTAGGCTGGCAGACTGCACCGCTCTAGACACAGACGTCAACCCGAAATTCCACATAGCATGGTGCAAAAAGCTAAATGATTTCCTTTAAAAAAGCACCCATCATCCAAATGTCCATACACTAACTACACATCCATCAACGGGTAAAAAAACATACAATACCCACCGACAAAAAATGCTATCTTCAAACTTAACATAACATTACAATAAAAATATACAAAGCACATAACATGTCATATAAATTAACACATTACTACTAAACTCTAACTAAGCTTAACATAGAACACTAGTAAAAAAAATAACACAAACTGCAAATGAACTTTTGAAAAACTAGAAAGCAACACTATACCTACCAATTAGTAGCACTCTCTATGGCCCACCTACTCTGAAAGCTCTATTGAAAACTTTGGAAAAGGTCTTACCTGATCGAGGGACAGCAGCACTTTCCTTGACTCACTTCCAGGAAAATGAACAAAAATGACACAAATAGACTACAAAATTCAAGTTAGCGGTAATAAAAATGGCCGCTAAATTAAACTAAAAAAGTCTCTCTCTCGATAGAAAACAATGGGGATTTAACCCGTTACCTGCGCTGAACGTTCCGCGCTAGTGTGGCACGTTCTATTGCATGGGCGGGGCTCGATGTCCAGCGGACGTGCGCAGCACTACCGAGGTAGTGCACGCGACGTCTGTTGGACATCGCCAGCAGCAATGGGGTTAAATGTAAAACATTTTTTTGCATTATTTGTAAAAAAAATAATTTATAACATATATATATATATATATATATATATATATATATATATATATATATATATATATATATATATATATATATATATATGGAAAAATTAGATATGTACAACCCTGTTCCAAATGTATCTACATGATTATTAAAAATTTGCTAAAATATAGTTTAAAATATAACAAAATGTTTTTAGCATGGGTGCATATTTATATGTATTAAAAAGGATACAAATCCATTAAATGAGTTTAAAAAGTATAAATAAAAATTATAAACTGTGTTCTGTATCTTTATTATTTAAAAAATATAATAATAATACGGGAGAAATACAGTACCAACTCCTATTTCACCCATTTCGATGAGGGCGCTGCACACAAAAGGGAGTCAATGACAATTTCTACCCCAATCTGAATAATTTTGGGGCAGGTGTTGTACAATAAAGGGGTCACATTTAATATTTCTGCTCCAATCTAAACCATTTTGGAGAATATGTTGGAGACTAAAGAGTGTTCATTTACTATTCCTACTCCAATCTAAACCTTTTTGGGGAAGATGTTAGACACAATATCATTGTCAGAAATATCAACGGTAAGCATATTGTTTTAAGTGTTCTTTTTATATTGTTGATTAATCAGTGATTTTTTTACATGTGTTTTATTTTATTTGTATGCTACTTTTAGTTTTAATATAATTTTTCAAAATGTTCCAAATATTTTATTTAAAATTTTAATAAGCTTTTACAATATTGTAAATGTATTTCACATATAAGAGTTGGGGTTTTATGGGAAAAGGAAGGGAGCTTTTTTAAATTTGTTAGGTTTAATTTAGTAATATGCTACATTTTATTACATTTATTAATTGATTTTTTTCTTACGTTGTATACATTTATAAATATTGTATCCCAGTTTAATTGTTTTTTTCATTTTTAAAATTGTATATATCATTTATAAATGAATGTCAATGCTATGTTATTTATTTTCAAAATGTTTTATTTTTTTGTATATAATGTGATATTTATTGATTTGTTGGCCTATATATTACTAATTGTAATATAAAAAATTAACAAGTATTCATATTTCACATTTTTTAACTTTTTAATTTGTAAAATCATTTATATTTTAGAAAATCTGTTTACATTTGGAATACAATTAATTGTTCCTTATACAATTTCAAACATACTTAATAATATATTATTGGTTTATTTGTATTTTCCTAATGTAATAAATACATCATTAAAATATTAGTGTACAAAATTATTTTTAAAAATATTTTGTAAGTGTATTTATTATGATTTATTCATACATATGTGTTTTTTGACAATGTAAATAAAATGTATGAAAATAATTGTCTTTGTAACAACTTATATTAACATTGAATTTTTGTAATGTAAGTATTTTATTATTTATATTAATTTATTTTTAATTATGGAAGTGCTTTTACTTTGTAAAAAGTAGTTAATTTTTTACAAATTGTTTGTTACATATATTAGGATGGATATATGCTGTATCACATATGTAATATTCAATAATATTCTATACTATTATTTTGATAATGAATAGTAAAATGTTTTGTTTATTTTTATTACATCTAGTAATTCATATATTTATTAATATTTTATTTAATTTAGACTTTTATTTGGTGTTACAAGTTTTCCGTTTGATGAAATTCGAGTATTCACTAGATATGGTTTATGTTCTTGGACAGGTTTGTTTATTTTAGAGATATTTTTCACATTTTTTGGGTCACCCTTTACTGGCCAACACCTTCTGCAAAATGGTTTATATTGGAGTGGGACAAGTAAATGGTACCACTTTAGTGCCCATGACTTCTCCAAAATGGTTTAAGTTGGAGTGGGATGGTTAAGTGTAACCTCTTTATTGTCCAACACCTTCCCCAAAATCAATTTGATTGGAGAGGTGGAAACACTAAATGTAACCACTTTACTGAGCAACTTGGTATAGACTGAAACAGTAATAGTGCAGGTAACCCTTTTAGTGGTCAACACCTTTCCCAAAGAGGTTTAGATTGGAGTTGGAATAGTAAATGTAGCCCATTTAGGGGTCGATTCCGATGTTGTTCGGAAGCCCTCCAAACCGGATTCGTACTTACCGAATCTGATCCGAAACTCTTGTTTCCGACCAAATCGTACCCACTTCCCAATGACCGAGCACGATGCCTGGAAACCAGTAGGGTTGCCGAATAGGTTATGAAAGGCATTGGGAAAGGTTGTGTCTTTCGGAGCCCAATCGTACAGCTCTATGTACTCGGTTTCCGAGTGAGCGAGTATGATGACCGATTCAGACAGCCGTTCCGAATCGGTTTCTCTGGAACAAATGGGCTGCCGGAATCTGTCTTTGGGGGCCATTGCAGGCCCTACTTCACCCAGGGCCTTTCGAATCGTGCCCATTGGGGTACCCAAGGGACCCCCCTTTCAAACAATGAACATTGTGGCAGGCATCATGGGGTGCCAGCAGCAGGGTGCAAGGTTTTCCCCAGCCACCTCTTTTTTTGTGGGACCCTGTGTTCTCGTTCGGAACACAGGCTCTCATTGAAGTCAATGGGAGTCTGACTGAATCGTATCCAGAAGCATCCGAATACATTCAAATCACTCGGTCGGACTCCCTTGGTACGAGTCGTCCGGAAAGTGTTCCAAAACCAATACGGTAGGAATGCTTTCCGAATGACATAGGAATCAACCCCTTTAGTGTCTAACACTTCCTGAAAGGGATTTGGGGGCCGATTACAATGGCGGGGAATCCGCGAACGCTGGGCTGGCGGTGAGGACCACCGGCCCGGAGGTCGCGGATTTCCCGCCATTGTCCTGATTATTCCCACCGCCAAATTAGGATGGCGGTGGGAATAAGAAAGGTACACATTCATCAACATGGTATATATTGGAGTGGGAATAGTAAATGTAACACCTTTATTGTTCAACACTTTTCCTGAAATGGATCACTGACAGTATAGTGATTTAAACAATATCAAATCCCTTAAATGATGGAAAAAATATATTGGTTACAAAAACATCATCTTCATATACTTAACTAACAAAGCATAAATATGAATAACCAAACTTATTGTCTTAAATATCTATCTTCATGTATATCAATAATAAAATTATAGGACACAAAAACATTGTGACCTTAAAATAAACATATATATATATATACATAAATATCAGATCATAAAATATCAACTACATGAATATCAGTAAAAATCAATAGCTTTAAAGCAAAAACATATGAAAAACAATATTTTACCATATATTAATAATACATATGCAACAAATAATTGTTTTTGATTACACACATAATTATTTCAATTACACTTACTAATTCATTATAACTTACAAATATTGTGTTCTCCTATTAAAATTGTAACAAATATACTACAATAAAAAATGTAAAAAATAATTAAAAACTTAACATTATTTCTGATTTTTAAACATATATGTATTTTATTGCAGAATAGGTACATGCAAAATCTAAAAAATAGAAGCATTTAAAAAAATATTATTTAAATTACATTTCAAATAATGTCAATACTTTAATATGTACTTATTTTATACAAAAAATTATTAATATACAATTAAATTCTTATTTATTTCTACACTAAAGACATAAAATGATTTGTGGTAAAAGTTTAAGAAAATAGATTTAAATTTGAAATCTGAATTACATCAAAATTTAAATTTTAAATAAATAATTAATATTCTATAAAAACATGCAAAAAGATTACAATTCAAAAAGAAAACTCTCCAAAAATGATTGAATCACTTACACACAAGTGTACATTTCTTATAATAATGTTACAGATCATTTATATAATTACTAATTAAAAGTAAAATAATTAACATTTTATTAGTTAACTTAATCCATTTTACAGTTTAAAAAAATAAATATTTTTGTATATAGTAAATAATATTTTATATACAAGCAAATTCATGCTCCCATATTTTAATTATCTCCCCCTCCTATAACATAATTACAAATAAATTAATTTACCAACATTACTTATAGTAAAATATTTATTTAAAAAACCTTGTTAAGTTGCTGAAATATATAGCAATGTATAATAACACCCAAAATTAAAATACAACTATAATAAAATATTACAAAAATGTTTTAGATACAGGCATGTCAATTCACCCTCGTTTGCCAATAAAGGCACTTGTGCATTTGATATGTGTACCCATTAAAGAGACATTCCAATGAACTGGCTAAGGTGTACAATTGGAGATTGACTGAATGACTTGGCGTTCCTGACAGGGCTGCCAACTTTGGAACTGAGGAAGCAGGTTTGAGTTTTAACATCAGATCAACATCCTGTGATCCTGGCACATCACTTAGGTCCCGATTCTGATCTGGGTCGGAAAGCTCTCCTACCAAGCCGGCTCCGGAGTCTTCTCTGACCGAGCCGCACTCCTGCAGTCCGACCACGCGAGTACGATTTGGCCACATGCTGCCGGACTCAGTTTGGTCGGACGCCCATAGAAGTCAATGGGAGCCGGTCGTACGGCGCGTACATGGGCTCCCATTGACTGAATGGGTACGGCTTGCACAATGGCGCCCCCTACAGTGGGTAAGCATCAGTGCCATTTGCACCATACACACCTGTGTTGGTGAGACCCTTGGGTCTCCCCCTGTGTCCGAGTCGTAAGGCTGCTCGTGACAGGGTGTCCGACGTGGACCCCCAAAGGCAACGTCCCGGATGTTTTATGAGCCAGAAACATTGGCTCGAACTGGCTGTCCGACGCGTGCATCGTACTGGGTTGGCCGTAAATCGCATCCATTGCATGGCACGGTTAGCTTACGGCCAAGACGTACGGAGTGGTTTGGACCCAGAAACGACTCAGTCGGTGAATTTCACGTACCTCGCATCATACCTGCTCGCTCGAGTCGGGCGGAAAATACGCCTACCGCTTGTAGTTTTTCCAGCCGGATCGCATTCGGTGCCCTTCCGACCCAAATTGGAAGCGAACCCATAATCTTCCTGTGCCTAATAAATTAATGTGACCTTGTGTAATGTAACTGGTGCTCACAAAAACTGCTCCAATGCCCTTGAGCAGAGTTTGTGCTAAATTAAAAAAAAAGAAGCAGAAGCTTGCGAGAGAGAGAGCAATAAGGACCTGGAGCGGGGACCCAGCAGTATAGGCTAGATTGTAATGTGAAGTGTGGAGTTTATACACTTCTGTACAAGCTTAAGAAGAACACTGAGGTAGAGTAGCATACAAGAGAGACAGCTGGATAAAACAAGCACTCTGTTGGAGTGCTTCAGGAAAAAGAAAAAGGAGAGGAATGACAGCAACAAGCAAAGGAGAAAAGAGGCGAAATAAAAGTACCTAAATGTGGTGTGACCAGCAGAAGGGCACCTATAAAGAAATCGATCAGTACATGGCCATGCTCCATTGAAGGGTAGAAGGCATATGAAGAGAGAGTGAAACTAGATGCACTTAAGAATGAGATGCAAGGAAATGAGAGTGAAGAAGAAGCCAACACATGGTACACAATGGGCAGGCTAAAAGCCCCTTTTAGAGGTTTTTAAAAAAAAGAATCAACAGATTGCCGCAAGCAACACTTCATATGCTGTCTCAGATGGGACCTAAAAATGTCAGGGCCATCTATTGCAAGCCAGTTATTCATCTCAATGTAATTGATGAGACTTAAACTTTTCATATTAAAACCACAGTCTTGCAATTGAATGTGGCATCACATTATCATACCTAACTGGAGTTTAATTGAAATAAATGTCTGTGGGCCCGATTCACAGAATTAACTTAAGACAAAATCCTAAAACTTACTACTTTTGCTATTCACAGAATGCACTTACTACTTTTGGTATTCACAAAATGCACTTACTACTTTTGGTAATCACAGAATGGATTTACAACTACTAACTTTACGTCCGCACTCGGGCCGGAGCTTCTGGCCCGGAGGCGGAGCTTCCGGCCCAGAGGCGGAGCTTCCGGATTAGAGGAGAAGCTTCCGACTTAGAGGCGAAGCTTCCAGCCCGGAATTACAAGACCATTATGCTTCCCATTACCTGGTGAGGAAAATGCATATCCCACTCAATGTCTAACAAGTTTTTGGGTCTCCAATTCAGTAACATGAGTTTCTTGTTACAAAGCAATATCAGCATTTAATTTGGCTAAATGAATAAGAACTCTTTGTCATTTAATGGCTGAGCCTAACCCTTTTACATTCCAAGTAATCATGCGTTAAGTCATGAATAAAGAATTGCAGTGAAATTAGCGCACTCTATAAGTAAAGAATAACAATTACGTAAATTGTTTAATTTAAGATAAAACCATGCGTAGCAGAGAGAGTAATATAACAGAAAATGACACATTGAAAGAGAAGGAGCAAGATGAAAAATACAAAATAAAGAAGAGAAAAAACATAGAAGAGAGTATGAAAATAGAAGGAAAGAAAAGGAAATGCAGATTGAGAAAAGAAAACATGAAAAGGATAAAAGAAATAAGGATGTTGACAGAAACAAATTAGGACAAAAGACATACCAAATACCAGGATAAAATATTCGGGAGTGGAGCGACCACAAAAAGGAAGATGACAACAACCGGGCTCCAGAGGCAGCAGAAGGGGAGACATCCATACCATAGCTATGGGTATACAAATATGATGATTTGCTGGGCATAACAGAAAAAGAGGGTACCTAAGAAGTAAAGAAAAAGATATACATTATTATGTTCTACAAAGATATGCCTTTAAAAGACCAATAACACGTGAGAATAAATGGTAGGTTAACCTAGACATTACAAAATACAGCAACAACAATGTGAAACATAAAAAGAAATGTTATGAAGCTTTCAAGTGAAAGGTTATTTAGAAGTGTCCATTGTTTCCATTTTACAGTTGTCAATACATTTCTGCAGCATAGAGAGATCTTTGTACGTTGTTGTTTTGTTATTATAAGTTACTTTAAAGAAGCACGGATGGAAAACACCAAATCTGGCTTTTCTACATCTTCAGTAACTTTCTTAAGATATTAGACTTCCGCTTTGAGATGCGTAACATCTTGAGCAGTATCCTGAATAAAAAGCATCTGATGTTCTAGGTTTGCAGCTCTATTTTTCTTCTGAGACCCTCTGTCCAGGAAATAGGTTTAACAGGTGATAGAGGATCTTTTTATGGCCTTTTGTTTGCCGTCAGCAGAGCTGTGGTTGGTGTTTTAACGGGTTGCATAGAAGAAATTGCAGAGGCGCAGGAGGAGGACAAATGAGAATCTTGATATGACACATCAGGATGTTCCATATTGGATTTCAGTAAATAAGAGTTTTTAGTATCCATTGTATACTGAGAGTAAGCCATGCCAGGGGTGTGTAATTTTTAATTCCTAGTTTTCCCAATACATGAATATAAATGATAAAATAAAGGAAAAGTGGTATAGGGAATTATCTCTTAATAAACTGCAGTTAAAATGTAGTTAAAACAGTCTCATCTGGCAGTCTACTGCAGTGCTTCAGAAAATAGAAATGTTAACTTTAAGAGATAAATTGTTGAAAATTAAATCTCACGGCACATAGAACTGCATAGGGATTTATGAGGGCTGCAGGGTCAAAAGGTTATGCCATTAGTATAGAAGCTCTGCTCAGTTTAATAAACACCTCATGAGAGGAGATAACATCGCAGGCACTGCTGGTGCTTCCGAGCCCATTAAGCTGTAACCTGTAAATTCCGTTGTGTTAGTATTCAGCAGTCTGGTGACAAATTGTAGGTATGTGAAGAAAAGTACCTCACATCTGCCATGGAGCTCCTTTGGCCTGCCGCCATCTTCAGTGTGTGCTATGCCAAGCCCCCATACAAAGAATTTCCTAAATGGGAAAGCGGCATTGAGGAAATGCTATTACTATGGACTTAAACTCAATAGTAACCATGAGCAATTTTATAAAACATTTTACCCAAAATGCCTTTTTTAAAGTGCCCTATGGTATTTGTGGGCTTTACATTTGCACCACTTTTTTTGAGGTTGGATCAAGGGTGGCCTTAGGCCCATATACTCCCTTGGTTTCACATTTCCAAATTTGTGATTTTCTAATAGGAAATCGCAAATTTGGAAATGTGAAACAATTTGTACCTATGGTGCTTTAGGCCCATCGAAACCAATGGTTTAGCATTTCCGAAATAGCGATTTCCTAATAACGGTTCCTATTCTGAAATAATCGCTATTAGGAAATCTCTATTTTTGTGTATCCCATATCCTAAATAGCAATTTCTTAGGATTAGCTATTTAGGAACAGCAACTGGACGTTTCATACATCTGTTCCATAGTTTTTCATAACTAACGGTCTGATGAGAAAGTTCCATTGTTGGGATTTTTCAGCTCTTCAAGATATCATATTTTTCAGTTTGAAGAAGAGGAAATGCCAAGACAGGCTACAGTATTTAAAGTTACCTTGTATGATGGTTGGTTGACAAATCTTGTAATTTAAACAGAAAAGAAGGGTTACTTTTTAAATCTTTTTTGTTCAATTTCTTGCTTTATGGGCAAGTAAAGAAGGTTCTCTCAGGATATATGGCAAATGATTTACTTATGCATGAGTTGAGCAAAAACACTGATATTTGGGGACCAGGGCTTATTTTTTTTTTAGACTTTGACACAGAGCAGGAGGGAGAGAAAAATAGATATAGGAGACAGAAGGCGGAATAAAAAAAGATACGAAAATAGTGGCAAAGAAACAATGTAGGGTTAAAAAAGAACATGCTGGAGTGAAACACAGGAAGTGTAGGATAGTATAAGAAAGAGACACTAGATGGAACCAAAACTAAGAAGCTTTGGCATACAGCAACTTTGGCATCTGGCAACACAGGCGGTGGATTATCAAAGAAAACTTTGTGCGGCTAAACACATTGTTTATGTTTTTTACATTTAGGGGGAGATTTCGAAGTCCCCCGACACATCTCTTAAATGGGACCGCCCAACCTGCAGTTGGTGGTCCTGCCTGCGTAATTAGGATGCGACCGAACAATGTTTGGTCACATTCTGACATTTACCTATGGGAGCATGCATTACGGCCATAAACTGGCCGTAATACGTGCTCCCTATGTGAAATGGGAGGTGAAGTTCATCCCTGCACCCCACGGCAGGCACCTCAAAGTGCCTACCACAGGGTGCAGAGATCAACACGGGGGCACCATAGGCCCTTGGCCCCCAACCGGATGGCGCACACACAAGGGGGCCCTGCTGAGAGCCCGCAAGCACTTTTTCCGACATGATTTGCATTTCTGATTGGCTGTCATGGAAACTATGCCGGAAACCGTGCATTGTAATCCCAAGGGCGTAAAGGCCTGCCCTTTGCGATCAAAAGCTAGTTCTGATTGGCTGACAGGCTCCTTGAACCCATCAGAAGCCAGCCAGAATGACCGGCCAGTTTCAATTCTGACCAGCTGGTACATAATCAGCCGGTTGGAATTGAAACTGAAGATGGGGGTCGGAAAGCCACCATCAGAATAGGCCCCTTAGTTTTAAGCACTCTGATGCTAAACGTACTATATATATGTATATATTTATATATAATCTACTGGCCAGTAGATAGTTACAGTTAGGACCTAGCTTCCATAGGAAAAGCGTTTTTTCTTTTCCAAATAACTTTGGCGCCGGTTGACGAATCTTCGCAAAATTTTCAGCTCCTATCCTGAAAGGTGATTCGCCAAGCCGGGGCCGAGAAAAAAGGGGGGGGTCCCAAAACGTGTTTTCTCCATGTTATTTTCCTAAGGAAACTTTAGACATGGTTACAGGCCGAACTGCTGAACGGAATTACACCAAATTTAGCAAAAAGGTAGCCCCTGTTTCAGAAAGAACTCTTTTTGTTAAATAGTGTAAATCCGTAAAGTAGGTCCTGAGAATTTTTTTTTTATATATATATATATATATATATATTTTTTTTTTTTTTTGCATCTTTTTTGCATATATATATATATACCTATATATAAACATTTTAATATATAAATATATATATCTCAATATATAATAAATCAAGCATCTAGCTTTTTTTAACTTTTTAACCATGTACTCTTTTTAAGGAGAGTCTGGTTGGAACAGTCTGATATAAAGTCAATAACTAGTAATTAAGTATTCCTTATATTTATGTTTTATTTCGTCCCAACATGCCATCCCTCAGCCACTTTAAAGCTCCTTGCAGCGTGATGGAATGGGATGTGCTACCTCATTATAGATTTTATAACCTTCATCCTCACATATACAATCACAAAGGAGATGACTTTATCATATATCTATTTCTTCTTCTCATTGTAATATGTCAATACCAGTACTTGATGTCCATAAAACAAAACACCTTTCAAGACAAGAGGATTGCTGAGATATTTAGGATCTGAAATCTTACATTGGATTAAATTCATTTAACAGGTACATTTTTATTTGTGAGACCTTTATCTATTTTCCATTATATAGCATATTCAACTTATTTGAAGTCATAGTTATGAATTTGAAGCTTACATTTTTTCAGGCAATGATAATGTTTTATCCACCGTCTGAAAGATCTGAATAGAGCACAACCACTGAAGGTGAATGTGGAATGTCGCTTTCTTTGGTGCACTGATATTGTATATGCAATTAAGCAGCAATGCCATCCCTCAAGGACATTAACGTCATATTATGTATCCCAGGGGACGGTACCCAGGCACTTCCAAGGTTGTCACAGTGATAGTGCCCAGCAAACAGCTAATTAATTATGTAAATACTTCAATGTATATGCAAAGAGCATACACATCCGTCAGTTTGCTGCTGAATACAAGACTGTTGTCAACAGTTCATTCCTAGACAATGATTTTCATAACACACTCGTAAATAAATAACGCATTTAGTTACATTAATTTTGGATTATATATGTGAAGATTTAAGAATATTATTAGTATCGGGCGGAATTTCTGTTACGCCAGCGTAATCCCAGGTAATTAATTTCGTGAATTTCGCATCATGGTTGCTACTCACGATACCGCAATATTACACCATGTGGAAAAATATGCAGCAACATTTTAATGTGGGAGTACGGGGACAATACAAACAACCAGAATCAAGTGGCTCAAGTTCACAGCAGTAGCTTTTTAGCATTATTTTAGCGTGAAATGGGCTTTGTATACAGAATGGATGAAAAGATATATTTCATGGTAAAATGTAACTCTATATGCCAGTTTTGAATTTTATGTAATTTCACATAGTTTTAATTTTACATAATTACTGAAAAGGAATTACGCAAATGTTACATAGTTCTAATTTGCAACAATGACCATGGCGTTCAGAGAATTAGAAAGAGCCGGGTGTTACCACTTTTAACCAGAAGGATGCCCAAGCAGTTTGACAACTCACGCACTCGGCACGTGAAGCACCCCTATAGCTATTGTTGCAACATCCAAATGAACTACAGACACAGGGCATATTTTGCTCTGCTCATCTTGCTTAGCAGTTGAGGTGGTGAGTACCAGGAGGCTGATTAAAGTCTTGTCTGCAACTCTTATAATCAAAAAGTAAAAGAGTTACCAATTCTCAAATAAGCCCAAGGATACAACGATCAACCAATCTTCTTTTTGAGGATTCAGAAACTATTAAACTTGTGGACCGATTACAAGCAGGGCACAAGTCGGTGGTACACGTGGGTGGACGGTGTCCCCCTGCTATTTTCACAGGGTGGATGCTGTCCACCCTGCCGAGATATTGGGCCCCATTGTAAAATGCTGAATTCGTCCAGGTGTAATTTTCAGACACGGGGACACATTCAGCAGCGCCTGCACATTGTCTGCTTTCGATCCAAGAAACACCGTGCAGGAGGTTTATGGGTCTTTCCAGTTTCAGACTCCAGCTGGGCCATAACAAAGGCAAAATTTAAGGGGCCCTCAGGCCTCTTTTTGTTGGAGCATCCTTGTCTGGAAGCTATCTGGAGCCTCCCCCAGCCTGAAAACTACCCCAACTCCACTAGTTATTATCATTTTATTTTGATTATTGTCACAGGTGGGGCTTGGCTCCCCTGATGTCGGGAGGAGGAGTGGTTGCTGCACTCTAAAGTGCACATGACGCTTTGGCCAGCCATCTCGGGTCCGCCAAAGCGTCATGCCAACTTTGTTCTCCACCCAGGCTGCATTATAAGACTGGGTGAAGAACATGCCCAGGCCCCCAGCCACTGTCTGAGCTCTGAACCATGGCGCTCAGACCAATCACAACAATGCATTGCAGCATTGTGATTGGCTCAGGGGAGCCTGGGTGCTTATTAATCATAATGCTGCAATGCAACATTGTGATTTGCTGTGGGGAGCCTGGGTGCTTCCTGGAAGAGACACAGGCCCCCATTAGGATGGCGGGCAGACTTTGCCGCCCGCCATCCTCCCGGTTCAAGGGACTGCCCACCATAAGGGCGGGGGTCCCGTGGGGGGAATTAGGATACGTCCGCCGCATCCTGTATTTTTACCATTTCGAATGCCACGTTGTGCTTTGAAATGCAGAGGGGTACCATAGGTAGCCCCCATGAGCACCCCCACCCTCCCGGAGTCCCTGGGGGCCTGCAACGGGCCCCCAGAGCAGACTCTGCATGTCTTTCCATGGTGGCATTGGTGAATGCCCAGTGTAATATGGCTGGCGGTGTCTCATAGACACCGCCACCATCTGAACCCTTTACCGCCCCGGTCGCAATGCGACTGCGGCGGACGGTCTTTCCGTCCGCCGCAGACCCCCCAGCCATGCTAATATGGCGGGGGGTCATTTAGGCACGGATGGCGGGCGGATCGCCCCGCCAGGCCGGCAGTGGCTACCGCCAGCCTGGCGGGGGCGATCCGACCGCCACCCTAATGGGCCCCCCTGTGTGAGAGAGATGGAGGAGAGTAGTGGCGAGATCAGGTAAGTGAATTTTTATTTTTTGTCAACTCCCGAGCCACCTACCCCTCCAGCCATCCCCTCGCCATCCCCCACCCTACCACCCCCAAACTGTACGGGCTGCTACTGCACACCCACACACACACACACATATACTAATAAATAAAAGTTGATCTAACAATTTAGTGACCAATTGTATGCAGAGAAAATGTCACAATTTATGTTGACTGGCTTCCAATGCAGTTACTCGACACTGCCACTTACTAGAATACAGACTTTACAAAGGTAAATAGTGCATGAGCCTTTAAACGGACCTGTAATTATATTGATGTTTTGTTTCATATACATTGGGAGCATATTTATCAAAAGTTAATGGGCAGCAAGCAAATTTTCTGCGCTGAGTGTCCTGGACAGGAAGGAGCTGAAAGGGCCATTTTTGCTAAGATATGGCGTTCTTCGACTCTCTCCCTTCTCTAGCCTACTAGAGACTGCAAAGCATCAACGTCGGCACCTTTGATGGAAGGGTGCCTGCGTCACAGGCAGGATTGTTTTTGTCCAGAAATGGATAATGTCCTGCGCAAACACTTCCCTCTTTTTATGTGTGATGAAGAATGCATCTCGCATAGAAAGAGGATACAAGGAGGAGAGAAAAAAAGATTTTCCTCCTTGATTTGCCTATCTCTGGAAGGTGTATCAATTCCACGCAATTCTATCTTTACAAACGTTAGTAATTCTGGAATTATGTGAAATTCATGGGTGGATGTACAGAAACATCCATTCTCCACCCTTGGAATGCCTTCCACTAAGTAATGTAACACAATGCAGCAGACGTTGCTGCGTTGCGTTACATTTCTTTACAAACTCATTTCTTTGATTATTCTAAATAAGCCTTTGTGTTGCCCTGCATTGCCTTTCACCACCAATGGTGGCGGTTACTAAATCTAAGCCTTGATGTGGTCTATCAACAAAAAAACGTACATAAATACTTATTAAATTAGAAAAATGTGTAGATTTTAAACTATGCACTATCTTTTCAAACCATGTGCCTCACAGGGCAATTGCTACAAAGATAAGTTGGGAACAGGTAGAGCACAGAATGGCCCTGTGTAGGCCGCATGCTCACAAAACAATACAACATGGGATGCAGAATACATGTGTCCATCGAAAGACACGGATGCACAACTGCCATTTTCATTTGACCAAATAAGAGGTAGACATTTATTTAAGGTTTCAAAATCACTAAACAGCTTTCTGAACAGGAAATATCAGTGAAATACCATGAAAAGGGCTCTGGATGAGAAGAAACTATTGTCTTGCTTCTGACCCAGGTGACATCCTTAAATATAAATGACATGCCATTAATGAGTATTATGATCACTGTGACCAGCCTCACCTTACTTTTTAAAACAAAGTCAGTACTTAATTCCAGCAGCAGTTGCCAGACAAATATTTCATTGCATTATGCTGTCTTTAGAGGATAGTTAATGAGAAAAAACAAAGACCCCCCCCTGAACAATGGATAGTTCAATTCCTATGACAGGGACTTAAATGGTAGTGACAAAAACTCCTAGGCAATGTCAATAAAGCAAATATAGACAGTATCTATAACATTCAGAAAACCAAGGAAGACAGAAAAAATATATTCAAAGTTGTTACCATTTTAATAATTTCTTCTCATTATCGAAACAAATGGCAATGTCAATAAAGCAAATATACACAATATCTATAACATTAAGAAAACCGATTCCTTCTCATTATCTAAACAAATGATATTCATACAAAACATTTAAAAAATGTAACACAATATGTAACACAACACATTTAATCAATATGTGTAAATAAAGGGTTAAAAAGTGGCAATATCTTTATTACCTCGACGCGCGTTTCGGCGTATACAACGCCTTCTACAGGTAAGCCACACAATTATCTGATAAAAATGCGGTGCACCCAATGTTCAGCGATGTCTTATTAATTTTAAAATAAACGATATCACGAAAAGGTCGGCTGTCTGGTTATCAAACAAGCCTCGTGTAGGTACATTTGAAAAGCGACCTGGTCCTGCTAAATGTTAAAATCAGTAATATGATATTCTGGAAAGCCTCTTGCGATGGAAGAGATTCAACGAAGAAACTGGAACAAGTGCTAGATATGCAATAGTGTTCCAAATATGTAGCTGAATAGGCATGCACAGTAAAGGACTCTTTTCCGAAGGCATCACCGGCAGCCATCCTTAGCCTGGTCCTACCTGGAGCCTCCTTTTATCAGATAAGTCCTTTACTGTGCATGTCTATTCAACTACATATTTGGAACACTATTGCATATCTAGTGCTTGTTCCAGTTTCTTCATTGAATCTCTTCCATCGCAAGAGTCTTTCCAGTATATCATATTACTGATTTTAACATTTAGCAGGATCTGGTCGCTTTTCAAATGTACCTACACAAGGCTTGTTTGATAACCAGACATCCGACCTTTTCGTGATATTGTTTATTTTAAAATGAATAAGACATCGCTGCACATTTGGTGCACCGCATTTTTATCTGATAATTGTGTGGCTTACCTGAAGAAGGTGTTGTATACGCCGAAATGCGCGTCGAGTAATGAAGATATTGCCACTTTTTAACCCTTTATTTATACATATTGATTAAATGTGTTGTGTTACATTTTTTTTAATGTTTTGTATAAATATAATTTGTTTAGATAATGAGAAGGAATCGGTTTTCTTAATGTTATAGATACTGTGTATATTTGCTTTATTGACATTGCCGATGAGGTTTTGTCACTACCATTTAGAGGACAGCCATTCTCATCCTGCTCAAGGAGCTGATAGTTAACTGTTAGCAGATTTAGGGCTTGATTTAGAGATTGGCGGACCAGTTTACTCCAGCACAAACATCCGCAGCATTACACCTATATCATCTCCTTTGGCCCTTGTAATACAGCAGGCAGGATATCCATCGTGTTTGTGATGCTGTAAACAATACACCAGACTGTAATCATTAGATTCCCCAAAAGTTGCATGAAGACTGAAATAAATCTATAGGTTATAATTTGCCAAAAACAACAGTAGCCTGCTCCTTAAATTAGTAAGGTTGCAGGGTATGCAGTTCTATAGCACATAAAAGGCAGCGTACTCATTATTGATACAAGCACATGCTCGTCTCTATTACACACCCCAGTTCTAACCATAACTTCTCATTAACTTGCAGCACTGACACTCCAGACAGCTATCAAAGCACCTCACTCATGAGCTCAGCCAAAGCACCTCCCTTAAAATTATTGCAGTTCTAGCGGCAGGAAACTGCAGCTAAAACTGCGATAATGGGCTTGCTAATATGCCTTTTTAGAATTCCAATAGAAGCCCAGGTTAGATGTCCTGCACATCTAACCTGGGCTTCTATTGGAATTCTATAACGGATATTAGCAAGCCCATTATCGCCGTTTTGGCGGCAGTTTCCTGCCGCTAAAACAATAATAATTTTAACGAGGTTCTTGCTAATATGCCCCATAGTGCTTCCATTTCACCATGCTCCCTACCTGCCGACACCATAGTATTCGAATACCGGGATCCCAAAATAAGCTCTTTCAAGGTACTTCAATTATAACTTGCAGGACTCCTCCTATCACGAGTTGTGCCCCTTGTATCGCTCTGCCAGACCGCCCTAATATATAAATGTTGCACCTCCTGCCATTTTAACACTGGGTCTAATTCATAGCATTGATAATGCATTTTACACCTGACCTGTAGCACTGTCTTGTTTGCTAGAAATGGAGCTTCACCCATTATTCTGTCAGGCTACACCAATCTCGACTTTTGCCACCTGCTTTTCTCCTGTTTCACACACAGCACCAACATAGCGTAGGCCAACCAGATACCAGGTCTTGAGCTAGATGTTATTCTCTGACTCCGTCCAAAGTCCTTTTGGATTCTCCAATGAAAAATGAGTGAATCCCTTATGTTATCTCTGTGCTAAGTCAAAGGAAGCAGGTGACAGCAACATTAAAGAAGAGTACTCAGCCTTCCCTTACCTTAGTTTTACATTTTTTTTTAAGTCTGTGTCTATTGTTTTAACCACATTGTGGTGATGTAACATGTCAACGATTTAAATGGGAAACATTAACCTTTGATGTAAAACGGGAGAAATACATATTCATATAGTAGTCAAATTGCACAATATAGAATCCGAAAACCCAGGATCAATCCTAGTCCGTTCAAATTGTGTGATTCTAGGCAATTACCTAGTTCACTGTACCTCTTTTTCCTTTCAGTTCAGGATGTGTGGTACAAAAGCCTCCTTTGTATATGTTTTAATAGAATTTAATGTTGCTCCATCTGTACACATAATAATTGCCTTGGTTCTTGGTTCACTAGTTGCATTGGGAGGAAGGGCATGAATATTTGGAAACGTTCCCTTCAATTAAATGCCACCAGTCCAGTGATGGAAATTGATGTGCTAAACGGAAAGGCTTCCTCATGTTGAAGAAATATACTTTCATGAATTATGAAGAGTTATATTTTTACATATTTTTGTTGCATGATTTGTGTGTCAAGTATGTTGACGGTTCGGTTCAGGGTTCTAAAGAATGTAGGCCCACCTCATACCAAAAGTGCTCCTTCTTATCCAGTGACAACAGTCGCTATTAAACGTTAATTTTAAAAATGTGTATTTTGAGTCTAGGAATGTAGTTCAGAGAGCCTGGTCCCCAAAATGTATCAGTGATCTGCAAAATCAAAGGCATGCATTTTAAGTATCATTTGAATATACATTTTCATTCTCTGTAATCTCTTTCGTACTTGGAGATTGGGCGTGGAACTCACAACTTAGGGCCTGATTGTCGGGTGGACCGCAACCAAACAACCGTGGGTTGCGATCCAACCAACATCTCCCCATGATGTCCTCCCACTGCATTACAATGCGGTGGGTGGAGGCATCGGGAGGAGGGACCACCATTTGCTGTTCCGATGGCTCAAGGAGCCCATTGGAGCATCTGAAAGAATCACAATTCCATAATGACAGCAGAGCTAGACTCGGCTCCGCCGTTTGGATTATGATGTCACTTTCCAACAGCCTTTCCATGTCAGCCTTTTCCGACATCGAAAGGCTGTCGGAATGTGACTTTAGAGGCCCTTATGTTTATGTTTATGTTTACAGATTTGTAAAGCGCATGGCTGCCCGTGAGCGTCCCAGCGCTAGTGATAGAGCAGAAGAGATTGAGGGAAGAGTGAATTAAGGAAACAGCCATGTCTTAAGAAGTTTACGGAATGGAAGAAGATTGGGCTGGGCCCGAATGTCTAGAGGCAATGTGTTCCACAGTTTGGAAGCATTGTATGAAAAAAGGCGGCCTCCAGAGCGGGCCTTCCTGATCCTAGGTATTGACGTCAAATGAAGGTGTGAGGAACGGAGAGTTCTATTGGTTTTGTGGGGGACGATGAGGTCCTTTAGAATGGGTGGGGCCTTACTATGCAAGATTTTATGAGTGGTGCAAAGGGCTTTGAAATACACCCTTTCTTGGATAGGCAGCCAATGTAGTGACTTGAGGGCTGGTTTGGCTGAGCAACGGTTGTGTGTGCCCGTGAGAAGACGGGCGGCAGTATTTTGCACAACCTGGAGTTTTGCCAATACCTTATTGGGAGCCCCTAGGTACAAGGCGTTGCCTAATCCAAATGGGACAATACCAGGCCTTGAATCAGTAGTTTTTGGGATTGAGCAGGAAGTAATGGGAGAATTTTACTGGAAGTCCGTAGGAGGCCATAGCAGGTGCCAGCAGTTTTCCTGGCTTGGGTGGAGAAGGTAAAACCTTCGTCCAGCCAGATCCCCAAGCTCTTAATTTCATGTTTAGGGGTTGGGGGTGTACCCATACAGGGAGGCCACAGGGACTCAGGGCGGAAGTATGACTGGTTGCCCAGGACCATGATCTCCGTCTTTTCGCTGTTGAGCTTAAGATGGGACCTATCCATTCATTTGGTTATGTCTCCAAGACAAGTATAGAGATTGGTGGAAGGGTGGTCATGCTGACTAAGGGATACCACCAGCTGGGTGTCATCCGCATAGGTTAATAGCTTGATCCCAAATGGAGTGACGATCTTCTCAAGGGGGGACATATACACATTGAAGAGGGTTGGGCTCAGGGATGAGCCCTGAGGAACCTCACAGTGTATAGATGTTATTTTAGAGGTGAAATTACCGTCCCCCACCTGGAAGGAGCGGTCACTCAGGAAGGATTCCAGCCAGGACAGAGCAGACCCTGAGATGCCCAGGCCCTTAAGCCTGTGGACCAGTATGGAGTGGTTAACGGTGTCGAAGGCCGCACTAAAGTCCAGGAGGATCACTGCCACTGATCCTCCTGAGTCCATGATCTTTCTGGCCTCTTTGACCACTGCCACCATAGCGGTCTCCGTGCTCTAGCCTGGCCTAAAGCCCGTCTGTGAGGGTTTAAGTAGGCCATTGACTTCAAGGTAGTCGGATAGCTGCTGGTTAATTAATTTTTCTGCAACTTTACTGATGCCCGGTAATAGGGAGTTTGGCCGAAAATTATTTAACTCCTTCGGCGGAACAATACCATGAGAGAGCGAGGTATTAATCAGTTTCGCCATGTGAGGCAAGATGGTTGGGGTAACTAATTTTAGAATGTTAAGAGGAGCAGGCTCTAATGGGGATCCACTTTTGATTGATTGTAATACTGGGGATAGCGTGTCTAATGTCGTGGGAGCAAACCGGGTCAGCTTGGGCTCCGGGGGCTGGGATACCAATCCGGGCGAGTTATGAGGGTCAAAGTTGTCAGATGTATACAGGGGGAGAGAGTAGAGAATTGTTTTAATCTTAGAATCAAAAAATTCGGCTAATTTGTTACACCGACTGACCGATGGTTCCACAGGGGAAGGAGGGTCAGGGGTTTTTAAGAGTTTTTTTGCAATTTGAAAGGTCTCCCTCGATGAGTTAGCGGATGACCTAATTTTTTCTTCAAAGAAAGTGGACCGTGCAGTTTTAAGGGCCTTTTTATAGTTAAGGATCGTGTGCTTGTATTCTAGCTTCTTGAGGGGGTCAAAGTTCTTCCTCCACTCCCTTTCAGTTTTTTTACAGAGCTTTTTTAAGAGGCGTACTTCCTTGGTGAGCCAGGGCGAGGTGATTTTGCCTCGAGGTTTGCAGGTGAATTTTTTCGGCAGAGTTATATCCAATGTCTTTCCAATCCACTTTGAGATTCTAAGAATCTGCCCCTTTGCGACCGGTATTTTTGCATTTGGGATCATCCCAAATGCAAAAATCGCAAAATAAGAAATCGCAAATTTGTGATTACTTGCATTTAAGGATTCTCAAATTGAGATTCCTTAAATGCAATGCATTAAAGTTTAAAAAATAGCGATTTCACTAATAGGGCTTGCAAATTACCATGAAGTTGAACTTCATGGTAATTTGCAAATACTTAGAAAAATGCACTAAAGTGCATTTTTCAAAGTTTCATGTTGCGCACACACATGCCCTAAGGCCATGTGTTTGCGCAACATATGTGCACAGATCAATTTCAGGGGTGCAACAGGGTGTCCTATGGACACCCCTGCACCCTTGAAATCGCATTCTCAATTTGCGATTCGCTAATTGCGATTCGCAAATTGAGAATGTCTTAATTGCCACTCGCAATTTGCGAGTCGCAATTAAGGAATTTTAAGAAATCGCAATATTTTAAGCAATTTCTTCTTGCATAGCATTTTGCTATTCCTTATTAGCGATTCCTTATTTTTCGCTAATATGAAATCGCAAAATGGATGCTTGATGCATCTGGGGGTTAGAGAGCAACCTTCCTTCACGTCTGAGAAAGTTCCTCCACTACTGCTGAGCCCGGCCTGAAATGCACTCTGTGCACATATGCAATAATGAGCTTCAACCATCAAGGACCCCACACCGCCCGGGCTTACCTCGTTGGTGCCCCATATCCACCCCTGAGTTGTGAGTTCCTGCAAAGGCATCCACCCAGGCTACCTTCTCAGCAGGCTCAACTCAGTCAGTTTCTTATCTGTTCTTTTGTTGGGCGCACTTTTTTTTTTACGGAGGTTTATATAGCGCGAACTTGATTTGTATCAGGTATCAGAGGCTTTACCAGAATCACAGGATGTTCAGTGTCATTGCCGAGACTCGAACCCAGGGGCATATTATCAAGAACTGCGAAAAAATTATCGGCGCTTTAGCGGCAGGAAACTGCCGCTAAAATGGTGATAATGGGCTTGCTAATATGCCCTTGTGAATTCCCATAGCAGCCCAGGTTAACATCAGAACCTTGGCTGCTATGGGAATTCACAAGGACATATTATAAAGCCCATTACCGCCGTTTTTCGAGGTCAACCGCCCTATCCGTTAGGCCAACTCCAAGCACCTTTCAACATGGGGGTCCCTCAATGCTGCCCAGTGGCGTGTCTTATGCCACTGGGCCTCTTTCCTGGGAGGAAAACGCCTCGGCCCAGTCTAGCTCTGTTCTGATACAACAAATCACGTTGTCTCATGCTACTCTTCCCCTTCACCAAACATGGGCACCTTTAATGAATCCAGCAACATGAATTGTGATGCATTTTATGAGTGGAATGCAAACAATGAATTGCTAAATTAGTCTCTTTGACAAACTGGTGTGACTGCATTAATAAATTCATGTGTGTATTTCAATTATAAAATACAAACAATGCGTCCTGCTTTTATTGGGTGCCAGGCAGGGGGAACCTCAGGAACAACAGAGCAAACCAGGCCCAGGAGACCTGTAGGAGCACCACCGATTTGTTTATCTGTTTGTTTCACCTGAAACCTCCAATTGAAACCTCTAAGAATATCAGTAATCATGCTGGAAACATAATTACTGATTCCCTTGGTAACTCTTCATTATTAAGGGAACCTTCAGCACACATGCCAAAAAATCCAATTCAGTTGGAAGATTCCAGAATTTCCTAGCCAAAAATGACTTCATTTTAGCTATCTGCCTGAAGTTTTCTCTGCTTCAATATAGGTCAATGGGGAAAAACATTCCCTCCATTTTTTTAAAAACTACCATTTTTTCTGGTATAAAATGTTGGCATTTACGCCTCTTGCAATCCTCAGCAGCTGTGCCCCACAGATTTACCCGTACCACTGGCATTGGTATCTCCAAGGGGCGGATTTATCTGGGCCTCACAATTGGGAACATGTATTGAGGCTCTAGTGATGAAAACTTGAAGCAAATAAAAAATGTAAGTCAACAACTTTTACTCTCCTTAACTCAACTCCAAAGAAATCTTAGCATCCCGACCTCGATCACAGTCATCTAACTACTAGCTCATGCTGGGTGGGTATGTTCCCTCTCCTCTTTTTATGTGAATTGTATCCACTAACAAAGAGCTTCATCTTTAAATACAACACTTTATGGCAAATCACTACCTGAAGGAAATTTCAGAATTGTACTTTTGCAGGTTAAGGTCGCAGATAATCCCTTACATAATTGTTTTTAAGTTCGATGGGTCCCAGCCTTAACACAATTATAAATCTGTACCCACACTCATGAAATTCACAAAGGTTTCCAAAATTAATCCTAGAAAACTGGGAACGTTACAGGTTTCCCTGAGCAGTCTTGGAAGAGGCTCATGAAATATTATTTTACATGCACAGGAAGGTCTTACAAAATGCCTAATTTTAAATAGAGTCCAATTGCACCCGTGCAAAAATGTCTTCGCATGAGCGCAAATGATTTTTTCACAAGGAACAAAGGGAGAAATCTTCCCTGAAACACCATCCATTTTTCCGGGATTCTCTGCCCTTTCCAACACAAGAAGGGCATATACAACTGCCCCTAATTGGAGTAAATCTTTGACAGTTTGCAGGACGGGATGCGTTGCAAGCAGGTTTTTGAATAACCATAAACTAAAAACAAGTGTTTCCCACAGCATCCCCAACTTAGAACACCTGGTCACCACCAATGGTAGAAAAGTTATATAAACCCATTTGCTCGTCTAAGTTGGACATGCATGTCCAACTTAGACGAGCTTTATGATTCTTATGAAGCATTATATGCTATGCTGTACAGTGCTGTTTTATGTTATAAGTTGTTGTGACAACCGTGCATCACGTTAGCAACCAATGACGTGTGGGTAAAAGGACTAATAGTTGTCATAGGGACATAAATGAGGCCATGGCACCAATCAAGGTACAGTGTGCGCCTAGGCACCTGGACAAATCATTCCCCGCCCAAGTGCATCTTGTGGCCCTTTGAAAGGCACAGGGATCCGGGCATTCCAGTAACATGCACAATGAGATTTATTGGAGCAAACGCTATAACAAGCTTCCTACCAACCATCGCTGGACTGGCTGTAGCGTGCATCGGGCGTTTCCCCGGGAAGCTAGAACGGAGGGGGCCTGTTTTACAGTGGTGGTGGGAGCCGTTTTTTTGTTACTGGGGGTCCTATTTGCAGCGGTTCTGCAATATCGGTCCCCAGTAAAAAAGGCAGGCATGTTTCACACTTGCACAAAGCTGTCAGGACTGCTTTGGGCTCCCAGTCCGGCCCTGCTACCAACCCAAGATTATCAGGGATTTTGTGGACTTGATGTGAGGCTGAAGGCTGCCCTATTGATCTGCAGCAGTCTTCTTAGGTGTACCCGACCTTTCATCAGGATTGCATATTGCATCGGTGTGAGAGTTTTGCATTTGGCATTGGCAGATACAAGAGGAGTGGGTCCAGAACATCGAGTAGGGAATAACACAGTGCCTTAATATCCTACCCTAAATAATGAAAAGAAAAATATTGAAAAAACAAGTATGTGTACATTTTCCATACCTACCTTCACTTCTAGGTTCTTTGACGATATACATATATATAGTCAAGGTACGCAGAAAGGCAGTCAAAGAATTGTAAATCTGTACTTTTCTTTATGAACTCACTTTTCAATATTTTTATCTTTGAATTGTTGGTTATGATATGAAGATATCTTTGATATTTCCTACTCGACATTCTATACTACAACCCATACAGGTAACCAGTATATTTGTGTAGAGCGGTCATATGTTAAAGTAATAATAACAAAAATATCAACTGGCATAATATTGTGCTTAAATATCGTTTACAAAATGTTGCTCCATGAGGTGTAGATATCCTGTTACTAACTCCAATGTGGAGATATTTTTAAAATGATATTCAGTCCTCGATATTCTGCTACTAATATCATGCCATAGGCCTTGACACCTGGGGACTCATTACGATCATGGTGACTCAGCAAATTATCAATCGATCAATCAATCATGCCATTTGTATAGCGCACTACTCACCCGGGAGGGTCTCAAGGCGCTTGGGGGGAGGGTAATGCTACTGCTCGAAAAGCCAGGTCTTGAGTTATTTCCTGAAGGCGAGATGGTCCAGGGTCAGCCGAAGGTGGATGGGGAGGGAGTTCCAAGTCTTGGCAGCCAGGTAAGAGAAGGATCTTCCTCCGGCGGTGGCTCTTCGGATGCGTGGTACGGCTGCGAGGGCGAGGCTGGTGGACCGTAGCTGGCGGGTGGGCGTGTAGAAGGTCAGGCGGTCGTTGAGGTACTTGGGGCCCAGGTCGTGGAGAGACTTGTGTGCGTGGGTGAGGAGCCGGAACGTGATCCTCTTGTCGACGGGGAGCCAGTGCAGGTTCCTCAGGTGGCTGGAGATGTGGCTGCGTCGGGGGACATCCAGGATGAGTCGGGCGGAGGCGTTCTGGATGCGCTGGAGTCTTTTCTGTAGCTTGGCTGTGGTTCCGGCGTAGAGGGCGTTTCCGTAGTCAATGGTGGGCTGTTCTGTGGCAGTCAGAAATTCCAACTGCCATGCATTTGGATGGGCTCCTTGGGCCTGCCGGTGCGTCGGAGGCCTTCCTATCCCTAAAATGGTGGCGGTGCCTACCAGGCACAGTTGTAGGGATTACGATGCTCCCTCCCGCCAGCCTTTCCATGGTGGTTCACCTTGCGGGCCTATAGCGGGCCCCATTTAATCCCGGGCCCTTGATTGTGGGTGTGGGGGCACCTATAGTGCCCCCCAACAGATCCAGGTACCAAGTGACAGGCACCACATGGTGCCTGTCACATGGAAAAGAGATGTGTTACACATCCCTTTTTTCCATTGCTGCAATGGAAAACCTGGATAAAGCAACAGCCACGTTGGCGATCGCATTGTAATTTGTCATGCGGGACCCCTGACACTATGTCGGGCGGTCCCCATCTCCATTAGGGTGGCGGGCAGGTGTGAGTCTGCCCGCCATCCCAATCAGACCCCTTGTCTCTTGCTAACAATCATCAGATCACACTAATAACATGATCCTAATCCCTCTTTACTCTCAAGATGGCATACAGCAGACAACTACAATGCAGGTACTTTCAGTAGATGACAATAATGATGACGGTAGCTCTGAACAATGCTCCCCTTGCAAGTAATGTTAACAAGCATTTGCAATGCAATATGTCTCTCATTTATGAGAGTTTGAGCTAGTAGCATTGTAAATAACAATGCCTTTTATTAATGTGTTGTTTTTAAAAGAGATAAATAAAAAGCATTGGGCCCCATGTAGGTAAATCTTTTTTACCACTTCTTAAATACCGATTCATACCGAATCGGTATTTAAGAAGTGGTAAAAAAGAGGAGGGGAGATGTAGGTATTTTAGATTCGGTAAATACCGAATCGTTAAGATTCGGTATTTACTGATTCTGTAAATACCGATCGGTAATGCCCATTGATTGCTATGGGCATTGAAGCCCATAGGAATCAATGGGCATTACCGAATCGGTATTTACAGATTCGGTAAATACCGATTTCAGCAAGGGTGCAGGGGGTGTCACTTTGACACCCTCTAGCACCCCCAATACAGGCATGTGTGCCATGTGGCACACAGACATGCCCTAAGGGCATGTCTGTGTGTCACATGGCACAGGTGTGCATGCACAGATGTGCATGCACACCTGAATTCGGTATTTTACCACCCAAAAGGATTGGGTGGTAAAATACCAAATTCTGAAGGCCTGTGGCACTCTGACATGTGCCAGCTACATCTGCATTTACAGATTCGGTATTTTACCGAGTCTGTATTTACCGATTCGGTAATTTTACCGAATCGGTAAATACAGATTCGGTAAAATACCGATTCTGTAAATGCATGCCCTACATCTGAAAACCCTAATACCGGTTAGAAACGGCCAAAATCGGCCGTTTCCGACCGGTATTAGGGCTCCTACATCTGGCCATATGTCATTTACAATGCCAATAGCCTAAACTCTCGCAAAAGTGAGACCTATTGCATTACAGGAGAGAGCATGTCCTGTCTGCAATAGCAGGCAGGACAACGATATTTGAGAAATTAGTGATCGGAGGCTGTAATTAAAGACTAGAGCAACAACACACATAACAGGGGTGTCGCAATGGGAGGTTACAAAATGAGACAAGGGAGTACTAAGGAGAGACTACCAAGCTTTTTGACCAATGAACAGCCACAGATTACAGTGGACTATGACACAAGCCAATGAAAAATGTGGGAAGAGATTGGGTGGAGCTTCAAGTCCCTTCCTCAATACAGCAAACCTCGCAGAGCAGCACATGCACTGCCCAGGCTCGACCTAAGAATAGTAGCAGTTTTTGCAAGTGTCAGTTGTAAATTACATCTTTTCACAATTTCCTGGAATGGCTTTTCATTGAGGGGTTGTGATCCAGCAAAACCTCAAATGTATGTTACTGCCGGGAGACAGGAGGCACCACCCATGATGATACTGAGTGTCATATTACGCATTGCATGCATCACATGACATGTAGACCAGGTTGCTTTCCCCTAGTCCTGGTTGATGTACCACGGAAAATCAAGCATGGGAATATCATGGTATCATAAAACAGTAGACAAAATATCAAGGTGCAAAATGTTGAAAGGTAAGTCTATATGGTGAAAGTATAGATTTACGACTCTTAACTCCACATATACGTACCTTGAAGATGTACATATCATCCAGGCACATACATGTGGCGTTAGGTATAGAATACCTATGCTTACTTGCTTTTCAATATTTTGTACCTCGATATTCTGGCTACTCTCTTAAGGTACATAGGTAGTGGCGAGATGCACTCCTTATTTCTTCTTTAATTTACCAACGCTACTTGTACTGTCCATTTTAAACTTTGTCGGCGTGCTCGCTCTCCGTGCTCCGCCCATTCGCACTGCAAACAAGAGAAAAACGCAAAGGAGACACATTTTGGTCTCCATATAGCTGCACAACCTATTATTAATGAATTTAATTAATTAAATTCGTAATCAATTCTTTTTTATTCCTCAATTTTACCCAAGTCACGTGCGAACACAGCTGATAAGGAGCGGGGTGATTTAAGCGAGCGTTTGCCAGCTTTCAGTTAAGCTTTCCTTGAAGTGAGAAGAGGGAACGGAATGCAGTTTAGCCGCTGCATTTTTTTTTTCCTGCATTGGACGTTCATGAAAGACCGAATCAATTTGTGCCACGGTAAGCGCGCTACAGCACACTTTCTAAATGAACTCACTAAAGGACTCCTAGAAAACAGATATCAGTTCATAATTCGGCAAGGTCGCAGCAATGTTGTTGTGAGACACGATTAGGCGTTAAGATATTGAATATGGGGAGTGTTATCAGCTATGCATGTATATAAAAAATGACAGTAACAGTTGTGCACAGACAGAATAATAGAAACATATGGTAATTATCAGTCTCTTTTTGAATATATACGGCATTTACAATGATTGTTTTTACAAAATATGTTTGCCATCGAATTGATAAGGTTTTATTTTGTTTGCACTTTAGAAACCCCTGAAGAAGGGATTTTTCCCCGAAATGCACTGGGTGATATACAATAAAAACGTGGCATAAGGAAACAAGGATTCCCCTGTGTTTTTTGAAAAGATAAGGAACAAAGCAAATGGATATAAAGGATTGAAACATAACAGAGTGAAGAAAAGACAGAAGACTTTTGGTTAAAATTGAGGAATAAAAAAGAATTGATTACGAATTTAATTCATTAAATTCATTATTAATAGGTTGTGCAGCTATATGGAGACCAAAATGTGTCTCCTTTGCGTTTTACTCTATTAAGGTCCCACAAAACTCCTGCTGGAGCAGGAATCAGTTTAAATTATTATAGGTTTTCCTCTCTCTCTCTCTCTGGGCTGCTCCCTGCTCTGTGTTTTCTTTGTTCTTTCCCATTTCTCTTCTTCTTGATCAAAATATGCAACAGACCTTGGCTGTCATATTTGAGAATGAGGAGCATATCATCACACAAATCCTTATTACAATGTCTATTTCTAAGTTCAGCCAATGAAGAGAGTTTGAGTTAGTTTTAAATGTTTTATTTTCACTTAAGGTTTAGAAAATCTCTATAGTTCAATATCTCTGTCAGTTAACAGAATTGATAATAATATATGGTTAGATCAAATCATAATGCATCAGACACGTTCCATAAAGGAAAGAATCCCTATTCTAAGAATGGGGCAAAATGGTGTCAGTATGAACCAGTAAGAAGTTCCTAATTCAAGAGATAAGAATGAGATACGGAGTAAAGCTCAAATCCAATTAATCAATAACAGCAGAATTTCCGCTAAGGAGAGATTCATGAAACTCAGTTGAGTCTCAAAGCAATAAGGCAAAATGATAATGCAGGAGCAGTGGCAACTACAATCGGCAATAAAGTTCAAATAGGTTCATGCAGCTTCCTGCACTCAGCATTAAGCCTTCAGCATTCAGCTTTGGGAGTGGAAGGGCGAAAAGCACAAAAGATAATGTAAAAAAATAAAAAAAATCGAAATGTCAGCTGTAACAAGACATTTTTTAGCAAAGCATCTTCTCTTATAAAATAAGGAAAAAATGCTAAACATTCAACATCACCATTCAAGCATTATAACCTTGTGTGGTTATTTTTCATAATTCCATCTAATGATTTCTCAGCAAACATTTCAAAATATTATTATTATTAATCACAATCAGAGTTATGTGAATCTTTCATTAAAGGCATAGTCATGGAAAGGTCAACGTTTTTAATGCAATCTAGTCACGTCATTTGTGAAGCAAAGTTACTTTAGGCATTTTTGAGTCCTAATATGAATACATATATCTGTGTACTACAAATTGCACATTTGTAAGCATCTTTTCGGTTCATTATAAATTTCACTTTAATATTGCACATGTGATTTCTAGCTATTATTTCAGTTTTTAGTAAAACTTTCTATCACTCTCTACTCGATATTTTGGCGGAACAACATCCTGTCCACACTGTGGAACTCATGGTTTGTGACTCTTTGACAGCTGTTATCTACTGATTGGGATCCGGTGGTGCTGAGTCAGGTACTAATGCTGGGTGATGTGCCTTTTTGTCATATTGTGGCTGCCCTCCATTCTTACTTTTGTTCCTTTGTGCTATTTGCTTGTGAAATCTTGTTCCTTATTTTGCTCATCTTGGATCATCTCGTTCCTCGCCGAAAGAACCCAGAGAGTCCGCCTCCCCCCGTTCAGATCCAAGGCCACCGAAGTCATCTGCGGCGTACCACAAGGCTCATCACTCAGCCCCACCCTCTTCAACGTCTACATGAGCCCCCTCGCAGCCATCGCACGCCAACACAACCTCAACATCATCTCCTATGCCGACGACACTCAGCTGATCCTCTCCCTCACCAACGACCCAGCCACCGCCAGAACCAACCTACAAAAAGGGATGAAAGACGTAGCCGAGTGGGTGATGAACAGCTGCCTGAAGCTGAACTCAGACAAGACGGAAGTCCTCATCCTTGGATCATCACCCTCTGCCTGGGACGACTCCTGGTGGCCCCCTGCCCTGGGCAACGCACCCAAACCAACGGACCACGCACGCATCCTGGGCTTCATCCTGGACTCCTCCCTCTCGATGACCAGACAAGTCAACGCCGTCTCATCATCATGCTTCAACATCCTTCGCATGCTCCGAAAGATCTTCCGATGGATCCCCACCAAAACCAGGAAGACGGTCACCCAGGCACTCGTCACCAGCCGACTGGACTACGGAAACACCCTCTATCCCGGAACCACAGCCAAAGTACAGAAAAGACTCCAGCGCATCCAGAACGCCTCCGCACGACTCATCCTGGACATCCCCCGACACAGCCACATCTCCGGACACCTGAGAAACCTGCACTGGCTCCCCATCAGCAAGACAATCACGTTCCGACTCCTTACCCACGCACACAAGGCCCTCCACAACCTGGGCCCTAGGTACCTCAACAACCGCCTGACCTTCTACACTCCCACCCGCCAGCTACGATCAACCAGCCACGCCCTCACCGCCATTCCACGCATCCGAAGAGCCACCATGGGAGGAAGATCCTTCTCCTACCTGGCAGCCAAGACTTGGAACTCCCTCCCAATCCACCTCCGTCTGACCCAAGACCGCCTCTCCTTCAGGAAGCAACTCAAGACCTGGCTGTTCGAACAGTAGCGCCTTGAGACCCTCCGGGTGTGTAGCGCGCTATACAAATACCCTGATTGATTGATGGATTGATTGATTGATTGATTTCCTCACCCCTTTTGTTGTCCTTGTTATAACCTATTTCTTATGTACTCTTGTTTTCCTTACATTTACCACAGCCAGATATTCTAGAAATCCTCAGAGGATGGTAGTTGAGGGTGTAGTGACTTGGAATCAAACACAGCCCATCCATAATTTTTTTCATTTGTCCCAAGAGGATTTGAAAATTAGACTTGCGGTAATTTCATATTCCTGCCAAATTAGAAAAATTTCACCAGCCCTCTTTTCTGGCCACTTCCATAAACAACAACCTCCATGTGCCTGGTGCTTTGGATCAGAAATCACGGAGATGCTTCAGCAAGTAGTAAATGAAACACCCGTTGGTCATTTCCCAAACAATACCCAAGGAATTTAACACATTCCCGGATGTGCCATTACTGGTAGACCTGGGAATGCAACAAAATGCTAAATCTTCACAGGGGAGGCGTAACAAGGAGACATTTCTTTATTTATTCTCTATACTTCCTTTTGCTCTGCAGCACACTTAGAAAGTGAGATTGTTTTTGTGCAGGATGGAACCCCTTCTTGCACAAAAACAATGCTGTTTGCAATGCAGGCACCCAAGGGGGCCTGCGTTGGCACTAGGTCGCACATTCTGTGCCAGCACTGGGAAAATGCAAGAATACAAGCAATTGTCCTGAATGTATTGGGTGCCAGGCAGAGAGCACCTCAGGAACAGTAGCGCAAACCATCCCCCCTGTCCTCCGGCCCATTGGCACCTTGCAAACTAGGCCCATGAGACCTGTAGGAACACCACAGATCCGTTTATATATTCGTTTCACCTGCATCTGAAACCTCAAAGTTGAACAAAATTGCCCAAATTGCTAATTCTCTTGGTAACTCCTCATTTGTAAGGGAACCATAACCATACATGCCAGCAAACCCAACTCAGGTGGGAGACTCCTGGTTTGTCAAGCCACAAATGGATTTATTTTAGCTATCTCCTGCCTGAAGTTGTCTCGGCTCCAATATTGGTGTATGGGTAAAATACATTCCCTAGATTAGTTTTAAAAAACTCTCACTTTCCTGGTTTAAAAAGTTGACATTTATGCATCAGGTTGTATCCTGTAATCCTCAGCATCTCCACCCACAGATTTACCTGTACCATGGGTATTTGTAACTCCAAAGGGTGGATTTACTGGGCCTTACAATAGGGAATGTGTATTAAAGCCCTATTTAGTAAAAACATGAAGCAAATAAACAATTTTAATGAACAACTAGTTACTTCCCTCATTTAAACTCCAAAGAAATCTTAGCAATATTTTTGCAGCCTATCCTCGATCACAGTCCAATGATATTTCATGTAAACATTTTACTAGCTCAGGCTGGGAGGGTATGTCACCTCTCCTGCTTCTTTATGTGAATTTGTATTCACTAACAGAAAGGGCTTACCAAAAAACAACAATGTAAGCCAAATCACTACCTGAAGGATTATTTATGGATTGCCCTTGTGCAAGGTACTATCAAAGGGAATCCCTTCCATAGTTGATTTTTTAGTACATGGGACTCATAATTAAAAACAATATATATATATATATATATATATATATATATATATATTATATATATATATATATATATATATATATATATATATATATCAGCAAAGTTCGCCAGTCCCCCAGCCTGCTAGCGGCGGCGAGCTCGAGCGGGGAGGCGACCCCCTATTAATTACACTGCAACTTTATCGGTTAGAAAAGAAGTCAGCTCGAGCCCAAGTCCATTAAGCGTGAAGTTTATTAACCACACAGGATGCCAAAAACACCCGACGCGTTTCGGTGCAGCCGCACCTTGGTCACGGGTAACAGTGTTTTTTTCTTTCACGCGTTTTAAAGTAAACAGCAAAGTAACATAACATAAAGGTAGGACTACTCGTCCTCACAAAAGTTTGTTTACCCACATTATGGCGGCCATATTTGAATATGTTTGTTTAAACAGACAAGTATGTAACCCAGTTACCACAGTGATTTAAGAACAACTCATATGTTGAAAGTGTGAACTCAGAATTAGAGCGACATAACATTTCATGTAACAATGTTAATAAGCTGAATGTAAAACATGATAATTCATTCTAGATGACAGTGCATCAGAATTTTGTTAATACATATCGCCCCAGTGGGCTTTCACACTCTAAATGTGATTTGTGTCTCACATTTCAATCAAGCCCCTGTGGGCTATTTAAATCAATTTAAAATGAATAATCACTGTAAATTAGTTCGCACATAGTCCCGCCCAAGTGGGCAATCAAATAATTTAAAGTTCCAAATAATATGAGGTAAAATTGGGTACATTCTCTTGAATCAGTCCAATTAATTCAGCAGCCAGTGGTTTCCCATCCTTATAGCGTGGCGACATGTGAGTCTCCTACAAACATAAAATATGTAATCACTTTAAAATACACACAATTTGTTTTAAAAAAACAAGTACATAGACAGCTTCAAAACATCTCTACATGATTCAGTTACTGAGTTTAGAGTTTTATATAATTATTCAAGCTAAATGGACAGATAACTCCTCATCCTTATTCAGCCCAAAAGGATGTACAGTGTCATATTTTATTATGAACTTTGACTCAAGTCGTCTCAATTGTCTCAGTCTATCACCACCACGTTCTGATGGCGAAATCCTATCTAGGGCACAGAATTTCAGTAGGCTTAGTTTTTTCTCATGAACATCTTTAAAGTGTTTTGCAATGGGGTAGTTCTTGTCCTCATGTGTTTTGCAATGGGGTAGTTCTTGTCCTCATGTGTGAGGACAAGAACTACCCCATTGCAAAACACTTTAAAGATGTTCATGAGAAAAAACTAAGCCTACTGAAATTCTGTGCCCTAGATAGGATTTCGCCATCAGAACGTGGTGGTGATAGACTGAGACAATTGAGACGACTTGAGTCAAAGTTCATAATTAAATATGACACTGTACATCCTTTTGGGCTGAATAAGGATGAGGAGTTATCTGTCCATTTAGCTTGAATAATTATATAAAACTCTAAACTCAGTAACTGAATCATGTAGAGATGTTTTGAAGCTGTCTATGTACTTGTTTTTTTAAAACAAATTGTGTGTATTTTAAAGTGATTACATATTTTATGTTTGTAGGAGACTCACATGTCGCCACGCTATAAGGATGGGAAACCACTGGCTGCTGAATTAATTGGACTGATTCAAGAGAATGTACCCAATTTTACCTCATATTATTTGGAACTTTAAATTATTTGATTGCCCACTTGGGCGGGACTATGTGCGAACTAATTTACAGTGATTATTCATTTTAAATTGATTTAAATAGCCCACAGGGGCTTGATTGAAATGTGAGACACAAATCACATTTAGAGTGTGAAAGCCCACTGGGGCGATATGTATTAACAAAATTCTGATGCACTGTCATCTAGAATGAATTATCATGTTTTACACTCAGCTTATTAACATTGTTACATGAAATGTTATGTCGCTCTAATTCTGAGTTCACACTTTCAACATATGAGTTGTTCTTAAATCACTGTGGTAACTGGGTTACATACTTGTCTGTTTAAACAAACATATTCAAATATGGCCGCCATAATGTGGGTAAACAAACTTTTGTGAGGACGAGTAGTCCTACCTTTATGTTATGTCACTTTGCTGTTTACTTTAAAACGCGTGAAAGAAAAAAACACTGTTACCCGTGACCAAGGTGCGGCTGCACCGAAACGCGTCGGGTGTTTTTGGCATCCTGTGTGGTTAATAAACTTCACGCTTAATGGACTTGGGCTCGAGCTGACTTCTTTTCTAACCGATAAAGTTGCAGTGTAATATATATATATATATATATATATATATATATATATGTATGTATATATATATATATTCACTGAAAAAACCATAGGTTATAGACCATATATAGTTAGGAATTAGCATTTACAAAACCTTGAAAATTCACTGAAAAAACCATAGGTTATAGACCATATATAGTTAGGAATTAGCATTTAAAAAACCTTATTTTACTCACACAAAACCATTGAAATTCCATATATAGTTAGTTGCACTAACTATATATCGCGCACCCGCAATCCACTGCTGATGATGTCACATATTACATCATTCATGACATGGTCAGTGACATCACTGATGACATCACTGATGACAGCATCCAGTGATTATGTGTTTCTGTAAAGTTTAAATATGTTTTACATATTGAAGAATGAGTGGATGTATAAGTGTCTGAATGAAGGTTTTAGTAGGTGCGTGATTGACTGTATGAGTGAGTGATTAAATGCGTCTTACTGAATGCACGGGTTAGTGACTAAACTGTCTAAAAGTGTGCATCAGTATGTCTGTTGTTGTGCAAGCTGTGCATGTGTTGATCAGTAGCTATATAAGTAGCTATATGGGTTATTGATTGGTTGCACAAGTATTTGTATGGGAGACTGAGTGTGTGTATGGCTGGCTGGGAGGTGTGTGACTCTGTGCAGATCAATGTGTACTTGTATCAGTGATTCTATAAGAGAGTAACTATGTGTTAGTATATGTTTCAAAAATGTAAGGTGTTCTGTGTTTAACTGTATAGATGAGAAAATGGAAGTGTGATTGATTCTTTTCAGGACTGACTAGGTGTGTGAGTAACTCCATGGATGAGTGGCAGAGTGTGAGTGTCTGTATAGGTGTATGAGTGCATATGATAGTGTTGTAAAGATGAGTGATTGTATGTATGAATGATTGTATGAGTGAATGTGTGTGTAGACATAGGAATCAGTGAGTGCGTATGTAGTAACTAGTATTGGTGTGTCAATGGTTTCAAAAATGATACTCTCTATTTAACACTGGGTGTAACGGAGGTTATATTAGAGTGTGAGGAGATGCATTGTATTATCACATGAATGATATCATCAGTGATGTGATCATTGATGTCAAGTGAGATGTCATCAGTGATGTCATTTGAGATGTCATCAGTGATGTCATCAGTGATGTCACTGACCATGTCATGAATGATGTAATATGTGACATCATCAGCAGTGGATTGCGGGTGCGCGATATATAGTTAGTGCAACTAACTATATATGGAATTTCAATGGTTTTGTGTGAGTAAAATAAGGTTTTTTAAATGCTAATTCCTAACTATATATGGTCTATAACCTATGGTTTTTTCACTGAATTTTCAAGGTTTTGTAAATGCTAATTCCTAACTATATATGGTCTATAACCTATGGTTTTTTCAGTGAATTTCATTGGTTTTTTAACAGCTAATATCTGTAGCTGTAAAATGTATTCTTCTTTAAATCCAAAAATATATTTTATATGTTTATTAATAACTTTTTTTTTAAATATTTTTTTTTCTTCGTTCCCGCTTCGCGAATCGGGAAGCTTCCCGTTAGCTGACCTTGATGCCGCGAAATAGACCGCGAGCCGGTAAACGTTTCTTTACCGCAACTGCCGCGTTAGAAAACAACATCGTGACGCCTCCCGTCCGCATGACGTTTCGCGTTGTCGCGTGATACGTCATATGACGTGCTACGTTAGCGAACTCGTACGCTTACCGAGTCGCAAAGCACAGGTTTCTGGAAGCAAACCGGGAGGCCCTGCAAAGCGCGTAACGTAAACACAGCAGGTCATGTGACTTGGTAATAACACTTTTCATTGGTTCATTTCACTTTCGGTTTCCTAATGATGTAAGACTAGGTCATATGATCTAAAATGAACACTTTTCATTGGTTGAGAACTATTTTTTTTCCCAAATGGTGAAAATCCCTCCTTCTTTCCTCACTCTGACTTTCATCATTGTGAGAGAAAGACCCTTTGTTACCAGTGAGCAATGGCTTCTTTACTAGCTTCAGCTGGTGCTTCCCCACCACCTCCACCACATCCAAGGAAGAGTGGACCACCTGCTAAAGTTATAATTCAGCAAGAAGAGGAAGAAGAGGAACAGGACGACCTAGATAATCTCCCTATTATGGCCAGAAGATCTGTTGTACCGGAAGTAACGGGACCAGAGGGCAGGGAGATGGTGCCAAATATACAAACGAGATTTCGTGAAGTAAAACAAGTCTGCGTACATTGCAGTGGATTCATTTGCTACGGAGAAAGTAGCATCACTCTGATCAACAGAGCTATTGACAATCATGCTCATGTTTGTCCGAAACTCCCCAAACAATAAATTCTTTTTTTTTGTTTTCTTGCTCCTTTTGAGCCCTTTACAATGAATCGTTTTCGTTGCCCCCTCCGAAAAAAAACCAAAAAAAATATAAAACTGTTCAGAAAAATTCAAAAAAAGTAAAAAAATGTTCAGAAAAATAATAAAAAAAATATAAAACAACAAAAACAATTTAAAAAAAAGTTCTTTTCAGAACTACCTCCCCGTTATTAAAAAATTGGTACAATATTTGCAACTGTGCCAACCTCTATTTCTCTTAGTTCGCTTCCCAGTTCGCTCCCCGGTACGCGAACCGGAAGCGAACCCACATTTTTTTTTTTTTAAAAAGAACAGTAAGTATAAGGGAAGGAAACAGACAGTTATGTTAAAAGAAAGACAGCTATAGGGGAGTAAACTAGAGATACTATTACCCGTAATCCACTGCTGATGATGTCACATATTACATCATTCATGACATGCTCAGTGACATCATCAGCAGAGGATTGCGGGTAACAGTATCCCTAGTTTATTCCCTATAGCTGTGTTTCTTTTAACATAACTGTCTGTTTCCTTCCCTTATACTTACTGTTCTTTTAAAAAAAATTTTTTTAGATCAGTCAGAAACAGTGAAAGTAATGAAATATAAAAGACTACGTAGAATATGAGCACTGTATGCAACAACTTTGACACTTACAGAAGCCTCACCTTCTCCATGCCTCCTACACAGTTCTACATGTACATCATAAATGCAAACAGAACAGAATTAATTATACATGTTAAATGGTTTATTTTTGCTGTTCTCAGAATGTATCAAATTTCACTAAAACAGTGACTTGAAGGTATTCATCATATAACAGCGGGGAAAAAAAACCACAATCAAAATGATTGTGTTTAAAAAACCCATACAACATTAGAAATCAGAATTCAGAACTCCTTAAAGTTAACTTACTTTCCATGACGGCCAAGGATGTCCTATGAACAGCTTACACTCTGTTGTGCTGTTATTACTTTCAACCCGCCACTTTCTGAAAGAAAACCTCCATCGTTTTCAAAAACATGTTACATACAATAAATGACTTCTTGCTCTCTACCACAAGATTCCACAAGGCCAAATCTTGTCAGAGCCATGTATAACTCTTGGATTTCTTGTTAGCCAATCCCGTCTTTTCGCATTTCCGCAACTTTCAGAATTAAAATGTTGAAGATCATTTACACAATCCTGGACTAGTAATATCTTCCCCTTCTTGCTCAATCATGTTCTACATTTCCTATCACACTGATACTGCTTACTATGAAGCAGACTTACACTACCTTTATGACTAGTACAATTATTTAATTCTCTACATCACTTTTAATCACAAAGCAATGTAAAACAGTAGACAGCATTGCAGACTTACATTCCCTCTACTCCATGTTTTGATTCGCTGCTTCAATTAGCTTATAAAAAGAAATAGTTTTTCTGAACTCATTCAAAGTGCACGTATTTCTCAATAACGTCCAGTGTTATGGTAAAAAGTTATGTCTCTGTACTACACTTATCTTCAAGGCCAAATAGTGTAGGAGCCATGAGAACTTCTTGAAATTCCTCAGAGCACATCCCGAGATTCTTTCCCTAAAATTTTGGTTTTAAAAACACCAGGTAAGAGTTTTTAAGGTCATATGGCAATTTCTTTTTTGAAAATTAAAACAGAATCATTGCAGAATGACCAGCCATTTCTACACTTTAAATAAGCTGTATAATGTCCTGATGTTATTGAAGAACCATCATGATATATAATTGCTACAGTTACAAAAGTCCTTCCTGATATTGACAACTGTGAAGCCACAAAATTTTTAATTAAAGTTGTCAATTTTGTTCCATCAGGCCTACATCGTTGGAACATTAAAATGACATACTGGCCATATGTTCGTATAAATAATGTGGACATCATTTCAGATTTACATTGCCTACACTCCATATTGTGATCAGCTGCTTTTACTAGCTTATTAAAAGAGACTGATTTACTGTCTGGCAAAGTTAAATATATAAATCTTTCTGAGTCTACACTAGTACTACTTGATACCCTACAGTTCTCGCAGTCATGCTGCCATTGATAAGAAAGCCCAAACAGATGATCTACATCTACACCTTCAGCATACAATACATCAAGCATATACATTAAAAACTCCTGACAATCTTGCTGACTATTTTGAGAGAATTGTGTTTGGCCTGAACATCTGTCTAACAGATTTCGAATTTCAGACACACTTTCTATGTTTGTTCTATCAGTGCTACATTTCTCTAACACAGAATTTAACAAACTGCAAAATCTTTGATCAGAATTGACCACAATCTCTTCTTTTACATTTTGTAGAGAAAACAAAACATTAACCACTACATTAGCATAGCAGTTGACACCAGAACTGTTTTCAAATTGAAAACCAACAACATCTTCAACAGAATCCTTTTTGTTTCTGCTTATAATTTCAGGTTCATCGACTTTTCGTCTTTTTGCTACAACCTCCCCAGTATTGGTCACATTTCTTCGTTTCCGGCCTACCACACGTTTCTCAAACAAAGGATACTGAGGCAAATGTGGCGCATACTCTCTTCTCAACCTATTGTATTCCTTAACACAATCTAGATCCGCACAAATGTTTGTGACATCACACTCAATCAAGTACAATCCCGATAAAGTCCTAACTCGTGACAATGCCACATATGCCATACCCTCCTTGAACACAGAACTGCCAATATTCACCAATGCACAGTCTACACTTAAACCTTGCGATTTATGGATTGTCACCGCATATGCCAAGCAAACAGGAAACTGCTTACGACGAACATATAAGTCTTTTACAAGCAAAAATCTAGCAGAACAACGAGCAATTAGCTGTACTTCCTCAATGCCATCAAATTTAATTTTTAAAAATTCAATTCCATCTCTATTTCTGTATTTCACAAAATCAACAACATTACCCATTGATCCATTTACCAGACCTCTTTCAACATGTAAATTCCTTCTTAAAATTATACGGCAGTTCAAGCACACATTCAGAGTCTTTTTAAAACCCGCAGTTTTAGATATACTCTTCTCTAATTAATCCAATTTTGTTTTCAGATTCTCAGACAAAATAATTGTTGATCCCATATGCTCTACTCTGTCAATAGCTTCCAATTTCACAATCTCTTGCTTTTCTAAATGCAACATTTTGTTGTTGAATTTGGCACATTCTGCAAGAGTTGGCATCAAACATATTCCAGATTTTTTCTCAGTAACTTTCTGAAAAATATTCTCAGGCAAAACATCTTCGTCTGGATATAAATTTGTCAGTAATCGTGCATGTAAAGCTTCTTTCCCATGCTCGGTCACTTTTCCAATTCTAACATCTTGTAGAATAGTCTTGTAAACTTCATCCTTTGCCTGACGCATATTTTCATGCAGTTCAGCATAATTGAAGTTTAACCATATATTGACGTTGCCAATACTCCCTAAGCACTTCCTGGTATCTTCATGCGTGAGCATTTTGAACACAGGTTGCCCTTTCACTGGTGTCAGCTGCAGAAGATCTCCGAAAACAATGATGTGTTTGCCACCAAATAACACATCATACTCTGTTTTGAGAACTTCTTGCATTCTCAAATGCACAAAGGCAATCATGACATTGGAAACCATGCTTACTTCGTCAATGATAAGAAGTTTCATTTTCCTCAAGACTCTTGAAACTTCAAAACAAGCATCTCCAGATAGCTTGTGATATTCTAATTTGTTGTCATGCTCCACTGGCAGCATCAGTAAACGATGTAAAGTAATCCCTTTAATGTTATGTGCTGCCAGTCCAGTTGGAGCGGTGACAACACAAGACAGCGATGACTCTGTCCTTTCCTGCAAATAACATGAAATTGCTTTAATAAGGAAACTTTTTCCAGTTCCCGCTTCTCCAGTCACGTACAGTCGGACAGGCTTCAACGACGTACATGAGCACTCTTTCTTGTCATGACTTAATCCATGATCAATTTGCATGGTAAGTTCGTCATATATTTTCCTCTGCTCAACGTTGAGTTGTCTTTCCAACTCTTCTAAGTTAACCACATCCTCCTGAGCATGTGCCATGGCTCTTTCCACTTCATTCATAGCAGTGGCAGCTTCATTTTCGATAAGAGGTCCTCCTAGTGGATCCTGACTCAATGAAGCAGAACTCTGACTGTCCTGAGAACTGTCTCTGGCAATCTCGGCTGCAATCGTTGCTTCCTGCTCAATTTCCACATTCAACATTTCTACATATTTGGGAAAAGCAGGACATTCTATGGTCTCCTTGGCAGCATTGAATGAGTCTTCGTAACAAAGGAAATCTCCAAGCAGTTCCTCTTCTGCACGCCAAGGCTTAAAAAGTTGCAAAAGTGCTAAATAGAAAAACTCCTTTTTTTCAGGAGATTCGCCACTCAATTTTCGATGGTTTATCAAGTGGCATTTTCTTTGCTTGACCAGACATCCCTCACTTCCTATTACAGCATACACTCCTTTCTCAGTATCTTCTTTGATGTTCCTCTTGAATATGTAATTTTGCAGAACCTCATACAGACAAACATTCTCGAGGTGACTGCTTCGATTTGGATAATATGTATCCAACATGTTGCTCTTCAAAATGTCGGTACTGTTTGGCTCCTTTTCCGCCAAATACTCAATTTCCCGCACAGGTTTCAGAACTCGATTACGCGTTGCAGCAAGACCAACACTCGCCCAAACGATACTCCTGGACTTGGCATAGAGACTTGCTGAAGACAACCGGTCAGAACATTCGTAAGCTCCGATTTCTCGATGCGACAACATCTTCAGACTGAAACTGTACAACTTCTTGCTGAGGCTCTTTTCATGGGAAATGTCCTCCCACATATCCTTCAATTCTGTCTTCTCTTTTTTGGTGATGTAAGATGTCACATACCGAGCCACAGCCATACAGTTATCAGCCACAAACTGTATATCCATGTTAGCATTCCACATGGACAAAATCACCGGGTTGTAGTCGTTGATGTACTTAGACTCTTCGTTCCTCTTCAAATTGTATGTGTTTTTAGGTGATTTCTTCATCACATTATGTCGCAGCGAAGACATCAAACTGTTCACTCTTCCTTTAGAAATCACCGATCGTGGAAAGCCGAAACGACATTTGGTGTAGAACTTGTCTTTGTTCCGGAATTTACGACGACAGTACTTTCCACATCGATGGCTTTGGAAACGTAGAACTTTTTCTCTTAGGCTTTTTTTCTCCTTTGCGTTTGGAACAGCACACGTAGAATACTGTTCTATGAAACTCATCACTGAGTCGTCTGCATCCGTTCCAAATTTAGGTGCATCCTTGATCCACAGCAACATATGTATATGAGGAGCACCTCTTGCTTGGTACTCCTTCCTCCAGAAGAAATCCAACACCTCTCCAAGAGGTGGATTCTTCTTATTCATGATGAAAGACATCATACCTTCAAATCTATGATTGAAGTACCTACATACATTGACTGGATCCAAAGAGCACAGTTCTCCGGGTGTCTTGAATTCGATGTTTTCTACGTTAGCATTTGCCTCTCGTAGAAATTCAAGTAAGTCTTCCCAGCCATACTCAGCACAGCTCAAAGTGAGGAACCATGTGGGAGTTCCTAAGTTCCTCAGCATACATTTTAAATCACCATGACGACGGTACCAGTACTCATTAGTACCACGCTGACACGCCATGAGATTAATCAGGTGAGAATCCAAAATACTGTCTTGGACATTGACTTTATCCATAAAGTCACTTGCCGAGATGTTTTGCATGTGTATACCACTTTTCAAGATGTGGTTCACTGCATATGACAGTCCAGACAGATCGCTTTCAAACAGGAGATGAAACAAATAAGGAATGCATTGTCGAAACCTAGGATCTCCTGCATACAATCGCAAAGTCCGGTATTCAGAAGCAGGAATTTGATGAGGTCGCTCATCATATCTTCCTCCCTGACCTGTTGGAAAAAGCTGTGGGAAACACCGAGCTTCCAAACTTTCCTCCCAAACACTAATGGGACTCCCTTTCGCTTGTTTCATTTGAAACAACTCAATAGCATTCCCCATGACTTCCTTGGAATGCAAAGGATGAACACTATAATGTTCATATATTTCTTCACTAGTACAGGGTTCTACTTTCTCAATTTGACCAGCACACAAATCGCTATCCTCTTCCTCACTTACTTCCTCTTCTGCAACATATACATTTTTATAGTATTTATTATATTTTTTCAAATACAATGTTGCCCTTTTGACTTTCCTAACATCTACTAAATCTTGCCATATTTTCTTATTCTTTGTCGGAACCCCATTAACTAAGATAACAAGAGGTTCCTCTTCCACTTTTTCTACTCCAATTGTGTTAATGTTTTTCTTCAAATCTAGAGGCAAATAAACAACTCTTCCCTTTAATCCTCTCTGTAAATCTGATGGAGGCAATTTCCCTGTCTTTGGCTCCATTCTTACAATAGCCTGAAAGGGATGGATACTTTGAATCAAAATAGATTCATAAGTATTTAAATCCTTCAATTCAGAAGGAATCTCAACCAATTCCAGATTATTATGAACTGCTCTAGCAGGCATCTGGTTTTGATTTAATTTGTTACAACAATAAGTACACACACGTTGATCCAATCCCAAATCAAAACAATTTTCTACCATCAAGTATGTTGTAAAATCCTTCCATTCACTATTATTTTCCCTTTCACTTTTTCCATATAAATCCACTAACTTAGTCTGATTCTTATAATAAGTGCGTCGACAACACACACAAGTGAAATTTGGCCTCTCACTTGATTTCACCTCAAACGTCGCAATTTCCCTCTGGAAATTATCTGTACTGGAAACCTGTACACTATCTTCCACATTACTCTCTTCTTCTTGGTCAATTTCAACATTCTCCTCTTTACTTCCAAAGTAACAAAACTCAATTTCTTCACATATATTCTTCACATCTATTTCAGAACCATGCAAAAGAGCAGTGCATAATTGTTTAAGCATAATTGCTGGACTCTTAGCATAATACAACATTCTAACTAATTTCCTCACTTTATTATGATGCACTGCTAGCATCCTGAAATGATGAAAAACACTCTGGCATACTCTCCTGGAAAGACAAGCCAGTGAATGACCATGCAAACCTATCACTTCTCTCACTCTGCAAGGATCTAATTCTTGCAACAACTTCATTTTCTGCTTCAAACTTTTCTTACTAAATGACCGTATAAAATCACAAAGCAAATTGATGGAATCCTGTCGTACACTGCAAATACTACTACACTTCCAGGTGTACACAGGACCCTTAGGACGTCTCCCTAAAACCTCATTACCTAACACCTCTTCTATCTCTGTTCTCACAAGTTTTTCTTTTTCAACTGGACAACCATCTTTCACTTCATAAGCTCGACCACTGGTGTCAACTGCATGCACCAAATCATTATCCTGGAAATAACTCTCCTCATTAAAAAATGCCTCAGAGCTTGAACTATGCATCCATTCTCCAGAAAAAACTTCACAAAAATTACTACGATTAACTATTCTCTTCCATCTACTATTTCTTTTGAAATCATAAATTACCTTGTTTAGCTTCCTAATTCTATTGATTGTCAAAATAAATAACTTACGTTTAATTTCAAATGCCTGATCAATAACTTTCTCAACTATTTTTTTTCTCTTATAAAAAACCACTTTCTGCTGACCTTTCTTAATATTTTTTAACAAATTCCCAATTATCCTGTTGCGGAACATTCGTTTACGAATATCCCTAAACTGTTGTTTCCTTCTACTTTCATGCATAGAGTTATCTCTTACTCTAGCAGTAACATTTCTCATTGGCCTTTCCTTACCATTTGAATTCTTTCTCCTTTTCTGGACTGAAACATTTTCTGTAGTAATATTTTTTTTACTACACATATTTCTTATGACTGTTTTTCGACTCTTACCCGGTGCTTTCTTGGTGACTTGACAAATCTTTTTGTTAGAGGACTGCTGCATTATTCCATGGTCCTGCTGTCTTTGACGTTTTGCAGCCTTTCTTACTCTTTCTTTGCTAGGCATCCTAAAATCTTGAAATAATCTGCAGTTGAATCTGTGGTAAAATATAATAAAAAATGTTATTAACCACTATTACCCAACAGTAAATTAATAACAGTCATCAAAAACTTAACACACTACTTAAGTATATAATATACTGAAGCCTATCTCCAATTTTTCACTGAACAGGACTCATCTCTTCTTAACCTTGGATAAACCTCACCTACTCTGTGTCCCCTGCACATAATTAAATGTAAAGGGGCAGATTTATATTAACTAGCACATCCCCAGGGATGCACCAGTTAACGTGCACCGCTGCTCTGCCACCCACGGTGTGCCGCATTTACAATCAGATAGGACAAAGCTACATCAAAACCCTGCGCCTGCTTGAAGCAGGCATAGATCTTGACGCAGGTAGGCTGAAAGCTAAAGCAACAACTAAGTGTCGTGTGCAGAAGTTACAAAAAAGGAAAAATGGCGTTTAAACCAGTAATGAGACCATGCTAACGTAATACAGAGTAAAAATATCCAGGATCTACATCAGTTTGGGGTTCACGAACCTGGCAGGTACAAGGCACTGAGGCTTTCCACCGTGCATGTCTCATCCCAAAACATATGTTGTTTGTGAATGAAACAATTTCCCAGACCAAATGCTTTGGATTGGCTACTTCTAAAAAATTAAACACCCCTACTATCCCGGAGTTAGAGGAATATGATGGTTGGAGTAATTTTACTCGTTGTCTATTAAAGATTTACAGGCCCTACTCCGTAATTCTTCCTTTAACATTTCCAGTATAAATCCAAAAGGTTGACTGCTTTGGCAACGTGCCTTATCCACGGTTTAATAACGCTGCCTTTTGCTTTATATAAGTTTTCAAATTGTATGAAATATATACCAATAGGTCGTTATTAACCTTTAGGTAGTGGTTTTCTTCATGAAGTCTGGTCGCTTCCATACACATACAGATTTTCAAAGATGATCAAGAACTTTATCTGAATGGAGAGGAATGCACTGAGACGCCAGATCATTCACTAATGTGTAGGCACATACAGTTACACGGTTCATGCAACAAACACCGACCAAATATGGCTTGCGTGTTGCAAGGCACACCAGTTCCTGCTATCATCCCCACGTTCAAGTTCTTGGAAAATGGTAGTTATTTGATGCTCAATAATGAAGATTGTTCTGGGTTAATTAAAAGTATTCATTTTATCGTAACAGTAAATGAACGGGTTATTTGCTGCAGAAATGTTCTATTTCCTCCCACACATGAACATAGGGAGTTTTCAATCTGGCCACAAATACCAACCTTGGCAGCACATTTCAACGGCATGGCAAGAATAAGAGCTATTTTGTCTCAGAGAGAGGTGGCCTTGAGTTCGGCCCGTGAAACTTTCGTGCTTCACATAGCGAACACCCGTACAGAGGTGCAGACCCTTTTAAATACAGATTCGCCTTTCCATTTCAGCAAGATGGTTCGGACTATCTCTAACGCGTCCTCCACAAAGGGCCTGGCGCACTTTTTTAAAATTGTTACCAGTGGTCTCGTGACTTCATTTGAGAAAATCTTTGGAGTCATCCCTGCTTTCTTACATTCTATTTTTTCCACTCTGCTTCGTGGATTCCCATTTTTACTTGCATTACCAGCGGACGCTCTTGTGCTTTTTTACATTTTTAAATATGGATGTCCCTCCTGTGCAAGCTCCCGCCCTGCAGCTGCTGACACTGTTCCGCAATCGCATGCTAGAATATTATGGCACAATGCCGTTGGCGATATTAAGCACGGCATATGGATTATCTTTTCTATGCTGATGTGATTCCTTCAAATCTAAGACACTAAAGTATCGGCACGCCCTAAACCAACACAAAGAGACCTTCTTAGCAAATAATATATTATGTGTATTAGGGAGGGTGAGATATAAGCAGCCGCGGGCCGTGGAGGGAGTTACGGTGGGGCAGGGATGCGGGGAGGGGGAGGGGCAGGGTGGAGCCCTCTCCACCCTGCCCCTCCCCCTCCCCGCCTCCCTGCCCACCGTAACTCCCTCCACGGCCCGCGGCTGCTTATAAGTGTTGCTAACTCTTATTCATTTACAGCATGTTAACATACTGTCACCATTCGCTTTTTATGTACTATTGACTATGCTGGTAATTTTGCTACTGATAATATGTGTACTTGTATAATCTAAGATACTACGCCTGAGAAGACGGCATTAGTAAATAAACATTTCAAATACACATGTGTTCTTCTTAACTCCATGTTCTCGTTTCTAAGAAATATATAACGACCGACTGTTCATGAGTTCCACGTATCCTGAGGTACTATAAGTTCATATTCTGGATTGTCTAAACATTGAGAGTTTGTTATATCCAATGTGACACTGTACCTAGCTTGCTAAGGGGTTTTGATTACTAAGGTGAGTTTTGGGACACCCTAATTCGCCGAGGTTCCAATCCTCTGTCCACAGTTCTGTGTCAGAACAGAAACCCTGCGACAGGGGCACCCCTCAACCTTACTGGAGCTTCATCACACTTGCGATACAACTCCAGCAATGCGCCAACTTTACGGCACAAATACGTCACGCATCTGTGCTGTTTTTGCCCCATGATGCGCCGCATTGTAAATGCAGCACACCATAGGTGACGGAACAGCGGCACAGAATGACTAACACATCCCTGGTGATGCGCCAGTCATCATAAATCTATCCCTATGCTTCTTATCTTGTTAGAGATAAACCGCCATATGTATCATCAAAGTTTTTTGCATTTCCTAAATAGCGAACTTTAAGGAATAAATAGCGATTCTTTACCATTCCTAGTTTGCGATGACCTATTTGCTAATTACAAATTACCCATTCATTTCCATGCAGCAGGAGGCCCATAGGAATGAAGGTGCAATTTGCGATTAGCAATTACCTCATCGCAAATTACGAATTTTTCCGACGGTGCAGGGGTGTCTCAAGAACACCCTGCTGCACCCCTGAAAAAGACATTTGGGGTCATATGGCGCACATAAATTTTGAAAACATTCCAAAAACGATTTTCAACTCATAATTTGAAAACACTGCACATGGGGAAATGACTTAAAATGTCCTTAAGACACATAAAAGCATTTTTTGATTGCCTTTGCAGCATGTTTCAGTCACCTTTAACATGCCTATGTAACGGAAACATTCAAAATCTAAATTTGCCATGCACAGGTGGGAGCATATTTACAAGCAATTCGCTCCACAGACAAACTTCTTACATTGAAATGGGAAAAATAACATCAGAGACTCTCAATTACCTTATAAAGAAGCAGACACCATTATGTCCTTCTCATCAATATTAAAACCATTGCTTTTTCTCAAAAACGATTTACAAGTCATAATTTGAAAACACTCCACAGCTCCTATGCACATAAAAGCCCTGTCAGTACTAATACTTCACATTTTCTCCAATTACAATTTCTCAAAGAAACAAAATCTATTTGTGAAACACTTGAGACAAAGCAACATTTGAAAAACACAACTTTCTTCATAATTTTCTCCTTAAAGCACACTATTTTCTATCTAAATTAAAGAAATCTTTTCTCACCTTAGCAAATACTTTGAGTTTCAAAACAGTCTCAGAAACACACCAATTTGTCTTCAGCAGAGCAAAGGGTATGCACTCCAGAGTCTGCAGCTATCAAAAGCACAGAAATGCTGTAATTCCTCACACATATCTCTCATGTCACCCAATCAAAACTCTTCCCTCACTTTTTTTCAAAGCAAAACCCTTCCCCCTCTGCCCCCTCTCTGCTTTTTCTGCATAGCAACCACCTCTTGCAAGACCTCTCACACAACAATGTTGCAATTGAACTCTGAACTCTCAGTGCACCTGCATATCCAGAGCATTCTTTCATTTAATGATTTTTTCTTCGCCACTCAAAATACATCTTTCAACGAACTCATCCATGCACACTAACTTTCTGTTTTCAGCAATCAAAATCCACCAATCACTCTTACTGCTTCATTAACACAGAAACTCCTCAGTTTTTTTCATTTTACACTCTCATTTTTTCAACTGCCATTTCATTGCCACACTTCATCTGACTGCAGCAGAACCTTCTCTCACCATGTTTTCTGTCTGGATTGTTGGACATAGTTACATCTATTGGGCTCAAACGTACGCTGAAAACAGGAATTTACCTAACCTCAATTTACAAGATGTGGAAATTAAGTGGTTTGGCCACAGAGGATTAAAATGTCACCAATTGATACCATTGGTGAAAACCTTTATGCATTTGCCAAAACCTGACCTGTTAATTGTGCACTGTGGAGGTAATGATTTGGGCACTTTGACTGGGGTAGGTCTGGAAATGCTTTTAAAGGACACCTTTGAGCAATTGATGATGGCACTTTTTCCTCAGACTGCCTTGGTATATTCAAATATATGCCAAAGACAGAAATGGAGGTGGTCGAACCAATTTTGTCCACAAATTGAGAAATCGAGGAAGCATGTAAACAAATCTGTTTCAGCTTACATGAGAGACCATGGAATGGGCTCCCTGTACAACAATAACTTGCGTTACTACATGCAAGATATCTACAGAGGAGATGGAGTTCACTTCTCAGATGAGGGCAACAGAGTTTTCACTCTGAATTTAAGAATGTGCATTGGTACCTACTTATAAGTACCTAAAATGTACCATAAACCCAAAAGCTCTTCTCAGAGCTACCCTACATCTGATCACTCACAATTATTATTTTACTCTAACTTTTTTCACTAATTTTCAAGAAAGTACGCTCCCCAGAACGCTTCCCGGTTCGCGAACCGGGCGCACTCCACGCAAAAAAACTAAAAAAACTGTATATTTTTTTTTGCCCTGCGAGACCTTTTCAAAGCCTCCACATCAAACCTAGGGGGTCAGGGACGATCTACTATGCCCCCTTATGGTCATTTGCCCCTTCGCTTTGGCCTCCTCTTGTCTCTCGATCCTACCGAGAGACAAGATGGCGGCCGCTACGGACTGTTTGGAATGTTTACAGACGCCGAAAAACCAATCAGCTTCGCAAACCTCCGTAACGCGAAAAGTACGCGAAGCGGAGCGCTGTTACAGATATATATCTTTTTTTGAACGTTAATTTCTCAAAATCCACTGGAGCACATATATTGAGACCTAGCAAAGGCACATCGGGCTACCAGTCCTACAATTTTGCCAAGTTTCGTGCAAATCCATTCAGCCGTTCGATTATTATTATTTTATTTTTTTTTGCCCCGCGGGGCCCTTTTAAAACCTCCACATCAAACCTAGGGGGTCAGCGAGGATCTACTATTCCCCCTTATGGTCATTTGCCCCTTCGCTTTCGCCTCCTCTTGTCTCTCGATCCTACCGAGAGACAAGATGGCGGCCGCTACGGACTGTTTGGAATGTTGACAGACGCCGGAGAACCAATCAGCTTCGCTTCACAAAGCTCCGTTGCGCGAAAAGTACGCGTCCTGGGACGCTGCCCGGTCCGCTGTTACAGATATATATCTTTTTTTAAACGTTAATTTCTCAAAATCCACTGGAGCACATATATTGAGACCTACAAAAGGCACATCGGGCTACCAGTCCCTACAATTTTGCCAAGTTTCGTGCAAATCCATTCAGCCGTTCGGGCTAAAAGTGAGGCCAACCGCCCTATGGAAATGAACATGGGAAAAACGCGTTTTGGGACCCCCTTTTTCTCGGCCCCCCCTTGACGAACCCCCCCAAAATTTTCAGGGGCTGCTCAGAAACAAAATGTGCCATTTTCCTGAAAATTTCAGCCAATTCCGTCCACAAACGCCAAAGTTATTAGGCATAGAATTTTCAAAAATCCCATAGAGAAAAAATCCTAACTATATATACCTACTGGCGACCGCCAGTAGGTAATATATATATATATATATATATATATATATATATATATATATATATATATATATATATAAACAATATATATATATACATTGCGCTCAAAGTTTCCCTTTTGTTCCTCAGGGAAAATAGCAGCACTCAAGAGGATACGGGTGTCCACATATTTTATTTCATGCAGGAGCTACACAGACGCTTTTCGGCGTGCTGCCTTCGTCAGTGTGTAAAACATTAGATGTCCGGCATGTTAATAAAGTTTTTTCTACATCACAATTTAGCATGGACATAAACATAGGACATTAACCCCTCTAAGACGCTGTGGGCGCCATCTTGCAGCGGTGTTGTTACACAGTTTCTTATCAGTGCATAGGCTATACAGCACTTATCGTGCCTACAAATAGGTGGCAGTTCCGCGTCAAAGGGTATAGTTATATCATAATGCAATGCAATAACATTCTTATTCAGCCGTGGATCGGCTTATGTCCCATGTTCAACCATAGCCAATGTAAATATGACTTCAATATACACTGAGACAGACATTTTTTTTTCCAGATCAAAAAAGTACAGATCAAAAGATCAAAATCCACAAAAGTTCAATTAGTGCTAATCGTGGCTAAGATAGCATTTGCCCTCTAATACATATTCTAATCAAGAAAACATGAAATTTCTCAAGAAAACTAAAGTGGAACTTCAAAGAATCAGCTTGGCTGGAGGCAACCAGCAGAATCACAGCAAATTACTCCTATTCACATTAATTCATACAGTGTTAGGTGATTCATGTCCAAAGAACTCTCCAGGTTCCCAAAAACAAATCAGCAATTGTGTATCTCATTATTCTCAATTATACTAGTATATACATGTTCAAGGATTCATGTGTCTACCACTAGGCACAATACATATTCACAATTTGAGCGAATTTAACAGTTCGCATCTATCACAGTCCAACATTATTTGCCCAAATGGAAAGCCATTTCTTCCCCACTATTTAGACCCCGAGGGTGTTTAGTAGATAGGTCGATGATATACCTTGACTCTAATCTTCGTAGTCGTCTCAGTCTATCTTCCCCCCTTACACTCGGTTGGATAGTGTCTAGACCGAAGTACTGTAATTAGTTTCGATCTTTGCTGTGTGCCTCTGCGAAATGTCGGGCCACCGGATACGATGGATCTGCCTTGTCGATGGCCCTCAGATGTTCTAAAATTCGCAGTTTCAGCTGGTTGATAGTACTGCCGATGTAGCGAAGGCCACATGGGCACACCAAACAGTAAATTGCAAAGGGGGTGCTACAGGTGATGAACTTCTTTATGTACATCGTTCTACCTGTGTCCGGTATGTCATATGACAGGACTCGCTTGCTACCCGAGCAGGCTTTACATCGCCCGCAGGGATAAAAGCCCTTCATTTCTCTAAGTGTGTTATTTCTTGGTGTTGGTTTCTCAAGATGGCTGGTAACTACTAGGTCCCCCAGTGATCTGGCTTTACTAAATGTCACCAGTGGGTGCGCAGGCAGATCTTCGCTGAGCACACTGTCCGTTTGGAGAATGTGCCAGTTTTTCTGTAAAATGGCTCTCAAATCTTTTGCTCCAGAGGAGAAGGGAGTTATCATTCTGAATTTCCCTTCACCTATTGCTCTGTTTTTCCCTCGTTCTCCCTTAGAAGACCTAGATGTTAACAATGTACTTCTAGGGATCAGTCTCACCCTCCTTAGTGTATCTTGCAACAACACTTCGCCATATCCTCTCGCTGTAAACCTAGTCAGGCATTCTGCAGCTGCCGCTTCAAAGTCTTGATCTCTTGAGCTATTCCTACGGAGCCTTAATAGCTCTCCATACGGAATGCTCCTGACTTGCTGGGGTGGGTGGCTGCTGCTGGCAAAAAGGGTAGAGTTGCCTGCAGTTTCTTTCCTATAGAGAGAAGTGTGTAGCTTGCCCCCTTCCACGAACACCCTCAGGTCCAAGTACTCCGCTGCCACCGGACTAATTGTACCTGAGAAATGTAAGTTGTACTCGTTGTCATTGAGTAGCTTAATGTAGGCTTCTGCTGTATCTTTAGAGCCTCGCCATATGATGAAAAGATCATCAATATAGCAATGCCAGCATATTGTTTCCCCTCTCTCCTGCCCCACCAAGCAGCTCCTGGGCACCTGCTCCTCCTACCAGCCCACGAACAAGTTCGCGTAGCTGGGAGCGAAGCAGGTGCCCATCGCCGTCCCAGACACTTGTTTGTATAGTTGTTCTCCAAACAAGAAGATATTGTTGTTGAGACAAAATTTTACGAATTCCAAAATCATGATGTTGTGTTTTGCAAATCTCATTTGGTGAAGATTTAGATAGTGTTTCAACGCTTCTAGGCCGTGACCATGCTCTATGTTCGTATAAAGGCTGGTAATGTCCAATATTATTAAAAGGTAGTCTGGTCTCCATCTTATGTCTTGAATTTTATTCAAAAAATCCTTAGTGTCTTGGACATAAGATTTTAAGTTCATCACTAGAGGAAATAGGATGTTGTCTATTAATCAGGACATGTTCTCTGTAAGACTACCTATAGATGAAACGATAGGACGGCCTGGACGATGCTTGCTGTCTTTATGGAATTTTGGAAGGTGGTAAAAAGTCGGGGTCAGAGGTTGGATGTTTCGTAAGAATAAGTATTCCTCTTTGCTAAGCATTTGGACATCGTACCATCTCCGTATCAGGATGTCATAGTCTAAAATGCTTTGTTGATAGAGGTCATTGCTGCATTTGATAAAAAATTTGTCATCCGACAATTGTCTTAATGCTTCACCCCTGTAATATTCCCTACTCATCAATACCACGTTACCTCCTTTATCCGAGGGTTTTACTATGACATTTTTGTCATTCATTAGATCTTGTAGAGCCAGTTTCTGTTGTCCGGTGATATTGCTTTGTATCTGGTGATTAGCTCTTCTGTATTTCATGAGGTCATTGTTCATAGCTTCAACAAAAACATCCACAGCGTCCCATGGGGCTTGTGGGACAAATACCGAAGTTGGTTTATAACCACTTTCCTCCCTTTCTTGCTCTATCCCCTGGAGTTCCGCTCGTTGAGCTAGATCCAACGTTTCAATTTGGAGAGACTGTTCAGTTCTTAAATCTTCGAGAGTCTCAAGTGCTAGAATATCCTTGCCTGTTAGTGTGTCCATCGCAGTTATTCTAGAGCCTTTGCTTTCTTGATCTTTCAGATGTGGTTGAAGTTTAAAGTATTTGTGGAGTTTTAATTTTCTCGTGAAGTGGAACAAGTCAATGCGTGTCTGCGTGTACTCCAGAGTGTTATTCGGGCAAAATGTTAGGCCCAGACTCAATAGATCAATTTCACAATCCGTCAGGAATCTTTCCGTTAGGTTGACCACCGTTAGACTAGTCGTCTCTGCGGTGTCATCAGGCATTATTTCTTCTTGGTGTAGGTTCGGTTGGCCCAGTTCGAGGACTTTGCTCTTCCTCTGCCTCCTCTTGCCGCCCCCGACCTCCTTGTCCTCCTTGTGCTCCTGGTACTTCTGTTTGTGTTGTATCTGGGGGTTTGTTTTTCCCTCCCGTAGCCATGATTTCTTGATGACTTCGAACTCCTTGTGAAAACAGGTTCGTCTGGTGTTAGAAGTGGCACCAACGCCTCTTCTCCGAGTGCTATCGGGGTTGCCAGGCTCCCCTTGATCGTCACTGGATTCACACACACACACATATATATATATATTCACTGAAAAAACCATAGGTTATAGACCATATATAGTTAGGAATTAGCATTTACAAAACCTTGAAAATTCACTGAAAAAACCATAGGTTATAGACCATATATAGTTAGGAATTAGCATTTAAAAAACCTTATTTTACTCACACAAAACCATTGAAATTCCATATATAGTTAGTTGCACTAACTATATATCGCGCACCCGCAATCCACTGCTGATGATGTCACATATTACATCATTCATGACATGGTCAGTGACATCACTGATGACATCACTGATGACATCTCAAATGACATCACTGATGACATCATCCAGTGACTGTGTGTTTCTGTAAAGTTTAAATATGTTTTACATATTGAAGAATGAGTAGATGTAGAAGTGTCTGGATGAAGGATTTAGTAGGTGCGTGACTGACTGTATGAGTGAGTGATTAAATGTGTCTCACTGAGTGCATGGGTTAGTGACTAAACTGTCTTAATTTGTGCATCATTATGTCTGTTGTTCTGTAAACTGCTGCATGTGTTGATCAGTAGCTATATGAGTAACTATATGGGTTATTGATTGATTGCCCAAGTATTTGTATGGGAGACTGAGTGTGTGTGTGGCTGGCTGGGAGGTGTGTGACTCTGTGCAGATCAATGTGTACTTGTATCAATGATTGTATAAGAGAGTAATTATGTGTTAGTATATGTTTCAAAATGTAAGGTGCTCTATGTTTAACTGTATAGATTAGAAAATGGAAGTGTGATTGATTCTTTACAGGACTGACTAGGTGTGTGAGTAACTCCATGGATGAGTGACAGAGTGTGAGAGTCTGTATAGGTGTATGAGTGCATATGATAGTGTTGTAAAGATGAGTGATTGTATGTATGAATGATTGTATGGGTAAATGAGTGAATGTGTGTGTAAACATAGGAATCACTGAGTGCGTATGTAGTAACTAGTATTGGTGTGTCAATGGTTTCAAAAATTATACTCTGTATTTAACACTGGGTGTAACAGAGGTTATATTAAAGTGTGAGGAGATGCATTGTATTGTCACATGAATGATATCATCAGTGATGTGGTCATTGATGTCAAATGAGATGTCATCAGTGATGTCATCAGTGATGTCATTTGAGATGTCATCAGTGATGTCATCAGTGATGTCACTGACCATGTCATGAATGATGTAATATGTGACATCATCAGCAGTGGATTGCGGGTGCGCGATATATAGTTAGTGCAACTAACTATATATGGAATTTCAATGGTTTTGTGTGAGTAAAATAAGGTTTTTTAAATGCTAATTCCTAACTATATATGGTCTATAACCTATGGTTTTTTCAGTGAATTTTCAAGGTTTTGTAAATGCTAATTCCTAACTATATATGGTCTATAACCTATGGTTTTTTCAGTGAATTTTCAAGGTTTTGTAAATGCTAATTCCTAACTATATATGGTCTATAACCTATGGTTTTTTCAGTGAATTTCAATGGTTTTTTAATAGCAAATATCATAAGCTGTCGAATGTCAAGTACGTGGTAAGTAAAAACATTTTCGTGTTTATGCACACTGATCTGCTTTGAATGCTACCCCCCACCCCTCATTTCTATTAGGAGTACTCTCTCTTTGCAGATAGTGAAGGGTAGTTAACGCAGCCCTTTGCCCCCTTTGTAATCCGTCGTGCCTGCTTCTCTCTCCATTTGATTGATTGTTCTCTTTGGTTCATTCTCTATTTACAAACAAGCACAGAGTCAAAATACTCTGTTTAGTCTTTGCAGATAGCGAAAAACCGTGTAAAAAAACAAAAGGAATCGAGCAAAATCAGTAGGCCACTAATGGGATCTCTTTTTGACCTCGCTAAAATAGAAACATTAGGAACAACCTGTTGAAAATAGCAATGCGTATGTACATAAGCGGCGTTCATTTGTGTTCACAGTAACCCTTGTTGATTGTTTGAATCGAGCATTGAATTGTTCGAAGTTGGTTCTCTTAAGGATCTTCTCTGCCTGCAAACGAGGAAGAATAGGAATATTCTCTCTCCCTTTGCAGATAGTGAAGGGTAGGTAACGCAAGCCTTTAACACGTCGTACCTATTTCATTCCTCATTGATTGATTGATTGATGCACCTGTTTCACCCGGACCATTTACTAGACATACGTCATCTGGCCCGACCAGAGAGCACCCCTAGTGAAAAAGACATATGCAATAATAACGAAGTGATCACTGTATCCTGTTAACAGAAACTTTAGCATGAAACAACCTGGAAAGAAAAGAATAGGAAATCGAAAATCAGTAGGCCACTGATGAACATGAACTTTTATTAAACAACGAACAAAGAAACGATAACATAACGTAATGATAAAACCTATTAATGTCCTAGAAACAAGAAAACGTTAGAAATATGCCAGTGGTGAGAGACCAGAAAAACAGTAAGAGAAACCAAATCACCCCTCGCTGTCCCACCGCCTGCCACGCCCAAAAAATCGATAGACTAGGGAAAATGCAAGTCAGTAGAACATCCGCCCCCACTCTGGAAACTTCCAAGGTGGGGCAGGGTTCCGGCTACGCCCAGCCGGGAGCAGCCCATATAAAGCAGGTCCTGCTGCCACGCCTCGGCCAGGAGATCCTAACGTAGGGTGTAGCCGGAGGAGAGGCCGAGACCAGCGGGACCCGGCCAGGGGATTGCCTTTACAACGCTGAACAGTTGCAGGGGGGGGGGAATGTCTCCTCGACCCTCCCCTCTCTCTCCCAGTCCGGCCGCGGTGGCCCTTGAGAGTTGCAGGTAGTCCCGCCACATGCTCTTCCGGTCCGGCCACCAACGGTCGGGGGGCCGAGGCCGACGGGATCCGGCTGCAGCCAATAAACCAAGAAACCCGTTAATGGGGCCAGAGCCAGGGGCGTCCGGCCGACATCTACCGGAAGCCCGGCCCGAAGACGGACGGGACACTTCTTCTTTCTTGAAAAATGGCTGCGACAACACTGGGGGGGGGATGTCTTGCACATGCCTCCGACCCCCCCCCCCTCGTCCTCATCGCCTGGTCCGGCCATAACAAATCTCAAGCGAGACGCCGTGGGATGCACTGGCAGGGAGAGACGGTGCGAACAGGCCTCTCCCGCCTCCCCAGGTGGAGGCTTCCCAGCTGCACCCTCAGCGCTCCAGGCGCCCGGAAAAGGGTTCTTCCACTGTGGCTATGCTGCAACGTCTCGCCCGGCAGGGTGGAGCCCGTCCGCTCATTTGACCCCGCGATCGCCAGTAGCTACCGAACTCTCAAAATGGCGGTCGACCTGGCAAGAGCGGGCCCAGCATAAAGAAATGGCCCGGTCACTGGTTGACTCCACCACCGTAGTCCTCCACGACCTTGAAGATTCTAGAGGAGCCGCGGGAGTCTCCGACCCCCGATGGGGAATGACTGCCATGATCACCCGTGGAGTGACGAAACTGTATCCGCGGGACGTCGGCGCCAGCCTCACTTTGAATTACTAGAATCCTGCAGACCTCACTTCCGGTGAAAGCACAGTGTGACCCGGTAGGAAAAATTGTTGCACCCCCTCCCCTTTTTGACTGATAGTTCAAACCACCGATCCTTTCCTTTGCCCTTTTAACGGAACTTTGGACTGCCTCCCCCTCTTTTACATTTTCTAGAGAAAACAAAACATTAACCACTACAATAGCATAGCAGTTGACACCAGAACTGTTTTCAAATTGAAAACCAACAACATCTTCAACAGAATCCTTTTTGTTTCTGCTGTGACCCTGCTACAGCACAGCCATTGTCCCCAGCAGTAATTCTGCAATGCCGCTAAGAATAGCTGTGGTGCCTACTGGACTCACTCACCCCCGCGGCGCCCCACGCCGTTATTTGCTGGGCGGCAACTTGCTAGACATCACTTTCGTGCCATCTAGATTTCAGCGCGTTCTGCTGCCTTGGAACTATTCGCACAACAGACCGCTACTGACAAGAATATTTCATTATTGGTGCTGTCAATTTCAATAAATCTATTGGATAATTCAAAAGAAATTGCCACGGTCTCTTCGTTGTTTAAATGTTTTTACTGTTTTTGTTTTCTTGTATATATTTATATGTTATTAAAGTTTTATATTCCTACTACTTTGTTGGAGTGCTATATATTTTTAATGTGACACATAATTGTAAAAACTTTGATGTACAAAGAGTCATTCCTGGAATCTTCCGCTTCAGGCTCTGTCCCCTCCCCAATCACAATACAGGATAGTTTTCAGATAGTAGGAACACGTGTGGTGTGACGGATCTCATCGGGTGTGGGCCTTGATCTACTATAACTCCTTTGAAGAGGGGTGATTCTTTACAGCTGGGGCCATAAACTACATCTGCAGGGCTAGCTGATAGCCTGGACAATCGGACACAGAGGAAGAGGAGTGTCAGAGGGTGCGGTAGTGAATAGGGCGAAAGGGAGGTGTCGGGCGGGCACAGTGTGATTCTCAGGGAAGAGCAGCGCAGATGGGGGGAGGTTTATTGCCCATGCATAAGACAGAGAGCGGGGGTGACCAGTGCCTGGGGAAGATGCTTGCGAGGGTGAGGAGCCATGCTACGAATCGACAGCGTGCAGAGAGTGGGTCTGGTCAAGACATCTAAAATGGCTGCCGTGCACGACAAAAGTGTGGCATTTCAAAAAAGGCAAGATGGCGCAGACAATGTTTTTCAACACTTCCTCATTTCCTTCGAATCGAACGTTAACAGACGTTGGGGCATATTACCAAAGTTAAGCGATATTTATCGCTAACGATGCTTACCAACGAATTTTTTACCGCTAAGCATCATCAGAAATTACCGAAGATAAACCTTGCTATTATCAAGGTTTATCACAAATGCGATAATAAACGGCCGCAATGCATGAATATCGCTAAAAACTCAGCGATATTCATACATTACCGAGCTAATGCTCTTAGCCATGTTATCCACCTCCCATTGGATAACATGGCTAAGAACTGCTCAGGGCAGGTGTTACTTTTTGGAGATATTCGCGCTTAGCGCGAATATCTCCAAAAGTTGGTAATAGGAGATAGATATCTTGCATGTTGTAATGCAAGTTATTGTGGTATATGGAACTCATACCATAATCTCTCAGGAAAGCAGAAACTGATCCTTTTGGGACCGCCTAAAAAGGCCTAGGGGGTGAGGAGTACTCTACTTTGCCCCCTTTTCACGTTCCGAACTATTTTATTTTACTCTCTTCTGTAATTACACAAAATACCAGCGATAAGATGCATCGGAGACACACACTGAGAGAAAGGAGGCCGGAGATGAAGAAGACATGTCAAATACACATTGGAGATAATATAGTGGCAGAAGGGAAGTAAATATGAGTAAACTTACCATGTAACATAAAAATGTTGCACTCTATACTATAAGTCTCATTTTATACTACAATCACTTCGCTACAACCTCATAAATTAAAAATAAAAATAAATAATGTCTCAAACAATTTTTGATTTCTAAATATAAATTTATTCTTCAGAATTTTCTAAATTTGAAACAACTAGTAACATGTCCTCATCAGTAATTTCCTCTTCAATCATCTCATCTGGAATCTCCTCATTAAAAGTCTGCAATGATGATTCCTGTAACTCTATGGTCTCCAAACACTCGATAAATTCGCCATCAAGAGATTGATCAAAAAAATCATTCAAGTCATCTCCTCCTTCTGACAATATTTCATTATTGGTGCTGTCCATTTCAATCAATGTAGTGGAATCATTCAAGTCATCTCCTCGTGACAATATTTCATTATTGGTGCTCTCAATTTCAATCAATGTAGTGGAATCATTCAAGTCATCTCCTCCTTGTGACAATATTTCATTATTGGTGCTGTCCATTTCAATCAATCTAATGGAATCATACAAGCCATCTCCTCCTTGTGACAATATTTCATTATTGGTGCTCTCAATTTCAATCAATGTAGTGGAATCATTCAAGTCATCTCCTTGTGACAATATTTCATTCTTGGTGCTGTCCATTTCAATCAATCTAATGGAATCATACAAGTCATGTCCTCCTTGTGACAATATTTCATTATTGGTGCTCTCAATTTCAATCAATGTAGTGGACAATTCAAAAGAAATTGCCACGGTCTCTTCATTGTGAGCCATTTTATTTTGAAATTGCTTGCTGTAAATTGCAGAAAAAAATAATCACTTTCATTTATCGTTTTTAGTAATACATAATATAAAACTAACTTTATCAAGTATTTAGTATAACAGAAGGACTGCAAATAAATAACAGAAAACATTTTTCAAATTATCTTCAAGTGTACAACATAGTTCCCCTTACAAATTAACAACTCACCTTTTCAAAAGTAGGAAAAGTGTTAGTACTGTGTAAATCAAACACCAGAAATTCACCACCAAAAATTCCTCACAAATGTACCTCAGACAGTAGTATCACAAAATGGCTGTGGTTTCCTCTCATTTGACATATATACATAACCAATTAACTTTCATCACACACAAATACAAAACCAAAGTAACATTTTAATTGGTTCTAAATTTCAACACTTTCAAATGTGTTTTCCCCATGCAATTTTCCATAGGACATTTACATACGTCTACAGCCTGAATGGCTGAACGGAATTACACCAAACTTGACAAAATGGTACATCAAACCTAAGAGGTCAGGAAGGATCTACTATGCCCCCTTATGGTCATTTCCCCCTTCGCTTTGGCCTCCTCTTGTCTCTCAATCCTACCGAGAGACAAGATGGCGGCCGCTACGGACTGTTTGGAATGTTGACAGACGCCGGAGAACCAATCAGCTTCGCGAAGCTCCGTAACGCGAAAAGTACGCGAAGCGGAGCGCTGTTACAGATATATATCTTTTTTTGAACGTTAATTTCTCAAAATCCACTGGAGCACATATATTGAGACCTAGCAAAGGCACATCGGGCTACCAGTCCCTAATATTTTGCCAAGTTTCGTGCAAATCCATTCAGCCGTTCGATTATTATTATTTTATTTTTTTTTTGCCCCGCGGAGCCCTTTTAAAACCTCCACATCAAACGTAGGGGGTCAGCGAGGATCTACTATTCCCCCTTATGGTCATTTGCCCCTTCGCTTTGGCCTCCTCTTGTCTCTCGATCCTACCGAGAGACAAGATGGCGGCCGCTACGGACTGTTTGGAATGTTGACAGACGCCGGAGAACCAATCAGCTTCGCTTCACAAAGCTCCGTTGCGCGAAAAGTACGCGTCCTGGAGCGCTGCCCGGTCCGCTGTTACAGATATATATCTTTTTTTAAACGTTAATTTCTCAAAATCCACTGTAGCACATATATTGAGACCTACAAAAGGCACATCGGGCTACCAGTCCCTACAATTTTGCCAAGTTTCGTGCAAATCCATTCACCCGTTCGGGCTAAAAGTGAGGCCAACCGCCCTATGGAAAACTCAATGTTAAAAACACGTTTTGGGACCCCCCTTTTTTCTCAGCCCCCCCTTGACGAACCCCCCCCAAATTTTCAAGGGCTGCTCAGAAACAAAATGTTCCATTTTCCTGAAAGTTTCAGCCAATTCCGTCCACAAACGCCAAAGTTATTAGACATAGAATTTTCAAAAAACCCATAGAGAAAAAATCCTAACTATATATACCTACTGGCGACCGCCAGTAGGTAATATATATATATATATATTTTTTTTTATTTTTTTTTTATTCCGTTTGTCTCTTTTCAGAGAGGTTTTTTCCTCGTGCACTCCCGTGTGCTTTGAAATATACCACACCAGTATTTAGTCGAATATCAAGTTTATTTCTCTTCAGCAACCAGCAACACCTTACGCGTTTCGGTCTCCACAGAGACCTTGCTCACAGGTTCACTCGAACGACATTTTTTTACCATTTAAATAACGTGAAAAAAGTTACTCTTTGAATTACATCACTTCCTGTTTGACACACAGGATTTCTGGGACATGTAGTTTTTGAAGAAACATTATTATTCATATAATATTTTTCCACTCAAAATATTTTTCAAACTCTTTAACTAACAAATATGAGGCAATGCCATTAAACTGAAATTTAGCCCTCCGGTGGGCTATGTTTCTATTGCTGTTTCACAATCACCAACAAATTTTTTACCGCGTACAAAGTCTCTCTTGCACTTATATTGCTTCATATCAGTGAAATTTCGGGATATGTTAATTTTGTAAACCACATTGTACTTCACAAACGGTAACATCCTTTTATGAAGTTGATCATTGGTATTGTTTAGACAGCAATTAAATTAAGCAATAAACTTGCAGTGAGCCCTCATGAATAATCCTCCATGTCCTTCATATTGAAAAATAAACGAAAATTAATATAATAGTGCAGGTTAAAATCGTGTTTGACAGGGTAGGCATCATTATTACTCGTTCGTTAATTTATTTTGAAACAGTTTAGAGGTGGCAGTGTAGTTCTTCGTCCTGATTATGCCCATAGGGGCTCAGAGTTCGAAAGTTCATGATATGTTTCGATTCTTTTTGTCTCATCACTTTTTCACGATCACCACCTCTTCGGTTCGGTCCAACACTTTCAATTACATAGAAAGTTAAATCTTTCCAATTTCCTTTGTGTTCCTTTTCCATATGTTTTGCCATTGCGTTGCTACGATCTAAATTGATAGTGGCTCGGACATGCTCCAAAATGCGTAGTTTCAGTTCCTTTTTGGTGCTGCCGATATACTTCAAGGAGCATGGACATTCCAAAGCATATATGACGAATTGAGTTTTGCAATTGATTAATTGATCAATTTTCCAGATTTTTTTTATTTGCCATCTCTAGTTCCTTGGTTGTTTTGGCAATACAGCAAACTTTACATCCGGAGCATTTGTAAAATCCTCTGGGTTTGCGCCATGCTTCAGGTTTTTTTTGTTCTTGAAAATGACTGTGGATTAATTTGTCTTTTAAGTTCTTGGCTCTCCGACATTTTGCGCAATATTGGGGCCTTGTGGGTAGTGTAGTTCCACCACACGGGACTGCACATGGTTGATTGGCTGCACATCGTGGGGGCGGAGTATGGTCACTGTTCAAAACAGCGTGACAGGCGGACCATTTACAGCACAAGGAGCAGCTGGAGAGGGGCGGTGAGGAAGGTCAAAGGAACCAAAATGCATCCGCCCGAGACTCTTTTACATTAAAGTGCTCCCTTTAATCTCCCTTCTGGGTCACGTCTCTTTCGTTTGGAGGAGGTGGTGTTATCAGACATTTTGCGCCAAGCCAGGGCGCATGTACGTGTACCCCCGCCGTGCAAGAGGTATGGACTTGCTGGCCCGCTCGTTGGAGCATTTGTTGTTCGTTGCGATAGCAAATCAGTCCATTACCCACCAGGACGCATGGACTACAACGCGGCAAGTGGATATTCATATCTTCTTTTTGGGTGACCGGAATCCCGCGCCAACCCCCGCGAAGGAAACCAGGCAAAGTGGTTGCGGCGGTCAAACAAGGGGGACCCGAGGGGGCACTGAAGTGTACATCTGCCTCACCTCCCAACAGACTTTCAAAGGCTGCGCCTGTCACATAAGCCGACTCGAACTTCATCACCCCACAGCACTCTGCAATTCCCTCGAGGCGCAATATTGGGGCCTTGTGGGTAGTGTAGTTCCACCACACGGGACTGCACATGGTTGATTGGCTGCACATCGTGGGGGCGGAGTATGGTCACTGTTCAAAACAGCGTGACAGGCGGACCATTTACAGCACAAGGAGCAGCTGGAGAGGGGCGCTGAGGAAGGTCAAAAGTACCGAAATGCATCCGCCCGAGACTCTTTTACATTAAAGTGCTCCCTTTAATCTCCCTTCTGGGTCACGTCTCTTTCGTTTGGAGGAGGTGGTGTTATCAGACATTTTGCGCCAAGCCAGGGCGCATGTACGTGTACCCCCGCCGTGCAAGAGGTATGGACTTGCTGGCCCGCTCGTTGGAGCATTTGTTGTTCGTTGCGATAGCAAATCAGTCCATTACCCACCAGGACGCATGGACTACAACGCGGCAAGTGGATATTCATATCTTCTTTTTGGGTGACCGGAATCCCGCGCCAACCCCCGCGAAGGAAACCAGGCAAAGTGGTTGCGGCGGTCAAACAAGGGGGACCCGAGGGGGCACTGAAGTGTACATCTGCCTCACCTCCCAACAGACTTTCAAAGGCTGCGCCTGTCACAGAAGCCGACTCGAACTTCATCACCCCACAGCACTCTGCAATTCCCTCGAGGCGCAATATTGGGGCCTTGTGGGTAGTGTAGTTCCACCACACGGGACTGCACATGGTTGATTGGCTGCACATCGTGGGGGCGGAGTATGGTCACTGTTCAAAACAGCGTGACAGGCGGACCATTTACAGCACAAGGAGCAGCTGGAGAGGGGCGCTGAGGAAGGTCAAAAGTACCAAAATGCATCCGCCCGACACTCTTTTACATTAAAGTGCTCCCTTTAATCTCCCTTCTGAGTCACGTCTCTTTCGTTTGGAGGAGGTGGTGTTATCAGACATTTTGCGCCAAGCTAGGGCGCATGTACGTGTACCCCCGCCGTGCAAGAGGTATGGACTTGCTGGCCCGCTCGTTGGAGCATTTGTTGTTCGTTGCGATAGCAAATCAGTCCATTACCCACCAGGACGCATAGACTACAACGCGGCAAGTGGATATTCATATCTTCTTTTTGGGTGACCGGAATCCCGCGTCAACCCCCGCGAAGGAAACCAGGCAAAGTGGTTGCGGCGGTCAAACAAGGGGGACCCGAGGGGGCACTGAAGTGTACATCTGCCTCACCTCCCAACAGACTTTCAAAGGCTGCGCCTGTCACAGAAGCCGACTCGAACTTCATCACCCTACAGCACTCTGCAATTCCCTCGAGGCGCAATATTGGGGCCTTGTGGGTAGTGTAGTTCCACCACACGGGACTGCACATGGTTGATTGGCTGCACATCGTGGGGGTGGAGTATGGTCACTGTTCAAAACAGCGTGACAGGCGGACCATTTACAGCACAAGGAGCAGCTGGAGAGGGGCGCTGAGGAAGGTCAAAAGTACCGAAATGCATCCGCCCGAGACTCTTTTACATTAAAGTGCTCCCTTTAATCTCCCTTCTGGGTCACGTCTCTTTCGTTTGGAGGAGGTGGTGTTATCATATATATATATATATATATATATATATATATATTACCTACTGGCGGTCGCCAGTAGGTATATATAGTTAGGATTTTTTCTCTGTGGGATTTTTGAAAATTCTATGTCTAATAACTTTGGCGTTTGTGGACGGAATTGGCTGAAATGTTCAGGAAAATGGAACATATTGTTTCTGAGCAGCCCCTGAAAATGTGGGGGTGTTTCGTTAAGGGGGGGCCGAGTAAAAAGGGGGGTCCCAAAACGCGTTTTTCCCATGTTAATTTCCATAGGGCGGTTGGCCTCACTTTTAGCCCGAACGGCTGAATGGATTTCCACCAAACTTGGCAAAATTGTAGGGACTGTTAGCCCGATGTGCCTTTGCTAGGTCTCAATATATGTGCTCCAGTAAATTTTGAGAAATTAACGTTCAAAAAAATATATATATCTGTAAGCGCGCTCCGGGCAGCGCCCCGGTTCGCGTACTTGACGCGTAACGGAACTTCGCGAAGCGAAGCTGATTGGCTCTCCGGTGTCTGTCAACATTCTAAACAGTCCGGAGCGGCCGCCATCTTGTCTCTCGGTAGGATCGAGAGACAAGAGGAGGCCAAAAAAAAGGGGAAATGACCATAAGGGGGCATAGTAGATCCTCCCTGACCCCCTAGGTTTGATGTGGAGGCTTTAAAAGGGCCCCACGGGGCAAAAAAACACAAAACATTTTTTTGTTTTTTTTGCGTGGGTAGCGCCCGGTTCGCGCACCGGGAAGCGGTCCGGGGAGCGTACTATAAGGAAAAAAGAATGATAGACTATGATATTTTGAAATATTGTCTGTTTATTGATTGTTCTTTTTGTTGTTTTTTTTATTTTTTTTTATTTAAGTAGCAGTATTAATGATTATTAAATATAAATTTATTTCTGGAATTGTGCACAGGATACTATAAGTCTGACTTTACATTATAATCAATTTGATACTAGTTTATGAATTACATATAAAAATGATTAAAGACTCAAACAATTTTTTATTATTAAATATAATTTTATTTTTCGGATTCTTTTTCAAAATTTAATAGAACGTCTAACATTTGACTGTCCGATATGTCCTCTTGTTGAGTGAACATAACTTCCCACATTTGACCGTCATCATAATGAAGTAAATGATCCACATATTCTACACATTGTAGAAGTTCATGGTCTCGTGATTCATCCATGAATTCCAAGTCAATTGGTTCAATTATTTCCTCATTATTCATGTCTAGGACAATTTCAAAGGAAACGTTCTGTTCTCCTTGCATTTTTGTGCTGAAATTTGAATAAAAAATAAATATGTCAGTAGAGATAGGGCACTGTTGGGTTTAAGTTCAGACAGGTACTTTTGAGGCATGAAGTAGTACTATTAAAAAGTGCCTGTGAGAAAGCCTATGTAAATTCATAATAATACCACAGAAACCTAAATCAATCCATAATTATAATAAACAAGCCTTTCTCAATGTCTAACTCTTACCGAGGGATAGTATATAACTATCTGAAAATGTTTTCAAATTTATAAAATAATATCTTACCTTTTAAAAACAAGTTTAAGTTGTGAGTGAAAATGATCTTGCAATATAGTTCAGGAAGTAGTAGTCAAAATGGCTGTGTTTCTCTCTCTTTTTTTATATATATTCAGGTACATAACCAATCAAATGTCAGGAAAAAAAAGTAGAAAATGAAAGTAACATTTTAATTGGTTGTCAATTCCAACACTTCAGATGTGTTTTGTGAAGTAATTTACCTCAGGGTATTTAGAGAGGTCTACAGGCTAAATGGCTAAATGGAATTCCAACCAAATGTGTGAAAATGGTAGGGATTGGTATGTAGTATGAGCTAATCTATATTTGGTGAAAGTGTCTCCAGAGTTTCTTCTGTAAATTACTTTCCCACCTTTTTTAATGGAGCGCTTCCCGGTGAGCGCCCCGGTACGCGAACCGGCAGCGTTACGGGAGTCCACCATTTTGTGTTTCGGTCGAATTAAGATACAAGATGGAGGGCAAATAATGTTCAGAATGGGTAGAAGGGGGCACGGTAGACGTATTTTGACCCCCTAGGTTTTCTGAGGGTGGCTGAGGAGGCCCATATGTGAGAATTATTATTATTATTTTTTTTAATTTTGCGCGGTTAGCTTCCGGTTCGCGTACCGGGTAGCGCTCCGGGGAGCGTACTTTGTTGAAAATTAGTGAAAAAAGTTAGAGTAAAATAATAATTGTGAGTGATCAGATGTAGGGTAGCTCTGAGAAGAGCTTTTGGGTTTATGGTACATTTAGGTACTTATAAGTAGGTACCAATGCACAGTTTTAAATTCAGAATGAAAATTCTGTTCCCTTCATCTGAGAAGTGAACTCCATCTCCTCTGTAGATATCTTGCATGTAGTAACGTAAGTTATTGTTGTAGATGGAGCCCATTCCATGGTCTCTCATGTAAGCTGAAACAGATTTGTTTACATGCTTCCTCGATTTCTCAATTTGTTGACAAAATTGGTTCGACCATCTCCATTTCTGTCTTTGGCATATATTTGAATATACCAAGGCAGTTTGAGGTAATAGTGCCATCAATTGCTCAAAGGTGTCCTTTAAAAGCATTTCCAGACCTACCCCAGTCAAAGTGCCCAAGTCATTTCCTCCACAGTGCACAATTAACAGGTCAGGTTTAGGCAAATGCATAAAGGTTTTCACCAATGGTATCAATTGGTGACATTTTAATCCTCTGTGGCCAAACCACTTAATTTCCACATCTTGTAAATTGAGGTTAGGTAAATTTCTGTTATCAGCATACCTCTGAGCCCAGTAGATGTAACTATGTCCAACAATCCAGACAGAAAACATGGTGGGAGGAGGTTCTGCTGCAGTCAGATGAAGTGTGGCAATGAAATGTGAGTTGAAAAAATAAGAGTTTAAAATGAAAAAAACTGTGGAGTTTCTGTGTTAATGAAGCAGTATCAGTGATTGGTGGATTTTGATTGCTGAAAACAGAAAGTTAGGGTGCATGGATGAGTTCTTTGAAAGATGTAATTTGAATGGTAAAAAAAAAATCATTTTATGAAAGATTGCACTGGATATGCAGGTGTACTGAGAGTTCAGAGTTCAATTGAAACATTGTTGTGTGAACTTGCAAACATGAGAGGTCTTTCAGGAGGTGGTTGCTATGCAAAAAAGGCAGAAATGGTAGAGGGGGGAAGGGTGTTGATTTGAAAAAAGTGAGGGAAGAGTTTTGATTGGGTGACATGAGAGATATGTGTGATGAATTACAGCTTTTCTGTGCTTTTTATAGCTGCAGACTCTGGAGTGCATACCTTTTGCTCTGCTAAAGACAATTTGGTGTGTTTCTGAGACTGTTTTGAAACTCATAAAGTATTTGCTAAGGTGAGAAAAGGTTCATTTAATTTAGATAGAGAATAGTATGGTTTAGGGAGAACATTATGAAGAAAGTTGTGTATTTAAAATTTTGATTTGTGTCAAGTGTTTTACAAATAGATTTTGTTTCTTTGTGTTACATAGCCATGTTAAAAGTGACGCTAAAATAGTGCAAGGTTCTTACAAAAATGCTTTCATGTGTCTTAGGGTATTTTAACTCACTTTCTCATGAATGTAGGTATATAATTGATTTAGATGTTGTGTTTAAAAACGATTTAAGAAAACAATTAGGTTTCTGGATATGTACTGCTAGAGATTCATAGGTTGCTTGGGGCATATTTATAAGGCCTTTGAGTCTCTTATGTTATTTTTCACATTTTTATTTAAGACCTTTCTCTGTGGTGCAAGGTCCTTGTAAATATGCCCCCATCTGTGGTTGGCAAATTTTGATTTTAATTCATTGACTAACATAGCCATGTTAAAAGTGACCCAAAAATGTTGGAAGGGCCTTAAAAAAACGATTTCATGTGTCTTAGGCCATTTTAAGTCATTTCCCCTTGAATGTAGGTATATAATTGATTTAGATGATGTGTTTAAAAACGATTTATGAAAACAATTAGGTTTCTTGATATGTATTGCTAGAGATTCATAGGTTGCTTGGGGCATATTTATAAGGCCTTTGTGTCTCTCTGATGTTATTTTTCCCATTTTAATTTAAGACCTTTCCCTGTGGTGCAAGGTCCTTGTAAATACGCCCCCATCTGTGTTTGGCAAATTTAGATCTTGATTATTTGACTTACATAGCCATGTTAAAAGTGTTCTAAAAATGGAGCAAGGGCTTAAAAAAAAACGCTTTCATGTGTCTTAGGGCATTTTAAGTCACTTCCCGATGAATGTAGGTATATAATTGATTTAGATGATGTGTTTAAAAACGATTTTTGAAATCAATTAGGTTTCTTGATATGTAATGCTAGAGCTTCATAGGTTGCTTGGGGCATATTTATAAGGCCTTTGTGTCTCTCTGATGTTATTTTTCCCATTTTAATTTAAGACCTTTCCCTGTGGTGCAAGGTCCTTGTAAATACGCCCCATCTGTGTTTGGCAAATTTAGATCTTGATTATTTGACTTACATAGCCATGTTAAAAGTGATCTGAAAATGGAGCAAGGGCTTAAAAAAACGCTTTCATGTGTCTTAGGGCATTTTAAGTCACTTCCCGATGAATGTAGGTATATAATTGATTTAGATGATGTGTTTAAAAACGATTTTTGAAATCAATTAGGTTTCTTGATATGTAATGCTAGAGCTTCATAGGTTGCTTGGGGAATATTTATAAGGCCTTTGTGTCTCTCTGATGTTATTTTTCCCATTTTAATTTAAGACCTTTCCCTGTGGTGCAAGGTCCTTGTAAATAGGCCCCCATGTGTGCTTGGCAAATTTAGATTTTGATTATTTGACTTACATAGCCATGTTCCATACAGTTCTCACCTTCTGCGTAGTCTTTGATATGCTAGACTCCATCTGCACTATGAGATACCTAAGCAAAGGAAACACAGGTGATGTGATTGTGAAATGAGGAAAAGAAACTCCACATTTTTCAATTACATCACCTGTGTTTTCTAAGTTTACGAATGACATTGTGCAGATGAGGTTTAGGTCTGTCCACGGACACAGAAGAGGTCTGGCCTTTGTTCAAGAGTGAAGTGGACATGACTTTCTTCATTGGTAGGCTTTCACATGTATTATCTCCTCTGTACTCTTCAAGAAGCGTAAATTTCATCTGCAACCCTGAGTAGGCCTCACCTTAAACAAACCTCTGGATAGGCCACACCTTATCGTCATCCTGAATCAATCATTTAAAATGTTAGGGACAGATTTATGATAGGTGTATGACTCTTTTGCGTCACTGTGCGTCACTTTTGTGACGCAGCAGCGGTGCAAAAGATTTGCTATGTGGCGACATATTTACAACTTGATGCATCTAGGCAGATGTGTCATGCTGTAAAGTCCCATGCCACATGAAACCGATGCAGCAGTGATGCAAAAGATGCACCATGTTGCAAGACAGGCCTCATTTAATCTCCAACAAGATAAGAAGCTGAATCTTCTGTAAATGTCAAAATTGTTGTATACACTGCTCAACTTATGTGTACTCTTTGATATGCTAGAGTCCATCTGCACTATGAGATACCTAAGCAAAGGAAACACAGGTGATGTGATTGTGAAATGAGGAAAAGAAACTCCACATTTTTCAATTACATCACCTGTGTTTCCTAAGTTTCCAAATGACATTGTGCAGATGAGGTTTAGGCCTATCCACGGACACAGAAGAGGTCTGGCCTTTGTTCAAGAGTGAAGTGGACATGACTTACTTCATTGGTAGGCTTTCACATGTATTATCTCCTCTGTACTCTTCAAGAAGCGTAAATTTCATCTGCAACCCTGAGTAGGCCTCACCTTAAACAAACCTCTGGATAGGCCACACCTTATCGTCATCCTGAATCAATCATTTAAAATGTTAGGGACAGATTTATGATAGGTGTATGACTCTTTTGCGTCACTGTGCGTCACTTTTGTGACGCAGCAGCGGTGCAAAAGATTTGCTATGGGGCGACATATTTACAACTTGATGCATCTAGGCAGATGTGTCATGCTGTAAAGTCCCATGCCACATGAAACCGATGCAGCAGTGATGCAAAAGATGCACCATGTTGCAAGACAGGCCTCATTTCATCTCCAACAAGATAAGAAGCTGAATCTTCTGTAAATGTCAAAATTGTTGTATACACTGCTCAACTTATGTGTACTCTTTGATATGCTAGAGTCCATCTGCACTATGAGATACCTAAGCAAAGGAAACACAGGTGATGTGATTGTGAAATGAGGAAAAGAAACTCCACATTTTTCAATTACATCACCTGTGTTTCCTAAGTTTACAAATGACATTGTGCAGATGAGGTTTAGGCCTGTCCACGGACACAGAAGAGGTCTGGCCTTTGTTCAAGAGTGAAGTGGACATAACTTACTTCATTGGTAGGCTTTCACATGTATTATCTCCTCTGTACTCTTCAACAAGCGTAAATTTCATCTGCAACCCTGAGTAGGCCTCACCTTAAACAAACCTCTGGATAGGCCACACCTTATCGTCATCCTGAATCAATCATTTAAAATGTTAGGGACAGATTTATGATAGGTGTATGCCTCTTTTGCGTCACTGTGCGTCACTTTTGTGACGCAGCGGCGGTGCAAAAGATTTGCTATGTGGCGACATATTTACAACTTGATGCATCTAGGCAGATGTGTCATGCTGTAAAGTCCCGTGCCACATGAAACCGATGCAGCAGTGATGCAAAACATGCACCATGTTGCAAGACAGGCCTCATTTTATCTCCAACAAGATAAGAAGCTGAATCTTCTGTAAATGTCAAAATTGTTGTATACACTGCTCAACTTCTGTGTACTCTTTGATATGCTAGAGTCCATCTGCACTGTGAGATACCTAAGCAAAGGAAACATAGGTGATGTGATTGTGAAATGAGGAAAAGAAACTCCACATTTTTCAATTACATCACCTGTGTTTCCTAAGTTTACGAATGACATTGTGCAGATGAGGTTTAGGTCTGTCCACGGACACAGAAGAGGTCTGGCCTTTGTTCAAGAGTGAAGTGGACATGACTTACTTCATTGGTAGGCTTTCACATGTATTATCTCCTCTGTACTCTTCAATAAGCGTAAATTTCATCTGCAACCCTGAGTAGGCCTCACCTTAAACAAACCTCTGGATAGGCCACACCTTATCGTCATCCTAAATCAATCATTTAAAATGTTAGGGACAGATTTATGATAGGTGTATGATTCTTTTGCGTCACTGTGCGTCACTTTTGTGACGCAGCAGCGGTGCAAAAGATTTGCTATGTGGCGACATATTTACAACTTGATGCATCTAGGCAGATGTGTCAAGCTTTAAAGTCCCATGCCACATGAAACCGATGCAGTAGTGATGCAAAAGATGCACCATGTTGCAAGACAGGCCTCATTTAATCTCCAACAAGATAAGAAGCTGAATCTTCTGTAAATGTCAAAATTGTTGTATACACTGCTCAACTTATGTGTACTCTTTGATATGCTAGAGTCCATCTGCACTATGAGATACCTAAGCAAAGGAAACACAGGTGATGTGATTGTGAAATATGGAAAAGAAACTCCACATTTTTCAATTACATCACCTGTGTTTCCTAAGTTTACAAATGACATTGTGCAGATGAGGTTTAGGCCTGTCCACGGACACAGAAGAGGTCTGGCTTTTGTTCAAGAGTGAAGTGGACATGACTTACTTCATTGGTAGGCTTTCACATGTATTATCTCCTCTGTACTCTTCAACAAGCGTAAATTTCATCTGCAACCCTGAGTAGGCCTCACCTTAAACAAACCTCTGGATAGGCCACACCTTATCGTCATCCTGAATCAATCATTTAAAATGTTAGGGACAGATTTATAATAGGTGTATGCCTCTTTTGCGTCACTGTGCGTCACTTTTGTGACGCAGCGGCGGTGCAAAAGATTTGCTATGTGGCGACATATTTACAACTTGATGCATCTAGGCAGATGTGTCATGCTGTAAAGTCCCGTGCCACATGAAACCGATGCAGCAGTGATGCAAAAGATGCACCATGTTGCAAGACAGGCCTCATTTCATCTCCAACAAGATAAGAAGCTGAATCTTCTGTAAATGTCAAAATTGTTGTATACACTGCTCAACGTATGTGTACTCTTTGATATGCTAGAGTCCATCTGCACTATGAGATAACTAAGCAAAGGAAACACAGGTGATGTGATTGTGAAATGAGGAAAAGAAACTCCACATTTTTCAATTACATCACCTGTGTTTCCTAAGTTTACGAATGACATTGTGCAGATGAGGTTTAGGTCTGTCCTCGGACACAGAAAAGGTCTGGCCTTTGTTCAAGAGTGAAGTGGATATGACTTACTTCATTGGTAGGCCTTCACATGTATTATCTCCTCTGTACTCTTCAACAAGCGTAAATTTCATCTGCAACCCTGAGTAGGCCTCACCTCAAACAAACCTCTGGATAGGCCACACTTTATCGTAATCTTGAATCAATCATTTAAAATGTTAGGGTCAGATTTATGATAGGTGTATGTCTCTTTTGCGTCACTGTGCGTCACTTTTGTGACGCAGCGGCGGTGCAAAAGATTTGCTATGTGGCGACATATTTACAACTTGATGCATCTAGGCAGATGTGTCATGCTGTAAAGTCCTGTGCCACATGAAACCTGCGTCAGTTTTCATATAGGTGTTTTGTTGCAAGGTATGCATTAATTTGCATGAAAGCCCTGTAAAACTAACACAGTGAAATTTAGAAGATTTCACTGAGTCAGCTTTATAGCATTGCTGAATCAAATCCTTACGCCTGTTTGAAACAGGCATAAGAAGTGATGCACCATGCAATGTGAGGGTTCCTCCTGTGCATTGCAGTAGACATGTCGCGCTTATGACGTGATTCCTGCAATGTGCTGCTTTTGCGGCACAGATGCGTGACGCATCTGTGCTGTTTTTGCTCAATGGTGCTCCACATTGTAAATGCGGCACACTATGGGTGGCAGAGCAGCGGTGCACATTAACTGGTGCATCCGTGGGGATACGCCACTTAGCATAAATCTGCCCCTGTACATTTAAGTATGAGCAGGGGACACAGAGTCGGTGAGGCTTATCCAAGGTTAAGAAGAGATGAGTCCTGTTCACTGAAAACTTGGACATAGGCCTCACCTCCTCAGCATCGCTGGACATGGCTAAATAATAGCTGCAAAATGCTACTCTTGTTAAACAATTTTACTATTATAATCTCTGAGATTTGTCTCTTACTCTGCAACATCTCATTGTTGTTCTCTTTCTTTAAAGATAACGACAACATCAACCATGAGTGACAATCAGCAATCAGTTGATCTCGACCTTATCATTGAACTTGTAATTGAAACGTCAGTGGAAGTAGATCCCTTGGATGATTTAAATCCTGAGGATGATGAAGAACATGATGAGGATGCCGATTTGTCAGAATTGTATGACATAGGGTGGGAAGCTGACCTGCTTGAGCCTATGGAACTATAAACATTTATTTTTCAAATTTACAATAAATGAAAAGTAAAAATGTAAACCATTTCATTTAAAATTAAACACACCTTCAAAAACAGGTTATGTGTAGTGTCTTCAATAAAATATTAAAATATGCTCATAAAATTAGATCAGATTCACATATAAAACAGCACAGGTAAAATGAAGAAGAATTCCATTTCTTTTCTGCTATTTGTGTATTCTAAATTTGCCAAAGCACTAAAAAATATTCTATGTAAAAATGTCAAGTAGTGTGTTAAGTTTTTGATGACTGTTATTGATTTACTGTTTGGTAATAGTGGTTAATAACATTTTTTATTATATTTTACCACAGATTCAACTGCAGATCATTTCAAATTTTGAGAATGCCATCTAAGGATAGAATCAGAAAGGCTACAAAACGTCAAAGACAGCAGGTTCATCAACTAATGCAGCAGTCCTCTACAATAAAAAATCGTCAAGTCACCAAGAAAGCACCGGGTAAGACCACGAAATCATTCATAAGAAACATTTGTAAAAAAAAAAGTAGTACTACAGAAAATGTTTTAGTCCAGAAAAAGAGAAGCAATTTAAACGGAAAGGAAAGGCCAATCAAAAATGTTACTGCTAGAGCAAGAGATAACTCTGTGCATGATAGTAGAAGGAAACAACAGTTTAGGGACATTCGTAAACGAATGTTCCGCAACAGGATAATTGGCAATTTGTTAAAAAATATTAAGAAAGGTCAACAGAAAGTGGTTTTTTATAAGAGAAAAAAAAAAGTTGAGAAAGTTATTGATCAGGCATTTGAAATTTTATTTTGATAATCAATAGAATTAGGAAGCTAAACAAGGCAATTTATGATTTCAAAAGAAATAGTAGATGGAAGAGAATAGTTAATCGTAGTAATTTTTGTGAAGTTTTTTCCGGAGAATGGATGCATAGTTCAAGTTGTGAGGCATAATGAGAGGAGTTATTTCCAGGATAATGATTTGGTGCATGCAGTTGACACCAATGGTCGAGCTTATGAGGTGAAAGATGGTTGTCCAGTTGAAAAAGAAAAACTTGTGACAACAGAGACAGAAGAGGTGTTAGGTAATGAGGTTTTAGGAAGACGTCCTAAGGGTCCTGTGTACACCTGGAAGTGTAGTAGTATTTGCAGTGTACGACAGGATTCCATCAATTTGCTTTGTGATTTTGTACGGACATTTAATAAGAAAAGTTTGAAGCAGAAAATGATGTTGTTGCAAGAATTAGATCCTTGCAGAGTGAGAGAAGTGACAGGTTTGCATGGTCATTCACTGGCTTGTCTTTCCAGGAGAGTAAGCCAGAGTGTTTTTCATCATTTCAGGATGCTAGCAGTGCATCATAATAAAGTGAGGAAATTAGTTAGAATGTTGTATTATGCTAAGAGTCCAGCAATTATGCTTAAACAATTATGCGCTGCTCTTTTGCATGGTTCTGAAATAGATGTGAACAATATTTGTGAAGAAATTGAGTTTTGTTACTTTGGAAGTAAAGAGGAGAATATTGAAATTGACCCAGAAGAAGAGGGTAATGTGGAAGATAGTGTACAGGTTTCCAGTACAGATAATTTTCAGAAGGAAATTGCGACGTTTGAGGTGAAATCAAGTGAGAGGCCTAATTTCACTTGTGTGTGTTGTCGACGCACTTATTATAAGAATCAGATTAAGTTAGTGGATTTATATGCAAAAAGTGAAAGGGAAAATAATAGTGAATGGAAGGATTTCGCAATATACTTGATGGTAGAAAATTGTTTTGATTTGGGATTGGATCAACGTGTGTGTACTTATTGTTGTAACAAATTAAATCAAAACCAGATGCCTGCTAGAGCGGTTCATATTAATCTGGAATTGGTTGAGATTCCTTCTGAATTGAAGGATTTAAATACTTATGAATCTATTTTGATTCAAAGTATCCATCCCTTTCAGGCTATTGTAAGAATGGAGCCAAAGACAGGGAAATTGCCTCCATCAGATTTACAGAGAGGATTAAAGGGAAGAGTTGTTTATTTGCCTCTATATTTGAAGAAAAACATTAATACAATTGGAGTAGAAAAAGTGGAAGAGGAACCCCTGGTTATCTTAGTTAATGGGGTTCCGACAAAGAATAAGAAAATATGGCAAGATTTAGTGGATGTTAGGAAAGTCAAAAAGGCAACATTGTATTTGAAAAAAAATAATAAGTACTATAAGAATGTATATGTTGCAGAAGAGGAAGTAAGTGAGGAAGAGCATAGCGATTTGTGTGCTGGTCAAATTGAGAAAGTAGAACCCTCTAAAAGTGAAGAAATATATGAACATTATAGTGTTCATCCTTTGCATTCCAAGGAAGTCATGGGGAATGCTATTGAGTTGTTTCAAATGAAACAAGCCAAAGGGAGTCCCATTAGTGTTTGGGAGGAAAGTTTGGAAGCTCGGTGTTTCCCACAGCTATTTCCAACAGGTCAGGGAGGAAGATATGATGAGCGACCTCATCAAATTCCTGCTTCTGAATACCGGACTTTACGATTGTATGCAGAAGATGCTAGGTTTCGACAATGCATTCCCTATTTGTTTCATCTCCTGTTTGAAAGCGATCTGTCTGGACTGTCATATGCAGTGAACCACATCTTGAAAAGTGGTATACACATGCAAAACATCTCTGCAAGTGACTTTATGGATAAAGTCAATGTGCAAGACAGTATTTTGGATTGTCACGTGATTAATCTCATGGCGTGTCAGCGTGGTACTAATGAGTACTGGTACCGTCGTCATGGTGATTTAAAATGTATGCTGAGGAACTTAGGAACTCCCACATGGTTCCTCACTCTGAGCTGTGCCGAGTATGGCTGGGAAGACTTACTTGAATTTCTACGAGAGGCAAATGGAAACATTGAAAATATCGAATTCAAGACACCCGGAGAACTGTGCTCTTTGGATCCAGTGAATGTATGCAGGTACTTCAATCATAGATTTGAAGCTATGATGTCTTTCATCATGAACAAGAGAAATCCACCTCTTGGAGAGGTGTTGGATTTCTTCTGGAGAAAGGAGTACCAAGCAAGAGGTGCTCCTCATATACATATGCTGCTGTGGATCAAGGATGCACCTAAATTTGGAACGGATCCAGAAGACTTAGTGATGAGTTTCATAGAACAGTATTCTACATGTGCTGTTCCAAACGCAAAGGAGAAGAAAAGCCTAAGAGAACAAGTTCTACGTTTCCAAAGCCATCGTTGTGGAAAGTACTGTCGTCGTAAATTCAGAAGCAAGGACAAGTTCTACACCAAATGTCGTTTCGGCTTTCCACGACCGGTGATTTCTAAAGGAAGAGTAAACAGTTTGATGTCTTCGCTGCGACATAATGTGATGAAGAAATCACCTAAAAACACATACAATTTGAAAAGGAACGAAGAGTCCAAGTACGTCAACGACTACAACCCAGTGATTTTGTCCATGTGGAATGCTAACATGGATATACAGTTTGTAGCTGATAACTGTATGGCTGTGGCTCGGTATGTGACATCTTACATCACCAAAAAAGAAAAGACAGAATTGAAGGATATGTGGGAGGACATTTCCCATGAAAAGAGCCTCAGCAAGAAGTTGTACAGTTTCAGTCTGAAGATGTTGTCACATCGAGAAATCGGAGCTTACGAATGTTCTGACCGGTTGTCTTCAGCAAGTCTCTATGCCAAATCCAGGAGTATCGTTTGGGCGAGTCTTGGTCTTGCTGCAACGCGTAATCGAGTTCTGAAACCTGTGCGGGAAATTGAGTATTTGGCAGAAAAGGAGCCGAAGAGTACCGATATTTTGAAGACCAACATGTTGGATACATATTATCCAAATCGAAGCAGTCACCTCGAGAATGTTTGTCTGTATGAGGTTCTACAAAATTACATATTCAAGAGGAACATCAAAGAAGATATTGATAAAGGAGTGTATGCTGTAATTGGAAGTGAGGGATGTCTGGTCAAGCAAAGAAAATGCCACTTGGTAAACCATCGAAAATTGAGTGGCGAATCTCCTGAAAAAAAGGAGTTTTTCTATTTAGCACTTTTGCAACTTTTTAAGCCTTGGCGTGCAGAAGAGGAACTGCTTGGAGATTTCCTCTGTTACGAAGACTCTTTCATTGCCGCCAAGGAGACCATAGAATGTCCTGCTTTTCCCAAATATCTAGAAATGTTGAATGCAGAAATCGAGCAGGAAGCAACGATTGCAGCCGAGATTGCCAGAGACAGTTCTCAGGACAGTCAGAGTTCTGTTTCATTGAGTCAGGATCCACTAGGAGGACCTGTTATCGAAAATGAAGCTGCCACTGCCATGAATGAAGTGGAAAGAGCCATGGCACATGCTCAGGAGGATGCGGTTAACTTAGAAGACTTGGAAAGACAACTCAACGTTGAGCAAAGGAAAATATATGACGAGGTTACCAACCAAATTGATCATGGATTAAGTCATGAGAAGAAAGAGTGCTCATGTACGTCGTTGAAGCCTGTCCGACTGTACGTGAGTGGAGAAGCGGGAACTGGAAAAAGTTTCCTCATTAAAGCAATTTCATGTTATTTGCAGAAAAGGACTGAGTCATCGCTGTCTTGTGTTGTCACCGCTCCAACTGGACTGGCAGCACATAACATTAAAGGTATTACTTTGCATCGTCTACTGATGCTGCCAGTGGAGCATGATAACAAATTACAATACCACAAGTTATCTGGAGATGCTTGTTGTGAAGTTTCAAGAGTCTTGAGGAAAATGAAACTTCTTATCATTGACGAAGTAAGCATGGTTTCCAATGTCATGCTTGCCTTTGTGCATTTGAGAATGCAAGAAGTTCTTAAAACAGAGTATGATGTGTTATTTGGTGGCAAACACATCATTGTTTTCGGAGATCTTCTGCAGCTGACACCAGTGAAAGGACAACCTGTGTTCAAAATGCTCACGCATGAAGATACCAGGAAGTGCCTAGGGAGCATTGGCAACGTCAATATATGGTTAAACTTCAATTATGCTGAACTGCATGAAAATATGCGTCAGGCGAAGGATGAAGATTACAAGAATATTCTACAAGATGTTAGAATTGGAAAAGTGACCGAGCATGGGAAAGAAGCTTTACATGCACGATTACTGTCAAATTTATATCCAGAACAAGACGTTGTGCCTGAGAATATTTTTCAGAAAATTACTGAGAAGAAATCTGGAATATGTTTGATACCAACTCTTGCAGAATGTGCCATCTTCAACAACAAAATGTTGTATTTAGAAAACCAAGAGATTGTGAAACTGGAAGCTATTGACAGAGTAGAGCATATGGGATCAACAATTATTTTGTCTGAGAATTTGAAAACAAAATTGGATTCATTAGAGAAGAGTATATCTAAAACTGCGGGTTTTGAAAAGACTCTGAATGTGTGCTTAAATTGCCGTATAATTTTAAGAAGGAATTTACATGTTGAAAGAGGTCTGGTAAATGGATCAATGGGTAATGTTGTTGATTTTGTGAAATACAGAAATAGAGATGGAATTGAATTTTTAAAAATTAAATTTGATGGCATTGAGGAAGTACAGCTAATTGGTCGTTGTTCTGCTAGATTTTTGCTTGTAAAAGACTTATATGTTCGCCGTAAGCAGTTTCCTGTTTGCTTGGCATATGCGGTGACAATCCATAAATCGCAAGGATTAAGTGTAGACAGTGCATTGGTGAATATTGGCAGTTCTGTGTTCAAGGAGGGTATGGCATATGTGGCATTGTCACGAGTTAGAACTTTATCGGGATTGTACTTGATTGAGTGTGATGTCACAAACATTTGTGCGGATCTAGATTGTGTTAAGGAATACAATAGGTTAAGAAGAGAGTATGCGCCACATTTGCCTCAATATCCTTTGTTTGAGAAACGTGTGGTAGGCCGGAAACGAAGAAATGTGACCAATACTAGGGAGGTTGTAGCAAAAAGACGAAAAATCGATGAACCTGAAATTATAAGCAGAAACAAAAAGGATTCTGTTGAAGATGTTGTTGGTTTTCAATTTGAAAACAGTTCTGGTGTCAACTGCTATGCTAATGTAGTGGTTAATGTTTTGTTTTCTCTAGAAAATGTAAAAGAAGAGATTGTGGTTAATTCGGATCAGAGATTTTGCAGTTTGTTGAATTCTGTGTTAGAGAAATGTAGCACTGATAGAACAAAAATAGAAAGTGTGTCTGAAATTCGAAATCTGTTAGACAGATGTTCAGGTCAAACACAATTCTCTCAAAATATTCAGCAAGATTGTCAGGAGTTTTTAATGTATATGCTTGATGCATTGCATGCTGAAGGTGTAGATGTAGATCACCTGTTTGGGCTTTCTTATCAATGGCAGCATGACTGCGAGAACTGTAGGGTATCAAGTACTACTAGTGTAGACTCAGAAAGATTTATATATTTAACTTTGCCAGACAGTAAATCAGTGTCCTTTAATAAGCTAGTAAAAGCAGCTGATCACAACATGGAGTGTAGCCAATGTAAGTCTGAAATGTTATCAACATTATTTATACGAACATATGGCCAGTATGTCATTTTAATGTTCCAACGATGTAGGCCTGATGGAACAAAATTGACAACTTTAATTAAAAATTTTGTGGCTTCACAGTTGTCAATATCAGGAAGGACTTTTGTAACTGCAGCAATTATATATCATGACGGTCCTTCAATAACATCAGGACATTACACAGCTTATTTAAAGTCTAGAAATGGCTGGTCATTCTGCAATGATTCTGTTTTAACTTTTTTTTTAAATTGCCTTTTGACCTTAAAAATTCTTACCTGGTGTTTTTAAAACCAGAATTTTAGGGAAGGAATCTCAGGATTTGCTCTGAGGAATTTCAAGAGGTTCTAATGGCTCCTACACAATTTGGCCTTGAGGATAAGTGTAGTACTGAGTCAAAAGTTTTTTTTGAGTTTTAAATAGTTCCTGGAAAAAAAGAAGGTTTTCTTACAGAAAGTGGTGGGCACGGATTAGTTAAAGGACAACAGAGTATTTCCCAAAGCAAACGGTGTTCTTACCATAACACTTGACGTCATAGAAAAATAACTGCACTTTGAATGAGTTCAGAAAAACTGTTTCTTTTTATAAGCTAATTCAAGCAGCCAATAAAAACATGGAGTAGAGGTAATGTAAGTCTGCAATGCTGTCTAGATTATTTGACCAAACCTTTGGTTATAATGTCATTTTAAAATTCCAACTATATAAACCTGATAAAAGTAAGTCTTCAACTTTAATTACAAATGTTGTGGCTACACAGTCGTTCATTTTAGGAAGAACATTTGTAACTGCATCTATTATATGACATGATGGTCCTTTGACAACATCCGCTTATTACACAGCTTAAAATGTAAAAAAAGCTGGTGTTTCGGAAATTATTCACATTTGACTATGAAAAATGTTGCCTTTTAACTTAAAAATATTCTTACTTTCTGTTTTCAGAAGACAGAATTTAGGGTAGGTAACTGGCCTATAATGATTTTAGGGGTTGATATAATTTTATCTACTGTTTTATATTGCTTTGTGATTAAAAGTGATGTAGACAATTAAATAATTGTAGTAGTCATAGAGGTAGTGTAAGTCTGCTTCATAGTAAGCAGTATCAGTGGCATAGGAAATGTAGAACATGAGTGAGCAAGAAGGGTAAGATATTACTAGTCCAGGATTGTGAATGTGATCTTGAACGTTTTCTTTCTGAAAGTTGCGGAAATACAAAATGACGGGATTTGCTTACAAGAATTCCAAGAGTTATAAATGGCTCTTACATGATTTGGCCTTGTGGAAACGTGTGGTAGAGAGCGAGAAGTCATTTATTGTATGTAACATATTTTTCAAAACAATGGAGGTTTTCTTTCAGAAAGTGGCGGGCTGAAAATAAAAACAGCACAACAGAGTGTAAGCTGTTTATAGGACATCCTTCGACGTCATGGAAAGTAAGTTACTTTTGAGGAGTTTTGATTTCTGATTGGTTATGTTATATGGGTTTTTTAAACACAATCATTTTGATTGTGTTTTTTTTCCCCCTGTTATATGATGAATACCTTCAAGTCACTGTTTTTAGTGAAATTTGATAAATTCTGAGAACAGCAAAAATAAACCATTTAACATGTATAATTAATTCTGTATTTTTTGTACTTATGATATACATTTAGAAATGTGTAGTAGACATGGAGAAGCTGAGGCTTCTGTAAGTGTCAAAGTTGTTGCATACAGTGCTCACATTCTACATAGTCTTTCATATGATAGACTACATTTCCACAATGAGATACCTAAGCTAAGGAAACACAGGTGATGTGATTGGGGAATGAGCAAAAAAAATTGCACGTTTTTCAATTCTATTACCTGTGTTTCCTAACATTACAAATCACATTGTGTAGATGAGGTTTAGGCCTGTTCCAGGAGACAGAGGAGGTCTGACATTTGTTCAAGAGTGCAGTGGACATGACTCACTTCGTTATTAGACCTGCACATGTATTATCTCCTCTGTACTCTTCAACAACTCTAAATTTCATCTGCAACCCTGAGTAGGCCTCACCTGAAACAAACGTCTGGATAGGACACACCTTATTGCCATCCTGAAACAATCATTTAAAATGTTAGGAACAGTTTTATGATGATTGTGCACCTCTTTTGCGCTGCCATTGCGTCACTTTTGTGAGACAACAGCAGTGCAAAAGATCCACCATGTTCCAAGATAGGCCTCTCTTCATCTGCATCAAGATACTGTTAGTTTAAAATGTATATCTTTAGGACTGTGTAGGGGGCCTGGAGAAGCAGAAGCTTCTGTAAGTGTCAAAGTTGTTGAAAAACTGTTTGTCCTTCAATCTTTTCCCTTGTCTTTTCTAATTTTTAAATACATGTTTTAATATTTTTCAAATGTTTGTTCTCTCTTTCACAGATTGAAAGTATAAAAATAACAAGTGACTAATTTAACGACACTTATAAGGTAAATGTTTTGTACTCTTTTCGTTACATTTCTATCACATTTAAATACTATTAGTTCCACTGCTTCATTTCTTTAACCCTGACTTTCCTGCCTTTGCTACTTCCCTCATTCCTTTCTCTATTACTTACTTACTCTACTCCTTCCACTTCTTTTCTCAGTCTCTCTCTTCTCATAGTTCCTCACTCTTGTTCACTCACTCCGTCTCTATTACTCTTAGTGTCTCTGACTGATCACTCTTTCACTACTTGTTCATTATGCTTTCTCTGTGTAGTTGAAGCACACTAAGGGGCATATTATGAACACAGCCAATAAAATTATTGCTGTTTTTATCGGCTGAAAACTGCTGCAAAAGCGGTTTTAGCGGCAGTTTTCTGCCGCAAAAGTGGCTTTAGCGACACATTTCTGCCGATAAAAGCTGCAAAACTTTTATTGCCTATGTTGATAATATGCCCCTATGTTATTTAGATTTCTTTGCTGTTTCAATTATTCTTTTTCTGTTACTTCTTCTTTTCTGCTTTCTGTTTTTTCTCTCTGTTATTCCACATGTTTTAATCTTATTTTGAACATTCACTCACATTCTCTAAGAAACTCTTCTTTGTTATTCTTCTACTCTCCTTTTTTTCTTTCACTTCCTTATCTATTTTGTTTTTCACAATTATATCCTCTTCCATCTTTTCTTCCGTAAATAAATCTATTAAACAGTATCTCTGGTTTAGTCCCTATAGCTGTCTTTCTTTTAACATTACTCTCTGTTTACTTCCCTTATACTTACTCTTCTTTTTAAATTTTTTGGTTCGCTCCCGGTTCGCGTACCGGAGAGCGAACCGGAAAGCGAACCAAAAGAAATAGAGGTTGCCAGAGTGCTAAACATTCTAGCAATTATTTTATAAAGGGGAGGTAGTTCTGAAAAGAACTTTTTTTAAATGTTTTTGTTGTTTTATATATATATATTTTTTTCTGAACATTTTTTGTTTTTTTTGTATTTTTTGAACAATTTTATGTTTTTTTTGGTTTTTTTGGGGGGGAAACAATGAAAAACAGGCATTGGAAAGGGCTCAACAGGAGCAAAAAAATTTTTTATTTTTTGGGGCGTTTTGAGCACTTGTGGTTTTCAAATGCTCTGTTTATCAAATTAATACTCATATTGCCACATGAGAGTAAGGTACCGCAATATAAACACACTATCTTCATGTGGACAAAGTTGTCTTGAATGTTTGGCACTGTTTCCCGTGCCTCTGGCCCCGACAGAGTTACCTGTGCCGATGTCCTGGCCACAGGAGTTGGTGGGTTGTCCTGGAGGTCACGAATCTCTGCCCTGCTGTAATTTAGTGGATGCCACCTCTGCATGTGACGGTGCATAGTATAGTTGCCGTAACTATACTTCTTATCTGTGCCTCTAGATAAGTCCTCTTTGTATATGAGGCACGTCACATAGCGAGCATTAACTTTTTTTTGTCCTTCAGGAAAAGAAAAAAACTGCCAAATGAAACTATTTTTATGATGAGATATCCGGGGCTCCTCTTGTAAAAACTGTGTTGCCTGTATTTCCTCTTCCTCTTCTTCATCCTCTTCCTCCTCTGTGTTGGGAAGGAACTGTGGAGGTGGTCCTCTCTTCCTATGAGGAGGTGGTGGTGGTGGTGGGGGTGCACCAGCTGCAGCTACTAGTGAAGCCATTTTCCACTCAGCAAAATAGGTCTTCCTTTCACAAAGTTGAAAGTCAGAGTGAGAAAAAAGGTGGGGGCTTTCATCATTTTGGAAAAAAAATAGTTCTAAACCAATGAAAAGTGTTATTTTTAGGTCACATGACCTAGCCTTACATCATTAGGAAACCAAAAGTGAAATGAACCAATTAAAAGTTTTATTAACAAGTCACATGACCTGTTACGCTTATGTTACGCGCTGCGGGACGCGCCCCGGATCGCTTCCGGGGAGCTGCGCTTCGCGCCTCGGTTCGCGCTCCGGAGCACTTCCGGGTGCGCTAACGCGGCGCGTCATAAGACGCATTACGCGGCAACGCGATACATCGCGCTTTCGCGACGCGCCCCGGATCGCTTCTGGGGAGCTGCGCTTCGCGTCTCGGTTCGCGTACCGGAGCACTTCCGGGTGCGCTAACGCGGCGCGTCATAAGACGCATTACGTGACAACGTGATACGTTGCGCTTCCGCGACGCGTCACGATGTTGATTTCTAACGCGGCAGTTGCGCAAACGGAACGTTTACCGGTTCGCGGACCGGGTCGCGGCACCAAATTGAGCTAACGGGAAGCTTCCCGGTTCGCGAACCGGGAGCGAACAAAAAAAAATAATAATAAAAAAATGTATTAATAAACATATAAAATATATTTTTTGATTTAAAGAAGAATACATTTTACAGCTATAGATATTAGCTTTTAAAAACCAATGAAATTCACTGAAAAAACCATAGGTTATAGACCATATATAGTTAGGAATTAGCATTTACAAAACCTTGAAAATTCACTGAAAAAACCATAGGTTATAGACCATATATAGTTAGGAATTAGCATTTAAAAAACCTTTTTTACTCACACAAAACCATTGAAATTCCATATATAGTTAGTTGTACTAACTATATATCGCGCACCCGCAATCCACTGCTGATCATGTCACATATTACATCATTCATGACATGGTCAGTGACATCACTAATGACATCACTGATGACATCTCAAATGACATCACTGATGACATCACTGATGACAACATCCAGTGACTGTATGTTTCTGTAAAGTTAAAATATGTCTTACATATTGAAGAATGAGTGGATATATAAGTGTCTGGATGAAGGATTTAGTAGGTGCATGATTGACTGTATGAGTGAGTGAATAAATGTGTGTCACTGAGTGCATGAGTTAGTGACTAAACTGTCTTAATTTGTGCATCATTATGTCTGTTGTTCTGTAAACTGCTGCATGTGTTGATCAGTAGCTATATGAGTAAGTATATGGGTTATTGATTGGTTGCCCAAGTATTTGTATGGGAGACTGAGTGTGTGTGTGTGGGTGGCTGGGAGGTGTATGACTCTGTGCATAGATGTGTGAGCAGTTGATTCACTAGATGTATGGGTTCAAAAGTGCATGTGGAAACACCTGTATGGGCGGTTGACTGAGTGCATTGGTGAGTGAATGGATATCTCAGTGCTACATGTCAAAGTAAGTACATATGTAAAACACAGTACATGTGACAGTTGACATATATAAATAACTGTGCATAAGAGCCAGTGAATGTGTGAGTGGCTGTATTGATCATTGTGAACTTGTATCAGGCATTGTAAAAGAGAGTAAATATGTGTTAGTATATGTTTGAATAAGTAAGGTGTGTATAACTGTATAGTTGAGGAAATGGAGGTGTGATTGATTCTTTGCATGACTGACTAAGTGTGTGAGTAACTCCATGGATGAGTGACAGTCTGTGAGTGTCTGTTTACACTGAGTGTATCTAAGGTTATATTAGAGTCTGAAAAGGTTCATCGTATTATCACATGAATGATGTAATCAGTGATGTGATCAGTAATGTCAAATGAGATGTCATCAGTGATGTCATCAGTGATGTCATTTGAGATGTCATCAGTGATGTCATTTGAGATGTCATCAGTGATGTCATCAGTGAATTCATTTGAGATGTCATCCGTGATGTCATTAGTGATGTCACTGACCATGTCATGAATGATGTAATATGTGACATGATCAGCAGTGGATTGCGGGTGCGCGATATATAGTTAGTACAACTAACTATATATGGAATTTCAATGGTTTTGTGTGAGTAAAAAAAGGTTTTTTAAATGCTAATTCCTAACTATATATGGTCTATAACCTATGGTTTTTTCAGTGAATTTTCAAGGTTTTGTAAATGCTAATTCCTAACTATATATGGTCTATAACCTATGGTTTTTTCAGTGAATATATATATATATATATATGTGCATGAAATAAATCCAAAAGCTCTGCACTTCCGTCCTTGGCGAACAGAGACAACGAACCCAGCGATATCAGGCCAAAAGATATTTATCGGCAAGAACCTCGAACCTGACGCGTTTTGGGTACCATGTACCCTTGCTCACAAGATATATATATATTCCAAATGTAGTTAGTGAAAATGGAAACAACTTCACGAGCCCACTGATCAGGTATCAGAAATTTTATTGCATGACAAAAAGATGTGTTTCTACCACGTCCATGGTCTTAGTCACCTAACCCCATCCCGGGTTGGATTCCATTAAAATATTAACATCGTGATAATCAGTATCAAGTGACATTGTGATAGACATAGAATTTTAAAAAAAAAGTAAATAACAAAGTATACATCATGTTGATTGATTGTATTCCGCATTTGAGTTAATATTCTTATGCAATATAGCAGAACGCATTTATGTGGTACATTTCCATGTCTAATGGAAGGTGTGGACTAATCATATGACTGTATTCAAGGTTAGTACGCATAGTGACCTTGATGGTGGTGACGGTCGTAATATGTGCCGTCGGTGGTGTTGTGGCGCTCCTTTTATACTACTTGATTGAAAACATGGATGATGGTTTAGTACCTAACATGTGTTGACTATTAAACATCTGTCTAGTGGTTTCGGAGTAATAAGACTTTCTATGAGGCATTAGCATTCTACTGCCTGTGTAGGAACACAAAAGAGAAATTGCGGTATAGTACCCAAGATATACATCGTTGTATTGTCTAATGCCTGGGTCGAAATCAGTTATTCAAGTGGACTATGGTGTGTAAGAGATAGTAGGATAGCCATAGACGTCCTTTCTCTCAAGGTGCACATAACTTTATCATAGGGGAGTGAATCTGGTGTTGAACCACAGCGCAGTGTACCTGTAATAAAAGTGTAAAACAAATAGTAAATACATTCAAATTTGAGATACGGTCTACAATATGAGTATAATATTCTACACATGGGTATTTCAGAGGTAAATCTGGTATCTTTATCACACACTTCCTATAATCACAACAGTTGTTATCAAACTACGGATACAAAACAATTGTCGCAATCACACTACAGAAACGGGAAGGCAAGGCAGGTAAAGTCTGTCCCCACACTTTTTACTACATGTCCCAGAAGCCTTTGGGACGCACCCAGGGAAGAAAGAGCCGGCTTCTAAAATGGATCCGCCCCTATAAAGCACCTCCACCTCCTGAAGGAGGTGTTTGACAAATTGCCTGTTTCCTGAGCCTACGAAGAAGGCGGATGGTACTCCCCGCTGGAGTTCCAGTCCTTCCCGTGGTTGTTTTTGCCGTTTCCAGAGACCCTGTGAGCACAGCATTGGTCCTCCTCCTGCCAGTGATTGCCGATGTGAGCCCAGCGTGTCTCACTAACCCGCCATAGACTGCTGATGTGAGCACAGCTGCTTCCACAGTCTTTTCTTTCTGTTCTCCTGGATTCGGAGAATATCAGGTATCATCCTGTGAACGTGGGGAAAGGTGCCGGAGCGGTTCTCCTTTACCCGTGACATTTGTTAATTTTGCTTTGTGCCTGCTAGCTTGTTATTGCCGGTTTTCGTTGATGCTTGCACCAAGAAGCACTCCACTGTGGAATTGAACAGTGCCTGGTGCGCTTCTGGTGCGTTACAATCCCGCCGTAGGAGAAACAGCGGTCGGGTGTGTCTGTTTGCCCACGCTGTGAAATCAACAGTGGCTGGGAGCGCTAGCAATTACCGCACTAACGCCGTGGATACTAACGGTGGTTGGGTGCGCCAGTTTTCCTGCACCCTTACTCGGATTCAGTGGTGGGTGCCCCACTATTGTACTATTGAACTCCAAAAAGGCATTTACGCTTTTAAGCAAGAGACAGTGACTTCATTTTGTTTTTGGTTCTGTTTCCTGCAAGTGTGAGCTCTCGTGTTTCAAACAGTGTCCTGACGTAGTTATAGTCTACAGAATTGGTGTCTCTCCATATGAACTACATAGCTGCAGGGCCTTGAGAGAGTGGCTGTGTAGTTACATACCCAATACGTGTGTATGTGTGATTTTGTCTGTGCTACCTCTCACGCCTTTTTTTCTCTTCTTTTTATATGCAGTCATCTTCAGAAGTGTGTTTCATGGAAGACATCCAGAACCCTAGACCAGACTTAGGGAGACAAGGAGCCTTGCCTGCAGCAGTGTTTATTATTTTATCCACTTCCCTTTTCCCGGGGGTGCTCCCTTACAAAGCGGTGTTGTTTCACTCTGTGTAAGTTTGCGCTTGGGGGAATAGAGAGGCTGCGCAACGAGCCATTGTCCCCACTGGCCGATCTTTGAGGTTAGTGGCATTTTCATTCTTGAGCTGCTGACACATCGTGACAACACAACATTTCAACATGAGTCCAATTGAGTATACTAAGATGTGCAATGGTGTGTTGACTAGGAAAGAAGGGGGATTGTGGGTGGATTTAGGAAGGGGGGTTGTGGAGCATGAAGACAACAGTAGGTCGTAGTTGGGGCTATGCTATAAGTGAGAGTGCATCTCCTCATCTAAGTTCGGCCCCCCTGGGAACTTAGTGCCAGCTTGCAATATAAAGTGTGATTCTAATCTGCACAAAGCTGCTTGTCGGTTACCACCTCTGGGGTTAAGATTCACTAAGTTCAGGCCAAAATATTTGGCCTGCATCCAGTCGCCATCATGTTTCTTACTGAAGTGCCTCGCTGTGGTATAGCTATGGTCCTTGTTATTTATTGCCCTCCAGTATTCTAAGATCCTTTTCTTCACCAGGAATGTTGTAGAGCCAATGTACCACAGGCCACACCGGCACACAATGGTATAGACCACAAAGTCAGTATTACATGTAATTAACCTAGGAATCTGCCATGTGGTCTTGACTCTCTCTAGGGTAGTTTCTGTAACATTGCTGCTGTGTGTACAGTCTTTACAGTTCCCGCATTTGCGGAAATCCTTTGTTTGTTTCAGCCAGTCAGTCTCTTTAGTTTGTAAGTGACTTTGTACAAGAATATCTCTGAATGAGGTGCTTCTCCTATAGTTCATCGATGGATTAGATCCTATTTTGTTTCTAAGTATCGGTTCCTGTCTGAGGATCCCCCATCTGGATTTCAGAATCCTACACAGTTGTTCTGCGTGACTACTATATCTGGTGATGAACCTAACAGGTTCTGTCTGATCTTTATTGGGTGTCTTGGTTGGGCTGTGTTCTGACAAGATCTCATCCCTAGAAAGATCTTTTACTCGGCCTTCAGCTTGCTTGAGTGCTCGAGTGGAATAGCCTCTCTCCCTGAACCTCACTTTCATAGCTTGTTTAGTTTGTTCGTAAGGAGAAGAAGTGCTACAGTTTCTCTTGGCTTTTAAAAACTCACTCTAGGGTATGCCCCATCTGAAGTTCGGTGGATGGCTACTCGACGCTTGTAAGATGGAGTTCCCAATAGTTTTCTTTTTAAAGAGATTGGTGCCGATAGTGCCCCCTTCAATGATAAGCTTACGGTCGAGAAAATGTATGGTTTCTTTGCTGTAGTGTCTAGTGAATATAAGGTTAACATCAATCTCATTCAAACGTCAATGAACAAATTAAATTCCACTTCATTACCCTCACAAATAAAAAACACATCATCGATATATCTCAACCATTTTTTTACATTATGGATCTAATTCTCTGTTCTGTCATTCCAGAGCACCTGCTTCTCCCACCAGCCCACCATGAGGTTGGCGTAGCTGGGGGTAAAGCAGGTGTCCATGGTAGTCCCTTGAAGCTGGTTGTACAGATCTTTTTCAAACATAAATCCATTCTCCTGGAAGGAGCATGTGTGTGTGTTTCAAATATTTATTGTCGCGAGTTTTAAGAAAACATATACATGCTTTGAGTCCATCATGATGTCTAATACTCGTATATAGAGACTCAACGTCCAAACTCACTAGCCAGTGATTATCATTTAAGACAGTATTGCTTATTTTATTCAAGAAATCAGTTGTGTCTCTCAAGTATGAATTACGTTCTTTAACAAATGGATACAAAAAATGGGCGACATAGGTAGAAGTATTTTCTAAAAGGCTATTCTTCGAGGAAACTATGGGTCTGCCTGGTGGTTCCTGTACATTTTTATGAACTTTGGGTAACAGATATAAGGTGGGTGTAGTGGGTGTCTCATTCTTGAGAAACTGCCTTTTGTCCCATGTCAGTAGCCCTCTCTCATGCCAGTCCTGTAGCCTACTCAGATATCTGTTTTGTAAGTTAGCTAGGTATCTTTTGTCCACCTTGCAGTAGCAGTTAGTGTCATGGAGTTGCCGATGGGCTCACCTGATGTACATAGACCTGGTCATAAGGACTACGTTACCCCCTTTGCCTGAGGGTTTGATAATAAGATATTGATCACTCTGTAAGTTCCTGATCACCTCCCACTGTGTTTTGGTCATATTTCAGTTGTGTGATGTAGAGTGTATACGTTTTTCAAGGTCTTGTGCCACCAAGTTACTAAAGATGTCAGTGTTGTCCTTTGCTGTCAATAGTACATGTCTTGATATTGCTTTAAAACCAGTTGATAAAGCTTCTTGTGTTTCTATACCATTTTATTTGTCAAGCCCTCTCTGTGTGTGGAGGGTCAAAGGGGTCATTGAGTTCGTAAGTTATATTTGGATCAATGTCTTCGCCTAGGTCAGTTATCACCCCTAACATGGGAATGTCCTCTATTGTCAATCAAGTATGAGAATTGGATAGGGTAGGTCGTCTCACCCCCGTAGTCCTTGTGTTTTTGTTAATATAATGCAATTTGTACAATTTTATTTTCCGTTCAAATTTGTTGAGGTCAACTCTTGTCTGCGCATATTCAAAGCCTATATCTAGACAGTGACAGACCTAACTTCAATATATTCCCTTGTTCTTTTGTCAGTATTCTGCTGGTAAAGTTAATTACCATTAATTGTGTAGCATTGTCCTCCTTTATACTTTCTTGTATGTTGGCCATGTGTTCCCATGCCAGCTGTTCTTACATTTCCTTCGTCTGTCCCGCCGTCTGAGGTTTTGTTTTTTGTTCTTTGTCCTCTTCCTTTTGGTTTCCCTCTGACAGAATGTTCTTTTGTCATTTGTAGGAGGCACAGTTCCTCGGAAAAAGACTGCTACTCATGTGTGCTTGATGAGATGCTGTGTACAGATTCCTGGTCAGAGCTCAGGTTTGTTGTTGATCCTTCCTTGTTAGCTTTCAGTGGGCCCAGGGCTTTGTCTCTCACCAATTCTGACCTTGCTTTATCGTATTTCCTGGCAAATGTCGGTATCCTGCCTGTGGCATATCTCTCTCGTCCGGCAGGAACTAGTGTTGTTTCCTGGCCACTATCTCATTTTCATATGCTTTGATTCTGTCATCCACCTACTTCAGGACTCTGCTTGTCTCAATCTGGTTGGTTTCCTTTTTAAATTCCACCATCAGTTCATTTTTCCGGTTCATCAGTTCCTTATGCTCATCTCAAGTGTTGGAAATGAGAATTTACAGCATCCTCTAGAGCAGGCAGTTGTGTTTTCTACCCAGTCTTTTACTAATTGGGGCTCCGGGATTGACAGAGTTGGTGTACTAAGGATTCTGAGGCCCCTTGGAATGCTATTAACCTCCAGGTAATTCTGAAGGGAGGTTGCCTCCCACCACTGACTATTTGGTTTGTGTCACAGACGTTCTAAAACATTTCCTCTTTGTTCAATCCCAATAGCAGCTGTTTTTGACAGATTGCTTAGTGATGCATTTGTTACTGCCGTTTCTTTACTTCGTGTATATATATATAGATATTCACTGAAAAACAATAGGTTTCAGGCCTGATATAGTTAGGAATTAGCATTTAAAAAACCTTTGCAATTCACTGAAAAAAAACATAGGTTTCAGGCCTGATATAGTTAGGAATTAGCATTTAAAAAACCTTAGAAATTCACTGAAAAATCTGTAGATTTTAGGGGTGTTATAGTTAGCTGGACATTTCACTCATACAAAGCCATTGAAATCATCCTTGTGAAAGGATGATGTCATCAGTGATGTCATCAGTGATGTCACTGACCATGTCATGAATGATGTAATATGTGACATCATCAGCAGTGGATTGCGGGCGCGCGAGTTATAGTGAGTACAACTAACTATAACGGGGGAATTTCAAAGGTTTTTTAAATGGTAATTCCTAACTATAACGTGGCTGAAACCTATGGTTTTTTCAGTGAATTTCAATGGTTTTGTAAATGATAACCTTTAAATGTTTTTTATTGTTATATTTTTTATACTGATTTACTACATTATTTTAAATTATTTATTTTTTAGATATTTTATTTTTTAAATTACATTACATATTTTTAATATAAATTGAAAAAAAAATGTTTTTACACCTCTCTGCAACGCAGTCCCCTGACACGTTTGCAGAGGAAGAACTAATTCCCCTTGCATACTGGGGGTCCCTGGGGGCCAACTAGCCCACCAGGAACCTCCAATATTCCCCAGGGGGCTGCATTGCAGAGAGGTGTAATGAGGCCACACCCTTTTTTACACCTCTCTGCAGCGAAGCCCCCGGGCGCGTTTGCAGAGGGGGAACTTATTCCCCTTGCATACTAGGGGTCCCTGGGGGCCAACTAGCCCACCTGGAACCTCCAGTATGCGCCAGGGGGCTGCATTGCAGAGAGGTGTAATGAGGCTACGCCCCTTTTTACACCTCTCTGCAACGCAGCCCCCTGGTGCGTTTGCAGAGGGGGAACTAATTCCCCTTGCATACTGGGGGTCCCTGGTGGTCAACTAGCCCACCTGGAACTTCCAGTATGCGCAGGGGGCTGCATTGCAGTAAGGTGTAATGAGGCTATGCCCCTTTTTACACATCTCTGCAATGCAGCCCCCTGGCGCGTTTGCAGAAGGGAAACTAATTCCCCTTGCATACTGGGGGTCCCTGGGGGCCAACTAGCCCACCTGGAACCTCCAGTATGCGCCAGGGGGCTGCATTGCAGAGAGGTGTAATGAGGGTATGCCCCTTTTTACACCTCTCTGCAACGCAGCCCCCTGGCGCGTTTGCAGAGGGGGAACTAATTCCCCTTGCATACTGGGGGTCCCTGGGGGCCAACTAGCCCACAAGGAGCCTCTAGTATGCGCCAGGGGGCTGCGTTGCTTTGCCCCAGGGGACGGCGGTCCCCGGGGCAGTATGGGGGGGGATTGGGGCCCCCCCACACTTCTTTATCATTATGCCCCCGCGATTTCGTCCCCCCCGGGGGGTAATTTGAAAAAAAACAGACTGGTTTTTAAAAAACATTTTCTGGGCCTTGGGGGTCCTTGTGGGACCATCTGGGCAGGCCTAGGGGGTCAGGGTGTTTCTACCCTGCCCCTTTTGTGTGTTCGACACGTTTGTTTTTCTGATTTCTTGTGCCTCGGTCTACCGAGCACCAGATGGCTGCCAACATTTCCTGGTTTGAAGTGTTGAAAGCCAATGAGCATGCAGCTCATGCTGATTGGCTGCCACTGTCTGTCAACACTACAAAACAGAAATTGTTGGCAGCCATCTTGTGCCTCGGCAGACTAAGGCACAAGAAAGCAGAAAAACAAACGTGTAGAACTCAAAAAGGGGGCAGGGTAGAAGCACCCTGACCCCCTAGGCCTGCCCAGGGTGTCCCACAAGGACCCCCAAGGCCCCAAAAATGTTTTTTGTTTTTTTTAAATCGTGGGGTACGCGTACCGTACGGTGCGCGCACGGTGCACGCTTATAGATATATACATTTTTCAAATTCGATTTTCTCAACAACTACTGGACGGATTTACACCATTTAAACAAAAGGGTGATCTGCGAATCAGACTCTACCATTTTGCCAAATTTCTTGTAATTCCGTTCAGCCGTTCGGGCTGTAGCCGTGTCTAATCATCCTATGGAAATTAACATAGGGAAAACACGTTTTGGGACCCCCCTTTTTTCTCAGCCCCCACTTCACGAATCCCCCCAAAACTTTCAGGAAAGGAGCAGAGTGGAGCAGGCCATCTTCTTTGAGACAATCACAAAGATTCATCAACTGGCACCAAAGTTATTCCCAATAGAATTTTGCGGATTTCCTATGGAAACTAGGTCCTAACTATATCTACCTACTGGCGACTACCAGTAGGTTATATATATATATATATATGTTCTCTCAAGCAAGAAATGCCTTGCCCGGAAGACTGGCGCCACCTGGTCTCTGGGCACTGCTGACGCTGATGCTGACGCGGTGAGGTTGTTTTGGCAGTATCACTTTGTCTATGGGTCCCCCTCAACCCCGAGTTTTGTGCCATATTTTGACTTTATTCAATAAACGCTGTCACTATTTGATATATTGACATTTGCCTTTGCCCTGGCCATACGTGATGCAGACATTGATCGTGCGGCAGTACAATCAGTGACATTGACCTAGCAGTAAGAACTTACAGTTCAGATTGCCTGCTATTGTAGTGGCTATTTTGTGGCATTATGGGAATGGTAGTTCCGTGGAGTTTTATAGCACGTGCATTCAATTTGGCTTTGAGTGAATACATCACTCTATGCATGTACCGGGCCCCATGGTGAAGTTCAGCCATCCGTTCCTGGTGCCGCATGAAGCTTTTAAACAACAACAGTATTATCAGGATTTTGGCAGTAACATAACAGGTTTTTGCAATCATGGTCAGAGGTCACACTTCGGAGCCCGGGTTATCAGCTCGGGACAGCTGGAAACGGGACAATGGCAGTCATCATTTTAGTATAATTAGTGACATTGAGCAGCATAATTTTTAAAGTATGTTTTACATAATTGTGCAAATCTGGCAATACAGGTTGATGAGTTTGGCGGTGCAACGTTTAAAAGCCAATCTTTTACCATGGTGGATGTTTTAAATATTTACATGTGCATTTAATTACTGATACTACTTGCCATAACGATTTTTCCAGCTAAAACTCAATATTGTATTATGCAATGTATTGAATAATGTATATCTTACCTGCAACAACGCTGGTTTTTAGCTGTAGTATATTATGTTATGGAGCATTCCTAGTTGCATGCTGACTGTATACACAAGAGTATTCTTTCTATGTTTATTAAGTGATCCAATGGGAAGGACTATTTAATCTGTTTGTATTCTGGCGCCAAACTAGATTGATGAAGGCTTCTTGAAAGCCGAAACGCGTATCTCTTTGCCTCTGGGATTGAGGGCAACCTGACTGAATAAATGAATGCTGAATTTTAACACCTCGAGTCTGTGCCTTCAGCCATAGTTTCTGTGGGAGCTGGATTTTGTTGTTCATATATAAATATACAAATATATATATATATCCTTCACCAAAACAGAAAATAATGTCTGCACTCGTCCATTTGCTGAAGTATGGGCTTTTTATTCAAGAGACTCAAGGAGCCCCATCCACCTACGCGTTTCGACCGCAGGTCTTGATCACAGTGTTACCACTTGTCCATTTTCTATGTTCACTATTTATACATTTACTCCCCATTAACTTATAATGAAGCATCCTGGGAGATGTAGTTTAACAAAACATTCTTAATTTTTTTTTTTTTTGAAACGTTGCATTAGAATACATTAAATTCATCACTTTTAAGTTAATTTTCAAAAGTATTAGAGAGAGTATTTCGGTGACCCGACGCCTCACAAAGAAATAACAAGGTGAGAGCGCTTCGCGTCTATAGTTTGTTTACACACGGAAACGCCCTGCGGAGTCGCGGTAAATGAATACAGTTTAAACCCTAGCGATTCGAGTAAACACGATATTATCGTCTTGATCGCGCCTGTTCAAACTAACATTGTCCAAAGCTCATGGGTCAAGAGTGATTAATAAAAAGACAGTTCCCCTGCCACACAGTTAAGTTCAGTCGCAAAGAATAGAAAACGGTTGCATCTGAATTGAGAAAGAGAGTCTGCTTATATAATGGAAGAAAGAGCAAGTAAACGTGCACTGCGTGCACAAACAGTATTTCAAAAAGGAAAAAAGCCAGAAAAAAACACGGATAATTCCAATAAAGAATCAGAGGAAACAGATCTCAGTTCCATGACATTGAAACAACTATTTGTGAAATTGGAAAGACTTTTAAAAAAAGAAATAAGCAAGTGTTGGGAAATTCTAACAATGGAAAAGTATTTGGAATGTAAAATGATCCCCAGAGGTCTAAGAATATACACTCTCCCAAACCATCCGGACACACGCCCAGAGATGCTCATTGATTGGGGCAACAACAACATGCAATGCTCTACAAACATGTAAAGGATAATAGTAAAACATGCAAAAATCGATGTAGATGAATTACATGTAAAAATATCAGAATTGGAATCTCTAATCCTATCGCATGGTAAAGATGAAGAAACCAAGAAATTAAGAAAAGACATGGAAACTATACTGGATAAACACGAGAGTGAAGTAGAAGAGCGAAAGGAACGCAAGTATAGGAGAGATGAACAAGATTACTCATGTGGTAGAATACTAACATTTGCAAAGAAATTTGAGCAAATAAAACTACAAATGAAATCACAACCTCAAACTGAAACCCCCAATACCACTCTGAGCGAATCTGACACTGATTGGAGCGAAAATGAGGATCAGGAGACCACAGGAACAAGGACACCTTTTTTAGAAGAGATGAAAATGGTCTATTTAGAGCAACAACAAACAAGGGGAAGAGGACGAGGGCGAGGGAGAGGAAGAGGCCAGAAACAACAAGGTACAAGGTCAAAAGGAAGAGGCCAACAAAGTCAGAAAAAAAACGAAGGAAAAACAGAAGAGGCTCCGGAAAAAACCAAGGGATACGTCCTACGAAACAGAGTCACGAACAAATAATGGCTAATGAGGAACCAGATCCGTATTTGATAATAAATTTATCAAAACATGTTTTAACAAGAGCTGAGGAGAGTCTACTAAATAAAGGCCTCACGTTTTGCCCGGAAAAACATTTTGACCCGGTAGAAATAAAAATTGACTTGTACAAGTATACACGAAAACTTAAACTGGCTAAATTCTTTAAAAAGAAAAACATCCAAGTAAATAATGAATCAACACTGGATGGCAATGTTGAGAATGAAACACGCATCACAATAGCTGATATTCCTGCCATGAGAACAGCTCTTGGATTAGCAAATGAAATGGATGATTCGACAACTACAGACAGTCAAATGTTATCGAACATGGGACAGGTCACAAACCAACATTTGAAAACCACGTTTAAGAAACAAACGAGATTTTGTCCTATGTTACATCCGGGAAAAAAAATTGATATTTTCTTTGATTTAGTGAATGCTGATCTTGAAAAAATGCAAAAAACTAAACACAAAGGAAGAAATGAAAATATGTCAATTTTGGAAAGAAAGGCACTGCGATCTTTAATGGAAAACGAATCACTTGAAATTAAACCAGCCGACAAGGGTGGAAATATAGTCCTAATGGATAAATCTGACTATATACAAGAAGCTATGCGTCAACTTAATGAAATCAAGAACTATGAAAATTTAAGAAAGAATCCGATCAATGAATTGATCACGGAATTAAACATTAAGCTGACAAAATGGGAAAATCAAGGATTGTTGACTAATCAGGAAGTACAATTTCTGACCAATGAGGATCCTATCATGCCCACCATGTACTTTTTGCCGAAAGTGCATAATACATTAAGGAAACCACCGGGCAGGCCCATCATAGCAAGCTGTGGTTCATTGTATGAAAACCTGTCTATCTATGTGGATTCTTTTCTGGCGCCTATTGTCCCCACATTAACATCGTATCTCAAAGATACAGGAGACTTCTTACGTAATTTGATGAACATTGTTTGGGTTGATGGATATAAATTGGCTACCATCGATGTAGTCTCATTGTACATGTCCATAACTCATGAAATGGGACTGAGTGCCATGGATTTCTTCCTTAAACAGAAACCTTTGGAAGAATACCAGCATTGGCAAATGATCAAAGAAATGACGGAGCTATGCCTTAATAATAATGTCTTTCTCTTTAATAAAACACACTATGCCCAAAGGTGTGGAACAGCTATGGGCGTGGCATTTTCACCGAGCTACGCCAATTTAGCAATGGGCTATTGGGAAAGAACTATAGCCTGGGATGAAGAGAATGACCACGACACTTCAAAAATTGTAATTTGGCTCCGTTTTATTGACGATTTATTCCTGATTTGGAATGGTACTGAACTTAAATTCTCCGAATATCTGAACAAACTGAATAACAACGATCTGGGGCTGAGATTTACATCAGCAATCAGCGAAAAGGAGATTGTATTTCTAGATACAAAGGTATACATTGACAATGGACAATTAGAAACTACTGTTCATAGAAAGAGTACTGCAAACAACAGTATTCTACATGGAGATAGCTTCCATCCTACAACCCTAAAAAAAGAGTATACCTTACGGTGAATTCATCCGTATGAAGAGAAACTGTTCGAATTCAGAGGAGATGAATCTTAAATACAAGGAGACAACAAGAAGATTCCTCAAGCGAGGATACAACTATAAAGATGTTAAAAAGGGAGAACTGAAAGCCAGAAAACTTACTCGAACACAAACTCTGATCGATAAAAAACAAGTGGAATCAGTATCCAAACCAGAACCGATCAGAATGATCATGACATACAGTAAAGAGAGTCAAAACGTAAGAAGGATCCTTAATAAATATTGGAACATCATCAAGAAAGATCCAGACATTGGTGACCAATTGAGTGAACATCCTCTTGTAACGTTTAGAAAACCACCCTCTCTGCAAGATAAACTTGTGAATAGTCATTTCAAAATGAACAGGAAAAAAGATTGGTTAACCTCCAGACAGAAAGGCTTTACCAAATGTATACAATGTAAAGCTTGCACAGTAGGAGTATCCCTGAAATCCCTAAAAGACCCACAAGGTAAGACCTTCAATATAGAGGAAACAATAACCTGCAAAACCACACATGTAGTTTAAATCTTAACATGCGCGTGTGGTAAAAACTATATTGGCATGACCACCTGTCCATTACACAAAAGAATCTTGGAGCATATTCGAGCAATCCAAAATGGGGACATGTCCTATGCAATTGCTAAGCATATGTCATTACACACTGGCAAAACATGGAAAGACATACGCTATAGTGGTATAGCGACAATACTTCCCAATGAAAGAGGAGGTAACCGAAAACTGCAATTGAGGAGATTAGAGTCTCGTCTAATCATACGTTTTCAAACTAAGACGCCGAGAGGATTGAATATGGATGATGAGATGTACGTACATCTCTAATGACTTTTGGACTATTGGGGACTCAAATATATATGATATGTCTTGACTTCTTATAATATGCAGACTATTATGAAAATCACTTATTGAATATAATTATTTGGGCACTGAGCCCTATATGAAATGTATTTGAGGACAGAACCGTTGATGAGGAGTTAATTGGCACTGAGCCAATGATTGAACTATCATAACATAGACATTACATCCAAACGACTTGGTAAATGATGGACTATGTGTCGGCTTAACTTAGACATAAGTTAGATGGAATTTTTCCATGCGTAAAAAACGACTCTCGTAATCTCCTTGAAAGACTGTCCCTTCCCTCTAATACTTTTGAAAATTAACTTAAAAGTGATGAATTTAATGTATTCTAATGCAATGTTTCAAAAAAAAAATTTCAGAATGTTTTGTTAAACTACATCTCCCAGGATGCTTCATTATAAGTTAATGGGAAGTAAATGTATAAATAGTGAAAATAGAAAATGGACAAGTGGTAACACTGTGATCAAGACCTGCGGTGGATGGGGCTCCTTGAGTCTCTTGAATAAAAAACCCATACTTCAGCAAATGGACGAGTGCAGACATTATTTTCTGTTTTGGTGAAGGATTATTTGTGGGGACACGTTCATCCCTGCTGTCTGGCACCGACCGATACAAGCGTGCACCTTCTAAGGAACAAATTGGTGGTTAATATATATATATATATATATATATATATATATATATATATATATATATATATATATATATATATATATATATATATATATATCTATCTGTTCCTACAGGTTTCTACCTTGCAAGGTTGCCCACGTATAAACACAGATAATTCATGAGGGTTTCCAAAAGTAATCCTGGGAAACTTGGAACATTGCAGGTTTCCCTGACTACTCAAATTCAAATTCAAAAGACTTTATTCGGTTATATTGCATAAATAGCTATAAAAGCACATAAAATCACAACAATTTATACAATCATCCTAGTTAAAATCGTCTTCCGCAGATAAAAAGCACTTATTAAAAAAGCCGAGAGAGATGCCACTGAAAATATATCGTCCAGTTTTAGTATTGCTAGAAAAGCAGGGCGGCACTGTCTCACATTCATATATTTCAAAATGGGCAAGATCCACCTTTTTCTTGATAATAAATAAAACCTGCAAAAGAATAAAATATGAATATCCGATTGGGTGGACAGGTCATCACATGGGCATTTAATCTATTTCCCTTGGTCCAGTCATTGGTTACAGGAAAACTCAACAGCCTAAACAGTATCCAAAATCTAAATCAAATCAACAGGAACCTTTCGTGATCTTTCATCTGCAAAGTTAGGTTTGGCTGGATAGCCTTTGGTGTTAAAATCAGTTGATGAGAAATCACAGTCTTTTTTAACAGCTGTGTTTGGTCTCTTCGATTCTCTAAAAAGGTTAAACATAGCTTTTTCAGCGCCTTTCTAGGGATCTTGGAGATCGACGGAGGATCATCATAAAATTCAGGATGATCAATACTACCACAAAATGACTTAATGTAGCACAACCATTTCACCCTTTGCACACCATCCAATTTGAGGCGGTTCAGGTGACATTCGTCAGTGGTCCATACCCTGTGCCACAAGAGACTCGGTTGGGCCTTGATTAAGTCTTCCAGATATGGGACACCCAGTTCAGAGTGACAGTTATGGCTAGACGTACTCTCAGGTACGGCTAGGAGGTATCTCAAAAAGCCATTTTCAGTCAGCTGAAAACTAGTGACATTTGAGTTACCCCAAATACCCGCCCCGTAAGTTGCCACCGCAACACAGCTAGCTTTATAGCTACATAAAAGCTCCTTGACCGGCTTTTTCCCCATCTTTTTGCTAAATGATGTAATGTAATGTAAAGGACACTTTTATAGCGCTCCTATCACTCCAAGGAGTATCTTGGCGCTCACCCAACCCAGATGGAAGGGTTGGAGGGAAAAGAGATAGTTTACACTTTGCACTACACATTACACCAGCACTCTGCAGGCAACATCAGTTAAAGAAAAGACCCAGGTTTTTAATGCTTTCCTGAATTGAGTTTCTTGGGACAATGATCGTAAGGAGGGCGGGAGCTTATTCCAGGCCTTGGCGCTCAGCACAAAAAGGGATTGGCCACCTTTTGTTGCCAGCTTGAATCGAGGGATTATGAGCAGATTCTGACTGGCAGACCTCAAACAGCGTGTCGGGTGATATCTTCTGAACCCATTACACAGGTATTTTGGTCCTTGCTGTTGAAATGCCCTGAAGGTGATTATAAGAATCTTAAAGATAATCCTTTTACCAATTGGTAGCCAATGGAGCGCATTGAGTGCTGCTGAGGCTGAAGACCTACGGGGCCAACGTAATACAAGGCGGGCCGCTGCATGTTGGACCATTTGTAACCTATGGAGTACGGCCTTATTAGCTCCAGCATATAAGCCATTACAGTAGTCCAACCTGGAATTTATTAGGGCCACTGCAACTGTTTTTCTGGCCGGCAACGGGAGAAGATCAAAGAACTTCCTCAAAGCTTTTATAATCTGGAAGCACGTCCCAGCGACGGCCACCGCTTGATGTTTAAAAGACAGTTGATCGTCGAACTTGATACCCAAGTTTCGAACAGATGTAATTGTGTTGGGGGGGGGCTTCTGCATCAGCTGGGGAAAACAGATTATGATTCCCAAACGGCAAGATTTCTGTCTTTCCAGCATTACATTTTAAATGATTGTCAGTCATCCATTTAAACGTTGCTGCTAGACACTCCTTAAGATCTTCCTCGGCACCAGGCCGTTCCCTGTCCAACACCAGGATGAGCTGGGTGTCGTCAGCATATGATATTGTACTGATCTGGAATGATGCGATCAGTTTCACTAGGGGTACCATATACAGGTTAAAAAGTATAGGACTTAGACTCGAGCCCTGAGGGACCCCGGAGCTGACGACCTTTGCTTCAGACTGGTATTGACCCAACACTGTGACTTGGCGTCTATTGCTGAGGAAGTTCCTAAGCCATGCCAAGGCCTGCCCTCCTACTCCTGCGGCAGCCAACCGGTCCACTAAGATGTTATGTGAGACCGTATCAAAGGCTGCCGACAGGTCAAGTAGGATTAGGACAGCCTTCTTTCCCTGGTCCATGGCCATTCGTAGGGTCTCTGCTGTAAATAGCAGGGCCGATTTGGTAGAGTGTTTTGACCGAAACCCGGACTGGTTGGGATGTAGGATGTTATTTTCCTCCAAAAAGCTCGTCAGTTGACTATTGACGAACTTTTCCACCAGTTTGAACAGCACCGGAAGCAGGGAGATAGGACGCAGGTTGGAAAGGATGGTAGGGTCAGCTAGTGCCTTTTTCTGGAGAGGCTTGACAGCTGCAAGCTTCCAGTCATTAGGAATGTCTGCCGTGGCTAATGATGAATTAATAATCCTATTGATGATAGGATTAACCACCTCTACTAGGGTCTGTAGAACTAAAGGAGGACAAGGATCAAAAGGAGAACCAGATTTGCTGGCCAGAATAGCCTTGGAGGTCTCTTCGAGGGAGACCGGGGCAAATTCCTCCAAGCGGGCAGAGGTCCTCACCTCCTCTGTCTGTTCAGCAACTACCGGCATAGCGGGTACTGGAGGGAAAGTCTTCACGATGTCGAGGATCTTATTGTCAAAATAATCAGATATCGCATTGCAGAGGTTTTGAGACGGAGGAATCTCCTGCGAAAGAGCTGATGGGTTCATAAAATCCTTTACTATCTTGAAGATTTCCTTTTGTCCCTGGCCCGCCGTGGAGATGGCCTGTAGGTAATGGGCTTTCTTGGCTAACTTTATTCCAGCATGATACTTCCGTCTCGCTGATCTGTAGGCGTTGCGGGCGGTAGCATCGTAGTTCCTACGCCACCTTCGTTCCAAAACTCTTACTTCTCCCAGTTCCAATTTCAAGGCCAATGAGAACCATGGGGCACTCTTTTTGGTCTTGGTGGCCCTTGGATTCTTATTGCCGGTTGGTCCCAACGAGGCACCCGCTCTGGCAATCCAATCACAAAAGTTTTGATTGTCAGCAGAAGTATGACCTGATAGAACCGGTATACTAGCTTTTAACTTTTCTACAACATCAGGTCTGCTGGGTAGTTCCTTCCAGTTAGGAGTGTACTTTTCCTCGGGACTATTAATACTTTTTATAGTGGTGACCATAGGTTTAGGATTTAGTGCAATATGAAAAGGAACAAAGAAATGATCGGACCAAATCTGAGGGCTGGGGGGCTTAACTCTCAGCCTAGTGGAATTTGAGCAGATACAATCCAATAAATGTCCTGCTAGATGTGTGGGTTCGCGATTCAGAAGAGTGAGTCCAAGCACGTCAATGATATCCATGAAGCAACCAACTCCTGGTTCATTAAGGGAATCTAAGTGCAGGTTTAAGTCGCCCATTACTGTAAAGTGGGAGAATCTAAGCGCTAACTCGCTCATTACATCTCCCACAGTTTCCAGAAACTTTGTTGGGGGTCCCGGAGGGCGATAGATGAGGGCACCAGAAAAGGTAAAAGAGTCATGGATGCCTAAAGAGAAGGCTAGCGCCTCTGCCCCTTTAATATCTGCCAATTCTTGAGTAGAACATTTAAGGGAATTACGGTAGATAATAGCCAAAGCCCCCTAAATGATTTAAGGGCCATTATAGACTTAGCAAATAGCAGGTTTCTACCTTTAACTGCACTACTCCATTGACCTGTACATTCAAACAAGATCCCCAAATATGGAAATGTTGGAGTATGGTCAATTGTTTTGGAGCCAATAAACATAGTTCTTTTTCTCTGATTCGCTCTTCTACCACAATTCATAGAGAAAGTTTTGGTGCAGTTTACCTGCAGATCTAAATTAGTCATGAAAGTGGTAAAGGAGGTAATCATTGTTTGCATGGCTATGGGGGTTCTTGCCATCAGGACAGCATCATCTGCATAATGCTGTCCCAAGACCTCTGTAACTCCCTAGCTGACTATTTTACCAGCAAAGTCACCAACATCTATGCTACCTTTTCTTCATTAGCCCACTCCAAAGGCTCTGACCCTCAACCTATTCCTACTCTAGCTACTGGTCCCACTCTTTCTCTGTTTCATCCTGTCCTTGTTGAGACAATCAACAAATACACAGCAACCATTACCTCAGGTTCCCCGCTTGACCCGTGCCCTCCATCGGTACTTAATTTACTCAGTGGACTTATCACACCTCCTCTCACCGAGATTTGTAATTCTATGTTCCTTACGGGTCAGTACCCACAGATTTGGAAGAAACTATAATCAAACCTCTGCAAAAAAAAACCTCACTGGACCCTTCAGAACTAGCCAGTTATAGACCCATAGCCTGCCTTCCTTTCCCAGCAAAAATCTTTGAAGCACTCATGAATCACCAACTGTCAGATTTCATTGATCACCATCATTTGCTGGATGATACCCAATTCGGATTTAGAAAGAGCCATGGGACAGAAACAGCACTGATAAAGGCGGCTGATGAGATCAGAACTATTTTAGATCATAATGGGGCGGCTGCACTCATTTTGCTCGATCTCTCCGCCGCCTTTGACACGGTCGATCACTCCATCTTGATCGACCGTGTCTCAGCATTGAGGGTTAACCATCTAGCCAGAGACCTTATAGCTTCCTTTCTGGCCAGCCGCTCCCAATCTGTGAAACTTGGTACTTTTTACTCGCCCACATCCACACTACCCTGTGGAGTACCCCAGGGATCCTCGCTAAGTCCAACACTATTTAACATCTATGTGTCAGACTTGGAGAGGGTCATAAAAGCTTATGATTCAGAAAAGGGGGTGGTGATGAACAGAGTGCCTGAATTAAGCAGACCACTCTTACCCAGTCCAAAGATCAGGGCTTGATCCATCACCGTTTTTTAGCTCACTGCACCATCCCAGCTCAGAACTTGGCTATATGCAAATTAGTCTGTTCCTGTCCCAGTGCATGATGGGAACAGGGCAAACCGAACTACCAAGCCAATTCTTGTAATGGGAAGAAAACAAGCTTCCGGGGACCGGTTTCTGCCATTTCAGGCGTCGTCGGCCCGGCTTGCTTGAATCCTGCTGGTGCAATGAGCAAGGGACTCACATCTGAGTATACCCTTCCACGCTTATGGTGGACAAAATGATTCAGAAAAGGGGGTGGTGATGAACAGAGTGCCTGAATTAAGCAGACCACTCTTACCCAGTCCAAAGATCAGGGCTTGATCCATCACCGTTTTTTAGCTCACTTCACCATCCCAGCTCAGAACTTGGCTATATGCAAATTAGTCTGTTCCTGTCCCAGTGCATGATGGGAACAGGGCAAACCAAACTACCAAGCCAATTCTTGTACTGGGAAGGAAACAAGCTTCCGGGGACCGGTTTCTGCCATTTCAGGCGTCGTCGGCCCGGCTTGCTTGAATCCTCATGGTGCAATGAGCAAGGGACTCACATCTGAGTATACCCTTCCACGCTTATGGTGGACAAAATGATTCAGAAAAGGGAGTGGTGATGAACAGAGTGCCTGAATTAAGCAGACCACTCTTACCCAGTCCAAAGATCAGGGCTTGATCCATCACCGTTTTTTAGCTCACTGCACCATCCCAGCTCAGAACTTGGCTATATGCAAATTAGTCTGTTCCTGTCCCAGTGCATGATGGGAACAGGGCAAACCAAACTACCAAGCCAATTCTTGTACTGGGAAGGAAACAAGCTTCCGGGGACCGGTTTCTGCCATTTCAGGCGTCGTCGGCCCGGCTTGCTTGAATCCTGATGGTGCAATGAGCAAGGGACTCACATCTGAGTATACCCTTCCACGCTTATGGTGGACAAAATGATTCAGAAAAGGGGGTGGTGATGAACAGAGTGCCTGAATTAAGCAGACCACTCTTACCCAGTCCAAAGATCAGGGCTTGATCCATCACCGTTTTTTAGCTCACTGCACCATCCCAGCTCAGAACTTGGCTATATGCAAATTAGTCTGTTCCTGTCCCAGTGCATGATGGGAACAGGGCAAACCAAACTACCAAGCCAATTCTTGTACTGGGAAGGAAACAAGCTTCCGGGGACCGGTTTCTGCCATTTCAGGCGTCGTCGGCACGGCTTGCTTGAATCCTGATGGTGCAATGAGCAAGGGACTCACATCTGAGTATACCCTTCCACGCTTATGGTGGACAAAATGATTCAGAAAAGGGGGTGGTGATGAACAGAGTGCCTGAATTAAGCAGACCACTCTTACCCAGTCCAAAGATCAGGGCTTGATCCATCACCGTTTTTTAGCTCACTGCACCATCCCAGCTCACAACTTGGCTATATGCAAATTAGTCTGTTCCTGTCCCAGTGCATGATGGGAACAGGGCAAACCAAACTACCAAGCCAATTCTTGTACTGGGAAGGAAACAAGCTTCCGGGGACCGGTTTCTGCCATTTCAGGCGTCGTCGGCCCGGATTGCTTGAATCCTGATGGTGCAATGAGCAAGGGACTCACATCTGAGTATACCCTTCCACGCTTATGGTGGACAAAATGATTCAGAAAAGGGGGTGGTGATGAACAGAGTGCCTGAATTAAGCAGACCACTCTTACCCAGTCCAAAGATCAGGGCTTGATCCATCACCGTTTTTTAGCTCACTGCACCATCCCAGCTCAGAACTTGGCTATATGCAAATTAGTCTGTTCCTGTCCCAGTGCATGATGGGAACAGGGCAAACCAAACTACCAAGCCAATTCTTGTACTGGGAAGGAAACAAGCTTCCGGGGACCGGTTTCTGCCATTTCAGGCGTCGTCGGCCCGGCTTGCTTGAATCCTGATGGTGCAATGAGCAAGGGACTCACATCTGAGTATACCCTTCCACGCTTATGGTGGACAAAATGATTCAGAAAAGGGGGTGGTGATGAACAGAGTGCCTGAATTAAGCAGACCACTCTTACCCAGTCCAAAGATCAGGGCTTGATCCATCACCGTTTTTTAGCTCACTGCACCATCCCAGCTCAGAACTTGGCTATATGCAAATTAGTCTGTTCCTGTCCCAGTGCATGATGGGAACAGGGCAAACCAAACTACCAAGCCAATTCTTGTACTGGGAAGGAAACAAGCTTCCGGGGACCGGTTTCTGCCATTTCAGGCGTCGTCGGCACGGCTTGCTTGAATCCTGATGGTGCAATGAGCAAGGGACTCACATCTGAGTATACCCTTCCACGCTTATGGTGGACAAAATGATTCAGAAAAGGGGGTGGTGATGAACAGAGTGCCTGAATTAAGCAGACCACTCTTACCCAGTCCAAAGATCAGGGCTTGATCCATCACCGTTTTTTAGCTCACTGCACCATCCCAGCTCACAACTTGGCTATATGCAAATTAGTCTGTTCCTGTCCCAGTGCATGATGGGAACAGGGCAAACCAAACTACCAAGCCAATTCTTGTACTGGGAAGGAAACAAGCTTCCGGGGACCGGTTTCTGCCATTTCAGGCGTCGTCGGCCCGGATTGCTTGAATCCTGATGGTGCAATGAGCAAGGGACTCACATCTGAGTATACCCTTCCACGCTTATGGTGGACAAAATGATTCAGAAAAGGGGGTGGTGATGAACAGAGTGCCTGAATTAAGCAGACCACTCTTACCCAGTCCAAAGATCAGGGCTTGATCCATCACTGTTTTTTAGCTCACTGCACCATCCCAGCTCAGAACTTGGCTATATGCAAATTAGTCTGTTCCTGTCCCAAGGCATGATGGCAACAGGGCAAACCAAACTACCAAGCCAATTCTTGTACTGGGAAGGAAACAAGCTTCCGGGGACCGGTTTCTGCCATTTCAGGCGTTGTCGGCCCGGCTTGCTTGAATCCTGATGGTGAAATGAGCAAGGGACTCACATCTGAGTATACCCTTCCACGCTTATGGTGGACAAAATGATTCAGAAAAGGGGGTGGTGATGAACAGAGTGCCTGAATTAAGCAGACCACTCTTACCCAGTCCAAAGATCAGGGCTTGATCCATCACCGTTTTTTAGCTCACTGCACCACCCCAGCTCAGAACTTGGCTATATGCAAATTAGTCTGTTCCTGTCCCAGTGCATGATGGGAACAGGGCAAACCAAACTACCAAGCCAATTCTTGTACTGGGAAGGAAACAAGCTTCCTGGGACCGGTTTCTGCCATTTCAGGCGTCGTCGGCCTGGCTTGCTTGAATCCTGATGGTGCAATGAGCAAGGGACTCACATCTGAGTATACCCTTCCATGCTTATGGTGGACAAAATGATTCAGAAAAGGGGGTGGTGATGAACAGAGTGCCTGAATTAAGCAGACCACTCTTACCCAGTCCAAAGATCAGGGCTTGATCCATCACCGGTTTTTAGATCACTGCACCATCCCAGCTCAGAACTTGGCTATACGCAAATTAGTCTGTTCCTGTCCCAGTGCATGATGGGAACAGGGCAAACCAAACTACCAAGCCAATTCTTGTACTGGGAAGGAAACAAGCTTCCGGGGACTGGTTTCTGCCATTTCAGGCATCGTCGGCCCGGCTTGCTTGAATCCTGATGGTGCAATGAGCAAGGGACTCACATCTGAGTATACCCTTCGACGCTTATAGTGGACAAAATGATTCAGAAAAGGGGGTGGTGATGAACAGAGTGCCTGAATTAGGCAGACCACTCTTACCCAGTCCAAAGATCAGGGCTTGATCCATCACCGTTTTTTAGCTCACTGCACCATCCCAGCTCAGAACTTGGCTATATGCAAATTAGTCTGTTCCTGTCCCAGTGCATGATGGGAACAGGGCAAACCAAACTACCAAGCCAATTCTTGTACTGGGAAGGAAACAAGCTTCCGGGGACCGGTTTCTGCCATTTCAGGCGTCGTCGGCCCGGCTTGCTTGAATCCTGATGGTGCAATGAGCAAGGGACTCACATCTGAGTATACCCTTCCACGCTTATGGTGGACAAAATGATTCAGAAAAGGGGGTGGTGATGAACAGAGTGCCTGAATTAAGCAGACCACTCTTACCCAGTCCAAAGATCAGGGCTTGATCCATCACCGTTTTTTAGCTCACTGCACCATCCCAGCTCAGAACTTGGCTATATGCAAATTAGTCTGTTCCTGTCCCAGTGCATGATGGGAACAGGGCAAACCAAACTACCAAGCCAATTCTTGTACTGGGAAGGAAACAAGCTTCCGGGGACCGGTTTCTGCCATTTCAGGCATCGTCGGCCCGCTTGCTTGAATCCTGATGGTGCAATGAGCAAGGGACTCACATCTGAGTATACCCTTCCACGCTTATGGTGGACAAAATGTTTCAGAAAAGGGGGTGGTGATGAACAGAGTGCCTGAATTAAGCAGACCACTCTTACCCAGTCCAAAGATCAGGGCTTGATCCATCACCGTTTTTTAGCTCACTGCACCATCCCAGCTCAGAACTTGGCTATATGCAAATTAGTCTGTTCCTGTCCCAGTGCATGATGGGAACAGGGCAAACCGAACTACCAAGCCAATTCTTGTAATGGGAAGAAAACAAGCTTCCGGGGACCGGTTTCTGCCATTTCAGGCGTCGTCGGCCCGGCTTGCTTGAATCCTGCTGGTGCAATGAGCAAGGGACTCACATCTGAGTATACCCTTCCACGCTTATGGTGGACAAAATGATTCAGAAAAGGGGGTGGTGATGAACAGAGTGCCTGAATTAAGCAGACCACTCTTACCCAGTCCAAAGATCAGGGCTTGATCCATCACCGTTTTTTAGCTCACTTCACCATCCCAGCTCAGAACTTGGCTATATGCAAATTAGTCTGTTCCTGTCCCAGTGCATGATGGGAACAGGGCAAACCAAACTACCAAGCCAATTCTTGTACTGGGAAGGAAACAAGCTTCCGGGGACCGGTTTCTGCCATTTCAGGCGTCGTCGGCCCGGCTTGCTTGAATCCTCATGGTGCAATGAGCAAGGGACTCACATCTGAGTATACCCTTCCACGCTTATGGTGGACAAAATGATTCAGAAAAGGGGGTGGTGATGAACAGAGTGCCTGAATTAAGCAGACCACTCTTACCCAGTCCAAAGATCAGGGCTTGATCCATCACCGTTTTTTAGCTCACTGCACCATCCCAGCTCAGAACTTGGCTATATGCAAATTAGTCTGTTCCTGTCCCAGTGCATGATGGGAACAGGGCAAACCAAACTACCAAGCCAATTTTTGTACTGGGAAGGAAACAAGCTTCCGGGGACCGGTTTCTGCCATTTCAGGCGTCGTCGGCCCAGCTTGCTTGAATCCTGATGGTGCAATGAGCAAGGGACTCACATCTGAGTATACCCTTCCACGCTTATGGTGGACAAAATGATTCAGAAAAGGGGGTGGTGATGGACAGAGTGCCTGAATTAAGCAGACCACTCTTACCCAGTCCAAAGATCAGGGCTTGATCCATCACCGTTTTTTAGCTCACTGCACCATCCCAGCTCAGAACTTGGCTATATGCAAATTAGTCTGTTCCTGTCCCAGTGCATGATGGGAACAGGGCAAACCAAACTACCAAGCCAATTCTTGCAATGGGAAGGAAACAAGCTTCTGGGGACCGGTTTCTGCCATTTCAGGCGTCGTCGGCCCGGCTTGCTTGAATCCTGATGGTGCAATGAGCAAGGGACTCACATCTGAGTATACCCTTCCACGCTTATGGTGGACAGAATGATTCAGAAAAGTCGGTGGTGATAAACAGAGTGCCTGAATTAAGCAGACCACTCTTACCCAGTCCAAAGATCAGGGCTTGATCCATCACTGTTTTTTAGCTCACTGCACCATCCCAGCTCAGAACTTGGCTATATGCAAATTAGTCTGTTCCTGTCCCAGTGCATGATGGGAACAGGGCAAACCAAACTACCAAGCCAATTCTTGTACTGGGAAGGAAACAAGCTTCCGGGGACCAGTTTCTGCCATTTCAGGCGTCGTCGGCCCGCCTTGCTTGAATCCTCATGCTGCAATGAGCAAGGGACTCACATCTGTGTATACCCTTCCATGCTTATGGTGGACAAAAGGATTCAGAAAAGGGGGTGGTGATGAACAGAGTGCCTGAATTAAGCAGACCACTCTTACCCAGTCCAAAGATCAGGGCTTGATCCATTACCGTTTTTTAGCTCACTGCACCATCCCAGATCAGAACTTGGCTATATGCAAATTAGTCTGTTCCTGTCCCAGTGCATGATGGGAACAGGGCAAACCAAACTACCAAGCCAATTCTTGTACTGGGAAGGAAACAAGCTTCCGGGGACCGGTTTCTGCCATTTCAGGCGTCGTCGGCCCGGCTTGCTTGAATCCTGATGGTGCAATGAGCAAGGGACTCACATCTGAGTATACCCTTCCACGCTTATGGTGGACAAAATGATTCAGAAAAGGGGGTGGTGATGAACAGAGTGCCTGAATTAAGCAGACCACTCTTACCCAGTCCAAAGATCAGGGCTTGATCCATCACCGTTTTTTAGCTCACTGCACCATCCCAGCTCAGAACTTGGCTATATGCAAATTAGTCTGTTCCTGTCCCAGTGCCTGATGGGAACAGGGCAAACCAAACTACCAAGCCAATTCTTGTACTGGGAAGGAAACAAGCTTCCGGGGACCGATTTCTGCCATTTCAGGCGTCGTCGGCCCGGCTTGCTTGAATCCTGATGGTGCAATGAGCAAGGGACTCACATCTGAGTATACCCTTCCACGCTTATGGTGGACAAAATGATTCAGAAAAGGGGGTGGTGATGAACAGAGTGCCTGAATTAAGCAGACCACTCTTACCCAGTCCAAAGATCAGTGCTTGATCCATCACCGTTTTTTAGCTCACTGCACCATCCCAGCTCAGAACTTGGCTATATGCAAATTAGTCTGTTCCTGTCCCAGTGCATGATGGGAACAGGGCAAACCAAACTACCAAGCCAATTCTTGTACTGGGAAGGAAACAAGCTTCCGGGGACCGGTTTCTGCCATTTCAGGCGTCGTCGGCCCGGCTTGCTTGAATCCTCATGGTGCAATGAGCAAGGGACTCACATCTGAGTATACCCTTCCACGCTTATGGTGGACAAAATGATTCAGAAAAGGGGGTGGTGATGAACAGAGTGCCTGAATTAAGCAGACCACTCTTACCCAGTCCAAAGATCAGGGCTTGATCCATCACCGTTTTTTAGCTCACTGCACCATCCCAGCTCAGAACTTGGCTATATGTAAATTAGTCTGTTCCTGTCCCAGTGCATGATGGGAACAGGGCAAACCAAACTACCAAGCCAATTCTTGTACTGGGAAGGAAACAAGCTTCCGGGGACCGGTTTCTGCCATTTCAGGCGTCGTTGGCCCGGCTTGCTTGAATCCTCATGGTGCAATGAGCAAGGGACTCACATCTGAGTATACCCTTCCACGCTTATGGTGGACAAAATGATTCAGAAAAGGGGGTGGTGATGAACAGAGTGCCTGAATTAAGCAGACCACTCTTACCCAGTCCAAAGATCAGGGCTTGATCCATCACCGTTTTTTAGCTCACTGCACCATCCCAGCTCAGAACTTGGCTATATGCAAATTAGTCTGTTCCTGTCCCAGTGCATGATGAGAACAGGGCAAACCAAACTACCAAGCCAATTTTTGTACTGGGAAGGAAACAAGCTTCCGGGGACCGGTTTCTGCCATTTCAGGCGTCGTCGGCCCGGCTTGCTTGAATCCTGATGGTGCAATGAGCAAGGGACTCACATCTGAGTATACCCTTCCACGCTTATGGTGGACAAAATGATTCAGAAAAGGGGGTGGTGATGAACAGAGTGCCTGAATTAAGCAGACCACTCTTACCCAGTCCAAAGATCAGGGCTTGATCCATCACCGTTTTTTAGCTCACTGCACCATCCCAGCTCAGAACTTGGCTATATGCAAATTAGTCTGTTCCTGTCCCAGTGCATGATGGGAACAGGGCAAACCAAACTACCAAGCCAATTCTTGTACTGGGAAGGAAACAAGCTTCCGGGGACCGGTTTCTGCCATTTCAGGCGTCGTCGGCCCGGCTTGTTTGAATCCTGATGGTGCAATGAGCAAGGGACTCACATCTGAGTATACCCTTCCACTCTTATGGTGGACAAAATGATTCAGAAAAGGGGGTGGTGATGAACAGAGTGCCTGAATTAAGCAGACCACTCTTACCCAGTCCAAAGATCAGGGCTTGATCCATCACCGTTTTTTAGCTCACTGCACCATCCCAGCTCAGAACTTGGCTATATGCAAATTAGTCTGTTCCTGTCCCAGTGCATGATGGGAACAGGGCAAACCAAACTACCAAGCCAATTCTTGTACTGGGAAGGAAACAAGCTTCCGGGGACCGGTTTCTGCCATTTCAGGCGTCGTCGGCCCGGCTTGCTTGAATCCTGATGGTGCAATGAGCAAGGGACTCACATCTGAGTATACCCTTCCACGCTTATGGTGGACAGAATGATTCAGAAAAGTCGGTGGTGATGAACAGAGTGCCTGAATTAAGCAGACCACTCTTACCCAGTCCAAAGATCAGGGCTTGATCCATCACCGTTTTTTAGCTCACTGCACCATCCCAGCTCAGAACTTGGCTATATGCAAATTAGTCTGTTCCTGTCCCAGTGCATGATGGGAACAGGGCAAACCAAACTACCAAGCCAATTCTTGTACTGGGAAGGAAATAAGCTTCCGGGGACCGGTTTCTGCCATTTCAGGCGTCGTCGGCCCGGCTTGCTTGAATCCTGATGGTGCAATGAGCAAGGGACTCACATCTGAGTATACCCTTCCACGCTTATGGTGGACAAAATGATTCAGAAAAGGGGGTGGTGATGAACAGAGTGCCTGAATTAAGCAGACCACTCTTACCCAGTCCAAAGATCAGGGCTTGATCCATCACCGTTTTTTAGCTCACTGCACCATCCCAGCTCAGAACTTGGCTATATGCAAATTAGTCTGTTCCTGTCCCAGTGCATGATGGGAACAGGGCAAACCAAACTACCAAGCCAATTCTTGTACTGGGAAGGAAACAAGCTTCCGGGGACCGGTTTCTGCCATTTCAGGCGTCGTCGGCCCGGCTTGCTTGAATCCTGATGGTGCAATGAGCAAGGGACTCACATCTGAGTATACCCTTCCATGCTTATGGTGGACAAAATGATTCAGAAAAGGGGGTGGTGATGAACAGAGTGCCTGAATTAAGCAGACCACTCTTACCCAGTCCAAAGATCAGGGCTTGATCCATCACCGTTTTTTAGCTCTCTGCACCATCCCAGCTCAGAACTTGGCTATATGCAAATTAGTCTGTTCCTGTCCCAGTGCATGATGGGAACAGGTCAAACCAAACTACCAAGCCAATTCTTGTACTGGGAAGGAAACAAGCTTCCGGGGACCGGTTTCTGCCATTTCAGGCGTCGTCGGCCCGGCTTGATTGAATCCTGATGGTGTAATGAGCAAGGGACTCACATCTGAGTATACCCTTCCACGCTTATGGTGGACAAAATGATTCAGAAAAGGGGGTGGTGATGAACAGAGTGCCTGAATTAAGCAGACCACTCTTACCCAGTCCAAAGATCAGGGCTTGATCCATCACCGTTTTTTAGCTCACTGCACCATCCCAGCTCAGAACTTGGCTAAATGCAAATTAGTCTGTTCCTGTCCCAGTGCATGATGGGAACAGGGCAAACCAAACTACCAAGCCAATTCTTGTACTGGGAAGGAAACAAGCTTCCGGGGACCGGTTTCTGCCATTTCAGGCGTCGTCGGCCCGGCTTGCATGAATCCTGATGGTGCAATGAGCAAGGGACTCACATCTGAGTATACCCTTCCACGCTTATGGTGGACAAAATGATTCAGAAAAGGGGGTGGTGATGAACAGAGTGCCTGAATTAAGCAGACCACTCTTACCCAGTCCAAAGATCAGGGCTTGATCCATCACCGTTCTTTAGCTCACTGCACCATCCCAGCTCAGAACTTGGCTATATGCAAATTAGTCTGTTCCTGTCCCAGTGCATGGTGGGAACAGGGCAAACCAAACTACCAAGCCAATTCTTGTACTGGGAAGGAAACAAGCTTCCGGGGACCGGTTTCTGCCATTTCAGGCGTCGTCGGCCCGGCTTGTTTGAATCCTGATGGTGCAATGAGCAAGGGACTCACATCTGAGTATACCCTTCCACTCTTATGGTGGACAAAATGATTCAGAAAAGGGGGTGGTGATGAACAGAGTGCCTGAATTAAGCAGACCACTCTTACCCAGTCCAAAGATCAGGGCTTGATCCATCACCGTTTTTTAGCTCACTGCACCATCCCAGCTCAGAACTTGGCTATATGCAAATTAGTCTGTTCCTGTCCCAGTGCATGATGGGAACAGGGCAAACCAAACTACCAAGCCAATTCTTGTACTGGGAAGGAAGCAAGCTTCCGGGGACCGGTTTCTGCCATTTCAGGCGTCGTCGGCCCGGCTTGCTTGAATCCTGATGGTGCAATGAGCAAGGGACTCACATCTGAGTATACCCTTCCACGCTTATGGTGGACAAAATGATTCAGAAAAGGGGGTGGTGATGAACAGAGTGCCTGAATTAAGCAGACCACTCTTACCCAGTCCAAAGATCAGGGCTTGATCCATCACCGTTTTTTAGCTCACTGCACCATCCCAGCTCAGAACTTGGCAATATGCAAAGTAGTCTGTTCCTGTCCCAGTGCATGATGGGAACAGGGCAAACCAAACTACCAAGCCAATTCTTGTACTGGGAAGGAAACAAGCTTCCGGGGACCGGTTTCTGCCATTTCAGGCGTCGTCGGCCCGGCTTGCTTGAATCCTGATGGTGCAATGAGCAAGGGACTCACATCTGAGTATACCCTTCCACGCTTATGGTGGACAAAATGATTCAGAAAAGGGGGTGGTGATGAACAGAGTGCCTGAATTAAGCAGACCACTCTTACCTAGTCCAAAGATCAGGGCTTGATCCATCACCCTTTTTTAGCTCTCTGCACCATCCCACCTCAGAACTTGGCTATATGCAAATTAGTCTGTTCCTGTCCCAGTGCATGATGGGAACAGGGCAAACCAAACTACCAAGCCAATTCTTGTACTGGGAAGGAAACAAGCTTCCGGGGACCGGTTTCTGCCATTTCAGGCGTCGTCGGCCCGGCTTGCTTGAATCCTGATGGTGTAATGAGCAAGGGACTCACATCTGAGTATACCCTTCCACGCTTATGGTGGACAAAGTGATTCAGAAAAGGGGGTGGTGATGAACAGAGTGCCTGAATTAAGCAGACCACTCTTACCCAGTCCAAAGATCAGGGCTTGATCCATCACCGTTTTTTAGCTCACTGCACCATCCCAGCTCAGAACTTGGCTAAATGCAAATTAGTCTGTTCCTGTCCCAGTGCATGATGGGAACAGGGCAAACCAAACTACCAAGCCAATTCTTGTACTGGGAAGGAAACAAGCTTCCGGGGACCGGTTTCTGCCATTTCAGGCGTCGTCGGCCCGGCTTGCATGAATCCTGATGGTGCAATGAGCAAGGGACTCACATCTGAGTATACCCTTCCACGCTTATGGTGGACAAAATGATTCAGAAAAGGGGGTGGTGATGAACAGAGTGCCTGAATTAAGCAGACCACTCTTACCCAGTCCAAAGATCAGGGCTTGATCCATCACCGTTTTTTAGCTCACTGCACCATCCCAGCTCAGAACTTGGCTATATGCAAATTAGTCTGTTCCTGTCCCAGTGCATGGTGGGAACAGGGCAAACCAAACTACCAAGCCAATTCTTGTACTGGGAAGGAAACAAGCTTCCGGGGACCGGTTTCTGCCATTTCAGGTGTCGTCGGCCCAGCTTGCTTGAATCCTGATGGTGCAATGAGCAAGGGACTCACATCTGAGTATACCCTTCCACGCTTATGGTGGACAAAATGATTCAGAAAAGAGGGTGGTGATGAACAGAGTGCCTGAATTAAGCAGACCACTCTTACCCAGTCCAAAGATCAGGGCTTGATCCATCACCATTTTTTAGCTCACTGCACCATCCCAGCTCAGAACTTGGCTATATGCAAATTAGTCTGTTCCTGTCCCAGTGCATGATGGGAACAGGGCAAACCAAACTACCAAGCCAATTCTTGTAATGGGAAGGAAACAAGCTTCCGGGGACCGGTTTCTGCCATTTCAGGCGTCGTCGGCCCGGCTTGCTTGAATCCTGATGGTGCAATGAGCAAGGGACTCACATCTGAGTATACCCTTCCACGCTTATGGTGGACAAAATGATTCAGAAAAGGGGGTGGCGATGAACAGAGTGCCTGAATTAAGCAGACCACTCTTACCCAGCCCAAAGATCAGGGCTTGATCCATCACCGTTTTTTAGCTCACTGCACCATCCCAGCTCAGAACTTGGCTATATGCAAATTAGTCTGTTCCTGTCCCAGTGCATGATGGGAACAGGGCAAACCAAACTACCAAGCCAATTCTTGTACTGGGAAGGAAAAAAGCTTCCGGGGACCGGTTTCTGCCATTTCAGGCGTCGTCGGCCCGGCTTGCTTGAATCCTGATGGTGCAATGAGCAAGGGACTCACATCTGAGTATACCCTTCCACGCTTATGGTGGACAAAATGATTCAGAAAAGGGGGTGGTGATGAACAGAGTGCCTGAATTAAGCAGACCACTCTTACCCAGTCCAAAGATCAGGGCTTGATCCATCACCATTTTTTAGCTCACTGCACCATCCCAGCTCAGAACTTGGCTATATGCAAATTAGTCTGTTCCTGTCACAGTGCATGATGGGAACAGGGCAAACCAAACTACCAAGCCAATTCTTGTACTGGGAAGGAAACAAGCTTCCGGGGACCGGTTTCTGCCATTTCAGGCGTCGTCGGCCCGGCTTGCTTGAATCCTGATGGTGCAATGAGCAAGGGACTCACATCTGCGTATACCCTTCCACGCTTATGGTGGACAAAATGATTCAGAAAAGGGGGTGGTGATGAACAGAGTGCCTGAATTAAGCAGACCACTCTTACCCAGTCCAAAGATCAGGGCTGGATCCATCACCGTTTTTTAGCTCACTGCACCATCCCAGCTCAGAACTTGGCTATATGCAAATTAGTCTGTTCCTGTCCCAGTGCATGATGGGAACAGGGCAAACCAAACTACCAAGCCATTTCTTGTACTGGGAAGGAAACAAGCTTCCGGGGACCGGTTTCTGCCATTTCAGGCGTCGTCGGCCCGGCTTGCTTGAATCCTGATGGTGCAATGAGCAAGGGACTCACATCTGAGTATACCCTTCCACGCTTATGGTGGACAAAATGATTCAGAAAAGGGGGTGGTGATGAACAGAGTGCCTGAATTAAGCAGACCACTCTTACCCAGTCCAAAGATCAGGGCTTGATCCATCACCGTTTTTTAGCTCACTGCACCATCCCAGCTCAGAACTTGGCTATATGCAAATTAGTCTGTTCCTGTCCCAGTGCATGATGGGAACAGGGCAAACCAAACTACCAAGCCAATTCTTGTACTGGGAAGGAAACAAGCTTCCGGGGACCGGTTTTCTGCCATTTCAGGCGTCGTCGGCCCGGCTTGCTTGAATCCTGATGGTGCAATGAGCAAGGGACTCACATCTGAGTATACCCTTCCACGCTTATGGTGGACAAAATTATTCAGAAAAGGGGGTGGTGATGAACAGAGTGTCTGAATTAAGCAGACCACTCTTACCCAGTCCAAAGATCAGGGCTTGATCCATCACCGTTTTTTAGCTCACTGCACCATCCCAGCTCAGAACTTGGCTATATGCAAATTAGTCTGTTCCTGTCCCAGTGCATGATGGGAACAGGGCAAACCAAACTACCAAGCCAATTCTTGTAATGGGAAGGAAACAAGCTTCCAGGGACCGGTTTCTGCCATTTCAGGCGTCGTCGGCCCGGCTTGCTTGAATCCTGATGGTGCAATGAGCAAGGGACTCACATCTGAGTATACCCTTCCACGCTTATGGTGGACAGAATGATTCAGAAAAGTCGGTGGTGATGAACAGAGTGCCTGAATTAAGCAGACCACTCTTACCCTGTCCAAAGATCAGGGCTTGATCCATCACCGTTTTTTAGCTCACTGCACCATCCCAGCTCAGAACTTGGCTATATGCAAATTAGTCTGTTCCTGTCCCAGTGCATGATGGGAACAGGGCAAACCAAACTACCAAGCCAATTCTTGTACTGGGAAGGAAATAAGCTTCCGGGGACCGGTTTCTGCCATTTCAGGCATCGTCGGCCCGGCTTGCTTGAATCCTCATGGTGCAATGAGCAAGGGACTCACATCTGAGTATACCCTTCCACGCTTATGGTGGACAAAAGGATTCAGAAAAGGGGGTGGTGATGAACAGAGTGCCTGAATTAAGCAGACCACTCTTACCCAGTCCAAAGATCAGGGCTTGATCCATCACCGTTTTTTAGCTCACTGCACCATCCCAGCTCAGAACTTTGCTATATGCAAATTAGTCTGTTCCTGTCCCAGTGCATGATGGGAACAGGGCAAACCAAACTACCAAGCCAATTCTTGTACTGGGAAGGAAACAAGCTTCCGGGGACCGGTTTCTGTCATTTCAGGCGTCGTCGGCCCGGCTTGCTTGAATCCTGATGGTGCAATGAGCAAGGGACTCACATCTGAGTATACCCTTCGACGCTTATGGTGGACAAAATGATTCAGAAAAGGGGGTGGTGATGAACAGAGTGCCTGAATTAAGCAGACCACTCTTACCCAGTCCAAAGATCAGGGCTTGATCCATCACCGTTTTTTAGCTCACTGCACCATCCCAGCTCAGAACTTGGCTATATGCAAATTAGTCTGTTCCTGTCCCAGTGCATGATGGGAACAGGGCAAACCAAACTAGAAAGCCAATTCTTGTACTGGGAAGGAAACAAGCTTCCGGGGACCGGTTTCTGCCATTTCAGGCGTCGTCGGCCCGGCTTGCTTGAATCCTGATGGTGCAATGAGCAAGGGACTCACATCTGAGTATACCCTTCCACGCTTATGGTGGACAAAATGATTCAGAAAAGGGGGTGGTGATGAACAGAGTGCCTGAATTAAGCAGACCACTCTTACCCAGTCCAAAGATCAGGGCTTGATCCATCACCGTTTTTTAGCTCACTGCACCATCCCAGCTCAGAACTTGGCTATATGCAAATTAGTCTGTTCCTGTCCCAGTGCATGATGGGAACAGGGCAAACCAAACTACCAAGCCAATTCTTGTACTGGGAAGGAAACAAGCTTCCGGGGACCGGTTTCTGCCATTTCAGGCGTCGTCGGCCCGGCTTGCTTGAATCCTGATGGTGCAATGAGCAAGGGACTCACATCTGAGTATACCCTTCCATGCTTATGGTGGACAAAATGATTCAGAAAAGGGGGTGGTGATGAACAGAGTGCCTGAATTAAGCAGACCACTCTTACCCAGTCCAAAGATCAGGGCTTGATCCATCACCGTTTTTTAGCTCTCTGCACCATCCCAGCTCAGAACTTGGCTATATGCAAATTAGTCTGTTCCTGTCCCAGTGCATGATGGGAACAGGTCAAACCAAACTACCAAGCCAATTCTTGTACTGGGAAGGAAACAAGCTTCCGGGGACCGGTTTCTGCCATTTCAGGCGTCGTCGGCCCGGCTTGCTTGAATCCTGATGGTGTAATGAGCAAGGGACTCACATCTGAGTATACCCTTCCACGCTTATGGTGGACAAAATGATTCAGAAAAGGGGGTGGTGATGAACAGAGTGCCTGAATTAAGCAGACCACTCTTACCCAGTCCAAAGATCAGGGCTTGATCCATCACCGTTTTTTAGCTCACTGCACCATCCCAGCTCAGAACTTGGCTAAATGCAAATTAGTCTGTTCCTGTCCCAGTGCATGATGGGAACAGGGCAAACCAAACTACCAAGCCAATTCTTGTACTGGGAAGGAAACAAGCTTCCGGGGACCGGTTTCTGCCATTTCAGGCGTCGTCGGCCCGGCTTGCATGAATCCTGATGGTGCAATGAGCAAGGGACTCACATCTGAGTATACCCTTCCACGCTTATGGTGGACAAAATGATTCAGAAAAGGGGGTGGTGATGAACAGAGTGCCTGAATTAAGCAGACCACTCTTACCCAGTCCAAAGATCAGGGCTTGATCCATCACCGTTCTTTAGCTCACTGCACCATCCCAGCTCAGAACTTGGCTATATGCAAATTAGTCTGTTCCTGTCCCAGTGCATGGTGGGAACAGGGCAAACCAAACTACCAAGCCAATTCTTGTACTGGGAAGGAAACAAGCTTCCGGGGACCGGTTTCTGCCATTTCAGGCGTCGTCGGCCCGGCTTGTTTGAATCCTGATGGTGCAATGAGCAAGGGACTCACATCTGAGTATACCCTTCCACTCTTATGGTGGACAAAATGATTCAGAAAAGGGGGTGGTGATGAACAGAGTGCCTGAATTAAGCAGACCACTCTTACCCAGTCCAAAGATCAGGGCTTGATCCATCACCGTTTTTTAGCTCACTGCACCATCCCAGCTCAGAACTTGGCTATATGCAAATTAGTCTGTTCCTGTCCCAGTGCATGATGGGAACAGGGCAAACCAAACTAGAAAGCCAATTCTTGTACTGGGAAGGAAACAAGCTTCCGGGGACCGGTTTCTGCCATTTCAGGCGTCGTCGGCCCGGCTTGCTTGAATCCTGATGGTGCAATGAGCAAGGGACTCACATCTGAGTATACCCTTCCACGCTTATGGTGGACAAAATGATTCAGAAAAGGGGGTGGTGATGAACAGAGTGCCTGAATTAAGCAGACCACTCTTACCCAGTCCAAAGATCAGGGCTTGATCCATCACCGTTTTTTAGCTCACTGCACCATCCCAGCTCAGAACTTGGCTATATGCAAATTAGTCTGTTCCTGTCCCAGTGCATGATGGGAACAGGGCAAACCAAACTAGAAAGCCAATTCTTGTACTGGGAAGGAAACAAGCTTCCGGGGACCGGTTTCTGCCATTTCAGGCGTCGTCGGCCCGGCTTGCTTGAATCCTGATGGTGCAATGAGCAAGGGACTCACATCTGAGTATACCCTTCCACGCTTATGGTGGACAAAATGATTCAGAAAAGGGGGTGGTGATGAACAGAGTGCCTGAATTAAGCAGACCACTCTTACCCAGTCCAAAGATCAGGGCTTGATCCATCACCGTTTTTTAGCTCACTGCACCATCCCAGCTCAGAACTTGGCTATATGCAAATTAGTCTGTTCCTGTCCCAGTGCATGATGGGAACAGGGCAAACCAAACTACCAAGCCAATTCTTGTACTGGGAAGGAAACAAGCTTCCGGGGACCGGTTTCTGCCATTTCAGGCGTCGTCGGCCCGGCTTGCTTGAATCCTGATGGTGCAATGAGCAAGGGACTCACATCTGAGTATACCCTTCCATGCTTATGGTGGACAAAATGATTCAGAAAAGGGGGTGGTGATGAACAGAGTGCCTGAATTAAGCAGACCACTCTTACCCAGTCCAAAGATCAGGGCTTGATCCATCACCGTTTTTTAGCTCTCTGCACCATCCCAGCTCAGAACTTGGCTATATGCAAATTAGTCTGTTCCTGTCCCAGTGCATGATGGGAACAGGTCAAACCAAACTACCAAGCCAATTCTTGTACTGGGAAGGAAACAAGCTTCCGGGGACCGGTTTCTGCCATTTCAGGCGTCGTCGGCCCGGCTTGCTTGAATCCTGATGGTGTAATGAGCAAGGGACTCACATCTGAGTATACCCTTCCACGCTTATGGTGGACAAAATGATTCAGAAAAGGGGGTGGTGATGAACAGAGTGCCTGAATTAAGCAGACCACTCTTACCCAGTCCAAAGATCAGGGCTTGATCCATCACCGTTTTTTAGCTCACTGCACCATCCCAGCTCAGAACTTGGCTAAATGCAAATTAGTCTGTTCCTGTCCCAGTGCATGATGGGAACAGGGCAAACCAAACTACCAAGCCAATTCTTGTACTGGGAAGGAAACAAGCTTCCGGGGACCGGTTTCTGCCATTTCAGGCGTCGTCGGCCCGGCTTGCATGAATCCTGATGGTGCAATGAGCAAGGGACTCACATCTGAGTATACCCTTCCACGCTTATGGTGGACAAAATGATTCAGAAAAGGGGGTGGTGATGAACAGAGTGCCTGAATTAAGCAGACCACTCTTACCCAGTCCAAAGATCAGGGCTTGATCCATCACCGTTCTTTAGCTCACTGCACCATCCCAGCTCAGAACTTGGCTATATGCAAATTAGTCTGTTCCTGTCCCAGTGCATGGTGGGAACAGGGCAAACCAAACTACCAAGCCAATTCTTGTACTGGGAAGGAAACAAGCTTCCGGGGACCGGTTTCTGCCATTTCAGGCGTCGTCGGCCCGGCTTGTTTGAATCCTGATGGTGCAATGAGCAAGGGACTCACATCTGAGTATACCCTTCCACTCTTATGGTGGACAAAATGATTCAGAAAAGGAGGTGGTGATGAACAGAGTGCCTGAATTAAGCAGACCACTCTTACCCAGTCCAAAGATCAGGGCTTGATCCATCACCGTTTTTTAGCTCACTGCACCATCCCAGCTCAGAACTTGGCTATATGCAAATTAGTCTGTTCCTGTCCCAGTGCATGATGGGAACAGGGCAAACCAAACTACCAAGCCAATTCTTGTACTGGGAAGGAAGCAAGCTTCCGGGGACCGGTTTCTGCCATTTCAGGCGTCGTCGGCCCGGCTTGCTTGAATCCTGATGGTGCAATGAGCAAGGGACTCACATCTGAGTATACCCTTCCACGCTTATGGTGGACAAAATGATTCAGAAAAGGGGGTGGTGATGAACAGAGTGCCTGAATTAAGCAGACCACTCTTACCCAGTCCAAAGATCAGGGCTTGATCCATCACCGTTTTTTAGCTCACTGCACCATCCCAGCTCAGAACTTGGCAATATGCAAAGTAGTCTGTTCCTGTCCCAGTGCATGATGGGAACAGGGCAAACCAAACTACCAAGCCAATTCTTGTACTGGGAAGGAAACAAGCTTCCGGGGACCGGTTTCTGCCATTTCAGGCGTCGTCGGCCCGGCTTGCTTGAATCCTGATGGTGCAATGAGCAAGGGACTCACATCTGAGTATACCCTTCCACGCTTATGGTGGACAAAATGATTCAGAAAAGGGGGTGGTGATGAACAGAGTGCCTGAATTAAGCAGACCACTCTTACCTAGTCCAAAGATCAGGGCTTGATCCATCACCCTTTTTTAGCTCTCTGCACCATCCCACCTCAGAACTTGGCTATATGCAAATTAGTCTGTTCCTGTCCCAGTGCATGATGGGAACAGGGCAAACCAAACTACCAAGCCAATTCTTGTACTGGGAAGGAAACAAGCCTCCGGGGACCGGTTTCTGCCATTTCAGGCGTCGTCGGCCCGGCTTGCTTGAATCCTGATGGTGTAATGAGCAAGGGACTCACATCTGAGTATACCCTTCCACGCTTATGGTGGACAAAGTGATTCAGAAAAGGGGGTGGTGATGAACAGAGTGCCTGAATTAAGCAGACCACTCTTACCCAGTCCAAAGATCAGGGCTTGATCCATCACCGTTTTTTAGCTCACTGCACCATCCCAGCTCAGAACTTGGCTAAATGCAAATTAGTCTGTTCCTGTCCCAGTGCATGATGGGAACAGGGCAAACCAAACTACCAAGCCAATTCTTGTACTGGGAAGGAAACAAGCTTCCGGGGACCGGTTTCTGCCATTTCAGGCGTCGTCGGCCCGGCTTGCATGAATCCTGATGGTGCAATGAGCAAGGGACTCACATCTGAGTATACCCTTCCACGCTTATGGTGGACAAAATGATTCAGAAAAGGGGGTGGTGATGAACAGAGTGCCTGAATTAAGCAGACCACTCTTACCCAGTCCAAAGATCAGGGCTTGATCCATCACCGTTTTTTAGCTCACTGCACCATCCCAGCTCAGAACTTGGCTATATGCAAATTAGTCTGTTCCTGTCCCAGTGCATGGTGGGAACAGGGCAAACCAAACTACCAAGCCAATTCTTGTACTGGGAAGGAAACAAGCTTCCGGGGACCGGTTTCTGCCATTTCAGGTGTCGTCGGCCCAGCTTGCTTGAATCCTGATGGTGCAATGAGCAAGGGACTCACATCTGAGTATACCCTTCCACGCTTATGGTGGACAAAATGATTCAGAAAAGAGGGTGGTGATGAACAGAGTGCCTGAATTAAGCAGACCACTCTTACCCAGTCCAAAGATCAGGGCTTGATCCATCACCATTTTTTAGCTCACTGCACCATCCCAGCTCAGAACTTGGCTATATGCAAATTAGTCTGTTCCTGTCCCAGTGCATGATGGGAACAGGGCAAACCAAACTACCAAGCCAATTCTTGTAATGGGAAGGAAACAAGCTTCCGGGGACCGGTTTCTGCCATTTCAGGCGTCGTCGGCCCGGCTTGCTTGAATCCTGATGGTGCAATGAGCAAGGGACTCACATCTGAGTATACCCTTCCACGCTTATGGTGGACAAAATGATTCAGAAAAGGGGGTGGCGATGAACAGAGTGCCTGAATTAAGCAGACCACTCTTACCCAGCCCAAAGATCAGGGCTTGATCCATCACCGTTTTTTAGCTCACTGCACCATCCCAGCTCAGAACTTGGCTATATGCAAATTAGTCTGTTCCTGTCCCAGTGCATGATGGGAACAGGGCAAACCAAACTACCAAGCCAATTCTTGTACTGGGAAGGAAAAAAGCTTCCGGGGACCGGTTTCTGCCATTTCAGGCGTCGTCGGCCCGGCTTGCTTGAATCCTGATGGTGCAATGAGCAAGGGACTCACATCTGAGTATACCCTTCCACGCTTATGGTGGACAAAATGATTCAGAAAAGGGGGTGGTGATGAACAGAGTGCCTGAATTAAGCAGACCACTCTTACCCAGTCCAAAGATCAGGGCTTGATCCATCACCGTTTTTTAGCTCACTGCACCATCCCAGCTCAGAACTTGGCTATATGCAAATTAGTCTGTTCCTGTCACAGTGCATGATGGGAACAGGGCAAACCAAACTACCAAGCCAATTCTTGTACTGGGAAGGAAACAAGCTTCCGGGGACCGGTTTCTGCCATTTCAGGCGTCGTCGGCCCGGCTTGCTTGAATCCTGATGGTGCAATGAGCAAGGGACTCACATCTGCGTATACCCTTCCACGCTTATGGTGGACAAAATGATTCAGAAAAGGGGGTGGTGATGAACAGAGTGCCTGAATTAAGCAGACCACTCTTACCCAGTCCAAAGATCAGGGCTGGATCCATCACCGTTTTTTAGCTCACTGCACCATCCCAGCTCAGAACTTGGCTATATGCAAATTAGTCTGTTCCTGTCCCAGTGCATGATGGGAACAGGGCAAACCAAACTACCAAGCCATTTCTTGTACTGGGAAGGAAACAAGCTTCCGGGGACCGGTTTCTGCCATTTCAGGCGTCGTCGGCCCGGCTTGCTTGAATCCTGATGGTGCAATGAGCAAGGGACTCACATCTGAGTATACCCTTCCACGCTTATGGTGGACAAAATGATTCAGAAAAGGGGGTGGTGATGAACAGAGTGCCTGAATTAAGCAGACCACTCTTACCCAGTCCAAAGATCAGGGCTTGATCCATCACCGTTTTTTAGCTCACTGCACCATCCCAGCTCAGAACTTGGCTATATGCAAATTAGTCTGTTCCTGTCCCAGTGCATGATGGGAACAGGGCAAACCAAACTACCAAGCCAATTCTTGTACTGGGAAGGAAACAAGCTTCCGGGGACCGGTTTTCTGCCATTTCAGGCGTCGTCGGCCCGGCTTGCTTGAATCCTGATGGTGCAATGAGCAAGGGACTCACATCTGAGTATACCCTTCCACGCTTATGGTGGACAAAATTATTCAGAAAAGGGGGTGGTGATGAACAGAGTGTCTGAATTAAGCAGACCACTCTTACCCAGTCCAAAGATCAGGGCTTGATCCATCACCGTTTTTTAGCTCACTGCACCATCCCAGCTCAGAACTTGGCTATATGCAAATTAGTCTGTTCCTGTCCCAGTGCATGATGGGAACAGGGCAAACCAAACTACCAAGCCAATTCTTGTAATGGGAAGGAAACAAGCTTCCAGGGACCGGTTTCTGCCATTTCAGGCGTCGTCGGCCCGGCTTGCTTGAATCCTGATGGTGCAATGAGCAAGGGACTCACATCTGAGTATACCCTTCCACGCTTATGGTGGACAGAATGATTCAGAAAAGTCGGTGGTGATGAACAGAGTGCCTGAATTAAGCAGACCACTCTTACCCTGTCCAAAGATCAGGGCTTGATCCATCACCGTTTTTTAGCTCACTGCACCATCCCAGCTCAGAACTTGGCTATATGCAAATTAGTCTGTTCCTGTCCCAGTGCATGATGGGAACAGGGCAAACCAAACTACCAAGCCAATTCTTGTACTGGGAAGGAAACAAGCTTCCGGGGACCGGTTTCTGTCATTTCAGGCGTCGTCGGCCCGGCTTGCTTGAATCCTGATGGTGCAATGAGCAAGGGACTCACATCTGAGTATACCCTTCGACGCTTATGGTGGACAAAATGATTCAGAAAAGGGGGTGGTGATGAACAGAGTGCCTGAATTAAGCAGACCACTCTTACCCAGTCCAAAGATCAGGGCTTGATCCATCACCGTTTTTTAGCTCACTGCACCATCCCAGCTCAGAACTTGGCTATATGCAAATTAGTCTGTTCCTGTCCCAGTGCATGATGGGAACAGGGCAAACCAAACTAGAAAGCCAATTCTTGTACTGGGAAGGAAACAAGCTTCCGGGGACCGGTTTCTGCCATTTCAGGCGTCGTCGGCCCGGCTTGCTTGAATCCTGATGGTGCAATGAGCAAGGGACTCACATCTGAGTATACCATTCCACGCTTATGGTGGACAAAATGATTCAGAAAAGGGGGTGGTGATGAACAGAGTGCCTGAATTAAGCAGACCACTCTTACCCAGTCCAAAGATCAGGGCTTGATCCATCACCGTTTTTTAGCTCACTGCACCATCCCAGCTCAGAACTTGGCTATATGCAAATTAGTCTGTTCCTGTCCCAGTGCATGATGGGAACAGGGCAAACCAAACTACCAAGCCAATTCTTGTACTGGGAAGGAAACAAGCTTCCGGGGACCGGTTTCTGCCATTTCAGGCGTCGTCGGCCCGGCTTGTTTGAATCCTGATGGTGCAATGAGCAAGGGACTCACATCTGAGTATACCCTTCCACGCTTATGGTGGACAAAATGATTCAGAAAAGGGGGTGGTGATGAACAGAGTGCCTGAATTAAGCAGACTACTCTTACCCAGTCCAAAGATCAGGGCTTGATCCATCACCGTTTTTTAGCTCACTGCACCATCCCAGCTAAGAACTTGGCTATATGCAAATTAGTCTGTTCCTGTCCCAGTGCATGATGGGAACAGGGCAAACCAAACTACCAAGCCAATTCTTGTAATGGGAAGGAAACAAGCTTCCGGGGACCGGTTTCTGCCATTTCAGGCGTCGTCGGCCCGGCTTGCTTGAATCCTGATGGTGCAATGAGCAAGGGACTCACATCTGAGTATACCCTTCCACGCTTATGGTGGACAGAATGATTCAGAACAGTCGGTGGTGATGAACAGAGTGCCTGTATTAAGCAGACCACTCATACCCAGTCCAAAGATCAGGGCTTGATCCATCACCGTTTTTTAGCTCACTGCACCATCCCAGCTCAGAAATTGGCTATATGCAAATTAGTCTGTTCCTGTCCCAGTGCATGATGGGAACAGGGCAAACCAAACTACCAAGCCAATTCTTGTACTGGGAAGGAAATAAGCTTCCGGGGACCGGTTTCTGCCATTTCAGGCGTCGTCGGCCCGGCTTGCTTGAATCCTCATGGTGCAATGAGCAAGGGACTCACATCTGAGTATACCCTTCCACGCTTATGGTGGACAAAAGGATTCAGAAAAGGGGGTGGTGATGAACAGAGTGCCTGAATTAAGCAGACCACTCTTACCCAGTCCAAAGATCAGGGCTTGATCCATCACCGTTTTTTAGCTCACTGCACCATCCCAGCTCAGAACTTGGCTATATGCAAATTAGTCTGTTCCTGTCCCAGTGCATGATGGGAACAGGGCAAACCAAACTACCAAGCCAATTCTTGTACTGGGAAGGAAACAAGCTTCCGGGGACCGGTTTCTGCCATTTTAGGCGTCGTCGGCCCGGCTTGCTTGAATCCTGATGGTGCAATGAGCAAGGGACTCACATCTGAGTATACCCTTCGACGCTTATGGTGGACAAAATGATTCAGAAAAGGGGGTGGTGATGAACAGAGTGCCTGAATTAAGCAGACCACTCTTACCCAGTCCAAAGATCAGGGCTTGATCCATCACCGTTTTTTAGCTCACTGCACCATCCCAGCTCAGAACTTGGCTATATGCAAATTAGTCTGTTCCTGTCCCAGTGCATGATGGGAACAGGGCAAACCAAACTACCAAGCCAATTCTTGTACTGGGAAGGAAACAAGCTTCCGGGGACCGGTTTCTGCCATTTCAGGCGTCGTCGGCCCGGCTTGCTTGAATCCTGATGGTGCAATGAGCAAGGGACTCACATCTGAGTATACCCTTCCACGCTTATGGTGGACAAAATGATTCAGAAAAGGGGGTGGTGATGAACAGAGTGCCTGAATTAAGCAGACCACTCTTACCCAGTCCAAAGATCAGGGCTTGATCCATCACCGTTTTTTAGCTCACTGCACCATCCCAGCTCAGAACTTGGCTATATGCAAATTAGTCTGTTCCTGTCCAAGCATGATGGGAACAGGGCAAACCAAACTACCAAGCCAATTCTTGTACTGGGAAGGAAACAAGCTTCCGGGGACCGGTTTCTGCCATTTCAGGCGTCGTCGGCCCGGCTTGCTTGAATCCTGATGGTGCAATGAGCAAGGGACTCACATCTGAGTATACCCTTCCACGCTTATGGTGGACAAAATGATTCAGAAAAGGGGGTGGTGATGAACAGAGTGCCTGAATTAAGCAGACCACTCTTACCCAGTCCAAAGATCAGGGCTTGATCCATCACCGTTTTTTAGCTCACTGCACCATCCCAGCTCAGAACTTGGCTATATGCAAATTAGTCTGTTCCTGTCCCAGTGCATGATGGGAACAGGGCAAACCAAACTACCAAGCCAATTCTTGTACTGGGAAGGAAACAAGCTTCCGGGGACCGGTTTCTGCCATTTCAGGCGTCGTCGGCCCGGCTTGCTTGAATCCTGATGGTGTAATGAGCAAGGGACTCACATCTGAGTTTACCCTTCCACGCTTATGGTGGACAAAATGATTCAGAAAAGGGGGTGGTGATGAACAGAGTGCCTGAATTAAGCAGACCACTCTTACCCAGTCCAAAGATCAGGGCTTGATCCATCACCGTTTTTTAGCTCACTGCACCATCCCAGCTCAGAACTTGGCTAAATGCAAATTAGTCTGTTCCTGTCCCAGTGCATGATGGGAACAGGGCAAACAAAACTACCAAGCCAATTCTTGTACTGGGAAGGAAACAAGCTTCCGGGGACCGGTTTCTGCCATTTCAGGCGTCGTCGGCCCGGCTTGCATGAATCCTGATGGTGCAATGAGCAAGGGACTCACATCTGAGTATACCCTTCCACGCTTATGGTGGACAAAATGATTCAGAAAAGGGGGTGGTGATGAACAGAGTGCCTGAATTAAGCAGACCACTCTTACCCAGTCCAAAGATCAGGGCTTGATCCATAACCGTTTTTTAGCTCACTGCACCATCCCAGCTCAGAACTTGGCTATATGCAAATTAGTCTGTTCCTGTCCCAGTGCATGGTGGGAACAGGGCAAACCAAACTACCAAGCCAATTCTTGTACTGGGAAGGAAACAAGCTTCCGGGGACCGGTTTCTGCCATTTCAGGCGTCGTCGGCCCGGCTTGCTTGAATCCTGATGGTGCAATGAGCAAGGGACTCACATCTGAGTATACCCTTCCAAGCTTATGGTGGACAAAATGATTCAGAAAAGAGGGTGGTGATGAACAGAGTGCCTGAATTAAGCAGACCACTCTTACCCAGTCCAAAGATCAGGGCTTGATCCATCACCGTTTTTTAGCTCACTGCACCATCCCAGCTCAGAACTTGGCTATATGCAAATTAGTCTGTTCCTGTCCCAGTGCATGATGGGAACAGGGCAAACCAAACTACCAAGCCAATTCTTGTACTGGGAAGGAAACAAGCTTCCGGGGACCGGTTTCTGCCATTTCAGGCGTCGTCGGCCCGGCTTGCTTGAATCCTCATGGTGCAATGAGCAAGGGACTCACATCTGAGTATACCCTTCCACGCTTATGGTGGACAAAATGATTCAGAAAAGGGGGTGGTGATGAACAGAGTGCCTGAATTAAGCAGAACACTCTTACCCAGTCCAAAGATCAGGGCTTGATCCAACACCGTTTTTTAGCTCACTGCACCATCCCAGCTCAGAACTTGGCTATATGCAAATTAGTCTGTTCCTGTCCCAGTGCATGATGGGAACAGGGCAAACCAAACTACCAAGCCAATTCTTGTAATGGGAAGGAAACAAGCTTCCGGGGACCGGTTTCTGCCATTTCAGGCGTCGTCGGCCCGGCTTGCTTGAATCCTGATGGTGCAATGAGCAAGGGACTCACATCTGAGTATACCCTTCCACGCTTATGGTGGACAGAATGATTCAGAAAAGTCGGTGGTGATGAACAGAATGCCTGAATTAAGCAGACCACTCTTACCCAGTCCAAAGATCAGGGCTTGATCCATCACCGTTTTTTAGCTCACTGCACCATCCCAGCTCAGAACTTGGCTATATGCAAATTAGTCTGTTCCTGTCCCAGTGCATGATGGGAACAGGGCAAACCAAACTACCAAGCCAATTCTTGTACTGGGAAGGAAACAAGCTTCCGGGGACCTGTTTCTGCCATTTCAGGCGTCGTCGGCCCGGCTTGCTTGAATCCTCATGGTGCAATGAGCAAGGGACTCACATCTGAGTATACCCTTCCACGCTTATGGTGGACAAAAGGATTCAGAAAAGGGGGTGGTGATGAACAGAGTGCCTGAATTAAGCAGACCACTCTTACCCAGTCCAAAGATCAGGGCTTGATCCATCACCGTTTTTTAGCTCACTGCACCATCCCAGCTCAGAACTTGGCTATATGCAAATTAGTCTGTTCCTGTCCCAGTGCATGATGGGAACAGGGCAAACCAAACTACCAAGCCAATTCTTGTACTGGGAAGGAAACAAGCTTCCGGGGACCGGTTTCTGCCATTTCAGGCGTCGTCGGCCCGGCTTGTTTGAATCCTGATGGTGCAATGAGCAAGGGACTCACATCTGAGTATACCCTTCCACTCTTATGGTGGACAAAATGATTCAGAAAAGGGGGTGGTGATGAACAGAGTGCCTGAATTAAGCAGACCACTCTTACCCAGTCCAAAGATCAGGGCTTGATCCATCACCGTTTTTTAGCTCACTGCACCATCCCAGCTCAGAACTTGGCTATATGCAAATTAGTCTGTTCCTGTCCCAGTGCATGATGGGAACAGGGCAAACCAAACTACCAAGCCAATTCTTGTACTGGGAAGGAAACAAGCTTCCGGGGACCGGTTTCTGCCATTTCAGGCGTCGTCGGCCCGGCTTGCTTGAATCCTGATGGTGCAATGAGCAAGGGACTCACATCTGAGTATACCCTTCCACGCTTATGGTGGACAGAATGATTCAGAAAAGTCGGTGGTGATGAACAGAGTGCCTGAATTAAGCAGACCACTCTTACCCAGTCCAAAGATCAGGGCTTGATCCATCACCGTTTTTTAGCTCACTGCACCATCCCAGCTCAGAACTTGGCTATATGCAAATTAGTCTGTTCCTGTCCCAGTGCATGATGGGAACAGGGCAAACCAAACTACCAAGCCAATTCTTGTACTGGGAAGGAAATAAGCTTCCGGGGACCGGTTTCTGCCATTTCAGGCGTCGTCGGCCCGGCTTGCTTGAATCCTGATGGTGCAATGAGCAAGGGACTCACATCTGAGTATACCCTTCCACGCTTATGGTGGACAAAATGATTCAGAAAAGGGGGTGGTGATGAACAGAGTGCCTGAATTAAGCAGACCACTCTTACCCAGTCCAAAGATCAGGGCTTGATCCATCACCGTTTTTTAGCTCACTGCACCATCCCAGCTCAGAACTTGGCTATATGCAAATTAGTCTGTTCCTGTCCCAGTGCATGATGGGAACAGGGCAAACCAAACTACCAAGCCAATTCTTGTACTGGGAAGGAAACAAGCTTCCGGGGACCGGTTTCTGCCATTTCAGGCGTCGTCGGCCCGGCTTGCTTGAATCCTGATGGTGCAATGAGCAAGGGACTCACATCTGAGTATACCCTTCCATGCTTATGGTGGACAAAATGATTCAGAAAAGGGGGTGGTGATGAACAGAGTGCCTGAATTAAGCAGACCACTCTTACCCAGTCCAAAGATCAGGGCTTGATCCATCACCGTTTTTTAGCTCTCTGCACCATCCCAGCTCAGAACTTGGCTATATGCAAATTAGTCTGTTCCTGTCCCAGTGCATGATGGGAACAGGTCAAACCAAACTACCAAGCCAATTCTTGTACTGGGAAGGAAACAAGCTTCCGGGGACCGGTTTCTGCCATTTCAGGCGTCGTCGGCCCGGCTTGCTTGAATCCTGATGGTGTAATGAGCAAGGGACTCACATCTGAGTATACCCTTCCACGCTTATGGTGGACAAAATGATTCAGAAAAGGGGGTGGTGATGAACAGAGTGCCTGAATTAAGCAGACCACTCTTACCCAGTCCAAAGATCAGGGCTTGATCCATCACCGTTTTTTAGCTCACTGCACCATCCCAGCTCAGAACTTGGCTAAATGCAAATTAGTCTGTTCCTGTCCCAGTGCATGATGGGAACAGGGCAAACCAAACTACCAAGCCAATTCTTGTACTGGGAAGGAAACAAGCTTCCGGGGACCGGTTTCTGCCATTTCAGGCGTCGTCGGCCCGGCTTGCATGAATCCTGATGGTGCAATGAGCAAGGGACTCACATCTGAGTATACCCTTCCACGCTTATGGTGGACAAAATGATTCAGAAAAGGGGGTGGTGATGAACAGAGTGCCTGAATTAAGCAGACCACTCTTACCCAGTCCAAAGATCAGGGCTTGATCCATCACCGTTCTTTAGCTCACTGCACCATCCCAGCTCAGAACTTGGCTATATGCAAATTAGTCTGTTCCTGTCCCAGTGCATGGTGGGAACAGGGCAAACCAAACTACCAAGCCAATTCTTGTACTGGGAAGGAAACAAGCTTCCGGGGACCGGTTTCTGCCATTTCAGGCGTCGTCGGCCCGGCTTGTTTGAATCCTGATGGTGCAATGAGCAAGGGACTCACATCTGAGTATACCCTTCCACTCTTATGGTGGACAAAATGATTCAGAAAAGGGGGTGGTGATGAACAGAGTGCCTGAATTAAGCAGACCACTCTTACCCAGTCCAAAGATCAGGGCTTGATCCATCACCGTTTTTTAGCTCACTGCACCATCCCAGCTCAGAACTTGGCTATATGCAAATTAGTCTGTTCCTGTCCCAGTGCATGATGGGAACAGGGCAAACCAAACTACCAAGCCAATTCTTGTACTGGGAAGGAAGCAAGCTTCCGGGGACCGGTTTCTGCCATTTCAGGCGTCGTCGGCCCGGCTTGCTTGAATCCTGATGGTGCAATGAGCAAGGGACTCACATCTGAGTATACCCTTCCACGCTTATGGTGGACAAAATGATTCAGAAAAGGGGGTGGTGATGAACAGAGTGCCTGAATTAAGCAGACCACTCTTACCCAGTCCAAAGATCAGGGCTTGATCCATCACCGTTTTTTAGCTCACTGCACCATCCCAGCTCAGAACTTGGCAATATGCAAAGTAGTCTGTTCCTGTCCCAGTGCATGATGGGAACAGGGCAAACCAAACTACCAAGCCAATTCTTGTACTGGGAAGGAAACAAGCTTCCGGGGACCGGTTTCTGCCATTTCAGGCGTCGTCGGCCCGGCTTGCTTGAATCCTGATGGTGCAATGAGCAAGGGACTCACATCTGAGTATACCCTTCCACGCTTATGGTGGACAAAATGATTCAGAAAAGGGGGTGGTGATGAACAGAGTGCCTGAATTAAGCAGACCACTCTTACCTAGTCCAAAGATCAGGGCTTGATCCATCACCCTTTTTTAGCTCTCTGCACCATCCCACCTCAGAACTTGGCTATATGCAAATTAGTCTGTTCCTGTCCCAGTGCATGATGGGAACAGGGCAAACCAAACTACCAAGCCAATTCTTGTACTGGGAAGGAAACAAGCTTCCGGGGACCGGTTTCTGCCATTTCAGGCGTCGTCGGCCCGGCTTGCTTGAATCCTGATGGTGTAATGAGCAAGGGACTCACATCTGAGTATACCCTTCCACGCTTATGGTGGACAAAGTGATTCAGAAAAGGGGGTGGTGATGAACAGAGTGCCTGAATTAAGCAGACCACTCTTACCCAGTCCAAAGATCAGGGCTTGATCCATCACCGTTTTTTAGCTCACTGCACCATCCCAGCTCAGAACTTGGCTAAATGCAAATTAGTCTGTTCCTGTCCCAGTGCATGATGGGAACAGGGCAAACCAAACTACCAAGCCAATTCTTGTACTGGGAAGGAAACAAGCTTCCGGGGACCGGTTTCTGCCATTTCAGGCGTCGTCGGCCCGGCTTGCATGAATCCTGATGGTGCAATGAGCAAGGGACTCACATCTGAGTATACCCTTCCACGCTTATGGTGGACAAAATGATTCAGAAAAGGGGGTGGTGATGAACAGAGTGCCTGAATTAAGCAGACCACTCTTACCCAGTCCAAAGATCAGGGCTTGATCCATCACCGTTTTTTAGCTCACTGCACCATCCCAGCTCAGAACTTGGCTATATGCAAATTAGTCTGTTCCTGTCCCAGTGCATGGTGGGAACAGGGCAAACCAAACTACCAAGCCAATTCTTGTACTGGGAAGGAAACAAGCTTCCGGGGACCGGTTTCTGCCATTTCAGGTGTCGTCGGCCCAGCTTGCTTGAATCCTGATGGTGCAATGAGCAAGGGACTCACATCTGAGTATACCCTTCCACGCTTATGGTGGACAAAATGATTCAGAAAAGAGGGTGGTGATGAACAGAGTGCCTGAATTAAGCAGACCACTCTTACCCAGTCCAAAGATCAGGGCTTGATCCATCACCATTTTTTAGCTCACTGCACCATCCCAGCTCAGAACTTGGCTATATGCAAATTAGTCTGTTCCTGTCCCAGTGCATGATGGGAACAGGGCAAACCAAACTACCAAGCCAATTCTTGTAATGGGAAGGAAACAAGCTTCCGGGGACCGGTTTCTGCCATTTCAGGCGTCGTCGGCCCGGCTTGCTTGAATCCTGATGGTGCAATGAGCAAGGGACTCACATCTGAGTATACCCTTCCACGCTTATGGTGGACAAAATGATTCAGAAAAGGGGGTGGCGATGAACAGAGTGCCTGAATTAAGCAGACCACTCTTACCCAGTCCAAAGATCAGGGCTTGATCCATCACCGTTTTTTAGCTCACTGCACCATCCCAGCTCAGAACTTGGCTATATGCAAATTAGTCTGTTCCTGTCCCAGTGCATGATGGGAACAGGGCAAACCAAACTACCAAGCCAATTCTTGTACTGGGAAGGAAAAAAGCTTCCGGGGACCGGTTTCTGCCATTTCAGGCGTCGTCGGCCCGGCTTGCTTGAATCCTGATGGTGCAATGAGCAAGGGACTCACATCTGAGTATACCCTTCCACGCTTATGGTGGACAAAATGATTCAGAAAAGGGGGTGGTGATGAACAGAGTGCCTGAATTAAGCAGACCACTCTTACCCAGTCCAAAGATCAGGGCTTGATCCATCACCGTTTTTTAGCTCACTGCACCATCCCAGCTCAGAACTTGGCTATATGCAAATTAGTCTGTTCCTGTCACAGTGCATGATGGGAACAGGGCAAACCAAACTACCAAGCCAATTCTTGTACTGGGAAGGAAACAAGCTTCCGGGGACCGGTTTCTGCCATTTCAGGCGTCGTCGGCCCGGCTTGCTTGAATCCTGATGGTGCAATGAGCAAGGGACTCACATCTGCGTATACCCTTCCACGCTTATGGTGGACAAAATGATTCAGAAAAGGGGGTGGTGATGAACAGAGTGCCTGAATTAAGCAGACCACTCTTACCCAGTCCAAAGATCAGGGCTGGATCCATCACCGTTTTTTAGCTCACTGCACCATCCCAGCTCAGAACTTGGCTATATGCAAATTAGTCTGTTCCTGTCCCAGTGCATGATGGGAACAGGGCAAACCAAACTACCAAGCCATTTCTTTTACTGGGAAGGAAACAAGCTTCCGGGGACCGGTTTCTGCCATTTCAGGCGTCGTCGGCCCGGCTTGCTTGAATCCTGATGGTGCAATGAGCAAGGGACTCACATCTGAGTATACCCTTCCACGCTTATGGTGGACAAAATGATTCAGAAAAGGGGGTGGTGATGAACAGAGTGCCTGAATTAAGCAGACCACTCTTACCCAGTCCAAAGATCAGGGCTTGATCCATCACCGTTTTTTAGCTCACTGCACCATCCCAGCTCAGAACTTGGCTATATGCAAATTAGTCTGTTCCTGTCCCAGTGCATGATGGGAACAGGGCAAACCAAACTACCAAGCCAATTCTTGTACTGGGAAGGAAACAAGCTTCCGGGGACCGGTTTTCTGCCATTTCAGGCGTCGTCGGCCCGGCTTGCTTGAATCCTGATGGTGCAATGAGCAAGGGACTCACATCTGAGTATACCCTTCCACGCTTATGGTGGACAAAATGATTCAGAAAAGGGGGTGGTGATGAACAGAGTGCCTGAATTAAGCAGACCACTCTTACCCAGTCCAAAGATCAGGGCTTGATCCATCACCGTTTTTTAGCTCACTGCACCATCCCAGCTCAGAACTTGGCTATATGCAAATTAGTCTGTTCCTGTCCCAGTGCATGATGGGAACAGGGCAAACCAAACTACCAAGCCAATTCTTGTAATGGGAAGGAAACAAGCTTCCAGGGACCGGTTTCTGCCATTTCAGGCGTCGTCGGCCCGGCTTGCTTGAATCCTGATGGTGCAATGAGCAAGGGACTCACATCTGAGTATACCCTTCCACGCTTATGGTGGACAGAATGATTCAGAAAAGTCGGTGGTGATGAACAGAGTGCCTGAATTAAGCAGACCACTCTTACCCTGTCCAAAGATCAGGGCTTGATCCATCACCGTTTTTTAGCTCACTGCACCATCCCAGCTCAGAACTTGGCTATATGCAAATTAGTCTGTTCCTGTCCCAGTGCATGATGGGAACAGGGCAAACCAAACTACCAAGCCAATTCTTGTACTGGGAAGGAAATAAGCTTCCGGGGACCGGTTTCTGCCATTTCAGGCATCGTCGGCCCGGCTTGCTTGAATCCTCATGGTGCAATGAGCAAGGGACTCACATCTGAGTATACCCTTCCACGCTTATGGTGGACAAAAGGATTCAGAAAAGGGGGTGGTGATGAACAGAGTGCCTGAATTAAGCAGACCACTCTTACCCAGTCCAAAGATCAGGGCTTGATCCATCACCGTTTTTTAGCTCACTGCACCATCCCAGCTCAGAACTTTGCTATATGCAAATTAGTCTGTTCCTGTCCCAGTGCATGATGGGAACAGGGCAAACCAAACTACCAAGCCAATTCTTGTACTGGGAAGGAAACAAGCTTCCGGGGACCGGTTTCTGTCATTTCAGGCGTCGTCGGCCCGGCTTGCTTGAATCCTGATGGTGCAATGAGCAAGGGACTCACATCTGAGTATACCCTTCGACGCTTATGGTGGACAAAATGATTCAGAAAAGGGGGTGGTGATGAACAGAGTGCCTGAATTAAGCAGACCACTCTTACCCAGTCCAAAGATCAGGGCTTGATCCATCACCGTTTTTTAGCTCACTGCACCATCCCAGCTCAGAACTTGGCTATATGCAAATTAGTCTGTTCCTGTCCCAGTGCATGATGGGAACAGGGCAAACCAAACTAGAAAGCCAATTCTTGTACTGGGAAGGAAACAAGCTTCCGGGGACCGGTTTCTGCCATTTCAGGCGTCGTCGGCCCGGCTTGCTTGAATCCTGATGGTGCAATGAGCAAGGGACTCACATCTGAGTATACCATTCCACGCTTATGGTGGACAAAATGATTCAGAAAAGGGGGTGGTGATGAACAGAGTGCCTGAATTAAGCAGACCACTCTTACCCAGTCCAAAGATCAGGGCTTGATCCATCACCGTTTTTTAGCTCACTGCACCATCCCAGCTCAGAACTTGGCTATATGCAAATTAGTCTGTTCCTGTCCCAGTGCATGATGGGAACAGGGCAAACCAAACTACCAAGCCAATTCTTGTACTGGGAAGGAAACAAGCTTCCGGGGACCGGTTTCTGCCATTTCAGGCGTCGTCGGCCCGGCTTGTTTGAATCCTGATGGTGCAATGAGCAAGGGACTCACATCTGAGTATACCCTTCCACGCTTATGGTGGACAAAATGATTCAGAAAAGGGGGTGGTGATGAACAGAGTGCCTGAATTAAGCAGACTACTCTTACCCAGTCCAAAGATCAGGGCTTGATCCATCACCGTTTTTTAGCTCACTGCACCATCCCAGCTAAGAACTTGGCTATATGCAAATTAGTCTGTTCCTGTCCCAGTGCATGATGGGAACAGGGCAAACCAAACTACCAAGCCAATTCTTGTAATGGGAAGGAAACAAGCTTCCGGGGACCGGTTTCTGCCATTTCAGGCGTCGTCGGCCCGGCTTGCTTGAATCCTGATGGTGCAATGAGCAAGGGACTCACATCTGAGTATACCCTTCCACGCTTATGGTGGACAGAATGATTCAGAACAGTCGGTGGTGATGAACAGAGTGCCTGTATTAAGCAGACCACTCATACCCAGTCCAAAGATCAGGGCTTGATCCATCACCGTTTTTTAGCTCACTGCACCATCCCAGCTCAGAAATTGGCTATATGCAAATTAGTCTGTTCCTGTCCCAGTGCATGATGGGAACAGGGCAAACCAAACTACCAAGCCAATTCTTGTACTGGGAAGGAAATAAGCTTCCGGGGACCGGTTTCTGCCATTTCAGGCGTCGTCGGCCCGGCTTGCTTGAATCCTCATGGTGCAATGAGCAAGGGACTCACATCTGAGTATACCCTTCCACGCTTATGGTGGACAAAAGGATTCAGAAAAGGGGGTGGTGATGAACAGAGTGCCTGAATTAAGCAGACCACTCTTACCCAGTCCAAAGATCAGGGCTTGATCCATCACCGTTTTTTAGCTCACTGCACCATCCCAGCTCAGAACTTGGCTATATGCAAATTAGTCTGTTCCTGTCCCAGTGCATGATGGGAACAGGGCAAACCAAACTACCAAGCCAATTCTTGTACTGGGAAGGAAACAAGCTTCCGGGGACCGGTTTCTGCCATTTTAGGCGTCGTCGGCCCGGCTTGCTTGAATCCTGATGGTGCAATGAGCAAGGGACTCACATCTGAGTATACCCTTCGACGCTTATGGTGGACAAAATGATTCAGAAAAGGGGGTGGTGATGAACAGAGTGCCTGAATTAAGCAGACCACTCTTACCCAGTCCAAAGATCAGGGCTTGATCCATCACCGTTTTTTAGCTCACTGCACCATCCCAGCTCAGAACTTGGCTATATGCAAATTAGTCTGTTCCTGTCCCAGTGCATGATGGGAACAGGGCAAACCAAACTACCAAGCCAATTCTTGTACTGGGAAGGAAACAAGCTTCCGGGGACCGGTTTCTGCCATTTCAGGCGTCGTCGGCCCGGCTTGCTTGAATCCTGATGGTGCAATGAGCAAGGGACTCACATCTGAGTATACCCTTCCACGCTTATGGTGGACAAAATGATTCAGAAAAGGGGGTGGTGATGAACAGAGTGCCTGAATTAAGCAGACCCCTCTTACCCAGTCCAAAGATCAGGGCTTGATCCATCACCGTTTTTTAGCTCACTGCACCATCCCAGCTCAGAACTTGGCTATATGCAAATTAGTCTGTTCCTGTCCCAGTGCATGATGGGAACAGGGCAAACCAAACTACCAAGCCAATTCTTGTACTGGGAAGGAAACAAGCTTCCGGGGACCGGTTTCTGCCATTTCAGGCGTCGTCGGCCCGGCTTGCTTGAATCCTGATGGTGCAATGAGCAAGGGACTCACATCTGAGTATACCCTTCCACGCTTATGGTGGACAAAATGATTCAGAAAAGGGGGTGGTGATGAACAGAGTGCCTGAATTAAGCAGACCACTCTTACCCAGTCCAAAGATCAGGGCTTGATCCATCACCGTTTTTTAGCTCACTGCACCATCCCAGCTCAGAACTTGGCTATATGCAAATTAGTCTGTTCCTGTCCCAGTGCATGATGGGAACAGGGCAAACCAAACTACCAAGCCAATTCTTGTACTGGGAAGGAAACAAGCTTCCGGGGACCGGTTTCTGCCATTTCAGGCGTCGTCGGCCCGGCTTGCTTGAATCCTGATGGTGTAATGAGCAAGGGACTCACATCTGAGTTTACCCTTCCACGCTTATGGTGGACAAAATGATTCAGAAAAGGGGGTGGTGATGAACAGAGTGCCTGAATTAAGCAGACCACTCTTACCCAGTCCAAAGATCAGGGCTTGATCCATCACCGTTTTTTAGCTCACTGCACCATCCCAGCTCAGAACTTGGCTAAATGCAAATTAGTCTGTTCCTGTCCCAGTGCATGATGGGAACAGGGCAAACAAAACTACCAAGCCAATTCTTGTACTGGGAAGGAAACAAGCTTCCGGGGACCGGTTTCTGCCATTTCAGGCGTCGTCGGCCCGGCTTGCATGAATCCTGATGGTGCAATGAGCAAGGGACTCACATCTGAGTATACCCTTCCACGCTTATGGTGGACAAAATGATTCAGAAAAGGGGGTGGTGATGAACAGAGTGCCTGAATTAAGCAGACCACTCTTACCCAGTCCAAAGATCAGGGCTTGATCCATAACCGTTTTTTAGCTCACTGCACCATCCCAGCTCAGAACTTGGCTATATGCAAATTAGTCTGTTCCTGTCCCAGTGCATGGTGGGAACAGGGCAAACCAAACTACCAAGCCAATTCTTGTACTGGGAAGGAAACAAGCTTCCGGGGACCGGTTTCTGCCATTTCAAGCGTCGTCGGCCCGGCTTGCTTGAATCCTGATGGTGCAATGAGCAAGGGACTCACATCTGAGTATACCCTTCCAAGCTTATGGTGGACAAAATGATTCAGAAAAGAGGGTGGTGATGAACAGAGTGCCTGAATTAAGCAGACCACTCTTACCCAGTCCAAAGATCAGGGCTTGATCCATCACCGTTTTTTAGCTCACTGCACCATCCCAGCTCAGAACTTGGCTATATGCAAATTAGTCTGTTCCTGTCCCAGTGCATGATGGGAACAGGGCAAACCAAACTACCAAGCCAATTCTTGTACTGGGAAGGAAACAAGCTTCCGGGGACCGGTTTCTGCCATTTCAGGCGTCGTCGGCCCGGCTTGCTTGAATCCTCATGGTGCAATGAGCAAGGGACTCACATCTGAGTATACCCTTCCACGCTTATGGTGGACAAAATGATTCAGAAAAGGGGGTGGTGATGAACAGAGTGCCTGAATTAAGCAGAACACTCTTACCCAGTCCAAAGATCAGGGCTTGATCCAACACCGTTTTTTAGCTCACTGCACCATCCCAGCTCAGAACTTGGCTATATGCAAATTAGTCTGTTCCTGTCCCAGTGCATGATGGGAACAGGGCAAACCAAACTACCAAGCCAATTCTTGTAATGGGAAGGAAACAAGCTTCCGGGGACCGGTTTCTGCCATTTCAGGCGTCGTCGGCCCGGCTTGCTTGAATCCTGATGGTGCAATGAGCAAGGGACTCACATCTGAGTATACCCTTCCACGCTTATGGTGGACAGAATGATTCAGAAAAGTCGGTGGTGATGAACAGAGTGCCTGAATTAAGCAGACCACTCTTACCCAGTCCAAAGATCAGGGCTTGATCCATCACCGTTTTTTAGCTCACTGCACCATCCCAGCTCAGAACTTGGCTATATGCAAATTAGTCTGTTCCTGTCCCAGTGCATGATGGGAACAGGGCAAACCAAACTACCAAGCCAATTCTTGTACTGGGAAGGAAACAAGCTTCCGGGGACCTGTTTCTGCCATTTCAGGCGTCGTCGGCCCGGCTTGCTTGAATCCTCATGGTGCAATGAGCAAGGGACTCACATCTGAGTATACCCTTCCACGCTTATGGTGGACAAAAGGATTCAGAAAAGGGGGTGGTGATGAACAGAGTGCCTGAATTAAGCAGACCACTCTTACCCAGTCCAAAGATCAGGGCTTGATCCATCACCGTTTTTTAGCTCACTGCACCATCCCAGCTCAGAACTTGGCTATATGCAAATTAGTCTGTTCCTGTCCCAGTGCATGATGGGAACAGGGCAAACCAAACTACCAAGCCAATTCTTGTACTGGGAAGGAAACAAGCTTCCGGGGACCGGTTTCTGCCATTTCAGGCGTCGTCGGCCCGGCTTGCTTGAATCCTGATGGTGCAATGAGCAAGGGACTCACATCTGAGGATACCCTTCCACGCTTATGGTGGACAAAATGATTCAGAAAAGGGGGTGGTGATGAACAGAGTGCCTGAATTAAGCAGACCACTCTTACCCAGTCCAAAGATCAGGGCTTGATCCATCACCGTTTTTTAGCTCACTGCACCATCCCAGCTCAGAACTTGGCTATATGCAAATTAGTCTGTTCCTGTCCCAGTGCATGATGGGAACAGGGCAAACCAAACTACCAAGCCAATTCTTGTACTGGGAAGGAAACAAGCTTCCGGGGACCGGTTTCTGCCATTTCAGGCGTCGTCGGCCCGGCTTGCTTGAATCCTGATGGTGCAATGAGCAAGGGACTCACATCTGCGTATACCCTTCCACGCTTATGGTGGACAAAATGATTCAGAAAAGGGGGTGGTGATGAACAGAGTGCCTGAATTAAGCAGACCACTCTTACCCAGTCCAAAGATCAGGGCTGGATCCATCACCGTTTTTTAGCTCACTGCACCATCCCAGCTCAGAACTTGGCTATATGCAAATTAGTCTGTTCCTGTCCCAGTGCATGATGGGAACAGGGCAAACCAAACTACCAAGCCATTTCTTGTACTGGGAAGGAAACAAGCTTCCGGGGACCGGTTTCTGCCATTTCAGGCGTCGTCGGCCCGGCTTGCTTGAATCCTGATGGTGCAATGAGCAAGGGACTCACATCTGAGTATACCCTTCCACGCTTATGGTGGACAAAATGATTCAGAAAAGGGGGTGGTGATGAACAGAGTGCCTGAATTAAGCAGACCACTCTTACCTAGTCCAAAGATCAGGGCTTGATCCATCACCCTTTTTTAGCTCTCTGCACCATCCCACCTCAGAACTTGGCTATATGCAAATTAGTCTGTTCCTGTCCCAGTGCATGATGGGAACAGGTCAAACCAAACTACCAAGCCAATTCTTGTACTGGGAAGGAAACAAGCTTCCGGGGACCGGTTTCTGCCATTTCAGGCGTCGTCGGCCCGGCTTGCTTGAATCCTGATGGTGTAATGAGCAAGGGACTCACATCTGAGTATACCCTTCCACGCTTATGGTGGACAAAGTGATTCAGAAAAGGGGGTGGTGATGAACAGAGTGCCTGAATTAAGCAGACCACTCTTACCCAGTCCAAAGATCAGGGCTTGATCCATCACCGTTTTTTAGCTCACTGCACCATCCCAGCTCAGAACTTGGCTAAATGCAAATTAGTCTGTTCCTGTCCCAGTGCATGATGGGAACAGGGCAAACCAAACTACCAAGCCAATTCTTGTACTGGGAAGGAAACAAGCTTCCGGGGACCGGTTTCTGCCATTTCAGGCGTCGTCGGCCCGGCTTGCATGAATCCTGATGGTGCAATGAGCAAGGGACTCACATCTGAGTATACCCTTCCACGCTTATGGTGGACAAAATGATTCAGAAAAGGGGGTGGTGATGAACAGAGTGCCTGAATTAAGCAGACCACTCTTACCCAGTCCAAAGATCAGGGCTTGATCCATCACCGTTTTTTAGCTCACTGCACCATCCCAGCTCAGAACTTGGCTATATGCAAATTAGTCTGTTCCTGTCCCAGTGCATGGTGGGAACAGGGCAAACCAAACTACCAAGCCAATTCTTGTACTGGGAAGGAAACAAGCTTCCGGGGACCGGTTTCTGCCATTTCAGGTGTCGTCGGCCCAGCTTGCTTGAATCCTGATGGTGCAATGAGCAAGGGACTCACATCTGAGTATACCCTTCCACGCTTATGGTGGACAAAATGATTCAGAAAAGAGGGTGGTGATGAACAGAGTGCCTGAATTAAGCAGACCACTCTTACCCAGTCCAAAGATCAGGGCTTGATCCATCACCATTTTTTAGCTCACTGCACCATCCCAGCTCAGAACTTGGCTATATGCAAATTAGTCTGTTCCTGTCCCAGTGCATGATGGGAACAGGGCAAACCAAACTACCAAGCCAATTCTTGTAATGGGAAGGAAACAAGCTTCCGGGGACCGGTTTCTGCCATTTCAGGCGTCGTCGGCCCGGCTTGCTTGAATCCTGATGGTGCAATGAGCAAGGGACTCACATCTGAGTATACCCTTCCACGCTTATGGTGGACAAAATGATTCAGAAAAGGGGGTGGCGATGAACAGAGTGCCTGAATTAAGCAGACCACTCTTACCCAGTCCAAAGATCAGGGCTTGATCCATCACCGTTTTTTAGCTCACTGCACCATCCCAGCTCAGAACTTGGCTATATGCAAATTAGTCTGTTCCTGTCCCAGTGCATGATGGGAACAGGGCAAACCAAACTACCAAGCCAATTCTTGTACTGGGAAGGAAAAAAGCTTCCGGGGACCGGTTTCTGCCATTTCAGGCGTCGTCGGCCCGGCTTGCTTGAATCCTGATGGTGCAATGAGCAAGGGACTCACATCTGAGTATACCCTTCCACGCTTATGGTGGACAAAATGATTCAGAAAAGGGGGTGGTGATGAACAGAGTGCCTGAATTAAGCAGACCACTCTTACCCAGTCCAAAGATCAGGGCTTGATCCATCACCGTTTTTTAGCTCACTGCACCATCCCAGCTCAGAACTTGGCTATATGCAAATTAGTCTGTTCCTGTCACAGTGCATGATGGGAACAGGGCAAACCAAACTACCAAGCCAATTCTTGTACTGGGAAGGAAACAAGCTTCCGGGGACCGGTTTCTGCCATTTCAGGCGTCGTCGGCCCGGCTTGCTTGAATCCTGATGGTGCAATGAGCAAGGGACTCACATCTGCGTATACCCTTCCACGCTTATGGTGGACAAAATGATTCAGAAAAGGGGGTGGTGATGAACAGAGTGCCTGAATTAAGCAGACCCCTCTTACCCAGTCCAAAGATCAGGGCTGGATCCATCACCGTTTTTTAGCTCACTGCACCATCCCAGCTCAGAACTTGGCTATATGCAAATTAGTCTGTTCCTGTCCCAGTGCATGATGGGAACAGGGCAAACCAAACTACCAAGCCAATTCTTGTACTGGGAAGGAAACAAGCTTCCGGGGACCGGTTTCTGCCATTTCAGGCGTCGTCGGCCCGGCTTGCTTGAATCCTGATGGTGCAATGAGCAAGGGACTCACATCTGAGTATACCCTTCCACGCTTATGGTGGACAAAATGATTCAGAAAAGGGGGTGGTGATGAACAGAGTGCCTGAATTAAGCAGACCACTCTTACCCAGTCCAAAGATCAGGGCTTGATCCATCACCGTTTTTTAGCTCACTGCACCATCCCAGCTCAGAACTTGGCTATATGCAAATTAGTCTGTTCCTGTCCCAGTGCATGATGGGAACAGGGCAAACCAAACTACCAAGCCAATTCTTGTACTGGGAAGGAAACAAGCTTCCGGGGACCGGTTTCTGCCATTTCAGGCGTCGTCGGCCCGGCTTGCTTGAATCCTGATGGTGTAATGAGCAAGGGACTCACATCTGAGTTTACCCTTCCACGCTTATGGTGGACAAAATGATTCAGAAAAGGGGGTGGTGATGAACAGAGTGCCTGAATTAAGCAGACCACTCTTACCCAGTCCAAAGATCAGGGCTTGATCCATCACCGTTTTTTAGCTCACTGCACCATCCCAGCTCAGAACTTGGCTAAATGCAAATTAGTCTGTTCCTGTCCCAGTGCATGATGGGAACAGGGCAAACAAAACTACCAAGCCAATTCTTGTACTGGGAAGGAAACAAGCTTCCGGGGACCGGTTTCTGCCATTTCAGGCGTCGTCGGCCCGGCTTGCATGAATCCTGATGGTGCAATGAGCAAGGGACTCACATCTGAGTATACCCTTCCACGCTTATGGTGGACAAAATGATTCAGAAAAGGGGGTGGTGATGAACAGAGTGCCTGAATTAAGCAGACCACTCTTACCCAGTCCAAAGATCAGGGCTTGATCCATAACCGTTTTTTAGCTCACTGCACCATCCCAGCTCAGAACTTGGCTATATGCAAATTAGTCTGTTCCTGTCCCAGTGCATGGTGGGAACAGGGCAAACCAAACTACCAAGCCAATTCTTGTACTGGGAAGGAAACAAGCTTCCGGGGACCGGTTTCTGCCATTTCAAGCGTCGTCGGCCCGGCTTGCTTGAATCCTGATGGTGCAATGAGCAAGGGACTCACATCTGAGTATACCCTTCCAAGCTTATGGTGGACAAAATGATTCAGAAAAGAGGGTGGTGATGAACAGAGTGCCTGAATTAAGCAGACCACTCTTACCCAGTCCAAAGATCAGGGCTTGATCCATCACCGTTTTTTAGCTCACTGCACCATCCCAGCTCAGAACTTGGCTATATGCAAATTAGTCTGTTCCTGTCCCAGTGCATGATGGGAACAGGGCAAACCAAACTACCAAGCCAATTCTTGTACTGGGAAGGAAACAAGCTTCCGGGGACCGGTTTCTGCCATTTCAGGCGTCGTCGGCCCGGCTTGCTTGAATCCTCATGGTGCAATGAGCAAGGGACTCACATCTGAGTATACCCTTCCACGCTTATGGTGGACAAAATGATTCAGAAAAGGGGGTGGTGATGAACAGAGTGCCTGAATTAAGCAGAACACTCTTACCCAGTCCAAAGATCAGGGCTTGATCCAACACCGTTTTTTAGCTCACTGCACCATCCCAGCTCAGAACTTGGCTATATGCAAATTAGTCTGTTCCTGTCCCAGTGCATGATGGGAACAGGGCAAACCAAACTACCAAGCCAATTCTTGTAATGGGAAGGAAACAAGCTTCCGGGGACCGGTTTCTGCCATTTCAGGCGTCGTCGGCCCGGCTTGCTTGAATCCTGATGGTGCAATGAGCAAGGGACTCACATCTGAGTATACCCTTCCACGCTTATGGTGGACAGAATGATTCAGAAAAGTCGGTGGTGATGAACAGAGTGCCTGAATTAAGCAGACCACTCTTACCCAGTCCAAAGATCAGGGCTTGATCCATCACCGTTTTTTAGCTCACTGCACCATCCCAGCTCAGAACTTGGCTATATGCAAATTAGTCTGTTCCTGTCCCAGTGCATGATGGGAACAGGGCAAACCAAACTACCAAGCCAATTCTTGTACTGGGAAGGAAACAAGCTTCCGGGGACCTGTTTCTGCCATTTCAGGCGTCGTCGGCCCGGCTTGCTTGAATCCTCATGGTGCAATGAGCAAGGGACTCACATCTGAGTATACCCTTCCACGCTTATGGTGGACAAAAGGATTCAGAAAAGGGGGTGGTGATGAACAGAGTGCCTGAATTAAGCAGACCACTCTTACCCAGTCCAAAGATCAGGGCTTGATCCATCACCGTTTTTTAGCTCACTGCACCATCCCAGCTCAGAACTTGGCTATATGCAAATTAGTCTGTTCCTGTCCCAGTGCATGATGGGAACAGGGCAAACCAAACTACCAAGCCAATTCTTGTACTGGGAAGGAAACAAGCTTCCGGGGACCGGTTTCTGCCATTTCAGGCGTCGTCGGCCCGGCTTGCTTGAATCCTGATGGTGCAATGAGCAAGGGACTCACATCTGAGGATACCCTTCCACGCTTATGGTGGACAAAATGATTCAGAAAAGGGGGTGGTGATGAACAGAGTGCCTGAATTAAGCAGACCACTCTTACCCAGTCCAAAGATCAGGGCTTGATCCATCACCGTTTTTTAGCTCACTGCACCATCCCAGCTCAGAACTTGGCTATATGCAAATTAGTCTGTTCCTGTCCCAGTGCATGATGGGAACAGGGCAAACCAAACTACCAAGCCAATTCTTGTACTGGGAAGGAAACAAGCTTCCGGGGACCGGTTTCTGCCATTTCAGGCGTCGTCGGCCCGGCTTGCTTGAATCCTGATGGTGCAATGAGCAAGGGACTCACATCTGCGTATACCCTTCCACGCTTATGGTGGACAAAATGATTCAGAAAAGGGGGTGGTGATGAACAGAGTGCCTGAATTAAGCAGACCACTCTTACCCAGTCCAAAGATCAGGGCTGGATCCATCACCGTTTTTTAGCTCACTGCACCATCCCAGCTCAGAACTTGGCTATATGCAAATTAGTCTGTTCCTGTCCCAGTGCATGATGGGAACAGGGCAAACCAAACTACCAAGCCATTTCTTGTACTGGGAAGGAAACAAGCTTCCGGGGACCGGTTTCTGCCATTTCAGGCGTCGTCGGCCCGGCTTGCTTGAATCCTGATGGTGCAATGAGCAAGGGACTCACATCTGAGTATACCCTTCCACGCTTATGGTGGACAAAATGATTCAGAAAAGGGGGTGGTGATGAACAGAGTGCCTGAATTAAGCAGACCACTCTTACCTAGTCCAAAGATCAGGGCTTGATCCATCACCCTTTTTTAGCTCTCTGCACCATCCCACCTCAGAACTTGGCTATATGCAAATTAGTCTGTTCCTGTCCCAGTGCATGATGGGAACAGGGCAAACCAAACTACCAAGCCAATTCTTGTACTGGGAAGGAAACAAGCTTCCGGGGACCGGTTTCTGCCATTTCAGGCGTCGTCGGCCCGGCTTGCTTGAATCCTGATGGTGTAATGAGCAAGGGACTCACATCTGAGTATACCCTTCCACGCTTATGGTGGACAAAGTGATTCAGAAAAGGGGGTGGTGATGAACAGAGTGCCTGAATTAAGCAGACCACTCTTACCCAGTCCAAAGATCAGGGCTTGATCCATCACCGTTTTTTAGCTCACTGCACCATCCCAGCTCAGAACTTGGCTAAATGCAAATTAGTCTGTTCCTGTCCCAGTGCATGATGGGAACAGGGCAAACCAAACTACCAAGCCAATTCTTGTACTGGGAAGGAAACAAGCTTCCGGGGACCGGTTTCTGCCATTTCAGGCGTCGTCGGCCCGGCTTGCATGAATCCTGATGGTGCAATGAGCAAGGGACTCACATCTGAGTATACCCTTCCACGCTTATGGTGGACAAAATGATTCAGAAAAGGGGGTGGTGATGAACAGAGTGCCTGAATTAAGCAGACCACTCTTACCCAGTCCAAAGATCAGGGCTTGATCCATCACCGTTTTTTAGCTCACTGCACCATCCCAGCTCAGAACTTGGCTATATGCAAATTAGTCTGTTCCTGTCCCAGTGCATGGTGGGAACAGGGCAAACCAAACTACCAAGCCAATTCTTGTACTGGGAAGGAAACAAGCTTCCGGGGACCGGTTTCTGCCATTTCAGGTGTCGTCGGCCCAGCTTGCTTGAATCCTGATGGTGCAATGAGCAAGGGACTCACATCTGAGTATACCCTTCCACGCTTATGGTGGACAAAATGATTCAGAAAAGAGGGTGGTGATGAACAGAGTGCCTGAATTAAGCAGACCACTCTTACCCAGTCCAAAGATCAGGGCTTGATCCATCACCATTTTTTAGCTCACTGCACCATCCCAGCTCAGAACTTGGCTATATGCAAATTAGTCTGTTCCTGTCCCAGTGCATGATGGGAACAGGGCAAACCAAACTACCAAGCCAATTCTTGTAATGGGAAGGAAACAAGCTTCCGGGGACCGGTTTCTGCCATTTCAGGCGTCGTCGGCCCGGCTTGCTTGAATCCTGATGGTGCAATGAGCAAGGGACTCACATCTGAGTATACCCTTCCACGCTTATGGTGGACAAAATGATTCAGAAAAGGGGGTGGCGATGAACAGAGTGCCTGAATTAAGCAGACCACTCTTACCCAGTCCAAAGATCAGGGCTTGATCCATCACCGTTTTTTAGCTCACTGCACCATCCCAGCTCAGAACTTGGCTATATGCAAATTAGTCTGTTCCTGTCCCAGTGCATGATGGGAACAGGGCAAACCAAACTACCAAGCCAATTCTTGTACTGGGAAGGAAAAAAGCTTCCGGGGACCGGTTTCTGCCATTTCAGGCGTCGTCGGCCCGGCTTGCTTGAATCCTGATGGTGCAATGAGCAAGGGACTCACATCTGAGTATACCCTTCCACGCTTATGGTGGACAAAATGATTCAGAAAAGGGGGTGGTGATGAACAGAGTGCCTGAATTAAGCAGACCACTCTTACCCAGTCCAAAGATCAGGGCTTGATCCATCACCGTTTTTTAGCTCACTGCACCATCCCAGCTCAGAACTTGGCTATATGCAAATTAGTCTGTTCCTGTCACAGTGCATGATGGGAACAGGGCAAACCAAACTACCAAGCCAATTCTTGTACTGGGAAGGAAACAAGCTTCCGGGGACCGGTTTCTGCCATTTCAGGCGTCGTCGGCCCGGCTTGCTTGAATCCTGATGGTGCAATGAGCAAGGGACTCACATCTGCGTATACCCTTCCACGCTTATGGTGGACAAAATGATTCAGAAAAGGGGGTGGTGATGAACAGAGTGCCTGAATTAAGCAGACCACTCTTACCCAGTCCAAAGATCAGGGCTGGATCCATCACCGTTTTTTAGCTCACTGCACCATCCCAGCTCAGAACTTGGCTATATGCAAATTAGTCTGTTCCTGTCCCAGTGCATGATGGGAACAGGGCAAACCAAACTACCAAGCCATTTCTTTTACTGGGAAGGAAACAAGCTTCCGGGGACCGGTTTCTGCCATTTCAGGCGTCGTCGGCCCGGCTTGCTTGAATCCTGATGGTGCAATGAGCAAGGGACTCACATCTGAGTATACCCTTCCACGCTTATGGTGGACAAAATGATTCAGAAAAGGGGGTGGTGATGAACAGAGTGCCTGAATTAAGCAGACCACTCTTACCCAGTCCAAAGATCAGGGCTTGATCCATCACCGTTTTTTAGCTCACTGCACCATCCCAGCTCAGAACTTGGCTATATGCAAATTAGTCTGTTCCTGTCCCAGTGCATGATGGGAACAGGGCAAACCAAACTACCAAGCCAATTCTTGTACTGGGAAGGAAACAAGCTTCCGGGGACCGGTTTTCTGCCATTTCAGGCGTCGTCGGCCCGGCTTGCTTGAATCCTGATGGTGCAATGAGCAAGGGACTCACATCTGAGTATACCCTTCCACGCTTATGGTGGACAAAATGATTCAGAAAAGGGGGTGGTGATGAACAGAGTGCCTGAATTAAGCAGACCACTCTTACCCAGTCCAAAGATCAGGGCTTGATCCATCACCGTTTTTTAGCTCACTGCACCATCCCAGCTCAGAACTTGGCTATATGCAAATTAGTCTGTTCCTGTCCCAGTGCATGATGGGAACAGGGCAAACCAAACTACCAAGCCAATTCTTGTAATGGGAAGGAAACAAGCTTCCAGGGACCGGTTTCTGCCATTTCAGGCGTCGTCGGCCCGGCTTGCTTGAATCCTGATGGTGCAATGAGCAAGGGACTCACATCTGAGTATACCCTTCCACGCTTATGGTGGACAGAATGATTCAGAAAAGTCGGTGGTGATGAACAGAGTGCCTGAATTAAGCAGACCACTCTTACCCTGTCCAAAGATCAGGGCTTGATCCATCACCGTTTTTTAGCTCACTGCACCATCCCAGCTCAGAACTTGGCTATATGCAAATTAGTCTGTTCCTGTCCCAGTGCATGATGGGAACAGGGCAAACCAAACTACCAAGCCAATTCTTGTACTGGGAAGGAAATAAGCTTCCGGGGACCGGTTTCTGCCATTTCAGGCATCGTCGGCCCGGCTTGCTTGAATCCTCATGGTGCAATGAGCAAGGGACTCACATCTGAGTATACCCTTCCACGCTTATGGTGGACAAAAGGATTCAGAAAAGGGGGTGGTGATGAACAGAGTGCCTGAATTAAGCAGACCACTCTTACCCAGTCCAAAGATCAGGGCTTGATCCATCACCGTTTTTTAGCTCACTGCACCATCCCAGCTCAGAACTTTGCTATATGCAAATTAGTCTGTTCCTGTCCCAGTGCATGATGGGAACAGGGCAAACCAAACTACCAAGCCAATTCTTGTACTGGGAAGGAAACAAGCTTCCGGGGACCGGTTTCTGTCATTTCAGGCGTCGTCGGCCCGGCTTGCTTGAATCCTGATGGTGCAATGAGCAAGGGACTCACATCTGAGTATACCCTTCGACGCTTATGGTGGACAAAATGATTCAGAAAAGGGGGTGGTGATGAACAGAGTGCCTGAATTAAGCAGACCACTCTTACCCAGTCCAAAGATCAGGGCTTGATCCATCACCGTTTTTTAGCTCACTGCACCATCCCAGCTCAGAACTTGGCTATATGCAAATTAGTCTGTTCCTGTCCCAGTGCATGATGGGAACAGGGCAAACCAAACTAGAAAGCCAATTCTTGTACTGGGAAGGAAACAAGCTTCCGGGGACCGGTTTCTGCCATTTCAGGCGTCGTCGGCCCGGCTTGCTTGAATCCTGATGGTGCAATGAGCAAGGGACTCACATCTGAGTATACCATTCCACGCTTATGGTGGACAAAATGATTCAGAAAAGGGGGTGGTGATGAACAGAGTGCCTGAATTAAGCAGACCACTCTTACCCAGTCCAAAGATCAGGGCTTGATCCATCACCGTTTTTTAGCTCACTGCACCATCCCAGCTCAGAACTTGGCTATATGCAAATTAGTCTGTTCCTGTCCCAGTGCATGATGGGAACAGGGCAAACCAAACTACCAAGCCAATTCTTGTACTGGGAAGGAAACAAGCTTCCGGGGACCGGTTTCTGCCATTTCAGGCGTCGTCGGCCCGGCTTGTTTGAATCCTGATGGTGCAATGAGCAAGGGACTCACATCTGAGTATACCCTTCCACGCTTATGGTGGACAAAATGATTCAGAAAAGGGGGTGGTGATGAACAGAGTGCCTGAATTAAGCAGACTACTCTTACCCAGTCCAAAGATCAGGGCTTGATCCATCACCGTTTTTTAGCTCACTGCACCATCCCAGCTAAGAACTTGGCTATATGCAAATTAGTCTGTTCCTGTCCCAGTGCATGATGGGAACAGGGCAAACCAAACTACCAAGCCAATTCTTGTAATGGGAAGGAAACAAGCTTCCGGGGACCGGTTTCTGCCATTTCAGGCGTCGTCGGCCCGGCTTGCTTGAATCCTGATGGTGCAATGAGCAAGGGACTCACATCTGAGTATACCCTTCCACGCTTATGGTGGACAGAATGATTCAGAACAGTCGGTGGTGATGAACAGAGTGCCTGTATTAAGCAGACCACTCATACCCAGTCCAAAGATCAGGGCTTGATCCATCACCGTTTTTTAGCTCACTGCACCATCCCAGCTCAGAAATTGGCTATATGCAAATTAGTCTGTTCCTGTCCCAGTGCATGATGGGAACAGGGCAAACCAAACTACCAAGCCAATTCTTGTACTGGGAAGGAAATAAGCTTCCGGGGACCGGTTTCTGCCATTTCAGGCGTCGTCGGCCCGGCTTGCTTGAATCCTCATGGTGCAATGAGCAAGGGACTCACATCTGAGTATACCCTTCCACGCTTATGGTGGACAAAAGGATTCAGAAAAGGGGGTGGTGATGAACAGAGTGCCTGAATTAAGCAGACCACTCTTACCCAGTCCAAAGATCAGGGCTTGATCCATCACCGTTTTTTAGCTCACTGCACCATCCCAGCTCAGAACTTGGCTATATGCAAATTAGTCTGTTCCTGTCCCAGTGCATGATGGGAACAGGGCAAACCAAACTACCAAGCCAATTCTTGTACTGGGAAGGAAACAAGCTTCCGGGGACCGGTTTCTGCCATTTTAGGCGTCGTCGGCCCGGCTTGCTTGAATCCTGATGGTGCAATGAGCAAGGGACTCACATCTGAGTATACCCTTCGACGCTTATGGTGGACAAAATGATTCAGAAAAGGGGGTGGTGATGAACAGAGTGCCTGAATTAAGCAGACCACTCTTACCCAGTCCAAAGATCAGGGCTTGATCCATCACCGTTTTTTAGCTCACTGCACCATCCCAGCTCAGAACTTGGCTATATGCAAATTAGTCTGTTCCTGTCCCAGTGCATGATGGGAACAGGGCAAACCAAACTACCAAGCCAATTCTTGTACTGGGAAGGAAACAAGCTTCCGGGGACCGGTTTCTGCCATTTCAGGCGTCGTCGGCCCGGCTTGCTTGAATCCTGATGGTGCAATGAGCAAGGGACTCACATCTGAGTATACCCTTCCACGCTTATGGTGGACAAAATGATTCAGAAAAGGGGGTGGTGATGAACAGAGTGCCTGAATTAAGCAGACCCCTCTTACCCAGTCCAAAGATCAGGGCTTGATCCATCACCGTTTTTTAGCTCACTGCACCATCCCAGCTCAGAACTTGGCTATATGCAAATTAGTCTGTTCCTGTCCCAGTGCATGATGGGAACAGGGCAAACCAAACTACCAAGCCAATTCTTGTACTGGGAAGGAAACAAGCTTCCGGGGACCGGTTTCTGCCATTTCAGGCGTCGTCGGCCCGGCTTGCTTGAATCCTGATGGTGCAATGAGCAAGGGACTCACATCTGAGTATACCCTTCCACGCTTATGGTGGACAAAATGATTCAGAAAAGGGGGTGGTGATGAACAGAGTGCCTGAATTAAGCAGACCACTCTTACCCAGTCCAAAGATCAGGGCTTGATCCATCACCGTTTTTTAGCTCACTGCACCATCCCAGCTCAGAACTTGGCTATATGCAAATTAGTCTGTTCCTGTCCCAGTGCATGATGGGAACAGGGCAAACCAAACTACCAAGCCAATTCTTGTACTGGGAAGGAAACAAGCTTCCGGGGACCGGTTTCTGCCATTTCAGGCGTCGTCGGCCCGGCTTGCTTGAATCCTGATGGTGTAATGAGCAAGGGACTCACATCTGAGTTTACCCTTCCACGCTTATGGTGGACAAAATGATTCAGAAAAGGGGGTGGTGATGAACAGAGTGCCTGAATTAAGCAGACCACTCTTACCCAGTCCAAAGATCAGGGCTTGATCCATCACCGTTTTTTAGCTCACTGCACCATCCCAGCTCAGAACTTGGCTAAATGCAAATTAGTCTGTTCCTGTCCCAGTGCATGATGGGAACAGGGCAAACAAAACTACCAAGCCAATTCTTGTACTGGGAAGGAAACAAGCTTCCGGGGACCGGTTTCTGCCATTTCAGGCGTCGTCGGCCCGGCTTGCATGAATCCTGATGGTGCAATGAGCAAGGGACTCACATCTGAGTATACCCTTCCACGCTTATGGTGGACAAAATGATTCAGAAAAGGGGGTGGTGATGAACAGAGTGCCTGAATTAAGCAGACCACTCTTACCCAGTCCAAAGATCAGGGCTTGATCCATAACCGTTTTTTAGCTCACTGCACCATCCCAGCTCAGAACTTGGCTATATGCAAATTAGTCTGTTCCTGTCCCAGTGCATGGTGGGAACAGGGCAAACCAAACTACCAAGCCAATTCTTGTACTGGGAAGGAAACAAGCTTCCGGGGACCGGTTTCTGCCATTTCAAGCGTCGTCGGCCCGGCTTGCTTGAATCCTGATGGTGCAATGAGCAAGGGACTCACATCTGAGTATACCCTTCCAAGCTTATGGTGGACAAAATGATTCAGAAAAGAGGGTGGTGATGAACAGAGTGCCTGAATTAAGCAGACCACTCTTACCCAGTCCAAAGATCAGGGCTTGATCCATCACCGTTTTTTAGCTCACTGCACCATCCCAGCTCAGAACTTGGCTATATGCAAATTAGTCTGTTCCTGTCCCAGTGCATGATGGGAACAGGGCAAACCAAACTACCAAGCCAATTCTTGTACTGGGAAGGAAACAAGCTTCCGGGGACCGGTTTCTGCCATTTCAGGCGTCGTCGGCCCGGCTTGCTTGAATCCTCATGGTGCAATGAGCAAGGGACTCACATCTGAGTATACCCTTCCACGCTTATGGTGGACAAAATGATTCAGAAAAGGGGGTGGTGATGAACAGAGTGCCTGAATTAAGCAGAACACTCTTACCCAGTCCAAAGATCAGGGCTTGATCCAACACCGTTTTTTAGCTCACTGCACCATCCCAGCTCAGAACTTGGCTATATGCAAATTAGTCTGTTCCTGTCCCAGTGCATGATGGGAACAGGGCAAACCAAACTACCAAGCCAATTCTTGTAATGGGAAGGAAACAAGCTTCCGGGGACCGGTTTCTGCCATTTCAGGCGTCGTCGGCCCGGCTTGCTTGAATCCTGATGGTGCAATGAGCAAGGGACTCACATCTGAGTATACCCTTCCACGCTTATGGTGGACAGAATGATTCAGAAAAGTCGGTGGTGATGAACAGAGTGCCTGAATTAAGCAGACCACTCTTACCCAGTCCAAAGATCAGGGCTTGATCCATCACCGTTTTTTAGCTCACTGCACCATCCCAGCTCAGAACTTGGCTATATGCAAATTAGTCTGTTCCTGTCCCAGTGCATGATGGGAACAGGGCAAACCAAACTACCAAGCCAATTCTTGTACTGGGAAGGAAACAAGCTTCCGGGGACCTGTTTCTGCCATTTCAGGCGTCGTCGGCCCGGCTTGCTTGAATCCTCATGGTGCAATGAGCAAGGGACTCACATCTGAGTATACCCTTCCACGCTTATGGTGGACAAAAGGATTCAGAAAAGGGGGTGGTGATGAACAGAGTGCCTGAATTAAGCAGACCACTCTTACCCAGTCCAAAGATCAGGGCTTGATCCATCACCGTTTTTTAGCTCACTGCACCATCCCAGCTCAGAACTTGGCTATATGCAAATTAGTCTGTTCCTGTCCCAGTGCATGATGGGAACAGGGCAAACCAAACTACCAAGCCAATTCTTGTACTGGGAAGGAAACAAGCTTCCGGGGACCGGTTTCTGCCATTTCAGGCGTCGTCGGCCCGGCTTGCTTGAATCCTGATGGTGCAATGAGCAAGGGACTCACATCTGAGGATACCCTTCCACGCTTATGGTGGACAAAATGATTCAGAAAAGGGGGTGGTGATGAACAGAGTGCCTGAATTAAGCAGACCACTCTTACCCAGTCCAAAGATCAGGGCTTGATCCATCACCGTTTTTTAGCTCACTGCACCATCCCAGCTCAGAACTTGGCTATATGCAAATTAGTCTGTTCCTGTCCCAGTGCATGATGGGAACAGGGCAAACCAAACTACCAAGCCAATTCTTGTACTGGGAAGGAAACAAGCTTCCGGGGACCGGTTTCTGCCATTTCAGGCGTCGTCGGCCCGGCTTGCTTGAATCCTGATGGTGCAATGAGCAAGGGACTCACATCTGCGTATACCCTTCCACGCTTATGGTGGACAAAATGATTCAGAAAAGGGGGTGGTGATGAACAGAGTGCCTGAATTAAGCAGACCACTCTTACCCAGTCCAAAGATCAGGGCTGGATCCATCACCGTTTTTTAGCTCACTGCACCATCCCAGCTCAGAACTTGGCTATATGCAAATTAGTCTGTTCCTGTCCCAGTGCATGATGGGAACAGGGCAAACCAAACTACCAAGCCATTTCTTGTACTGGGAAGGAAACAAGCTTCCGGGGACCGGTTTCTGCCATTTCAGGCGTCGTCGGCCCGGCTTGCTTGAATCCTGATGGTGCAATGAGCAAGGGACTCACATCTGAGTATACCCTTCCACGCTTATGGTGGACAAAATGATTCAGAAAAGGGGGTGGTGATGAACAGAGTGCCTGAATTAAGCAGACCACTCTTACCCAGTCCAAAGATCAGGGCTTGATCCATCACCGTTTTTTAGCTCACTGCACCATCCCAGCTCAGAACTTGGCTATATGCAAATTAGTCTGTTCCTGTCCCAGTGCATGATGGGAACAGGGCAAACCAAACTACCAAGCCAATTCTTGTACTGGGAAGGAAACAAGCTTCCGGGGACCGGTTTTCTGCCATTTCAGGCGTCGTCGGCCCGGCTTGCTTGAATCCTGATGGGGCAATGAGCAAGGGAGTCACATCTGAGTATACCCTTCCACGCTTATGGTGGACAAAATGATTCAGAAAAGGGGGTGGTGATGAACAGAGTGCCTGAATTAAGCAGACCACTCTTTCCCAGTCCAAAGATCAGGGCTTGATCCATCACCGTTTTTTAGCTCACTGCACCATCCCAGCTCAGAACTTGGCTATATGCAAATTAGTCTGTTCCTGTCCCAGTGCATGATGGGAACAGGGCAAACCAAACTACCAAGCCAATTCTTGTACTGGGAAGGAAACAAGCTTCCGGGGACCGGTTTCTGCCATTTCAGGCGTCGTCAGCCCGGCTTGCTTGAATCCTGATGGTGCAATGAGCAAGGGACTCACATCTGAGTATACCCTTCCACGCTTATGGTGGACAAAATGATTCAGAAAAGGGGGTGGTGATGAACAGAGTGCCTGAATTAAGCAGACCACTCTTACCCAGTCCAAAGATCAGGGCTTGATCCATCACCGTTTTTTAGCTCACTGCACCATCCCAGCTCAGAACTTGGCTATATGCAAATTAGTCTGTTCCTGTCCCAGTGCATGATGGGAACAGGGCAAACCAAACTACCAAGCCAATTCTTGTACTGGGAAGGAAACAAGCTTCCATGGACCGGTTTCTGCCATTTCAGGCGTCGTCGGCCCGGCTTGCATGAATCCTGATGGTGCAATGAGCAAGGGACTCACATCTGAGTATACCCTTCCACGCTTATGGTGGACAAAATGATTCAGAAAAGGGGGTGGTGATGAACAGAGTGCCTGAATTAAGCAGACCACTCTTACCCAGTCCAAAGATCAGGGCTTGATCCATCACCGTTTTTTAGCTCACTGCACCATCCCAGCTCAGAACTTGGCTATATGCAAATTAGTCTGTTCCTGTCCCAGTGCATGATGGGAACAGGGCAAACCAAACTACCAAGCCAATTCTTGTACTGGGAAGGAAACAAGCTTCCGGGGACCGGTTTCTGCCATTTCAGGCGTCGTCGGCCCGGCTTTCTGAATCATTTTGTCCACCATAAACGTGGAAGGGTATACTCAGACATGAGTCCCTTGCTCACTGCTCCATCAGGATTCAAGCAAGCCGGGCCGACGACACCTGAAATGGCAGAAACCGGTCCCCGGAAGTTTGTCTCCTTTCTGATGAAGAATTGGCTTGGTAGTTTGGTCTGCCCTGTTCCCATGATGCACTGGGCCAGGGACAGACTAATTTGCATATAGCCAGGTTCTGAGCTGGGATGGGGCAGTGAGCTAAATAACGGTGATGGATCAAGCCCTGATCTTTGGACTGGGTAAGAGTGGTCTGCTTAATTCAGACACTCTGTTCATCACCACCCCCTTTTCTGAATCATTTTGTCCACCATAAGCGTGGAAGGGTATACTCAGACATGAGTCCCTTGCTCACTGCTCCATCAGGATTCAAGCAAGCCGGGCCGACGACGCCTGAAATGGCAGAAACCGGTCCCCGGAAGCTTGTCTCCTTTCTGGTGAAGAATTGGCTTGGTAGTTTGGTCTGCCCTGTTCCCATGATGCACTGGGCCAGGGACAGACTAATTTGCATATAGCCAGGTTCTGAGCTGGGATGGGGCAGTGAGCTAAATAACGGTGATGGATCAAGCCCTGATCTTTGGACTGGGTAAGAGTGGTCTGCTTAATTCAGACACTCTGTTCATCACCACCCCTTTTCTGAATCATTTTGTCCACCATAAGCGTGGAAGGGTATACTCAGACATGAGTCCCTTGCTCACTGCTCCATCAGGATTCAAGCAAGCCGGGCCGATGACGCCTGAAATGGTAGAAACCGGTCCCCGGAAGCTTGTCTCCTTTCTGGTAAAGAATTGGCTTGGTAGTTTGGTCTGCCCTGTTCCCATGATGCACTGGGCCAGGGACAGACTAATTTGCATATAGCCAGGTTCTGAGCTGGGATGGGGCAGTGAGCTAAATAACGGTGATGGATCAAGCCCTGATCTTTGGACTGGGTAAGAGTGGTCTGCTTAATTCAGACACTCTGTTCATCACCACCCCCTTTTCTGAATCATTTTGTCCACCATAAGCGTGGAAGGGTATACTCAGACATGAGTCCCTTGCTCACTGCTCCATCAGGATTCAAGCAAGCCGGGCCGACGACGCCTGAAATGGCAGAAACCAGTCACCGGAAGCTTGTCTCCTTTCTGGTGTAGAATTGGCTTGGTAGTTTGGTCTGCCCTGTTCCCATGATGCACTGGGCCAGGGACAGACTAATTTGCATATAGCCAGGTTCTTATCTGGGATGGGGCAGTGAGCTAAATAACGGTGATGGATCAAGCCCTGATCTTTGGACTGGGTAAGAGTGGTCTGCTTAATTCAGACACTCTGTTCATCACCACCCCCTTTTCTGAATCATTTTGTCCACCATAAGCGTGGAAGGGTATACTCAGACATGAGTCCCTTGCTCACTGCTCCATCAGGATTCAAGCAAGCCGGGCCGACGGCGCCTGAAATGGCAGAAACCGGTCCCCGGTAGCTTGTCTCCTTTCTGGTGAAGAATTGGCTTGGTAGTTTAGTCTGCCCTGTTCCCATGATGCACTGGGCCAGGGACAGACTAATTTGCATATAGCCAGGTTCTGAGCTGGGATGGGGCAGTGAGCTAAATAACGGTGATGGATCAAGCCCTGATCTTTGGACTGGGTAAGAGTGGTCTGCTTAATTCAGACACTCTGTTCATCACCACCCCCTTTTCTGAATCATTTTGTCCACCATAAGCGTGGAAGGGTATACTCAGACATGAGTCCCTTGCTCACTGCTCCATCAGGATTCAAGCAAGCCGGGCCGACGACACCTGAAATGGCAGAAACCGGTCCCCGGAAGCTTGTCTCCTTTCTGGTGAAGAATTGGCTTGGTAGTTTGGTCTGCCCTGTTCCCATGATGCACTGGGCCAGGGACAGACTAATTTGCATATAGCCAGGTTCTGAGCTGGGATGGGGCAGTGAGCTAAATAACGGTGATGGATCAAGCCCTGATCTTTGGACTGGGTAAGAGTGGTCTGCTTAATTCAGACACTCTGTTCATCACCAACCCCTTTTCTGAATCATTTTGTCCACCATAAGCGTGGAAGGGTATACTCAGACATGAGTCCCTTGCTCACTGCTCCATCAGGATTCAAGCAAGCCGGGCCGACGACGCCTGAAATGGCAGAAACCGGTCCCCGGAAGCTTGTCTCCTTTCTGGTGAAGAATTGGCTTGGTAGTTTGGTCTGCCCTGTTCCCATGATGCACTGGGCCAGGGACAGACTAATTTGCATATAGCCAGGTTCTGAGCTGGGATGGGGCAGTGAGCTAAATAACGGTGATGGATCAAGCCCTGATCTTTGGACTGGGTAAGAGTGGTCTGCTTAATTCAGACACTCTGTTCATCACCACCCCCTTTTCTGAATCATTTTGTCCACCATAAGCGTGGAAGGGTATACTCAGACATGAGTCCCTTGCTCACTGCTCCATCAGGATTCAAGCAAGCCGGGCAGACGACGCCTGAAATGGCAGAAACCGGTCCCCGGAAGCTTGTCTCCTTTCTGGTGAAGAATTGGCTTGGGAGTTTGGTCTGCCCTGTTCCCATGATGCACTGGGCCAGGGACAGACTAATTTGCATATAGCCAGGTTCTGAGCTGGGATGGGGCAGTGAGCTAAATAACGGTGATGGATCAAGCCCTGATCTTTGGACTGGGTAAGAGTGGTCTGCTTAATTCAGACACTCTGTTCATCACCACCCCCTTTTCTGAATCATTTTGTCCACCATAAGCGTTGAAGGGTATACTCAGACTTGAGTCCCTTGCTCACTGCTCCATCAGGATTCAAGCAAGCCAAGCCGACGACGCCTGAAATGGCAGAAACCGGTCCCCGGAAGCTTGTCTCCTTTCTGGTAAAGAATTGGCTTGATAGTTTGGTCTGCCCTGTTCCCATGATGCACTGGGCCAGGGACAGACTAATTTGCATATAGCCAGGTTCTGAGCTGGGATGGGGCAGTGAGCTAAATAACGGTGATGGATCAAGCCCTGATCTTTGGACTGGGTAAGAGTGGTCTGCTTAATTCAGACACTCTGTTCATCACCACCCCCTTTTCTGAATCATTTTGTCCACCATAAGCGTGGAAGGGTATACTCAGACATGAGTCCCTTGCTCACTGCTCCATCAGGATTCAAGCAAGCCGGGCCGACGACGCCTGAAATGGCAGAAACCGGTCCCCGGAAGCTTGTCTCCTTTCTGGTGAAGAATTGGCTTGGTAGTTTGGTCTGCCCTGTTCCCATGATGCACTGGGCCAGGGACAGACTAATTTGCATATAGCCAGGTTCTGAGCTGGGATGGGGCAGTGAGCTAAATAACGGTGATGGATCAAGCCCTGATCTTTGGACTGGGTAACAGTGGTCTGCTTAATTCAGACACTCTGTTCATCACCACCCCCTTTTCTGAATCATTTTGTCCACCATAAGCGTGGAAGGGTATACTCAGACATGAGTCCCTTGCTCACTGCTCCATCAGGATTCAAGCAAGCCGGGCCGACGACGCCTGAAATGGCAGAAACCGGTCCCCGGAAGCTTGTCTCCTTTCTGGTGAAGAATTGGCTTGGTAGTTTGGTCTGCCCTGTTCCCATGATGCACTGGGCCAGGGACAGACTAATTTGCATATAGCCAGGTTCTGAGCTGGGATGGGGCAGTGAGCTAAATAACGGTGATGGATCAAGCCCTGATCTTTGGACTGGGTAAGAGTGGTCTGCTTAATTCAGACACTCTGTTCATCACCACCCCCTTTTCTGAATCATTTTGTCCACCATAAGCGTGGAAGGGTATACTCAGACATGAGTCCCTTGCTCACTGCTCCATCAGGATTCAAGCAAGCCGGGCCGATGACGCCTGAAATGGCAGAAACCGGTCCCCGGAAGCTTGTCTCCTTTCTGGTGAAGAATTGGCTTGGTAGTTTGGTCTGCCCTGTTCCCATGATGCACTGGGCCAGGGACAGACTAATTTGCATATAGCCAGGTTCTGAGCTGGGATGGGGCAGTGAGCTAAATAACGGTGATGGATCAAGCCCTGATCTTTGGACTGGGTAAGAGTGGTCTGCTTAATTCAGACACTCTGTTCATCACCACCCCCTTTTCTGAATCATTTTGTCCACCATAAGCGTGGAAGGGTATACTCAGACATGAGTCCCTTGCTCACTGCTCCATCAGGATTCAAGCAAGCCGGGCCGACGACGCCTGAAATGGCAGAAACCAGTCCCCGGAAGCTTGTCTCCTTTCTGGTGTAGAATTGGCTTGGTAGTTTGGTCTGCCCTGTTCCCATGATGCACTGGGCCAGGGACAGACTAATTTGCATATAGCCAGGTTCTGAGCTGGGATGGGGCAGTGAGCTAAATAACGGTGATGGATCAAGCCCTGATCTTTGGACTGGGTAAGAGTGGTCTGCTTAATTCAGACACTCTGTTCATCACCACCCCCTTTTCTGAATCATTTTGTCCACCATAAGCGTGGAAGGGTATACTCAGACATGAGTCCCTTGCTCACTGCTCCATCAGGATTCAAGCAAGCCGGGCCGCCGACGCCTGAAATGGCAGAAACCGGTCCCCGGTAGCTTGTCTCCTTTCTGGTGAAGAATTGGCTTGGTAGTTTAGTCTGCCCTGTTCCCATGATGCACTGTGCCAGGGACAGACTAATTTGCATATAGCCAGGTTCTGAGCTGGGATGGGGCAGTGAGCTAAATAACGGTGATGGATCAAGCCCTGATCTTTGGACTGGGTAAGAGTGGTCTGCTTAATTCAGACACTCTGTTCATCACCACCCCCTTTTCTGAATCATTTTGTCCACCATAAGCGTGGAAGGGTATACTCAGACATGAGTCCCTTGCTCACTGCTCCATCAGGATTCAAGCAAGCCGGGCCGACGACGCCTGAAATGGCAGAAACTGGTCCCCGGAAGCTTGTCTCCTTTCTGGTGAAGAATTGGCTTGGTAGTTTGGTCTGCCCTGTTCCCATAATGCACTGGGCCAGGGACAGACTAATTTGCATATAGCCAGGTTCTGAGCTGGGATGGGGCAGTGAGCTAAATAACGGTGATGGATCAAGCCCTGATCTTTGGACTGGGTAAGAGTGGTCTGCTTAATTCAGACACTCTGTTCATCACCACCCCCTTTTCTGAATCATTTTGTCCACCATAAGCGTGGAAGGGTATACTCAGACATGAGTCCCTTGCTCACTGCTCCATCAGGATTCAAGCAAGCCGGGCCGACGACGCCTGAAATGGCAGAAACCGGTCCCCGGAAGCTTGTCTCCTTTCTGGTGAAGAATTGGCTTGGGAGTTTGGTCTGCCCTGTTCCCATGATGCACTGGGCCAGGGACAGACTAATTTGCATATAGCCAGGTTCTGAGCTGGGATGGGGCAGTGAGCTAAATAACGGTGATGGATCAAGCCCTGATCTTTGGACTGGGTAAGAGTGGTCTGCTTAATTCAGACACTCTGTTCATCACCACCCCCTTTTCTGAATCATTTTGTCCACCATAAGCGTTGAAGGGTATACTCAGACTTGAGTCCCTTGCTCACTGCTCCATCAGGATTCAAGCAAGCCGGGCCGACGACGCCTGAAATGGCAGAAACCGGTCCCCGGAAGCTTGTCTCCTTTCTGGTGAAGAATTGGCTTGGTAGTTTGGTCTGCCCTGTTCCCATGATGCACTGGGCCAGGGACAGACTAATTTGCATATAGCCAGGTTCTGAGCTGGGATGGGGCAGTGAGCTAAATAACGGTGATGGATCAAGCCCTGATCTTTGGAGTGGGTAAGAGTGGTCTGCTTAATTCAGACACTCTGTTCATCACCACCCCTTTTTCTGAATCATTTTGTCCACCATAAGCGTGGAAGGGTATACTCAGACATGAGTCCCTTGCTCACTGCTCCATCAGGATTCAAGCAAGCCGGGCCGACGACGCCTGAAATGGCAGAAACCGGTCCCCGGAAGCTTGTCTCCTTTCTGGTGAAGAATTGGCTTGGTAGTTTGGTCTGCCCTGTTCCCATGATGCACTGGGCCAGGGACAGACTAATTTGCATATAGCCAGGTTCTGAGCTGGGATGGGGCAGTGAGCTAAATAACGGTGATGGATCAAGCCCTGATCTTTGGACTGGGTAAGAGTGGTCTGCTTAATTCAGACACTCTGTTCATCACCACCCCCTTTTCTGAATCATTTTGTCCACCATAAGCTTGGAAGGGTATACTCAGACATGAGTCCCTTGCTCACTGCTCCATCAGGATTCAAGCAAGCCGGGCCGACGACGCCTGAAATGGCAGAAACCGGTCCCCGGAAGCTTGTCTCCTTTCTGGTGAAGAATTGGCTTGGTAGTTTGGTCTGCCCTGTTCCCATGATACACTGGGCCAGGGACAGACTAATTTGCATACAGCCAGGTTCTGAGCTGGGATGGGGCAGTGAGCTAAATAACGGTGATGGATCAAGCCCTGATCTTTGGATTGGGTAAGAGTGGTCTGCTTAATTCAGACACTCTGTTCATCACCACCCGCTTTTCTGAATCATAAAAACTTATGGGCTGAATCTGACTAGCTACGCAGACGACACCCAATTGGTGTTGGCGGTCCATAAGAATGGTCTGGCAGTTGCATCAAGATTTCAGGAGGCTATGCTAGCCATAGGCTCCTGGATGCTGATGAACTGCCTAAAACTAAATTCGGATAAGACAGAGGTGATGACCTTTGGCAACCTGTCCCCGGTATGGTCTGACATCTGGTGGCCCACTGAATTCGGCCCCCACCAGCACCGGTTGCCAAGGTCAGGAACCTGGGGGTCATATTCGACACCAAATTAACATTTATCCATCATGTCAATACTGTGACCTCATCCTCTTTCTTTACCCTCTGAAAAATCTAAAAACGACTTCCCTTTTTACCTTCAGCTGCAGGAATGACACTTATAACCACTCTAATATTTTCAAAATTGGACTATTGCAATGCCCTCCTGCTAAATGCCCAACAGCAGGTTGTGGATAAACTGCAATTAGTCCAAAATGCGGCAGCTAGGGCACTTCTTTCCATCCCTAAATACCAATCTGTTTCGGCGGCCATACGTCAACTGCACTGGCTCAGAGTCAGAAGCCGCATAGAATTCAAGGCCCTCTGTATTGCATATAAGGCCATTCAAAACTCAGGTCCTCAATTTTTAATAAATGCCTTTAGGATTTACACCCCCAGCAGGTCTCTCCGCTCGGCATCCAACTTCCTTCTTCCTCTTCCTCGCACCAGAACAGTTGCCTGGGGAGACAGACGTTTCTTGGTAGCCACGGCGAGGCTATGGAATACCCTCCCTCTCTTCATCAAAACCAGTCCAACCCTTTTAATTTTCCGAAAACAGTTGAAAACGTGGCTCTTTGATCAATAAATTTACTTTTCATTCATTTCCGTCAAACGTATAATCCTCTGCGCCGAGACACCTTTTGGGTATTTGTGCGCAATACAAATTTAATAAACATAAACATAAACATAAATAAGAGCAGGTATTCGACGAGTTAAATCAATTGGCATATCTATGCAGTCCTGGAGCAAAGTTTCCTCCAAATCATTAATATAAATGGAGAATAGAAAAGGGTCAAGGACGCATCCTTGCCTCACTCCCCTCGCAATGTTAAACATTCTAGTGCACTCCCCACTTTTACCATATCTATCATTGCCCTAGCCCCATTATACAATTCTCTTAGAAATGTAATAATGTTGTCCTCCACTCCCAACCTGGTTAAAATTAGCCATAATTTGCCATGATTAACACAGTCAAAGGCGGATGTCAGATCTACAAATTTTAAAAACAACCTTCCTCCCTTAGCCTTAGTGTATTTCTCTAATAAAATAGATAGGTTAAGTCCTTGGTCGATGGTTCCTACTCCTTCTCTGAAACCATATTGAAGGTCGCTAATGATCTTGTGCTCACCCGCCCATGAGTGCAATCTGTCTAATATGACCCTTCCAATAATGTTAATAGTCGAGTCAAGAAGGGATATGGGCCGATAACATGCACAACTCGCCCTGTCACCCTTTTTAAAAATGGGTACAATGATTGATTTATACCAGGTGCTAATCAATCCTACTGAGCAAGCGGCATTAAAGGTTCTTATAAGCAGTGGCGCCCATAGTGATACATTGTTTTTAAAAATGCCCACCGGGACGCCATCAGGACCAGGTGTCTTACCCCCAAGACTTGAGTTAATACCGTTAATAACTTCTTCCAAGGAAAAGTTAAGGTTCAGCCCTTCATTACTCGTCTCCTTCTCAGTTCGCTCCCATGGTATATCAACAATAGTTGCCTCTGGGTTATAAAGTGTTTCAAAGTATCTAACCCATTCATCCTTGCTGACCGCGATCTCAATCCGGGCCTTTGTATTATCCTTAAAATATGGTACATTAACTGCCTTCCAAAAGGCCGTTATGTCCTTTAATTCGGAGGCCTTTATTAGGGATGTCAACGCTTCCCTCTTCAACGAGTCCCTTCTAGTTTTAAGTGCAGATTTATATTCTTTGCGAAGGTCCCTAATCTGAGTCTGATTTCTATCATGCCTGCACAAAGCCTGTTTCAAATTCTTGTGTGCCTTACTGCACATTTTATCGTACCAGCCCCTAGACTTCCTCAGATTATTCTTATTCTTTGCATTAACCCACAGTCCTTCCTTGATACATGTTGTTATTTTTCTAAAGTTACTAATAATAACGATATCATCAGAGGCCATGTCCAGGCAGGCAGTGAAACGCGTATTACAGGCGTTGATTAGGTTGCACAGAAACTCATCAGGTATCACCTTTGACCATTTTAGAGCGTAACCATTCTGCCTGGCGATTTCAATGTCTCTAGAGTATGTCACTGGTGTGTTATGCACAATCACCCGTGGGTCTGATATTACTACCCTAATAGGGAAATGGTCACTAAGGGGAGTCTCTAGTACATTGTGGCTGGTAACACTGTCCCCATAACATGAGGAAATCAGGAAATAATCAATAGTGGAGGATAGCCCCCTGCCATTAAAAGTAGCAGAGAAAGGTACTTCTGGGTTACACAGTTCATTTGAAAACCCTAAATCGTTCATAAACATAATCTCATTCAGGGCAATCCCCGTTACTGAATGCTCAAAGTGTGACAGTGTGGTATCCCTATCCACCGTTAAACCGCAATTCCCTGTTCCAGCTCTGTTGCAAAGGGCACAATTAAAGTCTACCCCCATATAACAACAAATTGTTTGTAATTACAGCTAATTATGCTGTTGAGTTTGGAGCTAAGGGTTTTAAGCACAGCAAGCAGATCTACTGTAGGGATATTATTATAAAAGTTTACAATCAAAATGCAAAAGGTGTTATTCATATGTAGCCCAACTATATGGTAAAAACAATTATGATAAAAAATCTCAATATCTTTACAGTTAAAAAAGTTTGATACATACGTGCTGAGCCCCCCCTTCGCTCTGCCATGTACTGAACCTATGGCTGGGGTGAATATAGTTTTAAAGCCATTCATGTGATACTCTTCCTTGGCCCATGTCTCCTGCAAGCATATAACATCGCAGTTATTAATTAGTTTAGACAGAAGCGGATTGTCTACTTTAGCTCTAAGTCCAGCAATATTCCAAAAGGTAATGGTCCATTTATCCCTAGTTCCTCCGTTTAAGCCTGCAGCGGTATTCCCAATATTCTCAACAGAAGATACTAATATCCCCCCACTTGGGCTTACATCCCTTGTGATTGTAGCATTACATTTTTCAGGGGATTTAAGTTCTATAATAGCCCTACAGGGTTCTAATCTCTCATATTCAACATGAGCGTGTAATATCCCCCCACTTGGAATTACATCCCTTATAGTTGTGCCATCTGGGCTTTCTGAGCGACCCAGCTCTGTACTAATCCCATCAGGTTTCACTTTTCCAAGGGATTCCAAGTTAACCTGGTATACCGTTGTTTGGGGATTCAGAAAGTTGTCAAAGCTATTCACATTCACATTTACCCTATCCTTCACCTGTCAATCCCCCCCCCAGGCCGGACAGGGAATCAAAACGATTACAAATTGGAACACTAAATTCGTACCCTGCTAGATGTATATTTTGGTGATTGATAGGTTGGTATCCTCTGCACATATTAGTTAGTGGGGGGCCATTAAATTGGTTTCCAACTTGGAAATGATTTTTTCCGAAGTTTGAATAATGGGCTCTCTGTCTGCCGTACCGAGCGGAGGCCGGTGGGTAGAAATAACTTAGATCGAAGGTAAGGATTCCCCCAGAATTGTAACAGTTCTGGAAACCACTTATGAATTGTACGACACGGGGGTCTCTAAAATTCATTTACATGGTTACTAAGACGCGCGGGTATTTTATCCGCCATCTTGTTTAGCATTTCTGTGTTACCCTGTATTAACTTCTCAAGAGCTTCTAGCTGGTTTCCAATCCTTCTAGAGCGTTCCACTAAAGGGAGGATTAGGGATTTCACCAGTAGTTCTACATTTTCCAAAGAACACACTGTACTCCTAATGTCCTCAAACGGGATTTCAACTATTTCCTCACTGGGATTATTTTGTTTAAAAGAGGCTTTCGCCACGTGTATGGTTATATTATTTCTGTCCTCATTTATCTTATTATTGTACTTAGGCGTAACAACCTTAATCTTTTTGGAACATCCGCCCTTCTGTTGTTTTCCCCCGCGTTTACGCTTCGAGTTCAATGCGGATACCGGTGTGCCTTCAGGTTGTTTACATGCTATGTGTGGTTTATTGGCAAGCTGGGAGCTATCATTAGAATCCGGCACCACACTTGGATATGTCAAAAAAGATTTCAAGCTTATGTTAGTCCCACTTATATCTAAAATGGTTGCTAAATCTCGGGGGTATTGGGAGCTTTGTATAGGCTGGATAAGGGGTTGTTCTGGTGATGGTGCTAATGCTATACTCCCAAGTGAGGATCTTCTCAGAAACACTGGGTCAAGAGATAGACGACGTACAGTTAAATCAATCTCCTTTTCCAGTGCAAATGCAGCCCTGGTGATGAAAGCATCTAAGGTACCGGTAATACCTCCTCTCCCTCCCCTAGTTCCAGCTTTGTCACTTTTCTGGTTTTTAAGAGCCATTTCTCTCTTCGATGCCTATGTTTGTACCAAGTTACTAAAACACTCCAATAATTTTACAAAAGCTTGACATAAAATTACTATTAAACACAATATTTAAAGTCTTACTATATGGGAAAATCAATGGGGGGTGGCCCAGTCCAGTCTCTTCCTGTCTCTGACAGGCTCAGACGGGCCCGCCCTTGGCCCGGGCTTCACCCGGCACGTCCCGCGCCGCGGGATGTATTTTCTAATTTATGCTATATGTTGGGAGGGGCTTCTGCAGCGCACCGTTCAGACCCGATGCCTCCTGGGTCTGGTAGTTCCTTTGCCCTCCTTTGGCCTCAATGCTTTAGCCCCAACAGACGCGGTGTCTCCCGTGAAGCGGGAGAGCCGAGGTGGTGATTCAGCATCCGTCCAAGGGCACAGCAGCTTAACAGGTGGGCTCCAATCAGCCCCACAACAGCCCCGTAAAGGGATTAGTGATGCATAGTGTTTCTTGTAATTCCGTTCAGCAGTTCGGGCTGCAGCCGTATCTAATCGTCCTATGGAAAATAACATGGGGAAAACACGTTTTGGGACCCCCCTTTTTTCTCAGCCCCCACTTCACGAATCCCCCCAAAACTTTCAGGGAAGGAGCAGAGTGGAGCGGGCCATCTTCTTTGAGAAAATCACAAAGATTCATCAACTGGCGCCAAAGTTATTCCCAATAGAATGTTGCGGATTTCCTATGGAAACTAGGTCCTAACTATATCTACCTACTGGCGACTGCCAGTAGGTAATATATATCTGTACCTACAGGTTTTCTACCTTGCAAGGTTGCCCACGTATAAACACAGATAATTCATGAGGGTTTCCAAAAGTAATCCTGGGAAACTTGGAACATTGCAGGTTTCCCTGACTACTCATGGAAAAGGCTCTAGAAATAATATTTTACATGCATGGGAAGGTCTTTCTAAATGCATAATTTTAAATAAAGTACAGTTGCACCATGCAAAATTGCCTTCGCATGAGCGCAAATTATTATTTTTTCTTCACTAGTGACATATTCTATTCTCAAGAAGAAATCCCTTCCTTGAGGCACCATCAGTTTTGCCGGGATTCTCTGTCCATTTCAAAACAGGAAGTGCATATACTGCTGCCCCTAATTGGAGTAAATATTTGTCAGTTTGCAAACAAGTTTTTGAATAACTAAAGATCAGGTGGATAAAGTCCTCTTTTTTTCCACTGAGTCTGCATGCAATGGGAATATTATTCTTCCAACTAGGTTGGTCCGCTACTGTTAGTAGCTCGCCAAAACAAACTGCCATCGCCCATTTCTTTAAAAATACTGAGAATGTAAGGCTTAGGTAGGGTGATTGGTTAGGGAGACATTGGGGAGAGGATGTAGACTTATGGCAAGAGCGGTCGACCTTGAAGCTGGAGAACCGGGTTCAAGCCTTGAGAGGGACGCTCAAAATCCTGTGATTCTGGACAAATCACGTATTCTCTCCGTGTCTAACAAAAATGAATGTGTTTGTCTGTAACACAACTGGTGCTCATGTAAAGCACTCTGATACCTGATATCATTGGGTTATAGTTGCTGATTATCATCCCTGTGTGTGTGAGGTGGCTGAACGTGTTTTTGTCTTCTACCAGTGATTGAAGTCAAGCCATTTTGTTGGCAATTCGTCTCAAAGATGGAAAGGACAGGTTTTTGTTCTGCAGGTCACCTGTCTTGGTGGTTTGGAGAGTGTTGTTTAAATATTTATTCTATGATGACTTTTTGTCTTTTTCCACTTCTGTCCAAATTGCTTTAGTGATTTGTGAATGCTCTGAGTTGAGTTTTATTTTGTACCAGCTTTTTATGGTAAGTACATTCTTCGAAATAATTCATTAATCAACCCAAATTTCAACAACGCCTGAGCTGGTGATGCGCTTTTGGGTGGTTGGAAGGTCCGTTTATAAGTGGTGACAACCCGTTTGTTTAGTGTTGGGTCTTTTCCATATTGGGTGCCACTACCATAAGCTATTGTTGGTAGTAGCTTTGCAGCTATCACAGATAATAGTGGTTTGATTGATGGGGACTCAACTTTTTTTGCTATTGTAGTGAAAGATAAAATTAGCGCGCCTGCCCTTTTTAATATGTAGTTCCACTTAGGTAGACTCCTAAGTATTTATAACTGGTGACTTCCTCCAAGATCTGACCATTCAGCCAGATCTAAAGTTGCGGCCTGGTCGGTTTTGGATCAGCATGGTTTTATACCTACTTGTATTAATTTCTAGATTATTGGTTGTAATGTAATCCTGCATTTCTATGAGCACCCACTGGAGGATGAGTTGTGTTAGGCTCAGTAATACCACATAATTGGCGTATGAAAGATGTGACAGGATTATTAAGCCCAGTCAGAGCGAATGGGAATTAGTCTGGTCCAGCCTTTGTGATAAGTCAGACATACACAGGTTGAATAGATGGGGTGCAGCACACATACTTGTTTCAATACCCTATTTGGTAGGATCTTTCTGAAGCCCCTAGTGCCGTTGTCCAATTTCACTCTTACCCAAGTGTGGGTATAGAGTTAGGTTATTCCTCGCATGTTTTCTGGGATATTTCAGCCTTTCAGTTTTTTCCACAGTCTGTGTTGATCTACACAGTCAAAGGCAGCCTTTAGATCTATGAAGCAGAGCTGTAATCTTTTTTTTCCCTTATCATTTGTCGGCATTTTGCTAAACTGCTAGTATGTACGTTGTTGGAAGTGGGGGTCCTTATCCCTCACCGCAGCCACCAAATGTTGGAGGTGGGAGTCATTGTCCCACATCGCTGTCACCAGGTACGAGATCCGGACCCCTCGTTTCAACATTAGGCTAAGTAAAGACACTGTCTGAGATAGCCCTGCTCACCCCCTTAGTAGCTTGGCATGAGCAGCCAGGCTTATCTCCAAGGCACAAGTGTACAGTATGTGTAATCACACTAACAGCAACCCAATGATATCACCACAAATAGACTCCACATGAGTTTTTATAAAACGAGTATAATCTTTATATAAGAAGATATACGATATTGACCACACAATATAAAACCAACATATAATAATGGGTAGTATTCCTTCCGGTGGATTAGTAGGTTCTAATCCCAACCACCGCTTCTAACCAACAGTTAAGCTTACTTCTAACTGTTTCCAAAAGGTAAGGCAAGTTGTATTGCTAAAATCACACACGTTGCAAAAGAAAAGAAATACTGCAATGCGTAACAATATACTACTGTACTGTGCAACAGAGAAACAATGCCATACGTAACGCCACAGTCATGTACTTTGAAATAGAAGGCATGCGTATCACTACCAGCATGCCCTGAGCAAGGAAAAACAAAGCAATGCGTCACGCTACAATCATGTACTGTGCAATGAAGAAATAATGCAATGCGCCAGGTTACAATCATATACTCTGCAAGGGAAAAATATTGCAGTGCGTAGTGCACCAAGCATGTAGTTTGTCAGGCACAAATAAGGTCAGGCGTCATATGACAGTTTGATAATTCATTGGCAGCAATAATGCAAAGTGTAATATGACAGTTTAGGTGCTTTGTTAACAGTTGCCCCCAATATGGATCAACGATGACACAAAAGCACAGCTTCTCAATCCGGCCCCAGTACTGCCCTTCCTTGGGCCAGCACGGGCCTAGATCCGAGCCGAAGCAACAGGCTTCCGCAGCTGACAGAAGCGAGAGGCCGAGAGAGTGTCCCTCCAGGCCCACACCCCACCCCAGGTGGTGATCCACGTTACCTGGGGGGCTTGACCCCACTCTCCTCTCCTCCTTCAGCGACTTGGGCCTTGATCCAGAACTCCGTCAATGGGCACGGTGAGCTCGGGCCGGTGGCTCAGCTCCTCTGGGGCTGCCAGTCCGGGCCGCTGCTGTTTCAATCCGAGGGCCCAATGACCTGGCCCTCCTTCCGGCAGTCTCAGTGGACACCGAGACCCGGCCACAGCACTGTGGAGACTTACTTTGAATTTGGTGCACACACTACCCAGGCACTCCTCAAAAGCGCCTCTGGTTGCACCTCAACACACACACTAGGAAGTCAGTCCATGCCTCCTCTTGAGCGTTCGAGTTGTTAAGGATTATATTTAGTCTGCTCAGTTTGTTTACTTGGTCCCTGAATGCACTCGTAGTCCTTTGCCAGTGAATACTAATTTGTCCAGTTTGCCTCGCACTGTGTTCTTTTTTTCTACCCAGTGTAGCCTTTTGTATTCCTTTCTTAGCTGGCACACTTTCCCCATCCTAGGTGACCAGTATCTGTAGTTTCTGTGTGCCTGACAGCCTTTCTTAATTCTCATTTTAAGGTTTGCATGTTACTTGAAGTGGTGCTTTTTTCCTTCCCTGTTTTTTTCTTGGAACTGCCTGTCATTACTGATGACAGGTTAGTTGTGAGTTCTCTCCAGGAGCTTATAGCATTGATATTTTTGTTGCAGCTGGTCAATGCTAAACTCATTATTCGGCAATTCAGCTCTTGCAGCGATGCATTTGTCCACCTCAGGCATTTTAAGTTTGTGGTGTTGACGATGCCTTGCTGTTCCTGAGTAATCGTATGCCTTCTGGAGTGTAACCCAAAAGAAGTTTGTTGGTTATTGCGGTCACTCTGAGTTGTAAAATGGATTGAATACTAAACTAAATGTGGCATCAGAGATAACGAGATGATTGTGTAGTCCAGTATTGTTGAGTGCTAGCTCCAAGGAATGTGTATTTTTCACGAGAATCATCCGTAGTTCTGCCATTGATGACCCTCATTCCCAGGTGCTCTAACGTAGCCACAAGTGCCTGGCCTGCATGATCTGGATGGTATTGTGGCAGTAGATATTGGTATGGCACTTCCCAATAAGTGTTATCTGATGTCATTTTTTCGTCTTGTCTGGTGTGTAGATCAGATTGGCGTTGAAGCCACCCGTTAGAATTATATCCCAAAGAGGGTGCTTGTTTCTTGCCTCTGAGATGGTAGTAGTAGCGAGTTAAATGTTTTTTTCTTGTTGAAACTGGGGTGTATGTATACGCTGATCAGTAGTACTGTTCTCAGTACAAGGTTCCTCCTGTACATGAGTTTGATTAGTTGCAGGCCAGGGTCTGGAGTATGGAGTTGTTCGGATTTAATGTCAAGTGATGTAGACGCAGAGTCTGCCAGTCTGCCTTATGGGTGGCCACAGCATTAATTTTTTCTCGTTTCTTCGAAGTAGTGAATGTAACCTTCTACGGGCAGATTGTCTAAGACCCATGTCTCCTGGAGTGCTATTAAGTCATATAGTTCCCAGTCTTGGGAAGTATGCCATCCTCTAACAGTTTTTTTTTTGCTCCGGCTATGTTCTATGGGAGGAGTTGTAGATCTTTTTTCTTCGTCTTCTTTGGTGTGTTCACCCTGGGTCATTCTGCCTTGTGCAAGTGTAGGGGCAGGCCAGTTCCACTGTTTGGTTTGAGACTGTTTCCATTCCAAAGTTGTTTTTCTTTAGTGCTGGGTTTGGGGTGCTTCCTTGTGCATTCTACTGAACCAAGTAGACCTGGGTTTTCTCCAGCATTTGTTTGGGAAGTTTTTGGTAGTGAGTTTTTGTCATTAGCGGTTGGGGGTAGCATTTCTTTATTTGTTTTGTTAGTTTTATGCCCCAGTTTTCAAAATATTGCATGTGGTCCAGTATGAGGTGTGCTGTGTCTTCGGACTTTCATGTGGTTAGAGTATGTTCAGGCCACGCAAAATCCTCACTGGGTAAGAATTCCACTGATGACAGGTCTGTTGATACTATGTGTCTCAATCCCGGAATTTTGACAGTCATTTTTAATATGTTCCCCTTGTTTAGAATGTCGTGGCAACCTTGTGAGCTGTATATTGGAGTGAAAATGATTTGTTGTGTGTCCTTGTTGTTTGTGGAGGAGATGTTCCTGATCAGATGGCTATGCCTAATGTTTTCTGGTGAGTTTGCAACGCTTCCCTGAAGTTTGTTAGGGGTGTAGGTCTATTTGTTAGTGCTTTGTCTGTTTGCGTATTCTCTTTCAGAGTGGTGTAAAGACAGGCCAGGTAATCTTCTGGCTTGTTTAATTCTTGATCACCCTGGGTGATCCCCGTTTTAGTGTGCATTGGGGATTTTATTGGACAGAAGCATTGAGCGTGTCTATCCTCTTTGGCTTTTTTAACTCCACTCGTTTAGACATTATTTTAGACATTGTTAGATCTGGGGGTCACTACTGGGCAGAGGTAAGTACCAAGTGTCCAAATAGGGACCCTTACTTCTAGTCAGTGTAAGGGGGAAACACACTGTTGATAACCCCTGCTCACCCCCTTGGTAGCTTGGCACGAGCAGACAGGCTTATCCCCAAGGCAATGTGTAAAGTAGTTGTACCAACACTCACAGTAACACCACAAATGGATGCCACACAAGGTATTTATACAAATATAAATCTCTTTATCCTGATTAGGCAGAATCAAAACGACTAACACCAACATACACAACAAAACAAAGGCGTAAGAAGCAAAACGTTTGGGGATAACCCTGCAAAAAGGGCTATTTTCAACAGACATGATTGTGCAATTGCCTTGGGACTTCCTTTATATTGTATTATCCTGGGTACTGAAGCAGTTGCTGGTGCCACCGCTGTTGTTATTATTGTTTTATGGATTTAGCCATTGCGGTTTTGAACTTGACTGAGTTCCACTACTAGGTTCCATTTTGCTTTGCAATGGTCTTATTTCTTTTATTTCCACTATACAATAATGTTTGCATTTTGTGTTGTTGATGTAAAGTTCAGTGTTCTTTTTGGTGGAGGATGTGGTGTAGGACTGTTTTACCTGATTTTTCTATTGCATCTCCTTCCTCCATGCCCCACTTAGTTAGACCCACATCATCTACTGTGCTGTCATCCTTGGCATTATGTGAGCTAAGTGCCGCCGTGTTGTTTTGAGGTTCTTTGAAGATGGGGTATATCCTTGGTCCTTGTTGGATTATTGCTTGGCCTATTTTTTCCCTCGCTTTCCTGTCCCGTTTTTTTTTGTCTTTCTGATTGTCTTCCCATTCTTGGATCAAGTGTAATTACAACTATTGTCAGTGTGTGGTCTTTGTTCATGATTGTCGTGTTTCATTGTGTTTGCTTTGGTGAAATCGTTATATCTCCTGTGGGTATGAGAGGTTCATCGGGTATCCTTACCCTGCTGTTTCCTTTCTCACAGGGTTTGAGTAGTTTCTTTTTGTGATCTTTATTGTCCTCCTGTGTTTCCAATTGCTGGCCATTGCTTTATTCACCAAATCTGATTTTTTTATACTTATTATTTCTTCCAATATTGCCTGCAAGGAACTTAGCTTGTCAATGATTGGCCTACATTGGCTTGTTGCTTGATTTGGGAAATGGGTCTCTTGTGCCTTTACTACTAAGTTGGTGAGTTTTTCAAGTTTGGTGTTGGTTCTCGAAATGTGTGTGGCCACCATGTTCTTTAAGTCTATTTGAATGTCTACTTTGTCTGATTACATTACCATTGCCCTCGTTGAGGTCTGTAAGGTGTGGAATAGCAAAATAAAGAGGTCTGGTTGACTGCACAGGTCACCTGCTATGCGTTCTTCCTTTTTTTTCTTTTCCAATTTAGTCGCTTTGTTTTAAGTATGATTCATCTGTACTAAGGGGCCTATTAGGATGGCGGACGGACCTGCGTCCGTCCGCCACCCCAGAGGAAGAGGGACCGTCCGCAGGGGCAGCGGCGGTCCCTCCGTGCCAATTAGGATGTGACCGCCACCCTGGCGGTCACATCCTGTATTCTTAACATTGCGGCGGGTGCTGCTTGAAGCAGCACACGCCGCAATGTTAAAAAAATGCATGTTTACCTTTGCATGCACGAAGCTGCAGGCAACGCGTGGTGCCTGCCGCTTCCTGCACGCAAAGGCAGGGGGGTACCATAGGTATCCCCCATGTGCACCCCCCACCCCCCTTCACCCCTGGGGGCCCGCAATGGGCCCCCGAAGACAACACTGTATGCCTTTCCACGGCGGAAATGCCGCCGTGGAAAGGCATATGACCGCAGCTATCCTAATATGGCTGGCGGTGTCTGATAGACACCGCCAGCCATGTTAGTGCTTTTCCGCCGCGGTCGTAAGGCGACCGCGGCGGAAAAGGTGCGGACGGAAAAAAGATCCCCCAGCCATCCTAAACTGGCGGGGGGCTTTTTCCAGTCCGCAGCGGATAATCCGCATCCTCGGGGCCGGCGGTGGATTCCGCCGGCCCAGAGGATGCGGATTATCCGCAATCATAATTGGCCCCTAAGTGTATGATTCCCGTCCCGGTGTCAATTGGTGTTTGGACTAGTCCACTAGAGATGGTACACTTGTCAGTTGATTCCTTGTCATCTTTTATTGATGCTGTGCCCTCGGTTGATATTGTGATAATGCTGATATTGTGTGTCCCCTAATCTTTAGGTTGCGCATTCCTGGTTGATCATTTTTTCGTCCATTGTCTCTAGTAGGTCCCAGTTGCCTGAGAGGGAAAACGATTATATTCAACAGTTTTCTTTGTCGTTCGATTGAAATGCAGCATCAATGTTTAACTCCTCAGGGCTATCCAGGTTTTTTATGGCTTTTGGCGTTGAGTGTATATTTTTTATCCTGTTTAAGTGGGTTGTAATTATTTTGATTTTATCATACACTTTGTGTCTAGTGTCCCGCTTTAGATTTGTTTAACTGATGTGTCTATTGTTTTTTGTTCTGCTTCTGCACCGTTTCTTTCTTCTTTACCCCACTGGGGTCTTGCTTTGTGAATTTGTTGTTATTAGATTTTTGAGTGTCTTACTAAGTGCCTTGGTATCCCATTTTTCTGCCAGTGGGTTATATGAACCCCAAGGCTGGTTTTATTGTCCACGATGTCTTTAGATGTAACACTTGTCAAGTCTAGGTGTGGATGTTTGACATGGAGATTTACTATTTGAGGGGCCAGGAGTAATAGGAGACCTGTCACATTTCCTGGCGTTGAGCAGATTATGGCTCCTGGTTCTTTGATGAAGCTGAACTTTGAGCTTGTTTTCGGTTTCCCAAACATGATTAGAATTGGTGATATGGGGGAACATCTTTGGATGACACTTGCCTCGCCTGCCTTACTTGTCACATTTGTGTTTGTTGGTTTATTCTTTTTTGTTCTCTTGTATGCACGTTTCTGGTTGGAGTTCTTCTGCCTGGGCATCTGTCTTATCCTTCCTGATCTCATTTCTTTTATTTCTTGCCCCTATGTGAGGCAATCTTTGGGGTTTCCTGACTGTTTATGAGCGTATTTTGTCTCGTTGGTTTGGGGGCAGTGAGTCACATCTAGTGTCTGGTGCCTTCAGTTGCTTTGCTGGGCCTTTCTGGGCCTTTCTCGGCCTCTTTTATTTTTCCGCGCCTGCCTTGAATGGTGCGGTGGTCGTTGTAGTTTCTTGGGGCCTCATTTATGAAAAGTGATGAATCGCTGCGTGAAAACAGTGATGCGTCACTTTTCACTGCGCCCTCTTTGCGAGACCAATGATGCGTCATATTTACAGTATGACGCATCTTGGCGCAAGGAGTTACAGATACGTCAGTATTTCTGACGTATCTGTACGGCGCAAAAGTGACGCATTGCTGGAGTGTGTCACAAAAGTGACACAACTTCAGCAATGTGTCCTTTCAAATGGGGCAAGCCCCATGTGAAAGAGCCTGCGTCAGTCTTACGCCTGCTGTGAGGCAGGCGTAAAAATTAACGCATTTGTGTCCTAGAAGTGGAGCAGTAAAATCTTATAGATTTCACTGCGTCACTTCTATGACCCTGCCTTGCGTCAGAACGCCCCACCTGCATACAGTGGGCCTCATTTATGAAAAGTGACGCATCGCTGCGTGAAAACAGCGATGCGTCACTTTTCACTGCGCCCTCCTTGCACAACCAATGATGCGTCATACTTACAGTATGACGCATCATTGCGCAAGGAGTTACAGATACGTCAGTATTTCTGACGTATCTGTATGGCGCATAAGTGGCGCATTGCTGGAGTGTGTCACAAAAGTGACGCAACTCCAGCAATGTATCCTTTCACATGGGGCAAGCCCCATGTGAAAGGGCCTTCGTCAGTCGTACACCTGCTGTGAGGCAGGCGTAAGAAATCGACGCATTTGTGTCCTAGAAGTGGCTCAGTGAAATCACATAGATTTCACTGCGTCACTTCTACGACCCTTTTCTGCATCAATATGCCCCCTTGCATACATTATACCTGGTGCAGGTATAATGTGGAGCAGGGGTTTACAAAGTGACGCATCTACCTAGATGTGTCACTTTGTAAATATGGCGCAACAAGGCGCATTTTTTACACCACTGGTGCGTCATAAAAAGTGACGGACCAGCGCCGTAAAAGTGACGCATAGCCTCATAAATGAGGCCCATTATACCTTGCGTAGGTATAATGTAGTGCAGGGGTTTACAAAGTGACGCATCTACCTAGATGCGTCACTTTGTATATATGGTGCAACAAGGCACATTTTTTACGCTGCTGGTGCGTCACAAAAAGTGACGCACCGGCGGCGTAAAAGTGACACACGTCCTCATAAATGATGCCCCTGGTTTTTAGTAATTGTTATTGGTGGTCCGGGATTGAGATTGTGGCATTTTGGGTTAAGGGTGAGGAGAAAGAAGTGAGTGATGGGCATGTCCTCCCTGGATGGGTCCCCCCTCCCCGAGGGCAAGCTGCACTGGCCAAATGCCAACCGTATCTGCGCTTGGTGGGAGGCTCGCAGTACTAGACCTCACCTCTATACTTCATGCCTTGTATTTGTTGCTTACCATTCCTTCCTCACCCCTCCCTTGCTGTTGTTCTAATCTGTGCTGTTGTCTTCTGCCTGGTAGGGCCGCTTTCCATGCACAGTCACCTTAGTTGCTAAACGACTGTGCTGTTTTCTAGGTGCTAGGTTCTGCACCTAACACCAAACCCCAAGAGTTTTGCATTCAGGTAGGCAAATGTGTTGTAAAGCTGTGCAGTGAAGAGCTGCACAAGGTTGCATGGATTATGTGGATTTTCAGGGGTTGTGGGTCCTCTGGTGAGGATGTCCACCAGTTTGACACTGGCCTCTGGCGGGGAGTTGCCACCAGCCTAGCTTTGCCCATTCATCTCAACCTGGCCACTGCTACTCGTCTTCCATGGCCAGCCGAGACGTACTTTGGCAGCCTCCTTTTCCAGCCACACTGACCCCGCCGGCTACAGTCCTTCCTGCCTCGTGCTTGGTGGGCACGCAGATGGGCTAGGGGCTCTTTGAGGCTCCACTTTCCTCAGCTCGTGACCCAACCTACACCCCAGTGTGAATGTGCGAGGAGTGCCAGGTGCTGGGAGCAGCTGGGAACTGCAGGGAGTAACTCTTCACCTGCCTCGTAGTCACGTAGGAGTCTGACATCAGCGAGTTGGCTGGTCAGACTCAATCAATCATGGTATAGAATTCTTGGATGTTGGTTGATAATTCCCTCCCAGATTTAAGAAGAATTTACTTGCTGTGGTAAGGAAAGAGTCTCGTAATGAATACCTGTAAGTTCAGCAATTTTGGCAAGGTGCAAAACAGTAACCTCACAGTTCAAGAATGTATGGCACACTGCAAAGTTTGTTAAATAATTTGAGGGTGTATTATCCCTTTTATTTTAACGCAGACGAACATGGCTAGATAACAGTAAGAGAGTAGCCTGCACTAACTGCTTGGAAATTGCACTTATAAAATGTAATAAGGTAATCCCTATGTTAACCTATGAGTGAGATGGGCCCTGCAGAAGTGAAAAATAAATGTAATAGTTTTTCACTACTAGCACATGTAAAGCTTCAATGCCCATGTCCTATCCTTTAAATACACTGCACCCTGCCCTTAGGGCTTATATGTATTATAAAGGAAAGTTTGGGCCAGGGAAGAAGGTTAAATTGCCAGGTCGAAACGGCAGTTTAAATCTGCACACACAGGCTCTGCAATGGCAGGCTCGAGACATGCTTAAAGGGCTACATGAGTTGGTGGCACAATCAATGCAGCAGACCCACAAGTAGCATTTAATTTACAGGCCCTTGGCACATGGAGCACGCTTTACCAGGGACTTTTAGGTAAAGTTAAATAGGCCAATTGTGGATATGCCAATGTTACATGTTTTTGGGAGAGAGCCCATGCACTTTAGCACTGGATAACATTGGAATTGCCTTATTCAGTTTTGTAGGTGTAATTTCAAAATGGGAAGAGATAAGCAGTTCATGTCCGGTGTCTCTGGAATCACAATTTAAAATCCCAACTAATGGTGAAGTTGGATTTAAAATTTCAGTTCTGAAAATGGCACTTATCAAAAAATATTGCATACTAAGCACTAATGACACTTTAACTTCTATTCATAACATGTATGATGTCCCATACTACCACACTTCATGGAACGCTAATTATTCACGCACGGTTTCAGTTGCAATATGGCCACCAAGCTGGGTGCACTATCTTTGGTGAGCGGCATAGTCAGCACGCGACCACGCGACCAGAACCTCTACTTTAGGGCTTCTGCCTCGAAACCACAGTGTTCCAGGAAAACAGAGGAGGGTAGTTGAGACCACTGCGTCCCATCAACCCACAAGTAAGTGCCGGGGAGGGCTCTCAATACCAAGACATTGTAGTGTAGTTCCTATTTTCCCAATAGGCTCTGCGCATTGGAATAATATCTTCAATAGTATAGACGTAGGACTGTGGTTATCTAGATCTTCTACTGACGATATTAGACTTAAAGTTATGTGTGCCAGCTAGCTCAGAGTTCACTAGAAACTTTCTCGAATAGGCAAGGAGGAGTTTAACCTCCCTGGATAGACAAGAAGGGATTTAGTTTCTGACAACCATAGAACATGACAACTTTGCTCCCACCTAATCAAGAGTATATCTCTAGAGTCGTGTGAAAACAAAAGACAACTAATTTCACTCAGTCAGTACGTGCATACTTAGTTTCACCAGATTGTAGAGAAAAGGAAGAGACGGGCGTTTTCAATAAAAAAGGTGTTATTTATTGATCAGTCTCTTTTCTCATACAAGAGAAATGAATCGCTATTATTGCAATACTTATAGTTAAGTAAAGTGCATACAGTAAAAGCAGGATTATAAAATAATACTGTAAAAGCATTTATATGGTTTCTTAGCCATATGATACTTAAAATGGATAAAAGATATACATACATATATACATTGACTAATCGTTCTCAACTGGTGCTTCTAACTACGCCCACCCCGGTGTACCTGACCTAAGCCTAATACGTGGGCGGGAGTAAATAAGTAGCAGTTTAAGTTAAGTTTGTTTTGCCAAGGATCTGACTCAAGAATTCTCTGTAAGGGGTTAGTCAGTTCAGTACCTGGGATTTAGAAGGCTGGAGGGTTGGTATCTCTGTCTCAGGACTCGATATCCCAGTTACCCGCGAGGGCGGCTGGATTTCTCGGCAGGAGAAAAGGCAGCGTCTCTCTCAGCGCGTCAAAAGGGAGGGGCAGCGTCCGTGGGATTTCTGCATCAGCTGGGCTCTCCGGCAAGTAGCGCTTCTCCAAGCTTGTCACCACCGTGTCTTTGCTTAGGGCAGCGTCGGTATATTTATACCTGAAAGGTGCCGAGTTTGACGTAAGGATGGACATAAGACGTCAGTAAGAATGTCATAAGGACTGGTCGTTCTTACATTCTTTTCAGGAGTTCTCGAGCGAAATCAAAACAATAGCTGCGGGGGATTTCCCAGGTCTGCTGGAGGTTTGTTTTGTTTTGAGAACTCGGTGTGCTTTCTAGGGGGCTGGAGGGATAGTGCTTGCTTAATGTGACAGCATGCGCTATGACCTAATCTGAAAACGGGTTTCTGTGCCGTTGTATGGACATTAGTGAATTAATAACCGGACAAGGGTCAGAAATAGGAGTATCAATATAGGTACCTAGATAAACACACTACACCCACTCCACGATTTTATGTACATATTTACTAACCTAAGCAATAGTAAACGTAACTAACAGTGCATGTGTATACCGAACCACCCCAAAAACATTTTTTTTTTGTATTTGAAAAATGGCGTATGCAAAATGCACGAAATGAGTATAGGTACTGTATGCATTCAAGCAGTATAATAATTCAAAAAAGAGATGCACATGTTATATCAGCATGAATGATTTGCGAAATTACACATGAAATGGCTCTTGATACAGAAAAAATTGCGAGACCATCTCATCACATATAAACACAATTAATTGCATATAAGCTAGAGGTTGAGGTAATGTAATTGTCTATAGAATTCCTAAGAATAGAAGCTCTGTTCTCTAAGAATAGTTTTACTTTAAGCAGAAGATAAGTGCCAAAAAGGTAAATATTTTGGAATTGGAAAAAAGTTTTCGCTTTTCAGGGGAGAAGGGAAAAAATTGTTCACAGTCACTTTGTTTTCAAAAGACTGAAGGCCAAATTCAGAGTTCAGGGAACGCCGTGTGCAAGTTTGTTTAAAGTCATTCTCTCTGTTCCGGTGAAAACATCATTTCAGACAGACTCTCGAAAAAACAGTCTACAGCTTCTGTTGAAAGTTTGACTAGGTTGGAAAACGTCGCTACCATGCAGTCATGCGCATGATTGCTTTCAATGATGGTTCGATCAGAACTGCTTACAGAAGGTCGTACCTGGTCGATGCTGCTTTCATCTTGTACTTCACTACCCTTCAATCGTAGTGGTGAAGTCTCCACGAATGCCGTCATCAGGATAGGTAGCCGCTGGGGACAGCACAATGCATGAGCCTTTACTGGACCCAACAAAGTATCTGCATCCAATGGTACTTCCGATTGTAGTGTAAGACAGGTGTCCAACACGCATTCTTCGCCGCATAGCATGCACCTTAATACAGGCATAACACAATTCTGCCAGATGGGTCTGAATGAAAGAAACCAGGTCATATTCAGATCTCGTAGCCGGGCTAAGCCAAGGACTTTAGTTATGCGGTCCCGGTAGCGGATAGCTAGGATCGTTTCTTCCATTGTTGCTGGAGTCTTGTCTGTGACATGGCTTGCCATAACAAAGCAAGAGTAGCAAGAATAAAATGCCTGCTACGAGTCCCAATAGGAGTGGAAGTCCGCCAAAGATGGAATGGACGAAATTTGGAAAAATACCCAGGATCGCTTTGAATGGGGTTAAAGCTCCTGAAAAAACTGTCTTAAATACACTTGCGATACCACTTGTATCAGAATTATTTAAGATTTCGTTCAGCATTTCTGCGAAGTGTAGGGGGCAATTTGTTGATAACATTGAATGAATCTCTGCCGTTGTCCTTGCAACTTGGAGATCATACGTTTCTTTTGATGACGTCAACTGGGTTGGCGTCTGTAGGAGCACAGTCTTCATTCTGCTTAAAGTGTCAATTCGAATAGAAGAGATTTTTAAACTGGGCCATAACCTTCCCTCCCTGTCTGGAGCATCATTCGGGAACAATACTCTTTCACAGCACATGACCCTGGAAGTCAATCTTACAAGATAAGGTTTTCCTGGCAGCAAGCCACAACATATGTGATCTACAATTAGAATGTAACTCCCGTTCGAAAGTCTTCTAAAGAATGGTTCTATTTGTGTTGCAGGTGTGCCTAACTGGTGACATGAAAGGTTATTTGAAGTCCCTTCACAGGCCCCATGCAAACTTATACCCTGACACAGAAGTATGCCACTTAGTGATTTTTCACAATTATTACCACTAAGAAATACACTCTGTCCTTTATTACTGACACATGCGTGTGTATAGGGCAAGTTCCATGTTGACTTAACGTATCCTTTACCCAACCTTTCATACCGGCGTGCCTGTATATTTTTTTGGCAGTATTGAAACTGGAAAGTTGTTATCAGAATATTTATTATCCCATGTATTATCCATTCAATGACGGTAATCTCTCAAGTTTTTCAATGCTCAGAATTGTATAGTCAGCACCCTTTTGTGCCAAACTGATTTGTTTATCAGTAAGGTTAAAGATATTAAATAGTGACGTTGTGTTGATTAAACACCAAGGCACATAGCCTGAACGCAGATTTTGTAACATCCAGCCTAGCTGTACAATAGAACGTAATTGAGACTGACCGTGTTGCAACATCAGTAAGTCTTGCTCTATTATATCGATTGCAGAAGATACAATACTGTCCAGTGAATATATTCTGGAAGACAGAGTCATTAACCCATTGTCCACAACAGAAAGTGATTTTTCCAAATTAACACGGTCAATTTCCCGTATTTTTTCTGCTGTCTCAATTTGAGTTACTTTCCAAGCTTCGTTGTAAGCTGCATATATAGAGGCCGCTATGAAACGTTTTTGACGCTGTTTGCGTGGTCCCATGATGAAATCCCGCAAGTCAGCACCTTCTTTAAGTAAAGTTAAGTGTTGCTTAATTTCTGACAGTGTGGATGTATGTAGCCATTGAAGGCAGAGTTTCCCCACACTGTAAGTAGTTACTATCCCTGGATGTTGTCTCTGGGAGTATCTTGGGTGTGGCCTGGTCAATGTGAACCCCTGTATTTTGTTCAGGAATCTGTCTTGACAGTTATTTGTGTCTGTGGGCCAGATCAACCATTTTTTCCAATCAGGATGTGTTCTGTTTTGGTTAAAAATATGGGACACGTCTATCTCAACATCCGTAGTGCTATTACTGTTAGGTGTTGGTTTTGGAATAGACGGTTTATTTAAGTCTTTGATTTTTGCTAGGCCAAGACAGGTAGTCTGTTGAATTGTGTCATTCAAAAATATAATTTGTTCTGGGATCATGCAGGCTCTAAATAATGATTCTATACCTTGCACTTGCCAATCTTTTGTGCCCCAGATCGTTTTCGTTTCAATGTTATTGTTCCAGAAATCAAAACCAAATGTATTCATTTTTTCAAAAAATGAGTCCCAATATATCAATTTTGTGTTTGTAAGCATGGTTTTCACTCCTGTCTTATTTGACAATTTGAAATAAAATGTTTCTGCATTACTTGTGTTGAACCCTGAAAAGTATGAATATTTATCAAAAAATGTCTTTGAACTGCCTTTTGGCGGAGTTGCACAATGTTCCCATTGGTTAAAATTTAACACATTTCTAGGTTGAGTAGATTTATGCAGATAATGGTTACTATAATGGTTGTAACAAAACATTTGATCGTAATTAGATGAACCTTGCAAATAATCATGTTCTGTAAATTTAGCTGACATCACTAGATCTGACATCATATCATTATTACTTTCAAAGTCCCAATCATCAGCGAATGTGCTTGGTTTTACAAAGTCACTCAATGAAATCTTGAATTGATGAGGATACTTCAGGAGCTCAACTGGACCATAGATTTCGTAATCAGTTTTGTCCCAGGCTACCCCACCGGGTATAGGATTGGCTGAGAAGTTTACTGAAGAAAGTTCTCTTTTCTCGATGTGTGAAGACTTGTGTGGTGTCAGGACCAAGTTGATATTCTGACTTACTGTGTCCATTGTAGCATATTTTCCCTCAATGAAATGTTCCAAGCATAGTACCACGATGAGCCAAAGTATGAGGACAAATACACCTAGTGACACCCAAATTTCAATCCATGGAGAAATCAGATAGGTTTCTTTTAGTTGATGAAAGAGTTCCTTTGTTTTGTCTTTAAAAGTTTTTGTTGTCGGCTGTTCCTCAGGTTCACTCAGATCCTCAGAAAAATCATCGAAGTTGATGAAGTAGCTGGATGCTGTTCTGTCAATTGTTTCAATTGCTTCTGGATTCCTTTTTGCTTTAGGTATTTGCTTTGTTTCATTAGCATAGTCTGTGGTTACATCACTGTAGAGTGGAGTTTCTTGATGTAAAGCTTTGATTTGGGTTTCAAGAGGTTTAAGTTCCATTGCTTTGTTGCATAGTCCTTGTTGAATCACTGTAGGTTTATCAGGTGTGATTAGTCTTTCAGTTTGAACCTCTGTGATTGTAGCAAATTTTGGTGTTTTGCTACTTCTTGGGAGTCCACTTGGCCTACTACTTGTTCTCTGCCACATGATTGTGGTTTAACCAGGTCGATGGATACAACTCGGTTCTCCTTTTTACCAGCAAGGGGCGGTAGTACTACTGATCTTGTCCCGTTGACAGACAAGACAGGAACTGCTTTTCTGTAAGAAGGCCCAAATTCCTTCTACACCGCGATCTTCTCTCTGACCAGATCCCCGATTTTTGGAATCCAGACAGGCCTTGCTGGGACAGGTGGTTTCTCTTCAGTGGCTGTTGGCTGTTGCTTCAACTTTATGTTGCTCAGGTCTTTTCTTTTTTCATTTAAGTCCTGTAAAATAGCCAAACGATCTTTGCATTTTTCTTTAACCACTGAAGTTTGACTATCGAGGTCCTGGATTAGCATTCTAGTCCCAAACAATAGTTCGTATGGACTGAGACCTCTTAGAGAATTTCTTGGCAGATTATTAAGACTACGTTGGACACTTATTAAATGTTTGACCCATCCAGCTCCCGAACCTAATACCTTCGCCATTATAGATTGCTCTATGCCTTGGTTTTTTCTTTACACTATCCTGTTTCCTTCAGGAAGGAAGTGAGAAGAGTCCCGCAATGCAATGCTCATGCTGGCCATGCCCCCCCCCATAAGCTCGAGAGCTAAAGGCAGGACATTGGTTAGAACGTAGCATGCTCCTAGCGTATATGCCATTATAGACTCGCAAATCTTTGTATAACAGTTCAGACGTCGGCCGAGAGCTGTGGTCTACATTATAAGCGAAAATAGTCTCTACATGTTAATATGACGCATTATTCATACTGGGTATTTTATGTCGATAGCCTAATCCTTTATTGAGCGAAACGCCATGGCAATACACCGTCTCGGTCACCACTGCGATCTCTGTTGCAGTTTGGACAGTTTCTTGCGAATAGGTGATGTTCCAGGCTCATTCCTGGCCACCAGTATGTTGATTGTAATTCTTCCAGAGATTCCTTAAGTTTAAGGTGTCTAAGACCCTCACCCATATGTGCGTCTGCTATTAACAAGCCTCTCCTGTTCGTGTTTGGAATTACTCTATCCCCCACTCCAGGGATTCGAGCAAAAGGAACGGAGTTTGCATCGATTATGTATGTATAACTGAGTGGATACATGATGGGTAGCGCCGAGCAGTCGCCTTTTGATGACGTTTTTACCGCCAGCATTGTTTCCCCGTCAATGTATTTTACTGAACGCTTTTTTGTAGCTACGGAAGCCGATTTAGTTGTTTCCGCTGTGGCTGTCTTAGCCAATTAATATCCTGCAACGTGAACGCCATCACGCTGATAACTCAGTGAGTGTATCACGTGAGTCTATGGTAGTTCTTTCTTTAAAATAACTATTTGTTCCCAAAGCGATTTTTGCTTTATTGTTGCACCTGTGTCATCTTTGTAACCGTTTTGAATCCATTTCTGTAAATCGTTATTGTATGATTTGACGCAGTAATACGAATCGCACACTATTAGTGTCGGGAATTCGCGATCGGCATTATCTAGCGCCATTTTTAATGCTATTATTTCAGTTTGTTGTTCTGAATTATTTTCCACTGAGTGTGTTTTTGTAAACAGAGGTCTCAATTTACCTCCTCGCCACACGTCTTTTACAATCTCGCATGTGGCGTTGTATGCTTGCTCTCCCCAAACTGAGGGTTGAGCATGTCCGTCTGTATGTATTACACAGGCGTACTGTCGTATGGGCAGAATGTCGATTGGCAAAGGATATTCTCTTTCATATTCTAGATTTTTTAATTTTTTCATTTCCGGGTCAAAATAGTATTTCACTCTGTCTGTAGCAAGAGAATCTTCCCATTGTATCCATTTTGGATTTAGTGCCATTGTAGGTAAATTACATGGGCTTGTTAATGCCTCAAAGGCTGATTCTGCTGTTCTGACTGTAATCCGTCTGCCGTCAGCTTGGTATCTTTCTCTTGCTACAGCTGTTTGGACCACATGAACAATGTTTTCCTTAATGCTGAATGTTTTTACAGCTTCTGTGTACAAATGTGATTTGTATGCTATTGGTACCGTTTCTCCCTCATTAGAGGTTAAGCATGTGAATCCGCATCTTCCTGGGATGACTCGGATTACAAGGTTGCGTGTGTTATCGCGTGTTTGTAGTTTTGTTTTAACTAACATGTCTGTTTGTAAAGATCTCAAAATTTCTGTGTATTTTTTAGTCCAATTGATTCTTTTAAAATCTGGTTTTATTAGATCATAGAGGGGTTTAACCCTCTCTGCATAATTTATAATGTAAGTTCTTCCGAAATTTAGGAAACCTAGAATTGATTGCAAGTTTTTCAGTGTTCTAGGTGCTTGGATTACAGCACATTTCTCTAGGAAATTGTCAGCCAGGCTTTTGCCTTCACTTGATAATTCATATCCTAAAAACAGGACCGTTAGATGGGCAATTCTTGACTTTTTGAAGTTAAATTTGTAACCCTCTGCTGCGAACCCAAGTATTATGGTGTTCACTCTTTTCAAGTGAGTATCCAAGTCATTATCTGTTAGATAGATGTCACCGACATAAGATAATGCCTCGTCATCATATATTTGTAGTAACTCTGTTACTCTCGCTGAGAATAATCCTGGGCTGTTTTTGAACCCCTGGGGCAAACAACAGAAATTTTTCTGCCAGCCATTTATTGAGAAAGCGGTCAAATATCTGCTTTCAGGTGCTATATTTTGACAAAAGAATCCATTAGAGATGTCTAATGTTGTTTTGTATTTTTTGCGCACTATGCTATTCATTAGTGCGGCACTGTGTGAGTTTTATACTGCAAACGTTTTGCAGCATGAGTTAAGGTGTCTGTAGTCCAAAACTAGACGATATGAATCATCTGGTTTGGAGACAGGAAACAAAGGATTGTTCATTTGTGAGGTGCATGTTTCAATCACCCCATGGTATTCAAGTTGATCTAAGATCTCCCTGACCTGTTTTTTAGCTTCTTGCTTAATTGGGTACTGCCTCTGTGCAGTCAGTTGAGATTTTAACTGGATCTTGTGAGGAGGAGAGTCCTCATCCCATCCCACATGGTTTTTATATAATGCAGGAGCTTGGGCTACTGCCCACTTTCTTGCAAGTGTATATTTTTTATGAATTGGAATATGATTTGAGAAGGCAGGCATAATCATTTCTTCGCCATGAGGGCACTCCCTGACAAACTCTGGTGGCCAGTCTTTTTCAGCTAGAAGGATGTCATAGCCCTTGGAGAGATTATCCCAAAATAGACCCCTTATTTTCCTAGTCTTATCTCCCTCTATACGTAAAGTTATTTCATATATTTTATGAGGTTTGCTAACTCTGGTATCTGCAGTTTCCACTTGAATGTAGTCATTCGTGTCCACTGTCTCCAGATGATTCATCAGGATCTTGCGAGCTATGCTCACTTCTGCTGCGCTGTCTAGCATTGTCTGAGCCCACTCTCCGTTCTTCAGCTGAGTCCTCAGGATCCTCGGCATGTTTGATTATTTTAATGCTGGCTACCTTCTTCTTTGGAAATTGTAACTTTTTACTTTGATGAGCAGGTTCTTTGTCTTTGGACTTGACGTGCTCTTCCCTGTGTTCTGACCGTCCTCTTCTTTCTGATTTCTGCGAGGAAGTCTGAAAAGATCGAGAGGGACGTGTATCAATATCTTGATATCTATCAGGTTTCTTCAAATTATCCCTATTTCTAAGGTTGTATTTTTTCTCAGAGGGCTCCCTCTGGGGAGACTTGTGTCCTTGGTTCGGAGATCTTTCTCTCCGCCGAGGAGACCTTCCTCTGGACTGGAATCTTTTTTCTTTGGGAGTGGATTGTTTATTTCCATCCCAGCTCTTTTTTGAAGTGTTTAGATTATTTTTAATAAATACCTTTTCAGGATTTTCAATTAGTTGGGGTTTCACTGGTTTCCCACCCAAACTATCTCTTCCTAGTTCTTCATATGATTTTTCTATGATTCTGGCAAGTTCAAATGGTTGGTCTGCTATATCTGTTTCCTTCAATCTTTGGCGGATTGCCACATTTGCTGCTTCCCCCTTTATGTTTGCTAGTAATATTGCCGAGACCTGCTTAAAGTCTTTCAGTAATTTCATACCCAGAGTTAAAGCAGGTTCTGGACCGTATTCATTTTGAATCTGTTTTAGCACCTCTGGTATTACCGACATGGACGGAACACCATGTGTTTTTGTGTAAATGGAAGCAAAGACTGTACCCCAAGTGTCACAGTCCTCCACATGTGGTGCGATCCCCATTGGAAGACAGATAGTCAGAATTCTGTGTTTCTCAACAGGGGTGGTATCTGGAAATACCGCCTCTATTTGAGTGATTTTCTGTGCTAACCAGAATGGAATTTGTTCCCGTTTAATGGGTACTTTACCTAGACAGGACTGTATGTTCTGTGGTGTGATTTTATTTGTGTTCCCCTGATGAGGGGTCAGCTGTCGAATTTTAATAGTTGGTTGGACTTTTGAAGTCCGCATTACATATTGGACTAATTGTCTGTGTATTTTAATCAGTTGTTCTAGCTGTGCTAAAAGTTCTGGTTTCGACATTTTTTCAATGTCTGGATGTGGTGTGTATCCGGCTAGAACCGGCCACGTTGCTCCTGGTCTACCTAGTGGACCGAGCCTGGTGATGTGATTATTATGTTTTAGGGCGCCATTAAACCAGAGCAGGTGCTCTTGGTATTTGAGTGGTATTTCCACCTCCTCGAAAGGGGTGTACTCATCCGGAGGTTCCTCTATTTTGTAATAGTGGAATTCCTTTGTTACAGCGTTTGCTGCTGGAAAGTTTATCCATGAATAGAATACCTCTGTCTGCCGATATTCGTGTGCCTCAATTACGAATATGACCGTACCACCTCTTGGTGTTAGTCCATTTTCTATAAGTTTTAAAGTTATAGTTTTTCTTATGCTGACCGGGATGAGTATTGCACCCGGGTCTTGCTGTAGGAGACTTGTGTCCTCCGCTAGGAGTTGAGCTGCTACTCTAGCTGTCTCCCTTTCTTCTTCAGTTTCTGACATTTTACTGTCAAGAACGGTTTTTGTTGCAGATCAGGTTTCCACGGAAACAAAGATTAGATGCACAATATTTTGGATCACTGTATCCTTCAACGTTGAATAAACCAAAAACCATACATAGGAGTCTCCTCCTACTAAGTTTGGCGGATTTAACCTTTCACCCACTCCAGACGTCTTTGGAGTTTTATGGGAAAAAGGGGTCTGTGTGAAAAAGCACGACTGAGCTACTCTAATGTCTTGCGTTAGATTTATCGCCTATCCAAACCGTTGGGCGCCATATAGTGTAGTTCCTATTTTCCCAATAGGCTCTGCGCATTGGAATAATATCTTCAATAGTATAGACGTAGGACTGTGGCTATCTAGGTCTTCTACTGACGATATTAGACTTAAAGTTATGTGTGCCAGCTAGCTCAGAGTTCACTAGAAACTTTCTCGAATAGGCAAGGAGGAGTTTAACCTCCCTGGATAGACAAGAAGGGATTTCGTTTCTGACAACCATAGAACATGACAACTTTGCTCCCCCCTAATCAAGAGTATATCTCTAGAGTCGTGTGAAAACAAAAGACAACTAATTTCACTCAGTCAGTACGTGCATACTTAGTTTCACCAGATTGTAGAGAAAAGGAAGAGACAGGCGTTTTCAATAAAAAAGGTGTTATTTATTGATCAGTCTCTTTTCTCATACAAGAGAAATGAATCGCTATTATTGCAATACTTATAGTTAAGTAAAGTGCATACAGTAAAAGCAGGATTATAAAATAATACTGTAAAAGCATTTATATGGTTTCTTAGCCATATGATACTTAAAATGGATAAAAGATATACATACATATATACATTGACTAATCGTTCTCAACTGGTGCTTCTAACTACGCCTACCCCGGTGTACCTGACTTAAGCCTAATACGTGGGCGGGAGTAAATAAGTAGCAGTTTAAGTTAAGTTTGTTTTGCCAAGGATCTGACTCAAGAATTCTCTGTAAGGGGTTAGTCAGTTCAGTACCTGGGATTTAGAAGGCTGGAGGGTTGGTATCTCTGTCTCAGGACTCGATATCCCAGTTACCCGCGAGGGCGGCTGGAAACGCCGGAGGCTGGATTTCTCGGCAGGAGAAAAGGCAGCGTCTCTCTCAGCGCGTCAAAAGGGAGGGGCAGCGTCCGTGGGCTTTCTGCATCAGCTGGGCTCTCCGGCAAGTAGCGCTGCTCCAAGCTCGTCACCACTGTGTCTTTGCTTAGGGCAGCGTCGGTATATTTATACCTGAAAGGTGCCGAGTTTGACGTAAGGATGGACATAAGACGTCAGTAAGAATGTCATAAGGACTGGTCATTCTTACATTCTTTTCAGGAGTTCTCGAGCGAAATCAAAACAATAGCTGCGGGGGATTTCCCAGGTCTGCTGGAGGTTTGTTTTGTTTTGAGAACTCGGTGTGCTTTCTAGGGGGCTGGAGGGATAGTGCTTGCTTAATGTGACAGCATGCGCTATGACCTAATCTGAAAACGGGTTTCTGTGCCGTTGCATGGACATTAGTGAATTAATAACCGGACAAGGGTCAGAAATAGGAGTATCAATATAGGTACCTAGATAAACACACTACAACATTGTTAGGGTTTTTTAATAATGCCCGCTCGAGACCTAACGTTCCACCACGGAGTAGCATTATACACCGCCGACAACACTCTAATGTAGGCAGTAATTATCTCACTGTCATTACGAAGGATCCACTGTGTCACTATCCCTGGTTCCCTAATATTCATTACAACCTGGCTTACCTGGGCCCCATGACAATCTCGTCAATCCAGCAGTCTGGACATCCCAATACAATTTGGCTTAAGGATTATTGGTGCTATTTATTCCAAACATCTGCGTATAGACTTTGAAATGCAAGCTTTACGGCATGAACTCTATAGTTGCTCCCCGCGTCTCTGGATAAACCTTGAGGCACTAGCATTATGGGATGGTACTGGTATTCTATAACACAATATGCACATATGTTACTATGATATCTGCCTACCGGATCCTTTACCATTGTTGCTTATATGGGATGCATCACTTTGTACAGTTGAATGGGTGAATACTTGACATGGGCATTGCTCCGCCTACACTGCACTCCATTAGACCTCTCCGTTCCGGTCAATCATTAACCAACCCAGCTTCATTTGGTGCACTCACAAAAGGAACTACAGAACTTGAACTGGAACAGACAGAATAAGAGATCTCATCTATATATATACATCACCTATAATACCAGAGACTTAACTGCTTCATATAGTTTAAAAAACAAATAGAGTACTTGTGTACCTGAACACATGCTATCTGACCATGAATGCCTCTTTACTTTTACAATGAAGGTGTTGCTCCAACTGACCAGGACCCTCCGTTATCCTAAGGAGCATTTCTCTTATGAGGTAAGTTACTTGTATATCCAAATGTGCTTATAACTACTACACGTGGTCTAGCCCGTCCCCACACTGATTCTCTACTTGACCACGCACACGGATACAATATAAAATATATTTTTTTCTTATACCATCACCCACATGGTTGTTTCTATGTGCTTTTACTTGTACTTTAACTCAGATATATTGATCAGATTTTCATGCTAGCTACGCTTCGATAACTGAGCCTCGAACAGCGACCATTGGTGACCTCACTGTATGGATGGTCAAACACAAGTCACCGTTCTTGCTACTTGGATGGATGCACCAAAGCCCTACTAGGGTGACTGTGTATTCAATTTTAAATCACCCATTGTATGTACATTTCCACCTTATGGATCCCTCGCTTCTAGGTGGAACAATAGACCAGTATACACTAGGGGTAAGCAGTTGAACCTCGTCCGGACATCCCATATTAGAGGGAGATCAGTAGCCCCACACAGGGGCATACCTCTTTAACCTTTGGTCCTGATGAAGTGCCGCCCGATCCATGGGCACTTGAGGCAAGAAACATCTTGACCACCTTACACTCGAAGCTATCCTGGTACTTTGTACACCAGAAAATAGCACCACTGTTTTTAGTTAGACCTGGACAAATCTCTAGTAAAATCGTACATTAGGTACCAGAGCCTATTTTAGCCATCACTCACTCACTTCACTTGCTACACAGTAAGGTAGACCCCTCACTTGCACTCATCTATAGTCACCTTCGGAACTAAAAGATCTCCACCAAAGAGCCCCCAAACCATCAGGCATTGCAGCGCCGGCCTGACGAGTAGTGCCCAATGATGAAGCATGATACCCTAACTAGTGTGTGAGGGCACCAAGATGTGACCTTCAGGTCTTCCTGCGACATGACTATTATCCAATTGGCCAACAAAATCAACAAGAGAGATAGGGCGCGAGTAGACACTCCTGTACCCCAATAATTATATTTTAAACAACGAAGGAGTGACTTAATGAAAACAAAATAAGACAAAACAAGGTGTGTTAGGTTATGCAATGGTCCCTACCCGGTTGGCATAACTGTAAGGTTGGAAAAATCCAATCCTAACAATCAGGAGGTCGCAACCCAGAAAAGTAGTATAACTACACATAACTGGAAAGGACAAGTAAACCTCTTTGTTAAAAGGACCCTCACTCACCACTAGTTGGTGACATGCTTCATCATAGGGTCCCCGCTGGGGTGGCCGAATGCCCCCCCAGCGTGCTACAACGCCTGATTTACAGCGGAGCGGGTTGGTGTTGAGTGTGACAGTGGTTTAACTCAAAAGAAATTGTTGCAAAATAAGTGAGTGCAGAATTTAAAAATTACTAGGTTGAAACCCAAACAAAATCTTCAATGTGGGCCAACCTGTATCCAGATTAAAAAGGCGGACAAAATAGGTTCTGAATTTGGAGACCTATGTCCTTGAGTGAGATATAAGGTCAACATGTTTCTGCTGTAAAAATGCAGGATCGCACAGCATTCGTCAGGACCATAGACCAATAGCACTCCGGTGGTATGTACACACTAAGGTACACCCTCCCGTGAGGCACTTGATGTAAAAAATTGAAAGAGTATGATGTAATTACTCACGGATATTGCCCGTGTCGGCACACTGTGATTCACAGCAGCCCGAGTTACCTGTAGAAAAAGGAGAGGGACACACTAACACATAGACACACAAATCAACATGTTATCCATTTTTACAACATGTAGCAAGGTAACGTGAGAATTATCACATCACCTCTGTTTCCTTAACACCCTATTAGAGTGGTAGGATAAAGTACCCTCATAATCATGAATTCGATATAGAGGGATGTTTAGTTACAGACTTCTAAACAAAAATTATTCATATTAGAATAGTGGAACCAAAGAGGGAGGTTCCTGAAACGCAGTAGATTTATTTAAATCAGCGTATTTTGGGCTAAAGTTTTAGAAAGGCTAAGGATTTCTTACCCCTCCATAGTTTATACTTAAGCCGGGTATATAATCAATAATTAAAGCAGACAAAATATATTATTTTGGAGACTCATAAAACGGCAAAAGGGGGGGCCTCACAATGTGGAAACCAGAGCGACAACATGCATTAATCTGCAAGGTTCAATAGCGTGTCAGCAGGGAGCTCAAAGCACTTACAGCTAGAAGGAGGGAAATTCTCTTCATGGGTCAAGACAGCACGGGAATTGTTCACGCGGTGTAAAATCTAGCGTGTAAGGAGGAAAACAAGATGTTACCAAACCCTCCGTAGTTCGACAGTCTTTGAGGCAGAAAGCAGCTGCACGGTAGACAAGCAGTTAAAAACTTACTTTTCCACTCGCGACTCCCCGTCCAAAACCTATGCTACAGGACTGCCGTCTGCCCGGAGGTAGTAGAGAAACCCATGTGAGCTCTTTTAAATAACATAGTTGTTCCGGCCACGTGACTGGCGTGCCCGGACATGAAAAAGGGGGGCGTGACACGGGGCGTCACACAGGGCGAGGCGGAGAAGCCTTAAAGGGACAAAGCCCCTTTGGTCACCCTACAGGTAATGCGGTTCGAATCCCCGTTCCGCCTCATTGGTGAACCAATAAGTTGAGGGGAATAAGATGTTAATTTTGAGGAACAGTAGTTCTCTCCAAAAAATGTGATTGATATTCATAACGATAACGATTAAGGCAAAGACGTGCGTCGATTAAAACGAGCCAGTCCTGAGTGGGAGGCTACGCCTTGATACTATATGGTAGGCAGCCAATTTGTCTGCGCCCATACCTTCCGAAATAATGCATTGTCGTAGAATCTTCTGGGGCATTGATAACTTTAGTACTGTATTATTATTAAAATATGCTTAGATCATGATGCCATATGAAATGGCTCTAGTGCGGTTATATTCTTGGTTCACCTTGATCCACCCAGTCACCTATCTGGGATATGGTATGCGCTAGAAAAGGGTCGAGAAATAAGGCATGTTGTCACCAAGCAAAGCAACCACCTCTTCTTTTGAAAAGGAGGGGCCCTGTTCTTCCATAGTAGATTGATGGTCTCGTTATTAATAAGTCTCTGCTAATAATAAATCAGTAAGTCTCTCACAGCTGCACGCTGCTCTAAGAACCAACAAAATCAACAAGAGAGATAGGGCGCGAGTAGACACTCCTGTACCCCAATAATTATATTTTAAACAACGAAGGAGTGACTTAATGAAAACAAAATAAGACAAAACAAGGTGTGTTAGGTTATGCAATGGTCCCTACCCGGTTGGCATAACTGTAAGGTTGGAAAAATCCAATCCTAACAATCAGGAGGTCGCAACCCAGAAAAGTAGTATAACTACACATAACTGGAAAGGACAAGTAAACCTCTTTGTTAAAAGGACCCTCACTCACCACTAGTTGGTGACATGCTTCATCATAGGGTCCCCGCTGGGGTGGCCGAATGCCCCCCCAGCGTGCTACAACGCCTGATTTACAGCGGAGCGGGTTGGTGTTGAGTGTGACAGTGGTTTAACTCAAAAGAAATTGTTGCAAAATAAGTGAGTGCAGAATTTAAAAATTACTAGGTTGAAACCCAAACAAAATCTTCAATGTGGGCCAACCTGTATCCAGATTAAAAAGGCGGACAAAATAGGTTCTGAATTTGGAGACCTATGTCCTTGAGTGAGATATAAGGTCAACATGTTTCTGCTGTAAAAATGCAGGATCGCACAGCATTCGTCAGGACCATAGACCAATAGCACTCCGGTGGTATGTACACACTAAGGTACACCCTCCCGTGAGGCACTTGATGTAAAAAATTGAAAGAGTATGATGTAATTACTCACGGATATTGCCCGTGTCGGCACACTGTGATTCACAGCAGCCCGAGTTACCTGTAGAAAAAGGAGAGGGACACACTAACACATAGACACACAAATCAACATGTTATCCATTTTTACAACATGTAGCAAGGTAACGTGAGAATTATCACATCACCTCTGTTTCCTTAACACCCTATTAGAGTGGTAGGATAAAGTACCCTCATAATCATGAATTCGATATAGAGGGATGTTTAGTTACAGACTTCTAAACAAAAATTATTCATATTAGAATAGTGGAACCAAAGAGGGAGGTTCCTGAAACGCAGTAGATTTATTTAAATCAGCGTATTTTGGGCTAAAGTTTTAGAAAGGCTAAGGATTTCTTACCCCTCCATAGTTTATACTTAAGCCGGGTATATAATCAATAATTAAAGCAGACAAAATATATTATTTTGGAGACTCATAAAACGGCAAAAGGGGGGGCCTCACAATGTGGAAACCAGAGCGACAACATGCATTAATCTGCAAGGTTCAATAGCGTGTCAGCAGGGAGCTCAAAGCACTTACAGCTAGAAGGAGGGAAATTCTCTTCATGGGTCAAGACAGCACGGGAATTGTTCACGCGGTGTAAAATCTAGCGTGTAAGGAGGAAAACAAGATGTTACCAAACCCTCCGTAGTTCGACAGTCTTTGAGGCAGAAAGCAGCTGCACGGTAGACAAGCAGTTAAAAACTTACTTTTCCACTCGCGACTCCCCGTCCAAAACCTATGCTACAGGACTGCCGTCTGCCCGGAGGTAGTAGAGAAACCCATGTGAGCTCTTTTAAATAACATAGTTGTTCCGGCCACGTGACTGGCGTGCCCGGACATGAAAAAGGGGGGCGTGACACGGGGCGTCACACAGGGCGATTTTTCCAACCTTACAGTTATGCCAACCGGGTAGGGACCATTGCATAACCTAACACACCTTGTTTTGTCTTATTTTGTTTTCATTAAGTCACTCCTTCGTTGTTTAAAATATTATCCAATTGGGTCAACCCCCAGTGGCCACATTTGGCAAAGGAGAAACTAACCCTTTCTTGATACTCTAAAAACGTATCCCCATATCAAAGACACAACTGTGTATAGAAGAAGGATCTCAGACATCGCTCTTCAGTACACTTCTGGACCTGTGGATATTCTGCCAGGAGGATGGACCGCTGTGCTGCTACAAGGACTGCCACATTGCTGGACTGCTCCTCTGAAGGAACTGCTGTCCTGCTGTGCTGACTTGCTGCTGCCTTACCTGGGGAAGAAGAACTGGACCTGCAAACTCATCTTGAACCTAGGACCCCAAAATGACTCAAAGGGCTAGTGTGCTGGCCTCCAGATGTGCGCCTCAGGATCATAAAAAGCTCCCAACCGTACTGAACCCTTTGTGGTGCCTCTCAGGTCCTAGATGCTTTGTGTGGCAGGCAAGCTCTATAAAACAAGCTTTTGGGCTATATGCGACCACATATGGGCCTGTTCATGCTGGAGCCATGCCACTCACAGCAAAATCCAGCAACCACCAACCCGTCTCTTCACACAGGAACATCAACAGTCCATGGGGGACTGACAATGCAAAGCTCCAGCAACCCCATCTGCGACACCCAGCCTGCTCCTTTCGCCACACTGACAACCACCTGTGATGCTCTCTAACGTGAAAGGGACTCTTGGCACAAAACTTGAGAAGGTAAAACTTCAGCAGAGCTAATCTGGAACTGTATCCAACATGGGCTCCATCGTGGTTGGCCTGAACTTTGGCTTTTACCCAATCCAGGGTGACCAGGTAGCCCCAGTGTGCGCTTTATGCTTTAAGGCACTATATTGCAGTTTATACTTTAAAAATTGATAACTCCAGTTCTACTGATTCCATTATGTCATTTTGCTCGTGTTTTATTTTTATCAACTCTAATTTTTTACTCTGGTGTGGGATCTTTTTGTGTTGTGTTTTCTCAGTTTCACTGTTTGAAGTGTTGCACAAATACTTTAAACACTGTCTCTAAGTGAACTCTGGCTGCTCTGTACCAAGCTACCAAGGGGGTGAGCACAGGTTAATTTGGGGTTTGCTAGTGCCTTACCCTGACAAGGATTGAACAGGGCTCACACCCCAGACACCCATTAACCCAAATCCTAACACTGTTCGAGCATTTTCCATAATCTGTGCCAAGGACCATGTGTGTTTCTGATTGGCTACCCTTTGGTGATGGGTTATCCCTACTGTTAAACACCCTGAATTGATGTTATTGTTTTTTCTGTATAATTATTTATTCATAGTGTGTGGTACGCACCATATATTCTCTTTGTTGCACACATCTTTTTTCCTTAATAATACATCAACGTGTTGAAGCCTTGAGAGTTGAAAACAGAGCCACAGGCTATTCAGTATGACAGTAGTTGTTTGTTTTGGAATAAACGGATGTCAGTATGGCTGCCAGAAAAAACATAATGTAAGGCAGCAAAAGGTAGAATCAGTCCATGTAACAGAGCTTTGAAACAAACAGTGATCTAGACTGAGTCCGGAGATGTGAAGGAAAGTCTAGAATCACAAAGGGCACAGCCTCAAGAAACATCAGAGCATATGGAGGAGAGAGGAAGAAAATCCCCAAGGAATAATGGTGGGTCAGTGAGCCCAGGGCCACACCCAATAGAACAGTGTCAATCAAGGGGACAGTGATGATAGGTCCAGAGTATGCTGATTACTTTATATGTTGAGAAGTGATAATGGATTGAAATTGAGCCCACAGGGTTTGTGGTTGATCCAACAAACTGGACCCAGCTCTCGTCTTTTACTGTGGACAGTGGTTGGGAGAAAACTAAGTATTGGTGTGCGAGGTTCTGAAGTTAGATTCTTAGGGTCACTGATTTTTTCTAAACTACAGACTATACACAAAGGTCAAAAGGTTCTATGTGAATGGGCTTTTGAGTGAAAATATTGCATTCTTACAATGTAAAATCTTTTTTCTCGTATAGAAATGTGGCTAAATGTCTACGTGCCCAAGACGTTTGGCAGCAGTCCATTGAAAATTAGACCACCTTTTGCAGTTTCAATTCAAATATGTGGAGACAGAGGTTTCCACCTAGGAGAAGTTTCTGTGAAGGATATCCTTTGCACTTATCCCTAAATATGTTTTGATGGCCACTAATTACATGCAAAAGACCACAAGCAAGTTCGGGGCGCTTAGTCAGGAGAGACACTTTGTGTATTCCACAAGAGACAAGTTCTGGATATAGACAAAGCACGAGAGGAAGAATTGGAGAATGGGCTGTGCTTGTTCTGTGGGTATAAAATATTTATAATAATCTACAGATAACCCAATGAAAGGTGCACTGCTAGATATCATGAAAGTAATCAAGAACTATACTACATGTGCACATGATCTAATGTTTGCATTAATTATAGCAACACCTGTGCACTTCATGTTTACAAACATTTAAACTTATTTAAACTAAAGAAACGTCAAAAGATCCCATTTGCTGTAGGCCACTGATCATAAATTGATGTAATTTTACAATTTAATACACAGATGTGTCTTCTGGAGCCTGATAACTTTGGGGGATGAAATATTTATTCATTTTAATCATAGTCATTCTCTTCAGACTTCAAGGAGAGAGACTGATCCTTCTGACCAATACAACTGTTCAAGATGCACTGAATACAAACGACAAAGATATTCTTGCTACCAGACCTGCTCATTGCTTTATTGGCAGCCAGTTTTCCTTCATCCCATACCAATAAGTCAATGGGCCTTGATTCATGTTCACCCCTGTTGTGTCAGCCATATAGTCTTGGATCATCTTCTCAATTGTCACTGACGCTGACACTTGCTGTGACACTTGTTGTGTCTGCATTGCCTGCACCTGTGCACTTGCTTTAAACCTTGACGTATGAAAACAACCCATTGCAGATGTTGGAAGTGAAGCCGTTGTTGCTGTTGGTTTAATAGTTGCTGGTGATGGTGCTGGGTGCAGCAGCAGCAGTTGCAACACATTTCTGGAAGACTGAGAGTTTCTGTCTGTCTCTGGAATTCACGATTAGGGTGGAGGACAGCTGGCTTACTTGATTTCCTCTAGACAGTCACATACAAAGGAAGGGTAGGTGTGCCTGAGTGGTCATCTGCATGCAGATGGGCCATCCTAAGCAAGATGGGAGGGGGGAGCTGACACACATGAAAGGGCTGTGTCCCTGTCCCCACACAAAGGATTGGTTAACCCTCTGTATCATGTCTGGAGCCAGGGCAGAAAGGAAGAGCCTCTGTACACTTCAAAGCTGTCTTTGAAGTCTCCCCCACTTCAAAGGCACCACTAGATATATAAACACTGGAGGTCTGGCACGACAAAATCAGTACTCTTCTGGACTTGTACCCACTTCCAGGAAGAAGAGGATCTGCTGTGCTGCTCAAGGACTGCCACTCTGCTGGAACTGCTGTTTGCTGAATTAATTTTGCCTTGCTGTTTTGCCCTGCTGCTCTCTCTCTGCCTGGGTGAGAAGGTCTGAACCTGCATCACTTGAACTCAGAGTGACTTTAGGGGCTTGCTGGCTTGCATCCTGTTCCAATACTTGGCCTCATCTGATTGTGAGTCTGTCCTGCCAACTGGTGCCAACCTAGTCCTGGGCTTTAGGAAGGGGACTCAAGGGTTTGCTCCAGTGGTACTGATGCATCCTCTGCTGAGAGAGCAGAATAGATGCATCACCGCAGTTGCGGGAACCAAACCGGCCCATCGCATTCGGAACCTCTGCATCACACTTGGAACCAAGACTTCAAAACAGACGCATCGCCTCTATCACGTGGAGGAGATCGATGCATCGCCTCTACAGCATTAGGAAACCAAGTGCATCGCATTCGTAACTGCCGCACTTGTGTGGAGAAATTTTGTGCAACACCTCACCGGTGTGGTATCACTGACGCATCTCGATGTTGCGACCAGGATTAAGGTGCTTTTACTCCGGGGCCTGCATGATTCCTGTATACCATCTGCATCCGGCCCGTGCTCCATTGCTGTCAGCCTGAATTCTTGACTTTGTCCTGGTCCAGTACGACCAATTAACTCAAAAGGCGCTACTTGTTTCTAAGTGCTATCTTTTGCATTTCAAATCGTGTCATTTTGGTCTTGTTTCACTTATAAAATTGTATTCTAGGTTTCTAACCAGGTGTTAAGTCTTTTTGTGGTGTTTTCACTATGTTGTTGTATGAAGTGTTGCACAAATACTTTATACATTGTCTCTTAAGTTAAGCGTGACTGCTCAGTGCCAATTTACCAGAGGGTGAGCACAGGATAATTTAGGTAATCTTGTGACCTAGCCTAACTAGAATTGTGGTTCCTGATTGGACAGGGTGCATAGCACTGCCATCCAGAAACCCAATTTCTAACAAGGGTGCAGCAGATTTGTCATGTTTCTGAAAAAAGAATGAGGGCTTTAAACCAGTGGCAACAGACATCTTCTTTTCCTCGCTGGCCACTTTCTTGATAGTAACCTCCTTCTTTAGTGCCATCTTCTTTCCTTTGTTATGGCTTATCACGCAGCACAAGCAGAAGCAGCTAGCAGAGGACTTTGGCGTAAGTGTGAGCTAATTTGCAGATTTCTTTTTGTCTCAGTATCATGTGAGACATCTTGCATCTTCAGGCAACACAATTAAAATAAGCAGGAAGTCAGTAGACAAACTAGTCAAGATAAAATAAGTCAGTCAGTCAAATTAACTTTATTTCGGTCACTAGGGCCATAAAAGTAAACATAAAATACATATATTTCTATAATAACGAAATAAAATCTAATATAGTCATATAAAAATAGAAATAAAATCATAAGAACAGATTCTGTACATAGCCTTGTCCTCCAAATGATAAAAATACACCAGGATGCAAACAGAACTAAAAGAATCAATCAAAAACCATCCTTACTCTACTGGGGAGAAAGAAAATTCCTTCTTAACAATCACATACCCCCTAAAACCATGGCCACCTCACAAGCAAATAAGGAACTGCAGTCAGTTCTAAGAATCAGCAAAGCAGTTGAATGGCTACACATACCAATTTGGTTGCATATGGGTGTAAGCCAGAAAAAAACTTGTGCGCGCATAGGCCAGGCATGCGAATAAAACATGAAGAACTGTTTCCTCCAGATGGTTGCACCCAGGACAAGTAGAGAACGACAGGGCAGACCATTGGACGTAAAGTTTGTCAGTGGCAATACTCCCACTCTAAACTGGAATTGTAATTTCCTGCCCATAGATGCTGTAATTAGGTCTCACAAAGTCTCAGGGCCGCAGGATCACTTAAAGTCAAGAAAGTCTTGTGATATAGTGTTACTGGCTGCATTGCAAGGGCCTCATTTATGAGGTTTTGCCGTAGGGCATCGCAGCAGGCCTTCCTGCTGCGCTTCCTTATGGCAAAAGAAAAGGGCAGGAATGCGGCGTATCTATAAGATACGGCGCATTCCTGTCCCTTTTCCCTGCTACGGCGCACAATGGGTTGCCGTGCGCCAATGAAGGCACCTTTGCACCATTGTGCAAGGGTGCCTGCAATGCGGGGATGATTATTTTTGTGCAGGAAGGGAAACCTTTCTGTACGAAAATATTCACAAGAGGCTTTTTCCTCTTTCTTTGTGTCCTGCAGAATGCAGCACACATAGAAAAAGGAAAAACGAGGAGAAATAAAGATATTTCTCCTCGTTGTGCCTCCTTATGCTTCCCCATGGGAAGTATAAGCTTTTGGCACTGCCCCAGATTTCTGATTTCTTGTAAATCTGGGGCAGTGTCAAAAGGCCATGGATGTTGCTGGAAAGGTCCCCAGCAACACCCATTGCACGCCCCGTTAACGCAGAACACTGCATTAAAAGGACTGATATTTATCAGGCAGCATTAAGCCAAAAAAAGTGGCTTAGTGGTGCCTGATAAATTTCACGCATGCTTTTGCGCCACGGAAGGTCACAAAAAGGCCCGAAATGTCTGCGGCCATTATGCTGAGCCAGTACTTCTGTTTAAGAATGCTTTGGAAGAAAAATAGCCAGTAGCAGGAGCCTCACTTAGTGCCATCAATCCAAGAGAAAGGAGCTGTTCTTTGATTATCCTCAACCAGGAGATTTTATGAGAGTGGTTCGCAGCAATAAGAGCAAGTTCTGGCCTGGTGCAAATTCTCCTCCAATATAAGATGGGGAGTAACTTAGCTTTGGCTTCAATTCTTCACACTCAAATCCTGTAATAAAGTGGTACAAGGGGCCTCTGGGGGGCAGCGAGTGACTGCTCTCACAAATTTGTTTTCAGAAGAAACCAAATTATTGGCGTCCTCATCTTCATAATCACAAATGATTAACAATAGTGTGCCCTTGATTAAACTAACTGATTTTCAATAGACATAACACATGAAAAACTAACTTGGTATCCCTCCACGGCTCATGTGACCCCTATGAAAGGTTATCAAAAATCATTGAATATAGCTGTTGGGGCACAACGGTGGATGTCGCCCATCATGCTCTCTCACATTCTACAATTGTGCTTTCAGGAAGAGACAGCTGTTTTGCTTCTGCGTGGATATAAGTGTCACTTGTGTGAGAAATCAATGTCATATGATATAACAATTCACATCTATTGTAAAAACTTACACAATGCATGGCATCCCTACTCATATCACTGTGATACGTTGTTTATGTGCAGTGGTGAATGTTTCATTTGTAACATTTGTTTTGGAGGTTTTCAAGTAAGCAATTGAATATGGGGGTAGCCGGTTTTATAATGTGCTTTGGAGCGAGCCGAGTCACAGGTTGTGGTGCATTGTATTGTTTACCCGGAGTTAATGATTGTTTTTGAAGGTTGGTGGTGTCCAGACCTTCCAGTCCATGGACCAACTCAGAGGCAACCACAGATGCTCCTCAATGTCAGTCTGCTGTCCCAAGCTCTTTGGCCACGCATCAGTAGTCTTGGTCTTCCTGTGGTTTTGCGCTAGCTTCTTAAGGTAACACTGCATGTCATGACACCTTTTTTTAATTTTGTGGACTGCGGTTTATGTGTGGGCCGCTGCATTTAACTTGCCCAGAATTGGTGAAGTCCACTCACATTCATGATGGGAATTCACCAAGTTCAATGTGGGACTTGCAACAAATCCCTGACGCAATCTTCCCAGACACCATCCTAGGATTTCATCACCCAGAGCTCTTCTCATTGACAGCAACCGCCTACATTTCCCGTCAATTCGAAGATCTGATCATCAACCAGCTCTTCGCGCTGATGATGCCTGCACCACCAAAGCCAAGATCCGAGCAAGAAAGGGCACTTCAGCAACTTGCCATCAATGAGCCCATCTCCGGATAGAGGTTACATTCCGATCACTGATGACCTTCTCGATGAGTACTCCTCATGCAAAAACTGGATTCAGCATAAAGTGAAATTTTCTCCTCGTACAAAACTGGTCCCTGAATTTGGTCGACTTTAACTTCTGGTTTTGACCTGGTCCAGTGCAACCAGATAATTGCAATTGGTGCTTTGTGCTTTTAGGTGCTATTTCTACAAAAAATCTGAAAATTTCATATCTCCGGTTCTACCTACTGGATTGTTGTTGTTTTTTTGTGTCATTTTATTTATTGAACTAATCTGTATTTTTTTTAATTAGCTTGGGATTTTTCTTGTGTCGGTGTTTTCACTTTATTACTGTCCGAGTGCTCCTATACACATTGCCTCTAATTTAAGACTGACTGCTTGTATGCCAAGCAACCGGAGGGTTAAGCAAAGGTTTTATTTAGGGCCTTTTGTGGTTCCCTCTGACAAAGATTGTGACTATTACTTCAACGGGGCTCTCATCCCTTTCAACTCATCACCCAATTTGTTATGCACTAGAAGACATGAAGTGATGCATACATGATTATGCATGCTTATGACATACACCTCACAAATGCTCTTGGTAGAAGAATGCCACTGAAGGGATTGATGATGGTGAAGAGTATGCTTCTACTCCAGCTGCTGATCCATCAATATTTTGAATCATATCAGGGAAAAGTGCATAAACCCTATCAATCTGAAATGAGGAAGCAGTCACTGGCGGGCATAGTCTACTGATCCGGTAACTCAGTTATGTTATGTTAAATGGAGTTTTGTTAAGCGCTCAGCTACTCAAACAGAGTGTCCCGGCGCTGTCAGACCCAGCAACAACACAACAAAAGCAAGGAGATTATTGACAGAACAGCCATGTTTTAAGCTCTTTCCTGAAAGACAGCAGATTACCCCTCTTTCTCAATGACAGTGGCAGTGCATTCCAGGCACAGGGCGCAAGATATTTGAAAGAGCGACCCCCCATCCTAGCACGCCTAATTGCCGGGATAGTGGCCAGAGACAATGACGCAGAACGTAAGGCTCTGGACGGATAGTGAAAACCAATCCTCTTTCTCAGGTACCGAGCACCTGTGCCGTGGAGTGCCTTAAACGCGATGGTCAGCGCCTTGAACTCAATGCGTTTCCGAATCGGCAGCCAGTAGAGAGATTTCAACAATCCCGCCGCATGGGATCTCCGGCCGAGGCCAAAGATTGCACGAGCGGCCGAATTCTGTGCCACCTGCAGGCGGGATAGAAGGTACTCAGGAAGGCCGAGGTAGAGCACATTGGCATAATCCAGCCTTGATCCTACCACGGCTTGCACCGTGCTTTTCCTGTGGGCAATGGATAGGAAAGGGAGGAATTTCCTGAGCATTTTTAATATCCCAAAACATTGCCCAACCAGGCCCATAATCTGAGGTTTAAGAGTAAGACAGTTATCCATCTTAACTCCGAGATTCTTAGCCGCCACGGTGTCAGCAGAAGGAGGAAACATAGCAGCCGGCCACCAGGACTTCCAACAAGGGTCCGGTAAACATCCAAAGAAGAGAACCTCCGATTTGTCTGAGTTGCATTTCAGCTGGTTAAGTTGAAACCAGACAAAAACTGCACCCAGGCACCTCTTAATGAGTTCTCCATCGAAGTCCATGTTCTTTCCACAAGTGAAAAGAAGCTGGGTGTCATCAGCGTATGAGACAATCTGGGCACCAAATGACTCAACAAAGAACAAAATTTGAGAGGGGTCCAAGGGGAAAGTTATTTATAGACCGGCTTGCATCCTATCCCCCAAAAAACTAACAGTATAACAACACACAAAGGATGCCAAGGGTCTCTAAAAAAGGCTATAAAAATTCTTAACACTTAAATGTAGTATATGAAAAAGATTTGTACAGAGGAGAGAAAGGACAACAGGGAGGAAGTGTACCCATCAGCCCACCCGTTGGCGGAACCTCGTCATCTGGGTTAAAGTTGGAAACTGGTATCCACTAGACAACTCATCAATTCTTTTACGAGGAGTACTAGTATTGGATCCACCAGTGAGAAGGACAGCCAGCAGGAAGTATTAGGAGGCTGAAGGGAAAAAAAGTTGCAGTGCTCAAATGATTGTGAAAAATAAGTGTGATAATATTAAAAATGCCTGTTATGATGGAAAAAGAAATGCTTTATAGGGGGTGACCAACATAACGGCATGGTTAAAAGCAGAGTGAAGATAGTACGGAAATAATGTTTACTATCAATCGTAGATCTTAATTGGTCAACATGTTTCAGCCTTACCAGGCTTTCATCAGGACCTGCAATGTACACTACTGCAACAGTGAATCATAAACAAAGTGGAGACCTACCAATAATGTGTTTACACTGTGGGGGTCTCACGTAGTTGTGATAAGAACTCTCCTAAGAAACAAAAAGAAAAGAAAAATACACAAAGCATAGCAGATGTAAACATTTTAGGGAACATCGGTCTTGTGTATTTAATCAATGAACCACACTCTGGGACAGTTGACTCACCCATAGAAATTGTGGAGAAGGCCTCACCTCGCCTGGCACTCGCTCAGGCCAAAGAGGCCACGCTCTAATCATGGGGAAAAAGGAAGAAAAATAAAGGAATATATGTATGCAACTCAGCATGTAGTGCATAGTAAAATACCTTTGGTGATACTAAATATAGGCAATGGCCGATGGCAAAAAAGACAGCTGGTGGATCCAATACTAGTACTCCTCGTAAAAGAATTGATGAGTTGTCTAGTGGATACCAGTTTCCAACTTTAACCCAGATGACGAGGTTCCGCCAACGGGTGGGCTGATGGGTACACTTCCTCTCTGTTGTCATTTCTCTCCTCTGTACAAATCTTTTTCATACACTATATTTAAGTGTTAAGAATTTTTATAGCCTTTTTTAGAGACCCTTGGCATCCTTTGTGTGTTGTTACACCAAATGACTCAGCCAGCGCCGCCAGAGTGGACATATAGATATTAAAGAGAGTGGGGCTTATAATAGACCCTTGAGGGACTCCCCACCTCCAGTGGCGGCACTAAGGCCGAGTACGGAGGGGCCCCGACTGTCTGTTGTCGGTTTGAGAGAAAGGACTCAAACCATCTGAACACCGTTCCCCCCACGCCAATCTCCAAGAGTCTTGCCAGGAGACCGGCATGGGGGACGGTGTCGAACGCCGCCGACAGATCTAACAACACCAGCAATGCTTTCCCTCCGTTGTCCTGGACCTCCTTGATTGGTTTCGACACCTCCAGCAGCGCCGTTTCGGTGCTCATATTTGCCCGAAAACCGGATCGGGTGTGATGGAGGACAGCTCAGCTGACCACCATCAACAACTGGCTGACCCAAGCGGGCGACAAATTCGCTCCCCTGAAACGTATTACGGTCAAGCGGGCCCATGCAGCCAACCGATGGTTCACCTCAGATCTTAAGGTGAAGAAATTGGCTGCACGGAGAGCCGAGCGAGCATGGAGAAGAGCCTACTGTCCTGTGCTAAAAACCACCTACCTATCTGTTCTTCAGATTTACAAAAAAGGCATCCTGGATGCCAAAACAGAGTTTTATTCTAACAGGATACTGGCAGCGGAGTCCCAGTCTAAAGAAATCTTTGCCACAGTGCATGAACTGGCCTCATCTGACGGAGCTACGGCTGTGATTCCCCCCTCCCAATCTCTTTGCAACTCGCTCAATGAGTTTTTCATTGAGAAGGTCGCAAAGATTAAAACCAACATCCCTTTCCCATCATCTACATTCATTAATCCCTACCCCCCCTTCCACTGTCACCAAATTAACCAGTATTCCCTCGTTGACCAAAGACACACTCCTCCCACTGCTCCAACGGGTGAAATCGGGCTCCCCCTTGGATTTTGGCCCCGCTCATATCCTTAGAGAAATCTTTCTAGCTTGTCCCACCCCGCCCCTCACACTTCTTAATGATTCACTTAGTAATAGCGTAGTTCCTAGTCTCCATAAATCCGCAGTTGTCATCCCAATTCTAAAAAAGGCTGGCGCCGATCCCTCATCCTCTTCTAACTATCGGCCCATTTCTCTTCTGCCTTATTTGGGAAAGGTTTTAGAAACTCATGTCACCAGTACCCTGAGCAGTCACGTGGAGGCAAATCACTGCCTCTCCCCTTGTCAGGCGGGCTTTCGGCCCCTCCACTCCACGGAGAAGGTGGTGATCTCAGTAATGGATGGGCTACGTGAGGGCATCGACACCAACCTTTCGCAAGCCCTCATCCTCTTAGATTTGTCCGCCGCTTTTGACACGGTGGACCACTCCATCCTTCTTACCCGTGTCAGGGCGGCGGGCATAGAGGGCCTAGCCTTCTCATGGCTCGAGTCTTTTATGAGCGAGAGGACTCAGGGGGTCCACCTTGCCGGCTTCACTGCTGCATCCCGTAAGGTGGTGTGTGGTGTTCCCCAGGGTTCTTCACTTTCCCCTCTTTTGTTTAATTTATACATCTATCCCCTCATTTTTATGTTGCAGCAGCTCGAGGTCACGGTGTTTAATTACGCCGACGACCTCCAGCTAATTTCCAACCTTTCCCATTCCCCCTCATCCGCCCAGAATGTTCAAACAGTTATGCTGTTCATTCAGGACTGGATGAACTGCAACCACCTCAAACTCAACCCGGACAAGACAGAGCTGGTCTTGACCGGAGGTGGTTGCAGTCCCTGGTCTCCCTCCTATTGGCCCCCATCACTTGGTGCTTCCCCACTCCCTGTCCCCAAAGTTAAAACCCTTGGGATTCTCCTCAACTCACAACTTTCGGTTCATTCCCAAGTTAGTTCAGTGGTGTCCTCCTGTTTCTTTTCCCTTAGGACAATCAGGAAGATCTCCCGTTTCTTCTCCCTCCCGGCATTAAAAGTCATCGTGATGGCAATGGTGCTCTCGCGCCTTGATTATGGTAACATAATCTATAATGGCGCGCCGGCCTACGCCACCCACCGCCTGCAACTAGTGCAGAATCAGGCCGCTTGCCTGATCTATGGCCTGCCCAAATTTCACCGTGTTACCCCTCTGCTGCAGGCATTACACTGGCTACCTGTGAGAGAGCGAGCCTTATTCATACTTGGCTGCCTCACCTTTCAGGCCAGGATGGGCACCGCTCCTGAGTTTATATGCTCAGCCATCAAGCCCTACCTGCCGGGAAGAGAACTCCGTTCCACCCACATGGCACTCTTGATCACTCCCCGTTTCAAAAAGAAGAAAGCTGGAGGAGCAAAATTTGCGGTTCTTGCCCCAGATTTCTGGAACTCTCTCCCTGTGCGACTTCGCACTTCACCTTCTTACATCGAGTTCCGTAAGAACCTCAAAACTTTTCTTTTCTCCCGAGCTTTCGCTGCCTAGCTCCCTCATGCTGCTGTTGCCGGTCGTAATCTGAAAAGCGCCAAGAAACCGCTCGGTATAAGTGCGCTCAATAAATGTTTTTAAATTCAAATTCAAATTCCATGTGAATCCACAAAATCCGAGAGGACAGTCTGCACATGTTTCTCCGCAACCTTGGCCAGAACTCAGTGACTCTTATCTTAGTTTCACAACATTGAATCACTCCATAAGCCAACAGCACACCTTTGGGCTGATACTCAACCTGACCTAGTTTTATTTCATGTGCAATTTAGAATCCATGCTCTATATTGAAAGACTGTGCTCCTTCAATAACAGTGGAACCCTACCTAAGGGACTACGGAACTCCAAGCTGGGAGGCTGAGAAAAGATGTAACATCAATGTTTAGTTGTTGATCACTGTAACTCTGAACCTGACACTAAAAGTGCGGCAGCACAACACAGAATACGTTTAATTTGATTTAGAGCATCCATTGAACTATTTATCAATTTATGGACGAATTATTGGACAATACAGTACTAGCTTCTCAGCTACTTAATATTTCCTGATTTTGCACTGGCCCACGAACATGTATTCCCTTTTGCAGTATGTTGCACTCATTCTTGCTTGGTGGCTACTTCGTTTTTAGAAGGGATTTTTACTTTTATTAAATGTAATTATTAATATAACGCCACTTTGTGCTAGCACATAATCGAAGGCTACCTTGCTCCAGAAGAGAACTTTTATTGAATTATTAATATTCTACCGTTTCACTTTTATTGATTGCGATGTGATCAGTTAAGGGCAAAACGTATGATCAATGTTTTAAGTTTTCATACATATTGTAATGATTTAATTAATCAAATAAATATCTTCTATCAATCACAAAGCCCATCCACAATAGTGCCAAACAGTGGCAGGACATCCACTCCCAGTCATGGGCAACATCCACACATACAAACATACCATCGACAACACCCACACTTACAAGCATACCATCACAAACATTCACATGCAGCACATGCATGACGACAATCAGCCAAAAACCATTACAACCACTGAATGTACTGCCAGTTCCATTTCTAGTGGTCCTATTGGGCAAACACTGGCATTCTCTTTGGTGGTGTATGAAGTTTACTCAATGTGTTTTTTCTTTTTTACTGATACATGTGGTATTCCCGATTCCCCATTGGCTAGTCGTAATGAGTACCTTAAGCTAGCTAATATGTGTAGGATAGAGAACTGTAGCGCTGCTTAGGGTTGGTTCCGAGCATTGCTTCAGATTTTAGAGTCCCCTATGGATATATAGGAACATCCTATATAACTTGCACAAAAATGCTACAGCGTCCAGAGTTCTCTCATACAGACTAGTTACAGAGTTTGTTTGGTAAAATAATACACATACATTGTGTATAAATTGCCAAAGTTTTTTTTGTTATGGGGTGAACGAGGTAAAACTTACAAAGAAAACAGTCAGACCAAAAGCAAAACATCAACCACGGAGTTCCCAGTGGGTTAAAAACGCACACAACCATTCCTATTCAGAATGATCTGTTGGTTATGGAGGCATAGTATGAGTTATTGTCGGTCATGTCAGCAATTTGTTGCTGAGAGGACAGTTGATTGCATTTTTCTGAAATATAGCCGGGAAGAAAAAATATAATTGAAAAATCATACTGCTGGATAAACACAATGCATAATTCTTTATCAGTCCTTTTTGGGACTTTGAGTATCTGCATTGCCATTTCACAGTGAAAAATAGAGAAACCGGGAAGCGCGCACAGTCCTAAATGGTTTTGCTATGGTTGAGCAATGCGAAGAAATGGCGCCTGTGCTTGCAGAAAAACCCAGCGGCGCCCCATTGACACTAGAGGGTTGCATGAAAGGCCCATGGGTGTCGAACTGAAAATGGAATCTGTGGCCCTCTTTGCCTTTGGCACTGGGCCAGAGGTGCATATGCTCCTAACCAAGTTGCAGACGGGATTTCTTTTAAGCAGGACTTTCTAGGCACAGTCACCAGCACAAAACATTCGATGGTACGCGCAGGGACTTTGGGGCATATTATCAAAGAATGACGCTAAAAGTATCGCCGCTGTAGCTGCTAAAGCGGCGATAATGAGCTTGATAATATGCCCATGAGAATTCCAATAGAAGCCCATGTTCTGGTGTTAACATGGCTTCTATGGGAATTCTACAAGGCATATTATTAAGCCCATTATCGCCGTTTTAGCGGCTGTTTCCTGCCGCTAAAGCGGCGATAATTTAAAGCTGTTCCTTGATAATATGCCCCACTGATATTAAATCTATACACTGATCTATGCTGTGATGTGCTCTCTGTGTGGCTGTTTGAAGAGATGTGTTTGTTGGTGCACCGTTGATCTTGTCCTTGTACATTAAATAAGAGTTAATGTACCTGCTCTGGGCATACTCATGTACGTTTCTAGATAGTTTTTTCCCCATGTGGGAGTATCATACATAGCTGGGTACGTTGGTTCATATGTTTAATTTTTTTTTTTTTTAAAGGTATGTGAGGAAACCATTGACTAGATGGGGTGGGGGATGTAGATACCTGCAGCGAGAAAAACTTCTCTGTATTACATTGTAACTACCACAGCACACAGACTAAACTATTCACATTGTTCTTCTTTTGGTACTGTCACAGAAGCGCAAGCATAGATTCTGCAGGAGATAACGGGAATGAATGTTGGACAGTGTCATTATATACTTCTAAACCAACCCCAACACACTAGTCAGTCACCGTCAAAACACTCAAGCATTTGTCTAGCTGCCTTCACAATACTCCTTTTTATGAGCATGCCCAACTAGCACACATTCAAAGACCCCGCCACACTCAGATAGACACACAGTAACCTAATGCATATTCTCACACATTCCAATAAACACAGAGTCACCTCACCGTCTATCCCCCAAGTTATGCCACTCTATTTCCACCCGCAAACATCCGACAATGGAGAGCTCCTCACCCAATAGAAACTTGAAGTAGCCATCATCCAGACTTGGCTCACACCTTTACTTACACCCATGCACCCCTCCCAACCAACAAGGTAAAACCCATGCCCAGTCACCCATTGTAATGAACTAAATTTGTCCTACTTTATTATAAAAAAGGTAGAAAAATCTGGGGTTCATCTAAGTCGCCATGAAGAGCTTCTTACCCTTAATATCACATGCTCTGCCCACATTTTATTTATTTCAATTGTTTGAGTTTCATTTAGCGCTGGCTAGACCCGAGGGTATCAGAGCACTTTACATGTTATATTACATTTACAAGAAGTACATCAGGGGATTCATAAGAGTCAAAGAAAAGAGCCATACATAACTAGGTGGTTATAGAGTCACAACAGTATGATACAAGGACTTATTGAGGAATGGCATTAGGGGCAATAAAGGAGATTGAATGGGTTGGATGGTCGTCTTGAAGGAGCCAGTCAATGAGGGAAACTTAGAGCAGCTTTTGCACGTGTTGAAGCAGTTGCTGAGAATTAGAATTTCAATGTCCTGTTTGAAGGAACGAAAAGAGGAGTTGCAGTGGAGATCCTTGGGGAGTGAGTTCCAAATCTTAGGAGCCTTTCCTGGGAAGGGGCACACCTGGGAGCATTTCTTCTTTAGGTTAGGAGGGATGAGAAGAAGAGCGTTGGAGCTTCTCAGTGCCTGGAGTGATCCTGCTCTCAAGATTTTGGTTTCTACGTATTTGGGGTTTATAGTATCAAGGGCTTTGTGGGTGATGCAGGTTATTTTGAAGATGCATCTTCCTTCGATGGGAAGCCAGTTCAAACTCTTGAGGGCAGGAGAGATGTGATCAAATCTTTGGATTCCTGTGAGGAGTCTGCCAGCCACGTTGAGAACTGCTGTAAGGGTCACAAGGTGACATTTAGGAGTTCCTGTAAGGTGGGCATTGCCATAGTTACATTTTGAGATTATTAGAGATTGCACTACCAGCTTTAAATCGTTTCGGGGAATAAAAGGTTTTATTTTTTTGAGTTGTCTGAATGTGCGGAGTCCTCCTTCAGATGAGTTGTTAATGCGCTCTTTCATCGACATTTTGTTGTCCAGTGTGATGCTCAGGGACTTAAAGGAGTTAGAGAGAGAAAGAGAGCAGATAGGCACGTCGGTAGTGTTGCTCCATTCTTGGTTGGTAAGCGATTGTTTTTGGGGGAGAAGAGTATTAGTTATGTCTTTTTGGGGTTCAGTTGAAGGTGATTGTTTTTTAGCCATGCTGGTATTTGAACTAGTGTGGTTTTCATATGTTGACCAGTCCCAGGGGGATTTTATTTTGTGGTAGAGTTGTGTGATGTTGGCATATAGGTGATATTTAACCCCTGCATGGCTCAAATTGATGGTGAGAGGTTCCTTGAAGAGGTTAAAAAGGGCATGGGAGAGGCTAGAGCCTTGGGGTACACATTGTGTTACTGAAGTACGTTTGGAGAGGCAGCTGTTGATTTTAATTTGCTGACAGCAATGTTGCAGATAAGATGTGAAACATCTCAGGACTATTCCATTGAAACCTGTACGTTATAAAAAAAGTTTCAAGTAAAGCTGGATGATTTCCTGTATCAAATGCCGCAGACAACTCAAGTAGGATTAGGAGGCAGGTGTTGCCTTCATCTAAGGATCTGTGGATGTCATCAGAAATATTGAGCATGGTCGTTTTGGTGCTACAGTCTTTCTATAATCCTGATTGGAAAGTGTTGTGGAGGTTGAGTTACTCTATGCTTCGGTTGACTTGGTTCAACGATACCTCTCACTCTATGTTTGATCTCCTATACCCACAGGCGATTCTATTTTTAGGAATGACAGACCTATCAAAGTTGGGGGAGGTGTTGCAGTCATCTTTAGAAACTCCCTTCAACTTAAGGCTTCTCCCATCAGCGCCTTCCGCACTTTTGAATGTCTATCTCTTGAGCTTCAACTACACCACCGCTCACTCCTCAGATTCCATGTCATTTACCGCCCACCTGGCAGCGGCCCTTCGTTTATGGAGGAACTCACTGACTTCATCAGCGACCAATACTCGCAAAGTGACAATCAGACCTTCGTGGGTGACTTCAATCTCCACTGGGGCTCTCTGCAAGACTCATCCGCGAACTTGCTGGCAACCTTCCTCTCTACAAACGATTTTATCCAACACTGCACAGAATCAACACACTCTAAGGGCTCAATCCTGGACCTTGTTATTTCTAAAGCAAGCATGCTTTCTATCGCTACCCCTAATCATGTAGACTGGTCTGACCACCTCCTCATCCCATTCTCTCTTTACCTAGCACACTCTATAACTCTTGGCCAACCTAAGAGGGCTACCTCCTGGTTTCGTGACACTAAAAATATTGACATATCCTCTGTAAATCAGCTTTGCTGTCACTTCCAAGGCTAGACCCGAACCTAACCCAAACCTAGATGTTGACGATCTCACCTCCCAATGCCTCTCAGTCCTTGCAGTCAAAATCAATAACATCGCTCCTCTCCAAAGCAAAAAGAAAAGGCCCATTCCCTCAGCTCCTTGGTTCAACAAATCTCTCTATGAAGAAAGGAAGCACCTAAGACTCCTGGAGAAACCATGGAGGCAAGCGCCCTCCATCGATAATTTGACCACGCTTCATTCAGCAAGATCCAAGTACCACAAGCACATCTTTCTTGGGAAAGCTTCACACTTCAAATCCCTCCTTGACTCAGCCAAAAATAGACCCAAATAACTATTTGATCTCATCAAGAATACTAACTGCTCTCCCCCAACCTCCAAGTTGAAGGATTCTACAAAGAAAGCTGCGGATTTCGCTGTATTCTTTGACAAAAAAGTAAAATCCCTGTGGATCAGGTCGCTCATCCTACCCCTCCAGAGGAGCGCAAATCACTAACCATTTGGCAGAACTTCGACCCCATCTCTGAATATGTCCTCCTCAAGTGCATCCTCGAAACAAAGCCCTCCAACCATTCCCTTGACCCCATCCCTAGTGCCATTGCCATTGACTTCTATACCCATTCTCTTCCCTATTGGACAACTCTGGTCAACCTCTCCCTCTGTCAAGGCTCCCTTCCAGTTCCCTTCAAAACTGGGCAGGTCACCCCTCTGCTTAAAAAACCCACTGCTGATGTGAATGACCTCAACAACTTCCGCCCCATCACTAACCTACCCTTTCATGCGAAGATCACAGAAAGATGTGTTGCGAAACAGCTCTCTTGTCATATCAAGGACAATGATCTTCTTGACAATTTTCAGTCCGGCTTCATCCAAAACTGCAGCACTGAAACAGCCCTGCTGCAAGTGATTAATGACGCACTGCGGATACTCGATTCGGGGGGGTCTTGTCTTCTAATTCTCCTTGTCCTTTCTGCAGCCTTTGACGCTGTTAATCACAACACCCTCCTCAACACTCTTTAACAGAGAATGGGCATGGAGGGCACTGTGCTTAAATGGTTTGCTTCCTTCCTCTCTGATAGATCCCAAATGATCAAAATAGCGGACAGTCTTTCATCTCCTTTGGCGGTGGGTCAAGGTGTTCCTCAAGGCTCTATACTTGCACCCACATTGTTCAATCTCTATTTGGAACCACTGGGAAATCTCCTAAGTAAATCCGGGGACCACTATCATCTCAATGCAGACGACACTCAAATCTACCTCAAGGTTGCCTTCACTCACGATCTCTCCGTCCTAAGCTCTACTCTGGACTCCATTCAAAACTGGATGTCAACACATCAACTGATTCTGAATCCCTCCAAAACTAAATTCCTCCTCCTCTCCTCCTCACTTTCTCCTCCACCGGTTCAATCATGGATGGACCAGATGAATCTACTGAACAATAAACCCATCATTGTCAACAGCGCAAAATTCCTTGGTGTCATACTCGACACAAAACTCAATCTACTCTCCCACATTAATTCAATTGCAAAGTCTGCTTGATACCAACTGCGCCTTCTTTGGGGGATTCGTCGCTTCTTCCCGGAGCATGACCTTAAAACCCTGGTCCAATCGCTGGTCCTCTCCAGACTGGACTACTGCAATTCTCTTCTTACTGGCCTCCCCAAATCCCACCTGTCCCCCCTGAAGTCCGTCTCCCATTCAGCAGCTCGTTTCATTTATGGGGTCAAAAGAAGCGACCACATCACACCCATGTTATCCACCCTCCGCTGGCTTCCCATCGAGGCAAGATCTATGTACAAGACTGCCTGCATCACCCACAAAACCTTGCACTCCACCTCTCCTCGCTACCTGGCGAATAAATTGAAACTCTTTGGAGGCTCGAGACCATCACGAAATGCGGAAAATCTACTGCTTGAACCTCCCACTTTCAAGAAGGAAAGATCGATGTCCCAATCCTTTTCAGGCAACTCAGTGAGAATCTGGAACTCACTTCCGCCTCAGCTCCGGACCACCACCTCCTCCCAGGCCTTCAAAACTGACCTCAAAGTTCTCCTCCTTCAAAGACACTTCCAAAGTTAATTCATGCCCTCTCTATTATCTGAAGGAAGACCTTTTAGTATAGAAAATCTCTATTCTCCATGACTATGGCAGTGACTTCCCAGTGGGTTCTTGTGGTTTGAGAGTCTGCCATTTATTTCAGTACTATCCTTTTACCTGTGTTTGGTACTCTTTTGTAACATGCACACGTAACTTTTCTCTTGTAACACACTGTTTGCTACCTCTTACATTTTTTTTGCTTTCGATACTTGCACAAGTGCCACCATTGCCTACGTAACTTTTGTTCTTGTGTTTGAGTGTCCTCCATTTATTGCAGTATTTTACCTCTACTTGTACTTTGTACGCTTTTGTAACCTGCACACGTCACTTTTTCCTCCTGTAATGCACCGTTTGCTACCTCTTGTATTTTGTTTGCTCACGATTGTCACTTTTGCCTCATGTAATGTAACGTTTGCTTTTGTAATTTTTTCACTTGTAATGTTCTCATGTATCAGTTCTGTTCCTATTGTGAAGCGCTCTGACACCTTTGGGTAAAGTCCGCGCTATATAAAAACGCATAAATAAAATAAAATAAAAATAACTTCTAAAGCGTTTTGGCAAGGAAGGGAAGGTTGGTAATAGGTCTAAGTTTGTTCAGGTCGTTAGGGTCCGCTCCTGGTTTTTTGAGAATTGGTGTGACGCAGCCTAGTTGGAGGGATTCAGGAACACATCCTGATGAAAGAGAGGCGTTAGTGATTTTGGTCCAAAACGGGGAGTTGATGTGGTTGAGAATCTTTAATATGGTGAAGGGCAATGGATTGGAGGTGTCGAAAGTGGGCTTCAAGTTCACGATTGTTATTAAGACTTCGCATTCAGTCATGAGTTCGAAGTCTGTCCACGGAGCATTGTTTATCTGTTGTTGGCAATCATTATTGATTTTGGTTGATTTGGGTCATACTAGTCATTGGTTAAGCCTTGCAGGGAGGTTTCAGTGGTGACCGAGTAGTCAGTGATGCAGGAGGGCAGAGATATCAGACTAGTACAGTGGAAAAGTGATTGTTTGAGTTCTGCAACTTTCTCAGTTAAGTATTTAGATACATTCTTCACAGCGTTCAAAGGTGATTGGTGTATCAGGTTCGGAGATGGAGGAGGTTTGATATTAAATTATGTTAATGAGCTTCCTAGGTCAGTTCTTTGCTCAATCCAGTTGATTGCAAAAGAATGTGGACTTTTCTCTAAAGATGTGTTTCTTGTAGGATAGCCATTTGTATCTAAGGAGCGCTAGGTGAGACAGTGAGAGGTTTCGTCTCCAGAGCCTTTCAATGTGTCTAACTTCTCTCATCTCAGAGTTGAGGTCAGAGTTGAACCAGGTTCTGGATTGAATTTTTCTAGAGCGCTTACGTTTAAGCTGTGTGATTTGATTGAGTGCATCAGTAATAGCAGAGTTATAGTGGGCGGTAAGGTCGTCAACGGTGTGAAGGAGAGGTTGCGAGCGTAGTTGGGTACAGATCCTGAATTCCAGTTCTGTTAAGGGGATGTGTTAGATATTTCTTGCCCAGTGCATGGGTTTGTTGGCAGAGGCAGGGTGGAGTATGGAATGGGCATTGATATTGAACAGTATGAGATGATGGTCAGACCAGTCTGTGAGCTTTATGGATCGGAGGGAGACAAGCTAATTTCTGGAAATTATGGCATCAAGAGTAGAGCCTTTCCTATGGGTCCATTCATTGCAAAATTGCTTGAGGTTCTTGATCTCAAGAAGGTTAGTTAAGGTATGGACTGTGGCATCTTCAGCATCATTCCAGTACAGATTGAAGTCACCTAGAAAAATGTCATTGTTGTCAGTTAGGGAGCGCTGTGTGATAAGGTCAGTTAGTTCTTCATTGAAGATTGTGTGACCACCGGGTGTGGAAGATGGGAAGGAATTTGATAGGAGCGGTGGATTTAGCTGAGAGTAAGACTTCCAGGTATTTGAAGGTCGAAATATCCATAGGTTCTAGTGTGTTAAGCTGAATTTCTTCTTTTTTCTGTTCAACATGGTCTGTCCCATCTGATGATAGAATAGCCAGGCGAAGTGAGCAAGTCTAGAAATGGGGTAGAGTGTTCATTGAGTCTGGTTTCAGTTAGAAATGCAATGTTTATTCCTTCTTCAGGTATAGTTTCAGCTAGATTAGTGGTGTGTCTCCCTCCTGACGTCCAGCTAAGGAGCATACAGGATAGTGAGCAAGGACTATTACTAATAAAGTGTATTGTCTCGACAGTGATGTATTGCGTGGGAGGTCTGGTTGAAGTGTGGGCTCGAGAGAGTCGATTCATGCCCAGCATTAGAGGGATTCTGGAGAGAGTTTAGGGTCAGCAAGAGGTATTTTTTTCTGTCGGGTTCGCAAATTGATTCAGCTTCCATTGGGGAAAGGGGGTTGAGAGCCTTCGGGGTCTGTGGGAACATCGGCTCAAGGGGATGGAGGTATGGCAGGAGTGTTGGCTCTTACTTGGAGATTTTTTTGGGGGAAACCCTTTCTTTATTCTCGTGCAGAGTAATGTGTTACCTTGGTCTGGATCGTGCAGCCATTTTTTACATGGGAGACTACTTTGGCTAGAGAGTCAAGTTTATGTTCAATTTGGCCCAGGTGCAAGATGAGAGTATCAAGGAGACTATGGGCCACATTTATGAGGTTTTACCGTAGGGCAACTCCCTAGGCCTCCCTGCTGCACTGCCCTAAGGTAAAAGAAAAGGGCAGGAACGCATCGTAACTAATATGTACGGCTCATTCCTGTCCTTTTCCCCTGAGCTGGTGCACAATGTGCTGCCGTCGCCAAAGCAGGCACCTTTGCACGATGGTGCATAGGTGACTGCGTTGAGGGGATGATTGTTTGTTTGCAGGAAACCTTCCTGCACAAAAACAATCACAAGAGGCTTTTTTCCTTTTTTTATGTGTGCTGCAAAATGCAGCACACATAGAAAAAGGAAAAACAAGGAGAAATATCTTTATTTCTCCTTGTTTTTCCTTTTTCTGTGCCTCCCTTACGCCTCCCCTGGGGAAGTTTACGTTGTTGCCGCTGCCTCAGATTTAATATTTCCCATAAATCTGAGGCAGGGTAAAAATGCCATGGATGTTGCTGGGATCGCCCCAGCGACACCCATTGCATGCCCCTTTAACGCAGAATACTGTGTTAAAGGGGACATTATTTACGAGGCAGCATTAAGCCAAAGAAAGTGGCTTAGTGCTGCCTCTAAATATGGGGCAGGTTCCTGCGCCATGGACCGTCATAAAAAGTGACTTTCCGATGGTGCAAGGGGGCTCATAAATGAGGCCCAGTGTATTCTGTCAGTGAATGAAAAACAGGAGGGTTCAGAGTCTGAAGAAGACAGGTGATCCTCAAAGGCAGGAAGGGCAGATTTGTCAAGGTGGGTGGAAAGAAGGGTTTGTTTGGGTTGGGTGGGTTCAATGTGGGGAGTCAGAGTTGTGTTTGGGGGGCTCTGTGTCTCAAGGACTAAAAGTAAAGCTGGCACTATCATTAACGGCGAGCACATCTAGGGAATGTGTTGCAGTGTGATCGAGTGTAAGGGTGGAAGCAGTGGGGGTTGGACTGACGCTTACTAGACTACAGGATGTGACAGGAGAGGAGGGATCAGTGGATTAAGTGGCTGAGGAAACCAGGGGGGAGTGGCAAGATGGTTGAATGCTAAGGGAGAAGGGTAGGGAGGAGGGTTTGGGAGTAGGATCAGCATGTGTTAATGAGGAAAGAATGACAATAAAGCTTTGCGAAGGGGTGGATTTCAGTTTAGTTCCATATGGAATTTTGGTTGTTTTTGAGATATGAAGGTGAAGAAGGAAAGTGTTACTCCATTTTGCAGGGTGTGTGGAGTAGAAGATGAAGTCAGTTTTCAGAGTGCTGCTGTTGGCTCTGTTGTAAGTATTGGAAATGAGTCTTTCAGGGAGTTGCTTGAATATGGTGTATTTGAATTTTTTGGGAATGTGGATATTATGTGGATATTTTATGCTCCATATGTAGGGGCCGTGTTCACAAGGGCGGAGTTGAGAGGAGTGGGAAAGGAGTAGGACATCATGGCCATTTCCTTGAAATCAGGTTAAACTCAAGATGAGGTGTGGGGTTGCCGGTTAAGTGCACTGCTTAGGTATGGGATCAATGCTCTTGGGGACCGCATTGAGATAGGCGTTGTGTGGCTCTCCTAGGGTTTTGTTGTAAGTTGGGGGATGAGCTTTCAGCTAAAGTATGTAGAATAGTACGTGCAGTGGATCTTAGACTATAGCGTTCAGGTAAACATTTGTAGGTGTCATGTTTGTCTCATTGTTTCATCATGAAGGGTTGTGATGTCTTTCTCCCAGTATCAAACTGACTCCTGGGCCAAGAAACAAGTCCATAGATTAATTGTTGGTGTAGGGAGGTGGTTCTGGCTGCTGTAGGAGGCTCTGGAACTACAGTGTTGCTGGTGTTGTCGCTGACTATGGTAGTCCATCAATAGGTGTCAGCTGGAAGTGGCTGAAGCTGCAGGGTTTTTTGTCTTTCTCCAAGCGAAAAAAATGCCGCCCACGAAAAACAAATAAGAGCATTGAACTACCATCATCACTCTTGCAGATATTGAAAGTTAGTGAAGAAACCCATTCTTAGCCAAACAATCTGAATTTAGTCAAAAATATTAGGAACATCCACAGCTTCTTCATGCTAAAACCTGACACCATATCCAATCCTATTACGTTCTCTGAACTCACAGGTCACACCCACATACAACCTGGAAATACTCAATCATGGTCGTTCTTGCTGCATCTTACCACGAATGATCTATCTGCAAATATTTGATTCATTCAAAGCACTGTTCTTTTTGCAATGAAATACTCTACATTACTCACCCTCAAATTCCTCTATTTCACTTATATCTTCCCCATCTTTTTGTTTTTTACAGAGTTTTATATAGTGAAAATTTGCCCCGGTATCGGGTATCAGGACACTTTACATAGCACCAGTTGTGTTACATGAGGACACATTCATTTTTGTTAGGCACGGGGAGATTAATTGATTTGCCCAGGATCACAGGATGTTCAGCATTATTGCTGAGACTCGAACCTGGTTGCCCAGATTCAAAGGTTGACCACCCTAGCAGTTAGGCCAACTCCTCTCCTCCTACCTTAATATCATAATCAACTTACTTGGAGCCAGAGCCTTCCCAGCATCTCTAAAATCCCTCCCAAATCCCTCCCCGAAATAGCCCAAAATAGACTATAAAGCTCTCATCCTGTCTTGCTGTCACTCATCTCCATTTCCTTGTAAAAGTCTTTGAAAAGGGAGTAAGGTTTTAGCTTTAAAATCAGATTGACCAGCACATCTGACTGCAAACCTACCAATCTGGACCTCTATCCAGTGCGGAGTCTGCAACCTTATAATTCACAAATGAAACTCTGTGAATTGAAGCTTAGTGATTTTCTACTGTGTTGACACCAGCTTTACTTTAAATCTATTCAGTCTTGAATGCCCAGCAGCTCCCTAAAATTAGATCTTACAAAAGCAGAATTAATGTGTATCCATGGTGTAAACTACAAGGCAAATTGAAAGTAACTGAAGCAAATGCAGCAAGACAGGTTTTCGTCCTCCCTCTCTGCCAGTGCCAAATCCCTTGGCTTCTACACTGACCATTCCATTTCCTTCAAAGACGGCACACCTAACAACCCGGAAAAAAGTCACAGATCAGCCTCCTATTCTAGATGAAACTCTTTCCAAGCACATTCCCTTCTTATACCTGTCTAAGCTGTTGTCCTCATCTTTGCTAGCGGGATCAATGTCGTTTGTTCCCTTTGGCTTCCCTGACTCCATACTCAGCCCACTCAAAGCCACCTTCCAGTTGGCTACCTTACTTATCATTAAGTAAACATAGAACTGTAAGTCAGAAGGGACCAAGGGTGAGCAGTATTAGAGACCCGCACAACCCCGAGCCTTGGCACTAGGACGCCACAGTTAAGATATTGATCCTCTACCTCTCCGACCTCACAGTCCACATCCTAGACTGGCAGCTACCTATGAGGCATTCAGATTTTTTTGTCCTGATGATGATCCCCCGACCGCAGTTGGGGATCGAAACGTCGTTGACAACTACATCTTGACTCCAACCCTCTGCTTATGGTTGATGTGGAGCATAAGATGTTCTGCTTATTGTGACTGGTTCAAACAATGTATCACTAAAAGTCACTTTGGAAACAAATGCCTGAGGTCTGGCAATCTGTTGATTTTCAAAACCTCGCCACATTCTGCTCACTGCATTATACTATATGTCTTCCTTGTTTATTGAATGTTTAAATAAATAAAAAAAAATCCATTTGGATATAGACCTACACATCTCTGATTATAGTTCTGTGTGGAAGACTTTGTGTTTCCTTGATAGGGACCACTGTCTCTAATCATTGACTTATCATTGAAACAAAAATACGAATTTATTCACCTCAGGCCTCTTTGGTCCACTACCTTACCCTCCCTGCCCCTTTATCTCACTCTGGCCCCACCGACAACCACATGCCCAAATTAAGCACTGGTTGAAGCAAGACCTTCTCCCCTGTTTGTACAAATACTGGTGAAAATATCTGTACCAATAATAAATCAAGACATATTCACGCATTTGATGAAAGTCTGAGACCACAGCTTCCTTCCATTCGTTTGTTGCCATGGAAGCAAGGCAACGGGGAAATTAGATATATGTTTTGGATGAACGTCCTTTTTATTCAGCTAGTCAGAAATGGTGATGCATTCTAGAAACTTTGGGCTCTTTGTGAAATGTGTATGGGTTTGCTGCTTACTTTCACACAAAAGGGTCTTCAGAGTATGTGCAGCAGGCACTGTGAAATGTGTATGGGTTTGCTGCTTACTTTCACACAATAGGGTCTTCAGAGTATGTGCAGCAGGCACTGTGAAATGTGTATGGGTTTGATGCTTACTTTCACACAATAGGGTCTTCAGAGTATGTGCAGCAGGCACTTTCTACAGTTCTCGATGGATTTTCATAAACTCCTTTTTTTGTGTTCCCCTAAAGCTGTTATCATTGTATTGCAAGACAAGTCGAGTTTTTCGGTTTACTCCCATTATTCTCTGACTAATATTCTCTTGAATGAGTTAATTTATAAATTCCCAGTGTAATACATTTCCCTTCTGATGCAAAGAAGGTATACAAGTACTCCTCATAGGAACACCTAAAGAAAATCCTTTAGTAAACATTCCTCATATTGTCACTAAAAACCAAGCCCCTGGCGATGGGCTTCTAGCGTAGGAATACCAGGCCTATCAGTGGCATCCTTCCCATCCAGTACTCCTAATGGATCTTTCCCTTGTTTAAAGATACATTATTTTACTTATGCATCCTTATTTAACTGATCCTTAAGAGAGTTCTGGTTTTTTTCTAATTTCAATCTTGAATTCAAAAATGTCCCGAAAACCTTTTTCATTTTAAGGTGCATCCCAAGAGTCTCCAAATAGTAAGGTACAAATCTTCTCCCTTTCTGACAACAATGAAAATGTGGCGCAAACTTTCAACTCAGGTGACTTCTCCATCATCGCCTTTTAGACTTGAAGTAATATATATCCCTTCAATGATATCTTCATTAAGCCAAACGTGCTAGTGCTTTTATGCATCCAAATCAAAATATGCCTTATTAATAATTTACTGAGAATATAACCATCACTTGGTTTCACGTGCATCCTGACATGGAACTATTGCAGTTGAAACAAATTTGCTATCACATGTTAAAGTGTGTTTTCCAGTCTTGGGTTAACTAGGCCTAAGTTTGGCTTTGACTCTATCGTGCCCATAATGGATACTATATTATGATGATGCTGCTGATGCTAATTGCAGCAAGATGTGGATTTTTGTATTTCTAGCCATCATGGCAAAGAGTTTATGCTACCTTGTGTGTTTCGAATTGTGTAATAAACCTTCATGGTTTTCTAAATTCACTCTAGAATTAATAGTTTGAGGCAGTCCTTTCTTTACAGACTAAGGGGCCTATTACGATGGAGGATTTTCCGCATCCTCCGGGCCCGCGGATGCCACCGCCGGCCCGGAGGCTGCGGAAAATCCTCTGCGGACCCACAAAAAGACCCACTGCCACATTAGGATGGCTGGTGGGTCCTGGTTTCCGTCCGCCGCTTTTCCACCACGGTTGGCTTACAACCGCGGCGGAAAAGCTCTAATATGGTGACGGTGTCTCTCAGACACCGTCAGCCACATTAGGATGGCCTGTGAAAAATACTTTTCCGCGCCGGGTTTTCCGCCGTGGAAAAGCATGTGTAACTTCACTGCGGGGCCCGTTGCGGGCCCCCTGGGTGAAGGGGGGTGGAGGGTGCACATGGGGGGTACCTATGGTACCCCCTGCATTTGTATGCAGAAATCGTCAGGCACCGCACGGTTCCTGCCGCTTTCTGCATACAAATGCAATGTATGCATTTTTACCATTGCGGCGGATGCAGCTTGAAGCCGCACCCGCCGCAATGGTAAAAATAGAGGATGTGACCGCCAGGGTGGCGGTCACATCCTAATTGCACAGGAGGGAACTCCGCAGGCCATGCGGAGTTTCCCTCCTACTCTATGGTGGCGGACGGACTCAGGTCCGTCCGCCATCATAATCGGTCCCATATATTTTGAAATGCTGCTTTTAACCTTTTCTCTAGGACACACTGCCTTATGATTTGAGGTTAACACTGTCACTGATCCACCCAACTTCTGGACGGGTCATTGAGATGCAGATTATGGTCTAGGGTCCTTGAGTGCCTACAGTTGTGATGAAGCATCCTATTAAAATTAACGTAGTTAAAGACACTTTTGCAATATTAACGTGCAATTTATTATGAAAGGACAAATTAAAATGTGTAAATTGTAGTACATCGTAGTAATCGTCATTATTTCAGCAGCAACGTCAAATGTGCAGGGGCATGCAAAAAATGCTTGATAGTTGACCTTACCCGGACATGTTTTTTAAAGCCTCACACTACATTATATTAAAGAATGTACTTGATTAATAATAATGTTTTTGAAATCTTTCGTCAAAAACACTTTATTGTTGAAATAAATGACTTCATATTATTTCATACACTAAATACAATACATGAACAGAGGATGTTAATAGTTTAACCTATTTTCTTTTATGATTTATAATGAAGAAATGTGGTGCTCAGTAATATCCATTGCAGTTTATGTTTCTATTTCACATAAGTCTTTTGTTTAGCCTAACATATAATTTATTTCATTAGAAGGTTAGAATGTGCTAACATCCATGGGAAAGGAAGCCTAAGAATCAGAAGGTCACATACATACATAGCCATAGCTTGAAAGAAGTTTCAATTTCAAGGTAATTCTTATTAAGATTATTAAGAAGGAATGTGGGAGAGGACTGTACAAGACTGTTCCCAAGAAGAATTGAAAACTCATTGGTTGAGAGGAAGGAGAAGATACAGAACAAACTGCAACATTTTGTTTCAACTGCTTATATTAATGCATGTCCCTAGAGTAGTTTATCACACTTCTTTCCCAGATGCTTTTTTCTGATTCTTTTTCAGACCCTACCACCAAGACACTTTATGGATTGCCCTTACCACTTGACCACACTGAAGCTGATTGCTAACGGCTTTATGCTGAGGCCGAATGCTGATTTGCTATCCTACCCGACCTGTTTGCAGTTGCTACTGATACTGAATGCTTATTTTTGTTTCTTTCAAACCTCTCTTTATAGGATATTCACCTGATAGTCATTGATTGAATTTTGAGCTTCATGCCCTCTCTAACGCTTGCCTTTGAACTTGTACTCTTTAAGGGTTCCTACTAACACCCACTTCACCCATTTTTTAGAATAGGGATTCTTTACGTTATGGAACACTCTGTATTTCATTATTTGAGATGACTTGTTCTAAAAATATATCTTTATCATCAATTCGGTATGCTGATTGATGCATTTTTAACTAATTGACCAAAGAAAAAGAGATGTTACTAAACCTCTTAATGGAAATAAAACTCTTAAAACAAATCAAAACTTTAATTATTGATTGAACTTAGAATTAGTATTGTAATGATTGATTTTGTGATGTATACCTCCTGGTCTTCTCATACATGATGGAAAAGGTCTGTCACAGAGAAGTGAGAGGAAACCCACACTAGTAAGAGTGCAGGGATCAACCCTGTTTGTTCTGTATTAGAGATAATAAACCATTTTTATTTAAACTGATTCCCACTCAAGCATTGTCTCTAAAAATCCTTGTGTAGCAAACTAAGGGGCATATTATCAAGAATAGCGTTAAAAGTTATCGCCGGTTTAGCGGCAGAAAACTGCAGCTAAAACGGCAATAATGGGCTTGATAATATGCCCTTGAGAATTCCAATAGAAGTCCATGTTCTGGTGTGAACCTGGGCTTCTATTGGAATTCTCCAGGGCATATTATCAAGCCCATTATTGCGGCTTTAGCAGTAGTTTTCTGCCGCTAAACCGGCGATACTTTTAACTCCGTTCTAATATGCCCCCTTAATCCTAAATTGCTTCTTTACAAAATACTGCCTTGTTCTGTCAGTGAGTTACCATGCTCCTTCTTACCTTTCCTGACATAAACTTCAACTTTTTCTCTTAGTCTTTTATTGGAATATCATCATGATCAACTGTCTTTCTTTCTGCTTTAAATATATTTCCCCAAATCCAATGCTTCCCTTTCCGTGAACCATTGACCTCCTTCTCTCTGTCACCAGCTCACTCTAACTGCTCATGCCCCTGGGTTTCCTTTTCTTCCTTTACCTCTATGAATGGAATGAATGGATGAGATATTTCTAGAACATGACTGTCACTCAAGACTGAGCATCCTGGCACTGTACTAAGCAGAAGATGTGATCCTTGTACTTGGCCTTGGGTTGTTCTATTTAATAAGAGTGTGACAAAGGGCACCAGGGGCTTGAAATAGCAACTTCTTTAGGGATTTTGTAAATGCATAGAAGATGGAATTGGAGATCGAGCGGGCAGCTGGTTTCATGCTTTGATGCCTTATATCATGAACGTTTTTTCTTCTCAGGTTTTTAATCTGAAAGATGGAACCATAAGCAAATTTGCATTTGAAGATCTCAATGTTTTCAGGGCTTTATCATGGTTAAATCTGGTTGTAAGGTATTTAGGACCCGTTGCCTTAAAGGCTCTGAAGACTAGCAGCAAGGTCTTAAACCAAATTCTTTCATGGATTGGAAGCCAATTGGGTCTTTTAAAAGCGACTGATGATGAGCTCCGTTTAGGTAGCTGTTGCACCACTCTGGTTGGTGTATGTTGGATCATATGCAGTTTGTGAGTTAGCTGTTTAGAGCAGGCTCCATATAGGCTGTTGCAGTAATCAAGTCTCAAGGTAATGAGGGCAATCACTGTGGTTTTCCTGGCAGTAAAAGGGAGGACATGAAACATTGTTTTAGGGATTTAATTAAATTAAAATGCATCCCCGCTACCGCTGCTGCTTGAGGAAGAAAAGAGAGTTTGGTGTCAAACTTGACCCCCAAATTCATTGATACCTTAACCATGCCTGGTGGAGAGGGAACCGGATTAGACCACCAGTATATAGGTGAAAAGAAACTGGATTTTCCCAAAAGTAGAAAGTAATTTTTCTATGAATTGTACTTGAGATGGTTATTGTGCATCCATGAGATTATATTGGAAAACACTTTTGGAAATTCGATTCAGGACCAATATTGCCATTTTCTAATGAAAGGATTGACTGGGTGTCATCTACATACAATGTGGTTGAAATTCCATAGGAGTCAATCAGAAATTTTAGGGGGGGTGCAAAATAGATATTAGAAAGAGGTAGGGCTGAGGGACGATCCCTGTGGGTCACCTCTAGTGATCTGTGTATTCTTGGATGAACATCTACTTATGACTATATTTTGTAACTTATCGGTAAGGTAAGATTTTAACCAAGATAGGGCTTTATGGGAGATCCCTACATCTTGAATTCACTGGAGAAGCATGCTGTGTGAGATAGTATTGAATGCTGCAGAGAGGTTCAACAGTATCAATACTGCATCATTCCCGGAACCCAGAGTCATTTTAACAGTGTCTGAGATCTTAAGTAGTGCCGACTCAGTGGAATGTCTGGGCCTGAAGCCAGGTTGGCATACATGAAAAGTATTAGAACTTTCCAGAAAGGAGGTAAGTTGCTGGTTCACAATCATCTTAAGTATTGTGGCTAATGCAGGCAGAAAGTATATTGACCACAGATTAAACAGGATGGTAGGGTCTGGCAAAGTTGTATTCCATAAGGGCCTAAAAACTGCCAATTTCCAGGCCCAAGGAATTTCTGCTGTAGCTGGGGATGTATTAGGAATTTGATTAATTTAAAGGATTTACTGTATCAATTACAGCATTGAGTATTGCTTGTGGACAGGGATCCAGGGGCAAACCTGATATACAGGATAGAATAATATGCTGTGACAATATCAGGGAAATGTCTACAAATGCAGACATTCAGTAATAATATTGGTGCCATTGTAGGGGTGGTTGGAAATGGGCCCACTTGAAAGCTCAGTCAAGGGGGTGAGCGCAAAACCCTGTGGTATGGCTTAGATTTGTTTCCTCAAAAAAGGTTGAGATCCAGTCGCAGAGGGCCTGGGAAGGTGAGATCTCGCTTGAAAGAGTTTTGGTCTACAAAACCATTTATGAGATGTTAAAAATGACTTTAGGATCCTGGTTAGCCTCTTTAATTTTTGTGATGAAGTAAAAAGTTTTTGTCGTTTTGATCAATTTATGGTATACTTTCTTAGCCTCTATAAAACGGTACAAGCCGTCCATACTATATGACAATCGCCATTGTTTGCAGTAATGCTTTTGTTCTAGGATTGCTAGGGACAACCAGGGCTGGGATTATTTACACCAACCATTTCTGGGGTGAATGGGAGGTACTTAGCCAGGTATTAAAATACTTTGATACACTCCATCAATTTCTCTTTGAGGGTAGATGCAGTAGGTGTGGATAGCAAGACCTCCACCACCACCAGCAAAAAAACCTCGAACCTAATTTCTTCCAGTGTGTGTAACACATTGACTTTGTGGACTATTTCTTAGAACATTTGCCTTCTGATGGGAGTAGTATTTTGGACTTTGGACTTTAAACTATTTGGCATATGCAGCTATGGTTTTATTCACCATGACTGACTTATTCACTTTTCTGTTTTCATGTTTGGTTTTGCACAATGTTTATTTTCTCCTTGTTCACTTAAATAAATTCACTAGTCTTAAAGTCATTGCCTGTGTAGTGTATCTCACATCTTGCAATGTTTATATGTACTCCCATCTAAACTTTACAAAGCCAAACAAATCAACTTGTGTAAACATGGATATGTTGCATGTACACAATGTTTACTCAGGTACACAACCATTTCTCCCCAACACATACATACAAGTGTATTCTCATATACCATCTTTATTCCATTTTACCAACAATAGTCTGGAATTATGTCAAACATAGTAGTACAAAAGTGGGTGGTGATGGACGGAGCATCTGAACCAATCAAGCACTCACACCCAGTCAACAGATCTGGGTTTAATCCATCACCGTTCTTTAGCCCACTCTGCCACCCCAGTTCAGACATGGCCATATGCAAATCATTCTGACCCTGTGCCTCATGGGAACAGTCCAGCCCGAAGTGCCAAGCCATGCCTTCCCTGGACCGGAAAAAAGCTTCCGAGGACCCGTTTCTGGAATTTCAGCCGTCTTCGGCCCGTCTTGCTTGAATCCAGTGGCAAAGTGAGCAAGTGACTCACGTCTGAGCATACCCTGCCAACTTATGGCGAACATAGTGGTACAAAAGGGGGTGGTGATGGACGGAGCACCTGAACCAATCAAACACTCACACCCAGTCAACAGATCTGGGTTTAATCCATCACCGTTCTTTAGCCCACTCTGCCACCCCAGTTCAGACATGGCCATATGCAAATCAGTCTGACCCTGTGCCTCATTGGAACAGTCCAGCCCGAAGTGCCAAGCCATGCCTTCCCTGGACCGGAAAAAAGCTTCCGAGGACCCGTTTCTGGCATTTCAGCCGTATTCAGCCCGGCTTGCTTGAATCCAGTGGCAAAGTGAGCAAGGGACTCACGTCTGAGCATACCCTGCCAACTTATGGCGAACATAGTGGTACAAAAGGGGGTGGTGATGGACGGAGCATCTGAACCAATCAAACACTCACACCCAGTCAACAGATCTGGGTTTAATCCATCACCGTTCTCTGCCACCCCAGTTCAGACATGGCCATATGCAAATCAGTCTGACCCTGTGCCTCATGGGAACAGTCCGCCCCCTTTTGTACCGCTTTGTTCGCCATAAGTTGGCAGGGTATGCTCAGACGTGAGTCCCTTCCTCACTTTGCCACTGGATTCAAGGAAGCCTGGCTGAAGACGGCTGTAATGCCAGAAACCGGTCCTAGGAAGCTTGGATCCTGTCCAGGGAAGGCATGGCTTGGCAGTTCGGGCTGGACTGAAAGAACGGTGACGGATTAAACCCAGATCTGTTGACTGACTGTGAGTGTTTGATTGGTTCATATACTCCGTCCATCACCACCCCCTTTTGTACCGGAATTATGTCAGAAACATAGCAAATAAGACATGCCTCAAATATCCTGAGGCAGCAATCACATTTTCAGTTGCAGACCATAACAACATGGAAGGAGGGGATACATCAGACAATTTCCTATTGAATAGGCAAAATAAAATTGGTCAATTTCATCAGCTGGAGTCATATTGCCTATCGCACAAAAGGAATACCACATCAATAACACCAATACATTTTCTGATCACACGATCCTTCCAATACATTGTTGCAGTATCTGTTGGAATGCAACAATCAAATTTCAGTGGTGTGACACAAGTACTTTGGCCTACAATGAGAAGACACTTCAAGTGCTACATACACTTTACACTGAATGAGGATTTAGCCTATGTGATGAGAGAACGGCATGATATTGCCCCACTACAACATTTTGTTGTAACACATGATTGCATACATATTGCATTGGGGACGCCACACGACAAGGAACACGTCCAATGGATTCCTCATAACTTCCATTTTATCACTGTGCAAACAGCCTTGGTACATGATTTGTACAACCAAAGTCTGTCACAATTATTCCCAGGAACAACCCATGTCCCCTTTGTACTTCCAAACAGCATCATATACCTGTAATTGTCACAGCTCTGAAATTGCCAAATGAAGATACCATGGTAAAGGTACCCAAAACAGACATAAACAAAGAAATTAGCTATCAAACCAAGCATGTGAGACAATTCACAGTCAACTTCTGGAGAATACAGTCCATGACACAATTCAAAGCAAGCAAGCAAATGATGGACGGAACGCTAAATAAATCATACATTCACCCCCAGTCAAGAGATCTGGGTTAAATCCATTGTTCTTTTGCTCACCATGCCACCCCAGTTTAGACCCTGCCATATTCAAATCAGTCTCGACCCTGTGCCTCATGGGAACAGTCCAGACCGAATTTCCAAGCCAGGTCCTCCCTGGACCAGAAACAAGCATCCTGGGACTGGTTTCTGTGTATTACCCTTCGTCAGCCAGGCTAGCTTGATTCCAGTGGCACAGTGAGCAAGGGACCCACGTCTGGGCATACCCAACCAAGGGTGAAAAGTGCTTCGCCTGGGACTAAACTGGGGTGGCGTGGTGAGCAAAAGAACAATGGATTTAATCCAGATCTCTTGACTGGGGGTGAATGTATGATTTATTCAGCCTTCCGTCCATCATTTATTTGTGTGGCACTTTTCACCTTAAGTGGGATGGATATGCCTAGACGTGGGTCCCTTGCTCTCTGTGCCACTGGATTCAAGCTAGCCTGGCTGATGAAATAAAATGAAAATGGCATTTGTAAAGCACATGGTTACCCAGAGGCATCCCAGTGCTACGGGCAGAACCTGCTGAGGCTGCAACAAGATCATTTGGGGAAGAGCCATGTTTTGAGCAACCTGCGGAAAGTCACGTAATTAGGTTACTTACATATCTGGAGCAGAAGGGAGTTCCAAAGTTTTGCGGTGTTATAGGAGAAGAGTCGGCCGCCACTTGTGGCCCTCTTAATTCTGGGCAAGAATGCCAGATGAAGGTCATTCGAGTGTAGTCGCCGGTTAGCTTGGAAGGGCTGGACCAAAAAAGAAATGATGGCTGGTCCTTTCCCTCCTATCATCCTGTGGGTGATGCACAGGGCTTTGAAATGGACTCTTTCTAGAACTGGGAGCCAATGAAGAGCTTTTAAGCCGACTTTGCTGATTGGCAACTCCGAATCCCCGTGAGGGTCCTAGCAGCACAATTTTGCATAGTTTGAAGTTTGGCCAGGACCGAACAAGGGGCCCCGAGATACAATGTGTTTCCGTAGTTCAGACGGGATAAGAAGAGCGCCTGGACCACGAGCTTTCTTTCTACAGCTGGTAGCAGGGGGATAACTTTACGCAGCATCTTTAGCATACCAAAGCAGGAGGCCACCACCCTTCTGGCTTGGGATTTAAAACAGAGCTCCAAATCCAGCCAGAAGCTGAGGCTCTTTATCTCCAGTTTAGGGGCAGCGACAAGACCCATGCATGCTGGCCAGGAGAGGGCAGCCGCAGAAAGAGAAGGATTACCAAGCAGCATGAGCTTTGTCTTGTCCCTGTTCACTTTTAGATGGGACTATTTCATCCAACTCGTCACCTCTTCAAGGCAGGGGCCAAGATGAGTAGGGGCTCTGTCTTTGTGGCTCAATGCAACCACCAGTTGGGTATCGTCCCCATAAGTGGCGATATGTACCCCAAAGTGGATGACTATATCAGCAAGAGGGGCCACATAAATATTAAAAAGGGTGGGGCTCAGGGAAGACCCCTGAGACACCCCACAGTGGAGAGGCTGTGGACTTGATACGGCCTTGCCCTCAAATACTTGCAAATATCTGTCCTCCAAGAAGGATCGCAGCCAATCTGGGGCAACTCCAGATACACCCATAGTTTGGAGACGTTGTACCAAGATATGATGGTTCAGCGTAGGTTCTCTGGCCGCGCTAAGATCTAAGAGTAGCACGGCCAGAGAACCTCCTGCATCAAGGATCTTTCTGGCGTCTTCAACGACTGCCAGTAGAGCTGTCTCAGTCCCTTGACACGGGCGAAACCCGGTTTGGGACATGTGAAGAAGGTTTTTGGTTTCCAAGTGTCTGGAGAGAACCAGGTTGATATGCTTTTCCATTTTTTTGCTGGCCCCTGGGAGGAGCAAGATGGGTTGACAATTGCTGAGACATTCAGGATCCAAACTGCGTTTGTTCAACAGGGCTTTTACCAGGGCTTTTTTCCAAGAGGGAGGAACTACTCCAGAAGAAAGCAAGGAATTAATCAAGTCCATCATAACTTGGCTGACAGAGTCAGTTACAAGTTTCCGAACATTGAGGGGGGCAGGGTCTCTGGGAGATCCGCTCTTGACAAGTGCAAAAGTGGTTGGAAAACGTCTTTATCGATAAGGGGTAACACTTCTAATAAGTGTTCTCCCCTCCAGATATTGGTTTCCTCCGATAAGGGAATAGACAGAGGGTCAGAGAAAGAACAACAGATGATTTGAATTTTATTATAGAAGTAATCCGCGAGTTTATTACAACGGCAATCTGTCACCTCAAGGGTGACCAATGGGGCAGAAGTTTTCACATGTTTCTTGACAATGCGGAAAGACTCCCATGGAGAATTGGCTGCGCGGGAGATTTTCTCGCCAAAATATTGAGCTTGAGTTTTTTTATCTCATTCTTATATATTTTAATAGTATCCCTGTACTGCTTTTTCTTAGACGGGGAGAAGTCTTTCCTCCAGATTCTCTCAGCTCTTTTACAGCCTTGTTTCAACTCGCGGAGATTGGGTGTGTACCAGGCTGATCTATTCAGTCCTCTGATCATCTCAGTGCTCTTCTTAGGGAGAACCAGGTCTAACGTCTCTTCGATCCACTTGTTGGACTGATCATTAGCTAATATAGGATTGTTATTAGTGGGGGGTTTGGTATTTTCCAATAAGGGAACCCAATTTTCTAACATGAGCTTCAGCCAGCTACAACCTGTTTTTCTTAAAGGTCGAACAGAAGGAATAACAGACTAGTATAGAGAAATCAAATAATGGTCTGAAAAGGGGATAGGGGTAGGTTTAAGGCAGAGTAGCTCTTGCAAGTTAGAGAAAACAGGGTCAAGAAGGTGCCCTTTTAGATGTGTTGCATGGGTTACCTTCTGAATAAGTTGGAGGGCAGCAAGATTGAAAATAAGTTCTGATGCGGCCGTTGACCCAGGGTAATACCCATAAACCGGTCCCAGGATGCTTGTTTCCGGTCCAGTGAGGGCCTGTCTTGGCAGTTCAGTCTGGACTGTTCCCATGAGGCACAGGGTCAAGATTGATTTGCATATGGCTTGGTCTAAACTGGAGTGGCGTGGTGAGCAAAAGTACAATGGATTTAACCCAGATCTCTTGACTGGGGGTGAATGTATGATTTATTTTGCATTCCGTCCATCATTTGTTTGTGTAACACAAATCAAAGCTAGACAAAGCAACACAAACAAAGTGACCATGTGTCTAAACCTTGCTAAAAAAACACTTTTCACCTGGATTTCCCAGAGCTTGACCTACCTAATATTTTACCCTAACATACTCCTCTCATCATCACCACAAGAGTTGCTGTAACAGTTAAAGTAATGATATTTCACAAAATGCTTACACTCAAGAGAAAAAGTGATTGATGAGATCTGGACACAGGTCAGCTCCTTCCTCTTCAGCTTTAGTATCATCATTTGGCATTTCAGGATCCTCACCCGTTGGCACTTCATGGTCTCCATCGTCTGCGATATAAGGGGTGTTCCATCGCAGGGCGATGTTTGGAGCATGCAGCAGGCCACGGTGAGTTGACAATACTTCTCGGGTAAATAGAGGAGGGCTTCCCCAGTTTTGTCCAGATATCTAAATCCGCCCTTCAGGAGCCCAAAAGCCCGCTCCACTGGCAGTCATGTCCTTCCATAGGCCTCATTGAAGTGAACTTCCCCTGGCGTTGTTGGATTCCACAGCGGTGCCAACAAACATGAACAGTTGGGATGCACTGAGTCTCCGAGATGGAAGACAGACATAAATGCAACAATAGGTTACATACTTTCCGATTCTATTACCTGACTTTACCCACACAAAAATTAGGAGATATCATACTTACCAACAAGCCAGGCCCTCTCGGGTAGTAGCTGTGACATCAGCTGGGGTATGGTGCTTTCTCTCAGTATGAAGGAATCATGGGCTGATCCTGGGAACCAGGGCACATATGTTCGAGGCATACAAATACGGTAAGCAGACAACTTTTACGTTGATAGAATGCACGTGCTTCCTGTTACGGAAAACTTGTTCCCTGGCTTGCGATGGTACTAAGCCATTATGGGTGCCATTAGTGGCTCCAACCAACTGTGGAAGGCGACCAAATCCATCGAAGTCAACCTTGATATTGACTAAATCATTACACCTGGAGAACTGGATGTAGCTGTCAATGTGTCCCATCATTGCTGAAAGCACATCTTGTAGTACACCACTGAACATTGGTTGTGACATACCACCAGATATTGCCATGGTACATTGAAAGAACCTGTGGCTAGAAAATGAAATACTGCCATATGTCTCATAATTGGTGGGATAAATGTGGGATTAGTATTTTGAGGAAGCAGATCAGGCTCCAATTGATTACATAAATGTTGTACGGTTCGCCTATTCAAACTAAACTTCTTGAAGATATCCCCTTCTTGCATGGTCTGAAGGTCTGGAATGAGTGGTACACTGGAGGTTGTCGTCTCCTCCCCTCCCTCTCCCAAGATACCTACTTGAAGAGTGAAAACGATTGAGAACATTTGTCTCAGTGTCCACAGTAACATATGTAAATAGTAAGCCAAAAGTCAGGTGACAAAACAAAACTGGTTAAGAAAGCATTACACATTATTCACATAATAATTGTCTACAGTCCAACATCCATCAATAATCCCCATTGTGACCTTCACATGTGCCTGTAACATAAATGTGCAAATTATACATCTAAAAATTTATTATTAGCACTTTAATATTGTTTTGGGGATATTTTCAGTCAATGGTTGTGTACAGTGTGACGCGCAAAAATAGAATTTATGCACAGTAATGCACTACACATATATTTGTGTCATGGAAATTACTCGCAATGGAGTAAGCCATATATAAACATGTAACCTCTCATTGGGGCGATAGTGACGCACTTAACAGTCATCAATACTGTACTTCCAACTACTAACATGGCGGATGCCTGACGTCGCATATTGGACATTCTGAATCTGGCACCGCTAACCGAAGTTGGCCGTGCGGTTGGAATTTTAATCCACGACGGACAAAGCCATAGGCTAACGTTGGTGATTGTGATGGTAGAGGGCCAATGGGTGAACATGTATGCGATGGTTTGAAAAATACCTCACTTGCCTCCTGACACTGATAGTATCAACACCTCCTCCACTTTAGCTGCTGCTTCCCACCACTGGGAACAATCATGCCAGGCCAAGCAGGTGAGAGCTCCCATGCCTTCTCTGCAGAGGAGCTGGAGCTGCTGGCTGAGGAGGTCCTTCCCCTGTATGGCCAGCTCTATGGCTCACCAGAGGAACAGGCAACTATCTGACATACTTATATTACTCTGTGCAACTCCCTCTCTGCCATTTCCACAGGCTCCAATGTGCCCATCTGTGTTCCAAAATTAGATCCATTAAGTGTTGTATCATTTGTTGGTCCCTACATATGACATTCATGGTAGGGATTGTTGAGCACTATACGTTGTGATTGCTGCATCACCATTGGGATGTTCAGTGTGTGTAAAGTCTGAGAATCTACTTGGTGTGTATGTAGCCATCTACGCGTTCATGAATTTCATGGTACCTGTGATATTGATACAAGTCTGATAATGCTAAACATGAAGACAATTGTATAGCCTTTACAGCATGAGCTGTGTATGTACTCTGGAGCAGATAGGGATGCTGTTAGCTATGTGTACAGTTCCACATATCACTCAGCCAAAATCAGGGCACTCCAAACACATGTCGGGGAACTAGCAATAGCAGTAGCTCACAGTCCCCTTGAGATCACGTATTGGACAGCCCCAAGCTGACCTTTTTTATTTAGACATGTTTGAATTGTGCTGCTCATGTGACATCAGTATGCCCTACCTGCAAAGAGCAAGGCCTGACAATAAGCTGTGCAGTCAGAACCATGTGCCAGGCTGGAGTTGAGTCTCTGTGGCAATACAACCAAAGCACAGAGTTACAACCCTGTTGACTTGTAGATCCTTGTGTGCTCACAAATTGAGTTATCACAAACAATACTCCCCAAGATTGTTATCACATGTACTATATTTGGAAAGGTGATTGCAGTTACCCCTTGCCATGATACTTCAGTCCATTGACCTACATTTTCAAGGTTTGTGGTTTCCTAATGACAGACCCCTTACTTCCACCGGTCTGTTTTCACTGTTGCTTGAGTACTGCTTGCACTGTAAAGCCAAATCTCACATTTGACACATTAACAGTGCAGATAGTTGGTTATTTCATAATAGGTGTTGTAAAGGGGAATCTGCAGCTCTTTTATATTCAACTAATCCAACAGGGCATACAATGGTATGTTGATGCCATCCTCATAACAGTGTCACCTATGGCAAAAGGTGTGTCCTGTGATGCTAGTACATGTCTCACATACTCCATTACCTGTAGTATGATATCCCATCTATGTGTACACATGTCCACACATCCCCAGAGAGCAATCTCTCACTGACACACATGGCAGCCCTTTCATAGTGACCTAAGCTATAGGATGCTGTCTATACTAGGGTACAGGCTCTATGGACTGTAGCCATCATGTCAATGGGCCTGACTGTAAAGGTGTACAATAATGCAAAACGTAATCAACTTTGAATAGGTCACATTGTGTTCTCCAGTGTGATACTACCTCACATCACAGTATATGTAAGATGGGCCTGGCCTTCATGAAAGTAGTGGACTGGCTGAGTCAGTTTGAGACATGACCAGATATATGAATAGCCAGAATGTTGACATAACATCTGTGTATCCATGTATTTTTGTGGTGCTCAGCATGTGAAAACCTCACAGGTTGTGTGTTAAATTTTGAGTAATGAGTGTGCTAGATGTATTTTCAATGTACCACATCACAACTGATACAGGAAAAGTTTAATTTTATGCAACAGATGGTGGCCTACCTGAAAGCCATCCACAGTGCTATGTGTGGCCTACAGAGATCTTTGCAGGCTCTGGCCGCCTCACTCATGGCAGCCTACACCCATCCCAAACTTCTACCTCACCTCCTGCCTCTTCCCCATCCCTTGTTCCTGTTCCCATGCCTGTCCAAAGCACACTCACACATATTCACGCACCCACTTCAATAGCCCCAAGCAGCACACGCAAACAGAAACACCCAAAAACACAGAAGCATGCAACCACTCACCTAACAGTCACCTCTAATCTCTTCCCATCATACCACCAGACACCACAACACCCTTCATACCCCCAACACTTCACCCGCAAACACAGACACATCAGCAAAATCCATCATGCCCCAGACACCACACCCACAAACACAGACCCCCTCCATACCCAGCACCTCCACATCACCCCCCCCAAAAACACAAATACAAATACTCTCACAACAGATACAAACACAAATCCCTCCTCAAACATGCACAAGATACGTTATACACACAGACACCTACACCAACAACACCAACAACACCCACACCTGATACTTCTACCTCCTCTACCTCCCAACTCCTACTCCCTCCCGAACATCCTACCCATTTTCCCTGTGAGAGCTAATTATTTGCCCTTGCTCATAGCCCTGTCACAGCTGAACACCCGAAGCCAAAAATGCCCCCTCCAAACCCCAACCTATTCCTTCCACATCTCAATCCACCCCTCACAAAACTGTTCACCCCACTCATGAAGCCAAACCTACCCCTGAGAAAGAAAAAAAACCTCCCAAAGGCAAATCCACCCCTCCCAAAAACAAGTCAAGCCCTCCCAAATTCAAGCCCACCCCTCCAATGTGACATCACTGAGTTGCATGCACTACCCATTATATGCCACTTACTAGGGATATTACTCTGGCAGTGTTCTTGAAGGCAAACGTGCTGTAGCACAACAGATGCAGGGCTTGGACATTTGAGATGGACTGTCATTTGGCTTTGTTTTTGTTCCCTTTTTTGTGCCATATTAAGAGAGGCATCTCTATTGTTAAATTAAATCCCTATTTTGAGCAAGTTAGTCCTGGCATTATTTTTCCTTTACAATTATTTGATTTCTAGCAATGTTTCATTTATGGATATATACTACATATTTTCTTTAGCACAAGGGCAGGAACTACTGCTTACTTAATGTTTACTATGTAAAGTTCATACACTGGTTAACATGGTATGTAATTGTCATTTAAATTTAGGAGTAGCCATTCAACAGTAGTGGACATTTGATCCATAAATTAGTTATTGACAATTGCTTTCAGGATAGTTCATTTCAGGTGTGTTTGATTCAGCTTGATTACTGATAAGTATGTATATATATATATGTATATACATATTACCTACTGGCGGTCGCCAGTAGGTATATATAGTTAGGATTTTTTCTCTATGGGTTTTTTGAAAATTCTATGTCTAATAACTTTGGCGTTTGTGGACGGAATTGGCTGACATTTTCAGGAAAATGGCACATTTTGTTTCTGAGCAGCCCCTGAAAATTTTGGGGGGGTTCGTCAAGGGGGGGCCGAGAAAAAAGGGGGGTCCCAAAACGCGTTTTTCCCATGTTAATTTCCATAGGGCGGTTGGCCTCACTTTTAGCCCGAACGGCTGAATGGATTTGCACGAAACTTGGCAAAATTGTAGGGACTGGTAGACCGATGTGCCTTTTGTAGGTCTCAATATATGTGCTCCAGTGGATTTTGAGAAATTAACGTTTAAAAAAAGATATATATCTGTAACAGCGGACCGGTTAGCGCTCTGGTTCGCGGACTTTTCGCGCAACGGAGCTTTGTGAAGCGAAGCTGATTGGTTCTCCGGCGTCTGTCAACATTCCAAACAGTCCGTAGCGGCCGCCATCTTGTCTCTCGGTAGGATCGAGAGACAAGAGGAGGTCAAAACAAAGGGGGAAATAACTATAAGGGGGCATAGTAGATCCTCGCTGACCCCCTAGGTTTGATGTGGAGGTTTTAAAAGGGCCCCGCGGGGCAAAAAAAAATAATAAAAATAATAATTGAACGGCTGAATGGATTTGCACGAAACTTGGCAAAATATTAGGGACTGGTAGCCCGATGTGCCTTTGCTAGGTCTCAATATATGTGCTCCAGTGGATTTTGAGAAATTAACGTTCAAAAAAAGATATATATCTGTAACAGCGCTCTGCTTCGCGTAACGGAGGTTTGCGAAGCTGATTGGTCATTCTGTCACTGGGCTATAGTTGGGCTACATCTGGCTGATATTTGGGCTACATTTGTTTTTTTGTGTGTCTGGCGGCCATCTTTGGGCTACATTGGGCTACATTGGGCTTCATTGGGCTACATTCGGCTAATTAGCAAATAGCTCATCGCAAACTAGGAATGGTAAAGAATCGCTATTTATTCCTTAAAGTTCGCTATTTAGGAAATGCAAATAACTTTGATGATACATATGGCGGTTCATCTCTAACAAGATAAGAAGCATAGGGATAGATTTATGATGACTGGCGCATCACCAGGGATGTGTTAGTCATTCTGTGCCGCTGTTCCGTCACCTATGGTGTGCTGCATTTACAATGCGGCGCATCACGGGGCAAAAACAGCACAGATGCGTGATGTATCTGTGCCGTAAAGGTGGCGCATTGCTGGAGTTGTATCGCAAGTGTGATGAAGCTCCAGCAAGGGTCGGGGGTGCCCCTGTCGCAGGGTTTCTGTTCTCACACAGAACTGTGGACAGAGGATTGGAACCTCGGCGAATTAGGGTGTCCCAAAACTCACGTTAGTAATCAAAAACTATTTAGCAAGCTAGGTACAGTGTCACATTGGATATAACAAACTCTCAATGTTTAGACAATCCAGAATATGAACTTATAGTACCTCAGGATACGTGGAACTCATGAACAGTCGGTCGTTATATATTTCTTAGAAACCAGAACATGGAGTTAAGAAGAACACATGTGTATTTGAAATGTTTATTTACTAATGCCGTCTTCTCAGGCGTAGTACCTTAGATAATAAAAGTACACATATTATCAGTAGCAAAATTACCAGCATAGTTACTAGTACATAAAAAGTGAATGGTGATAGTATGTTAACATGCTGTAAATGAATAAGAGTTAGCAACACTTATAAGCAGCCGCGGGCCGTGGAGGGAGTTACGGTGAGGCAGGGAGGCGGGGAGGGGGAGAAGCAGGGTGGAGAATACAAGTACACATATTATCAGTAGCAAAATTACCAGCATAGTTACTAGTACATAAAAAGCGAATGGTGACAGTATGTTAACATGCTGTAAATGAATAAGAGTTAGCAACACTTATAAGCAGCCGCGGGCCGTGGAGGGAGTTACGGTGGGGCAGGGAGGCGGGGAGGGGGAGGGGCAAGGTAGAGAGGGCTCCACCCTGCTTCTCCCCCTCCCCGCCTCCCTGCCTCACCGTAACTCCCTCCACGGCCCGCGGCTGCTTATATCTCACCCTCCCTAATACACATATTATATTATTTGCTAAGAAGGTCTCTTTGTGTTGGTTTAGGGCGTGCCCATACTTTAGTGTCTTAGATTTGAAGGAATCACATCAGCATACACCAGCTCTCTCTTCATGTGAACCGCATCAACTGTTGTGTATGTGTGTTCGGCAAAGCAATATAAAACCCGCCTCATGCCCAGAATTGGCAGAAGTTGCACTTATGTTATGAGTATGAAGTCGTGGAGATCAGACCTCATAACAATTCTGTATCGTGTTGTTCTTGAAACTTTAGCACTCGCTGTACAGATATAGTTTAACAAGTAAAGCAGATAGTAGACCAATAACATATTATTCTCATGTAAACCACGATGAACTACTAGGTGGAAAGCTAAAGCAACAACTAAATGTCGTGTGCAGAAGTTGCAAAAAAGGAAAAATGGCGTTTAAACCGGTAATGAGCCCATGCTAACTTAACACGGTGTAAAGATATCCAGGACCTAGATGACACCTCCCCATGATCCGGAAACGAACTGAATAAGATAATAGAAGTGCCATCTCATGAGAGCAGATTGCAAGTTTATATGTGGACGGTCCGCAAGGTAAAGCATTAAAAACTAGGAAAATTCAATGCTAAAGAAAAATAAAACAGCCAAGTACTTTATCGAGTCTTAAGCCAATAGGCAAGGTAAATAATAAAAACTTGACAATTAAGTCAATGAATTGTCAATGAAATGCTAGTACTCAGCATATGAAACATGAAAAAGGTCTATGACATAACTGTGTATGCAAAATAAGCTGCAACAGCCTCCAACAGGAAGTCACCGTCTTCATCCGAAAACAGTTCAGCCATCCAATTTAAAAGCGGAAAAGAACATACGTGCTCTCCCAGCACCGGATCCTCTATCACCATCAGAGGACAGCTCGGTGGGTTTTCAAGAAAGCTGTGTTCCAAGAAAGACTGTGCTGCCGCCAGTAAATTCCAGGGACCAAGTAGTCCATGCATCAATGCCACAGCCATAATCCTTTCGCCAGGACAAACCAACTTGTGAGTAATGATAGGAGTCATCAGCTGATTAAAGTCGACGTCAGGAGAAACCGGTCCGCAGAGACACAAATCAATGGCCCAATCGAAATCACAGGTCAGGCAGTGAAATACAGGCTGGACACAGGTGAAGTAGGAGAACCGAAAAGATAATCCATATGCCGTGCTTAATATCGCCAACGGCATTGTGCCATAATATTCTAGCATGCGATTGCGGAACAGTGTCAGCAGCTGCAGGGTCGGAGGTTGCATAGGAGGGACATCCATATTTAAAAATGTAAAAAAGCACAAGAGCGTCCGCTGGTAATGCAAGTAAAAATGCAATCCACGAACCAGAGTGGAGAAAATGGAATGAAAGGGAGCAGGGATGACTCCAAAGATTTTCTCAAATGAAGTCACGAGACCACTGGTAACAACTTTAAAAAAGTGTGCCAGGGATTTTGTGGAGGATGCGTTAAAGATAGTCGGAAACATGTTGCTGAAATTGAAAGGCAAACCTGTGTACGGGTGTTCGCTATGTGAAGTACGAAAGTTTCACGGGCCGAACTCAAGGCCACCTCTCTCTGAGACAAAAGAGCTCTTATTCTTGTCATGCCGTTGAAACGTGTCCCAAGGTTGGTATTTGTGGCCAGATTGAAAACTCCCTATGTTCATGTGTGGGAGGAAATAGAACATTTCTGCAGCAAATAACCCGTTCACTTACTGTTACGATAAAAGGAATACTTTTAATTAACTCAGAACAATCTTCATTATTGAGCATCAAATAACTACCATTTTCCAACAACTTGAACGTGGGGATGATAGCAGGAACTGGCGTGCCTTGCAACACGCAAGCCATATTTGGTCGGTGTTTGTTGCATGAATCGTGTAACTGTATGTGCCTACACATTAGTGAATGATCTGGCGTCTCAGTGCATTCCTCTCCATTCAGATAAACTTCTTGATCATCTTTGAAACATCTGTATGTGTATGGAAGCGACCAGACCTCATGAACAAAAGCACTACCTAAAGGTTCATAAAGACCTATTGGTATATATTTCATACAATTTGAAAACTTATATAAAGCAAAAGGCAGCGTTATTAAACCGTGGATAAGGCATGTTGCCAAAAAACCCGCAATCCTCTGCTGATGATGTCACTGAGCATGTCATGAATGATGTAATATGTGACATCATCAGTAGTGGATTATGGGTAATAGTATCTCTAGTTTACTCCCCTATAGCTGTCTTTCTTTTAACATAAGTGTGTGTTTCCTTCCCTTATACTTACTGTTTTTGGTTCGCTTCCAGTTCGCGTACCAGCGAGCGAACTAGGAAGCGAACTAAGAGAAATAGAGGTTGGCACAGTTCCAAATATTGTACCAATTTTTTAATAACGGGGAGGTAGTTCTGAAAAGAACTTTTTTTTTTATTTTTCTGAACATTTTTTTAATGTTTTTGAATTTTTCGGAACAGTTTTATATTTTTTTGGGTTTTTCTTGGAGGGGGCAATGAAAACGATTCATTGTAAAGGGCTCAACAGGAGCAACAAAACAAAAAAAAGAAGTATTTATTATTTTGGGCGTTTCGGACAAACTTGCATATGATAGTCAATAGCTCTGTTGATCAGAGTGATGCTTCTTTCTCCGTAGGAAATGAATCCATCGCAAAATACGCAGGTGTGTTTTACTTCACCAAATCTCATTTGTATATTTGGCACCATCTCCCTGCCCTCTGGTCCCGTTACTTCCGGTACAACAGATCTTCTGGCCATAATAGGGAGATTATCTAGGTCGTTCCGAAACTGTGCAGCACTGTAGTTGTTAGGATGCCACCTAGTCATATGGCGATGCATTGTGTAGTTTCCGAAACTGTATTTTTTGTCGGTCCCTCTGGACAGTCTATCTTGACATATAAGGCAAGTTACGTATCTTGCATTTACTTTTTTCTGACCTTTGGGAATTTTAAAAAATTGCCAAATGAAGTTTTCTTTCCGGTGAGACGTCTTGGGCTGCTCAGGCAAAAACTGCCTCTCTTCGTGCTCGTCCTCCTGTTCCTCTTCTTCTTCTTCTTGTTGAATTACAACTTGAGCAGGTGGTCCTCTCTTCCTTGGAGGTGGTGGAGGTGGTGGGGAAGCACCAGCTGAAGCTACTAAAGAAGCCATTGCTCAGTGATCACAAAGGGTCTTTCTCTCACAATGATGAAAGTCAGAGTGAGGAAAGAAGGAGGGATTTTCATCATTTGGGAAAAACAAGAGTTCTCAACCAATCAAAAGTGTTCATTTTAGATTATATGACCTAGTCTTACATCATTAGGAAACCAAAAGTGAAATGAACCAATGAAAAGTGTTATTACCAAGTCACATGACTTGCTGTGTTTACGTTAAGCGCTTTGCAGGGCCTCCCGGTTTGCTTCCAGAAACCTGCGCTTTGGCACTCGCTTCGCGTACCAGTTCGCTAACGTAGCACGTCATATGACGTATCACGCGACAACGTGGAACGTCATGCGGACGGGAGGCGTCACGATGTTGTTTTCTAACGCGGCACTTGCGGTAAAGAAACGTTTACCGGCTCGCGGTCTATTTCGCGGCATCAAGGTCAGCTAACGGGAAGCTTCCCGATTCGCGAAGCGGGAACGAAGAAAAAAAAATATTTAAAAAAAAAATTATTCATAAACATATAAAATATATTTTTGGATTTAAAGAAGAATACATTTTACAGCTACAGATATTAGCTGTTAAAAAACCAATGAAATTCACAGAAAAAACCATAGGTTATAGACCATATATAGTTAGGAATTAGCATTTACAAAACCTTGAAAATTCACTGAAAAAACCATAGGTTATAGACCATATATAGTTAGGAATTAGCATTTAGAAAACCTTATTTTACTCACACAAAACCATTGAAATTCCATATATAGTTAGTTGCACTAACTATATATCGCGCACCCGCAATCCACTGCTGATGATGTCACATATTACATCATTCATGACATGGTCAGTGACATCACTGATGACATCACTGATGACATCTCAAATGACATCACTGATGACAACATCCAGTGACTGTATGTTTCTGTAAAGTTAAAATATGTCTTAGATATTGAAGAATGAGTGGATGTATAAGTGTCTGGATGAAGGATTTAGTAGGTGCGTGACTGACTGTATGAGTGAGTGATTAAATGTGTCTCACTGAATGCATGGGTTAGTGACTAAACTGTCTTAATTTGTGCATCATTATGTCTGTTGTGATGTAAACTGCTGCATGTGTTGATCATTAGCTATACGAGAGGCTATATGTGTTATTAATTGGTTGCCCAAGTATTTCTATGGGAGATTGAGTTTGTGTGGGGGTGGCTGGGAGGTGTGTGACTCTGTGCATAGATGTGTGAGCAGTTGATTCACTAGGTGTATGAGTTCAAGAGTGCATGTGGAAAAAGCTACATGGGCGGTTGACTGTGTGCATGAGTGTATTGATGAGTGAATGGATATCTCAATGCTACATGTCATAGTAAGTACATATGTAAAACACAGTACATGTGAGAGTTGGCATATATAAATAACTGTGCATGAGAGCCACTGAATGTGTGAGTGGCTGTATGGATCATTGTGAACTTGTATCAGGGATTGTATAAGAGAGTAAATATGTGTTAGTATATGTTTGAATAAGTAAGGTGTGTATAACTGTATAGTTGAGGAAATGGAGGTGAGATTGTTTCTTTGCATGACTGACTAGGTGTGTGAGTAACTCCATGGATGAGTGACAGTGTGTGAGTGTCTGTATACACTGAGTGTATCTAAGGTTATATTAGAGTCTGAAGAGGTTTATTGTATTAGCACAAGAATGATGTCAAATGAGATGTCATCAGTGATGTCATCAGTGATGTCATTTGAGATGTCATCAGTGATGTCATCAGTGATGTCACTGACCATGTCATGAATGATGTAATATGTGACATCATCAGCAGTGGATTGCGGGTGCGCGATATATAGTTAGTGCAACTAACTATATATGGAATTTCAATGGTTTTGTGTGAGTAAAATAAGGTTTTCTAAATGCTAATTCCTAACTATATATGGTCTATAACCTATGGTTTTTTCAGTGAATTTTCAAGGTTTTGTAAATGCTAATTCCTAACTATATATGGTCTATAACCTATGGTTTTTTCTGTGAATATATATATATATACATATATATGTATTGCACCTTGTTATATAATGTGACATTTGAAACAGTATACAATACAGGACTTGCTCTACACAAAGAGAATAGTTACATGCATGATGTAGTAGAGTGTGGCTCATAACTGCCATTGTTTTTCCAGGTAATGGATGGCTGATGGTTACCCCTTGTATAGAGAACTTTCTACATGATCTTACCTTGCACTTATCCGAATGATGTATTATGCAAATCTTCTCCTTGTGAACATTTGAGTAATTAATTTAAAGACGCCTATATGGTGTGTTTTTGGTTTTAGATTTGCTATCCCATTTTTGTGCAAGTGTGTCTTATTTTGATGGCAACTAACACCAAAAGTTCTGAACACAATGTGGTTGTACAGGTGTGCTACTTTAAATTTTGTAACTGTCAATATTAAAGACTTAAGTATTGCTCATTGATATGCTATTGCGGTTGTGAGTGATTTAAATAACATGAATCCGGAGCTAATGTTAACAGCCAAATGGACAGGTGGCAGGTATTAGAGTGACTTAACTTCAGTTCCAGCGATGACGGTGTTGATTGGCATTGAGGTTAACCACCAGCAGCAGAGGCAGGCAATGCAGGATCAGCTCCACATAGGAAGAGGAAGTGTGTTGGTGAGTACAGCTGAGTTTGTGCCTTTGATACGTGCTATTCTGCCAGCTCAGGTGTGGTGGTTTGACCGCCACACTCATGTTGGTGGGAAGGCACATTGTCATTGGGCCAGTGGTAAAACTGGTGTTCCTCTGACAGATACATTGGCCTATCCTGCCACTGCTGCAGTAAAAATGTTCTCTTTTGTCTATTGAACTGCATGGATCGTAAAAGGGCCGATGGACCGCCAACTGGGTGGTCGGGAATCTGGTGCCATTTCAATAGCGGTACGCTTTCTGACAAATTCATAATCAGCCTCTCAGGCAGGAAAATGCTTACTTTATATCTACATCTACCAAGAGCCAAGCAACCCATTTTATGCCCTTTTGATTGAACGAAATGGACATTGTAGCTCTTGTTACAAAATGGTTTTCTGTTTAAGAATTGGAATCATATAATTGATTTAGTGAATTGCACGAATTTCAAAATGATGAATTGTTTTTGTTGTTTTGTTGGATGTTTTTTGAGTTATTGAGTTGTTGTAAATATATGTTTTGTATATGTTGATATGAGATTGAAATGAATTTTTGCTAAACAAATATGAATGTAAATACTTCCTTACATGTGTATTTTTCTCTGCCAATTTAAAAAAACCTTTTTTCTAAAAAAACAAATGAGTAGAAGGTATAAATAAACATACCAGACCGGATTCAATGAATGTGTTTATTCGGTCTTTGTTAAAGTAATACTGCAAGTTGTGTGAGAAGGGGGCATCCTTTAGTATATATATTGTATAAATGGTCCAGCCCTCCCTCAGCCCCGCCAAGGACCTAACTCCTCTTTGTGCGCTACTTTATAAAAGTGGCATTTGAAAATTGTAATTTAAAATTTGCCTTTACTATAAAAGAGGATTTCTATTTACAATTCCAAAGAACCTAAATATTAACTGTTTACCTGTTCCCATTTGGATTTTACAGCTTATTAAATGTAATAAGGTAACTCTAATGTTATCCTATGAGTGAGGTAAGCCATGCAGTAGTGACAACAAATTTAAAAGTTTTTCACTACCAGGACATATAAAACTTAAAGTTACATGCCCTACTTGTTAAATACACTCCACCCGGCTCTCTGGGATGTATAGGGGCCCACGCTAGGGGTGACATATGTATTAAAAAGGAAGGTTTGGGCTGGCAAAAGGTTGATTTTCAACACAAAGAAGGGGGTATCTGTTCCTGTGGAAATGAAATAAAGTCTTATGTGAAGTGTAGTTGGAAATTCTTTATTTAGGGAAAGGGTCTTCCTATATGGAAGATAGAGCCCTCACACGCCCAGATTGGTATCATGCTTCATCATAGGGCTCAGCTCCTCGTGGGGTTGGGTCTGCAATGCTCCACAGGCCCCGCTAGAAGGCTCTTTGGCTGAGAACTTCTCTTTGAGATACCTGAAATCTCGCCTGTCCCCTTATACACCGAGCAGGACTTTGCGTTCGTCGGATGCGACCCTCTTGTCCCAATCCCGCTTCAAACTGGCCACGGTGGGAGGACGCGCTTTTTCCAACACGCTTCCTGCTCTATGGAATAAATTGGCCCCAGAACTAAGGAAGGAATGTAACCTGCTGTCCTTCAGGAAAAAGTTAAAAACCACTCTGTTTAGGCAAGCATGGAGTAGCCTGTAGGTGCTGTGGTAATATCAAGTAAAGGCCGAACCCCCACGACGTAATTCTGGACAAACAGCGCTTAGAGACCCCGGTGGTTATAACGCGCTATACAAATTAAATAAATAAAATAAATAAATTAAGATGCATGGGTGTGTGGGGGTCTGTGAATCTAGGGTAGAGTGTATGTGAAAAGAACTGTGGTTAAAACTACCTAAGGAGTCTCAAAACAGGGTATATTATGTGGTCTCCCTGGTAGGGTTAAAAAAGGAAGTGTGAGAAAGCTGTCACTGGTATGTAATGGACGGTGACAGTTTCCTTATTTGAAATGTTTTTAAAAGGTCAACAGGTTTCACGCCTATTGGTCCAGGAGGGATCCGGGGAATTTCTTCAGGACCAAAAGTACAGTGTAGAGTAACTTCTACTCTGCACCATGGCTGGTTTGCGTGTGGTGAGATAAAGAGGAAAAAAACCCTGAAAAGAAACTGTGGAAACTGTCACAGTCCAATAATAAGCCTATGATGAAGCATGACCTTGTGTGAGGGCTCAATCTTCCATATAGGAAGACTGTTTCTCTAAAGGAAGAATTTCCACCTACACAACATATTAGACTTTATTTAATTTCCACAGGAACAGATACCCCCTTCTTTGTGTTGATACATTACCTCGATGCAAGCAAGGATTCTGGACCCTTATCTCGCTACTAGTCTCCCTTTTTTTTTAATGAAGAAAAGGTTGGTTTTGCGGAGTCAGAATGGCAGCTTAAAACTACACACACAGGCTGCAATGACAGGCCTGAAACAAGTTAAGTGAGTGCATAAGTGAGTGGCACAATCAGAGCTGCTGGCCCACTAGTAACATTTAATTTACAGTCCCTGGGCACATGTAGTGCCCCTTTACTAGGGACTCAAAAGTAAATTAAGTATGTCAATTGGGGATAAACCAATGTTACCAGGTTTTAAGGAGTGTTCATGTGCATTGTAGCACAGGCAAGCAGTGAGCAGAGTTCTCAGACGAACAACAACGAGATCAGCAAAAATGGAGGAGAAAGGCAGAATATTTGGGGGAAGACCACCCTAAGGGTGACAGGTCTAACAGTAGTACATGCATGCATTTCAGCAAAAAATCTGATGGTTTTAAACCATCGCCTGGTGACTGGGGGCACTAAACGGACCACAAAGCCGAGGAGGAAGCGGGTGAGGAAGCCGACCCGCAGCTCCTCGATTTCCTGCACCGGGGGTGAATATCAACTGCTCGCGCCTCCCGCTCTGAGGGAGACGCATCGCCTGGTGACTGGGGGCACTAAACGGACCACAAAGCCAAGGAGGAAGCCGACGAGGAAGCACCGGGTGATTATCAACTGCTCGCGCCTCCCGCTCCGCGGGAGATGCATCGCCTGGTGACTGGGGGCACTAAACGGACCACAAAGCCCAGGAGGAAGCCGGCCCGCAGCCCCTCCCTTTCCTGCACCGGGGTGAATATTAACTGCTCGTGCCTCCCGCTCCGAGGGAGACTCATCGCCTGGTGACTGGGGGCACTAAACGGACCACAAAGCCCAGGAGGAAGTGGGCGAGGAAGCCGACCTGCAGCCCCTCCCTTTCCTGCACCGGGGGTGAATATCAACTGCTCACGCCTCCCGCTCCGCGGGAGATGCATCGCCTGGTGACTGGGGGCACTAAACGGACCACAAAGCCCAGGAGGAAGCGGGTAAGGAAGCCGACCCGCAGCCCCTCCCTTTCCTGCACCGGAGGCATATAATAATTTCCAATTTCCCGCCTCGCGGGACGCGCGCCAGGCAAAACCCAGGCCAAGGGCGGGCCCGTCTAAGCCCGTCGTAGCCAGGAGGAGGCAGGGCTGGGCCAGAACTCTAACATCGCCAACCATACATCTGACTACACCGCTCTTGTGAATACAGAACAAAAAGGGAACCCTGAACCTAATGAAAGGATACCGGGGAACGACCCACCAGGGAAGTCAATAATAATAACAACATGAACGGGAAGTTCCCATTATTCTAAAGGACAAACAAATTCCAATATAAACAATTGCCCACAGAACAAGATGCTGATATCAAATCATTTTATTCTCATATATATAAATATTTATACTTCATTACTTTAGAGTTTCTATAGACATACAAAATCAATATAGTGTCAGCCTAGAACAGCAATGAACAATAAAAACATTTTATTTACAATAGTCACTCATACCATCAAGCATACATGCATCCCAAAATCACCACATACATCAAGATACTATAAACTACAGCCACATTCTCAACCAACAAGCAGAAAAAAGCGCCGACGCGCGTGAACAAGTGCCACCAAAGGTGATTCCTTCATCAGGGCGCAAGTAATTTATTTATATGTGGCCATCACGGTCCTCCAATTTGTCACGGGGATGAAATTTAACTCAATTCCAGAGTTACTGGGCACACAACAGCATATCGCAGTGTATCTGTGGGCAAAAACCAGAATTAGGATTTTCTTAAAATAAGAGGAGGGGGACAGGTCAAGGCTTGGAGTGCAACAGAAGCATAATTCAAATCATACATTAAATACACATGTCTGTAAGCATACCACTTCCTAGCAAAGCAAGATAAAAGTGCTACTATATCTGGGTAGTATACCATTACACCAAATGAACACAAGAAGAAAGCGAGAGGGAGATTTATTTAGGGGGAGGTGGGTTGTGAGTCTGAGCGAGAGAGAGATGGAAAAGAAAAAGAAAGAAAACCTTATTTCTCCAAAAGTTACCATCGAGTGACTAACCAAGGGGTGGCCTTAACATATTTTCGCCATTCACATACCAAGGAAAGATCAGTATCTGAGCCTTAATCTAGACTGGAAACGGAAGGTCACTCAGAAGTTAGCTGCTAGCGGAGCAGAAGGCGAATAATAAACGGACTCTAGGGACTGATTGCAAAAAAACGTGTCTCAGAATACCTCCATTCCGAATGACTAAGGTGGAAAATGAGGTCTGGAAAAAAATGAAAATGAATGCTCCTCACCTATATTTTCACATTGGCATTAACAAGGCCGTAAGGCAGAGATGCAGGGGTCACGACACACAAGTAGAACACACGTACAATAATGGGAGTACTGTGGAAAAGAAATAAATGATATGGCATTTCCCGTTTCATCTTATAGAAAACATGGTTAGTTAAATGACAGCCAAATCACAATTGCAGTTGAATTAGGATACCCATAAGGCGCGTATTCACAAGGGGGCTAAGAGAACCTATACAATAATGAACTGCACAATGAGAAGGAACCCACAGGACTAAGTCTCTAAAAAGCCAGCTACGAATAATTACCTCCAAGTTTTCCTGAAAATACGTGCGTGCAGGGCAGCCCGATATCAGTTACATCCACTAGGCCAGGTCAGGTCGAGGCCGGAGTAGCGCTTTTAGGGGTATTTTCTAAAAAAATGTAGAGCGCACAATTTAAATACCAGACTTCAAAGGAAACGATGATCAAACTAACTACAAGGATACGAGTTCGCTGCCTGGAAGGAACTTACTTGTAAAAGTATGGCGGAGCTCTCGAAGAATATCTCTGACCGGGAAGCCCTCTGTGTCAAAACGGAAGGAGTGTCCCCAGGAGACGGACCGGATATATACCGTGCTTGCACTGAAGAGTATGAGTAGCACCTGTGTGAAACCGGTCAAGCAACACTAGACCAATAACTACCCTTCAGTCAAATAAAGCGACCAGGGAAAGGGGTGACGCCATATTTAGATTGTGTTTAGACAGGCGAGAGGCTTCACATGGAGATGGGGAAATAGACAGAGGACTCAAAAATGACGGCGAGTTGGTACAACGCCCGCAATGGTAACTATGAGGCACAAAAAAAAACCTCCCTACAAAGTCAATCTGTAACTAATAAATAAAGAAAGGTAGAGGATACCCGTTTGTACAGGAATTTATTGTTACTGAAAACACACTGAATTCCTATAGAGAAATAACAGTAGTAAAGGGACTGGGAAGTGCAACTAACCCCTAAAAAATAATTCAAACGTTGTAGATAACAGAAAAAAAGAGGGGGGGCAAAATAAATAAAATAGATACAAAACAAAATATATACAGGAGACCTCGATGTACACATAGTGTATAAGGACCCAAAAAAAGTTATATAAGGCGATTATAACTGAGGGTATAATAAGGAATAAAAGGTGTAAAGGGACTTTGCAAATACATCAATTTATTGAACCGCGTTTTCCCATGGAATGGATTCATTTAATCCGGAGACAGCCGTCTCCAGAATGAAAATCCAGTACACTTCCCTTTTACTCCGCAGAGCATCAATGTTTCCATCTTTCGGACAATGGATACGCTCAAGAATGAGCTACCTAAGGTCTTCAATCTTATGTCCAAAATCTTTCCAATGGGCCACAAGAGGAGCTCCCGGCCGGGAGTTTCTGATACATGATTTATGTTCAGAGAATCGCTGACAAAATTCTCTGCTTGTTTCACCGACATAGCCCTTCGAACAGGGGCAAGTAAGTAAATAAACCACGGTATTGGTCTTACAATTGGTCATCTCTTTAAAATTGATGTTCCTTTTGCCCCATTTGAGCTCAGGTGTACGGATAACTTGGTCACAAGCGTGGCATCCGCCACATTTGTGGCTACCCGTAATAGGGTTAGTTCCAGTGATGCTTCTTTGAACAGAACCTGTAGACTCAGGTACCGATGCCCTTACTAAAAAGTTTCTTAGGTTCTTATTGCGTCAGAACGCAAAGATGGGTTTATCTAATTTGTCTGAGGTTTTATCTAGATTGAGAAGATGCCAGTGCGAGTTAATTACAAACCTTAGTTTGTCGTTGAAATTTGAATGAGTTGAGATCATCACAAGTTTATTATCATCTTTTTTGTCTTTAGATTTCAATAGACTCTCCCTGTTATAATACTTCGCTCTTTTATATGAGTCTCTGATGAGCCTCTTGGGGTAACCTCTGTCTATGAATTTCTTTTTCATAATTCCGGCATGGTATTCAAAATTGCTCAATTCAGAACAATTTCGGCGGAGCCTGAGAAACTGGCTGAATGGAATGTTATTTCTCTGGCTCCGCGGGTGGTAGCTGTCATACAGGAGCAAAGTGTTACGAGCAGATGGTTTGGTATAGAGGGATACCTCAATGTGATTGTTATTCTCTACAATCCAGACATCCAGGAATTCTATTTTATTCGAGCTGATATTGGTGCTGAATTTGAGGTGTGGGTCGCAAAGGTTTATCCACAACATGAACTCGTTCAATTGTTCTGAGGAGCCTTGCCAGATAAAGAAAATATCATCGATATATCTATTATACTGGGTAACATTCTCAAAAAAGGGGGCAAGTTCGTTATAGGTATGTTTTTCTTCGAAAATCCCCATATATGCATTGGCTACATTCGGTGCACATGCCGCACCCATGCTAATTCCCAGTGTTTGCTGGTAAATGGTTTTATCAAATTCGAAGAAATTTTCTTTCAGGACTACAGCAAGGCATTCAAGAACAAATAATTTTTCAAAAGGACAGTCAGCACTGTCAAGCATCTTTTTGACTGCTTCCAGTGCCCCTTCTTGTGGAATATTTGAATATAGCGCCTCAATATCCATTGAGACGAGGAGGTCAGTCTGTGGATTAAATTCTAACCCTTCAATCTTGGAAATCAGATGCCCTGTATCCCGTACATAGGCAGGGAGGCGGCATATAAAAGGGGCAAGGCAGGCATCCACAAACTTAGAAAGCGGTTCTGTCAGAGGCCCAATGGTAGACACAATAGGTCTAAACAGTGGTTCTGTAATATTTTTATGTAGTTTAGGGAGTCCGTATAAAACCGGTATTTTGTAAAAGGTTTTATTGAAATAATCGAACTCCTGACTACAGATAGAGCCTCTGGATAGAGCGTCGTTGGTGATGTCAAAGATTTTTGTCATAATTCTTCTCGCCGGGTAATTGGTGACCTTAGTAAAGTTTTCTGGACAGTTAAGCATAGATAGAATACGTTCTTTATATGTGGAACTGTCTAACACGGCAATGCCCCCTCCCTTGTCACAAGGTTTAATGATGAGAGAATTGTCCGCCGACAACTTCTTGAGGGCCTGGTACTCATCATATCCAAGATTGTATAATGGTTTGGGGACATATTTAGCAAGGCTTTGGATTTTGGTGCCCACCGCTTTCTCAAACACAGCGACCTCAGGACCCACCTCATCTAAAGATGGTGTGAAAACCGAGGGAGGTCGGAAACCTGAGATGTTATTCGAGGGTCCGATCTCTCTATTCATAAAGAATTTCTTAAGCCTGATCTTACGGAAGAAAGATTGTAAATCTTTATGAAGTTCAAACAGGTTAAATGGAGCAGTTGGGACAAAAGATAATCCACGGGACAAAAGATCCACAGTGATCTTTTCCATAGGTTTCTTAGACAAATTGAAAATAGTGATGGTGGAAGTATCAGCTGTACTGACTATTCCCTACAATACTGATTCCGCCTGGTTTCCAGAAAACGTGGGGGATTCTCTGCTTGTTGGTACCCACTCTGTTGATAACGTGTGTTCTCCTGGGGTCTGAATCTTACTCGTGACGTGCCTCGGCGATTCCCCAAAAAACAATTCGATCTCTGGGGTCCATTAAATCGTGCACGTCTATTTGAAAAATTCTCATTGGAGCTTGATGCGCCTTCATAGTCGGATTCTGAAAGTTTCTGAGAAATTCCGAAGTTGTTTATTGGACCAGAATTGTTGGTCTCCCTGTTGTAGTTCTCTAGAGGAGTAGTATTGGGCATGAAGGTAGGGATACACCCTCTCCTCTGAGAAATAACGAATGTCTTTTTTAAGTTTGTCGGTTTTTCTACGAAGGATGTATTCGCTAAAGGAGTCTAGTTCCAAATTGACTTCCTCTAATTTGCGTTTAGCATCACCGACTGCGTCATTTTTAAGAAGCAGATCTTCCATTTCAGCAATTTCTTTCAGGAGACTGCTGGCTACTTCCCTAGCTGTTTCGATAATTAATAACATCAGGTCTCTTGAGCAGCGATTGGCTATAAGGGACCATCTTTCGAGGAACAGGCGGATTTCTGCAAATAGGCCTGGAATATTCCTCACACGGAGGCCATTCGTGATAACCCCGGCTTTTAGATATTGAATCATGAACTCCGCATGGGATTCAGTTCTCTTTGCTTTTTTCTTAAGATTAAGAAGTTTCAACCATTCGCCGTTAGATCCTTTATTTATTAAAAAGGGTTGTTCTGAGGAAGAGGATGGCCCCATAAGGCGATTAAAATCCTCTTCACTAAAGCCAAATGTTTTGATGGCGTCCATTTAAACTCGCTTGGACACACGAATATGATAAAAAATGAAGAGACAAAAAAGAAGAGAAGGAATTCAGTTGACTACAAACCAGGTGAGACACGCTCACAGAAGAGATAGACGCACCCAGACTAGAGGTAACCCATCCATACAACTTAGTGTAATCTTGTAAACATGCAACTCCAAGTGACCAGGGAGGGACCTAACAGCAAAACCCTACGGCAAAGTGCCGGGTAAATGAATACAGAACAAAAAGGGAACCCTCAACCTAATGAAAGGATACCTGGGAACGACCCACCAGGGAAGTCAATAATAATAACAACATGAACGGGAAGTTCCCACTATTCGAAAGGACAAACAAATTCCAATATAAACAATTGACCACAGAACAAGCTGCTGATATCAAATCATTTTATTCTCATATATATAAATATTTATACTTCATTACTTTAGAGTTTCTATAGACATACAAAATCAATATAGTGTCAGCCCAGAACAGCAAAGAACAATAAAAACATTTTATTTACAATAGTCACTCATACCATCAAGCATACATACATCCAAAAATCACCACATACATCAAGATACTATACACTACAGCCACATTCTCAACCAACAAGCAGAAAAAAGCGCTGACGCGCGTTTCGGAACAAGTGCCACCAAAGGTGATTCCTTCATCAGGGCGCAAGTAATTTATTTATATGTGGCCATCACGGTCCTCCAATTTGTCACGGGGATGAAATTTAACTAAATTCCAGAGTTACTGGGCACACAACAGCATATCGCAGTGTATCTGTGGGCAAAAACCAGAATTAGGATTTTCTTAAAATAAGAGGAGGGGAACAGGTCAAGGCTTGGAGTGCAACAGAAGCATAATTCAAATCATACATTAAATACACATGTCTGTAAGCATACCACTTCCTAGCAAAGCAAGATAAAAGTGCTACTATATCTGGGTAGTATACCATTACACCGAATAAACACAAGAAGAAAGAGAGAGGGAGATTTATGTATGTATATATATATATATATATATATATATATATATATATATATATATATATATATATATATATATATATATATATATATATATAATATATATAAAATGTATACACTGTTTTTTGGTGTCCCAGAACAATGCGGTACAATAAAAATGATGTGTAAAAAAAAAAAAAAAAAAAAGAGAATAAAATGATTTGATATCAGCAGCTTGTTCTGTGGGCAATTGTTTATATTGGAATTTGTTTGTCCTTTAGAATAATGGGAACTTCCCGTTCATGTTGTTATTATTACACCGCTCTTGTGACCACACACCGTTACAGAAGGCAGGTGAGGAAAACTGGGTGTAACTGTCATCGTCGCTAAAAGAAGTAAAATTGGTGTCTCAAACCAGTCGGGCCATTTAGAACTGCAACTTTTTCCTATTTCAGAACAGTACATCTGGGCAGATCTTATATATCTTGAGGGCTGTTGATTTGGATACATACGACTGTGCAGCTTAAGGCCGCCCCTGCTGGGACACTGGTCTCCGACATGTGATGACTGAAGAGAGGATCAAGCCAGACAATGTTGGAGGCAGCCTAAAAGGGACACTCGATGCCTTCTTCACCAAGGCAGAATCAGCCCTGGACCAAGAAATTTGTTCTGCCGAAAAAAGACTTTCTCTGGACTCTAATGTTGCTCAGAAAAGACTGTCTATGGGGGGTTTGGCCAAGGCAGGGACACCGAAGGCTGCCATTTCAAGAAATGTAGACAGCGAAAATACCCCTCAGAGATCGATAGGGATAGCCGATGTTGAGGCATGAGTAATCAGGGCACCAACTAAGGAAAGGTCAACTTTAATTGCAATAAATGGAGTGGAGGAGGGAGAGCCGGGCCAATCCACGGTGGTATCTATGTCATCATTGAGGGGGGAGGGAGCAGGGGAAGAGGGGGTGGAGAGGGCCGAAGCACCAGAGCCCTGTGGGCTATCACAAATGGAAACTGCCATGGTGGTAACGCGATCTAAAAGGGCGCGCCTAGATAAACACATGACTAGTAGGGATGTTATAACTGCAAGTGTCTCCATAGTCTCAGCCAAGAGCTCACGAGGGGGAGGACGAGGGGGGGGGGGGTGAAATAAGGTTACCAGAAATGTGAACAAGAAAGAACCACCAAAGGATGATAGGCCCAAAGGGACCCCAGAAGCCACAGGTTTGTCGCAGTGTTCTAAATGCAGAGGGATGGACTTGGGTGATGAGGAGGACTCACCATTATGGCTAAGGCTGGAATCGCTAATTATTAACCAACTAGCACCACTTTACATGGAAATTAGCGCGCTCAAAGAAAAAATGGTCAGACTGGTAGAACAGAGGATGGGCCCATCCACATTAGTTACCCCCCTACCCATACAAGTTCAGGATGTGGCCACCCGATGTAGCGAGGGCATGGGGGGAGCACTACAGGGGGGTCCACCACAAAGAGAAAGGAATAGCACCCATTGGGGCAGTGCACTGGACCCCCGGGGTTTGGCAGAAATGATGAAATTAGAAGGGAGGAGAGTGCCCTGCCCACTAGGAAGGAAGGGCAGATGATGCCACAACAAAGTTGGCCTATAGGCAAGAGGGCTCAGGGGGCCAGGGGGGATGGGGCTGGTGCAACTGTATCTGACGTGCCAGTAGGGGGGGCGAGCTTTTCATGAGTACGAGGAACTTGCCTGTTATGGATCTCCTACCAGCAGCGAGCCCATACACAATAGTACTGACAGGGTTCCTGCCTCCACTGAAACCTGCAAAGAAACACCTCAAATGTTAATCAACAAGGCAGCACATTGGCTAAGCAGAAATGTACAATTCAAACTTGAGCACTATAGGCAAATACTAATGGCAAGAAGGGTGTCCTGGATAGGCCATAGCGGAAAGTGTTACAGTGATCGTAAATCTTAGATCACCAGGGCTGGTACAGGACCTTCTTGCCTACTCCCTGGGCGGCCTTAGGGGGGGAGAATGGCTCATCCATCCAAATGCTACCATTGGGTTTCTTTTATAGGGACCCAAGGACAAGTTCCAGAAGAGAGGCTGATAGGCAAATGTACAGCGGAGTGGTCGGAAAGGGGCCCTTGTCTTTTCAAAAAATCGTTATGCCCCTCTGGCAAATAGCCAGAGCCTGGAAGACATTGATTGACTTGAACGGAGCCCTCGCCGCGGCGATGCCCCCGCCGAAGCGATCGCTCCACACAGACACTCATTCGGAGGCCCTCCAGCAATTTCAGAAAGTACATTAATACCCGTCCCCACGGAAAGTGAAATGGTTAGCTGTCATAAAGAGGACAAAGGCCAGTTTGTAGGAACCCATTTGACTATCCTAGGTGGTCAGATATTGCAGAGTATAAGCACCACGAGCCAAGGCACTATAAAAGTTATATCATGGAATATAGCGGGGCTCTCAGCAAAATTAAAAAATAATGATTGGGTGGCTTATATAAAAAAGTTCCAGGTTATATGCTTACAAGAGACCTGGGAATGGAACAGAGACCAGCTCGCTCTTGAAGGTTTGAAGATGTTTTTTGTCCCTGCAAGGAAAGGGCGGACAGGAAGAGCTAAGGGCGGGTTGATGACCTATGTGGATTTAAAATTGAGAGGGATATGGGAAGACCTGAGTTGGAACTCTGATGTTCTACAAGGGCTAAAATTACGTATGAAGGGCCAGAATTTACTATTCGTTAATTTTTATAATGCTATAGTACCAGGGTCACCACTCATCAATGTCAAAGAATTGGGAAAAAGGCTTGAGGGAGAGACTGACCAAGAGGGACGTCCGTACCAATGGGTGCTTGCAGGAGATTTCAATTGTCACCTTTGCCCAAATGTGAAAAACAGATGGGGCGTCTAGTACTCCTGTCCTCTGGAAGAGGGCCCCCATTTAGAACATACCCCAGAGGGAATGGGGCTCAATAAGGTGCTGGAAAGGCATGACCTCCAACACACCATGGATTTAATTAATGGAGATGATGCAGGGCGGATAAATCCAACTTTTAAAGGGAGAGGCTGCAACTCAGTCATTGATTTTATCTTTGTATCTCATATAATGAAACAGGAGCTACTGGGGTTCGAAATACAATCAAGCGCATTTAGTGACCACACTCCCCTAGTTATTGTCCTGAGGGATCCAAACACCACCAATACCCATGATAAAAGAGGTCTGAAAGGGGAGCTAATGGCGACCGACCAGGGCAGAAGGCTGAGATGGTCCAAATTGGAGGTCGATGCCTTCTATGAAGCACTAATGGCAGACAAAGACCATCATATAAGGAGGTGCCTGAGTCTCGAAGTAACAGGGGTTGATCTGGTCAAGGCCTTTGAAGGGGCAACATTGCACATTGATAGACTACTCAGGGTCAAGTCCGGAAAGAACCAAGGGAACACGGGTGGTTCGATCAGGCCTGTTCCAAGGCTCTGAGAGAGTTGAAAATAGCTTTGAAAACCTGCCCTAGGGACAAAATCAGGGTTAAGGCGTATCGAGGCTTATACAAAGCCGCGCCGTAAATCCTTGCTGCAACAGCAGGCGTGGGAGAACCTGAGGGAAGCAGTAGATACCAAAAATATGACGTCATTTTGGAAGATCATAAATGACCCATGCTTCCAAGATAGGGATAAACCCAAGATTGTAAATCATATCCTGGCGGAGACATGGCATGAGCATTTTAATGGTTTATATAATCTTAGTACTCATGAGGATTGCCTCGTGACTAATGAAGGGCCAGAAAGAGAGGAACTCACAATTTTCTCTCTAAATGAGATTAAGGCTGCGTAGAAGGATTGACCAGAAACAAAGCGCCGGGACCAGATGGCGTCCCCCCGGATCTGTTCCTAGCGCATGTAGAGCTGTGGGCCCCCCATTATGACTAGGGTTATAAACGCTACAGTGTGCACGGGCATGTCTGAATCCTGGTCAACAGCCACAATTGTCCCAATTTTTAAAAAAGGTAACAGGGAGAGCCCGTCCTGCTACCAACCTATTTCCCTGATAGATGTGTCCGTGAAAGTTCTTGGCAGGGTTATACTTAACAATCTATTAGACTGGGCAGAAGAATATAAGATCATCACGGACACGCAGTATGGTTTCAGGGCCGGTCGTTCCACAACGGATCAATTTCTCAACCTGTATCTCCTGACTGCCAAGTACACGATAGCGAGTCAAGGAACTGTGTACTTGGCATTTATGGATCTTACTGCTGCATTCGACCGGGTAAATAGGAACAAATTGTGGGAACTCATGGAGGGACTAGGAGTGGACCAGGGCCTTGTAAACATCTTGAGATCCCTACATAGGAATACCCGTGCCCAGGTTAGGTACAATGAGGAGGGCAGTATGACAGATCAGTTCCCCTGTACGAGGGGAGTTAGACAGGGTTGTATTTTGGCACCCTTCCTATTCACCCTCTATATCAATGGCCTAGAGAAAGCTTTGGCTGGGCTGGGAGTGGACTCACCTAAGATAGGTCAAAGGGGGGTTCAGGTTCTGCTTTACGCAGATGATGCAGTACTTCTGGCTCGAACCCCGCGTGGTCTACAAATACTGTTAGACAGTTTCATTCACTTCATGGAGAGCCTGGATCTGTCAGCAAACCTAGCCAAATCCTGTATAATGGAGGTAGGGAAGGCGCCCCTAAAGAAATATAAATATACGATTGGGGCACATCATATATAAAAAGTCCAGTCCTTCTCATACCTAGGGATATTGGTTGACTCCAGGCTCAACTTTAAACCATTGCTGGAGGATAAATGTCGTACCCTAACTAGGAGCATGGGGGCGATTATGAACCACGCACATAGACTGGGTCACTGGGCTCCTGACCAGATCCTGATTCTCTACAATTCATTATGTTCCACCAAAGTTCTCTACGGCAGCGAGGTCTGGGGCTTTGTGGACGCTAAGCCGCTCCACACTGAAGAGAATAAACTTTTAAGAAGATTATTGAAAGTGCCATAAAGTACCCCGGGCTTCATTGTACATGAGGAGTTGGGTGCTGTTTACATCGAGGACAGGATAAAATTAAAACCGGTTAGTTGTTGGATTAAGATCTGGACAAACCCTGAGGCCACCCTGACAAGAGATATCATTCAGGACTGCTTGGCACGGGGATAAGGGAATGAATATCCCATGGCTTAAATATGTTAGAGAATCTCTCGAAGCTACGGGTCGCCTAGAACTTTTTACTCACTCCACGAAAATATTGTCAAAGGATAAGACCATTGTGAAGGAGGAGCTTTTGAATTTATTGGGCTCCAGTAGGGAAGAACAAGAGATAATACAACCCGCAGTGAGAAGGCACATTCTGACGAAATCTTGCCCGGGTATTGAACATTACCTGTATCTCATTCATAGTGCCCAGGATAGGTTCCTCATGACGCGCTTCAGGTTGAACTACATACATCACAGCCTAGCAGTGCCTGCAGGTTTTACTAAAATGGTGGAGCAGAAGCGTCCCTGCGGCTGCGATCGTCGATCTCCGCAGGACACCCTGCACTTTGTGCTGTTATGCCCGTATTACATGCTCCCAAGGAAACATTTTTTAAAAAGAGTTTTAAAAAAAGCTGGGTTTAGACAGGCCAAGGTGGCTCTACTGTATTTGAAACTTTCTGCGGATATTTTAACACTGCACTGCACCGTAATTTTTTTTAAGAGTAGCAATGCGCCTCAGGAACACCAGAGGGGACGTGTGAACTGTGTTCTAGAGTGCCATTTTTTAGCAGGTCTTGTACTGTAAATTTCTTTGGAGGGCCATAGGGACTCAGGAACACTAGAGGGCATAGGTGGCTTGTATATATATAATTATTTTTTAAGTATATGTTTCACGATGCAGCTTTTTGCGAAACAGGCCCTCATGCTCTTTACATATTGCATTCGCACTTTATAGACTACTACATTTTTAATTGGATGTCATTGGAGCACTTTAATTACCTTTGGCTGTTTATATATTGCATATGCACTTTACTGAATTGGATTCACTGTCAACGTTAGGCCCCGCGTTGCTTATGTATTGCACATGCACTTTATACAATTTTAGACTTGCGCTCTGACCCGCCAAGGAAGACTGGGGGACAGTGGAGTTTTATATGCACTGTAAGGCTGTCTCAATTAGATTAACCGGCTGTTTTATATATTGTAATGATTGTCTTTCTTATTTTCTTATTATCAAACGACTTGTACTGTATTTTTATCTGTGTTTTTATGGCCGTTCAGGCCGAAATAAAGATTCTTGATTGATTGAAACATTACCATACCATTTTCAATGACTTGACAACACTGCCATGAGTGGAGCAAGCACTGTATGTATGGTCCATGCTTTTGTTATACATGGGTCAACTTTATTTTCTTTTAAATAATACTTAATAGACATTTACATAGCATACATCATCCAATGAATGTCTTCAAAGTGCATTCTAGAAATATAGCACAATAAAGTAAAGTGATTTGCATTCGATCAAAATCTTGTCAAGATCAGAAGCTCAGATTTAAATTTGAGTTTTCCAATTATAAATTGTTAGACACTGGGAGAATATCTCTCTCTCTCTCTCTCTCTTTCACCTCAAAGGACAACAGGTTGTATTAAATGATTTCATGACCTTAATTAGAGGTTTTTGCCTGTTGCCAACCCTCCAATTTGCTAAATCAGACGGTTTGGGAATTGTAAAAAGTTTTTCTAATGTATTAAACCATTTTATGAGTCAATAAAGTTATAACAGCTCTTAAAATGGATTGAGAAATGCTGAACGATTCACAACTATGAAGGGGCTTTTACTTTCAAATTGCAGTTTGGGACCATTTGTATAAATGGTTTTCAACCATAATGTTGGTTATTAACCATTGACTAGTTTCCAGCTCCCAAATTGGGGTGGTAGCTCATTTGCAAAGGGGAAATGGTCCTTTTTGGCATCCTTCCCCTCTGGGAATCATAATTGCAGTTTCAGCAGTAGTCCACGGGCAGCTTTCACTGAAGTTTTATAAATAAGAAAAAACTTTTTTTGTAAAGCAGTCAAGTTTACTATAAGAAACCCGACTGCTTTAAAAACAAAGCCACACTGAGATAATTTCACAGAGTTTGTGGTCTGCAATCCCCTTGAAGGGCTCCATCCTTTTCACTCTACCCAATTCAAGGAAGGGTCAATTTGCAAACTGTCTAATGAATATGAACTAGTCCAGTCGTTCTGTGGCCCTCTCCCTTTAAGTATTTTGTGAACTGATTAGATACTAGTCACAAAAAGTCAAAGTGCAAATTGCCACCACTGTTTTAATATGTCCATTAGGTCACTGTGTTCAATAAATAGCAAGTATCACTTGTTAATTCAATGAGGCACAATTAATGTCTAAAATGAATCCATATCCTGCTTGGGAAATGAACAAAGTTAAGTGTAAGGGAGGAAGGAGACTATTTTAACGATAACATTGCTGCCATTCCAACTATTACATACGCCAAACTGGGAGCTGGCCAGCACTACAAGGGAGACAATTCCATCGATCAGCAAACCAGAAGAAGACTATGGGCCTCATTTAGAGATCGGCAGAAGGGAACACTCGGTCACAAACGTAATAGATATCCGGCCCGCCGTATTACGATCACAATGTATCCTATGGTGCTCCTAATATGGTGATTGAATTATCCTGCACGTTTGTGACAAGAATTCCCTCAGCCGACTTCTAAATCAGGCCCTCTGTCTTCCTGCAAGTCTTCAATGAGGCATGTGACATGCAGCTCAACTCTTTTTCAAACATGCACAGCAAAAAAGCACCATTTTAGATAATGTATTCTGAGTTGGTCTGGTGAGTTTTGTCTTTTAAAAGATGGAGGAAAAATTGCGCAACCTTATTTGGCTGTAAGGTGTAGGTTGCCATGTGTCAAATCTTTCTTTCCACTACAATTTAGCAGCAAAGCAATTGGCTGTCATCTGTACCCTTGCAGTCACAAATGCAGTGTTTCGGGATTCCTTCCTCATCATTAGAGAATATTTACGAGAGCCCTCAAGCTGACGAGCTTTGGAATGCCTGCACACTATGAGTGGGATTATACCTGAGAAAATTGGCAGCATGTCCAGCAACCTGTAAGTATTCTCTACTGATGAGGGAGGAATCCCGAAACACTGGTGTCTAAAGATACGGGGGCATATTATCAAGGGGGTTTATCTCCGCTTTTTTGGCTTTAAAAGCCAAGAAAGCGGAGATAAAATTATCTCCCTATTACCTAGCTGTCGCTAACACCAGTTAGTGACAGCTAGTAGGAGATAGCGACGATCTTGGACCCCACTTTGCATGTCAGTGATATTTATCACTAATGACATGCAAAGTGGGCGTGCCAAGATGTTAGCGACTGGAAACAGTCGCTAACATCGCTATCTCCTATTACCAACTTTTGGAGATATTCGCGCTAAGCGTGAATATCTCCAAAAGCTAACACCTGCCCTGAGCAGTTCTTAGCCATGTTATCCAATGGGAGGTGGATAACATGGCTAAGAGCATTAGCTCGGTAATGCATGAATATCGCTGACTTTTCAGCGATATTCATGCATTGCGACCGTTTTTTATCGCATTTGCGATAAACCTTGGTAATACCAAGGTTTATCTGCGATAATTTCTGGCGATGCTTAGCGTTAAAAAATTCGTTGCTAAGCATCGTTAGCGATAAATATCGCTTAACATTGGTAATATGCCCCACGATTTCGAAAGATGGCATTAGCTGTAAAATAATATGAACTTTGTGTGAAAAACTGAACAACAAATACCAAGATGTTATGGGGTAATGACGCTGTTACATGCAAGCAGTTTGCTCCATATTTACGAGAAAATGTCGGAGGGCACAGCTACGCCAAATTTGGCAACACCGCGCTCCAACATTTTCAAAATGCAGGGATGCACCATATTCACTGGAATACAGCATACCCCTGTGTTTTCACTAGTGCTGACACTAAATTTAGCTACCTAGCACCAACGCAGGCACCCTTGCACCATAGTGCAAGAGTGCCTGGATTGCGGGGAATGATTCTTTATGTGCAGGAAGGTGTCCCTTCCTGCACATAAACAATCACTAATGGAGATTTGTTACTTCAATGTGTGCTACAGAATGCAGCACACTTAGAAGTTGCAGATCGTCATTATTTAATGATTATTTGTGTGCAGGAAGTGACACCTTCCTGCACATAAACAATCACTAATTACATTTGGCTCTTTCTATGAGTGCTGCAGAATGCCAGAGATGAGAGAGAGAGAGAGAACGAGAGAGATAGAGAGATTTTTATTCTCTGGGTAAGATGTGCTTATAAATACATATATTCAAACAAAGTTAAAAACATATTTTCCAACCTTTATTAAAGATATTATCATTGCCTATAATTTAAAATGAGCACATAGAACAATTGAAACACCAGAGACAAACAGTTAGCCTTCAGAGTAAGAGCACCAGACCTTAACCACTATGCTACACTGACTCTTCACTGATTAGAATCAAACCTTTTATATGACATTCGAGGCGAAACCCCAAGCCTATGTAGTGTAGTAGGTTAGCGTATACCTACTGTAACATAATTTACAGTGTGGAATGGCGGACAGAGAGAGAGAGAGAAGATTTTTAATCAGTTAGTAAAGACGTACTTAAAGAAAGATCTATTCAAACAAAGTGATAACAAATATTCTCCTTCCTTTATCAAATAAATCATCATTGCCTAATCCATTAAATTATCACACAGAACCATTGAAACATCAGGAATTACACATTTAACTTCCAATGTAAAAGTCTTAGAACGTTGCTACCAGTCCAGAGTGACTCATTATTGGACTGACTCAAAGCTTAAATATAACACTGAAATTGAAAACCCAAGCCTATGTAGTGCAGTAGATTGAATGAGCACACAGATAACTGCAACAAAATGAATTGAACACTTAACCATCAGAGTAAAAGTATTTGATCTTAACCACTAGGCCACATTGACTCTTTACTGGTCTTACTCAAACTTGTAAATGACATTCAAATCAAAAACCCAAGCCTATATAGTGCAGTCAATCAGTGAACACCTACAGTAATATTGTTTACAGTGTGGAATGGGAAACATCTATTACAAAAAAAGGCATTACATCGTAATGTCTTTACACCGCATTCATTACAATGCATATGCCTTTGCAACACATGCTATTACAACGCATGCCATTTCGACGCTTATGTCAGGTTCTGAACTTTTTCTTCTAACCTTTAGGTGTGAACATGTTTCCCAGTTCCGGGTCTTGAGGGTTCTGGTCTGTCCGAGGTAGGTGCCACCCTTTTTTGGTAGCCATGGTGCTGCTGCCAATTTAACATCAGGGTAGATAGGGCCTTCCTTTAGGAGTCTCTGAGAAGAAAAAACTCCAAAGGGAAAAGCCTCTGATAGAAGCTGTGCTTCCAGAATCTAGGAGACCGGACACTTTAACCCCTTGCATGCTGGTGACGAACCCCAGCCGTCACGCTCTGCGGTGCTCGTTTGCTGATGACGGCTGGGGTTCGTCACGGCCCCGCCCTGTTAGTTTGTTTACCGCACAGCGGCGGAAACGGGCCAGCAGCAAAGGGGTTAAGGAGTTTAGCCAGCAAGACGACAACAGTCCTGAGAAGAAGAGGAGAACTGCAGAAGAAGGAACCCACAGGAACAAAATACCAAACTGGAGCAAAGTGTCACCAATAGAAGCAAATAGATATCAGCAGGAGTAAAGAGACACCAACAGGAGCGAAGAGTGTTGCAACACAAGAAAAATGAGAATTCCAGCCCATTATATACCCAAGGACAGGAAGAGATGCAACAGGAAAAGGAGAACCACCATCTTGGTTTGGGAAGAGAAAAAGGAAAAAGGTTAAAAAAACTCCATCTTGGAATGGTGAAGGAAAAACAGCACCCAATGTATTCTGGGAACCAGACAGAGGAATTATGGGAGAAAGAAACACAAAAAATTGGTCAATACCATGACTGTAGGGAACTCGTTGTAAGGTCCCTCCAATATTCTGGTAAGTCTACAGCACCTGGTATTCCCAGGCGGCCTCCCATCCAGGTACCAACCAGGCCTGACCCTGCTTAACTTCAGACGAGATCAGGTGCTTTCAGGATGGTATGGCCGCAGGCAGGCCGCCGCCTACACCGGCGGCATGCCCCTAGAGAAAAAGAGAAATGGTTCTGGGTTCATCTTTGCGCCCCGAAAAGAAACAGCGGGTCGCCACACTGAGCTAAGGCATGCCCGGTGTCCAGAAATAGGTGTCGCGGACCGTGTTACGGCCCACAGCGTTGAGGCAGGAGGTGCTGCGGCTGTAATCCGGTCCACGGCATAACAGTAGTTCTCCCACCCAAGGCTTTGGGATCAGCAGGGAAGAGTCAGAAAAACCTGTGAACCAGAAGAGGAGCAGGGACAGTATCAGCATCTTCCCATGATGGATCACTAGGTGGATAGCATTTCCAATGAATCAGGAATTGTAATTGGTTTCTACACAACCATGAGTCACAGATTTCCTGGACCTCGTACTCAGGAATATTATTGACCAAGACTGGAGGAGGAAGAGAGAAAATCCGATTATAGGGGTTACTGACATAGGCTTTCAATTGGGAAGTATGGAACGCAGGGTGAACATTCCAAGTACGGGGCAACTGCAAATGAAAAGACACATGATTTACTACATGGGTGATCTTAAAAGGTTCAGAAAAACGTGGGTTGAATTTGTTAACAGACAAGCAAAAGGTCAAATACTTTGAGGAGAGCCAGACTTTATCATTGACCTGATATGAAAGAGACTCGCTTCGAAGGACGTCAGCAGTCCTTTTCATTCGTGCCTTGGCTTCTTGTAGGTTGGAGTAAATCTTTTGCCTTACAGCTTGGAGCTGGCAGGTAAAGGAGGCTGCTGGTATGACAGAAACTGATTCTTGCAAAACAGAAGCGAAGGCTCTAGGATGATAGCCATAAAGACAGAAAAACGGAGTAGTCCTGGATGCACTGTGGACAGCAGTTATAGCTGAACTCTGCTTGAGGCAAATAAGGCGGTCAATAACTTTGGGTGGCATTACAGAAACAATGGAGATACTGCTCTAAGCTTTGATTATGGCTTTTAGTTTGTCTGTTGGTCTGAGGATGGGAACCAGGGGATAGGGCTACCTCAATGTGAAGGGATTTGCAGAAGTGCTTCCAGAACTTGGATATGTACTTGGGACCTCAGTCAGATATATTAGGACCTGTGGAAGCCTATGAAGACAAAAGATCTACTGCATGAATATCCTTCCTAACTCTTTTGCAGTAGGCAGTTTCTTCAGAGCGGTAAAAGGTGCCATTTTCGAAAAGGAGTGCATTGTTACCATAACTACATGGTTGCTGACAGATGGGGACAAAGAAGAGATGCAATCTGTGTACACTGTATGCCACAGTGCCAGGGGAACAGGGAAAGGTTGAAGCAACCCTACTGGTCTATTGCGAGGGGTTTTGGCTTGTGCACAGACGGGACAGGACAATACATATCTTTCAGTATCTTCTTGTACTGACTGCCACCAGAAATAACAAAGCACTAGTTCATAGGTATTCTTGAAACCATGGTGACCCTCCAATTGCAATTTCTTAGTCGGGAGAAACAGCATCTTTTCTTTGAAGTAATGTTTGTCTTATTGGTTGAGATGATTGGATATCAAATTCCACTCTTTCTTGGTGTGAGATGTGTAGCCGGACTGGACCCTGTCAAGAAATGATTGTACTGTACCTATGATATGTTGTGGTGCTATGATGTTTTGTTGAGGAAGAGTAGGGCATTCAGGATATTGTTGGGATAAACCGTCTGCCAGAATGTTTTGGGAGCCTGGTATATATGTGATGGTAAAATCATATTGACTAAAAAAGTAGGCCCACCTAGCTTGGCGGCTATTCTGGCACTGAATGCTGCAAAGACACTGTACATTTCTGTGCTTGGTCCTGATTTCAAATGGCTCTTTAGAACGCATTAGAAATTGTCTCCATTCATGACAGGCTAGCTTCATCGCTTATAGGTCTCTCTCAAGAAAGTAGTAATTTTGTTCCAAGTAAGACAAAACATGTGATAAATAGACCACAGGGGTGTTCAAATCCATCATCTTCTTGTTCTTGAAGTAGGACAGCTCCTATTGCCCTATCTGGGACATCTGTTTTAACAATGAACTTCTTGGGTGTGTGGGGATGATGGGAAATTAGGGGCTTTAGTGGAAGATATCTTTTATGACTGAAACACCTTCTCTGCTGTGTCTGTCCATTTATACCCTTGTCGCAGATTTGCGTCTTTTAAGGTCTGAGAAATTAAACTTGCTTGAGGGCAAAGTTATTTTTTTTAATTCTTTTTGATGGTGGTAGGCAAATCAGTATCAATGTGCAGACATTATTTAAGAGACATCAATAAATATGCTGTCACCATCCCAAGGGACTCTTTGGTACAATTCTCGTAACATAGAGCGGCATATTGCTGGGATATTACAGGAGCTGATCTCCCATATTAAACCCAGCCCTCATTTCAGGTGCAACAGTTCAGACATACCCAGCGGGGCAGGCTTCGCCTCATATCGGCTCGCCCATAGCCACTTCTTTGCTACTCCAGGGGTAATCCATCTGTAATTACTATCCTCCCATCATATTACTACTTATTATTTCACTTATTTTTTTAACAAACAAAACATTAAAACTTATTGTTGCTATTGACAGCCTCTGGTGGTAAAGGCATCCACGCCCATATTGTGCTTATGTGTCTGTGTTTGATATTGGAGAGAGGTTTTCACGTGGTGCAGCGTCCCTGACTCCCTGTCCCTGTCCCCAACTGGGGTGCATCTAGGATGGGGGGTGAATGATGTGAAGGGGGCATAAGCTGGAAGTGGACTAGTAGAGAAGGCATAGTTCATCCACAATGTGTCCGAGGCATCGGAATGTAAGCAACCGGAGGTCGACACCTGACCATGTTGTTGGCCAGGAAGTATTGTTGATGGGCAAAGTTAACACTGAACTGACTGCAGACGTTAGTTAAGCCCAGGAAGCACTTAGTCCCTTTAATAGTCGATGGCGATGGTCAATCAAGTATAGCCTTTATCTTTTGGGGATGCATGGCTATTCCAGTCTTTTTGGTTCGATAACCCAAATACTCGACTTAGAGCTGATTAAATTCAAATTTTTCTGGTTTGCAAAATACATTGTTCTGTCTTAGTCTTTCCAGTACTTGAGTGACATGTGTGTGATGAAGGCTGGGGTTGGAAGAATAGACAAGAATGTCACCCAGATAGATCACCACAGTCTAGTTCAAGAGATCTGTAAAAACATTATCCATGAATATTTGAAAGCTACTAGGAGCATTTGTCAATCCGAAGGGCATAACCCTATATTCAAAGTGGTCTAAGGGAGTTCTGAATGCAGTATTCTATTTGTCTCCTTCTTTGACTCGAAGAAGATGATCGGCTCCTCGAAGATCAAGCTTGGTAAACTACTGTGCCTCTCTGACTGACTCTAATATGTCTTTGATGAGAGGCAATGGGTACCGATCTTTTACTGTGACCTTGTTAAACCCTCTAAAGTCAATGCATGGCCGAAGATCTTAAGTCTCCTTCAGTACGAAGAAGAGCTGTACCCCAACAGGCGATGAAGAGCATGTAATAAGACCACTTTGAAGATGTTCTTCGAGATCTTGCTTAAGTGTTTCTTTTTCTGGTTCAGTAATGGAGTATACTCCTCCACAGGGTATAATGGTCCCAGGTTCAGGAGGAATGACACAATTGTATTCACTATGGGGTTGTAACATCACATGTTCTGGTCCTGAAGCATGCCTGCAAACATCTGATAGTGAAAATGCACCCCTTTTATGAGATTAATAGTATTACACACTTCCTCTTTGCGTAGGTGACCAGTATTCCTCGGAAGAATAACAGAACTGATGGCAAAAATGTGAGGACAGGAAGATGGTTCTGGTTTCCCTATTGATATAAGCGTTATGCCTAACAAGCCAGGGTATATCTAAGATAATGATATGGTTGGGAGAGGCAAAAAGATCAAAGGACAGATGCTCTTGATGCCTTCCAAAAGTCAGCGGTGATGACAGTGTAATTTCTTTAACTGGGCCTGAAACAAGCGTGGTTCCATCTACTTGTACTTGTTCGGGTCTTCCCTTGGAAACTCAAAGTATCTGTTTCTCTATGGGCCATTGCTCTTCCAAATAAATGCCGCTAGCTCCGCAATCCAATAAGGCCAGTACTTTTTCTTCCATACTATTAGGTAATCCTAATAGCATATGCAACAGAAGGAGGGAATCAGATGTTTCTTTTGAGGAACAGGTTGAAGGTATGCTAGACCATCCCGCTCTCACCCTTCCTACAGAGGGCGGGATCCGGCGTTTCCACATGGCCTTTGTGGATGAGTGGGGCAACTACGAATCATATGACCAGGAGAACCACAATAAAAGCACAGCCCTTGTTTCCTTCTGTATTCCCTCTGGGTCTGGAATAATGGACCATGAGTCAGGTCTATCTGTGTTGGCTCTTCATCTGTTGGAAGGGACATTTCGAGCATAGAGACATCCGTTCTGCGAATATTTGGTTGTGTTGTTCCTGTGTGTTGTTGAACACGAGCCTTGCGCTGCTCTAACTGACGTTCATTTAGGCGGTGTTCCACAGACAAGGCGAAATCCATCAGGAAAAACCTCTGATGAAAGTGGTGACTCCAGAATCCAGGCTACATGACACGTCAAGGAGGAAAGTCAGCAAGACTACGACACACCTGGAAAGTAGAGGAGAATTGCGGAAGAAGGAAAACACAACGAAATACCAAACTGGAGCAAAGTGTCACCAATAAAAGCAAATAGATATCAACAGGAGCAAAGAGACACCTACAGGAGTGAAGAGACACCAACAGGAGCAAAGAGTGCTGCAACACAAGAAAAATGAGAATTCCAGCCCCTTATATACCTAAGGACAGGAAGTGATGCAACAGGAAAAGGAGAATCGCCCTCTTGGTTTGGGAAGAAAAAAGGAAAAAGGTTAGAAAACCTCCATCTTGGAATGTTGAAGGAAAAACAGTACCCAATGCATTCTGGGAACCAGAAAAAGGAAATATGGGAGGAAGGAACATGAAGAATGGCCCCTAACCATGCAGGTAACTCATTGTAAGGTCACGCCAAGATTCAGGTAATTCTACAGCACCTGGTATTCCCAGGGGGCCTACTATCCAGGTACTAACCAGGCCTGACCCTGCTTGATTTCAGGCAAGATCAGGTGCTTTCAGGGTGGTATGGCCGTAGGTATGATTACACAGGTGGCATGCCCCAATAGTAAAGAGAAGTGCTGCAGGGCGCATCTTTGCGCCACGAAAAGATATGGCTGGCCACCACACCGATCGGCTGCATGCCTGGTGTCCAGAAATAGGTGCCGTGGACCGTGTTACGGCCCTCAGCGGTGACGACGAGAGGTCCCGTGGGCCATACGAGGACCGCAGCATAACAGCTTATGCCATTACAACGCATTCTATTACATGGACAATTAAGTTAAGTGCTTTAGGTAAGGTATGTTTTATTGTTTTTTTTATTTATTAATATTTTATTTAAAAAAATGAAAAAACATTGAAATAAGGGTTTTGGGTAGGCGAATGTATTATTACCCTTATACTAATTAAAGTGCATGGGATTTAATATGTTTTGATTTTATTTACAAAAGTTGTGTGTTTAGTATTAATATTGGTAATTAAAAAAAAATAACATTAATGAGGGAGTAACACTCACCCTCTGGCACAGGATGCAAGGGAATTATAGTTTTGTGGTTGGGGAGTGTATTAATGCCCAGGTATTACTTTTAATACCTGGGTATGAAACAGTATTGATGTTATATTAATGTTTAATAATTAAAAAAATAATTACAATTATTATTTATGGGGATGCTTTACCCATCCTCTTGGATGGGATGCTTGAGAATTAGGGATTTGGGGTGGGGTGTGTATTAATACCCAGTCACTCATTTTAATACCTGAGTATTAAGCAGTATTAGTTTTAATATTATGTTTTAGTAATAATTAAAATTAATACTTATGAGGATGTAACAATCATCCTTTGGCACGGGATGCAAGGGAATTAGGGGTTTTGGGTGGGGTTGTATTAATACAGATGTATTAATGTTAATACCTGGTATTAATCAGTATTGCTTTTAATAATATTTTGTAGTAATTTAAAAATAATTCATATTAAAACTTATGGGGATGTTATACCCATCCCCTGTGATGGGATGCTTGTGAATTAGGAGTTTTGGGTAGGGGAGTGTATTAATACCCAGGTATTCATTTTAATACCAGGATATTAATTCATTTGAATAAATACAATTAAATTAATACATTTTCTAATATTTACAATCAATAGTTATGAGGGTTTACCACTTGCAATGTGACATGGGGTGTTAGAGAAATAGAGGTTTTGTATAGGGGTGTGAACTATTTTTAGAATCTAGTTTATACATTTTAGTAAACATAAAATAAACTAATAAAACATTGAAAATAGGTAAACATTGATATATGTACACTCATACAAATGTATAAAAATACAGTAAATAATATAATATGTATTAAAAATGTAACTATATTTAGTTTTGTTGAAATAATTTAATATGAAATAAAAGTTAATAATTAAACAATGTATTCATTTAAAAAAGACATAACAGTGAACTAAAAAATGAAAACAAAATTAATATAAATGAGTTTCAATATATAATATTAAAAACGTACTCAAAGAAGTACATTTGCATTTTTTATTTACATTTTCTTCAGTTTTTTCCCATGCTTTTCCATTGATGCCAATGGGAGAAATTGTCCTTTTTTCATTTTTAGTTATAGAGATAATTTTCCTGGTTGTGCGTCTGTTTCTACAGTTGGTGGAGTGTCACGGTCAATATTGGAAGCAAGGAAGAGCTGCGCTCACATTTTATTTAATAAAGAGAGACTGTGGGTAGCATAGTTTATTGTAGGGAGAGAGGAGGGAGGTACTTAGATATATGTACGTATTTTGAATGTAATAACCAACATTTTCATTCCTACACAGGTAGCGGTTGTAGACCCACATCGGGTTGATTGCTTTTTTAACACTTTTGGTTAAAAAAATATGTACAAAGTAAGATTAAGATTTCTTTTAAACCAAAATGTAAAGAAAGCAAAAAAAATGTATTACTTTTTGGTGAATCAAACAAAGTAAAGCGTATTTGGGGCTGTTTGACAACGTGGAAGTTTGGAGAACACAGATGGCATGGATGGCCAAATAGATGTTTTCGACAATTTGGAAGTTTTTTTTCGGATTTTTAAATTATGCAGGAATTTTACTGCATGTTAAAGTTAGGATTTTTTGATCTTGTAAATCTTTTGCAAGACTATGGATTATGGATAGTTTAAAGAAGTGTGGACTGTGTTTTGCAACAATGGATTTCTTGTACTTTTTGGCAAAAATATCTGAAATATTTTTTATTTGGAAAAATGATGTGAATGATTGAAAAATGTCAATCTATTTTTTCAAAACTAGATTGAAAAAATCTTTGAAAACTGTTGAATTTGTCCCAATAGTTGCTTGCACATTTCTTTTTTTTTTTAGAAATGTATAGGTTCAGACTACCAGTTGATGATTGCGCTATTTCTTGGTTACTTTCCTCCTTCTTCAAAATTTCCAAGAAATTATAAAAGTTTGAGTGAGGTTTTCCGACTGATTTGTTGAAGGAGTTGTGCTATCCCTCTATCGCATTATTAGTTTTTTCTCCTCCCGCTAAGCAGGTCGTGCAACAGTTCCTCCACTTCACAGGAAACCTTGGATTCCACCATCGACCCAACCTGCTTAGATGTCAAATCCATGTGTCCTCAAAGTAATTTAGTAAGGAAGCCAGTTTGCCTTTGTTTGATGTAAAAAATTCTGATTCTTTGATTGATGTGTAGTATTCATCCACAGTCAGGAGGAACAAAACAGAGTGTTGTTAGTTTCTTTAACTCAAATTGCAGTTTACCGTCTGATATGTAATCCTCAACTAAGGATGTTTTTTTGAATTTTTTTCCAATAGGACCGTGAAAAGTGAAAAAAAATCCTTGAATTTGGGTATCAGGATACATTTTGGTAATGGTGTTAATAATGGGTAATTCAAAGTTAATTATCACTGCACTTTAGATTTTATCCCTGTTAAAAATTCAGTGTAAGTTTAAGTTTGCTTATCAGGGAGTAAACTGTATTCTAAGGGGAATACAGTGTTATTACTGTAGGCGTAAATAGTGTATATTTAGGTGAATGGATGGGATGTGGATTTAAACGTACCATCCATCATCTAAATATCACTAGTCTCCAATTTTACAGGGTTATGTTCTGTGCTAAAGATTAGCATCCTTTTCTAAGTTTATTTGTTGTCATGCAAAAGACAGGTTTCATTAGTAACGCTAACAGTTAGTTCATGTGGAATGCTAATATCAGCGTATGTTTGGGGTGTTTTACATTGGGGGTTACTTACCTGTTTTGTCTTCTGGATAATGAGGCATACATTTAGATTTGTGGGCATACAACTTGCTACATGCATAGGAATGTCTTGGGATACATCCATAAAAACTGCGCCACAGGTTCCATTGGAGGTGGATGCAAGTTCTTTCATTTGGTTTATGCTTTCTCTGACTTCGATCTCTATTACAGAGACAGAGTGATTATGCTCTGTGGTCCTTTTAACAGTGTCAGCAAGACTAACTGCTCTACCTGTGCAATGGGATGAGCAATACCGCACACAACCCCAATGACACCTGGGCTCATTAATCTTTCCTTACAATAAAGGTAGCCACTCTGCTTTAGGAGTTGATTTCCTCTTTGGGATGTCACATAGGTGGCTTGTCTTCCTGATGCCATTATGTATATGTCTGTAAAAGAGGAGAGAAAAATACTTTTTGTGTCATATGTTTTTTAATGAATATGACGCACCACTCCCAACTGCGACATCGTGCTCCGCGTTTATTCCGCTGCACAGAGCTGACTTTATAACCTGAAGATGCCTGCCCTTTCTGCGATAATTACCAGATACTGATTACGGCCTGCAGAGCAGCACTATCGTGCGGCCATCTTTCAGCTGGCTCTCTAGCCCCCCCCCCCCCTCGGAGAAAAGGTTTTACATTTTTGAGGTGAAATGCACTTAATAAAAGCTATATTCAAACAAGGTGAAAAAAAACATTCCACCCTTTATCAAATATATTACCATTGCTATTCTTTTAAAGGAGCAGACAGAGGAAGTGAAACATCAGTAATTGAATATTAAACCCATCAGAATACGATTTTCTGACTTTAAATGCTAGACCACAGTGACTTTTCACTGGTCTGCTTCAAACCTTACATATGAAATTTGAATCGAAAACAAAAGCCTATGTAGTGCTGAAGGTAAGTGTACACCTATAGTAAAATTGTTTAAAGTGTAGAATGGAAGGACAGAAAGAGAGGTAAATTTGAATCCCTGGAGAAAGACATACGTAAAAGAGATTTATACAAACAAGGTGAAAAAAATGCTAACATTTATCAAAAATATTACTGTTGCAATACTTTTAAATTAGCACCCAGAGACGTTGAAACATCAGTAATTGAACACTAAAACCATTGAAGTAAGGTTCTTTGGCCCTAACCACTAGGCCACAGTGACTCTTTGCAGTGCTGTGTCATACCATATGTATGTCATTTGAAAACCCAAGCCTGTGTAGAGGAGTAGGTTAGTGTGCTCCTACAGTAACATTGTTTACAGTGTGTAATGGAAGGAGAGAGAAAGAGAGAGAGAGAAGATTTCTACTCTCTAGGGTAAGATGTACATGAAAAGAGATATATTCAAAAAAGGTGAAAAAACTTTTTCAAACCTTTATCATAGATATTACAATTGCCTATACTTTAAAATGAACACACAGCACCATTGAAACACTATTAAGCAAACACTCAACCATCAGTGTACAAGTTGCAGACCTTAACATCATGCCACAGTGACTCTTTACTGGTTGAATCAAAACTTATTTATAATATTCGAATAAAAAACTCAAGTCTATATAGTGCAGTGGGTTACTGTACAGGTACAGTAACATCGTTTACAGTGTGGAATGGGGAGACCGAGAGAGAGAGAGAGAAGATTTTTATTCTTTAAGGTATGATGTATTTAAAAAGAGATATATTCAAACAAAGTGGAAAAAATATTATCCAACCTTTATCAAAGATATTACCATTGCCTATACTTTTAACTGAGCACAGGGAATCAATGAAACACCAGGAAATGAACGCTTAAACTTCAGAGTTAAACGGAGTTCCATTGTGGGTTACCCTGTTTTAATTGAAGAGGTTTATGGCATAGTGACTGCAGGGTTTGAGGCTGAGCAATCTCTGGCCCATTCGCAGGACAAATTGTCCCCAGCAGAGACTATTTGTTCTGTTTACATTGCTATGTTTTCATTGAGGGACACTTTTTTATGGAGTCGAAATTTCATAAGAAGAAAAGTTCTTTGAAATCATGGTATAATAAGTCATGTAGGGCAGCCTGATGTTCCTTATCTAAAGCTATTCAGGGCCTTTTTAGGTTATTGATATCAGAAGGCAGGCATACTTACAAGTCTACAATAGCCCAATCTAGGAAGGATTGGGTTCATGATAGCTGAGCCTCCTTGCTTCATGCATTTAAAGAAGGAGACCATTGTTCCTTCTGGCCCATCTTAGCCAATGTGGGTCCGGAGAATCTTTCTGCTCTGAAAAGGAATATCATGGCAGCAGATAGGATTGCCCACTTTTCCAACCTCTACTCGCCCGCTACTCATTTTCTTGAGAGATCCACAATTGGCTGTTGCCTGTTGGGTGCTTGTGCCAGTTTATCCTCCACTAGATCACTCTGGATACTTTAGCAACCCTATAACTCATTCTGAGGTCATGACTGCCCTGGATTGAATTATCCCAAATAAAGCTCCAGGTTTGGATAAAGTTCCATGGAACTTATTTAAGGCTGAAAAGGATAGTTTGTGCCGGTACTAGGTCTTATTTTTTAATGATGTCGCAAAAGGCACACCAATCCCACCCACCTGGGCAGGTCCTGAGATAATTCAAATTTTTAAAAAGGGTTCCTGGTCACTCCCCTCTAAGTATAGGTCCATAAGCGTTATTGAATGTATTCAGTTCTTTTTTAGGTTTAGTAGGGTTATCCTGGCTTGGTTGTGTGAATGGCTCATGACATCGCCTTACTGACACCATCACAAGCTGTTTTCAGGGAAGTTATTAGTACCATTGACCAAGTGTTTCAAATCCAGTTATTGTGTTGGAAATATGTAATACTCCGGGGCAGTCATCTCTGTGTGACGTTCGTTGACCTTTGGTCAATAAATCAATCAATCAATCAGCCTTCAACCTAGTTTCCCTGGATGTTCTTTGGAAGGTGTTGGAAGAAGTGGGGGTCCCCAAGTATCTCTTTGAGGTCCTGATTAGGCTATACTCTGATAACGATGCACAGGTATGTTGCAGGTCTCAGGGTGAACTTATGGATGCTATCCCTGTTAATCGGGTAGTCGGACAGGGGTGCGTTTTTGCCCCAACCCTCTTTTTGTTATTTAATAATAGTTTGGTGTTGTACCTAACTGATTGTGAGAATGAATTACCAAGCCTTGCTGATGTTAGGATCCCAGCCCTACTGTTTGTGGACGATAGCCTACTGATTTCTCGATTTTGGATGGGGCTCCAAAAGCTCTGGATCCAGTTTGAGTACTTCTGCAAACAGAGGGGCTATGAGTTCAACATTGGCAAGACCACGTTTATGGTTTTCAATCCTTGTTAAACATCAATGCCCAATTCTGAACTTCATGGAGTACAGTTGGAGTGAGTTCCAATCTTCGATTACTTATGGGTCACACTTACTGAATGTTTTAATTGGGCTTCACATATTGTAATGTGTAGGCTGAATCTTGAACAGTACTCTTGTAGAATTTCAAGGTCTCTGATGGGCTTCCAAAGTTGCCTTATTTCTCTAGCTTTTCATATTCATAATATGCAAGCTGTGGGGGCAGCATCGTATGGGGCAGATCTTTGAGCCCATAAAGATGCAGCTAACTGGAGAAAGTAGAAAATCGCTTTATCCTCTCACTATCAATCTTTCTGTTAGGACCCCGTTTAAACCCTTGCGGTTAAATCTGGGATTGAGAGGGCTCAGTGCAAAAATAGGACTTAGACCACTTTTGTATTGGTGCAAAATTTGGGTGACCCCCAAAGCTTCTCCCCTACCGGCAAGGTCTAGAGGATGTTCTTAGTTGACCTGGTGCCTTAGAAATACCATGGTTCAGGTATATCAGGCAATCCTCCATCCAGTTAGGTTGTTAGAACCTTTGAAGTGTCCCTACAGATCTTAGTGGGGTAACTAAGGCAGCTTTAAAGAGTTTGTACTGGCAGTGTTAGTTATCTACATATATTGGACGGGTTTCTTGATTTTAAAGGAGATTTTGATTTGGAACCCTTTATTGATGATGTTGAGCCCCTTTTAGGTAAGACATTATATTTGAAATTCCGTTATAGGACCCTTCCTCTATGTTTTTTTACTTCTAAATGGCTGTTTGTAACAAGGGAAATGGAATGGTTCTGTCCCTTTTTGTGCTGGGACCATCAAGACCATCAAACATGTTTTGCTTTTCTGCCCAGTTTATACAGGACATCGCAAAAAAAATGATCATTCCAGTTTGTAAGCTTCTAGGCATACAAGAATATAGAGTAGCGTTCTGGATACTGAGAAGCGACACAAGGCATCTTACAGCGTTTGTGGTCTTACGATTTCTGTTATGTATGTGCAGACTAAGGTCCAGAAAACTGTACTATGGTGATCCTGCTTTTATTGTGTCTTGATTCTGTTTTATATTCTGTATTTAAACTTTCTGCTCAACTACACAATTTCAATGATTTTATCAGTTTACCTATTTGTGTATTGCATCTTTTTGATTTCAACCATATCAAATTGTATGATCCGTATGTACTTTAATGGCTTGTTGACAAATAAAGAAAGATTGATTGCTTTGAATCAAACCTAATATATGACATTCAAATTAAAAGCCCAAGCCTATGTAGTGCAGTAGGTTAGTGTAGACCAACAGTAACATCATTTACAGCGTGGAATGGAAGGAGAGAGAGAGAGAGAGAGCGAGAGAGAGAGAGAGAGAGAGAGAGAGAGAGAGAGAGAAGATTTTTATCCTATGGGGAAAGACCTACTCAAAAAGAAATATGCTTAAACAAGATAAACAAATGTTTTCCAAGCTTTATCAAATAAATTGATAATACTGTTACATGAGCATACAGAACCAATTCAACAGTAGGAACTGAATACTTAACTTTCAGGACACAAGTCAGAGACCTTTACCACTAGGCCACAGTGACTCTCTGTTGATTTGAATCAAAATTTATTTGACATCCAACTCAAAGACCAAAGTCTATGTAGTGCAGTAGGTTAGTGTACACCCATAGAAACATTGTTTACAATGTGGAATAGGAGAAAGAAGGTTTTTATTCTCCAATGTAAAATGTACTTAGAAATAGATATATTCAGACAATGTGAATAGACAAAAGTATTTTGCAGTGAGTAGCATGAACTCTGGCGCAACCTCTATATGATTCCCTCTTTTGGGATATTTGGGTAATTTACGCATAGATGTTCAATAGGTATAAATCAGCACTGCACTGGTCTTCTGAATTTAATATTTTTTGGGGGAATTGGGCTCTCTATTGTTTGGCCGTTGCTAAAAATTCCCTTCATATGTTTTCTGAACACACAGGAAATGGGTTTATTGTTACTATTTTCGGTGGGCAGTTGCAGGCAAATTAGACATTTACATGATATGTAAAGTAAGTTTACAAATAGACTTAATAGACCTAATTGTCAGATGACTATAAACATAATTACTGAATGTAATCACACCTGAGCATGTCTAGACTTGTGAGTAGCTGCAAAACGCAGCTGTAATGTCAGCACCCTACTGATTTACACTGCAATTCAAAACATTTTGACTGCTGAGGAGGTTTGGAATAGCAAAGTGAACTTTTGCTGAACTACTCTCTGTGCTGTAATTTTAGTCGCAATTATTTTCCTTTGCATATTTTTAAATAATCTCATTTAGGCATAATTGCAGAATTAACTTCTTGAAACATCTTGTGACACCCTGAAAGAAGTTAAGGTTCTTGAAATAGGTGGGTAATGCAATTAAATACTAGTATTCCGGGGGAAGGGGGAAGGGCAGAAGGGGCGGGGCAAATGTGATAGGCACTAACAGGCATTCTCAGAAAGTCAGTTTGTAAGTAACCAGGATTAGCAAACGTTTTTCAGATTTGAAAAGCAATCATTTTCGTTGTTGTTGACTTTACAGGTGCATTGATCCCTTGCTGTTTAGGGCTCAGCTATGCAGATCAGCCTAATAGCTGTGATTAGGGCTACAACAATTTCAAGCTATGCCAGTCTTCTAACTCAAACCTTTAGCTTGATCTTTTAGGAATTCATGGTGGCCCCAAAATCCTGATTAATTTCTGTCTTTGTGTGTCAGCAGGTGAAAGTAAGATGATGGCCTTATAAATTCATTCTCTTATGTCGTTTTGAACATCTGTTAAGTTAGTCATTAGACTTCATGAGCCTGTTCTGCGCTTCTGCCTATGACGGATTCCAAAGGCCATATCATGAATGTGTGCATTGGCACAGAATAGAGCTTCCCACCTGTTTTATGGATTTGCTCTTTCTAAAGCACCCACATGTAACTCAGAATACCTCTGAGCCTGTTCATGTGCTGTAGACCATTGGTGGCCATCGGGGTGCAGCATCTGCAGCACCGTGCTGCGCTTGATCAAGGCATGGCTCTTCAGGGAGGTGTTGGATTTGCTCTGGATAAATCGGCTTGTGCAGGTAAGAGCGGTGGGGCCGGGTGTGGGGGGGATTTCGACGGATGATGACGAGGGAATTAAATAAATAATGTTGACTCAGAAAGAGGGGTGACTTTGGTTTCCCCTTCTAAGTGTTTCTTTCAGTTGTGGTTGCTGACATTGTTCTGGTAAATAACAGATTGTTAGCAAATGTTTTTTTCTGAAGAGCGTCACCCCATTGGCCGAAAGGTCCTTTGCCCTGTCAACAACTGGGCTTTTTAACCCTTGATTGCCTACAAGGGGGAAAAAGCCATAAAGTCAGGAACTAACAATTATTTTGTATTTCACAAGTTTGACAAGAGGTACAATGACCTATGATACCACCTCGCTTTACAGCCAACAGCATGTTCCATTATTGGGCATGTAGTTTTGTTTTAAAAATGTAATTATGGGCTCAAAACCCTAGCATGCACAGTACTGATAGCTAAAAATGCTACAATCGGCCAAAAGTGTTACAGATAACAAGGATCCACGTGTCAGTTCAGATTAAGAAAACTATGTCATTCATTCCATTTGAAAAATGCTTGCTTCATGTGCAACATCAAAAGTAAACTGTGCTCACACATCTGGTGAGAGTTCACTCTTTCGTTCACATTATGCTTTAAATATAGCATTGTCAAAGTGAGTTGTTTTTTCTTTTCTATATTAGAGAGTTTTATAATGAGTTTCGCCAGACAAAGGTACAAGATGGGCAGCAGCAGCGCAACCTTCTCTAAAACAAAGAATGCCTAATGGACAGGTAGCAGTAGGCGGTAAGACATAAGATGACTCTCACAGATACATATTATGTAGAACACTCACCATGACCCTCATTATGAGTTGCCCACAGTGGTAAAACCCCTTGTTTTCATCGTTAATACCACTCCGGGTTATTAAAAATTGAATTGGAGAGCAAAAATTGCTTGTAGAAAATGTGATGCCCACCACACTTGGGGGCATATGTTCAAGGAAGCAGCAGAATGAGGCTTAACACCTCACTCTGCCACTTCAGAAACGCAAGGCTGCACCACATTTACCAGGATATGGTGCAGCCTTTTGTTTCCCCTGCTCTGGCGTCACACTTAGCAGTGTAGCACTAACGCAGGCACCCTTGCATCATAGTGCAAGGGTGTCTGCGTGCAGGGGAGGATTGTTTATGCACAGGATGGTGTCCCTTCCTGCACATAAACAATCCTAAAAAGCCATATTGTCACTGTTATGCGTGCTGCTTCATGCAGCACACATGATAGTCATAAAATGGCATTTTTCTCTTAGGGATTGCTTATGTACATGAAGGAGGACCTTTCGGTACATAAACAATCCATGAATTTTGCTTTTTCCATGTAGCAGAACACGTGGAAGAAGCAAAAATGAGGAGAAATAATGCATTTCTCCTCGTTTCGCCAACTTAAGACCATGTCTTCCTTAGTCTTAGTTATGGCGCTACCTGCTATATTCGCTGCCTTTGTACATAGTAGGTAGCGTCAAAATCGATGGGTGCTGTGGTGGAAAACCCACCGCAACACCCACTGCCCACCCCTTTCATGCTAACCATATTGTGAAAGGTGGCCTTAATTACAAGGCAGCGTTAAGGCATGTTAAGTGGCTTAACGCTGCTTTGTAAATAAAGCTAAGCCACTATCACCACCACACCATCGGAAAAAGTGATGTGGTGGCGATAGGGGCTTGTACATATGCCCCTTGGTCTTAACACATGCGGAAATACCAGGTATGCTAACTCCAGATTCAGAAATGTTTTTCCGAAATTTCTGAATATCAGTCCCAGAACACTTCTACATGGGATGTTGCTGCCCCTAGTAAAAATGTGTGTATAAATGTATTCCTAGGACAACCTGCTATTTAAGCGTGAAAGCAGGTGCAATTGCCATGGGAATGTTCCACAAGTTCTTCTCTAGTGACAGGCCACTCCAATGCTAGTATCAATAGTTGTTAGAGTATAAATATATTGATCATCAACAGACTGTGCTAACTTCCCGACAACACTTTGTAGTATCCTGCATATTATACTGTAAGGTGTTTTACCAGCCCTGCTCTGCCAGTGCCTGTGTTCTGACTCATTAGAATGTTGGAGTCTGATAATGCCTCGGAATGTTGGGACTGAGGGAGGCAGAGTGACAGTTGGTCATGGGCTGAGCAGCTGACAGGCAGCTCCTGGTGGGGCTCTGATCTACCACATATCTACATGATGTCCTGTACCTTGCAACCAGTTATCTTCATGAATAAAATCATCTTGAAATATACCTTCATGAGTGGACCTTCTTCACTACATATTTTGGCGACGACGAGGTGACAAAGTACCTACAGCTACAAGCAAATCACAGGTACCTGATTTAAAAGTGGACCTCAAAATAATGAAACTACAGTGGCAACAACCACAATTTACAGAAGAAGAGGTAACCACAAGAAGGAATTAACTACGAAGAAGAAAAAAGCGTATTCTACACAGTACAATGAAGACAACTGCAAAGAAGAATCAAGAACTTCAAAGAAAAGAAAAAGAAGACAACAAGAAACAAGTAAGCACAAAACATTACACCTGTTTGCCCCACCAGTGGCCTCACCACCGGCCAGCCCTAGCCCAGGCGTCCTGTGCTCATCTACACTACACCATTTGGACTTTAGTGTTACCAACGCAGTCTGCTACTCTGCAGCGCAGTTTTCCACTATTTACAGACAGCTGTTTGTTTCATTTTGATTACCAATAGTGGTAAGATGTGGCTACTGAACTATATGCCTTTTCAATTCATTATGCTGTGTGATTCTCTGCACCTTCTTCCTGCATGGTGTGATCCTGTGCACATAGAAGCGCTGGGTGGCTACATCTACATTTAAAAGATTAACTTTTCACCTCATCCATCGTGTTGGCTTTGTGCTTGTAAATGCATCTCTGTGGAATATTGTTAGGGTCAACCTTTGAGGTTATCTGTTCTTGACATTTGCTGTGATGGACTGCCTACAACTTCATGAAATGTCCATTCAACGGTTTAACTGCCTCTTCAAAAAAAATGTGGTTTTCTTACACATATGCCCCCAGTGCGTACTATACACTTTTTCTCACTTTGCCAGCGAAAAATAAATATGCCGAGGTGAGTCTCTCTACAGTTTATTTTTAATCTGCATCACTATTTTCGGCCTGCTCTGTGACAGTTTAACTGTCATAAAATGTTAGTTTTTCCTTCGCGCTTATCTCACCTCTCTCAGAAGAGGTGCGCAGATCTCTACATCTCTGTGAAGCCTCAATGACGTCATCCAAGGTGGAAGGGCACAATTTGAGAGCAGGAACGTACCGGGAGCCATCCGGCACCACGTTCAGTGCGTGCCACCATTTTCAACTTCGAAGAATCTCATACCTGAAGTCTTAGAGCTCATTTTATCGTTTTCAGTGGAATGGCATTGTCAGCTCTTGCCGGAATGAAATAAGAGCCTAATTCCTTGTGCGCTGCAAGCTACAGATCGTGCAATGATTAATCTTCTACTGTGGCATCATTTTCACATGCACTGGACTTTGGCAGATCACCATGGAACTCATCGTTGTATTCATGCTGTTTCTGATGCAGAGACACTTTAGGAGCATTGGTGAGCTGTTTCATTTTTGCGCAATTATCTATTGAACATGGGGACTTTTCAAAGAGTGCTGTTCTTACTCTAGCACATTCAAGGAACAAGGAAAAAGATGTTTAGCTGACATGCTTACATTCTATTGTGCCTGTGATTTTTTAGCTCACATAGTCTGGCAGATTACTTTTGAAACTTGGAGAGCTTTTCACATTAAAATGTCTGCTGTATTTTCTAGTAAGTGTCACAAAACGATGGTGACACACACACACACACACCTATTTTCTAAAATGTATTAAAAATAAATGTGTGGTGAAATATGATGGCACGTTATCTTACATTGAAAGATGATAGCTATGGGTTGTAGCCCCATTAGCATCCTCAAAAAAAAATAAAATAAGAGGAAAAAAACTATGTATTATTTGCATCTTTATTTATGTCAAAAGATATTTCCCTACTCAGGGGCGGGAATGGGTGTTTTCCCGTTTGCCCACATATATGTGCCTGTTCATATTATTTTTGCCCTACAAAGGGATGGGAATGGGTTCTAGCCCCATTTGCCCATATACATTTGCCTACATAGGTAACATACGAATTTTAGCCTTTCAAGGACACCGTAGCTAGGGTCACAGCACTTTCTACTTTTACACGAGTATCCTCACACAGGGAACAGTGTTATGGGTTACAGTCCCATGTAAATTTACATTTTACCCTCACATAGGGCTTATTATGGGTCACAGTCCCATTTACATTTTACCCTCACACAGGGCTTATTATGGGTCGCAGTCCCATTTACATTTTACCCTCACACAGGGCTTATTATGGGGTACAGTCCCATTTACATTTACATGGTCACCCTACATAGGGCGTCACATGGGTTTCAGTCCCATTTACAGTGCTCCTCACACTCTTACATAGGAGTAGAGGACGGTCATGGGTTTTAGTCCTTATGACTGATATTGTCTATTTACATTTTGTAATTTTGCTGTTTTGAATAACACAATGCTACATTTACATTGTATTTATTCTGTTTATTGAAACAGAGAGAAGTTGTAGTCATCCTGTATGTATCTACTTTGCCTCTTCTCTGTTTTCCTATTCGTCCAGCTTTCCTCGTGGTGTCATTCTCATTGCCATCCCTGGTTTCTGGATCTACACGTCTTGGTGTCGTCTTTTGCCTCCCAGCTTTCTTTCGTTCTTTTTTACTTTTTCCTTCCCTGTTCCGGAGGAAATCTGTAACTCCCTCTTTCCTGTGTCTGTGTGGAGGCTGGTGTCAGCTTTCCATCGTGCCTTGTTCTTTCTTCCCTTCCTGCCTGCCTGGCCAGTGGGTGTGTTCGGGGTTTAGTCCTTGGTGCGTGTGAGTTCTTCTGCCCCTTGTTGTTTCCATTTTCTGATTACTCATTTTACCCTCATCTTTTCTATGTCCGTGAGTCTGTGTTATCTCTATCGGTTTCCGCTTTACTCTTCTCTTCCTCCTCCTCATTTTCTTCCACCTGTCTTTTCACGCTGCTTTGCTTACACCTTTCCTGGTCGTTGTTTCTGTTCCTCTGCTATTCTTTCTTGTTATCTCTTCCTTGGCTCTCTCACGCTAGTTGTTATTCACGTAGTAGTTTAATGCTTCTGTAAGAACGAAAGGGGATATGTAGTATCCTGCATATTATACTGTAAGGTGTTTTACCAGCCCTGCTCTGCCAGTGCCTGTGTTCTGACTCATTAGAATGTTGGAGTCTGATAATACCTCGGAATGTTGGGACTGAGGGAGGCAGAGTGACAGTTGGTCATGGGCTGAGCAGCTGACAGGCAGCTCCTGGTGGGGCTCTGATCTACCACTTATCTACATGATGTCCTGTACCTTGCAACCTGTTATCTTCATGAATAAAATCATCTTGAAATACTACCTTCATGAGTGGACCTTCACTACACACTTCAGTCTGTTCCAATTAACAAATTGAGCATGAGAATATTTGTGGAAGGCCAGTTTTCAATTTTGTATTCATCCTTACATATATACATACTCGATACATTATAGTTTTAGCATAGAATGTTCTTTTTTACTATTAATTTGGATTTTTAATGTCCCTATTTCTGTAATTATTGTGACTGGTGAGATAATATTTCTCTCTCTTCCTAGGCAAAGGAAACACTTAAACCACCTGAACTCATATGTCATAAAAACACAACTGACATCGTTTGAAAAACATTTTTTTTATCACACAGAGCACTTATTGCAACATGGCTTCTGCCCCACTTCTCCCAATTGCCTTTTGGTACATTTCATACGCATTACCGGCCTAAGAGCTGCAGTTTAAATGCCTACCCTCTAACACATTCATGGACTATTTGGAGACCTAGTAGGCCCATAAATAGTTTCTAAGTAGACAAAATTGAAATTCCTCGCGACTAGCAGGTGGTGATTTAGGTTGTGCTCCGTGCGAGTCATTGCTGACACCACAGAAAGGTCAAGTTTACAAATTATGAGGGGGGATGTGCAGTCTGCAGTATATAACAATGTCACCCAGTGCTGAGGATCAGAGGTGTAATGGGAAAGGAAGCTCCCTTCCCAGTAGAATGTGGTCAGGGCGTAGATATTCATAGGTATTTGGCTGCATTGGGACTCCCTGAAGAGTAGGGCCTGCCCTCCCACTGTGTTAGAGGGTCCCTGAATACTGAGACACCCTTGTGAACCCACAGGTGAGCCCACAGGTGGTTGTGGCCTACCCCGGGTCCCCGAACAAACGCATACACACTCAGAATGCCAGTGTGGACAAAGACCCGGAACCATCTTTGCCCCGTTTATTTATCTCTTAGGGGCGCGCCCGCCCCGAGGAGTGCTACAGTGGTAACATTGTTTGGGAGAGCCTGGATGGCTCTCTACACCCTTCTATGCCAGAGGGGCTGCAAGGCTTGCTTTACCCATCTGCAAATGATGTGTCCAGCAGGTAGCCACATGTGGAACATTGACAATTAGCAACCAACGAAATACATGCATCAGAATGATGGCACAAATATTGTGTTCTTTTTAATAGGTAAGGCTAGGCAGGGCGCCGGAGGAAGAGCAGGCACATTTGTGCGCTTCTTTGACAAGGTATATGAAAAAATAACTACAACACAGACTGCAAGTAGACTAATGCTGTATTTCACAATAGAAAGATTCACAAGCTGGACTTAAAATAACCAAATGACTGACATCGGAAGCATTGCAGTAACTTGTGGAGAGCCATCCGGGCTCTCTCCTACTTTTTTGCCACTGCATCACTCCTCAAGGCGGGTACGCCACGAGGAGATAAATAAATGGGGAAAGGCCGCTCAGGGTCTTTTCCACAATGCAGATTACCACATTGTGTACGTCCCATCATTTCTGGGTTTGGGGTAGGCCTTACCCCCATGGGCTTCACCCTTTACAATGGTGACTAAGCAGGCGCTGAACCCACGCCTTGCTGACTCACATGCTCCCCACGCTGTCCCGGCGTGCTGCACAGTGGAGCATCTTCTCGGCTGCCACCTCCCTGACTTCACTGATTCAGATGTGTGCTCCCAACCCCTGCCATCCACATGGACCGGGACCCAGAGCATCCCAACTGAGTTGCCTGTGTGCCCCTGGTGGGCCAACACTGCGTGACAGATTTTGGGAACCCCCTCTGACTTGAAGAGCATGGCCCTGCCCGAAGTCTCCTGGCACGTGCACGCTGGCTGAGAGAGGCCCGCAGCGAGTGGCACAGGAGCACCTGGATCCAATTAGTGAAACCTGAGGTTAGTGCACTGGGCCCCATGTGTCATACGACTGCGCTGGAGGATAGAATGAAAGCAGTGGCACAGCACAAATGACACGCTGACAGAGAGTGAAAAAAAAGAGAAGAAAAGTCAATAAGTATATAAGCTGGCTCCAAATCAAACACAACTATAAAATAAAAAAAGAGGACAAAATAAAAGGTGTGTAGACAGCAAAGCCCAGATTGTTGTCTGCTATACACCACAACACACTTATTTACAAGGGACAAAACAAAGGTGAGCCCACAAGATGCGAGCCAACTGCCAGCATGCTCATGCTGGGCAAGCTATCATGAGCATGCAACCCAAGCAGGCGCAGCAGGCTCTCAAGCTGCAGTACCACCCCAATTCTGCAACCATGCCTCAGTGACCCCACTTCCTCCGTTTAGTGACTCACTGACCCCACAACTGGGGCCCAATGCTGGAAAGGCTGGATAGGGCACCTCAACCACTATTTCAGGGGCAACAGAGAGACAGACAGGGTGGTAAAGAGATCGCTACTGATATAATATGGGGCAGAGAATTCTATGACCTTTTTGAAACATTCCCAAATACCAGGACGAGAAAGACTATGAGGCTGCGGTGGCAGCGTTAGACTGACACTTTGTCTCCCAGCTCAACCCAGACTTTGAATGCATCAAGTTACGGCAGGCGAAGCAATCGGAAACCGAATCAGTGGACATGTTCTATGCATGAATGAGGCGGCTAGCAAGCACCTATACGTTTGCGGTTTAAAGAGAGGAGATTAGGGCCTAGATCATCCAGGGGTGCCGAACAGTGCTACTCAGGCCGCTAATCCTCCGCCAACCCGGAATGTCATTGGATGAAATCCTCATACTAGCCAGGTCAAACAAGCTGTCAAATGCCCAAGTGGACAATATGGAGCGGTAAATCCCGGTCAGATTTCACCAAGCCACGTGGGTTCATGCCTAACATCCAGCTGCTGTCAATCGACAACCACCACACCCAGGAAGAGAGAGAGTCACAAGGACCTGGTTTCGACATAGAGGGCGAGGATGATGATGTTTTTCTCATATCCTTTGCAAGGCATGCTGACAAGTGAAGGTAACCTCCCCCCATGTTCTCTGTCAAGGTTGCCAGTTCCACAATACAAGCACTGATTGACACCCAGGCATCAGTTAATGTCATAGACTCAGAGCAATATGATCGACTATCACCGCGCCCCTCACTCTCTCCCAAAAAGGCAATAATATACACCTATGGCGGGACACGCCTGCTCCCCCTAAGAGGAGTGATTGAAGTGGAAGTCACCTGCGAGAAACACAAAGCATGGGCAAGATTTGCTGTCTCTGCGCCTTGTTTCACTGAGACCCTTAGATGTGAAAAACAAAAATGCCGACATCTAGAACGTCGCTGGCGCTTACGCTACGATACCTCCCTTATAGCCCTCTACAAACAATCCCTTGGTAATTACAAACACCCCCTGATTGCAGCCAAAAGTAACTTCTACTGTAATCAAATTGAAGCATTAAATAACTCCGCCACACAACTCTTCCAAGTGGTATCCAAACTCTCGGGCAGGGGTCAACCCCCCCCCCCCCCCCCCCCATCACTGCTACCCAAACTCTCTGTAACTCATTAGCCACATACTTCCAAGAGAAAGTATACACAATTTACAATAACTTTGTACTAAGTAATTCTTCAACCACATCCCCAGCTTACACCACTGATTCCAAAATGTTTTCAGGCCCCTCGGCTCCTCAAGACTCCGCTGTCATTCACACTCTTCATGCCCCATCCTTCAATTAATTCAACCAAGTCTCCCCTGACTTCATCACTCTCCTCATCTCCTCTATGAAATCAGATTCCCCTGAAGATCCATGCCCCCCTGCCACCCTGAAACTTAACCCAGCTATCATAGGATCCAATCTAGATAAAATACATATCTCAATGTTGAAAACTGGCATATACCCTTCCATCTGGAAAAAGACGGTCATAAAGCCCCTTATAAAAAAAACAACCTCGACCCAGCACATACAGCCAGTTACAGACCAATTGCATCTCTCCCTTTACCAGCAAAAATTGCAGAGAAAGTTATGAACTCCCAACTGACACATTTCATCGCGCAACACCATCTATTGGTTGACACCCAATTTGGCTTCAGAAAGGGACATGGCACAGACCCTTTACACCGTGGAGACACTGAGGACCGCCATGGATCAAGGGAGGAAGGCTGTGCTTATCCTACTTAATCTATCGGCGGCCTTTGATACGGTGTCCCACCCAATACTGATCAGTCGTCTAGTAGCAGCGGGGATAGCGGGCACTGTGCTGGACTGGTTAAAGAATTTCCTTGACCACCGCAGACAGGTTATGGTGTTGGGAGAATATTGCTCCGAAGAAAAAAATCACACAATCAGGGGTACCTCAGGGCTCTAGCCTGAGCCCGGTACTGTTTAATTTATGCATGACCCCCTTGATTGAGCTGATATCATCTTTTCACATCAGCACCATATCATATGCTGATGACACTCAGCTCATTATGGTATTAGACAGGGAAAAGGGTAAGGCAGAGGAAAATCTAAGAGACTGCCTTACCGCTACCTTTACTTGGATGCGTGAAAACCATCTTAAATGTAACACCGGGAAGCCCGAAATTATACCTTTCGGACCCCAAAACCCCTTTTCCCCTAGTCTATGGTGGCCACTGAACGCAGAGATCCCCCCTGACACCACAGATACGGCCCGTAACCTAGGGATTAGGTTTGATGGAGCACTATCTTTTAAACAGCAGGCAGGGGCAGTGGCAGGGTCCTGTTTTCACATTATTAGAGGACTCAGAACGTTTTTTGATTTCCTCCCACTGACAGCCAGGAAGACTGTGACAGTAGCGCTTATAACATCTCGTTTGGACTACTGCAACAGTTTATATGCAGGATTAAATCGATCTGTCCTGCATAAGCTGCAGGTCGTCCAAAACGCTGCTGCCCGTCTGGTCCTAAATTGGCCGAGGAGGTCATCTGCCTCGGCTGCACTTAGGGCCCTACACTGGCTGCCTGTTCATAAACGTATACTGTTTAAGATCTTGGTGATTACCTTTAGAGCTTACCACCAACAAGGACCCAAATACTTCCTCCCCTGGTTTAAACAATATGTACCAACACGTACCCTCAGATCAGCCAACATGAATTTGCTACTGACCCCCAAAATCAGACTGTCAACCAAGGGAGGTAAATCCCTCGCAACACTAGGTGCAAAAGCTTGGAATAAACTCCCACTTAACCTTCGCCTCATCCCCGCTGAGAACACTTTCCGTAAGGCTCTGAAAACTTGGGTTTTCAACCTTCCAGACGCAGTCTGCATGACTCTGGTTTAGACTCAGGGTGATTGGTATGGATGAGATTGATGTGTGAGCTGACTCTTTTTCCGGCCATTTCATCTAGGCTACGGGCCACAGCGCCAGGATGCTCCCTGGAGTGACAGTCGCGCTATACAAGTGCATACTTACATTACATTACATTACAGAAACTGCCCTCATGAAGGCATCCGATGAGATCAAAGGAATCCTGGATGCTGGAGGATCTGCGGTTCTTGTCCTGCTTAATCTCTCAGCAGCATTTGACACGGTCGACCATGCAACTTTGATCGACTGTGTTACTGCACTAGGTATCAGTCACAGGGCCAGGGACCTTCTTGCATCTTTTTTGGCTAATCGATCACAATCAGTCATGCTTAGCACTTTCACCCCCCCCCCAATTCACTTTTCCTTACGGGGTACATCAGGGATCCTCGCTAAGCCTGACTTTGTTTAATATCTATGAGTCTGACTTGGCGAGGGTCATCAAAACCTACAACCCGGGTCTCACTTTATATGCTGACGACACCCAACTAGTATTAGCAATACACAACGACGGTGCAAAAGTTGCAGCCAACTTCCAGAAGGGAATGCTTGCTATAAGCTCCTGGACGGCGAACAATTCCCTCAGGCTGAACTCCAGCAAGACAGAGGTCATGATCTTCGGTAATCTCACACCCGCCTGGTTCCCTCTTTGGTGGCCATCAGACTTAGGGACTCCCCCTGCCCCAGTCACAAAAGTTAGAAACTTCAGGGTCATTTTTGACACTAAGCTGTTATTTATGCACCATGCCACTCTGTGGTCTCTTCAGCCTTCCACAACATTAAAATCATAAAAAAAACTTCTCCCATACCTCCCATCCTCAGCTGCTAAAACATTGATCAGCACACTTATCATGTCCAAAGTTGATTATTGAAATAGTCTTTTCATCAATGCAGAAGAAAAAAGTTGTCAATAAACTCCAGCTGATACAAAATGCAGCGGCCAGGCTTCTGACATGCACCCCCAAATTTAGCCCCATCTCCTAAGTAGTTCGCCAACTCCACTGGCTACCGGTCAGAAGCAGATCCAAGTTTAAGGCACTCTGCCTGGCTTATAAAGCCATCTATTCCACTGATCATGATTTCCTTAAGCAATCCCTTCGTCCTTACAATCCACCCAGACATTTACGATCTTCCACTGCCAATCTTCTTATTGTTCCCCGCACAAAAAAGTATCCTGGGGTGACAGATCTTTTCTGTGTGCCACTACCAAACTCTGGAACAGTCTTCCCCCCCACATCAAGACCAGCCCCATCCTGCTCACCTTTAGGAAACAGATAAAGACCTGGATTTTTAATCAATAATTCTCTGTATCTACCTATCTTGTCGTCAGTCCTTAGCGCCGAGACACCTTTGGGTAGTTGTGCGCTCTACAAAATGCATTAATAAAAATAAATAAATGTCACAGAAGGAAAGAAGGGTGCCCTCCTCAGTTGCCACATGGCAGGAGACCTGGGCTTAGAGTTCTTCGCAAACCAGGTACACGACTTCCATGCCAACGCCATCTTGTGGGAGTTCCCACAAATATTCAAAGGCATGGGAAAACTCAAGGGCAAGCAGTTCAAACTGCATATTGGTTCCTACAACAGACCAATGACTCTGAGACACAGAAGAGTGCCATTTCACTTACGACTGCAGGTAGAGTCGAACTGAAAAAGCTTGAAGATCTGGGTGTCAAGTGCGTATCCAGCCCAACGCTCTGGGTGTCACGGCTGGTCATCCCGCCGAAGCCCAACAGCCCAAGGCCCTCCCACTGTATGTGGACATGCACCTCCCGAACCAGGCCGTCAAGAGGGAACAACACCTAATGCCCACGATGGACAACCTTGTGACAGACCTCAATGGGGCCATGTGGTTTCCGAAGCTCGACCTGAATGCTGGATATCATCAGCTGGAGCTCGCACCAGAAAACAGGTACATCACCACATTCTCCACCCACGTAGACCTCAAGAGGTACAAGAGGCTGAGTTTTGGGGTTACATCGGCCTCCAGAACGTCATCAGGGAGACCCAGTCTGGCCTGCAAGGAGTCAACATCCTCAGCGGTGAAATTCTGGTATTTTCAAGCCCACTGGAAGAACACCACATGCGCCTGCGAGCCACTCTCCAATGCTTGGCAGAGAGTGGCCTGACTCCCCACAAAGCAAAGTGCTCCTTCTACCAGGAGTCAGTTGATTTCTTTGGATACATCTTCTCGAGGGAATGAATGCGGGTGGATCCAAAAAAGGAACAGCCATCCGATCGGCCCAAACCCTACCACACCAACTGAGGTCCACAGTTTCTTGGGGATGGCCACCTACTGTGGCAGATTCATACTGAAACTGGCCTCTCTGTCTGAACCACTACAAGCCCTCACACACAGCGGAGTGGCCTGGGAGTGGACCAGGAAAGCCAATGGAGCATTCCAGGCAATCAAGACCGCCCCAATGGACAAGACAGTTATGGCATGCTTTCATCCTGGAATGTGTACCGAACTGGTCATGGACGCAAGTCCCGTCGGCCTGGGGGCGGTCCTCCACCAAGAAAGTGTAAGGGACATGTGGGCACCCGTTGCATATGCCAGCCGTGCCCTGTCAGACACAGAAACCAGATACGCCCAAATCGAGGGAGAGGCCCTGGCCATCAAGTGGGCTTGCCAGCATTTCCATCTGTACCTCTATGGGCAGGAGTTTCAAGTGGTAAGGGATCACAAGCCGCTAATTCCCCTGTTCGCGGAACATCAATGCTCCCTCCCCCCAGGATATAACGGTGGGCCATCGAACTGCAAACATACTGATTCGAGGTCGTGTTTCTCCCCAGGGCCAACAACCCAGCCGATGATCTACCATGACACCCCGCTGTGACGGATCTGCAACAACCGCATGCAGAAGAGGAGCACACGGAGGCGCTCAGCAGGATATTCACCCAAGAGACCCGCCCCAAGGCACTGATGCTAGAAGAAATCGGCCTAGCCATGGCACTGGATGAAAATCTGACAAGAGTCAAGGAAGCCCTGCTCGCCAGAGGATGGACGCACCACCTAGATGGGGCGCATGCTCTAAATGCAGAGGACCATCAGGAGAGACAGCAACTATGGAGGGTCCGCAGTGAACTTAGTGAAGGGGAGCACAGTGTCATGCTGTGCGGCCATGTAATCGTGGTTCTGAAGAAACTGCAAGACCAAGTTGTTGAATTGGCACACGTTGGACATCAAAGAATTGTGAAAACCAAATCTTGCCTATGCTGCAATGTGTGATTCCCCGGCATAGATGCAATGGTGGGAGAGAAAATCCAGATCTGGCACTCATGCTTGATCACGGGCTGTTACCCCGATCCAGCCCCAGTCATCACGGAAGAAACTAGTGAAATACCCTGGTCTAGAGTGAGCATCGATTTCGGAAGCTTCAAATCCGAGAATGGGCCCCTATTCCAGGGACGAGAGTTCAGGAGTTTCTGGAAGGAAAGACCATTCAACACCAGAGGATACCACCACTTTGGCCCCAAGCAAATGGAGAGGTTGAGCACTTCATGAGGACTCTCAATCAGGCACTGCGCATTGCAGTGGAAAGAAGAGAGGACGCAGAAAATTAACTACACCAGTTCCTCGATGCAGATCGGCAGACCCCACACAGTACCACCTGCTGCGCACCATCCAACCTACTCTGAAGGCAGGCCCTGTGAGACAGCATCCCAACTGACCCTGCCTGGAGCCCCATGGAAGGGGAGAGCATTGAGGTATGGCTCTGGCTGAATCCCGCATCCAGCCAAAAGCTCAGAGACTTTGTGTGTGTTTTACCTGGAGCATAAAGTTGATGTGATTGGCAGCTGCTAAAGAAAAGGAGAGATGTAGAGAGCCATCTGGGCTCCCCCTAATTTATTACTGCTGCACCACTCCTCAGAGCAGTCTCGCCCTGAGGAGATAAATAAATGGGGAAAGACCGATCGGGTCTTTTCCGCCAGGCAGGGTACCACAGGGTGTGGTTCCCGTCATTTCTGGGTTTGGGGTAGGCCTAACCCCCACTGACTTTGCCCTTTAAATAACTAATGTGTAACACGTCTATTCACTAACTCCATGTACAGCATCAACCAAGCCACATTGTGTTACCACGTATTAGAGGTGGGCGAGCCAAAAAATAATCTGTAGAGCCGAGCTAGAGACAATGGTCGGCTCTGGCTCTAAGGGCCCCTGAACGATCTGAGTCTTGAAAATATGTGGCATGTAAATTATGCAACAAACATCATAAACAAATATTGTAAAGATTTACTAAAATTCAAACAATTGCACTTCATTAACACGTGGACGAGTTTAATCTTACTACAACAGATTATTTCACTTCATTGGGAGGCTTTTATTAAAAGTGATATTTTTTAAACATAAACTTAAAAACATTCATGCATCCCTGCCCTGACAACAATGCTGAGGAAAATGCCACTAGTACACTAGGGGGCCGATTCTGATCCTGGATTTTTATTTTCCATACAAATAGGATTTGTATTTTTTTCCATACAAATTGTAAAAGTCCCTTCCATCCTGTGTAGTACGATTTGTACGGGAAACATACATACAGATCGGCCCGATCCTTACAAATCGGATCGGGAAAAGCTGTATGACACGCACTTGTAAAAAAGACCATACAATTAGTAAAAAGGCTGTCCAACCCGTCAAGTACGATTCGTACCGGGTTGTCAGCATGTCAGCATACGATTTGTATGGAAAATGGCCTGTATACGGGGAATGACTCATTCCGGGCAACAAAGCAAACCCCTATATGCCTCGTACCCTGGCATGACTCGTTCTGGGGGTACGACTCATACCGGGGTACGGGTAGCATAGGGGTATGAGGCGTACAGGGGTCCCCCCACATGCGAGGCATGTGTATGGTGCGTACCCCAACATCACGCATGTATGCACCGTACGTATGCGATTTTGGGGTACGGTGCGCACATACGCGATTTTTGGGTACGGTGAGAGATTTTGGGGTACGGTGCGTACATACGCGATTTTGTGGTACGGTGCGTACATACGCGATTTTGGGGTACGGTGCTTGTACGTGCATACACGACCAGTACCCCTTCATTGCATATGTACGCACCGTACCCCACTTTCCGTGTCATCCGTATGCACCATACATACGCACCGTACCCCTGTATTCATGGGGTGTACGACGCGTACATGAGGGGGTCTGTCTCGTACTGTTTTCGGGGCGTAAAAGGTTTTTCCGGCACTTTTTGGCTCTTGTAAAAAAAGAGCCGTACAGAGTGCCGTTTGTTGGAATCGTACTTGCCGGGTTGTAAACTGCTGCCGGGAATACATGGGAACGTCGCGTACAGAGCAATCCGAATCGGAATCGTTTGTATATACGAGTTGTATGGTCTTCTTTACAATTTGTATGGAGTGCGTCTATTTGTATGGATCGTACTTCCTAGGTTGTAGGGTCCTCCTTACAAGTACGAGTTGTATGGGGAAAACGCTCCATATCACGATTTGTACAGCGTTTTTCCAGGATCGGAATCGGCCCCTAAGTGTCAAGTCAGTTGTCATGGGCATCTGGTATGTGGACTGGATTTGTGCCAAACCTGATGCAACATTATAGTCTATTAAATCAAACACAAGAGGCTTTATGTACAGCACCCAGAATGAAGTCCCATATTTGTATGTACACTCAAGTGACATAATGAAGAAAAAAGGAGTCTCGTGTAATGCATTATATGCCAAAATCACACAATTTGCTGACTAACCTCAGAATTTTTGTTCCCCATTGTGAAGTTCAGCCACTAAATGGGTAGCCCTAGCTCACGCCTGTTTTACATCAAACATTATTGCATTGTGTTTAATTCTCGGCACATGAGCTTTGAGAGCAGGTGACAGGTAGAAGCCATGTGATAGCATGGCTCGTTTTGGGATCAAGCATCCAAGAGGACCTCAAGCTCAGCAAGAGCAAGGTATCTGACTCAAGCTTTCAGTGACTCACCCACTTCTACATATTTATCTAACCTGCTTTGGGGCAGGATTTATTATCAATGGAGAATTGCCCAACCATGTAAACGGAGGCACGGTCATACCGTGATGACAATATTTGCACCCTCTGTTGTCAATGATAGCCATGCAGTGATGCATGTACAAATTAAATTGTCCTTGCATGAGAAAACAAATCCTTTCAACAGGTGGACTTAGAGCCTGATTTAGAGTTCAGTAGATGGGTTACTCTGTCACCAATGTGACGGATATCCTGTCCACTGTATTACAGGTGCCACTTGATGTAATGCATCAGCTGAACTCTAAATCAGGCCCTTAGTCAACAAAAACATTGACCATTTTCTTGTTGTTTTTGTCTTATAGTATTTTTATACGCAACTGCAATACTTTCAGTATGTTTGGGTATTTTGGAATACAAATGCATTTTGCAGGCTATTTGGCACACATTATGAAATAGTTCACACTCTAATCCTACTACATTTGCAAAGAAATTGCGCTAAAGATGTAGCAGATTTGCACAACTACTTAAGGCTAGAAGTATTAAATAACACATTGGTATTGGGACATTGCAACGTGCTGTCTTTTGCATAGTATCAGGTATGGTCACCTGAAGATGAGCAAAACAAAACACTGTTGTAAAGCTGACCTATCAATATGTACAGATTGTTAGAAACGCAAAGAGTTCTTTCTGTTGAAACAGAACACGGCACAAGTATGATTTTTCAGTAGAATGTGGTGTGTTGCTGCTGCAACTACAATTCAAGTTCTTAAAAAAAACTGAACTGTATCAAGATGGCCGCCTTCCGAAGTCATGCACAGTCTTACTATTTGTTACTAATCTCGTGAGACTTTAGAGGCAGCCATCCTGGGGTCAGATGGTCATGATCAGGAAAGGAACAATGGAATATTATGTTAATCTTGAAGTAAGGCTGGGTCAGGAGTCCAAAACTTTAAAAGCAGCTGCAAAGCTGGGCTGCTTTCTATACATGCATGTATGAGATAAAGAATTACATTTTTGATGATTCACTCAGCTTTTGAGATGTAAAAACCTCCCCCATGGATTGTAAAGCAAGCGCGGCATAGGAGGTGGTATGACATTCTAAAGAGCAGATAGAATGAGGTGAGAGAGAAAGGCTGCTCTGGGCAGAGCCAAAGCCCACTCTATGTATATTTTAAATAATTTGTAATAATAGGTCAGCAGAAAGCTGTGTTGTGAAGGCAGACAGAAAATAGCAATCTTTTAAACTGTTTCTATCAGATAAAAAGGAGTTCCTAATTGGAAGATATTACAGAGCACCCGGTAATCTAATTAGATATATTAATGGCCTAAATATGTAAACACCTATGTTTCAAAAAGGTGTAGGGGCATCATTGAGGGGCCACTGGAAGTATTTTGCGTTGGTCACACTTTTTTTTTTCATCCCAATATAACAGGTTCTTTATGCTCACACATAATATTTGTAGGCTGTGTGTGAACAACGTCCTCCCAAACAACAACACAATTCGCTTAATTGCTAACTTTCCCAGTAAAATGAACATGTCTGAGAAGCACAAAGTTATGGGTTAAATGATTAAAAACTTTATTTAGACAATCAAGTCCATTAAAGGGAGCGCAGCACAAAATAATAATGTGAAGGAGTAAAATCAATGCATAAAAACTTTGTCACTGTGTACTTCAGAGTCAATTCATAAAAAGTTTAGATGCCAGTGGCACCTAGCATGCTACTGTGCGGAAACAACTGTTGGTTATCAGGACATTTAGCAATGTATTTACATCAAATGTTAAAATCAAATGGGCCTCACTTAATAACCACATAACAGTTTCCCATAACAGTAGCTGGAGGATGAGAGCTCTCAAGATTGTGTAGTCTATTAACGGTGATTGTGGTGCAAATTGTTATTAATTTAAAACATCTGGATTCTATTATTTATAAATTCTAAACAGCAAAAAAATGTACAGGAGCAAACATTTTATTAAAGTGCTGAATCATAAAGTGCTGTGTGCTATTATTAAAAATGCAGAAAGTTTGCAGGAAACTATACTAAAGAATTTTTGTCGAACTTCCAAAACTTGGCAGTAAATTTCTGAGATGAAAGGGTAAATAAAATTGAATAGAGGGTAAAGGAAAAATGGTAAATTGTGGCGCAAAGGGGCGTGATTCACAAAATTAATCTGAGACAAAATCCTAACTTTACGACTTTTGGTATTCACAAAGGACATATAGGAGTAGTAAAGTTAGCATTTTGTCTCAGTCAATCAATCAATCAATCAATCAAATAATTTATATAGCGCGCTACTCACCCGGTGGGTCTCAAGGCGCTGGGGGAGAGGGGTCCGTTACTGCTCGAAAAGCCAGGTCTTGAGTTGCTTCCTGAAGGAGAGATGGTCCTGGGTCAGCCGTAGGTGGATGGGGAGGGAGTTCCATGTCTTGGCCGCCAGGTAGGAGAAGGATCTTCCTCCGGCGGTGGCTCTGCGAATGCATGGTACGGTGGCGAGGGCAAAGCTGGTCGATCGCAGCTGGCCGGTGGGCGTGTAGAAAGTGAGGCGGTTGTTGAGGTACTTGGGGCCCAGGTCGTGGAGAGCCTTGTGTGCATGGGTGAGGAGTCTGAACGTGAACCTCTTGCTGACGGGGAGCCAGTGCAGGTCTCTCAGGTGGACGGAGATGTGGTTGTGGCGGGGGATGTCCAGGATGAGTCGTGCGGAGGCGTTCTGTATGCACTGGAGTCTTTTCTGTAGTTTGGCAGTGGTTCCCGCGTAGAGGGTGTTCCCGTAGTCCAATCGGCTGGTGACAAGTGCCTGGGTGACCGTCTTCCCCGTTTCGGTGGGGATCCATCGGAAGATCTTACAGAGCATGCGCAGGGTGTTGGTTAAGTTAAACTTAAGACCAAAACCGAAACTTAAGACCAAAACTTTGTCTCAGTTAAACTTAAGTTTTGGTCTTAAGTTAAACTTAAGACCAAAACTGAAACTTAAGATCAAAACTTAAACTTAAGACCAAAACGTTAGTTTAACTGAGACAAAGCCTAACTATACTACTCCTAAATGTGCTTTGTGAATACCGAAAGTCGTAAATTTAGGATTTTGTTTCAGATTACTTTTGTGAATCGGGCCCAAGGTTATTAATTTGGGGACTCCAGAAGTGAGCCACAAAGATGGCATAAATAACTGCTAGGATGGCACACCCATGAGGCAGAAAGTCTAATGAAGATAAACAGCCCATACAAAGGAGGCAATACTTAACTTTGTAAGTTAGTGAAAATGATTCAGTGATGTATTTCTGAACCTCTCTTTGGGCATAGCTCCTGACGACGAAGTCAGTGTATTTTCTTTTCATAAGGGTCTGATAATCAGATGAAAAAGATCTCTTATGAAACTCTTTGTACAAAGCTGTTTTGAATTGCTGGTGAGGCAGGGTCAAATTCAAGAGAGCTGTTAACCCGTAATGTTCCAAGGCTTCAAGAAACGTGTTCTTCCAAGGGCATTGGGATGCCAGACACTTTGCGGATAGCACGTCCAGCCAGATTAAGGACCAGATGTACGACCCTATTTTGCATGGGCAAATGGATTTGCGACCCGATTGTGCATGCAAAATACTAAAGGGCTATGTGATAACTCTATTTAGCGACTAGGAAAGGGGCGTTCTGAGGGCGTCCCTTCCTAATAAGGAGTCTGAGCCCTATGTTTGACTATTTTCCGACCGCAATTGCGGTAGTAAAACTGTCGCAGTTAACCACACTTCTCATAAGGGTGGTAAATCACTCGCAAAAGGGAAGGGGTCCCCAGGGGACCCCTTCCCCTTTGTTAATGCAGGGGAAAATATCTTTTAAAATGAAACACAAACATTTCTGGAAAACAGGCTGCAATTTAAAAAAATAAAACTGCTTTATTTAAAAGCAGTTCCAGACATGGAAGTCTGTTGAGCCCAGCTGGCCACCGTACCTGGGAGGGGCTGGTGAAAGTCCCCAAGAGACACCTTGCCCTTTTAGGCGATTGGTGCCATTGGGATGTTTCTTCTTGCATTAAGGCTTGTCACTGGCCTTTTATAGTGCAGTATTGACTGTGTTCTCAAAATTGGTGAGGGTGGTTAAACTCTATTATGGATGTTTATTCAGGAGGTTCCATGGAATATTGTCATTAAGTCCATTTATATGTGTGGACAGACGGTAGACCCACCATTGTTCCTTCTCTATAAGGTGGCTCCGAAGGTGGCTCTGTTAGGTTCCAGTTGTTCGATCACCATCCAACTCATGTCATTGGTAGTGTGCCCCACTTCAACGTAGTGGTTAGTCATCCGTGTGGTGTTGCATTTGCATTGGATATTGTTCCGATGTTCACAAATCCGGACTTTGATTTTTCAGCTGGTTATGGCGATGTATTGTAAACCACACGGACAAGTGATCAAATAGATAACATTCAGGGAGTTATAGTTTGTGTGTTTTCTAATCTGCCAAATTTTTCTGGGTTCCAGATTGAGGGTTTTTGTGGGTTTTGTGAGGTGGCATATGCTACGATATCCACATGGAAAATGGACTGTCACATTAGGGAGACCCCAGGCATTAAGCACTGTGTTGGTTGGCCATTATCTACAGCACAAACTCCCAGGCTGTTGAACGGTGCACTCAGTATGACTTTAACATAATACAATCACACCGAAATCAACAGTACCAGCCGTAATGATATGGGAGATGCCCGTGATAAAGTTATTGTACACCCCACTCCTGGGTGATTCCGGAATTTAGCAAAGCTTACTGTATCGCACACTCCAGCGCCCGATTATACGCAACGCTTTCATCGCACGTCATACGCCTACTGAAGAGAAACTGCCTCAAAAGGAAAAGTCACTGGCCTCGGGTATTGTCAAGATCCCGAGAAAACCAGAGTTTGTGATAAGGGCGGGCTGTCAGCCTTGATGAAGTAAGTTCTGTTCTAAGCCCATGCTGGATTCATGTGCTACTCGGCAATACTGTTACTCTTTACTGAGGGCCTTGCCTAATTTAATAATGTTATCCCGCTATATTTAAGCGCCACTTGGCATTAACCTTACTCCTCACTTCACACCATACTGAGTGCCTTGATTAACTTTCAAATGTTATCATTGTCTTCCTCACAGTTTTTGGCTACAGGAGTCCGCCCCTTCCGGCATCTATCACAGCTACTACAAACACGTAGCTAGTGTAATTATGGTTTCTCTCTTTTTGTGTCAGTATGAAAGTTTTTAACTGCATGTGAACTGATACACATGCACCCATCCCAGGACAACTCTGGCTCCAATATTTACCTCTGGTCGCCATTTATTAAGCTTAACCCCTTGTATGCTCATGACGAGCTGAGCTCGTCATGGCATACAGTGCTCGAGTGCTCATGATGAGCTCGGCTCGTCATGAGACCCACCCCCGCTGGTGCCCGATCCTAATCTTTTTTACGGGGAAGGCAGGGGAAGACCTTACCCTGCCTTCCTCCCCCCCTCCACGTCTTTGGAGGTTCCCTTTCTCCTCCGACATGCAGGGAAGCCATTTGCTTCCTGCGCATCGGAGGAGGGGCTGGGGAGGGGGAGTTGAGGACGAAAGAGGCATCGGGGGAAAGGAAAGGGTTTTCCTTTCCCTTGATGCCTCTTTTGAGCAATCCTGCTGCAATCCCCACTAGACGCCAGCGATATTTTTTGTTTTTGAGATGGTGCCAATGTTTGTTTGTTGGGGGAGCGGCCCTATGGGCAAGGGTCGCTCCCCTTTGTGGGGGCAATTAAAATCGCGTTGTCTGCCCCCGGCGGGGCTGAATTTATATATTTTTTAAAATAAAAATCGGCACACTGGGCCATTGTTTGGGGAGTGGTCCCTTGGGCAAGGGCCACTCCCATGGGGGCCATTTTAGGGAGGCCAGATTTAAATATTTAGTCTTGGGAAGCGACCCCTTAGGCAAGGGTCGCTCCCCTTTTGGGGGCAATGTTGATCACTTTGTCTGCCCCCCTGGGGGTGCAGAATTTGTATTTTATTTTAGAAATTGTGCCATTGTGCTGGGGAGTGGCCCCTTGGGCAAGGGTCACTCCCATGGGGGCCATTTTAGGGTGCCTATATATTAAAATTTAGCCTTTGGGGCATTTTAAATCACTTGGCTGCCCCCGGGGGGGGGGCATAATTAAAATAAAATGTTTAATTGGGCCAATGTGCTGGGGAGTGGTCCCTTGGGCAAGGGGCACTCCCATGGGGGCCATTTTAGGGTGCCTATATATTAAAATTTTGCCTTTGGGGCATTTTAAATCACTTTGTCTGCCCCCTGGGGGGGGAGAATTAAAATAAAATGTTTAATTGGGCCAGTGTGCTGGGGAGTGCCCCCTTGGGCAAGGGTCACTTACATGGGGACCATTTTAGGGAGCCCAGTTCATAAAATGTAGTTTTGGGGAGTAACCCCTTATGCAAGGGTTGCTCCCCTTTTGGGGCCTATAATTTGTCTTTGTTTGCCCCCCGTGTTGAAAGTTAGGCCGAAAACGTCAACATTATCGGCGCCATCTTGCTCTTCTCGAACCCATTCGTGCACGTAAGCGGCAGCCATTTTAAGCACCATGGCCTCCCTGCTCCTCGCTGATAGCCAGCGCGTCTCTCTCTCCCTCCCTCGGCCTCGCAGGCACCCCCCCCCGCGCCCTGACAACCCCCTCGCTCGCACATGCTGTGGGTCATAAACCCCTCTTCAACGCAGCTCTGCCTCAGAACCCCATCCTGTTCCCAGCGCGACACCTCCCTTCATTCCTTTCATGGTCCCAGGCCCTTTTGATGCAGACCCCCTTTTCCTGTGTGCCCGTTTGTCTTCCTCGTTCCCAGGCCGACACCTAGCCCTGCCGATACTGTTTATTGCCCCTCCCCGTACAGTAGAAAGCTTCCCTCATCAAAGGACCCCCGAATTGGTCAAAGCCCCCACCCTATGAGATCCGATCAAACCCCCACATTCCGTGAATCGGCGGAATGTCCAGCTGCGCGATAATCATCACCTGTTGTGACCAGGGTGGGGACTTCAACTGTAAATGTGTGTGGGAGCGGGCTTGGAGCGGGGATTCCGAGAAAGTCTTTCCGTACATCAAAGCATTGCCATGAATATGTAATATGTAATAAAGCAATAAACCTGTGTATAAGAGGCCAGGCCTCAGAGATGCGGTTAGAGCACCTCGTGAAGATACTTGCAATCTGATCTGATGTGTTCTCCTCCGGAGAGAATAAACCTTGTTTCCTGCCTTCCAGTCTCCAGCGCCTGCCTCTTTATTAATTAATATTTTATGGGTTATAGAGGCGATACAGCCGGGCAAATATCGATTGTCCCCGACCTAGTTTCAACAATTGGCGTCCCAAACGTGGGGCCCATCAGCGACCCGTGGATCCAGTGGGAGAGGTCCTGACGACAGAGTGAACGACTGCAACGATCGGGAGCGCGCCTGTCCGATAGACCCTCGTCTTGTCGTGTATTTCTATAGGTTCTGAATCAGTCCCCCTATTCCTGACCCTATTCTGGTTAAACTAACTATCAAGTTAACTAACAGTCAGCCCATGAGGCAAGAAAACCCCCATGATGCAGATACCGTTATCTGACGCAGTCACACTCCGGCACAGGAACGTGTTATCTGATTAGGTCATAACGCTTGAGATCTAATTAGACAAGCGACATTCCTCCAGCCCCTGATAAGGCATACGACGTTCTCATAACAAATCAAACCTATGACAACCTGGAAAATCCGTGCGGCCATTGTTTTGATTTCACAGAGAACTTTAGTAAAGAATGTGCTAACGAGCAAGTCGTATGACATCTTTATTGACGTATCTATGTCCATCCTTACGTCAATCTCGGCACCTTTAAGGTATAAATATTGCCGACCTTGCCCTATGCAAACACACGCGTGGTGACAAGACGGAGCAGCCATACTTGCAGAAGCAGACCCCGCTGGCAGCAGCCCCGCCTTCCTGACGCGCTGAGAGACGCGCTGCTATCTCAAGCCGAGAGACCCAGCACCAGCGTTTCTGAGCAGCCCTCGCAGGCAGCCTGGAATATCGAGAGCAGAGAAAGAGATACCATTCCTCATTCATCCTAAATTCCAGGTACAGAACTGAATAACCCCTCACAGAGAATTCTTTAGTTATTCACTTGGCAAAACCAAACTTAACTTAAACTGTAACTTTCTATTCCCGCCCACGCATTAGACTTAGGTCAGGTACACGGGGTAGGCGTATTTAGAAACACCAGTTGAGTACGTTTAGTCAAATGTATATGTGTATGTAAATATATTTTAATCATTTTAAACATCATATGGCTCAGAAACCATATCAATGTTTTTACAGTATTATTTTATACTATTGCTTTTAATGTATGCACTTTACTTAACTATAAGTATTGCAATAATATCGATCCATTTCTCTTGTACGAGAAAAGAGACTGATCAATAAATAACACCTTTTTATTGAACACGCCCGTCTCTTCCTTTTTCTCTACATTCTGATGAGACTAAGAAGGCACGTACTGACTGAGTAAAATAATTGCCTTGTGCTCACACGACTCTCGAGATTGACTCTTGATTAGGGGAGAGCAAAGTTGTCATGTTCTATGGTTGTCAGAAACTAAATCCCTTCTTGTCTAATCAGGGGAGTAAATTCCTTCCTTGAACATTCGAGAAAGTTTCTAGCGAACTCTGAGCTTAGCTGGCAAACCCAAAAATTAAGTCTAGTATCGACAGTAGTAGACCTAGTTAACGTCTGGTCTAGGCCTTTACTGCTGTAGGTACTATTCCAATGCGCAGAGCCTATTGGGAAAATAGGAGCTACACTACATGGCGCCCAACGCGTTTGGAAAGGGCGATAAAACTAACGTAAGACATTTAGAGTAACTCAGTCGTGCTTTCTCACTCAGACCCCTTTTCCCAAATACTCCAAAGACGTCTGGAGTGGGTGAAAGGTTATATCCTCCAAAACCTCGCAGGAGGGAACTCCTATGTATGGTTCTTGGTCAAGTCAACGTTGAAGGATAAACAGTTCCAAAATATTGTGCATCTAATCTTTGTTCCATAAAGAAACCTGATCTGCAAATAAACATAATACCATCCTGTCAGTAAAATGTCTGACAATGAGGATGAAAGAGAGGCAGTTAGATTAGCAACTGAACTCGCAGATGCTGATGCTACCATGCAAGCAGCAGACCCGAATATAACACTCATTCCGGTCATTAAAAGGAGATCTATAACCTTAAAACTTATAGAAAATGGACTGACACCTAGAGGTGGCACAGTCATATTCGTAATCGAGGCACACGAATATCGGCAGACAGAGGTATACTATTCATGGATACATTTTCCAGCAGCAAATGCTGTAACAAAGTACTTCCACTATTACAAAGTAGAGGAACCTCCTGAAACGTACACTCCTTTCGAGGAGGTGGAAGTACCACTCAAATTCCAAGAGCATTTGCTCTTATTTGATGGCGCCCTAAAACATAATAATCACATTACAAGGCTCGGTCCTTTAGGTAGACCAGGAGCAACGTGGCCGGTCTTAGCCGGATACACACCACATCCAGACATCGAAAGAATGCCTGCAGCAGAGCTGTTAATACAGCTAAAACAACTACTAAAAATTCATAGACAATTAGTTCAGTATGTAATGCGGACTTCAACAATTCAGCCAGCGATTAAACTTCCACAGCTGACCCCTCACCAGGGGAACACAAATAAAATTACACCACAGAACATCAAATCCTGCCTAGGTAAAGTTCCAGCTAAACGGGAACAAATACCATTCTGGTTTGCACAGAAAATCACCCAAATAGAGGCGGTGTTTCCTGACACCACCCCGCTGGAAAAACACAGGATTCTGACTATATGTCTCCCAATGGGAATCGCACCACACATTGAGGACTGTGACACTTGGGGTACAGTCTTTGCTTCCATCTACACAAAAACGCACGGTGTTCCATCCATTTCGGTAATACCAGATGTGCTTAAACAAATTCAAGATGAATACGGTCCAGAACCTGCTTTAACTCTTGGTATGAAATTACTAAAAGACTTCAAGCAGGTCTCGGCTATATTATTAGCCAACATAAAAGGTGAAGCAGCAAACGTGGCGATCCGCCAGAGGTTAAAAGAGACAGATATAGCAGACCAACCAGCTGAAATTGCCAGAATCATAGAAAAATCCTATGAAGAACTAGGCAGAGATAGTCTAGGTGGAATACCAGTAAAACCGCAACTGACTACAAGTCCAGAAAAAATATTTTTTAATAATAATAATTCACCAAAAAAGAACTGGGATGGAAACAAACAATCCAATCCTAAAGAAAAGAAATTCCAGTCCCGAGGAAGGTCTCCTAGGCGAAGAGAGAAATCTCCAAACCAAAGACAGAGGTCACCGCAGAGTGACCCCTCGGGGAATAGATATAACCTTAGAAATAGGGATAATATTAAAAAACCTGATAGATATCAAGACATTGATACACGTCCCTCTCAATCTTTTCAGAATTCCTCGCAGAAATCGGAAAGAAGAGGACGATCAGAAGAGCACGCCAAGTCCAAAGACAAGGAACCTGCTCAGCTAAAAAAGAAATTACAATTTCCAAAAAAGAAGGTAGCCAGTATCAAGGTAGTTAAAAATGCCAAGAATACTGAGGACACAACTGAAAAACGGAGAATGGGCTCAGACAATGCTAGACAGCGCAGCAGAGGTGAGCATAGCTCGCAAAGTCCTTATGAATCATCTGGAGACAGTGGACACGAATGAATACCTTCAAGTGGAAACTGCAGACACCAGAGTTAGCAAGCCCCACAAGATATACGAGATAACATTACGTATAGAGGGAGATAAGACTAGGAAAATAAGGGGACTATTTTGGGATAACCTCTCCAAAGGCTATGACATCCTTCTAGCTGAAAAAGACTGGCCACCAGAGTTTGTCAGGGAGTGCCCTCATGGCGAAGAAGTAATTATGCCTGCCTTCTCGAATCAAATACCGATTCATAAAAAATATACACTTGCTAGAAAGTGGGCAGTGGCCTTAGCACCTGCTTTATATAAAAATCATGTAGGATGGGATGAGGATTCTCCTCCTCACAAAATCCAGTTAAAATCACAACCAACTGCACAAAGGCAGTACCCAATTAAGCAAGAAGCTAAAAAACAAGTAAATGAAATACTAGATCAGCTAGAATACCAGGGGGTGATTGAAACTTGCACCTCACAAATGAACAATCCTTTGTTTCCGGTCTCCAAACCAGACAATTCGTACCGTCTAGTTTTGGATTACCGACACCTTAACACATGTTGCAAAACCTTTGCAGTACAAAACTCACACAGTGCTGCACTAATGAATAACATAGTGCGCAAAAAATACAAAACTACCTTGGACATCTCCAATGGATTCTTTTGTCAAAACATAGCACCGGAGAGCAGATATTTAACTGCATTCTCAGTAAATGGCACTCAAAAACAATTCTGTCGGTTAGCCCAGGGGTACAAGAACAGCCCGGGGGTATTCTCAGCGAGAGTAACAGAATTACTACAACTATATGATGATGAAGCATTATCTTATGTCGATGACATTTACTTAACAGATGATGACTTGGATACTCACTTGAAAAGAGTGAACACCATAATACTTGGGTTCGCTGCAGAGGGTTACAAATTCAACTTCAAAAAGTCCAGAATTGCCCATCTGACAGTCCTATTCTTAGGATATGAGTTATCAAGTGAAGGCAAAAGCCTGGCAGACAATTTCCTAGAGAAATGTGCCGTAATCCAAGCTCCTAAAACACTAAAAAACCTACAGTCAATTCTAGGCTTCCTAAATTTCGGAAGAACATACATTGCAAATTACGCAGAAAGGGTCAAACCCCTTTACGATCTAATTAAACCAGACTTTAAAAGATCCAATTGGACTCAAACACACACAGAAATTTTGAGATCCTTACAAACAGACATGCTAATTAAAACAAAATTAGAAACACGTGATAACACACGCAATCTTGTGATTTGAGTCATCCCAGGGAGATGCGGATTCACATACCTGACCTCTAATGAAGGAGAAAAGGTACCAAGTTTCAAGTTCAAGTTTTTATTTATTATGATAAAGGAACTCTTTCGAGGTCCACATAAAACCAAATATACATACAGAAAAGAAAAAATGCATACAATGTCCATATAACACCAAACACAGGTAAAAAAAAAATGACATATTAATAAAAATCCAAGAAACATTTAAAGAAGCCATACAGTTTAAAACAAAACATTTCATTAGGAGGATTAATCAAGGCCATCTGGAATGACTGTGCAGAAAGAATATTAAGTTGTAAGCAAATTGAACGTAACCATCTGCGCCTATAAGACATCAGGACTGGACAAACAAAAATTACATGATTTAAGTCCTGAACATGCTTCTGACAAAGATCACAGAGTGGAGAGTGACCATACCATCTAGCATAAAGAATTTTCAACGGAAGCAGGTTTTGTCTTATTAAGTACATTAAGCGACGAACGCCATGAGGGATATTCCAGTACATATAAGGTTGTGCTTTCCGCAAGATGCATGAATCAATAACAGGAGTACAACCTTTTTTTAACATACGGGAATTTCTGTCATGACAAAACCCCAATTCCCATGAAGAAATCCTCAATAGAGATTTTAATTGATAAGAGGATAAAGAAAATAAAGTTTCTTCATCCAATTTCAATTGAGCCACAGCAAATGTAAAAATGTTTACAATCAAAGAATGTTCATTTAGATTGCCTAGCAATTCATTTTTTATAAGAAATCTCAGGGTATTAGACTCACTTTTTACTAAGCCTACAACCCAACGAATGGAGCCAGCCAAACCTTGAGCCCAGCTGCTACGAAGGCCAAGTTCCTGTCTCATAGCAGCAGTCGAACTTGCAGAACTAACAGATAGTAAACCACGCAAGATTTTTCCTTCCGTGGAAGATAAGAAACTCCATTGATTTTGCTCTATTAACTCTAAGCCATATAACAGGGAGGCAGGGACTTTTGCTCTAAATACATCTAAGAGAATTGAGAAATGCCTTCTACCTGTAGCTTTATACAAGGCTATTAAACTCTTTCCCTGTGAAATAGCCTTTCGGGAGTTGTTATCTATATGGGCTTTGTCACTGAGGTTAGTTGTGACAATTTTACCAAGGAAGGTATATGATTTCACAATTTCCAATTTTTCCTCCCCCACACACCAAGGAAAATTAAGAAATTTAGGTTTCTTCCTGCCGGAGAAACACATCACTTTGCTTTTTGCCGTATTTATCAATAGGTAATGGTTTTCGGCGTATTCAGACAGTGCCTGCAAGCGATTATTTAAACCCTTCGGGGTAAGGTCCAAAATCAGGATGTCATCTGCATACATGAGGCATGCAATTGGAACCCCCCCCAAGGAAGGGGCAATACCAGCACACGATGAAAGGGCGACAGGTAAATCGACAGTATAAAGGGAGAATAGCAAGGGGGCCAAAAGGCATCCTTGCTTTAATCCATTAGAGGTAAAAATTAATTTGGATAGATCGCGTTCACCTCCCAATAGAACTCTGCACCAAGTATCTGAATAGAGTGCACGAATTAACTTAATGAGATATGAGGGCATACCCAAATCAGATAGCTTTCTCCACAGTAATATCCTATCCACCTTATCAAAAGCGGTGGAAAAGTCAATGAAAGCCCCATAAACCTGCCCACCACGAACTTTAACATATTTTTCTGTGATGACTTGTAAAGCTGACAGGTTGTCAAGAGTTCCATGATTCTGTCTAAAACCTGTTTGTTCAATAGGTAAAATATTAAATTCAGTTACCCATTGATTCATTAAAGTGATAATACATTTTGCGAAAACTTTACCTATGGCGTCAAGCAAAGCGATTTGACGATAATTTTGGGGAAGATCTCTCGCCCCTTTTTTATATAAGGGGACAATGATACTTCCTTTCCAGGAGGGGGGGACTGTTCCGCTAAGAAAACAGAACTTAAAAACTGGAAATAGAATCTTGCTCCAGAGTACACTCTGTTGTTTCAGTACTGAGATGGGAACTTTATCTGGCCCCATCGCGCCCGAGGAACGCATGTTCATGATAGCAAATTCAATTTCCTTTTCAGAGGGACAATCAAATACGCATGAACCATCATTGAGTTCCACCCTTTGTACTTGCACATTATTATTACTGTACAGTTTCTCAATGTATTGGACCCAAATCCGTTCCTCGATGGCAATCGGAGTGGCACTGGCTCTAGTCCCACAGCCCTTGCCGATTAAAGACCAAAACATTTTTACTTGACCATTATAAGAGGCTTCTCTCAGTTGTATCCAGAGAGAGTCTTCCTTATCACGTTTTAGACGGGCCTTAAGCCTAGCTCTCCTTCTTTTTAAAATGGACAATTTATGCTTGGCTTCTTGAGTAAATAATAAATATTGCCCCCTTATTACCTTATTAATTTCTTTATTTAAAGCCCGCAAAGAAGGAGGGACCGCAAGCGATTTTTTCACCCCAGGTTTTTTCTTCGCTATTGTAATTACCAAATTTAGAAAAGTAGCAAATCCTAACAGCTCTCTCCCTTCCCAGAGAGATAAGCTTTTAGCAGTTTGATTCAAAAGGGGCAGCAAATTTTCAAAACAACGAAAATTCCAGAAACATTTCCCAGAGGTGGAGTTAAAATTCACCAGATCCCTCTCCATACTCCAAGAGTCCACTTTCGGCAGACTAACGGAGACTATAAGCAACAACGCATTATGGTCACTAAGATTAGACTCAATGACTTTCATATTTTTCAACTTAGAGAATAGAGCATAATCAGCCATGACATAATCAATGATTGAGTTTCCCTTATGTGATTTATGCGTACAAGCTGCCGGGGTATCAGAAGGAAGCCTCCCATTTACTATTAAACAGTCAGCTTTATGTAGACCTTCTAATACTAGTTTACCTCTTTTATTAGTTTTGACTTTGACAGGGAACTGGGCCAATGGGATATTTAGAGCTTCTTCCCTAATTTTGTTTCTGAAAAGAGCTAGCCCGCAATTGGATATACTACAATTCAAATCCCCAAGCAATAACACAAAAGGAGGCGAAACAACATCCAACGTAGCATTTAAAAAGGAAAATAACGTCTTGAGACCATCATTATAGCAGCGATTTGGGGGGATATAGATGTTTATTATTACCAACGATCTATTGGGGCAATCCTCAAAAACATCTTTTAAGGTAATTGCTTGGAACAAATTCCCTGGATCGAGGTAATGAGAATAATTCCATTTTATTCTATTTGTTAACAAACATGCTATTCCTCCTTTTGCGTGACCTCTTCTAGAGGAGGTTGCACACTTTTCCAAAACGAAAAAATCCTTTTCCAACGCTATCCTCCCTTCCACCCATGTTTCTTGTAAGCAAATTATATCCACCTTGTGTGAATACAAAAAGGCTAGTTTCTCCTTGTGATCTTTAAAGCCTGCTGTGTTCCACGAAATGATCTTCAACTCTTTGTTAAAAATCTAAATGCGGTTTAAGGCCAGAAGAAGCCCTACTTGCTAAGACTCCCGGTAGCCAACTCCATTTAGATTGATCATCCTTCAACATTTGTTTCAAGGGGGGATTTTTATACAACACTTGCCTTTCATTCCTGGACACACATATTTTTAAATCCTCTGTCCCAGAACTAGACCACTCCGTCTGCTTCAAACCCAAATGGGGATAAGATGACAAATTGGGGAGTACCTGAGAATTACATTTTTCCCCAAAATATGGAATAACATCTATTCCTCTAATTTGCAGTTCTGCAGCCCACTGTAGAATTAGGTTTGACACTATTTTTGAATAAAATTTCACCCTTGTAGATCTCCCCAACACAGAGTTAAGGAGCAGTACTACGTCCAAATCAGACGTTTGAATTAATTTTAAACCTACAATCTCTTTGAAACAACTAAGTAGGGCTGATCTATTTAAAATTAAATCAGTATCAAACAAAGGCAAAAAATCCAGAAAAAAAGTATCTACAGTTATTTTTTCTTTAATAGGACTAACTACAGTTGGGGGTACCTCAGAAGGAGGTCGTGCTAAAGGGTTAAGAGAGGGGCGACAAGAATTAGCAACAGAGGAAGTGACCTTAGGAACCTCTTGAAAAGGCATTGCGGATGGATTAAGACAGGAAAGGGAGGGATTAACTACGGGTGAGGTAACCCTGAGGCAAAAAGGATTCGTAGAACTAATAGGACCTAGACCCGTAGAGGCGAACTCCCCTTTCGGGGAGGCAATCATCGCTTCTACGGGAACAGGCGACTGGACAACCTTAGGGGATTGTTCTAAACTAGATTCCGCCCTTTTATCAAATAGGAGTTTTCTCTGTCTTTTTTTAGAGATTCTTCGAATTGGTTTTCTCTTCTTTATTTTACTCTTTTTATGTTTTAAGGGGATCGATTCATTAACTATACCAGTATTTATATTTTCCATACAGATCTCCTCATTTTTAGACTGAACGGAAAATATTGGAAAAAGAGAGGGAGTATCAATTTTATGGACGACAGGGGACGAGGATAATACCTCAAGTTTATCACTAGTAGAAGTTATACAATTAAAACCGGCCGAAGCCGCTTTGCGGATCTTAGGATCAGCAGAAAATGCTACTGAATTCAAAGTTTTTTGGCTGTCCATGAGGAGAACAGGACAGACAGGGTCCAGGTCTAATTGATCACTTGAGGGACTCTTCTTAGGGAGCTCCATCAAGTTAGTAAACAAATGAGGGCAATCAGACTCCGGACCATTCTTCTTTTGCAGAAGCACTTTTAAAATTTGATTTACCGTATCAAAAATACATTCAGAACCTCCAACAAATTTTTCCAGTAGACCCAAAATCGAAGAAAGTATGGATTCCAAAGAAAACAAAGTTTTGGATAATAACCTCCCATCAACATTTGGAGAATCCTCCACTACATTGTTCAGAATCGGACCAGAACAAGAAGAGAAGTTTAATTGAGTCGGTGAAAAATCTAATTTGTTAGAGGGGGTACTACTTAAAGGACCCGTACTTGAGATGGTTATAACTTCATTAGAATTTAAAATTGCCCTAGCTTTCCCCTGAAGTGATAGCAACCGATTCTTGTGGGCTGTTAAATTGATGTCAGGTAATGTAAAATCATTGTCAGGGAGCGGCAAATTAACAGATAAAGAAGGCAAAGGGCCAGTTGTTACTATGGCATTAGAAACTTCCACTGGAGACTCATGGGGGGAAATAATCCTATCTGGAATCAAAACCTTACCACCCACCAACTCATGAGCAGAAATTAGGCCTGGTTGAAATCCATTTGACAACAAGCCTGGACCACTTAATATTTCGGGGCTAAGCGGTAATAACAAAGATTGACTAGGTAGCAAACTCGGGCAGGATGAGATATTAATAATCGTCTTAACGGCTTCCAGAATATTGTGTTCAGAACCCTCCCTCGGGGTTTGCACATCAGGTGACTTCTCTTTCCCTTTGTCCCACAAATTAAAAAGCTGACACTGGCCTTTTAATTGCATGGCTGATGTAATTTTATTGCGTAAGGGATTAGATTTAGTTTTAGACCCAGATTTCCCTACTAGGACACGACCAGAACGTAATTTTTTAGCCGTCATAAGACCGGTACAGTGATGTAAAGCAATAATAGTCTACCAGAGAAAATACCAAATAAGAAAATAACAAAAATGAAATCAAAGGGAGAGGGCCCAGCCCAGCCTACTGCAGCCTCTGACGGCCTCAGACGGTCCCGCCCTTGTCCCGGGCTTCTCCCGGCGCGCTCCCGCGTTGCGGTACCAATTGCAGGATATATAGCTGCGCTGAGGTGTGGGAGGAGCCAGCAGGGAGAGCGGGTCAGCTGTTGGATATGCCGAGGGTAAGGCGCTCCTGGGACTGGAAGTCCTGCGCCTCCCCTCGCTCGCAGCCCTGCTTTCCCCACCACCTCAGAAGCTGAAGCGCTGGAGTTTTCAAAGCGCTATCTCCGGTAGATGCAGGCGAAGCGGGACCCGCGAAGCGGGTTCCGCGAGAGGTGAAGGCTAAGACAAAGATAAAACAACAGCCTCAAATAGGAAGAGCGAGTCCTTGATGCTCGCAGTCCAAAACGCCTTCAACAAGTATAAAACAGCAGGTGAGCAATCAGCCAAGGCGGGAGACGAGCAGCCTTTAGCTGCGCTGAGGTGTGGGAGGAGCCAGCAGGGAGAGCGGGTCAGCTGTTGGATATGCCGAGGGTAAGGCGCTCCTGGGACTGGAAGTCCTGCGCCTCCCCTCGCTCGCAGCCCTGCTTTCCCCACCACCTCAGAAGCTGAAGCGCTGGAGTTTTCAAAGCGCTATCTCCGGTAGATGCAGGCGAAGCGGGACCCGCGAAGCGGGTTCCGCGAGAGGTGAAGGCTAAGACAAAGATAAAACAACAGCCTCAAATAGGAAGAGCGAGTCCTTGATGCTCGCAGTCCAAAACGCCTTCAACAAGTATAAAACAGCAGGTGAGCAATCAGCCAAGGCGGGAGACGAGCAGCCTTTAGCTGCGCTGAGGTGTGGGAGGAGCCAGCAGGGAGAGCGGGTCAGCTGTTGGATATGCCGAGGGTAAGGCGCTCCTGGGACTGGAAGTCCTGCGCCTCCCCTCGCTCGCAGCCCTGCTTTCCCCACCACCTCAGAAGCTGAAGCGCTGGAGTTTTCAAAGCGCTATCTCCGGTAGATGCAGGCGAAGCGGGACCCGTGAAGCGGGTTCCGCGAGAGGTGAAGGCTAAGACAAAGATAAAACAACAGCCTCAAATAGGAAGAGCGAGTCCTTGATGCTCGCAGTCCAAAACGCCTTCAACAAGTATAAAACAGCAGGTGAGAAAAGGTACCAATTGCATTTAAATCACACTTGTACACAGAAGCTGAACAGAAATTCAGTAATACAGAAAAAATCATTCATGCAGTTCAAACCGCAATAGCTAGAGAAAAAGACATAGCTGACGGTAGACATATCACAGTCAGAACAGCAGAATCAGCCTTTGAGGCACTAACAGCACCGTGTAATTTACCAACAACAACATTAAATCCGGAATGGATACAATGGGTGAATTCAATCACAATGGACAAAGTATACTACTTCTTTGATCCAGAACTAGAAGAATTGAAAAATCTAAAATATGAAAAGACGTATCCTCTGCCAATCGACATTCTGCCTCTACGACATTACGCCTGTGTAATCTATACAGACGGACATGCTCAACCCTCCGTTTGGGGAGAACATGCATACAACCCCACATGTGAGATTACAAAAGAAGTGTGGCGCGGAGGTAAACTAAGACCTCTATTAACAAAATCACACTCAGTAGAAACTAATTCAGAACTACAAACTGAAATAATAGCTTTGAAAATGGCGCTAGATAATGCGGATCGCGAATTCCCGACACTTATAGTGTCAGATTCATATTACTGCGTCAAAGCATATAACAAGGATTTGCAAACATGGATTCAGAACGGTTACAAAGATGACACAGATGCACCAATAAAGCAGAGACTGCTCTGGGAACAAATAGCTCTTTTGAAAAAAGAACTACCAAAGACTCATGTGACTCACTCACTGAGTCATCAACGTGATGGCGTTCACGTTGTAGGGAATTCATTGGCTGAAGCAGCCGCAGTGGCAGCCACTAAACCGGCTCCCGTAGATCGAAAAAAGCGTACATTAAAATACATTGACGGTGAAACAATGCTGGCGGTGAAAACGTCATCAAAAGGCGACTGCTCAGCGTTACCGATCAACTATCCACTCAATTATACATACATAATCGATGCAAACTCCGTCCCTTTTGCTCGAATCCCTGGAGTGGGGGATAGAGTGATTCCAAACATGGACAGGAGAAACTTGTTAATCGCAGACGCACACATGGGCGAGGGTCATAGACACCTTAAATTAAAAGATTCTCTGGAAGAATTACAATCACGGTACTGGTGGCCAGGCATGAGCCTGCACTACACCATGTTTGTAAAAAACTGCCCAAACTGCAACAAAGATCGCAGTGGGGAGAGAAGCAGTTTAATACCTCGTCGTATCAAGGCAGATAATATTACCAGCAAAAAGAATGGCTTGCGATTAACATACACAGGCTAGTTTCCACTTATAATGTAGATCACCAGCACTCGGCTGACGTCCGGACTATTATACAAGATTTGCGAGTCTAAATGGCATATACGCTAAGAGCATGCTACGTTCGACCATTGTTTTCACTCAGGCAATCCAGCCTGGGGGGGAAACATGGCCAAATGAGCACAGCCCAGCGGGAATCTTCTCACTTCCTTCCTGAGGGTACGGGATGGTGTAAAGAAAAAACCAAGGCAGAAAGCAATCTATAATAGAAAGGATATTAGGTTCGGGAGCTGGGTGGGTCAAACATCTAATAAGTGTCCAACGTAGTCTAAATAACTTGCCAAGAAATTCTCTGAAGGGATTCAGTCCGTACGAATTATTATTCGGAACTAGGATGTTGATCTCTGACCTTGATAGTCAGACTTCAGTGGTAATAGAAAAAACCTTTGATGTCAAAGACCGTTTGGCTATTTTGCAGGACTTAAACAAAACAAGAAAAGACCTGAGCAACATACAGTTGAAACAACAGCCAACGACCACTGAAGAATCACCACCTGTCCCAGCAAGACCTGTCTGGATTCCAAAAGTCGGGGATCTAGTCAGGGAGAAGATCGCGGTAAAGAAGGAATTTGGGCCTTCTTACAGAAAAGCAGTTCCTGTCTTGTCTGTCAACGGGACAAGATCAGTTGTACTACCGCCACTTGCTGGTAAAAAGGAGAACCGAGTTGTATCCATCGACCTGGTAAAACCACAACATGTGGCCGATAACAAACAGTAGGCCAAGTGGACTCCCAATAAGTAGCAGAACACCAAGGTTTGCTACCAGTACAGAGGTCCTAACAAAAAGGCTCATCACATTCGAAACGCCTGCAGAAGAACAAGAAGGACTATGCAACAATGCAATAGAACTAAGACCTCTGAAAACCCAAATAAAGACATTTAGCAGAGACACACCAATCTATACTGAAGTACCAAGTGAAAATGCAAGGAACAAAAATCCTGAAGCAATTGGAACAATTGACAGAACTGCATCCGGGTACTTCATCAACTTCGATGATTCCTCTAACGGCTTCAGTGAATCAAAGACACAGCCATCATCAAAATCCTTTAAAGACAAAGCGAAGGAACTTTTGAAACAACTGAAAGAAACATATCTGGTTTCTCCATGGATTGAATTTTGGGTGGGTTTTGGTGCATTTATCCTCATAATTTGGCTCATCATGGTATTTACTTTGGGACGCTTCATTGAGGGAAAATATGCTAAAATGGACACAGCAAGTCAGAACATCAACTTGATCCTCAAACCACACACATCTTCACACGTCGAGAAAAGAGAACTTTCTTCAGAACTTTCTTCAGCCAACTTCACAGCCAATCCTATACCTGGTGGGGTAGCCTGGGACAACACTGACTATGAAATTTATGGTCCGGTCGAGATCCTGAAATATCCACACCAAATCAAGATCTCTTTGAGTGACTTTGCAAAACCAAACTCATTTACTGATGATTGGGACTTCGAGAGTATTAACAACATGATGTCTGACTTAGTAATGTCTGCTAAATTTACAAAACATGATTATTTGCAAGGTTCTACAAATTATGATAGTATGTATTGCTATAACCATTATGGTAACCATTTTTTACATAAATCTGCACAACCTAGAAATGTTTTGAATTACAATCAATGGGAACATTGTGCTACACCTCCAAAAGGAAGCTCTAGAACCGTTTACGACAAATATTCATATTTTTCAGGTTTTAACATAAGTAATGCTGAAACATTTTATTTTAAATTGTCAAACAAGACAGGGATGAAAACCATGATAACCAACACAAAATTGATATATTCAGATTCATTCTTCGAAAAAATGAATACTTTTGGATTTGATTATTGGGACAAAAATGTTGATTTAAAAAGTGTTTGGGGTATAAAAGAATGGCAAGTACAGGGTTTAGAAGCTTTGTTTAGAGCCTGCATGATCCCAGAACAAATGATATTTTTAAATGACACTGTTCAACAAACCACCTGTCTTGGCTTAGCCAAAATCAAAGATTTAATTAAACCGTCTATTCCAAAGCCAACAATGTTTAGCAATAACTCTGATACAGATGAAGAGATAGACGTAAACCATATATTAAACCAAAACAGAACACATCCTGATTGGAAACAATGGTTGATCTGGCCCACAGATACAAATCACTGTCAAGATAGATTCCTGAATAAAACACAGGGTTTCAAAAGGACCAGGCCAGACCCTAGATATCCCCAAAGACATCACCCAGGGATAATAACAACCTACAGTGTGGGCAAATTATGCCTTCAATGGCTACAGACTTCCACACTGCCTGAAATTAAGCAACACCTAACTTTACTTACTGATGGTGCTGACTTGCGTGATTTCATAATGGGACCACGCAAACAGCGTCAAAAGCGTTTCATAGCAGCCTCTGTATATGCAGCATACAATGAGGCCTGGAAGGTTACTCAAATTGAGACAGCAGAAAGAATACGGGAAATTGACCGTATCAATTTGGAAAAATCACTTTCTGTAGTGGACAATGGGTTAATGACTCTGTCCTCCAGAATTTTTTCATTGGACAGCATTGTGTCTTCAGCAATCGATATATTATCGCAAGACTTACTGTTATTACAACATGGTCAGTCACAATTGCGTTCCATTGTACAGCTTGGCTGGACGTTACAAAATCTGCGTTCAGGCTATGTGCCTTGGCGTTTAATCAACACAACGTCACTATTCCAAATCTTTAACCTTACTGATAGACAAATCGGTATGGCGCAAAAGGGTGCTGATTATACAATCTTGAGCATTGAAAAACTAGAAAGATTACCAATGACAATGTCAGAACGACCTGTCAGTGAATGGATAATCCACGGAATCATAAATATTCCAATCTCAACCTTCAGGTTTCAATACTGCCAAAAATATATACAGGCTGGCATGTACGAGAAATTGGGAAAGGGGTACCTTAAAACAACTTGGAACCTGCCCTATTCACATGCATGTGTCAATAATAAAGGACAGAAAGTGTTTCTTAGTGGCAACAATTGTGCTATGTCACTAAGCGGCACGCTTCTGTGTAACGGAATTAGTTTGCATGGAGCCTGTGAAGGGAATTCATACAACCTTTCATGTCACCAGCAAGGCGCACCTGCAACTGAAATAGAACCATTCTTTCAAAGACTCTATAATGGGAGTTACATTCTTATTGTAGACCGCAGATGTTGCAGTCTTATGCCCGGGACTCCTTATCTAGTAACTACAACGGCGAAGGTCAAGTGCTGTGGACGTTCTTTATTCCCCAGCTCCTTTCCAGACAGGGAGGCAAGGGCATGGCCCAGTTTGAAAATTACTTCTATTCGAATAGATACTTTAAGCAGAATGAAAACAGTGCTTCTTCAGACGCCTACAAGGCTCACGTCATCAAAAGAAACGTATGATCTACAAGTCGCAAGGACGACTGCAGAGATACATACATTATTATCAACTAATTCCCCCGTACATTTCGCGGAAATCCTGAGCGAAATCTTAAATATTTCTGATACCAATGGGATCTCAGGGGTATTTAAGAAAGTATTTTCGATGGCATTAACACCATTCAAAGCCATACTGGGTATTTTTCCAGATTTCGTCCATTCGATTTTTGGCGGACTTCCCCTGATCCTGGGACTAATTGCAGGAATCCTATTCCTAGTCCTTATTTTTCGTTATGGCAACCCATGTCACAGATCAAACTCTCGCGACAATGGAAGATACGATCCTAGCCATTGGATACCGGGACCGGATATCAAAAATCCTGGGACTCTCCCGGCTTAGAGACCTAAACTTGACTTGGTTTCTATCATTTTGACCAATGTGGCAAAGGTGTGTTTTACCTGTACTAAGGTGTCTGCTATGCGGAGAAGAATGCGTGTTAGACACCTGTCTGACGCTACAATCGGATGCGCCGGTGGATGCAGATACACTGTTGGTTCCTACCAAGGTTCACGCTTTGTGCTGCCCTCAAAGGCTGCCAATCCTGATGACGGCATTCCTGGAATCTTCACCACTGCGATTGAAGAGTAGTGAAGTTCAAGATGAAAGCAGCATCGAACAGGTACGACCTTCTGTCAGCAATGCGAATCAGAATGTCAATGGAGACAATCATGCGCACGAATGCATGGTTACACCTATTTCCGACTTAGTGGAACTTTCCCATGAAGCTGTTGACAGTTTTTTCGAAAGCCTGAATGATATGATGTTCTCTCCAGAACAGAAATAGAGACTTTTGAGTAAACTCGCACACGGCGTTCCCTGAATTCGGCCTTCAACTTTAAAAATAAAGTCACATGAACAATTTCACTCCAGTTCACGGACAGCAAATTTTTCAGCATGCCCCTTAAAATATTTTTCTACATATTTTTTCCCGGGACACTGATCTTCTGCTTAAAGTAAGAAACTATTCCTAGAGAACTAAAATTACTATTTTTAGATACTTTATAGACTTTAGCTGCCTGCTGGTAGGTTCACAAATATTTTATTATGTGATGAAATGGTCTCGGACTTCCTTTCTGTATAGCCATATTAAGAGCCATTTCATGTGTATTTCTCATATACCAATAAGCAATAATGCATAAAAATGCGTGTTTACTTTTGCATTTAATTCATAGCTTAAGTGCATACAATATATATGACTGCAATTTTTCAGTATATTTGAAAATTTCGAAATGCATTTATGTATTTTGGGGTGGTAAGGTATACACTATACTCTATAGTATGTTGTACTATGTTATACTATGCATAGATTAGTAGATATGACCATAGTTAGCGTGGAGTGGGTGTCGTGTATTTCTATAGGTTCTGAATCAGTCCCCCTATTCCTGACCCTATTCTGGTTAAACTAACTATCAAGTTAACTAACAGTCAGCCCATGAGGCAAGAAAACCCCCATGATGCAGATACCGTTATCTGACGCAGTCACACTCCGGCACAGGAACGTGTTATCTGATTAGGTCATAACGCTTGAGATCTAATTAGACAAGCGACATTCCTCCAGCCCCTGATAAGGCATACGACGTTCTCATAACAAATCAAACCTATGACAACCTGGAAAATCCGTGCGGCCATTGTTTTGATTTCACAGAGAACTTTAGTAAAGAATGTGCTAACGAGCAAGTCGTATGACATCTTTATTGACGTATCTATGTCCATCCTTACGTCAATCTCGGCACCTTTAAGGTATAAATATTGCCGACCTTGCCCTATGCAAACACACGCGTGGTGACAAGACGGAGCAGCCATACTTGCCGAAGCCGAGAGCAGAAGCAGACCCCGCTGGCAGCAGCCCCGCCTTCCTGACGCGCTGAGAGACGCGCTGCTATCTCAAGCCGAGAGACCCAGCACCGGCGTTTCTGGGCAGCCCTCACAGGCAGCCTGGAATATCGAGAGCAGAGAAAGAGATACCATTCCTCATTCATCCTAAATTCCAGGTACAGAACTGAATAACCCCTCACAGAGAATTCTTTAGTTATTCACTTGGCAAAACCAAACTTAACTTAAACTGTAACTTTCTATTCCCGCCCACGCATTAGACTTAGGTCAGGTACACGGGGTAGGCGTATTTAGAAACACCAGTTGAGTACGTTTAGTCAAATGTATATGTGTATGTAAATATATTTTAATCATTTTAAACATCATATGGCTCAGAAACCATATCAATGTTTTTACAGTATTATTTTATACTATTGCTTTTAATGTATGCACTTTACTTAACTATAAGTATTGCAATAATATCGATCCATTTCTCTTGTACGAGAAAAGAGACTGATCAATAAATAACACCTTTTTATTGAACACGCCCGTCTCTTCCTTTTTCTCTACATTCTGATGAGACTAAGAATGCACGTACTGACTGAGTAAAATAATTGCCTTGTGCTCACACGACTCTCGAGATTGACTCTTGATTAGGGGAGAGCAAAGTTGTCATGTTCTATGGTTGTCAGAAACTAAATCCCTTCTTGTCTAATCAGGGGAGTTAATTCCTTCCTTGAACATTCGAGAAAGTTTCTAGCGAACTCTGAGCTTAGCTGGCAAACCCAAAAATTAAGTCTAGTATCGACAGTAGTAGACCTAGTTAACGTCTGGTCTAGGCCTTTACTGCTGTAGGTACTATTCCAATGCGCAGAGCCTATTGGGAAAATAGGAGCTACACTACAGTCTGACAGCCGATCATCCGAACTTCACTGGTTCCGAACAGACCTCTCTCGAGTGATCTACGGTCCTGACTGGGAACCATCAGGAGTGCCGCGAAGATTACGAGGAAAAGAGGACGATCGGGCGCTGGATTCGGAAGACAAGAAACTGTCCATGCGGTCCGGGTAAGGTCGTGTAAACACGACGAATGGCGAAATGATTATTTGAATTGTTTAGAAAATACTAGTATTACTCATTGTTAATTTATTTGGAGATCCACTGTCTGCAAACGGAGAAACAACAGGCTCTCTCTTTGCAAGCAGTGGAGGATAGGTAATGCAACCGCCGCGCCCATCTTCCTCCCCCACTGATTAATTACTTGAAACTGAACTATTGTTCGCAGACCGTTTTCTGGAGATTCTCTGTCTGCAAACAGGAAAGGGCCCCCCCTCCCCCATTTTACAGATAGCGAAAGGGTAGGTAACGCAGACCTTTGCGGGCCTACTTATTCTCCCCACTGAATTATTTATTTTACCGAACATTGACTATTTGATATTGGTTCATGAGGTATTCACTGCCTGCAAACAACGTAGAATAGAAATATTCTGTCTAGTCTTTGCACACAGTGATAAGATAGGCAGTGCTGACTTTTTGTCCCCATTGTGCTCCGTCATGTCTGTCTTCTCCCCACTGATTGGTAGCCTGTTTAGCCCGGACCGCTTATTAGAGGCGAACCATCCGGCTCCACTGGAAGGCACCCCTAATAAGGACATGTTCATGAAGCATGGATTGATCGCTATAGCCTATAACAAACTGTGGCATAAATATACGAAAAGGGATCAAGAAAGTCAGTGGCCACTGATAGGATCCTTCGATGATGACAAAATAAAAGCGCTAGAAACAGCCCTTGGTAAAAACAAGACAACACCCACTATGCTTGATAGTTTCGGCATGTGGCGCAAAGAAACTGAACAACGTAAAAAGAAAACTGAGAGTAGGTTGGGAAAAGAGCTGCGAAAAGCAGCCCACCTAGCTGCTCAGAAACTAGAGGGAGAGATAAAGGAAAGAGAAAAAGCCAAACAGAAACTAGAAAGGGAAACATCAAACCAGTGTCCGGTTAGAACGCCTTCCACACTCTACCCTGATTTACCCTCGAAACAACGAGCCAACGATGATCTGCTGTTGGGTCCTCCGATCATCTACATGCCCCCTCCATATGCCCCTTCCCAACCCTTAGCACAACACCCACCACCCCCAGGTGCAAATGAGGGTAGTGCCACAGCTTCGGCCCCCATGGCCTCTGTACCGGCCGAACCCCTTGCATTAAATACTACGTCAACGACAACGTTAGACGACCCTGAGACCCGAAGGGCTGGTTCTGCAAGAGCAAACAGACTAAGCAAAGATGAGCGAACAGGGATCGACAGGATAGCAAGGACACTGGTAGAAAGGAAGGAAGGTGACGAGTACATCACGGATATGTTTAAATCGTATACCGGGAATCACAGACGACATTTTACCGTACGACTGTGTTACCATGTCTTGAACGCATACGAGGACCGATATCGAGACAAAGGTCCCGAGAGCCTTACGACTCTGTATCGGAAGGTCGATATCGGGGATGAGGGCGAGTGTGATGTGACGGACCTCCTTACACGTACGCTTGAGGTTTTCCGCCACCTCACTGAACGAGAGTCGGGAACTAAACCCACGACATCCGTGGTGACCGAACCACAAACTGAGCAACCTAGCACCATGATGCCAATACGAGAGGCTACCCCTTACTGGGTTCCTCCACGAGGTGCAGGGACTCACGATGATGCAAACCACCAAGATGCAAAAGGAAGAGTAGTGTACAACTGGGTCTACCAGCCATGGGACCGACAAGAGATTCTGACATTCCGAAAATCTCTGCCTGACCTACGTAAAAACCCCACTGCCTTTTATACTGAATTGGGTACAGCCCTAGGTTCAACGATTATGACCCTGGCTGACATCGACTTGTTTTTCGGGTTATGTCTACCAGCTGATGTGTGGAAGCAAATCCGGAAAGTCGACCACCATGAGCTGCTCGGACATACTTGGACACAATTCGAGGAAATTGACAAACAACGAGGACCGGGACAAAAACCTTTGAAATCCATTTTAGACCTCCCAGATAAAATCGTACAGAAATTGAAAACTCTGATCCCAGAGAAGAAAGTGGACTGGTCGATAGTAACGGCCTGTCGCCAGAAACCCCAGGAGGATGTGTCGGAATACTTCTCTCGGTTCGAAACAGTGTTCTCCGATTACAGCGGTCAGGACATGACCACTGCAACCGGACACCATCTGTTTGTCCAGAATTATGTTAAGAGTCTGTTGTCGGAGGTTTCCCAAAAAAAAATGAAAACGATAGGGCAACAGAGAAAAAGAAGAAGGACTTGAAGGAGAGGGTGATGATGGCCCAACTGCAAGGGGTGACTATAGGGCGAGACCAATACCGGGGAAACTATCAGACAAACGCCCCTAAGGCTGCGTTTCCCCAGGACCGCACTCTGACTCCCCACAGTGGACGTACAGACCTTAGACAGGACCAGTGTGCTTTCTGCAAAGGAACTGGCCATTGGAAGTCCCAGTGCCCAGTTCTTCTGGAAATAATCAGGAACAAAGACCCCAAGGACGTAGCAAGTGGACCGAGAAGTAAGGGACAACAGCGAGGGCCCCCAAATGACACGACTAACGACAGATCAGGTAGACCCAATATGTTTGATCGACCCAGACAGAATCAATACCAGCAATCTGACTACGATGACGCCCACAACTTTGCATAGGACAGCCAAGGGCAAGGGAGGGATCCAGTCAAGCTCTATGTTGACCAGCAAGGCCCTTACGTCACTGCTAAGGTCCTGGGTACCAAGTCTCCATTTTTGGTAGACACTGGCGCAACACGTAGTGCGTTATCTAAACGACTGATTCCGGGGGCACCCTTGTCTGGCTCACTTATAACATCGACAGGTTTCGATGGAACGCCCTCCACTAACCCTTTGTCTGCCCCGATCCTCTTTGACGTAGAAAATAACACCACTGACACCACGTTTTTGCTTTCCTCAAATAGCCCTGACGCCATTATGGGACTTGACCTATTGAAACACTTCCGAGCAACGATCAGATGCTCCCAAGACGGAGTTCGAGTTTTCCTTTACGACAATCCCGTCCTGCTTAGACATTGCCCTCCCCGACGCATGTTTTCCATCACCGACGCTGACACATCCCTGCTTGACACTCTGCCTCCGTGTCTGTGGGCCAAGGCGGACTCAGACGTAGGGCGCATGTTGATTGACCCAGTGCACATTACCGTCCGATCAGACGCAACACTCCCAAAACTTCCACAATATCGGATATCGCCCGAGGGCGAGAAGGCATTGGTAAAGATTATTCAGTCACTGATAGACGCAGGAGTGGTAGAAGAAGTGATTAGTAACATTTGCAACAGCCCTATCTTGCCCATCATCAAGAAACAGGGAGAGGGAGATGAGAAAGCATACCGTTTTATCATTGACCTTCGAGAGATCAACAAAGTGGTGGTACCTCAGTACCCTGTGTTCTCGGACATCACCACCATCCTGACTTTGATTCCTTCTACTGCCACCACCTTCACTGTCATTGACCTCAAAAATGCATTCTTTTCCATCCCCATCCACCCAGACAGCCGATACCTCTTCGGCTTCACCCTAAAAAACCGCTCATATAGATTCTTCCGAGCACCCCAAGGCTACACAGAAAGCCCTAGCATCTACAGCCAGGCCCTCAAGAGACAATTGGATCAAGTCCAGTTACCCGATGGAGTGGTGTTAGTACAATATGTCGATGAAATTCCTCTTAGCAGCCGACACCACTCCATTAGCAGTCACAGCCACCATTCAACTCCTGCACTTCCTTGCGGAAAATGGCCACAAGGTCTCCAAGAAGAAGTTGCAATTCTGCCAACCCCAGGTCACTTACCTAGGCCACCTTTTGTCCAAAGAAGGAAGAAAACTCACTCCTGATCGAATCCAAACCATTCTAGATACTCCTGTCCCTAAGACCCAGAAGCAGGTTCGCTCCCTATTAGGCCTCACCTCCTTCTGCCGAGAGTGGTTACCAAACTTTAGCCTCGTTGTGAAACCACTGCTTTCTCTGCTAGGTAAAGACGTCCCTTTCCCACTCCCTTGGACCCTTGAGTGTCAAACTTCCTTCACGGAACTACGAGATGCCCTTTGTTCAGCCCCCGTCCTAGGTACCCCTGATTACAAAAAGCCCTTCTCCCTTTACACTCACGAAAGGGAGGGGTGCTATCTGTCCTGACCCAGGCCATCGGCCCTAAGCAACGACCGTGCGCTTACTTCTCTGCCACTCTTGACCCTGTAGCCAGAGCCTTGCCTGCCTGCCTTCGAGCCGTAGCTGCTGCTACGATCTCTATCCGACAGAGTGAGGGGATCGTACTCTCGAATTCCCTCACGGTACTGGTACCCCATGCAGTCGACACCCTCCTGAACCAAACCAAGACGCAACATCTGACGAGTGCACGACTGACTGGATACAAACTGACTTTGCTTGCGCCCCATATCACCCTGAAAAGATGCACCACACTGAACCCGGCAACTCTGTTACCCTTGCCAAAGAACGATCCCAATGTGCACCCTGTACATGACTGCGTGACTCTTACGGACGAACAGACTAGAAGTAGGGTTGATCTCAGAGACACGGCTTTCCCTGACCCCGACGGGGAGCTGTGGGTGGACGGTTCTTGCATCAAACTCCCCGACGGCACCACTTCCGCTGCCTATGCAGTCACCACGGCTCGAACTGTAGTAGAGACAGCCCGCATCACACAACGATCTGCCCAGGCAGCGGAACTGATTGCTTTGACACGAGCCTGCATCCTGGCAACAGGAACCATAGCGAACATTTACACCGACAGCCAGTATGCCTTCGGGGTGGTTCACCATTTTGGGCTCCTTTGGAGGGAAAGGGGATTCCTGACCTCACACGGCACCCCCATTTTGCACGGGGATCTAGTCTCCGCCTTGATCGAAGCTGTCCTTCTCCCCAACAAGCTTGCCGTCATCAAATGCCAGGCACACAAAAAGGTGACAGACATTATTGGACAGGGAAATGCACTAGCCGACATCACTGCCCGAACGACAGCTGAAAATAGGACGACAACACATATGTACGTGACCAGGTCACAAGCAGAAAAATGGACTGACGCTAGAGACACTATTAGGGACATTCAAACGGCTAGCACGCAACACGAATTGACTGAATGGACACGGGTGGGATTAAAAGACGATGAAGGCTGCTGGCGGACAAGAGACACAAACAAATGGTTGCTACCTGATTCATACCTGATTCCCATACTGGCTATGGCACACTCCCCTGCCCACATAGGATCAGCCCCCATGATTGAACTTGTCTCCCGAGTTTGGCACAATGATAAAATCACAGATTCCGCCAAACGTCTGGTCCAACAATGCTTGATATGCCTGCAACACAACCCCGGGAAAGGAACTGTAGTGCCCCGGGGAGGATTTGGGGTCCCAAACCACCCATTTGAGGTCCTGCAAATGGACTACATCCAGCTAGACAGGTGCCAAGGCCTGAAATATGTACTTGTCGTGGTGTGCGCCTTTAGCAAATGGGTGGAAGCATACCCAACCCGTGACAACACTGCTATGGCCACCGCAAAAGTACTGTTAAAGGAGTTTTTCCCCCGTTACGGCCTTTGTCGTATTTTATGGAGCGATAACGGCCCCCACTTCATAGCCGAAGTCATCCAATTCATCTTACGGGGGTTGGGCATTAAACAGAAATTTCATGCAGTCTTTCACCCCCAGTCCGCTGGACTTGTTGAACGACACAATGCCACCCTAAAGCTTAAACTGGCCAAGATAGTAGCTACCACGGGTCTGAAATGGCCAGATGCCCTCCCACTAGCATTGCTATCGATGCGTTCCACCCCCACCAGACATCACTTAACCCCTTATGAAGTTGTTTTCGGCCGACCCATGAGTATCTGGTCTGCACCGAAACCAACTTCCATTCATGACGTCCCGGACGTCCTAATGTCTGATTATCTGTATAAATTGACCGAAACTCTGTCTGTCATTCATCAGCAGGTGCAGCAGGCCATCCCCAATGCTTCCAGGGGTCCGGGTCACGCCATCCAACCTGGGGATTTCGTGCTGATCCGGAATTTTCAGCGGTCGAAGAGTTTGGAACCCCGGTGGACGGGCCCCTGGCAAGTGTTGATCACCACTCGGACAGCTCTTCGAGTGGAGGGGAAGAAGCACTGGCTGCACGACCATCACTGCAAAAAGGTCTCCTCAGCCCTGGCCACGACGGACAGCGTCAGCACCCAAGAAGAGCTCCTGAACAAAGACCGACCATCATTGAACTGTTATCCCGACACAGAGACACTTGAACTTTCAAAACATTCTGATCCCACTGTGCCATCTCGAGAAGGGTATTTCCTGCGTCGAAAGGAGGGAGCTTCGGCTAAGTAGGCCACTGACTAGGTTAAAAGGTCTCAGAACGGTGACCCAAAACTACCAAGGGTTACCTGGAGAGAAGCTAAACTAAGTCTGTGGTTCTGCCCACTACCGAGCACCTTGAAAACGAAGATGATGGAAGCGCCAGATAAGAAGATGATGGAAGCGCCAAATAAGAAGACGATGGAGACAACAGGAAATACCCACTACAGAAATCCGAGAACAGACAGACTCCATAGCTCAAAGACAATTGCACTCTTCATCGCAATCCTTTTCTGCTTTCTCCTCATGACCACACTCTGGATTGTGGAGGAAAATGCGCCTGCTCACGAAACATTCCTGACCACCGCTCAGCCTACCACCACGAAGGAACATTATCTGATTTCGCTCTCTCCTCAACTCAGGGAGAGGCGAAAGGAGTTCTGGAATAACTCTTTCGTACAGCTCCTTCACCAGCACAATCTCGCCACCAATGCCACCAACTGTTGGATCTGTGGGTTGCTACCCCACGCCACTGGACACTCGATACCATTCATCCCTTCGCCCTTCTCAGTTCATGGTTCTTGCCTTGCTTGGCTGATCCTCCTGCAAGAAAGCTATAAGGACAATGCCACCTCCAGCAAAACTGTAACGTATTTCTCCCACGGGGTCCGGCGAAACAAAACGAAGATACACTTCTGCCCGCAGACCTCCAACGACTCAATCCAAATGGACATCCCTGCTAAAGAACGAATTGAAATGCAGGTGTTCAACAATCCAACCAGACCCACCTTCTCCTACCTACGGAAACGAACGGCTGCCACCCTGACTGTGGCCCTGTCAGTCATCAACGTCACAGGCCACATGTGCATAGAAGGACATGGGACACAGCAGGTGGGCCACAGTGCTTGCCGCTTTACCAGAACTTTGGACTCCTCGGATCCCCCTTCCTTTGTGTCGTCCCCAAACATGTATTTCGTCTGCGGCACAAAGGCCTACACCTGGCTCCCCAAAGGCTGGGGGGGCACTTGTTTCATCTCTTTCATCCTTCCTCCGACTTATGTGGCCCCAGCGAATCATCATAGACAAAAGCGAGCCAAGGACATCGAGCAAGCCGACTCAACAGGAGCACAGTTCCTCGATGCCATGAAGGGACTTGTTCCCCTCTGGGGCCCGATGGCAAACAGTCGTGCCATCCGACATCTGACTCAGGCTGTTGAGACAACAATGAACATCACTGCTGGTATTTTTGCTAACAACACCGCCGAGCTCCAAGCAGTCCGCTTGGTAGCCCTCCAGAACCGCCTTGTCCTAGATGTGGTTCTTGCGGACCGCGGTGGAGCATGCCGCATTATTGGGTCCAGCTGCTGTACATACATACCGGACAACTCACCTTCAGTGTACAAAGCTATCGAACATCTTCACAGACTCTCTTCAGAAGTCCACCAGGAGCAGGAAGAATGGTCGCTTGGTGGTTGGTTCTGGAACACCGTTAAGGACTGGGGCTGGAGACTGGTCACCATTATCCTAATTCCTGTAGTTGTAATATGTGGTCTATGCTTAGGAATTCAATGTCTGCCACCTCTGTGTTCATTATGTACGAATTGTATTTGCCCTAAGACTGTGGACTTTGGAAGCGAACGCATGGGAGCATTATATGATGCCGAGGTTAGGGATTTGATGAAGATAGACCTTGAATAGACAAGTTGGCTAGATATGTTGAAAAGGGAGGACTGTTGAAAGTTAGGCCGAAAACGTCAACATTATCGGCGCCATCTTGCTCTTCTAGAACCCATTCGTGCACGTAAGCGGCAGCCATTTTAAGCACCATGGCCTCCCTGCTCCTCGCTGATAGCCAGCGCGTCTCTCTCTCCCTCCCTCGGCCTCACAGGCACCCCCCCGCGCCCTGACAACCCCCTCGCTCGCACATGCTGTGGGTCATAAACCCCTCTTCAACGCAGCTCTGCCTCAGAACCCCATCCTGTTCCCAGCGCGACACCTCCCTTCATTCCTTTCATGGTCCCAGGCCCTTTTGATGCAGACCCCCTTTTCCTGTGTGCCCGTTTGTCTTCCTCGTTCCCAGGCCGACACCTAGCCCTGCCGATACTGTTTATTGCCCCTCCCCGTACAGTAGAAAGCTTCCCTCATCAAAGGACCCCCGAATTGGTCAAAGCCCCCACCCTATGAGATCCGATCAAACCCCCACATTCCGTGAATCGGCGGAATGTCCAGCTGCGCGATAATCATCACCTGTTGTGACCAGGGTGGGGACTTCAACTGTAAATGTGTGTGGGAGCGGGCTTGGAGCGGGGATTCCGAGAAAGTCTTTCCGTACATCAAAGCATTGCCATGAATATGTAATATGTAATAAAGCAATAAACCTGTGTATAAGAGGCCAGGCCTCAGAGATGCGGTTAGAGCACCTCGTGAAGATACTTGCAATCTGATCTGATGTGTTCTCCTCCGGAGAGAATAAACCTTGTTTCCTGCCTTCCAGTCTCTAGCGCCTGCCTCTTTATTAATTAATATTTTATGGGTTATAGAGGCGATACAGCCGGGCAAATATCGATTGTCCCCGACCTAGTTTCAACACCCGGGGGGATGATTTAAATGTATTGAACTCAGGTGGTGGAGTGAGCTAAAGAATGATGATGGATTAAACCCAGATTAGTTGATGGGGGTGAGAGTTAGATTTGCTTTTGCTAAAGTGCTCCGTCCATCATCCCTTTTGATATCACCCTGATGGGCAGTTCGGCATATTCTTTATTTTTTTTTGTAGGGCCAGTAGCCCACCAAGTTTTTCTTTTTAATGGTGGGGTGCCACCTTTGGACATGGGTTACTCCTCTTTATGGAAGGATGATTGTGACCATTTCTGCCCTCTTTGGGTGGCAGAGTAGCAGTATGTTTTTAGGCCCACCTGCTCCCAAGGGGGGCAGAAGTCCTGAGACACCAGAGTTTTTTTTTATCTTTGTTTTGGAGGGTGGCCTCAAGGGCAAGAGTTGCTCCCCTTTTATGGGGGTGAATATTTAATGTATACTCTTTGGCCCACCTACCCCTTAGCTTGGATGGTGGTATGGTGCATTGTTTGCATATGTGATTGTAATGTGTTTTTCTCCTTTTTATTCTAGTGTAAAGCTTTTGATTCCTGTTTGTGGTTTCGACAGTGGTTGTTGTGCAGTTTTGCGTACATGCAGTTTTTTGGTAAGTAAGATATTTGTGTTGTATTTGCTCCAAATGAGTAATATTGTTATGTAGGATTTAATTTTTTTGTAAGTGGTCTCATAGTGGCAGCATATTTAGTTAGTGTTTTGAGCAAGAACATTTTTGTGATGTGTTTTGCATTGTCTAATGTGTAATTTTTTTTCTCTTTTTTTTAGTGGGTTATTGTTGATCCATACTGACTGTGCAGAGTATGTGGTGTAACTGCTTCTTGCAAGTGAGTGGTATCGTTTTGCAGTGTATAGGATTTTTGATAAAGGTGAATTTTGTTCATTGCTTATTTTACATAGTTTTTGTTGACTTGTGTGACAAGTTAACTTTATTAGTAATCATTATGGCTAGCCGTAGAATGACTGCTCAGCAGGTGGTTGGTATGCTTCTTGAATCTTCCTCTGAGACGGATTATGACACTGACAGTGCGTCTGAGGGAGAGGAGGGAGGGGAAGATACTGGCAGTAAGTTTTCCCTCCACATGGAATCATCGGATGATGAAGGTTCTCTCAGTGTAGATGAAGGGCCTGTTTTAGAGGAGGATACTGCTGTGCCGATGGTGCAGGAGGCATCTGGATTGCAGCCTGAGGCTGCTAGTCTTCCTACTGGAAGTGCTGGACTCTGGGTTGATCCTAACATTGTTCAGCCGGTGTTGCCTGCCTTTAGCGGTGATGCAGGGTGTAGAGTTGATTGTGAATTTTTTTTGCCTATACTGTATTTTCAGTTATTTATGGATGATGTATTTTTGGGTAAGATTGTTGAGCAGACTAATTTTTTTGAAGGACAACAGTGACAAACTTAGACCCCACTCTAGAGCTACCCGGTGGACTCCCACAAATCTGGAAGAGCTGAAGAAGTTTTTGGGTTTGACTTTATTGATGGGTTTGGTAAGGAAGCTGAACCTGGCTTCATATTGGTGTTCCAGTCCCTTGATGGCAACAGCCATATTTCCAGCAGTTATGACTCGTGATCGGTATTTACTTTTGCTATGCATGCTGCATTTTGTGGATAATTCTTTGGCAATGCCACATAGTCACCCTGACTGTGACCGTCTTTTTAAGATTTGGCCTGTTCTTGATCACTTTGTTGATCGATTTTCAGAGATTTACATCCCAGGGGAAGAAATATCTATTGATGAGTCTTTGGTTTTGTTCAAGGGTTGTTTAGTTTTTAGGCAGTACATCCCTAGCAAAAAGGCACGCTATGGAATTACACTGTATATGTTGTCTGAGAGTAAGACCGGATATGTTTTTAATTTTCGTGTGTACACTGGTAGAGATTCCACTATTGACCCCCCTGGTTGTCCGTCCACTTTTGGAGTGTCAGAAAAATTGTGTGGGATCTTGCTAGAAGACTGTTCAACAGAGGCCAGCATTTGTACCTTGATAACTTCTAACCTGCTATGCAATTGTTGAAGGAATTGTTTAAAGTGGACACTTCTGCATGTGGCACAATCCGCTCTTACCGCAAAGGTTTTCCGAAAGAGCTTGTTTGCAAAAAACATCAGAGGGGTCAGTGCAGTTCCTTGTGTAGTGAAGAACTACTAGCTGTGGAATTTGTGGAAAGGAGGGATGTGTACATGCTGACTACCATCCAGGATGAGAGTACTTCAACTGTGCCTGTTTGGGGTTAGGTTGTGAAGTCAACACGTATGTGTGCATTCTAGACTACAATAAGCACATGGGTGGTGTTGACAGAGTAGATCAGATGTTGGAACCTTATACTGCTATTCCGAAGGCTTATGTTTGGTATAAGAAGTTGGCCAACCATTTTTTCAACTTTGCAACTTTCAATGCTTTTATTGTGTTCAAGGAGTGTTCTCCTGGGTCCAAGTTGACTTTTCTTCAGTTTCAGCACTCTGTGATATCTAACCTTGTTGTTGTGGAACAAGTAAGTGTTCCTAGATTTGGAGTGGTGGAGGATGTGGCTCGATTGAAAGATCGCCACTTTCCTGATTACATTCCTCCCACATCTACAAAGCACTTTCCCACTAGGAGATGTAGAGTCTGTTGACGAAGAGGTTTGCAGAAGGAGACTCGTCTTTTCTGCCCTGGGTGTCCTTCTAACCCTGGGCTGTGTGTGCCTGCTTGTTATAGAGCTTGCCACACACAAAAGAATTTTTGGGAGTATCCATGAGAGGTAAAATGAACTGCCTGATCTGTATTGTTTAAAATGGGTATTCTGTTTTAAGGTTGGCATTAGTGCAATGTATTTAGTTTCAGATTTTGTGTTACTAGATTTGTATCTATTTGCAATTTATTTGTGTTTGTTTTGTAAAAAAAATTCAAAATGTGATGGCGATGTGTGTAGGCTGGCGCTTGGCTGGCGGTGTGCGTGGACTGGCGATTGGCTGGCCGTGTGTGTACATTGGCACTTGGCTGGCGGTGTGCGTGGATTGGCGCTTGGCTGGCGGTGTACGTGGATTGGTGCTTGGCTGGCAGTGTACGAGGAGTGGCGCTTGGCTGGCGGTGTGCATGGAGTGGCGCTTGGCTGGCAGTGTGCGTGGAGTAGCGCTTGGCTGGCGGTGTGCGTGGACTGGTGCTTGGATGGCAGTGTGCGTGGACTGGCGCTTGAATGGTGGTGTGCGTAGACTGGCGCTTGGCTGGCAGAGTGCGTGGATTGGCGCTAGGCTGATGATGTGCATGGCCTAGTGCTTGGATGGTGGTGTGAGTTGACTGGCGCTCGGCTGGCGGTGCGTGAGTAGTTACTTTCTGTTGGTCACTACACACTGCTAGCTGAGCACCACTCCACCCAGTCCATCACTTTGTGTCATTGCTGTGTCAGGAATGTGGGCATGTGAAAGTGATGGGACAATGAATTGCGCTGTCTGCTGGTGTGAGTGTTGTAATGTGATGGGCTCGCGGCTGGCAGTGTGAATGTTTTGTATGTGTCACACGTATGAAAGGTGTATGAATGGCCTGTAAAGAGGTTGGTGCCTTGATGTGGCTTTACAGCTCATGAGCTGTGAGTCAATGGTTCAGTTTCTCATCCTTTCAATTATTAGCAGTACATTTCATTTTTGTGAAATGACTTGCTAATACAATTATATATACTGAATTATCACTCACCCTCGTGCCAAATCCAACCAATATGTGTGTGTGCTTGAGGATTAGATGGCTGTGCTGTAATATTTGTCTTTTTTCTCTTTCTGAAGCAGGGTGTACCTTGTCCCTTTTTGTAAATGTTGTAATGTGTAGTTTTTTTTCCCAGATGGTGTGAATGGTCTTGTGTGTATCAGGTATGAAAGGTGCGTGAATGGCCTGTAAAACGGTTGGTGCCTTGTCGTGGCTGTACAGCTCACGCGTTGCCAGTCACTGGTTCGGTTTTTATGCATTTAATTATTGACAGAGCATTTCCTTTGTGTGAAATCTCTTGTTAATAAAGTTTTATGTACTAAACCATCACTCGCTGTCGTGCCAAATCCAACCAGTATGTGTGTGTGTTTGAGCAATAGAAAGCTGTGCTGGAATGTTTGACTTTTGAGTGTCTCTGCTAAGGTGTACATTCCATCTAAGAATAACCTACTAAATGTAGATATTATTGTTAAATCATGGGAGTACATGGTGATGTCTCTCTTGTGAATTCCAAATAATTTTTTAGCCACAATGTCCTGCAAACTTGAAAATGTCTGTCACAATTTCCATGCAATATTGTCCCAAAAACCTCACGCTGTAGAACTGAACACACAATTAAGTCAAAACAATTTGGTTTTGCAAGGGAAGTCACCTGGGTTTTTGGCCTGTGCTCGGCGGCCATCTAGGGAAACCTACCAAACCGACACACTTCTGAAAATGAGACACCCGGGGGCTTTCAAGGAGGTATGGCTTGCATGAATCCCCCAATGTTCCCTTACCCATAATCCTTTGCAAACTTCAGTTTTAGATGAAAAGAACAGTTTTTTCACACATTTTTGTGTGGGAAAGCGTGGCATCACAGGGCTCACACAAATTTCCTACCACTGAACGTTCCCCCAGATCTACCGATAAAAATGGTGCCTCACATGTGTGTGAGGCCTAAGTACCCCAAGGCAACGGCTATAACGCTGTGACCATGCTCACCACTGAACCATTAAAATGGTGCCTCTCATTCGCTTATCGGCAGCACTTCTTGAAATTGGTGCCACATAACTCATGATGCGTATGCCAATTGTTTAATTTTGCAAGGTCTCAATTTCGCTGCTCCTAGTCTCCTATTCTCCTCTCCATCCAGGCACACCAGGAAGCACCAACAAACAGCTGGAGCTCACTGAAATTCTTAGGGTCAGGATTTGGTGAAGGCTGGAATTGGGCTGGGAGTTTGGCTTCTGGCTGAGTGGGGGAAGAACTGCTCTGCATGGTGCCTCAGCCAGGGGTACAGGTATGGCACCTCCATAGGAGCCAGCCGCTGCAACCTATCACCAGCCACTTCCACACCTTACAGAGGGGGGACCGTGGCCCAATAGCCTTACCAGCAACGCCAGTCCCAGCCCACTTGTGCCGGTGGGTGCTCACACCTAGAACGCTGGTCTGTGTCACTCCATGCAGCACACTAGCCTGCTTACAACATATATATAATGATCAAAGTTACATAAATATACATATAATAGAAAAAGGTGCCATTTATGTAACACCCACATCCCAAAAATATCCAATATAAACCAGAATGGGCACATATAAAATCAGATTAAAACACCAGCTCATGTTCAATTATGTCCTGTCTTGTTGATAATTCATTTTAAACGTTCCAAAGTAGCACCATTACAAAACAAGAAAAGAGAAGAGACATTTACATTATTGCCCATACAACACAGATATTCACAAATGAGAGGAGAAAGCACATGTAAAATTGATATCACAAACTGTATTAATTGAAAAGACATACTAGCTCCTAAGCTTGTCCAAAAGAAAAGTATCATTCTGGTGAAGTGGCATTTCACAATATTTCTTCTCCATTGTGCCCAAATTGGCTCATCCAATCAACAATTTTGACAATTGAAATCTCCCATCTCAAACCACACTTTCAGGATTGGGCACGCAACATGTTGACACCTAATGAACATAATATAAGTGTAGAAAAGTGCCCTTTTTGACATGGTCACACCACTTTTTGCCTGGTATCTGATGTGGTTTCGACTGGAAGGGCACTGCTAAACAGGTCCCCAGTGCCAGATCTCTTTCCCAAAACTGTGCACTTTTTCCCCTATAGGCAATACCTTTAGTACCCTCTGTAAGTCCTGAGTAAATAGTATCCCTGGTTCCTAGGCTTGAGGTACTAAAGAGGGCTGCTAAAGGCTGCAGCACGAATTGTGCCACCCTAAGGAATCCCTCACTGAACCCATGCTAGACTGCTATTGCAGGCTGTATGTTTTTGTGCAGGCCCAAAAATGAAAACACAACATGACACATATCCCTTACTGCCATGTGCCCTAACACTGCATGTAATATCTGTAAGTCAACACTACAGCAGGACTTTCAGCCCTAAGGCATGGTGCCTTATATTACATATGAGGACATAGCTTCATGAGCAGATATGCCCCCGTGCTGGCCAGTTCCATTGCTGCCAGTACAAGTGATCAGGGAAGCCGTTTTAAAACGTGCCAGACACTGGTAAAACCAAGTTCCCCAGCTACATGATGGATTCACTTAAAATAGGGATGTTTGGAATCAAACATCTCGTATTAATAAACCCACACTGATGCTAGTGTCAGATTTAGTAATACATGCACACAGAGGACCCCTTAGAGGGCCCCCCTAAAAGCCTACCAGCCCATCGTGGTTACTGACTGGCTTTCGTCAGCCTGCCACCAGAGACTAGTGTCTGACCCCCAAGGACGAGGGCCTTTCCTCTTAGGAGGCCATAAAAAAGGTCTTCTTGTGCAGGGGTGCTTTCACCTCCTCCCACAGGAAGACCCACATAGTAACATACCAATGCAAGGGTTCTTCAAAGCGCCTACCACCTAATGTATGTGAATCTGGTTTCTCTCACAGGAGAAGAAGTCAACTACCCATGCCAAGAGCCATTTGGCACCTGAACAGGTGGGGACATTATCTAGTCAAATAGATGTGCCCACACCTGGTCTTTTACCACCCCAAAGATGACCTAACCTGAATTGGACACAACATTTCAAAGGTAGCTATATTGGTGATGGCAAAATCAGGAATCCTGGGACAGGGTTATGGCCACTTACCCCAGTAAGTGCTATTCTAGGGGGCCTTCTGACCCCCGGGTTAAGTATCCCATTGGCTTGTATCCTGCACTCCCCTAACAGCCCCCTGACACCAAAGAATCATATCCTGATGAATTATGAAGAAAAAGGACCCTGAAAAACTACGAAAGCATAAGACGGAAGAAGAGAAACTGATTTGGCACCAGCCCCTCTGACCTGTGTGCAGTTCCCCATCCATACTACACCAAAGACGTCTCATCCTGCAGCTGTTGTGCCTCCAAAGCCTGGGAGGACTTCCTGCCTTAAAAAAAAAACTTAATGTCACCCAACAGTGGAGCTGCTTCCCTGTATGCTGTATCCACCCAAAGCAAATTGTGAGACTCCGGAACCACAAAACCACTGCACCCATGCCGCATACCCAAGCTGAAGTAAACTAACGGTCTGTGTGGTCCCTCAGCCCTCCAGAGATAAAGCCCATCTTCGACTTGCCCACTGTTGACTTCCTGACCTTGCCTTCAGCCCTAACACCTAAAGACACCTCTGCACCCCTGGGCCCTGGCCTGTGGAGAAGAAGAGCAAAGATGTCCCACATCCCCCAGCACCGTGTTTCATGAGCACCCCTTGTGAGATAAGACCGACTGGTTTCCCAGACCAAGTCTGCAGCCTCTTTTCAACCTGACGGATATTAATTGGATAAAATTGGGCACCCAACACTGAATTTAACCCCTGCACCTGGCCGCCCCAGTGCCCTCTGGTGTGACCTCTTGGTGCTTCCTTGGACCCTGCCCTATACTCACCTTATGTCTAGAAGATTGGTCATGTAAGTCATTAGTATGCAGCTCATGTTTTCTCCCTAGGTTAAAATTAGTGTGAAGTGCTTCAATTACGATTTTGAGTATCAAAAACCTGGTTACTACAAACCTGCCATTTAAAAAAATACTTACCTGACTTTCATAATCTTAGGGGCATATTTATGATAACTGGCGCATCCCCAGGGATGCGCCAGTTATCTTGCGCCGCTGCTCCGCCACCCATGGTGCGCCGCATTTACAATGCGGCGCACCATGGGGCAAAAGTGGCACAGATGTGTGACGCATCTGTGCCGTTAAGGTGGCGCATTGCTGGAGTTACGTCGCAAGCGCGACGCAGCTCCCGCAAGGCTCGGGGGTGCCCCATCTTTGCAATGCTGCGTCAAGACCTACGCCTGCTTCAAGCAGGCGCAGGGTTTTGACGCAGCATTGGCCTGAAAGTGACTGAGTGAAATCTTATAGATTTCACTCAGCCACTTTTGCGAGGCGCACCTGCCCCGGAACGCCCACCCTGCGGCGGAACGCCCACAAGCGGCGCAGGGCTTTACAACGTGACGCATCTGCCTAGATGCGTCACGTTGTAAATCGGTCGTAGGGATGCGCCACGTTTACGCCGCCTTGCGTGACGCAAAAGCGGCGTAAACGTGACGCAAGGGCCTCATAAATCTGCCCCTTAGTGCCTAAGAATTACATAAAGATACTTGGTATTTTTATATATTGGTGTGGATTTTATTATTAATTTGTGTGCATCATTTATTGACAATTGTATGTATTTGCAGATGTCTAACACTCCACTCTGGTAAGCCTAATGCTGCTCAACCAAACTACCTTCTAAGGGTGTCTTGGGATTGCTAGAGCAAGCTCCTGTCCACTAGTAACGGAGTACCTGGGCTCTTTGCATGGTAAACCTCATTTTGGTATACCATAAAAAGAGCAGCCTTCTACATTTGTGGTGCAGCAGTGGGGTATGCAACTTGACATCTGCTGTACAGCATGGTTGATGGGTGATTCCACCAAGGCATGCACACTTGTCTTTTAGTTTGAAGGATTTGTTTTTTCGATTTCAATATTTTTTCAAAATTGTTTAAACTAGCTGTAAGGGCCTTGTGTTAAGCCCCACAGTGAAGTTACTTAGAATATAAAAGTATAATAGTAGTTAGGCTCAAAAGTTATTTTAGGATTTTTTTGTAGTTTTCTATACTGGTCCTAGCTTTAGTAACAGTGTGTTCTACAGCGGATCTGTTTCAGGGGATCGACCTGACCCCTTATCTGCAGCTTTCAGTGCAGCAGCTAAGGATCCTCTGTAAAACGTATAAAATCGAAAAAGGCTTAACTCGTATAAAGGCAAGATTCCAGTAGTTCTTCACATAGTATGAAAAAGGCCATCCAGAGGGTCAGGATGGAGACGGTGGAAAAGAGGAGAGCTTAGAATCTCTTCCCCTAGAGAGAGAGGTCCTCCCAGAGGAGAACTCATTCTAAAAAGACTAGCCAGGAGGGCTGCTTTAGAAGACAACATCCTGGCTATAGAAAAGGAAAGAGCTGAAATGGGCCTAGGAATCATCTCTGGTGGAAGCAAACTAATACACAGGGAGAAAGATGAAGCTTTTGACCCTAAGATACCACAAGGGATTGTCCCCAAATACACAGAAGGTGATGATATCACCAAATGGTTTACATCCTTTGAGAGGGCTTGTAAAATGAGGCAACTCAAAAAAGAATATTGTGGCTCTTGTCTTTGGGAGCTGTTCTCAGGAAAGTGTATGGATTGGCACCTGACACGGAATGGGGCAGATGTTGAGTCCTACGACCTCACGAGGGATACCCTGATTGAGGGCTTTGAATTTACCACTGAGGAATACAAGATCACGTCCAGGGAGACTCTGAAAACCCAGAGTCAGACCTTGGTAGATTTTGTAGATTTTTCAGTGAAAACACTAGGTGGCTGGTTGAAAGGTAACAATCTGCAAGACTATGATGTGATTCATAATCTTATTGAGCATCTGTTGAGTGATTGTGTTCCTGAGAAATCACATCAGTACCTGGTAGACCAAGGTCCACTTTTTCCTCAAGAGTTGGGAAAGAAGGCAGACCAGTGGGACAAGACAAGAGTAACCAAGACAACTCATGGAGGGGATGACCAAAAGAAAGGGGTCGCTAAGTCCTCCAAAGAGAAGAATGGTGAACAATGCAAAGACAAAAACAAAGAGTCTTTTCAAGGCCCCCAAAAACCTGTTCAGTTGGGTGGGTCCTAGCCAAAACACAGTCTAGGGGTGGGTACCAGTGTAGGAACTGGGATCCCAAAAAGGCTTGGTGCTTTAAATGCTAGGGTAATGGGCACCACACTGTAGACCCTAGCTGTCCCAATAAAAAGAGTCCCCCTAGTGCACCTGCAGTGGTAAGTCTCCAGATGGGATCCCAAGTAAGCCCTGACCATGTCAGAGTGCTCATCGAAGCAACATTAATTTTTGAGGGTGGGGTGAATGTAGCTGTCCTGGCTGTCTGGCCCATTAACATGGAAAAATACAGACAACAGCCTCATATTAATGGGATCAGGGTTGAAGCACTGATTGAAGGCACCGCAGAAAAGACTGTCAGACTCCGTAACGGCAAAATCCAACACCAGAAAGCCCCATTGCACCCATGCCCCATAGCCGATCTCCATAGGATAAAATTGGGCACCCAACACTAAATTGCACCCCTGCACCCGGCCGCCCCAGTGCCCCCCAGTTTGACCTCTTGGCGCTGCCTTGGTCCCTGCCCTTTACTCACCTTAAGTCTAGAAGATTAGTCCCGTAAATTGCTGTTGGTTTAAAAAATATATATATTGGGAGTTTTACTTTCTATGGTACATCATTATACATTTTTAATTAAGACATGATGACAGGTGTACACAGGCAGTCAGACAATATAAGTGCATTATAGAGCACCCATCCAAATTGTTGTTTAGTGACTGTATTCAGCGTATGTTTTCTCCCTAGGTCAACATTGCTGCAATTACGATTTAAATTTTCAAAAACCAGATTGCTACAGACCCGCTATTTTAAAAAGCATTTAACTGATTTTGATGATCTGGGTGCCTAAAATTAAATAAAGATCTATGTTATTTTTTATAAATTGCTGTGGATCTCCCTATTGAGTCATGTGAATCATTTTTTTACTATTGTGTGTATTTACAGATGTCTAGCACTATCCGATACGCCGCAAGCTGCTTCACCATACTACCCCCTGAAAGTGTGACTTTTGTTTACTAGAGCAAGCCTCTGTCCACTGGTAAGGGAATACCTGAACTCCTTGTATGATAAACCTCTTTTTGGTGTACCATATAAAGAGCCAGCATCCTTCAATAACTACATATAAACGTGCAAGAACTCACAAAGTAATATATACAGTTTTGTCTAAGTGTCCCATAATTGGTTAAACATCTGGTGACCCCATCGCAGAATCCAGTATTATGTCCTCGGTTATTTTACTACAGACAAAAATCCTACCCAATTCAATCATCACCATAATATGCATTTATTAAGGGCTCTTAGAGAGTAATTTAAGCATGCCATTTTACTCTGTGATAATAAAGGGGAATGGGATGATAAAAAGGAAAACCTAACTCTCTGTCCCATGCTTCCAAACTCACTAAATATTACAGGTCAAAAGTAAACAATAATGCAGGGCATCTCTCTTACATATGAGTTTCAACAATTTACACATCATTCAAGGGAGGCTCGGCTGTGAGGGAGGAACATGGCGGCAGCAGGCTAGCTGGCGCGGTACTCCGCTCTGGGCTTTAGCGGAGCGTTTGGGTTTATTCTCTTGCGAATGAGGGCTCCCATCGAGCATCAGCATTTTCTGCAGTTCTGCTATCTCTGGACGCACTCAAGTTTGTGAAATTACCCCTTTCTTACCGAAAACGATCGTCTGGTCGTCTGACCCGGTCTCCTTTCATTTTCCATGCACGTCCACAGGGGCGTGTTTCAGCCTGACTCGGCGTCTGTTCGAGCTCTCCCGAGTGTTTCGTTGCCGGTTCTGCTCCCGCAGCAGACACGGATTCGGACGCCGGCGGTGCCGTGGAAGTGGCCCTGGAGCTCCGTTGTGGGAGGCAAGAGCACTCCCTCTGCAGAGATATACACTCCGAGGTTGCGGGCAGGAAGGGAGGCAAGGCGGTATAGGGAGATACTGCTGGTACAGCCGTATCCACTTTGGCGTCAGCTTTGGCTTCGGCAACAGTAACAGCAACGGAGGCAGCGGTGGAATTCAACATACTCGGGCCAACAAAGAATAAGGTGAAGGGGAGCCAAGGAGGGGGGAGGACAGTGGTTATTCAATCTCTGAGGGCACTAGAAGAGACACTTGAAGAGGGGTTAGTTGGTCTTGAGGAAGGGCTAAAACTGGGTGCAGGGTCCGGAAAGCAGAGGACTAGTTTGGTTAAAAATACATATTCCCTCAGAAGTCATAGCTCAAACCAACTTGAGTTTTCCTCAAAATTGAGTCCAGCAATAACTAATAAGGGGCGTAGAGGTAAAAGGGCCGCTAAAAACCCTAACTTTTATCGTAACGAGGGGGGGAAGACCAATCGTGGGAAACTAAACTCGTTTGGTGCCTCAGCTCTGGAAACCACGCAGGAGATTGGGGGGATGGACCAGGACAATATTGCTGTGGGACCCAAACCAATTAACCCAACCAACGCAATACTCGCTAACAACAGCAGTAGTACCAGTACCAGCAGCGCCATTGAAACGCCATCTAAACCCTCTTCCTACCTCTCCTCAGAGGTCAAACCTAAACGAGCCAAGAAATCCAAGGTAGTAAAATCAGTTCTGGATTCAGGTTCAAAGATAACACCTTCTCTGCGGTCTTATTTTAAGGCCATACCTCAGGTCTTGAACCTTGCGCAGAGCAGTCTCTCCCCTGCTTGTGTACCTTCAGATACAAATTCTAGCTCAGCTACATCTGGTTGTGTGGCCTCTTCAGTCTCTTGTTCTCAAAATATGGAAAAGGAGCTACACAATGAGAGTCAATCTGGTGGGAAGGGATGCCTATCTACCGATAATACATTGGCAGATAGTACACTAGTAAGTGTAGATCCAACTATCCTTTCCTTAGAGGCACCAATGGAGCAGCGTACTAATAGCAGCAATAGCCCCATTAGCTCTTCAAGTCTTAACAAGCCTGTCTTGGTACCGGCGGCATCAACTAGTATCACGGAAGTGGGAGACTGTAGCCTCCCTGGCAAACATACCGGTTCGGAATCAGACACATGTCTCGAGTCAGCAGTATTAGGTAATCAACAACTACAATTTGAGACCTCCTTAAATGTGAACCAGAATATTCAGTTACAACCGGCTCACAGCCCTCCCCCTAGTTCTGACACACAATTATTTGCCAGCATACTGCCTCTGCTATACCTCCAGATCTCTCCTCAGTACTGACTATGTTTTCTAACCTGTCGGCTGATATCAAACGAGGCTTTGAGGAGTCATCCAAAATTCAGAAAGAGATCAAGACGTACTGCGAGTCATTAGATAACAAAATAGACGGGCTTTTTTAAAGAACTGGGGTGTTGGAAGAAACAACTGCTGCAATGTCTCTAGAATTAGAAAGTGCTAAGGAAGATATAGCGAAACTCAAAAGAGAGGACATCACACTGGCTGATAGAATGGAGGTCCTGGAAAACAATGTGAGGCGCTGTAATATATGCATCCTGAATGTACCTGAAGGAAGTGAAGGAACTGACATCAAGGCATACATTATCCAACTCCTTAAAAAATCTCTAAATCTAACGCATACAGAGGAGGAACTGAATGTAGACATTCAGCGGATTCATAGAGATCCCTTCAGGCGGAATCTGCAGCGGACGAAGCCCCGGAAGATTCTGGTGAACTTTCACACTTTCCTATTGAAGGATCACATTATTAACTTAGCCCTCAAACAAAAATCCCTGACTGGAGGGGGGTTTTCTTTCCAAATACGATCTGATCTGTCAAGGGCAACCCTTGATAGACAGTGGGAACTGGGTAGGAGAATGGAGGCCTTTAGGAATTTGGGGGCATCTGTGCAGCTAAGTTTTCCTGCGGCACTGAAGATCATGTTCAACAACAAAATGTTCAACGTTCGTACAGTCCAGGCTGCAGATGAGCTATTGATGAATATTGGCACTTCTAAAAATTGACGATAGGCTAGACTTAATCTGAGAAATTTGGGGGTCCCTTCTATTGTTGTCCATAGAGTTTACGCACAAATGAATATATTATAACTTTAGGTTGACTTAAACCTTCCCAATAAAAGAGTAGAAAAAGAAGATAAATTAGAGAGAAGAAAGTAGAAATAAATGAAAAAAAGACTTAAAAAAAACAAAAAAACAAGAGAGGTAAAAAGGAAAAAAAAAACAAGGGGAATAAATATACACATAAATCACTAAAAACCTCTGTAGAGTTACAATTCAATATAACTCAATTAACTTTGAGTGTGGCAATAACAGGCTTAACTCTAGTTAGACTTACTTAGTCCTCAACACTATAGTTAACAACGCTACGCCTGAGCCTAGATTGGGTCAGGGGTATCACAAACCGGACCTGTTCCGGTTGGTTAATCAAGGGTTCATGTGGGTGAGAGTTAGTGTAAATAAACATAAAAAGTTTCTCATCTCCAAATTGGCTGTTGATAATTTCATAAGTAAAAAATGGACGGATTTTGCATCTTTAAGTAGTACCAAGGGGTGTAAGTTAGCAGGGTCCAGCTTCACTAGATATATTAATTATGAGTACCATTAAGATTCTCTCCTGGAATGTTAATGGCCTGCGCACCAAACCTAGATCAAACACGATTTTACAATATATGCGTGATTTTGATACGCAGGTCATTATACTCCAGGAGACACACCTAGTTGAAGCTGAAGTATTAGATCTGGTAAAAAAAAACAGGTGGATAGATTTATCTGTTACCACTTCTCAAACAGTTAACACTAGAGGGGTTACCATCCTCTTTAAAAAAACTATTACTACTAGACTCTTAAAGCAGAAGGATGATCCCTTGGGTAGGTGGGCTATTGCGTCATGATAGGTGGTTCACGCCTCACGTTAGTAGGGTACTATGGGCCTAACCGAGATGACCCCTCTCTCCTGGCCTCGCTATTTTCTGAGCTCTTGCATTTTCCAGAACCAATGATAATAGTGGGAGATTTTAATATCGTGCTCGATCCCCTGCTGGATAAGTCCACTTCTAGCCGACAACTTGCTCTCTCTAAATCCAGAGACTTTTTACTTAAATCCATGCATCAATATGGAATTATTGACATTTGGAGAGCAAGGTCGGGACAGAAAAACGGTTTTTCCTTTCGAAACTGCAAATATCGACATAGATCTAGGATCTACTTCTTTCTAGTAAGCAGAGTTCTGATTAATTCAGTTAGGAGCGTAACCTACTTACCATCTCATCTGTCGGATCATTCGGCGGTACTTTTAGATCTTGAATTACAATCTCAACCCCCGATTAGGTCATGGTCTATTGATAGGTCTCTCCTTACATCTCCTGATGATTTGGAGTATATTAGAGTAGAAATGCAAGAATTCTTTAAAGTTAACATTTGTTCTGCTTGTTCTAGTACAGTATGGGACGCTTTTAAATGTTCTTTGAGAGGGGTCATTAAGAATAAAACTACGTTTCGAAAGAAACAGTATACCCAAGAGGTCGCATTGATAGAAGCTAACCTATTGACAGCTCAATCAGAGTTAGAAAGTCTCAACAAAGCCCCTGAGTATGTCACACTGGCTAAACGTGAGGAGTTGATGAAGCTCAAAGGGCAACTAGCTTCTCTACTTAACCAGCGCATTTTGCAAAGGTGGGGAGCTAGTAAATTAGCCCATTTTGAATTCGGTGAAGGGGCCGGTAAATTACTAGCCTGGAAGTCTAGAACTGATCAGACCCGCAACAATATTGGGTCTATAATTACTAGCTCCGGTACAGTATCCTCTGACCCAGAAATTAGGTCAGCCTTTAAAGACTTCTTCCAGGCTATCTGCCAAGAGGATAATAACATCACCTCTGAAAATGTAAAGAATTGGCTTAGTAAAATTTCATTGCCATCACTCTCTACAGAACAAGTCGCTATTCTAGATCAGGCGGAAGAGGTATCAACTGCTATACTTAACAGCAAGTGCGGAAAGGCGGCGGGATCAGATGGCCTGCCTGCCGAGATATATAAACATCTTGTAGCTGATATTGCTCCTTTTCTTGCCAAGTTATTCAATCAAGTTTTGATGGAGGGTGATTTACCGCCCACATCGTGGAATAAAGCTTCGATCACGCTCATTTTGAAATCAGGAAAGGCCTCCACCGCCTGCGGCTTGTATCGCCCTATTTCAATACTCAACGCTGACTATAAGATCTTCGCGTCACTTCTAGCTAAGAGGTTGGGGCAGGTCGCTCCCTCAGTCCTACATTCCAATCAAAAGGGCTTTGTTAAAGGTCGCCAGCTCTTTGAACTGACGTACGACCTAATAGGAGCGATGAATATGGCAACTAGCTCATCTACACCCTTAGCTATTCTCACGTTGGACACAGCCAAGGCCTTCGACAGGGTCAACTGGGTGTACCTGTCGGGGGCCTTGGAAAAATTCGGCGTGGGTCGGGTTTTCCGCAGAGCGGTGGAAATGTTATACCATAATCCATCGGCTTCGGTCTTGGTTAATGGCGGACTGTCGGAACCATTTACTATCACAAGGGGTACACGACAGGGCTGCCCGCTATCGCCCCTGCTTTTCAATCTCTATATCGAGCCATTTGCTCAAAAAATTGGGGAGGATAATAACATCATACCTTTTAGATATAGAGATTGGGAAAAATAAATATCCCTGTATGCTGATGATATTATGATCATAACTTCAGATATCAGCACTGCGTTTCCGACAGCCATAAACTTAGCACGACAATTTGGTAACATCTCTGGCTATGAAGTAAATGCCACCAAGACCGAGGTTATGGTCTGGAACAGCGTAGTAACGGGGCTTCCTGTGCAACTCTGCGACAACATGAGATATCTTGGCATAACAATTGTCAAGGATATCAATTCGATAGCCTCTACTAACTTTACTTTGGTGGCTAAAGAATGTAGGCAACTAATGAGTTCTTGGGGACATCTTCCACTAACGCTCCTGGGCCGGTCAAACTTAGTTAAGATGTCTATCTTACCTAGGTTGACTTTTATTTTCAACATAAAACATTGATAGCGAAGATGCAGAGTGACATCACCTCATTTGTCTGGAATAACAAGAGTGCAAGAATAGCTTGGAGGAAACTGAGGCGTCGTAGGGAGAAGGGTGGTTTGGCTGGTCCAGACCTCCAGATTTATGCTTGGGCCTTTCAGTTGACACACGCCCGAATGCTACTTAAAACTCCATTAGATCAAGGCATCGGGTTGATGTTTTCAACATTACTACAATGTGAAGGTCTAAGTCAGTTGGGGTTTCTATTCAAGTTCGGTGACCCCAAATTTTTTAAGAAGATCAAACTGAAGGTATTGCAGGGCCTAGCAAGAACCTGGTATAATCTCAGAGTCACCACCAAAATAGGCTATCACTCTAACAGATCTCCTATATGGGATTTCCCTGTTCCTCCTGGCTGGACTAACGACGTACTGATAAGTCGATTAAAAGACGCTGGAATCTCTACATGGAGAGACCTGTTTTTTGAAGGGGATATGTTCTCCTGGGAACATCTAGTGAGTAAAGTGGGCCCTAATTTTTCTAGATTATAATTTTTACAAATCTCAAGTTGGGCACAAGCACAAAGAACTGGGCCTCCTCGTCGCCAACAACCACCTCTAGGAGGAAGTAGCCAACTGGAATCTTCTTTACTTGACAAGACGCCTGCACCCAAGGAGGTCTCCTTCTTTTACAACCTAATTTTAGAGGAGATTGATGGGGAATTCCATTTTCCAGACCAGCTGTGGGGCTCCCTGCTGCCTGCAATAAACTTGCATGAACTATGGTTAACCTCCTGCAATGTTCTCTGGGATATTGTCAAACCTGCTTGGCTTCGTAGAAACCACCTTTATACCCTCCACAGGGCTTATTATTCTCCTCAGAGATTGTCTAAATTTTCAACAGACGAACCAGTGGCCTGTGCCCGTTGCGGCCAAGTGGCAGCTTCGGACGCACATATGTTTTATGATTGCCCACATTTAACATCTTACTGGCAATCAATGGGCAATAAATTAACATCTTCAATAGGCTCCACGGTGATTATAGATCTCCGGCTAGTAATTTTTGGAGTAGTGGACAAAAAGCAAAGTCCAAATAACAACCTTCTGTTCTACTCTATGCTGTTGGCTCGACGTGAAATCGGCAAGCGGTGGAAAGAGGTCTCTCCTCCGTCGTTACATGACTGGTGTTCCTCCATGCTACAAATATCAAAAATGGATCTTTCCAGGGCTGGAAAACCTGACAAAAGAGCTTTTTGGTTGAAACTCGATCGGTCCCAATAACTTGAGCTGTTTTTTTTTTTTCCCCCAGTTCCAATGATGACGAAACCATGATACACTCTTTTCGCCTTTACACCTTCGCCCTTTCTTTTAGGCGAACCGGTGGTAATAGCAATGGTGGAAACTGGTTAATCACAACTATCTGTCAAACGGTACACAAGGGGCAGGGATCAGTTGGGAGAATGACATTGCTGTAGGGTTTTGACGGATCCGTACTATGATTACACCCCAACCAGTCTTGGACTGAGACAGCATGTTTATTTCTCATATTCCATTCTTCCCTGTCCACGGTACTGGCGGACTAAGCCATGGTTGAGATGAGGAACAAAGAAGAAGGAAAAAAACAAAAAAAGAAAAAAAAAACAATTTACATAATCTCTCAATTTGTAACAGTCCCAAAGGAAAAGGAACCCCTTACCATTTCGTTTACCACGATCAAAAGGGATCAGATAAGGGAAAAGGAATCTCTTGCCATGGAGTGCCTACAGTCAAATGAGATCAGATAAAACAAAAAAAAAAAACTATTGTATGAACTCACCATATTCCTTGTCCCAAGCTAGACAGGCAGTAAGAGTTTAACATTCAAAAAAGGTATGCAGGCTTCAAAGACTTCTCCTTAAACACTTAGTTACTATTTTAATCTGCAAAAGACGCGTGTATCCTTGGGTCAAGCCAGTCTCTGATTCCCACTAGCTCCTGACTGTCATCAAGGGTACATTTCAAACTTTGAAAATAGCTCTAAATGGCTCATGGCTGATTCCCACTAGCTCATGGCTGCCATCAAGGGTGCATTTTGCACTAGGAAAAGAGCATTAGATGCTGGATTACACTTCTCATACAATTGCAGATAATTACAAGCACTTTTTGGCTAATTATGAGTAAATATGCTAGAGAAACTAACACCAGTTACGCCCACCCTTACTCTTTATTATTAGAGGATGTGGGGCATATTAGCAAGGGCCAGATCGCCTCTTTATCAGCACTTTTTATAGCCCAATTACCAAGCTGTCGCTAACAGCAGTTAGCGACAGCTTCCAGGTGATAGCGACCGGTTTGGGGTCCGCTTTGCATGTCAGCGATATTTATCGCTAATGACATGCAAAGTGGGCGTACCCAAACTGGTAGCAACTGAGAGCAGTCGCTAACACAGCTATCACCTATTAACAATACCCGCAACGTGATAAAAAAAGTGCGCAGGATTTTACACCTGGTAAAAACCTGACTTATCCATAATAGTCAATGGGAGGTGGATTCTACGGCTCAGTCCCCACCTGCCTATTAGCAAGATTTTCCTTAGCGATATGATTTTTATGGCTGGAAATGTCACGATAAAGATGGGATTCGCCGCTATCGCTGGATTTTTTTATCGCCGTGGAGATAAACGTTGGTAATACTGTGTTATCCCCGTGATAAAATCCAGCGATAAGAGGCGATAAACAAATCGCACTAAGCGCGGTTTGCGATAATTATCGCAAGTTGTTGCTAATATGTCCCTGTGATCGTTACCTGGCTACATCATTTGAATGAAAAACAGAAGTTATGTAATGCATCTGCTCTCTTTCAGTTTTGAGGTTGACTATTCAATTTCATAGCCACTTCCAACAGACATGTGGGAATCAAAACTCTTGTTCAGCAAACAGAGTAGGGAATCATTCTACGTTTGCAATGCTGACACAGGCATAGAATCTGGATCAAAACAGCGGATTAAGTCAGGATTCTTATAAGGAACTTTTTTTAGGACTAGGCTTAGCATCCTCAAATTAACAAAGGGGCATATTCATCATATGGATACGTCACTTTTGCACCATGCAAAGGGGTGCAAAAGCAATGCAACCCGTAAGCATGGTTTATCAAGCAGCACAAGGACACCTTGCGTGGCCCTGAGTGGCTTGACAAATGTGGAGGAACACAACCCTGTGCAAACTGCTGTGTTGTGTTACTCTGTCCCAGTGAGGCATTCCATGGGTGATGTGTGGATGTTCCCATGCAACATCTGTGGGTTTTGGAACATTGCCCGATTTATCATTATTGGTAGACCTGGGAATGTACCAAAATACTATGCATCCCAATGAGGGGGTGTAATGCTAAAAACATCTTAATTTCTCCTAGCCCTACTGTTACCTCCAGTAATCCCCACACAGCTGGATTGTTGAGAGGTGGTCAGAGGCCATGCCCCCTTTCTCCGCCACTCTGCAAATGTACTTCCTGGTGCACTGCTGCTTGGGGGATAAAGTCTACTTTACCCATGAGGCCCTCAAGAGCCAAGGGGACCTCATCACTCCATCAGCAGTGTGCTAAGAGGTGCGTTTGCAGAGTGGTGGAAAAAGGGGTGCGGCCTTCAACCACCACTCAGCAATCCAGCTGAGTGGCGCTTCCTGGAGGTAACAGGTAGGCTAGTGGGCCCCTAAGGACACTCAGCAATATTGGGGACTTCGTCAAGAGTGCGAGGCGCGTTTGCAGAGTAGTGAAGAAAGGGGCGGGGTCTCCACAAGCTGCTGGCTTCCATTTTTTTTTATTCTAGGGAGGGGGGTTTTGTGGCCACCTTCTGTTGATGCTTTTGGGCCGCAGGGACCCATTGCCCGGGCCTGACCCATTTAAAAAACATATTTTGTAATAAAATGGTAGGGGGCCAATTTCTGCTCCGGGGACCCCATCCCCCAGGGCTGGGTCTCTGCTGTTTTTTTTTTAAATGCCAGAAGGGCCATGTGGCCATCCACCCTCGGACGATTTTGCTCCCAGCGACCCCAATCCCCAGGGCCCAGCATTTCTGTACATTTATTTATTTAGTATTTTTTAATGAAAGGGGGACACGTGGCCCCCCTTCTCTGGGCTAGTTCTGGACCCAAGGACCCCTTCCCCTGGGGCCTGCCCTCTATTTTCTTTTTCATTTTTTAGTGGGCGTTTGGCCCCCCTCCTGTGGCTGATATAGCCCCGGCAACCCCGACCCCAGGGCATCCTTCCATTAAAAAAAAAAATTAAAATGGGATGGGTAGGGGGGCCTGCACAGCCCCCCATCCCGGGCCACTTATGGCCCTGGGGACCCCATCGCCCAGGGTCCGGCATTTTTTAAACAATTATTTATTTATTCATTTTTAGGGAAGGGAGGACCACATCCTTCCATTTAAACAAAAAAAATGGGTAAGGGGGCCAGCTCAGCCCCCCTACCTGGGCTATTTTGGGCCCTGGTGACCCAATCCCAAGGGGCATGGCCACGTCCTTGGACAATGCCGGGGAGACCCTGGGACATTGCTGGAGCCGGTGTTGGGGGGTGGCAGTCTCTAGAGCCATTTATGGCTCCACGAGGAGGGCTGTGTGGCTCTTCTCCAACAATACGCCCCGGGGGGTGGTGATTCCCAGGGCTGTGGAGTGGGGCTTGAGCCCCCTGCACTTTATTTTTCAACATAGCTCCTGGGAGGTGGCAGTCCCCAGGTCTGCAGGAGGGCTGTGTGGGCCCCTGCATTTATCACAATTAGCCTCAGGGTTGGCAGTCCCAGGGGAAGAGTGGGGGGCAGGAGCCCCCACACATTTATTTAAAAAATAGACCGGAGGTGGCGGTCCACAGGGCTGCCCTCATATGTATTTTGATCATTGCCCCCAGGACCTGGTCGACCCAGGGGCCTAATTAAACAAAGCGTGAGAGCCTGTGCTTCGTTTTTTAAGCATTGTTCGACCGGGTTTGCGGATTGAATGTGAATCCTGCCGTAAATGTTTAAAAAAGGCTTTTTTTGGCCTGGGGGTCCCCACGGGAGGCCCTGAGCAGGCCTTGGGGGTCAGGAGATTTTTACCATGTCCCCTTTCTTGGCTTATAATCTTTTCCTAGTGACTCTGTTGAACTGAGTCACAAGATGGCTGCCAACCATTCCTGGTCTGAAGTATTGGTAGCCAATCTGATCTCAGACACGAGATCTGGATGATTCGTCGATCTTCTGCATTGATATTTGTATATCTGAGAAATGCTTACATTTCTCAGGAACTACTGAACCGATTTACACCATTTAACAAAAAGAGTGCACTCTGCATCAAGTGCTTCCTTTCTGCCAAAATTGGTGTAATTCCATTTAGCAGTTCGGGCTGTAGCTAACTCAACAGTTTCCTATATAAATTAACATGGGAACACCCCTTTTCTCGACCCCTGCTTGATGTATCGCCCCCAAAATAAGAAAAACGGCAGCTAAAGTGAGTGGGCCATTAGTTTAGAAAATGTTGTGAAGATTCGTCAAATGGCACTAAAGATATTAGCAAAAGAAAAAAAGCTATTTGAATAGAAACAAGATAATAACTATAACTACCTACTGGTTAACAAGGGTTACTAATGTTATATGGCAAGATTTCATGTTGGTGTGCTACGCCGATGCACGCACCACCTTCCATGGGTCCGTGGGTCCAGCAGAAGCAACATTATAGTAGGTATTAAAGGAGGACCTTGTTGGGACAGGGTGCTCCTACACGATAACTCAGTGGAATTTGCTAAACAGCACGACTGAGGCTTACTGTGCAGACGCGTCTCAGAGGTAAGCCTACAGCACTGCATTACTGTGGGGGGAGGGATCGGCTGGCAACTAAGGTTGCATTTCGATCCCAAATCCAGCAGTGGGTGTGGGGTAGTTGTTCTAACGTCTCTGGATGGCGTCAACGATCAGTTATAAACTGGTAGTCATGGGTTGCGGGGCACCAAGAGTGCCCATTGATAAAACAATTTATGGCAATACACTGGTTACCTATTACAGGGAGTGGCAGAAGGAACTTGGTATTCGTCCGAGGGGACACACAATAATGAACATTGCAAAGTACTCAGTACATAGTGATAGGGATTGTCCGTATAATTACCACCTGAACATGGAGAAGCATACCGAAAGATGAGCAGCGGCAAAGTCACTGTTTGCCCACGCTCCAGGTGTAAGTGATAACAGATTTAAAGACACTAACAAAAACCAACGTACTGAGGACAAACGCAAGAAACTTGAGAAACCACATAATTCTGAAATATCCAATTGGTGGGAAGCCATTTCATTGCAGGACTATACAGACAAAGGTATGGTCCCAGGGGGCTGAGAATATTTACCATGCCCTCATATGACTCTACCAACCAAAAAATGTTGGAGGAGTGGTGGGAAAACTGAGCGATCAGCTCAAGGTGTATGCAAAAAGTACACCTGAATTGACAAGGAGGCACTACTCAAGGAAATTAAAATAATCAGAGAAGATCTTGAGAAAAGTTTGGATCGAGAGGAGTTGAAGAAAGCATTGGAAACAATAAAAGGCTGGTTAAAGAACTATGAAGAGGACATTAAGGCAAGGAAACAATGGAAATTGCACAGAGACTGCAAAGATTATGAGAATGGCAGGATTTTCACATTGAGCAGAGGATATGATTACACGTTCAAATCTCAAACCTCAAGCACACGGTTCCAAGCGGGCCCACCAGAGAGCTTTACATCTGAGAACACCACAATCAGTGGCAGCGAGACAGATACTTCGGGTACATCGGGCAGCTGTATGTCAGGAAACAAACTGGGAAGAAAACCAGCCACTTTTTTAGATGAATACCGGCTCCTACGTCTGGGTCGCTAAACAACGAAGGGAACCTCAACTCAAAAACTAGGGGCCAGAGAGGACAGGGCAGAGGAAGCGGCCGAGGAGGAGCCAGAAAGTAAAAAAAGACACAGACAAAGATGGGAAAAGAGTCAGAGGAAAGAGGGGCATGGGAACCTACACCAGAAGCTCCAAGGAAACAGCATGATGGATAAATATAATGTGAATAGAACCACCATTATTTTATCAAATAGACATTTAAGTGAAATGCAGAATAAAGCACACATAGAAGCAACAAATCACCATTATTGACTCCTGCACTATGGTGCAATGGTGCCTGCGCTGGTGCTAGGAAGCTAATTTAAGCACCAGCTCTGGGGAAAACACAGGGGCATGCCCTATTGTTGTAAATGCGGCACATCCCTGCATTTTGGAAATGTTGGAGCATGCCGCTGTCAAATTTGGTGTAGCTCTGCCCTCCAACATTTCCATGTAAATATGCCCCTAGGTGCCTTAGTTTTATAGTCTGTGGGGTCATTTCCAATTTCTGGCTACTCCCTTGGAAGCTACCATCAATTTTCTATATCATAAGTTCTTTTACCAGAGGCTATTCATCACTAGACAATTCCTTATTGGCATAGCCTAAGGATCCTGACCTTGGCCATGCATAGAGATTGTTTTTCCAGTAGCTAAATCTAAATTAATTTCCTAAGACATAGCTGAAATGAATGAATTATGCCTCCATGGTCTGAATCCTTTGGTCTGACTGCTTTCCAATACCCACAAGGATTTAGGGTGCTGACACCTCTCCCAAACACTATGATTCCTGGTGGACCAGACCGTTGATCTGACAGCCCTGTGGGTAGCTTTCTGAGATGTACAAATTCTTCAGTCGAGACGGTTCCTCTGGCTGCGCTAGTGGATGAGCATCACTGGACCCTTATCACACCTTCTTGGTCTTATTCCTTCAGCTGGCTCCTTTTCCACCGGTCATCGTGCTTCCTCTGTGCAGTGGGCCTATTTCCAGCGCACTCTACCATAACAGAGATTTTGGCAGAACTGACCCATCCCACTCTGACAATGAGCTTTGTGACTCGTCCAGCCTTCTCTCATTTGCTCTATCCAGGTATTTGTTAAATAGTCTGTTAGGTGTTCCAGAAATATAAAGCAGCAATGCCTTGGAAAGAAGGCCCATTTTCAATGAAACAACTTTTTCAAATTGTGCAAGAGCAATATGTAGCTCCTTCCTTCTCTCGTATGAAATTCAAGTCTGTTCTGTAAACAATTGAAACCAACCAAGCACGGACCAATTGAACCTGTCTGCCCGAAACCAAGCAGACAATCACAGTTTGCTAGTGCCATATAGTGGCTGCTTCAGATATTACAGGAATCTCAGTCCATTCCTTTATGTACAAAGCAGGCCTCAAGTAAGTATTGTTCTATGATACTTCTGTTCAACACAGACCAATGACATTTTCAGGGCTTACATCTCTCCCCCATCCCCTTATAGTTTAACAACTCTTTTCCCACTTCACCTTTCGTAATATCATAGAAGTTATGACACACCTAATTTTTTCACTTCGTAACACTCTCAAATTCTTCAGGCCCACAAACATTTCTATACAGTCTATATCTATTCCTCTTCCCATCCAAATCATCATATCAGCGAAAGCTTCTCACAAAATATGTCCATCTATGCCACTGAATACACCAATCTCCTCCAAATCAAGACAATCCAATTAATCAACAGAACTCACTCTCAGCAACCTTATAAGCTTACAAGTTGTCTCATCAACATTAGGTTGGTAGACCTCTATTGCAAAGGGCTCTCTGCTATAATCACTGATCACAACCTAGACATCATTATCATCACCGAATTCTGTCTCAATGACCACTCATTTACCATTCTCTGTGTATTAGCACCAAAAAACTACATCTTCAGAGCTGATACACAAGTTAAAATTGAAGCTGGCATTGCACGTATTGCAAAGAAGAGGATAAAGTTTAAATCCCTTCAAACTACATTGCCTATCTCAGTAGAATGCCTCAAATGATCAGTGTTCCGGTCCGCTTTATGTTATGTGAATTTACACTCCATCCATCATCCTCCCAGAAAGACCTCTAAATTTGTAGAACAGCTCACAGATTATATCTCTGAGAGCAGCATGTTTACATCTCGAAACATATTTATGGAGGAATATATCACTGATTGGGGCAATTTGGGTGAAATGCCTGACTCGACTCCACAATCTAAAACAACAGAGTGTGTTCCCCAACTACAAAAAAGTTAAAATTCTGGTCTTGACTTTTGCTGATCCCAAAATTGTTACCTGCTTTCCTCCCATTCCTAATGGATTGGTCTCTTTCCAGTCATCTTCTGTATTTTTCTCTGTTTTCCTCTTGCTCCCATCAAGATCCTCTTCTAAAAAGACTAATCAAAAACACTGAAGGGATCACCACCATGTTCTCGGAGGAACACATCCTGCCTTACATCAACCAAATATATCAAATGAATGACATTAATTAAGCAATCAAGGCATTCTGTGACAACTTATAAGCAATATTAAACAAGCTTTGCTCTCTTGGCCTTATGACTATTTATCCAAAGCCTAGTCAATCATGGCTCTTCAAACAATTCTGTGAAGCAAAAGACACTTAAGTAAATGGAGGACGAATGGAGGAAACACACATCCGCTCAGTCTCTAATGAAGCTGAAAGAAATAAGAGATTGTACAAGGATTCAGTCCAGCAAGCTAAACCCCTACACATTGAAAAATCAGATATCTTCCTGATTCAATGCAAAAATAATTATTTTTCAATCATAGAAATCTTGTTAAGCCTAAACCTGATCCTCAGTTGACTCCTTTGAGTGATATATGCAATGGCTTTCTTAAAAACTTCACTCATTATATTGTCCTCAGAAGAAGCAATTTCAACCTACACTCTCATCTGTCCTCCCTTTCCAGTGAAATGCTCAGTAATTTGGGAAAATTTCACTTGTCTCTCCCTATATGACATTGAAACCATTATCAGCAAACCATATTACTATTTTCAAGATATCTCACCTATCTGAATCTTCAAGGAGAACTTCTTACTATTGTCCACCTGCTGGCACTACTTGATAAATGCCTTGTTAGGCCAGGGGATATTTCAGTCCTCACAGAAGACTACTCACATATCTGCTATGCTAAAAAACATGGCTCAGATCCTGCCAACCTTTCTAACCTCCATCGAGTTTCAAGTCTTCCATGTCTAGTCAAAGCCATTGAAAAGGTCATAGCAGAATAACTCATCTCTTGCATTGTCAAAAATAAACTCCTATCTAGCCATCAATCAGGATTTAGAAGAGGCTGTAGTGTCCAAATGCCCCTCCTAAACATACACAACAATTTCCAAGTCATCCTGGACAATGACAACACTTGTTGACTTGACTTCTGCATTCAATATGATTGACCACAATTGACAGGTAGCTACTATGGAACATTGCATAGATATAAGAGGAAATGCCTTAAAGTGGTTCTCCTCCTGTATACTAGGATGCAATCTACTGGTAAACATTGTAGACTATATCTCTACATAAGTCATTCTAACCTGTGGGGTCCCCCAGGGCTCTATTCATGTGACAATTTTCTTAAACATCAAAATGGAGTCTCTAAGCTCACTTGTTTGAGACTTGAGAGTAAATCAGCTCCAACGGGCTGATGATTGCTGAACAAAAAATCAATAACCATTCACATCATCAACACCCTGAGAACCTGTATACTCAGCCATACTTTTTGCCTCTTCTTAACACAGGTGAACCTGAAATTTATTCTCTATTCTTCTGTGAAGAAGCTTGACCAATGCCTTCTGACCTTCTTACCAAGCTAGCAAAAGCTGTGAATTACCATATTCATATGTTAAGGAAAATAAAGCAATCTGGCCTCATTTAGAGTTTGGAAGATAGAGTTTACTTAGTTGGGATGATGGCAGTCAGCACCTCTGCCATCCCAAGGGACCTATACCCACCAAATTTAGAGTTGTATGCTGGCTCTGCAGACAACTCTACAAGGACAGAAATCACTTTCACAATGGCACCTGTCAATGTTTGAAAAGCTTGATGGATGGTATTCAGCCATGATGGCCAGACTTCCACATTTTTACATGATTTTTGTTTTTTAAAAACCCAAACTAGGAGTTTATTTAGATAAACAAAGCACTAATGGCCCTCACAATGTGAGAGTTTTCTCAAAGGGCATGGGGGTTATTATTGATTTTGTTCCTGGTCTTCATTGGCGGGTTTTTACTGGAGGTGACGAACAGGAAAAAAAGACTTTAAAATGTCCACCCTAAATAAGTCCGATGTATGTCATAGTTGGGGCTTTCCTTTGACAGCCCCTACTCTGTTGGGCTGTTGGAGTCAAATGAGGCTCTATCAATGGAATGCTTATAGTCTGCCTGACTCTAAAAGATGAGGGCAGACCTGGGGTTTTGGTGGACATGGTATTCCATCATGTTTGAGATAGAGTACCTTGTCCACTAAACTCTAAATCAGGCCCCTAATCCCTGCTGAACTACTGAAGTCAGCAGTACATACACTTGTCACCCCGAGATTTGACTTTGGGAAAACATTATTGGTGGAAATTCCATATTGACACTGGGCCCATATCAGATTTTCTGCTACACTCAGCTGGCAGATCGATTTGCAAAGCAAGCGCTTTTGACCATGTCACTCATTACTTTTATGACTTTCACTAGCTCCCTCTTCAAGCTACAATTTGCTTTAAACTCTGCCTCCTCACGTACAGGCCTTACATAACTAAGGTTCACCATATTTAGTTGAATTTCTGATTACCTCAGGTCGGATCTAGAGCCTTAAGAGCTAAAAACTCCTTCCTACTTGAAATCAACAAAATCAAGACCTTTGTGGGAGAAGCGACTACAGTATGGAACTTCCTCTCTGTTAATGTTAGAAGAATAACACCTTTCCTTGCCTTCGGGATTACTCAAAAAGCACCTGTTCAAACAATTATTTTCTAAATTCTTGTCTATTTAAGAATGTACCTCACAAGAACAATTTACTTGTTTTATCCTATGAACAATTTTCTTTTTTCTGTCTCTTGATGCATCCATTCTCCTGGTTCTTGGTTCCATGTAAACCGCTCTCATACCACTCTTGTCCATGCTGCACTGTATAAATATCTAAATAAATAAACAAGTGTTGCAAAGTCATCCTGTGTGACCTGTGCACCCCCCATTTTCTGCTGACTGGTACCAGTGGTAACTGACTCCTGACTGTCTCCCTGGGCTCTGTCTAACCAGGTCCAGTGCCAGTGCTATGTTGAAAACACAGTAAACACACACATACATGAGGGTACACTATATATTACGATACACTTATAATTGGCACAGTCTACCTTATAAGTCACAAGTACAAAATAGGGCAGGGGATTAAAACTACCTTTAAGTCCCTAGTACATAATAGGGCTTGGAGGTTTAGAGGCCAACAGCCCTTTCTGAACATCCATGTCTTCACTGCTGAGAGCCTTTATTTTAAAAGCAGTCCTATGTTTCAGCACTGCTGTTAAATGTAAATTGTGCTCAAACTTGACTTTAGTGGTAGGGGCACATAGAAAGTGATACACTACAATATTTTGGCATTTTAGTTATCCACAGGGTCTCCCTTAGGTGTTCCAGGGGTGGGGGACATGTAGCTATACAAGGATACTTATAAAATATGTTTTATATGCCCTGGTGCTGGAGATATTGCATATTTAATTTTCCCCATTGTAGATCCCCAGGCACATAGGATAACATTGTAATACTTTATGAATGCATAACTATTACAAGGAATAAATGGACTCAGGAGAATGGTATTGATAAATCCAACAATATGCTATAGTTTAATTTATGCTAAAGTATTCAGAAAATAAGTTATAAGACTTTCTTGTCTGAAAGCCAAAAATTGTGCCTTCCTGTGGTCTTCCCTGATTGGTCAGAGTTAACAGGACTAGCCAGGCTGCTTTGATGAAGTGATAAGTGACTCACTCAGTGATAGGATATCTGGTATAGAGAGCTCTGCTGCACAAGAATTCCAGACAAGGAGGGAGGGGTCATAAAGCATGGAGTTTCAAAGGGGAAATAGGACAGGCATTGAATCCCAGGTCCATCTACCCCCAGCCCTCTGACCCAGACAGATGGCAGGCTTAAGGCAGGAATGTGCAGATGGTAGGGGGAGGAGAGCTATGGAAATGACCCACACTGTGTGTTGGTTTAACTAGTACTAGCTCATCTGCTGGGATTTCAGCCATAATGAATTTTGGAGGAATAGTGCTTTCTGGGAGAATATTATGCCACACTTTGAAGGAAGTGGTCATGCTCTGGGGTGTTGCCCTGCACCTCATTGGACAGGAGTGCCCTCCTGCTTGACCCCAGAGAACACTGAAGACATATGTGAAAGGTGCAGAGCCTTTAAGATCTGCTGCTTGAAACTAATAGAAGAAGAAGGCTTGCCAAGCTGGAAACCTGATTTGCACCATCAGACCCTGCATTCTGACTGATTGCACCTGCTGCATTATCTGGAACTACAGCCCTTTGGATGTTCCTTGCTTCAAGAGGAACAAAGAGTGGACTCCCTGCAAGCTACAGGTTAACGGAGCTCATCTGGACCATCACCATCAAGAATCGCCTGCCTTGAGTGTGTTAAGTGGATTTGTAATAGTTTTGTCCAAGTGAATTGTTGGAATTGGGCTCCAAACCTTTCAAGGGCCTTCTTGGAGATTCCAGACCCTTGGAGTGTGTTTTAGACACTTGAACACTCAAGAGGAACTTCAGGAAGACGTTCCAGAAGTGTAGAGAAATTTGTAGCAACTTTGGAAAAAAGCTCCATAGGGGACCGACTCAACTGCGAGAGCCAAGCCGCCCACCTTCAACAGCGAGACGGCCTGGCCTGCTGGTTTGTCCCGCTGAAACGCTCTAGAGGTGCAACTTTCAGAGTTTGACCGGGAGCAAGCAATCGGGAAACCGTTACCTAACCCGGACTGGTGAAGAGCATTGAGGGACCCCAGCAGAAAAACCTCCAGAAAAGTTTTTAAGTCAGAAGGTAAAATCTTGACCGAGGCCTACTGAGAGGGATATCCGGTCAGGGCTCCATCATGGTCCGCCTGAAACTTTGGCTTTGTCTCGGTCAAGTGTGACTAGCTGTTCCAGAGTGGCGCTATTGGTCTGTAAGTGCTATATAGTGCTAAATCTTAAAAAAATTCATATCTCCGGTTGCCTACATTGGATTCTTTTCATTTTGGTGTCATTTACTATTTTTTATACATTGGTGTTGGATTTTTATTGCATGTGGTGTCTTAATTGTTTACAGAAATTGGTGCTTTTTCAAAGCTTTACATACCTGTCTCCCAAGTTAAGCCTGACTGCCTGCTCGCAGCTAAACTATCTAGGGTTAAGCATAGGAATAATTTATTGAGACCTATGCTGTGCCCAAGATGGTGTTAGTGGCCTTATTGACAGTGGTAGATGCACATTTCCACTACTAATACCCCATTTTCCAACAACAAATAAATATATAAATACTAAACAAACAAACAAATAAATAAATAAATGAATGAATTAGTAAATATACAAAGAAATATAAACTTAGACACATAGAAGAATACATACTGGCAGTGAGGTAAGTAAAGGGATGATCTTTGTCAATGGTTTAGGTTCCTGGTACTAAAAGGTTGAAGAGCTGGGAAGTAGGTATATTGCGATCTTTGGCAGTGGTAAGTGGTTGCTTTTCACAAGACATTTAATAGAATTTGCTACTTTTTGCATGAAACAGAGAAGTGGGGGGGCAAGATGGCGCCTGTGCAGTTGCTCTCCTACGGAGCTCCGCCGTGCCGAATTTCAAACAGATTAGATCCCAGGGGTCTGGCTGTCCCGGTGCCCCTTCTTTGGCTGTGGGAAGTATCCAGCTGCCTGATGTGCTGGTTTGGGGTGATGGCGATCAGTGGAGGACATCCTAGTGACCTTCTGAGGGCCAGACAGAATTGCGGCAAGATGGCGGGGAGAGGCCGCGCTGAGGCCGTACAAATGGAGTGACTGGTTGGGGGTCCCTACACAGGGGTCAGAGGCTGCCCAGATCTGTTTCAACTGGAGGACTGGTGCAAGGCTGGAGATAACGCTACAGGAGCGGCGGTGACTTCTCCAGCGTCTGCCCAGGACCAGACCGAGGGAAGCGGAACAACTGGGGGCGGTCCTCATTGCAGCCGAGTGGTATATGCGAGATTCGTATCCGCGAGGAAGAACACCTGTGCAGTGGGAGAAACCGGACAGTGCTGGGGAAGAGCCGGTGGGCTACTTTGTAGAAGAGGTGCTCAGGATGGAGTGGTGGCTGACTCGGAGAATCGCGGATGAGCGATCCCGTACTTACTCACTATCACCTGCTGTCTTCTCACTAGAGAGGTGAGAGTGGCTCGGACTCTTGGACGCCTACTGGGAACCAATGCCGGGGGCTCCTGAGCTGGGGGAAAGTGTGAGACGGCTCACCGCTGCGTGACTGTGGGGAGATGCGGCTGTGCTGTGGGCCTGGTTCAGGGCTGCTGTACTGGGGGACTGCGGAGGCGATGAGGTCCTGAGAGCTTCTGGAGCTGCACTGTGTCCCCTTCGCCCCTGCGGCAGGAATCCAGGGAGAATACTGATTAAGACACTACAGGTCAGAGATCCACGCCTTACTTTAAAATGGCAGCCAAAATACTAGGCTCACCAGAGAGGGTGAAACAGGCATATCAAGAAATAGATGTTTATCATGAATCTATAGAAAGGCCTCGGGGATTAAAAAGGTGCAGGCCCTGGAGCCAGACAGAATTAAGGAACCAGAAGCTTGAATTATGAAACGTGCCTGACCCTTAGATGGCAGCCATCCTCTTAATCCTTTCTAATAGAGTGGATGAAGGGAATATCCACAGCTGAAATCCAACCGATTCGCGCGGTACGCCTGGACTGGCATCTTTTGATGGAACTTTGATGATGCCCCCTGGGCGGACACTAAAACTGTTTGTACCTACCGCGGAGCCCGAACAACCTTGGCCAGTGCCCGGTGGAGCTGTCCTATGCAGATATAGTCTCTGGCTCTCCCAGTAGGCCGTCACCTACCCAGCAGGACATCTGACACAGTTTTACTCGCCGCCCCGTTGAGTTTTCTTCCCTCCCCCGCATCTCATATTTTTGTTTTTCTTTTATGTCTTTGAAAGCTGTAATTGATGTAATTGTGTAACCTGTAATGCTCTGATCCTTATGCAAAGTTCTCTGATCTCTGGGTCTAGCCAGCGCGATATAAAACTTCTTAAATAAATAAATAAATAACAATTAATAAAAGTGTTTTTGTAATCTGTAAAGGAACTAAAATACTCAATAGAATACAAAAACAGAAAAATGACACAATACAATAACACAAACAATAACAATTACCTCATCTTCTACTCCAGAAGAACCTCTTCTTGGCGCAAAACCTTTACGCACCTCCTCTATGTACGTGCAACCAGGAACATTCCATACGGCACTAAGCTCACTATAGCGCCCTCCACATTCCTGCAAGCTGACCTCACCAGCACCCTCTATAAAAACAGCATCGTCCTGATCCAAGCTACAACTAAAAACCTTAATAAATTTGCGGACCTCTTTACCCTCCTCAGAAATCACGTGCATGACTCTCGCAGGGTAACCAACACCAGCCCCGTCGAACCTCCAACCAGCCAGTCTAATGTGCCTAGCCACCCTCAAACTTCCCCTCCAAGGGTTTCCAACACAGATCATCCCAACCCCTCTAGGACGCTGCCCAGGCTTGCCAGTAGAATCACTGCTAGTCCTCCGGTCTCCTCCCAGCTAGTTCCCCACTCTGTCCTTGAGACTGATACTTCTCCAAGGACATATGACACAGATCAAGCTAGCCCCTCTACCCCTTATCCTACAAATGCCGATATAACTGCCCCTGAACCACTGCCCCCTGCCCTCAAGGACTTCCCTCTTATTTGGATATCGAGACTCTGCACTCCAGAGCAACCAAATTAACGCAGAGCATCCATAACTCCATTCTGGACCTAAAGAACCTCCTTCACCTCGCTGAACTCTCCCTTGCTAAGCTCAAGCCCCCGCAGGATTCCTCCTCCCCATAACACCAAGCACCCACAACTGCTACCCCTGAGACACCTTTGCCCCCGCAAGCAACCATGCCCCCTCTCGGAGGAGGAAATCCTAGCTCTCATCCTCTCCTACAACATTACTACCCTGACCACCCCATGGCCACCAGACCTCACTGAAGAAGAAAGTCCAGCCATTCACCTTGACTACAACCCTGCCCCAGTTTCCCCCTCTCCACCGGACATGAGTGCCGACCATGCCATCTGCACGGTCCCCATCAACCCCAATAGATCAGCTACCCTCCCTAACAGAAGTGTGGTTAATAGCAATCTAGCGCCCATACCCCTGTCCGCCCCACTCCCATCTCTTCCACCGAGCCCCCTCTGTCTGGCCTTTTAATCAACTGACGATCAGCTGTCAGGCATGCTGCTGATATCGATGATCTCATCCTGAACAAAAACCTTGACTTAGTGATCCTGACCTAATTGTGGCTCAACTAATCCTCATCTCCATGCCTGGACCTCCTTTCCCCTCCCAACTACAACATTGCTAGGCCGGATGGGCAAAAAAGGAGGAGGCACGCCTGCATCTACCACTCTACCCTCATTAACACAGAACGTTTATCGGACACCTCAGACTCCTGCGAATACCTTGCCCTTTCCATTTGCAGCAACTCCACCCAACTGTGCAATCGGCTCATCTTTTACCACCCCCCCAGGCACGAATGACACCTTCACTGACCACTTCATGGAAATCATCACAGCCAAGGTTTCCTCCAACGCTAATGACATTTTCCTTGGTGATTTCAACCTGCACTGGAACGATCCTAATGATCCTCATGTCAATGCCATCAAAGACCTCCTGGCTGATCAAACCCTGACCAAGCCTGCACACTCCCTACACACTCGAAAGGGGCCACCCTTGACTGGATCATCTCCAAGGAGTCACAAGGTAAACTTATCTCTATAGACCCATGCGACTGATCGGACCACCATACTATCTCCTTCCAATTACCTTGCACCCACAAAACAAGGGCACCGCAACCAGTGATTCCAAAACGCTGGGTCAGAGACACCAAAAACCTGGACCACATGGAACTGAAGGCTAGCTGCAATTCTGACCCCCCCCCCCTCGCATATCACAATGGCCAGTGACCTCAATGACCACTACTCTGCAACTATAACTAACATTCTAGATGACCTAGCCCCGCTAAAACTAAAAAGAACCCAAATCAAGGACAGGAATCCCTGGTTCTCTGGCTCCCTCAGCAATAAGAGGAGATCCCTCCGACAATCTGAAAGAACTTTGAGACAGCACCACTCAGCAGTATATTTAAAACTTCTCCGCCAGGCCAGAAATGCCTACAACAGGCACATCCTCAATACAGAACTGGAGAGGCCAGAAATGCCTACAACAGGCACATCCTCAATGCAAAACTGGAGAATGCCAAGAACAGACCACGCAAGCTCTTGGATCTGGTCAAACACCAATCTAATAAACTAATAGACATCGAAAGAAACCCCCAAGTCGCTAATATCATCTGAGCATTTCTCCTCCTTTTTCTCCGACAAAATCACAGCCTTAGGAAACTAACTCAGCTCCGCCACAAATTCTCAACCCTTTCCGGATCTGCCCCCTCCATCTGCGTTGCCCCCACAGGCTTCACCAAAAAACCAAGCACGCTGGTCTAACTTCAAGCTCTATGATGAAGACTCTGTCTAAAAAATCCTGTCTATCTTAAACCCGAACAACCACTTTATTGACCCGCTCCCCTCCAACTACCTAGCTGCCGCTGCCCAATCCATCATTCCTAGCTGGACTGCAATAATCAATGCCTCTCTTAGGCAGGGATCAATACCCGACTCTCTGAAAAAACGGCCAAGTTCTCCCCATCTTGAAAAAGCAGTCTCTGGATCTAGCTTCCCCTGACAACTTCAGACCTATCTCCAATATCGCTCACTTAGCCAAAATGTTGGAGAAGTGTGTGCAAAAGCAGCTAAGCCATTACATCAACAACTTTTATCCACGAGACGACTTCCTATCAGGATTCAGACCTGGGCACAGTACTGAAACCACCATGCGCTACATCGTTGACGATGCCCTCCAAGCCCTTGACCAAGGCAAAACTTGTCTCCTAATCCTCCTGGGTCTATCCTTGGCCTTCAACATGGTCAACCATGGAAAATTACTGGAACGCCTCAAATTTAGAATGGGATTGGATGGTTCTGTTCTAGACTGGTTTAGGTCCTTCCTCCAAAATCGATCACAAAGATTCCTAACTAACGGTAACCTGTCTGCCCCCTCTCCGGTCACAGTTGGAGTCCCTCAAGGTTCAAACCTGTCCCCCACCCTCTTCAACCTTTACCTGGAACCACTTGCCGAAGTACTACGCTCCGCGAACATCTATTACCACATGTATGCTGACGACACCCAGATCTACATAAAAACCTCATCCCTCGAGGAGATTCTATCCCTGAATGAGGCCCTGAAAATGTCTGTCCAATGGCTTGCCTCCAATCAGCTCAAACTCAATGCAAAGAAAACAGAATTTCTCCTAATATTCCTCACTAAAAACTAACCCTGAGATTCAGATATGGATTAAGGCTATCATAGCCCTAAACTGCCCACCGACCATTGTGGACTTGGCCAAATCTTTGGGCATAACCCTTGACTGCAACTTGAACATGCGAGACCACATCAACTCGATGGCTAAATCAGCCAGATTCCACCTGCGCTACCTCTGAAAACTGAAACCTTTCCTCGACGCTCCCGACCTAAAAATAGCATTCTAGGCACTAGTCATCTCTAGACTGGAATATGGCTGTTCTACCCTCTTGGGGCTAACCAAGATCTCCCTGGCACCTTCAAAAGCCTGCCTCAACGCGGCCACCAGACTTCTTACTGGCACAAGGAAATTCGATCACATTTCACCTCATCTGAAAGCTCTGAATTGGCTTCTTCTCGAGGCCAGAATTCAACTCAAACTGGCATGTATCACGCACAAGGCACTATACTCAAATTCTACTACATATCTTGCACAGAAACTCGTGGTATCCGGAGGAACCAGAAACTCCAGGTCTGCCAGAGACCTCTTGCTCCAACCTGCGCACTCGTGGAAAAAAAAGCTGCATTCGGGCCTTCTCTGGGGTGGCACCAAGAGTATGGATCTCTCTCCCGCCCGCCAACAGAAGAATCTCCTCACTGGCACGCTTCAAAAGAGATGCCAAAACCTTCCTAATGGGCAAATTCCTTGCTTAATTTTTGACTCAACCCCCCAGAGACATCTGAGACAATCGCTACGAGTAAATGTATAATGCAAAATGTACATACATATCCTCTATCCCTTATGTACCCGGCACCCAACCATCTCCTACCCTATTGTACCTTTTTGAGACTATCGCCACGAGTAATATGTATAATGTAAAATGTACATATGTGCCCTCTATCCCTTAAGTACCCAGCACACCGCCCCTTCCTATACTATTGTGTACTTTTGTGACTTCAAACCTATTGTATACTGCTTTGTTCCTGTAAAGGGCTCTGATACCATAACGGGTCAAGTTTGCGCTCTATAAAACATTCAAATAAAAAATAATAATAATGACAACAACAAAACAACAACACAGCAAATATGTGGTACAACAGAAGAGAACACAGTACAACAAAACACAATGCTAACACAACAGAATGACATAATAACACAGCACAAAAAAGCAAACATAACAGCCACAACACAATATAATAACTAGTGCGACCAAAAACAACCCATCATTAAAAACCACACTAAAGGTTATCGTCATGTGGTGTTGTTGCGATACGGTGTCTTTGTACATCATATGCAGTGAGTCTGCTTCGAGATGTACAAAAAAAACGGGAAATGTGGTTAATGACTGCGGTAGAAGATGTTTGCACCAAGCACAGGGCAATTTACTATCAAGGACAAGGAAAAGGTGTATTTTTTTTTTATCTGGCCCCATTTCTGTTAAAAGATCAGTAGTAATGTCAAATTGGTTAAGAGGGGTTAAGAATGTAGTCTGTAGGAGTTATTAGTAGCAGCAAAAGGCTCGCGGTAGGCACCTCGGGCAATTCCTCAATGACGCCCTTGGCCAGCAGTGTATTATTAGATAGCCCTTTTTGAAAATGCAGATTTATTTCAGTTTATTGGAAGACGCTGAAGATGTAGCCGGACAAAAGAGATTTCATCTGGCTAGCTCCTTCCAAAGCAATGGTTCCAGTTATTGCACTTGGACCGTAGAAAAGCAATTTGACAGGCATCCCTACTCTCTTGATACAAGGTGCTCAGAATCGACATTCCAAATTGATTCGTGAAGCCAGATAATTCCGCTAGTTAGCCTCTTGGTAGCGGAAACTCAATTTCCTGCAGAACTGCTGAATTTGTGGTTTTCTGCTTGGTCCGTAAAGCAATTAATTTGCACATCCCAGTGTGTCGTGCAGGGAAAATGCAGCTGTCATATCAGCGAATCAATGACCGCTGGACCTGCAGATAAAAAAGCGACCTCAGTGATAAGTCAATTTCCAGGGGGATACCTGTCGCAACTAATAGAAAATGCTTCTTTTTACATAACGTGCAAATAGCTACTCCCTGTACTTCAAAATAAATCAAAAAGAGTCAACAATTTTAACATTCATTTCACAAATGGAAAAAAATCAGGGCTCAGCAATATGGAGTGCCCAGCGCTGCGATACATTTTTTTCCCTAAAACGCTATGTTGCGGTTTGCTACACTGACTCTGGTGCTTGCATCGAGAAGCGAGGAAAAGAAGCAGGTGACGGCCCCTATCTGTCCAAACACAGGCAGCCAGAGATAGCAGGGGATTCTTGGTTCCTTGTGACATTGTGAGCGCCTGAGCATGGCATGATAAAGAGAAGCCAGGTTGGCAGGGTGTGAAAAGAGCGAAACATGACATCTCAATTCCATAGAAATGGTACCCATGAATCTGCCAACTTGGCAGCTGGGTGAAAAGAGCGGAAGATTGGGGGCTGGCACTGTAGAATGCTGTGTGAGCTTTGTTGCTGTCCTGGATTGTGGTGGCGTAGGCAGAGTTATATACGGAATAAAGTACTCCCTGTTGCACAATATTAGGATATTGAAAGTCATTGAGGAGTACTGTGGCAATATGCAGGAACACGTTTTGAGGTCATGAACAATTTTAATTGCGATAGATGTTTTATGTGAAGTAGCGATAACATTCAAAGTATGTGTTTATCAATGTTTTAAAAAATGACAACTCGTAATCTAGAAAAGTGTGCAAAAGCAAATGCAGAAATTAACAAAATATATTTAGTTTTTATGTGCAGCATAGTCGTTCAAATGTTTCATGACATCTTCAAATGTTTTATATGGGAAGCCAGATTTGGTAACACATATAGATATAGAAATATAGAAGAAGGATATAGTTACCTCTGAAACATGTTATCTAGAAACTTAGTGATACGCCTCGTGTTGATGTCACTTACACACTCAAAATAATAATACAAGAAATAATATATAAGAAGTTCTATGCTCTCCTTTACTGGGACCTATAAATGCAAAAGCAACTTCTTCCAAAGGATCCCTGGGGGCAGATTTATGAGGCCCTTGCGCCTCTTTGCGCCACAATTGCGTCACTTTATTTGACACAACGGCGGCGCAAACAATGCGCCCTATTTACAACGTGACGCATCTAGGAGATGCGTCACGTTGTAAAGCCCTGCGCCATAAGGAGGCATTCCTGCGCAGGGGGGGCATTCCTGCGCAGAAACGCCTCCTAAAAGTGGCTGAGTGAAATCTATAAGATTTCACTCAGTCACTTTCTACGTCAATTCCTTACGCCTGCTTGAAGCAGGCATAAGGGTGACGCACCATGCATGGTAGGGGTGGCCCCTGTGCATTGCAGGAGTCATGTCGCATTTGCGACATGACTCCAGCAATGCGCCGCCCGTACGCCGAAAGATGCGTCACGCATCTTCCCTGCCTTGCACCATGGGTGGCGGAGCTGTGGCGCACTGTGGCTCACATTAACTGGCGCATCCCTGGGGATGCGCCAGTTAACGTAAATTTGCCCCTTGATCTCTACATATCATCGGGGGGGTTCTGACCTTATGAACCTCATCCTTCCTTTGCAATCCATACGGTCACAAATCTCTCTTTAGACACTACGGGTCTGATTCACAAAGGTAAATTTACACTTTAGTGTAAGTTTATGTTTTTTTGCAATTCACAAAGGAATTTTATGGAAAGTATATTTACCGCTGCTTATCTTTTTATGTCTGGAGTCTCCGCACCTGTAAAGATACTACTCGTAAAATTCCTTTGTGGTTTTAAAAAAATCGTAAACATACACTAAAGTGTAAGTTTATTTCTGTGAATCAATCCCCTAAATATAAACCTGTACACCATAAACCCATTCTAAAAATTATTTTATCTTCACTATACCTAGATGCCCTTTGTGGGCTAATCCTATCAACTTGGGCCTGTGTTTCGAAAGTAGAACCATTCTAGATCTCCTGCAGGGCCGTCTGAGGCCCGTCTGAACTTACCGCTTCCTTGTTGGTTGCCGGCTGGGGTGGGACTCGATCCCCCAGTTTCAATCTATAGGCGCAGGAGGTGGAGCCAGCCTCCCCCCCCCCCCCCCCCCCACTTCCCCCGGCGCCATAAAGGCATGCCAGCACTCCCGCAACTCGGGATCTCCTGCAGGGCCATCTGAGGCCTGTTTGAACTTACCTCTTCCTTGTTGGTTGCTGGCTGGGGTGGGACTCGGTCCGCCAGCATCCATCCAAAGGTGCAGGAGGCGGAGCCAGCCCTAATGGTGCCTTAAAGGAGTGCCAACGCTCCCGCAGTGCATGAAGCGCATGAGCCTGTCTTGCACCCGTCAGTGCCAGGAAGAGGCAGGGCAGCGCTCCCCTCCTTGGTCCTATTTGGTATGGAGCCCTTTCTGTTGTTGTCGTGAGGGGGTGATTCACAAGCCCCAACCATCTCCGCAGCAAAGAAGGAAGCTGCAGGAAGCCACCGAGTCCTTCCCGCACCAGGAGGCGCTTGTTAAAAGTCCACCGGGCTCCTGCAGCTCCTGTCCGCAGCCATTTGAGGCTGGGCTGGGCTGGCCCCACTTTCAAAACCGTTGTGTTTGAATCCTGTTTTTAAGTTCTTAAATTTTGTCACAGAGTCTTTGGAGACTTAAGCAGAGGGAAAGCCTTGTTCAGCTGTTGACAACAGGCCAAGTTCAATTGAGGTGATTTTGAGGAGACAACTTTGATTCCTTTACGTATTTGTCTGTATACAGGTTACTAATCATGGGAAAATGAAATGCTGCAGCAGTTGCAACCCCTGCTAGTGCCACACTGGACAGTTTTCTTCAGAAGGCTGTGGGGGTATTTAATAAGAAAATTGAAATGACGGAGCAAAGACTTTCACTTGTCCCTATTCCATTAGTTTCTCCCCTGGCCCTGCCGGACATTTTTTATCAGTGACACTGAGCCCAGACCCCCACTACCACTTTTGCCAGAGGTGAACATTATCGTCAAAGATATTTGTTGCAAAAATGTTGATGTAAACTCACGACACCTAATTTATCAATAGGGGAGCCCTGACGCTGACAGGGGACAGGAGGGGAAAGGAAAAGGGTAGAAGGGGTGGAGATTTACCCCAAGTCAAAGAAATAGTGTCCTGTGCTTAAAAAAATTTGGGAAGGAGCCTTTAAAGGGGAGTGCCAATAGGGCATGAGGAGGTTTGGGGAGGAGGGCCCGTTAGACACTGGATATTTCCTTCCTCACAAAAATAAATCAAATGATAGCAGAAGCCTTGAACACTAATTTCGAACGTTTGGGTCATATCGAAGACCAGCTCTGTCTAGTAGTGAGGAAGTCTAAAAATAAAACATCAAATAGACAGGTTATGGTTGTGGCTACCCACACTGATAACCATGACACTGACTCAGCTGAGAGAAGAGTCCTCTTAACAATCACACACTCCCCCGGTTTGAATGTAGCTGTCCCCAAAAAGTCTATTTTTCCGACTTATCAGGATCCCAGTTTCATCCAGGAGAACATGGGAGGTGTCCCAAGGGTGTGGCACTTCTGGTCAGACCGGGCGGTCTAATGGGAGATTGCGTCATGCGTACACCAGTTGTCCACCATCACTCTCATCTATTGACATGGGGGGGGAAAGGTTCACAAGATTTATTAAACCTACTGCCTGATTGCACCCCTTATACCCTTGTGTTAGCCGTTGTCCCTCCACTGCCATCAGGGTCACATGAAGGCTTCCAAAGCCTTATAAACAAATCTGGCATTGGTGCACCAGCAAAATAAACTGCCAGACCAAGATGCTTGATAACATCATTATGGCACAGCAGGTGGGCTGGCTAGGCCACACACCGAAATATGTGGGGGGTGATTGTGTGGTCCTCACCTTCAGGGACACTAGTTGTAAATTCTTTGTGTTGCAGTGTATTAGGGATGTGCTGTGGGAGAATGGTCCATAAGGGCATATCCCCTAGGGTTCTTTTGCCCTCCCCATGCAGGCTTACACCCTTGAGAATGGCTAAATCAATCCAGACCCAAACAAGGCAATTTTATTAATTCCCAGCCTGTCACCCTGTCAAATTGCTTTGAAGTGTTTTCTGGTCTACCGTATATTGATTGACTGCAGGATTCATCCTGTCAACCAGCCAACGAGGGAAGACTGGCCAACCTAGGTAAAAATCTATGGGGTATGTAATGAGAGGAAGAAAATGCATCTGTAGAAGAGGTTACTCCAGTTAAGGGCATATCTGAGGTTCCTGCCAGCTTAAACCTGGGCCCTGCTCAACAGGTAGTTGTTGCCATGGAAAACCTCAAAATACCATTGTGGAACATAGCAGGCATTCGCTCTAAACTAGGAAATGAGGACTGGATGGGTTTCATTAGAGGCTTCAACCTTTTATGTTATAAGAAACCCGGTCTTTAGATGATATCTTTTTTACTGTTTACCGCTCCTTTTGTGTTCCCCCAACTCAATCTCCATCACGGAGAGCTAAGGGTGGTATCATGGTGCTGATTGTGGTTAAACATGGATCTATAGTAGTTAAATGTATAACTGTATCTCCTTTGTTCCAACTAATAACCATCTGGTTTGGCCAAGGTTAAAATAATATTGATAAATTGGTATCATAATATTTTTGACATAGGGAATTGAAAAGTAATAGAATCCCTGCAAGTGGAGATTACTAAAGCCACCATGAAATGGCAACTATTATGTATGTTATGGGTTGGAGACTTTAATTGTACAATTTGTAGGTTTAGTTCTCAGTGTGTGTGGGTCAGAAGATCTTGAGGGCCAGCCCCTGACTCACTTCACTCACTCTCCCCAGGGCAATGCACTAAATTCTATTCTTATGGTCAATGATTTAAGCTTTTCAAATAATTATGGCCGCAAGCTTTTTGTAGATCACACAACATTCACTAGTGATGTAGTGGTGGTAGGGCCAGCTTGATTGATTTTATGTTAACGTCAAAGCACTTCACCGCCTTGGTCCAGAATTTTAAGGTCAAGCTAAATTGTGCGAGTGATCACTACCTTCTCATCACTTTGTTTGACCTGCAACCAAAAAAAAAGTGTGGCGACAATAGCCCAATCTATTTTAACCCTAACAAAGGATGTAGGCTGAACTGGGGACATTTAAACCCGGTAAAATGGAAAGATTACATTATTATAAGCAATTATAACCTAATAGATAGATGTTTAAAGTTAGATTCTTCCTCAGAAGAAGTGGTCCTGGCGTTCAAGCTATTTTGTTGTGATGTAGCGCAGAGGCTGACCAAGATGGGTACCCAAAAGCAACAGCTCGAGGCGCGATGGTTTAATATGTGGGAGGACCTGGAACAAGCTGTCTCACTTAAAGATTCCAAAACATTCTGGGAAATCATCAATCACCCATTGTTAACCGAAGAGGTTAGGCAGATGGACCCACATTTTCTAGGGGAAACATGGGAAGCCCATTTCTCAGGTATTTTTAAGCCCTTACATAAGGGGCCAGAGGAAGAAATAGATAGGGGAAATAGCCATTGACCTAACTTTAGACTCCAAAATAAGTCTATCCATTACAGTGGATGAGGGGGAGGTTGCTCCATCACAGGGTATTTGTTTGAAAGCCACTGGCCCCCATAGGGTGCCCCTTGACCTTTTTAAAAATATATTTTAGTTGCGGGCTCCTTTGCTAACTAATGTTTCCAAAGCAGACATTTCTGGGCCATTGCCCTTAATATGGAAGGAAGCAATAGTGGTCCCTGGCTTCAAAAAAAGTGCAAGAAGTGACCCGGCATGCTATAGGCCTATCTCACTGATAGATGCTACGGCTAAGGATCCTGGGCAGGGTCCTCCTTGCATGCTTGGAAGAATGGGCATTGGAAAATGGAATAATGTCCAACACTCAATATGGCTTTAGGAGAGGGCGGGCACAACTGAACAATGTCTTAATTGATCACTAATTATAAAAAAGCCTGTTAGGCCCATGAAGAGCTCTATTCATCTGGCCTTCATGGACCTATCTAGTGCTCTTGACAACTGAGTTAAATTATGGGCTATGTTGGAAGACATGGGTGTGGAAAAACCATTAGTAACTCTACTCTGCAGGCTTCACTCTAGTACCACAGTCACAATAAAATATGGCAGTAAAGGGGAAAAAACTCATCCAATTATTTCTAAGGAGGGAGTCAGGCAAGGATGCATCCTAGCCCCCTTCCTGTTTTTAATTTCTACAAATGGGCTGGAGGCCTTCTAATTAATTAAGGAACTTAACTTTCACAAAATTGGCAATAAACCTGTCCCACTTTTATCTTATGCAGATCACATGGTTTTACTAGATAGGGCAGCTATAAGTTTACAGAAATCTCTTGATGCTTTTACCGATTTTATGACCTCTCTTGATTTAAAAGTCAATTTTATCAAATCATATACAATGGTACATGGGTCTAAAACCACTAAAACTAAAACCTTTAATGTGCAGGGTAAGAAAATAGAAAAGGTCAGTAATTTCTCATACATCGGTAATCTTTTTAACAATCTGTTGACATGGGAACCACTTTTAACTTTAAGGGGCGGACAAGCAGGGCAGTTGATGCACTATTCCATTTTGCTTGTAAACTGGGGCATAAGCCTGTGAATTTATTACCCTTTATAGAGCCAAATGTCTCTCTGTTGCCATGTATGGAGCTGGGGTTTGGGGCTCCGCTAAAAGCCAACAGCTTGTAGCAATGGAAAACAAATTTATGAAAAGAATACTGATGCTCCTGAAAAGTGCTTCTACCCTATTCAGCCACATGGGACTTGGCCAATAATTTATAGAACTCTGTATAGGCAGTGCCCCTTTGCTCCTATGGGCTATGGACCTCAGAAGATTTAACGTTTTTGTGTGATGTTATCAAAGACTGCCTAATATACGAAAATGTTTTAAAAATTCCATGGTTTCAATATTTCAGGAGGAAATACCATAAGATTGGTCTGGAATTTTTCAAAAACCCAGAAGGAGTTCCCCTAAATGCCAAAAGTATTTTCAAGGAGGAATACTGCTCCAGGGGTAATAGGCGTATTAGTCACCAGCATAACGTCCTGGGAGATGCCCATATGCTACCTGCCTTGCTCAATTTTATCTATATTTATCTATCTTTCTCTATTAAGTCCCAGTTCCGATTTTATCTAACCAGGTTCTGTTTATGCACCGTGCACTTTTTGATGGCATTTCCTCACCAAGGAGGTTGGACAAACAAACGTATGCCCTGCCCCATGTGACAATGCCTCAGTTCAAAGCACTATGCACTTTGTATTATTTTGCACATTGTATAAATCGGAAAGAACACGATTTCTGCTCCCGTTACTAAGGAATATTTGCCTTATTCGTATATTGATGGTTTTAACGTTTTTACTGTCACTGGCTACAGCTGAAATCTGTATTGCAGTAGCTAATTATGTAAGAGGTTCCTTTGTGATCAGAAAGCGCTATGAGCAAAATCTGTATAGAGACTACTAGGGTCCCAATCAGTTATCTAAATTGTCAATCTGTAAAAGTTTAATATCTGATTGTAAATTTTGTATGCATCGTAATTTCACTTTTTAATCTGTAAATCTTTTTATGGTTCTTTGAGATGAAATAAAGTTATTCTTGACTTGAGCTGCTTATCTATTTATGTCTGAAGTTTCTGCCACAAGTGCGTAGACTATGCACCTGTAAAGATACGACTCGTAAAATTCCTTTGTGGTTTGCAAAGTGTAAGTTTACTTTTGTGAATCAGGCCTCTAAATATAAACCTGACATCAAAAGCCCATCCTCAAAAATGATTTTATCCACACTATACCTAGATGCCATTTGTGGGCTAATCCTACCAACTTGTGCCTACTTTTCGAAGGTTAATATTCAAAAATCGTTTGGGTTCATCCTTTAATTTTCCCTCCTCTATTTAACCAATTTCCGTGAAGTTTCATCCTTATGTGGAATATTATCTTCCAACAGATTCTCTTTCCATTCTTTCTCTGAAATTACATCTTCAGTGAAAATACTGACCTTTTCAAGTGTCCAAAAATTCTATACCATTATCATCATTTTTCATCTTCACCTTCATTTGATTTTACTAACCTAAATTAACAATCAGGTGCTCAGCCTGTAAAATGTTTAAAAATATTCTTGACCTTCTGCCACAAGAGTGTGTAAAGACATTTATGTTCACCTCTCCACAGTCATGTTCGGCCCACACTCTCTTGCATTAGGGGTGAAAACATTTCTATGTATTTTTTTTTCTTTATTTCATAAGCTCTGGCATGCAGCTACATGTCTCTAGCCAAACCTAAAAGAAGACTTTTTTTTGTGTCCGAAAATAACACAGTCGGTATTTGTGGCAGGCTCATCTTATAAAAAAGTCAGGTGAAGCTTTCATTTTATTTGCATATATGCATTTGTTATTTGAAGTGAAATGAATTAATTCCTATAAAGCCACCTCACATATTCCCTTTGAGAGGATCTTTCAAAGGAAAGCTGCATTTCAAAAACAAAAAAAATGCACTTGTCAGTTAAGGGTTTTTGAACACTGAAGGAGCCGAGTATTACCTTTCATTACATGTGGGTGAGGTGGCCTTGTCACAAGCACGATTCATATGATGAATGAATGCAGGAATCGAGAGACATAACTTAAAGATAGCCAAACACTAAATGCCAAGGAATTCTAGCTTCAAGTCACACACCTGCAATTAAACGGCATATGGCTGCGCTTTGTGGGAAGTTTAGTTTTGCGGTGAGAAATAAAAAAACCCATTTATCATGCTCCTCTCCTTCTGCACACTAACTGCCTTACACTTAAAAAGATGGAAACTTCTTGTGAAAGATAGCAGGTGGCAAGATGTCCCAAACTAACGCGGCAAAGGCTTTCGGTGGAAGCATGGCAACTGAAAAAAAGTTAAAAGAGAAAATTAATTTGTTTTAATAATGTCACTATATATTTCAATGAATATTAATATGTTAAAATTTTCAATACAGACTTCTACCATTTTATGGTGCAGTACCTGCGCCGTCCTCTTGCCACCCTTCCCGTATGGTTTTCATATTGCCTACAACAACTTTTCATGGTTATGTTTGGTTAGTAGAGAGAGCTTTGTTCAATGCCTAGTTAAATATTGCCTACTATAGGTCAATGTGAAATAATAATGTGCCTGATCCCGTGCAACTTGTTTCTAGAGGAAGTTTTAGGGGCCTATTAGGATAGAGGATTTTCCGCATCCTCGGCCCGGAGGATGCGGAAAATCCTCTGCGGACCCACCAAAGACCCACCGCCACATTAGGATGGCTGGTGTGTCCTGGTTTCCGTCCGCCGCTTTTCCGCCGCGGTTGGCTTACAACCGCGGCGGAAAAGCTCTAATATGGTGACGGTGTCTCTCAGACACCGTCAGCCATATTAGGATGGCCTGTGAAAAATGCTTTTCCGCGGCGGGTTTTCCGCCGTGGAAAAGCATGTGTAACTTCACTGCGGGGGCCCGTTGCGGGCCCCCTGGGTGAAGGGGGGTGGGGGTGCACAAGGGGGTACCTACGGTACCCCCCTGCATTTGTATGCAGAAATCGGCAGGCACCGCACGGTGCCTGCCGCTTTCTGCATACAAATGCAATGTATGCATTTTTACCATTGCGGCAGATGCAACTTGAAGCCGCACCCGCCGCAATGGTAAAAATAGAGGATGTGACCGCCAGGGTGGCGGTCACATCCTAATTGCACAGGAGGGAACTCCGCAGGCCATGCGGAGGTTCCCTCCTACTCTATGGTGGCGGACGGACTCAGGTCTGTCCGCCATCATAATCGGCCCCTTAGTGTGCTACAGAACTATTTATGTGGGACCTGGGGCCATATTATCAAGAAAGGGCGATACATTATCGCTGCTTTTATTGGCAGGAAACTGCCGCTAAAGCGGCGATAATGGGCTTGATAATATGCCCTTGTGAATTCGCATAGAAGCCCAGGTTAACACCAGAACCTGGGCTTCAATGGGAATTCACAAGGGCATATTATCAAGCCCATTATCGCCGCTTTAGCGGCAGTTTCCTGCCTATAAAAGCGGCGATAATGTATCGCCCTTGCTTGATAATATGGCCCCTGGAGTTTAAAGTGGTAACTCTCCTCCCTCCCCCTCCCGAACCCCAGAGCTCGTCCTACCAAGAGCATTCTTATTTCTGGAAGGTCGAAAAATTACCAGGTATAATGAGTAGGATCCTGCTTGCGAGTCCCGCTATGAATGAGGAACACCACTACTGATTCGTATGGGTATTCCTTATTTCTTCATTTCTTTTCACTATTTAATCTAGAGTTTAAAGGTACTTTCAGCAACCAAAATCTGTCGATGAAATACATTCGATCCACAATGTTCAGTGGATCTAGTAACTCCTGTAACTAGAAGCTCGCGGTTTTCAGCTCCATCAGAATTAAGAGACCCCTCGCAATGTGGGGCCTTTGTTTATGGCTCCTTATACAAAGGACCTTGGGCCATATATAGGATGCCAATTTTCGATCGTAAATGCTGAAATTCGCAGAATTCCAGCATTTGCCATCGCAATTTGGGCAGTGTGCTATGTAGCACACAAAACCCACACGCAAAATAAGGAATCGCAAAATTTGCGATTCCTTATTTTGCTAATGAATTTAGGGAATACCAAATTGCGATTCCTTAAATGCAATGTAGGAAGCACCCAAGTTGTGCGATTTTGGCTTAAGGAATCGCAAATTACCACCAACTTCAGGTTGGTGGTAATTTGCGATTTCTTTGAAAATTCACTTTTTTGCATTTTTCAAAGTGCCATGTGGCACACATACATGCCCCTAGCGCATGTATGTGCGCCACATGTACACACATGTTTATTTCAGGGGTGCAAAAGGTAGTCCTATTGACACCCTTGCAACCTTGAAATTGCATTCTCAATTTGCGAATCTCTAACTGGAAATCGCAAATTGAGAATGTCTTCCAATTCATTCCTATGGCCTTCTAGCCCATAGGAATGAATGGGGAGGTATTCCTTATTTGCAAATCTCAATTTGCGATTCACAAATAAGGAATATGTGGGATTTGCAAAATATTTTGCTAATCCTACCTACATTGCGTTTTGCGATTCTCTAATTGCGATTCCCTAAAAATCGCAATTTGAGAATCGCAAAACACTTTTTACCTACATATGGCCCCCTGTCATTATTTAGTTCTACTGTGCCAACAGTTGTCCATTACCTGGCATGTGCACGTTTTGTGTAGCTGGGTAGCTCTAACTATCTAGAGAGCTTTGATGCAATGTTGTGCTCATTCTGGTGTTGTACATTTAAGCTCATTTGATCTGAAAATTCCTAATATATGCAGTGGCGTGGTAAGAAGTTTGTGCTGTTAAGTTGGCGCTGCTTTACTAACTATAAAGCGTTGGTACCATGCTGAGTTCATAAGGATGTCAGGAGGTACATTTTTGTTCTGTGGGGATAAAACTATATTATAAGTGTAACTGTACAGGTGTTGGGAAATATGCTTTTTTGAACGGTAAGTACTGTTGCATTGGGTGTTCAAGTTACCTGACTATTCCATGTTAGACTAGGGAGATAGCAAATATGTGGGAAAGGAGAACCCTGTTTTTCCAAAGGCGAAGAATATGTGAGCAATTAGACATCATTTTATACTAGTTTTACCATGATCAGTTTTGGAACCATATAAATTTAAAAATGAAAGAAGATTAAAAAATTGTCTTTAAATCAATACAATCAATGTTAAACCCTGATGAGGTGGAAATTAAGTTATACGACTTGTGTCACCTGGGATTACAAAGTTTATTAATATATTTGCGGAATTGAATTTAATACCTAAAATGTTTAAACGAATGATACCCCCAGACGTGATTTTCTTAGTGGCATATCAGGTATTTATGATAAGGTCAGTGTGACATATTCAGTTTAGCTGGTGGTGAGTTACACCTTGGAATATAGAGCTGTTTGTAGAATTATAGTGTTATTGTAGGTGAGCACATAGCATTTATATTCCATCTAGTAGAAGAGGAGGCCAATTCACAAACTGCATTTTGAGGTAGGTTTAGTAGTACGTGTATAATCAAAAGGAGGAGGCAGAGTAAGGATCCTTTCAGTCTCCGTAGTATAATCTCTTAATCAAGGGGAGGGGGGGAAAGGATCACTGGTCCTGCTTAAACCGTGGTTTGCAGGTCGAAGGTTGGTATCTCCCAAATTATGGCCCTCATACACGTGTATGTTGGAAACTTCTCTGAGCGGTATATACTGTGTCCCCGTTTTCTTTACACGTGCGTGCGTAATCATTGGGTCATTTTTTGTTTGTGCACCCTCCACCAGGAGGTCTTACCTTAGGTTTAAGGCAGTAGTGATCGTGAAAATAGTGGGGGGTAGGTAGTGGTTTTAAAAAAAGTCCGGACAGCCAGATAAAGAAATTTAATAATTCTGGATTCGGACTATTATTAAAAAATCGGTTGTGCACCTTCTGAATATAGTTAGGAATTCGAGTGCACTTCTTTTAACACATTTTAAATTTGTTAAAAGAAGTGCACTCAAATTATTAAATTTCTTTATCTGGCTGTCCGGACTTTTTTTAAAACCACTACCTACCCCCCACTATTTTCACGATCACTACTGCCTTAAACCTAAGGTAAGACCTCCTGGTGGAGGGTGCACAAACAAAAAATGACCCAATGATTACGCACGCACGTGTAAAGAAAAGCGGTGACACAGTATATACCGCTCAGAGAAGTTTCCAACATACACGTGTATGAGGGCCATAATTTGGGAGATACCAACCTTCGACCTGCAAACCACGGTTTAAGCAGGACCAGTGATCCTTTCCCCCCCCCTTGATTAAGAGGTTTAGTAGTACTACAATAGTACAACAATAGGACAACAAAATGCTATTCACAAACCTATTAGTGTAAATCTCCATCTATCCTCTATTTTCTACGGGGAGTTCCTCACATACAAAAGTTCACTACTTAGGGGCTGATTACAATGTCGGTAGGAAACTGTCCAGAACAAAATGGTTCCGAAATAGTTTCCAAATGAATCCGGTCCTGTGTGTCCAGACGACCAATTACGATGCTTCCCAACATCGTTCAGTCAGACTCGCATTGACTTAAATGGGAGCCTGTGTTCCGAACTAGAACACAGGCTCCCATTGAAAAAAGGGGTGATTGGGGAAAACCTTGCATCCTTTTTCAATTTATAAATGAACGTAAAACAATTTTTATCAGAATACATTTCATTTCCATGCATCACTTTGAATAATAATTCAGTCATAATGAAATTGAATGTGTTAATTTTTGGAGGAAATATGTTTTTTAATTTAAACTTCTGAAATTTAATTTAATACATTTAAATTAATTAAATAATTACAAAAAGAACAGTGATGTAGCACTTTCTTTATTTTGCTTTACTTTTAAAATAAATGTATAATATTAATTTACATTGATATACTTTTAATAATTTTCTATTTTTTCAAGTTTAGTAAACTTTTTTTAACTTTTCTCAATACTTTATTATGGGGAGACCCCACAGTCGAGGTGGAGATCTCTCTAAAGAAAGGGAAAATATGGAAAAAAAAGAAAATGTAACTTTATAATAAACACATTTACTCCACTGTAATACACCAGAAGTGAAACAAGATAAATAGCCTTTAATAATCTAAGGCCCACATGCATCAAGCATTTTTGTAGTCGCAAACGGTGCGATTCCTTAAAATCGGCCGTTTGCGAATGCAAAAGTGCTGGTTGGGATGCATCATGCCATTTTAGAAGTCGCATCTTTTTTACGATTTCTAAAATTGCGTTAGCATAAAAGAAATCGCAATTGTGCGATTTCTTAAATGCTATGCATCATTACAGAAAAATGTGCGATTTTTAAAATTGGAAGTGCAAATTACCACGAAGTTCAACTTCGTGGTAATTTGCGAAATTGTTTAAAAATGCACTAAAATGCTTTTTTTAAACTGTTAAGCTACAGACACACATGTCCTTAGGACATGTGTGTATGTAACTTATGCTGAAAAGTACATTTCATGGGTGCAGGGGGGGGTCATTTTGACCCCCCTCTTCACCCTTGAAATGCATTGATGAATTGCAACTGCACATTGTGAATTCGCAATTCCCATTCATTCCTATGGGCATTTTGGCCCATAGGAATGAATGGGAATTGTGAATTCGCAATTGAAAATTTGCATTTTTTTTGCAAATCGGTAAAAATAGCGATTTTTACCGAATTGCAAAAAAAAAGCTAAAATATTCATGCATAGGCTTTTGCGATTTCTAAATTGCGAATCGTTATTTTTCGCAATTTAGAACTCGCAAAAGCCGATATTGATGCATGTGGGCCTTTGCCCATTACAACGTGCAACGTCATGGGTGGCACTCACCACTGTATTCTTAGATACAGACTGACATTAATGAAATTGAGCAACTTTTAACCATCCTTACCAGTCTGAGAGCAAATTTTGGCTAATTCTTCAAATTGCAAAAAACACAGTTGATGGACAGAATGTAGAACAATGTCATACATTCACCACAGTACAAGGATCTGGGCCTAAATCCATCGTTTTTTTGCACTCCACACCACCCTGGGTTAGACACTGGCTATATGCAAATCAGCTCTGACCCTGTGCCTCATGGGAACAGTCCAGTCCGAACTACCAAGCCATGTCTTTCCCAGACCGGAATCAAGCATCCAAGGACCGGTTTCTGGCTATCAGCCTTCATCAGCCTGGATAGCTTGACTCCAGTGGTGTGGAGAGCCTGGGACTCACGTCTGAGCATACCCAGCCCACTCGGGGTGAAAATTGCAAAAAACACAGTTGATGGACAGAATGTAGAACAATGTCATACATTCACCCCAGTACAAGGATCTGGGCCTAAATCCATCGTTTTTTTGCACTCCACACCACCCTGGGTTAGACACTGGCTATATGCAAATCAGCTCTGACCCTGTGCCTCATGGGAACAGTCCAGTCCGAACTACCAAGCCATGTCTTTCCCAGACCGGAATCAAGCATCCAAGGACCGGTTTCTGGCTATCAGCCTTCATCAGCCTGGATAGCTTGACTCCAGTGGTGTGGAGAGCCTGGGACTCACGTCTGAGCATACCCAGCCCACTCGGGGTGAAAATTGCAAAAAACACAGTTGATGGACAGAATGTAGAATAGCTCCAGAACTGCAGGTTTTAGAAAAGGATACTGTCAACTTTGCATTTAAATAATCACAAATCCAGTGACCGGTATGAAGATCTCCTAAAAAATACAAATACACTTTGTTTAACTTTTTCTAGGGCTTTTTACTCCATTACTTCATTAACTGAAGGACAACTAGGCCCACAAAGTCAAAAGATAGTGATGTAGAATGATGTGGATACGGAGGGTGTGAGTTAGAAATCATGGGGTGTCCCCAATGCTTGTCTATTGATCAGATGATTTGTATAGACATGTATACTGCACCTTATTGTCTTTCACCTACTCTCCCCCACCCTAGCCCCTCAGTGCAGGGGGGTATAAGGGAGGAAAAGAGGAAGAGCTATTTCATCCACCAAAAACATATCATATCAGGAAGAACATCTTTGTTTTCTCTCTCTTCCCTAGCAGACTACAGGAGCATGTGTTCACCCCTTACTTTGCAGCCACTCGCTGGCAGAACAGAGATTAAGTGGATGTTTCCACAAAAGGAAAGGTCCTTGGAAGGATGAGAGAAGAAAAATACCTAGGCGTATTGGGTTTCAGGCGGGAGTATTGAGATGCATTTCAGACACATTGTAAGAAACCACAAATAAATTCAGATCATTTCATGTCACAGCGAATGGCATTTCAAGAATATTCAACCACTGTTCAAGAATATTGAGTGCCAGTCTTGGCCCTTCAAAAGGGATTGATTTCTAAAAATTGGCTCAGCGCTCACATTGAAAAGCACCTCTTTTATAACGAAATGCACACCTGTGCACAAAGAGGCACCAACGGCATATATTTTAAATTTCATCATTGCATGGGAAGAGTCCAGAATTCATATTCAATGCCCTTGCTGGCCTACTGAGTGGGATACTTGGCATGCTGACCAGCACCCTTGATTATTCGCCAGTCCTGTCCTATGAAGATGCACCAATTGCTTTTTGATTGACATTCCCAACATATTGTGAGGCAGCACTGGTAAGTTCAGAAGCAATAAACGCATATTAAGAGGCAGCCATGTCAAACTGGGAGTCAACAGTGTTACATTGAGAGGTCTGCTGGGGATACTGAACTGCTCCCACAGCACATGGAAAAACACTCAGGTGAATTGAGCACCAAGATTGGCCCAGTGACCTGCACTAAGAAATACAACCAGGAGTGGCATAAGTATTGTGCAGCAATGCTTTATAATGAGGGACTACCTAGAACATTGAGTTGCAAACTTGACACTTCAAGAGGCACAGGGGGCATATTAAGATAAAATCACAAATATTGCCAATTGTCCTTAAATTATGGAGGGACACATCAGGCCCTCACAGAGGTACAATGAAATGCATTTCTGTCATTTTTATATGCCCCGCTAGCATGTTTACAGGCTTCAAAGTACCTCTGAGGTCCTGTTTTGCTGGGTCATTATTTGGTTTATAAAGTGCCTTATGCTTCCTGTGGCAGCTTTAGATACTTTGGTTGATTGCTGAGATGATCTAGAACCACAACAATGTCATCTGAATAGCCTGAGAGCACCTGTTTGTGAGGACATACCATGGATATAGATTCACAATGCATATTTAGCAACAGCATTGGAATATTTTGTGGCAACTCAGGCATATTGAGGAGAACTATACCAGTGGGTTTCTAGTTTTCATTTAAAACCAATCAAATCTGCTAAAATCATATTGAAAGGAATATTTGCTTTTCAGTGGTAAATGGAAAACACTGAATTTCACTGCAGTTATATGGCTTTAACTAAACTGAAAAAAAAAAAAAAAAAAAAAAACTAACTAGAGGATCACGTAGCCTAAGGAAGCTCCTATCACTAAGCAGTTTTTCATAATGAATGCTCCTACTATGCCTCACTCAGGGCCCACGGTAAAACACACAACATGTCGTTGTGACTGCCCCCTTGGTCTCCGGGCCCTCAGGACCAACTTCCAATCCCCACCATTGCCATTTTGAGAGCATGGCTAACCACACCTGGCTTCAGCAGGGTTCTGATATTCTACTGTAGAGCTAAAGGAAGGACTGCATAGCAATAAGAGATACCAGCTGGGTTGAGACTCAGGATGAAATGCCCAAACGACACTGCACTGTAATTTAAAGAACAGTAGGAAAGCTTAGACTTTTTGCAAATCATTCATTGATGCTTCAGTAAGGAGAGAACAGCTTAAGTATTACATGGCGGCACACAGAGAACCATGCAGCACCACATGATTTAAATAAAAGGATTAGCTTACATGTGCTTGGCTCAGCTGAATATACTGGTGTCCACGTTTACAAAGGGTAAGCCCCTGAGGATGACCACTTTAAAATGATTATGTCCAATGTAAAAGAGGTTGAAATGTATTACAGTCAGATATAGGGATTAGAGCAGTGTGTGATCAATACAGGACATTTCCTCAATATTTCAAGTGAATGCACATTAATTATATGAACTTTCTAGGGGCCACCAGTGAAATGCAAGCACCCCCATATGGAACTTAACCATAACAAGGATTGAATAACTCTCTAGGCTTACTAATGGGATATCGTTATCTCAAGTTCGTACTGCCTTTGATTCTTGTGTGATTCATTTTGTGTCTTATTTTTGTATCTCATATATTTTATGAATATTCATGTTTGCAGTTCACGGAGTGCTTAATAAATCATGAATTTAAAAAAGAATGCAAAGTAAACTATAAATGCACATAGTTTTGATTCCTTGTGAATTATATCAATCAAAGTGTGATTTATGGTAATTAAGGTGCCTGTCTATTCTCTATAAATTATATTAATCCCTCCCCCACAAGACAACAGTATCAAACCCTATTTCATTCAAATCAATAGTTAGCAGTAAGAGTGCTAACTTTCTAATAAACACAAGACCCCAGAGGCACAAACCAAGAAAGAAAAATAACAGGAACAGATGAAAAGGAATATTTAAGAAAAAGGCACAGACTTTGCCTTGGAGGTCTTCTGATATTTGCATTAGTTTGACTTCAATCAGGGGGAAAAGTGCAGGAAATCAAATAAAGGCCCCTTACTGGTCAAGAATGTTTTGTTACTATTGCTGCGTCAGCAGCAAATAATATTGCCGCCAAGTCATGTACCCAGCAATATGCATATTAATTCCCTAGCAAGATACTCCCCCATCGGCTCAGATATGATAGTAATAATACATAGGCTATTACTACAATGCTTACTTGGTATCTCAGGCGCACGGAGGTGCACGGAACTGGTGAAGTTCCACTCCCAGGAATTCCGCAGAGTTACATAAATCTTTGCTAGATTCCGCAGAGTTCAGCCAATCTTCAGAAAGTATGCACGTCATGCTGCGATTTAGAGTCAGTAGCAAGAGCAGCCCTGAATAAGCAGCACGAGCTGCACCATGCAGTCCACACAAGCATGTGGCCATTTGAATTGATTTTGCTGCTGCTCGAGTAGAAAATCTACTCGAGCAGCAGCAAATACTCAAGAAGCAGCCCTCATACTGCGACTGCTCATGTTAGAAAATTGCACCGGATACACCAAATCTCACTCATGCTCACCAGCTTGCATTTCTGGAGCCTCGCAGGAAACAAAGTCGGCCATGCAGCAATTGGCGGAATTTGACCAGAACTCCACTTTACAAGAGTAACACGGTGTTGCGAAATTCAGCCAATTCTGTGGATGGAATGACACATTCCGCCCACCCCTAATCTTGAGGCAGAGAACAGTAAAAATCTCATATAAACTGTGATTAGAAATAGAACTGCAATGTAGAGTGGGAATTTAGGGGTAAAGAAACCAGTGTAAAATCTATCCAGGCATCTCTTTTTCTCCAAACATAAGATTCACCCAAGACCCACCAAACCTGTTTATGTTACAAATTTCCGAAGCCTGGTTGCCCCAGAATGATGTTTCCAGAAATGTATATTAGTCAATACACATCCGAACAGAATACTTCCATGCCCTTATGCGGAGCCCAACGACTGGTCAATTTTCATTAGCACTACCATTCCTTTCACTGCTTAACAACCAATCGAAATAAATATTGACCAATTTTTGCTTTCCAAATGCACACTCCTCTGGAGAATTGTGAAGGCTCTCATAAAGCAACAATGTGAAATTCATAAAATAGGTTTAATTCAGGCAATACACAGCTTTCCTGTTACACTCCTAACTGAGGAAACTCCCACAATACACTAGGCATTTTAGTTTTCACCCTTAAAGGGAACCCATAGATGGTCTATACCCTTTTAAAGGTTACTATAAGAGGGGTAAAGGCAAAACATTGAAAATGTACAGAATGTTAAACAAAACACAACATGTTATGGCACGACTGGTCCCCTAGTCCCCCTTTTCCATGTGTGCTGTGTTCTGCAGCACACATTGAAACAGCAAATTACCTAAAAAGATTGTTTATGTGCAGGTAGGTGTCCCTTCCTGCACACAAACAATCACCCTTGCAGCAGAGGCATCCTTGCAACATGATGCAAGGGTGCCTGTGCAGGTGCTAGGCAGGTTCTTTAGTGCCAGCGCTAGGGGAAATGCAGGGGTGGGGGGCATTCTTGTAAATACGGCACATCCCTGCATTTTGAAACTGACAGAGAGCATCGTTACCAATTTTGATGCAACACACCGCTCTGCCAGTTTATAGTAAATATTCCCCAATGTGTGACAGGTTGAAATATACCAAACAGCACAAATTTCAAAATCTGTTTACAAAACTCAGAAAATAAGTAAAAAGCTAAATGACTAAAAATGGTTAAGGGAGGGGGTCCCGACGCCAGCATAAGGATGTGCCCGCCACAGTGGCGGGCACATCATGCATTTGTAGCATCGTGGCGGGCGGTGCTCTCAGCACCGCCCGCCACAATGCTAGAAATGCATTTCTGCATTTGCATTAACAAAGCGGCAGGCAGCGTGCGGTGCCTGCCGCTTTGTTAATGCAAATGAAGGGGGGTACCACAGGTACCCCCCATGTACAATACCCCCCTCCTTTACTCTGGGGGCCCACAGGGGGCTCCCCTTTGCCGCCACAGTAAGGCATCACCCTCAGCTCATCGTAATATGTCTGGCGGTGTCTGCCTGACACCGCCACCATATGAATCATTTTCCGCCCCGGCCGCAATGCGACTGTGGCGGAGAAGTGGCGGGCGGTATTTTGCTCCGCCGTGGTCCCCCCCCCCCCGCCATTCTTATATGGCGGGGGGGGGAATACAGGGAAGGATGGCGGGCGGATTGCCCCCGCCAGGCTGGCGGTGGCTACCGCCAGCTTGGCGGGGGCAATCCGCCCGCCATCCTAATGGACCCCATAGTAGGGGGACCGGAAATATCTATTAGCCAAGTTTCTAAGGCAAAAAGCGTCAAAAGAGACACACGAAGTAAATGTTTCACAGTAGACTAGGACTTTGATGGAATTTAACTTGCCGATCTCATCTGTTTAGGTGCCAACAACACAAAGTAAGACAAAGCTAGATTATGTTGCTACTCAGGTGACTTTGCTGCTGGGCCCAAGTTGCCACCTTGACCGAGCTTGGAGGTAGAAAAGGTTATTAAGGGGGTCATTAAGAGTTTTACTGAGCGGATGAATCTTCATAAATCATCGATTCAACAGCATAACCACGGCGCTCACATATCAATGACTAATTTAATGCATAAATAAAGATTTTCATAACTGGCAGAGCTCTTAAGTTTGACAGGTATTTAAAGCTGCAGTCAGCCAGGTAATAATGTGGAACTCGAAGCCCAAAATATTTGTCAAAAATTTTAAAAATCAATAATCTAAAATGAATACAAATGTGTCATCTAAGTTTATGCCTGCCATGTTGAAGAAAAAAAAAGGGAAAACTTCTAAATATGAATAAAACACTTTGCATTTCACTACCAAGTAGCTGATCGTTAACATACGAGTAATAGGCATCAGCAAAACCAGAACCATTCCCTGCAACAGGGTCACTGAAACGGTCTTTAAACTTTCTGGAGCAGATGAATAGCAGTAGTGTAGTTTCGCCTAGGAGCAGATCAAACGACACTGTGATTTCTCAGCAGACTCCAGATGAGAATCAGTAGATAGCATTTTCAAACTTAAAACACTAGTCCCCACAAACTGAAGTAAAGCAAGTTATCTTTAAATCACCCACGCACTTGAAATCTCTGCATAAAAGTAACTCCTCCTCGCTGTCTCATTTTTACATCTCAGACTCACCCACAGTGTAATGATGGCCATTAGTTTGGTGGACTGGGTTGCCTGAACAATATCCTGGGATTGATGGTACAAGCCTTTCATTTATTTGCAGTCACTTCAATGTTTGAGGCATGAGCATGTCCTGCATGATTTTCAATCCAATGTTCTAATCAGAGAGGATAGAAGAAGGAAGGCACAAGTAGCGTCATGTCTGTGTTATGTCGCCTTTAATATTGTATGAGATTTGAAAGTAGTCAAAAATTGTGCAGATTGAAGGCTGAAGTCTGCCACTGTTGATCATCGTTCTAATAATACCTGAAATTTCTTTTGCACTTTTTGTCATATAATTTTTTTTTTAATGACATATGTGTGTATACCCTGCAGTCGAATGGTCAACCATATAAACAGGCTAGAGACCTAGTTGGACTTGGAAAATGCGCAACGCACTACCATAGGCCTGGTGTTAATAGACACCGAAAAGGCATTTGACTGTCTCTCCTGGGGGTTTTTATGGGGGGTGCTGTTACATTTGTGATGTGGAACGGGTTTTATGAAGGCCATTAAGGTTATGTATAGGACAACTATAGCATGAATATGCATATGGGCCTTGAGTCTAAGCCAGTGTCCATTACTGGTGGGACAAGGCAGTGCTGCCCGTGCTCCCGCTTCTATTCACTTTGTATATTAACTCTTTTTTAACGATGTTGGAAGGTAGTAACATGATTACATCTGTATCTTGTGGACGGGACACCATTGGGTATATGCGTGTGCAGACGACATAGCTGTGGTGGCCTCTGACCCAGCAATAGCTATCCCTGAGATAGAACGGCTTGCGCATTTGTGTGGTGAGGTATCGGTGTACAAATGTAACCCATCCAAAACACAGGTTATCTGCACCAATTTGGCGTGTAGCATGACTCTAGGGTATCTATTGAGGTTACATATTTAGGTGTCAATATCAGGGTCTGTCTAAAGGAATTAGTGGAGGTTAATTTGGGTTCTATTCTCACTGGAATGACAAATGCAAAATCAACAAACAATGGACAGAATGCAGAACAATGTCAAACATTTACCCCAATACAGAGATCTGGGCCTCAATCCATCGTTTTTTGCTCCACATGCCATTCCACTTTGAAACCAGCCATATGCAAATCAGTCTTGACTCTGTGCCCAATGGGAACAGTGCAGCCCGAACTGTCAGGCCAGGGCTTCCCTGGACTGGAAACAACCATCCTAGGACCGGTTTTGGCGTTTCACCCCTCATTAGCCAGGATAGCTTGATTCCAGTGGCATGGAGAGTGCGAGACCCACGTCTGGGCATACCCGTCCCACTCGGAGAGACAAATGCAAAAACAACAATTGATGGACAGAATGCAGAATAATGTCACACATTCACCCTAGTACAGAGACCTGGGCCTAAATCCATTGGTTTTTGTGCTCATCATGCCATTCCAGTTTGAACCCAGCCATATGCAAATCAGTCTTGACCCTGTGCCCAATGGGAACAGTCTTTCCTTTTTATGTGAGTTAGTGGACTTTGGGCTGGTGTCAGTGGATGACCTGTTCCACACATATATGATGCTCTCTACTCTGTCACGTTTTAATTTATCTTCCTCAGTCCTCAGTCATCTCCTCGTGACTGCTTCAAGTCTGCTCCTTCCAACCTCCTGCATTATGGCTATCATTTCACTTTCTCCTTCACCACGGGGTCTTATGTTACTGCTTTTTGGCACAGTGGATGTCCTTGTCGAGATGTCTATGTCTCTGTCATCCATTGAATCTAGAATTTCTTTGTGGTCTTCAGGTTCAGTGAATTTTCTGTGTTTTTTCTTATTCAACTTACTTGATGGGTCGAAGAGTATATACCTGAGGTCTCTTTTTGGTAGTTGTGCTAAAAGGCCAGGAACTTGTTCCTTTTGATTATTGTCTCTTCTGAGAACTCTCTGTAATGAAGATATTATAGTTTTTGTAGATAAAAGGGCCATATTTCTGTTTTGCACTTGAGATGCATGTGGTAATCAGGCGGACCTGTCGGTGGCATAGTAGACAGGCTAGTATAAGTATTGGAGAGTTAGCTTTAGATTCTTTCCTTGTATGTTTTCGGTGGGTCCTTTGAAATTCCAGAGATGGAGAAAAAAGGGTAGAATTATTGTATACAGGCTGGACATCATGTCCGACTCTTCCTCTGTCTTTCTTATACCCATGATCCTGACAGTATGCCCCCTGCTTCTGTCAGCCAGGTCTACAGTTTTTGGATGGAGGTGCCATAGTTCTTGTCAAACATCCAGCACTTAAGTCAGATTTTCCAGATGGTCTTCAGTTGCAGTTATACGCGGCTCTGCTAAAGCAAGCCTGCTTCTGAATGTTTGTATATCAGTACAAATTGATTTTATTTCTATGTTTGCTTTCTCCACTGTAATTGAGGGTTTTATAGTTGTAGGACCCTTTAGATTGAGTTTGGTGTGTTCCTCCCCCTAATGTCATGTTTATGTTCACTGTGTCCTGCTCTTTGTTGATGCCCTTGCCATACGTCTGTGGGCATGGGGAACACAGACACTTTAGACACACCTAAATCATATCTCAACAAAATTGGCCACATTAACAGAATTGAAGAGGGTGTTAAATCTCAATTTCATGAGGCAATGTGTTTCAACGTTAAGGTACCTCCCAATGCATCAAAATCAGAAATTCATTAAGTGAATGGAACCATACAATATCTTAATTCTAGACCAACAAAACGTTAAAGGATTTTATAACAATATTTCAAAAGTGAGCAATACTGAGTTAATGCTGTAAGGCTTTTAATAAAAGGGCAATTTGGAGAAATGCAAAATCAAAATTATCCTTAGTCCCAAATGGGCAGTTGCATACTTTGTCACCTAGCTGTGTCTCAGCATTATTTTAGCATTTCCACCTTCAACTATGTAGAAACTGTGAATGGATATACAGTCTGGGCTGTAATCAATGCATTTTGCCCTCAGTATTGCCCCGAGTGAAGCTCTTTCTTCTTCCGGTACCTCAATTCCAAAAGTCAACCGAGACCCTTGTGGTGCTTCGTTCAGCAAGAAGCCTCTGTCCCACCCCAGACTGCTTACTGAATTTCCCTTTAAAATGGTTTCACTTCTGTCTGGTGGTGTCTGGTTCCACACTCCTACTCCTACCTCCGAGTATGACGAGTCACAGGTCTTCTTTATTGCAATCCTGGCTTAAGGGTTACTTTTTGCTGTCAACCTCTTGGTTAGCAGCCACTGCTCATCAGATTTGCTGTGTTTCCAAGTTCTGAAGTGCTTCATCTGTTCTGGTAGCAGTCTCACAGCAATTGTGTCTGCTCACTTATGTAGATGGGAGTAGATTAGGTCTCTAGCGCAGACAATGGCAGCCATTTTGCACACGCCCATGCCCGTGTCCTCTGCTTTTTAATTTGGGTACCAGCAAAAACAGACATTTCTACTATTATGCAAACCAAGCTTTATTTAGAGACTGCAATGTCTGTTATATTTAAATCTATTTGATCTATTAATGCTTCCACTAATCTTCCTCCTTCTGTTGGCTCTGGGGCCTTGATTATCAATAATGAAATTGCTGGTGTGGATCAGTCTCCACGTTCAGTTCTTGATTGTCCGACTCCTAACCTGTTCATAGTTACTGAGACTCTCCAACCGCCCCACCATCCTCTGTAGGAGTATGCTCCTGGGACCATAATGGGTGATGGAAGGCCACATAGCAGCATAGCCATTCCTACAGTGGCTGGTTTAGCTGGAGGGAAGAGTTATCAGCCAGTCCCAGGGTTGCCTAGTCTAAACCTACCCGCCTTTGAGGCAAACTTGGTAGGGGTACCACATATTAACTCACATGAAAATGAATCCACCTCTCAATTGAAAAATAAAGTATGCCACTGGCTGAGTAACAACGTTGAGTATAATACTGCTGATTTTACTTATATCTTATTTATCAGGATGGTTGGATGGGTTGGTCCCATGGATAAAACAGGGGATTGTATAGCGATCACCTTTTTTTGGCCAGATGACTGATTTATATTTCTGCTTCAAAGCTCACAAGGGATACAGGAACCAACATTCTTTGCTCGGTTTTATTATTCAATATGTACAATTCAAACTCCTGCCACCGGTTAACATAAAACCTTGTCTCTAGCAGCAGTTTGCGGTACCTACTGCAAATTGATTTTTCCATCCAAACAGGTGAAGGCGGTACACATTTTATGCTTGGTGTCTTCCTGTGAGTCTCACTTCTTTTTGGTACATTTCTATAGCTCAGTCAGGGATCTAGTGTGCCAGATTGAGGACCTATTCTAAGCAATATCGATCCTTGAGGCTAGGTCACTTGCATATTTTAAGGTTCTTATTTGAATTTATTTTATTTGAATTTAAAAGCATTTGTACAGCGCTCGTTTACCAGGCGGTTTCATGGCGCTAGTGGGGGACAGTGGGCGGCAACAACAGAAGGGATCTAAGTCAGGTAGGCTTGCGTGAAGAGGAAGGTTTTGAGGTTCTTCCGAAACAAAAGGTAAGAAGGAGAAGTGCGCAGGGTGGCAGGGAGGGAGTTCCAAAAGGTGGGAGCCAAGACAGCAAAACTCGATCCGCCCGCTTTCTGTTTTTTAAAACGGGGAATGGCAAGGAGGGCCGAATAGGCGGAGTGAAGTTCTCTGCCAGGGTGGTAAGACTTAATGGCAGAACAGATAAATTCGGGAGCAGTGCCCGCTCTGGCCTGATAAGTGAGGCAGCCAAGTTTAAAGAGGGCACACTCTTTTATTGGGAGCCAGTGCAGTGTTTTGAGCAGTGGGGTGGCCCGATGGTATATGGGCAAGCCGTGGATCAGGCGAGCTGCCTGGTTCTGCACCAGTTGCAAACGGTGGATCGTGTAAGCAGGGGCCCCATTGTAGACTATGTTACCGTAGTCTATACGGGATAATACCATGGCCAATACAATTACTTTCAAAGCAGAGGGAGAAAAGAAACGGGAGACTTTCCTAATTATTCTAAGGGAAAAAAAACAAGAGGAAACCACGGAACTAACTTGTGAATGGACAGTGAGTTGAGAATTGAGGAAAATCCCCAGGGTTTTTACTTTGGGCACAGGGAGTGGGGGAGCACCAAGGGAAGGGGGCCAAAAGGAGGGGGACCATGGACTGCAACCACCTCCGGTCAAAACCAGCTCGGTCTTGTCCGGGTTGAGTTTGAGGTGGTTGCAGTTCATCCAATCGTGAATGAACGTCATTACTGTCTGGACGTTCAAAGCAGATGAAGATGAGTGGGATAGATTGAAGATTAGCTGGAGGTCATCCGCGTAATTAAACACGGTGACCTCCAGCTGCTGTAACATAAAAATGAGGGGGAAGATATAAAGGTTAAACAAAAGGGGGGAAAGTGATGAGCCCTGGGGGACCCCGCACTCTACCTTGCGGGAGGCCGCAGCGTAGCCAGCCAGACGGACCGCTTGAGTTCTCCCAGCAAGAAAGGACTCAAGCCATGAATAGGCCAAGCCTTCTATGCCCGCCGCCCTGACATGGTGGAGGAGGATGGAATGGTCCACCGTGTCGAAAGCGGCGGACAGGTCGAGGAGTATCAGGGCTTGCGGAAGGTTGGTGTCAATACCTTCGCGCAATTTGTCCCTTACTGAGATGACCACTTTCTCTGTAGAGTGCATGGGGCGAAAACCTGCTTGACAAGAGGAGAGGCAATGATTTGCCTCAATGTGAATGGTCAGGGTAGCGGTGATATGAGTTTTGAGGACTTTTGCAAGGTAAGGTAAGAGTGAAATGGGACGGTAACTGGAGAGGGAAGATGAGTCGGCGTCCGTTTTTTTTAGAATTGGTATAACAATCGCCAATTTGTGTGGACTGGGGACAGAACCGTGTGTGAGTGAGTCATTAAGAAGGGTCAGGGGAGGTGTAGGACAAGCTGAGTAAATTTCATTGAGAATACGAGCAGGAGCAAAGTCCAGGGGGGAGCCAGATTTGACCCGATGAAGAAGAGGGAGGAGAGTGTCGTTAGTTAATAATGGAAAATTGGTTAGCTTGACGGTAGTGATGGGTGGGGACGGGGTGACAAAAGTGGGGGAGGGCAGGGGAATGTTGAGTTTGATTTTGACCACTTTATCTATAAAGAACTCATTGAGCGAGTCGCAGAGGGGCTGGGACGGGGGGATGGTGACCGTGGCTCTGCTGGATGATGCTAGTTCGTGAACGGTGGAGAAAATTTCCTTTGATTGAGACTCAGCTGTCAATATCCTGTTGGTATAGTATTCGGTTTTTGCCTCAAGAATGCCCTTCTTGTAGGTTTGTAAAGTAGACAAGTAGGTTGCTTTTTGAGCGGGATTGTAAGTACTTCTCCAAGCTCGCTCGGCCCTTATTGCAGCTAGTTTCAATGCCTTAAGGTCCGATGTGAACCAGCGATTGGCTGCGTGGGCCCGTTTGACTGTAAGCCGCCTTATTATCATGCTGTGAGGGGATTTTAACGTCAAGCTGGGTGCAAATCTGGCTGTAGACCCTTTTCCTTGTAAATCTACCTCTGACATAAGGAGCTGTAAGCTATTTGTAGCACTGCGATGACAAGGGGAGCTACCCCATCTGTGGATCTACCTACATATGTTGGATGGGGTAAAGGGTCAACTATTGATTATGTGTTTCTATCTAGAAAACTTGAGATTGTTGTGAGCGTAGGGGTTGTGCATGACACCTGCTTCAGTGATCATAACCCCATAGAAATAAGGGTGGCGGTGACATCAGGCAACAATTCGGAACTTGTGCTGGGTCAGATGGGCCTGACGGCTAAGGACAAGAGGTTAGGGTGCAGTGGCATAATCTTCCAATTTCCTCCCTGAGAAATTAGTTAGTACAAACTTAGATCTTTAGATCTTATCATGAAACCTTTATAAGCTCATGAATCACCTCCTGTAGCTGTTTTGGACACTTACGCCCAATTGAATAGTTCACCATATGACATTATCAGGGAAACATCTGGTCGCTGTATAACTTGGCTGCAAAATAACAAAAAGCGTTGATTGAAGTCAGGCTTTCCCAAAGCTGGAGCTCAACAACTCTCTCGCAGATCAGAGCCTGTATTCTTCAATCCAAGGTACAGGATCATTCACGTCCTTGATAGTAAGCCTTTGAAGATGCTTTGCTGTCGAAGAGAAATTGGGGATCCACTGTCAGCAGTAGTGAACTATTCCAAAAAACATGTAGACATCTTTCTGTGTACTAGGAGGCTTCATTTGCAGAATCACAGTGATCCTGTCTTCTGACATATTCCGGGCTCCTTTCTCAATGTGATGACCCAAATATAGAACATCCTTTGTACAGAACTACAATTTAGATGGTGACACTTTATGGCCATTTTCTGCTAATTGATTCAACATTACGATGGTGTCACAGATGCAAGCCTCCTGTTTACTTGACACTACCAACCGGTCGTCAATGTACTGCAAAAGTACAGAATGATTTGGCATCATTAATGTCTTCAAATTCTTTTACAATATCTAATTGAAAATCAAGGGGGTTTCTGTATACCCTTGAGGGACTCGGCAACATGCCAAGAGAAAATTGCCGTCCTGGAAAGCAAACAAAGTGTCTATACTCATGCAATGGGACAGAAAAGAAGGCTTGGCACAAATAAATAACAGAAAAGTATTCAGCTTTACATGGAATCTGGAAAAGAATCAAACATGGATTTGGCACAATTGGGCAACATGATATTACAATCTGATTAATCCGCCACAGGTCCAGGGCTATGCAGTACTTCCCACTGGGCTTTTGTATAACCATAATGGAAGAATTGCATGGACTGCCCATGAATTCCTTGAGGATTCCCTGTTCGATCAATGACTCAATTAATGGAGTGATCCCTGTAACAGTTTCTGAACTCAGATTGTACTGTGGTATGCGAGGAAAATCAGCATTTGGGTTCACAGTTATTCCACTGATCAAACCAATGTTTTTTCCTGTGAAATACCGCACTTCTAAAGACACTGTATCTCTCAATCCAATAGGTAAGTCATCATGTGTTAGCAAAGGAAACAATCTTTCAACCTCAAATGTTTCTTTTGACAATTTAAAAACAATGTGATCATCATTAGTATGAAACTTTATTCGATTTGATTTACAGTAGATAGAACAGTTGAACTTGCACAGCAAGTCTCGTCCCAACAAATTCTGCAGGGCTTGAATCACACACCCCAAATGTATGCAAATCCTCAAAGGACCCAATTTGAACAGGTATAGGTGTAGTTACCAGGTTGGACATTGATCGATATGAGACTCCCACAACTTGCATTCTTTATCCTGAGAGGGGTAAGTTGGGAACTTCCGCTGTTCTCCCAGTGGAACGGGTAGCACCAGTGTCAGCAAGGAATGAGATTGGAAACCGGTTTACCTTGCCATCCACATAGGGACCATTCTGGTCTACATCTAAGGATGCGCCAAGTACGCATACCTCCTCCCCTCGCAGGCACCATCATCTGAATCTGTATAATCCATTTGAATCAGATATTACTGAGTTACATTCTGATTTGAATCACCCTGAACATCTACCTGAAACCCTTGGTTCAAATTATATTTCTGAACCTGGCCAGTCATTTGAGGCATTCTGGCTTGAGGCATGTTTGGATTCTGATTTCTCTGCCTATGGGGTTGCTGACCTCGTACATATCTTTTCCTTTTGATTATGCATTTCCAGACTATTGAACCGGTCTGTTCATCTGATTAAGAGGATTAAACCAACACTTGCGCTTCCAATGCTCACATTTGCCACAAACGTGACACAGATTAGTCTTTCTCATAATTTCAATGGAGACACCTCGACCTGACCTTGTGGTTGCAGACCTTTTTGTTGTCCTCGACTTACTCCTCATATTTCTTAATTTGACTGATAATTTCCCTGTACCAAATCTGTAAAAAAAAACACTGTAACCTTTTTGGCAGCTTTCACTTGAGCAATCATCAATTTCACTTTTAGGGCCAGATGTAGGTAATTTTTATTTACCGACCTCTTAAATACCGAGTCACACCGACTCGGTATTTAAGAGGTCGGAAAATAAAAATACCGAGATGTAGGTAATTGCAGATGTGCAATTACCGAATCGGAAACAGTCGGTAATTTCCGATGTGGTAAATACCGACCAGTTAATGCCCATGCATTCCTATGGGCTTTGAAGCCCATAGGATTGATTGGGCATATACCGGTCGGTATTTACCACATCGGAAAATACCGACTGTCACAAGGGTGCAGGGGGTGTCACTTTGACACCCTCTGGCACCCCCAAAAGAGGCTCGGGTGCCATGTGGCAGGCATACCTGCCCTAAGGGCAGGTCTGCCTGTCATATGGCATAGGTGTGCATGCACACATGTGCATGCACACCAGAAACGGTATTTCACCATCAAGTAGTATTTGATGGTAAAATACCGATGTGGTACTGCTTGTGGGACTCAGAAGAGTCCCACCTACATACCAATTGTCCGGAATCAGTAATGATACCGACTCGGTATTTTACATACTGGGTAAATTTACCTACCGGTAAATTTACCGAGTCTGTAAATTACAGGGACCTACATGTCAAATTGCTTTTACCGGGTGGTAACGGCCGAATTCGGCCGTTACCACCCGGTAAAAGCCTACCTACATCTGGCTGTGTGTATTTTATCTTTGGATTCAAGTTTGTCTCGACAATACTTGGCAAATCTGAGAATTTCATCTATGGGTTTGGTTTGCCAGCAAATCAAAAATGCTGCTGTACCATGTTGCTGATTTCAAGTTTGAATCTGTACACAAATCGACGAAATGTCCCATAACCTTCTTTGACACATTCTCCATCCCACTATGTTGTTTCAAAGCCTGCAATAGCCTTCCATAATAGGCATGCACTGTTTCCTTCAACTCCTGTGTTGCCCTGTCAATACGTTTCAACAAGAAAAGATTGTCCAAAAAAAAATACAGTTATCGTACAATTGGAGCAGTATATGACCCCTTTTGGGTTAATGAAGAAAGCCCTCACTCACCACCCTGGTTGGTGATATGCTTCATCATTGGGCCCCACTGAAGAGGCCGAGAGCCTCTTCAATGTGCTTCGATGCCAAAACTACTGCTGAGCAGGTTTTGTGAAATAGGTGTGACGTGAGTTATAATTATTAGGGAGTGAAGGTATAAAAATTGTCTTCAGTGTCTCAAATTTTTTTTTATTGCTTGATCACTTGGACAGGTTAAAATTGTGTTGGGAAATAGACCAAATAGATTGTTTGTTTTTTTCTCGAATTTAATAATCAGTCAACATGTTTCTGCCTTGAAACGGTGTAACTTTACCAGGCATTCATCAGGACAAAAGGTGTAATAAACCCTGGCGGTATGAGCACTCTAAGGCCCACCCTGACCTAGGGATGTGAAAGTGAAAATTCGTTGTAAAAAAGTACATGAAGAAGTGAAAAACTTCTTCTAGGGTCTGCCCATTTGGGGGTGTGTATGCACCTGTGGGAAAAAAGACGAAGACATACACATAAGAGACAAAACAAACAGTTAAAATTCGCTATGCTCCTAGGTATACCTACAGTGCTCCAGTTGTAGTGAGAGGACAGTGGATGGCAAAATAACAGTATAGTTAACACCATATTATGTCCCAGGAGAAGTAACGTTATACATATGGGTGCTGTGGACCATAGGTGTCTCTTATGTGTATGTCTTTGTCTTTTTTTCCCACAGGTGCATACACACTGACTGTGAGGTCCCCCAAATGGTCAGACCCTAGAAGAAGTTTTTCACTTCTTCATGCACTTTTTACAACAAATTAACCTGTCTAAGTGATCAAGCAATAAAAAAAAATTTGAGACACTGAAGACAATTTTTATACCTTCACTCCCTAAGAATTATCACTCACGTCACGCCTGTTTCACAAAACCTGCTCCTCAGTAGTTCTGGCTTCGAAGCACACTGAAGAGGCACTCTTCAGTGGGGCCCAATGATGAAGCATGTCACCAACCAGGGTGGTGAGTGAGGGCTTTCTTCATTAACCCAAATGGGGTCATATACTGCTCCAATTGTACGATAACTGTATTTTTTTGGACTCTCGTTTCTTGTTGATACGAATATAACAGGGGGTTAAGAGTGTTCCCTTGTCTTCCCTACCTCTCTTCTTCTTGTTGTCCTGTCAATATTCACCCACACTATCTCATTAGAAGGGCTTTTTGCCTTAAATATTAAATGGCCTAATTGTATTATTTCATTACCGGTGGTGATGGTGCACCAGTACGTGGATATCTAACTGGTTCAGTTTCGGGACAATCTATAGCAATTTTACCTTCTGCCAACAAATCCCTTGGAGCAACAATGTCAAACAGAGTGTCCAAATCCTTTAGCAAAACCTTAGAAACCTTCACAAATTTCTCAATTTACTTTCTTCCTGCTATCTTCTGGGTTCCCCGTTGTGGGGCTTCCATGCCATGCCAAAATACTGGTGGAACAGCAGCTCATCCCGACCTCCTGTTAGAAGTAGTCTATTATGCTGAATTCACATTAGAACCGGCATATGTTCCACTAGGAACCGTTGCTGAAGTCGTAATTAATGGTTCTTGATTTATCTGTCCTGATCTTGGGTCTGTTGAATTGGAACAGAACTACTCATCCCAGTAGCGACAGCCAAAGTATGTATATTTTGTCTCCTATTTCCCAAACTATATTACAGAACTGCAGGACCTACTGTCACTGGAACAGTCAAAGCATCCAGAGCGTTTAGGACCATCTGATTATTTGTCTCAGGTCTTCCTGCAATATAATTTTTGGATAGGAAAGGATTATGTGAATTCGGAGTTGTCAGCAGGACAGGCACCTTTGGAATTTGCCCACCATAAGAATTTACTACATTCTGGGGTTGATCTTCATTATAGGGTGGTGGATGATTTAATAATAACTCATTTAAAAAATGACCATCAATCTCATTCTCATTATCGTCAGTCTGAGTCAGCAGTTGAAAAGTTTCAATGTTTTTCTTCTTTTCCTTAGGCTTCTTTCCTTCCTTCTCTGTTACTAATACAGAATACATTTGAGTTCCTTCAGCTATGTCTGTTCTCCAAGCTTTCTGTTGTGCATCCCATCTATTCAAAGTGTTTTATACCGTCCCTTATATTTTTGATTCTCTTTTTGATGAGCTATGTGCATGAGTCTCAGAGGTGGTTTAATCTCATATAAATGACTTAGTAAATTTTCAAGCACTCAAATGTTAAGTGTTCTATACTGTGGAAAAGCTAAAGGTCCATCATTCTCAGTGTATTTCATCCAATTCTCAATCCATGTACATGTATGATATCCTCTCTCCTGTGTCATGTATAAAGCTGGTGTGCCCTCGGGTGGCATTGGTACCCCTTCTCTAGTGGGTATGGGCACATCTCCCTGCATCAAACTCTTTACTGTTTTTTAAATGTTCATTTTTCCCCACCAATAATATTGTTCTTTTAAAATGATTCACTTTGTAAATTCCAATATTCACTTCCTTGTTTAGTCTCAATTAACCGATTCCGGCATGGCACCTCTATGGTGGTGTCAATCTATCCCAGTGCAGAGTTACACCAACCAACCAATACCAACGTGACACTTCTGTGATGTCACCTCACTCCTTGCAGCAACTACCCCTCCTTCAAAATTATCACAAGTGTGTTTTCTTCTAGCAATTATTCACACTGAAAATGCAAGCTTTTCAAACCACGTCTGCTCCACTAAAAGAAAGTATAGATTTTCACTCTCTCAACAGGATCAACAATACCCAAATTTAACCTCCCTAACTTTCTCTAAAAGTGAAATCTTGTCAAGCGCGACCTGGCTCTAATCAATATAACTGTTCCCTGTGCACTGAGTATAATGACATGGATCTTAATTTCTCAAACTCACAATAGAAAGTTCCCTTCACTTGTGGTACTGTCGATGACGTCTCACGCGCAGTGCCATCAAAAACCCAGCAGACAATCCTACTCAGCTTATGCCATACTGAGACCACACATAGGTATACATCCAGGTATCTTAGGTCATTTCAAACCTGATAACAACTTCAACTTTACTGCACAAAGCACATCACTCAACAAAATTCTAAAGTTTACATAACCTCACACAACCATATTACCGCAATCTAAGTTTTAAGCAAAAATGCACAAACCTATTGACACTCACACCACAACCTTGTTGCTCTTGTCGTTTTCCATCAACGTAGGCACTTGATCACATTTGACTGAGCATAAAGCTTTGGATTTGATGTAAATCTTAATAAAAATATTAAATAGGGGTCTCAATAGAGATTTCCCCCTTATATCCTAACAAACCATCTGACACGCTACCAGAAAAACTGCTGTAGCGTTTACTGGGCCCCAAATTAATTTAACTGACAGGAATTTTAAGAACGGATTTACCACTTTCTTGGACCTCCAATGGATCTTGCTGGGTGCCAAGAGGGGTTGGATATAAGGGGTCCCAACAGTCATCCACAGAGGACCAGGAATTGGATAACTGAATTAGAAAGTTGATATCAAGCTCATGTAGATTACCCTCAAGACAATACTATGCAAGCCCAAATCTCCTGAAGAAATGTAGGCGACCCAGAATTATACATACCAAATGTATACAGAATAATAACTTTAGAATTAAGATGCTCTGAGATCCCTCTAGTAGGATCTCCCTTAGTCATTAGTAAACCCAAATTGAAATGCATCTTCACATATTTTACGGATTAAACATGACAACTTGACAAGCATTAAATTCAGTTTAGTTTATCAAATATTAGAAAGATGACTGCAACAATAGATTGCATTAGGTACCAGTTTTTCTACTAGATTGGGATCTTGGGTGCCTGACGTCATTTTAAAATTGTACCAGTCTATAAGTATCACTAAAGTATTATATGGCAGTGAAATATGGGGGTACGTTTCTGCACATAGGCATCTGGTGGCTGGAAATACGTTTTTGCATCGGATCCAACGAGTTCCCCAAAGCACGCCAGCTTGGTCAGTACATGAAGAGTTAGGGGAGGAGTTTTTCGTAGACCAGGTGGTAAATAAACCTTTATTGTGCTGGATAAAGATATGGACAAGTGAAAACAGGTCTTAAATTCTCTCAGACTTTCTTTCTCTGGAGCATGGCAATAAAATCCCATGGCTACGTTTTGTAAAGGAGTTGTTTTCAGGCGTAGGGGAGGCCTGATATTTTTCTTGCACATGAAACTGTAATTCCCAGGGATGTTGACATTATAAAAGACTTATATCTTAAACATTCCTCTGCTCATCGTGAAAATATTCAGCGAAGACAATCCGCAGTGAGGGCTTCTGCTATGATAAAGTCAGTTCTGGGAATGAAACAATACATTTTCTCCAGAACTAGCGTTCATGATAGATTTGTAATCACTCATTTTAGATTTCATTATCTCCATTTCCTTTTGGCATTCCGGGTAGGTTTTCTCCCGCCAAACCAAAGTGGACCCTGTGGCTGCGATTCTAGATCTCCACACGACATGTTACATTTTGTATTATTGTGCTAATTCTTTTCCTTGCCAAAAAGGTAATTCCTCCCTCCCCTTTTAACCCCTTCGACGCTGATGACGGAGCGGTTCCGTCATCAGCATCGGTTGGGCTGTGCTGATGACGGAACCGCTCCGTCATCAGTACAGCCCTGGGGGGGAGCGCTGGCGCTCCCCCCCTGGGGCATCGATCGTGGTGCTTTGTCCTGGGGTGGCAGCGGAAGACTTTCCGCTGCCACCCCCTGGCCCCCCCACGCTTCCTGGTGACGTCAGCGTGCACAGCGCGCGCCGACGTAATCAGGAAGCGCTGGACGCGCTGGAAGCCATTTGTTTCCAGCGCGTCCAGCAGCTAGGGTGAGTGTTTGTGCTCCGGTGGGGCGGGGGGGGGGTGTTTCTTGGTGCCTTGAGGCATCGGGGGGGGGAGGAAACAGTGTTTCCCCTCCCCTGATGTCCCAATGCATGGAGAAGTGTGGCTCAATGGTTAGAGCGGCAGACCCTGATGCAGAGGTCTGGCCCGGGACCAGGGTTCAATTCCTGCCTTGCCTGGTCTCGGCGGATCTTGGGCTCATAATTCCTCGGACCTGATTTCTCGCCTCGGTGCCTACTCTAAGCATGGGTCCCACGCTGCAACTCTGGGCAATAGCTTGCTTAGTCTCCACAACGGGCCCCTACAGCGCTAGGGATGCCTGGTTGCACCCTGGGGATGCCCTTGAGTGGACATTTCACGGGGAAAAACCAGGAAGGGTTCCCTAGTGGTATGAGTACAGTGCCAGGACACTCAGGAGTATCAGTATGCTTTACAAGTACGGCTACATTTACATTTACATTTACACGGCATTCCTGGTGCACGATCGCGCACAGCGTCGCGATCGTGCACCAGGAATGCCCCACTAGACACTAGGGATTCTGTTTTGGTGAATATAAACAGTGCAGGAAGCGACCCCTTGGGCAAGTGTCGCTTCCTTTTGGGGGCTAATTATTTTTCAGACTTTTCTGCCCCCCTGGGGCAGATCGGCCGTTTTTTTTGGCCGATCTGCACCCGGGGGGGGGGGGGGGGCAGAAAAGCCCACTAGACACCAGGGATTTGATTGTTATTAGAAAGGAAGCGACCACTTGGGGAAGGGTTGCTTCCTAGTGGCCCCATATTTTTTTTAGACTTTTCTGCCCCCCCCTGGGGGCAGATCGGCAATTTTTTGGGCCGCATCTGCACCCAGGGGGCGCCGAAAAGCCCACTAGACACCAGTGATTTAATTATATTTATAAAGGAAGCGACCCCTTGGGCAAGGGTCGCTTCCTTAGGGGGACAAATTATTTTTCAGACTTTTCTGCCCCCCCTGGGGCAGATCGGCCGTTTTTTTGGCCGATCTGCACCCAAGGGGGGGCAGAAAAGCACACTAGACACCAGGGTTTTGAGTATAATTACGAAGGAAGCGAGCCCTTGGGGAAGGGTCGCTTTCTAGTGGCCTATAATTTTTTGTTAGACTTGTCTGTTTTTGGGCCTCATCTAGACCCAGGGGTGGGCAGAAAAGCCCACTAGACACCAGGGATTATATTATATTTATAAAGGAAGCGACCCCTTGGGCAAGGGTCGCTTTCAGGGGGCAATATAAATATTGTAGACTGTTCTGCCCCCCCTGGGGGCAGATCGGCTGTTTTTGTTTACCGTTTCTGGACCCAGGGGGGATAGAAAAGCCCACTAGACTCCAGGGATTGTTTTTTTTTTATAGGGCGCGACCCCTTGGCCAAGGGTTGCTTTCTTGGGCCCATTTGTTTTTAAAAGTATGTTCTGCCGTGTCTTTATTTGTCCTCTCTGCCCTCCGTAGGGTTGCTTCCAGGGGGCCCACATTTATAATGATTTATATTCAGCCCCCCATGGGGACAGACACCCCATTTGTGACATACCCTGTGACATAGCCTGTTGCAATGTGTGTTGTTTTTGTTTCTTCCAATGTGTATTGTTTTATTTTCTCTTTAGATTGTTGCAGTGTGCGGTTCCGTTACTGGTGGTTCTGTTGTTCCGCTGTTTCTGTAGTTGCATGTGTTTGGTAAGAGACCTTGTTTTGTTCAATTGTAATGTAATTGTTTATTTTGCAAAGTGTGTAGTAATACAAGTATGTTTGGTTTCTGTTTTTTGTGATTGTAAATCATGTTTTGCATTTGTTTTTGTTGTGTACTTCTGTAGATGTAAGTTTTTTTTCTTCTTTCTAGTGGGATATCATTGCCTATATGCTGTGTCTTTGCAGAGTAGGTGCTGGTGAGTGTAGTTGTCTCTTGTAAGTGAATTGTATATTTTTTTCTAAATATAGATATTTGTGATAAAGGCTACATTTTTTAACTTACTTTGCACAGTGTTGGGGTTGTTGAGTTGTTTGTGCAGACTCCTTTAGTTGTAAGGATAATGGCTAGCCGCCGGATTACTGCTCAGCAAGTTGTTGGAATGCTTTTTGATTCTTCCTCTGACCATGGTCCAGAGACTGACTCTGATTCTGAGCCAGAGGTGGGAGGTGAAGATTCAGGTAGTGAGTTTTCTCTACACATGGCTTCATCTGATGATGAAGACACTCTGAGTGCTGATGAAGCTAATTTTGGTGTGGATGAAGTGCCTGTGGTTGCGGAGGACATTGCTGTGCCAATAGTGCGGCAGGAGACATCTGGGCTGCAGCCTGGGGCTGCTAGACTTCCAGTTGGTGTAGTGAGACAAGAGGCAGCTGGACGGCAGCCTGATGCTGCAAGACTTGACGTTGAAAGTTCTGACCTCTGGGCTGCACCAGGCATGGTGTAGCCGGCATTGCCTGAATTTACTGGTGTTCCAGGGAGTAGGGTGAACACTGAAAACTTTTTGCCTATTGATTTTTTCAAGTTGTTTATGGATGATGTGTTTTTGGCAGAGATTGTAGAGCAGACTAATTTGTATGCTGAACATTTTTTGAGGGTGAACAGTGCCAGTCTTAAGCCCCACGCTAGAGCTACCCGGTGGACTCCCACAAATTTGGAGGAGATGAAAACATTATTGGGTTTAACTTTTTTGATGGGCTTGCTTAGGAAACCATCAATGGCTTCATATTGGTCTACTAGTCCCTTGTTGGCAACAGCTATATTTCCGGCAGTCATGAGTCGTGATAGGTATTTGCTTCTGCTTCGGATGATGCATTTTGTTGACAATAGTCTTGCTTTGCCACGAGATCACCCTGATTGTGACCGTCTTTTCAAGATTCGGCCTGTCATTGATCATTTTGTTGATCGATTTCCTGAGATCTTTTATCCTGGGAAAGAAATTGCAGTGGATGAGTCTTTGCTGTTGTTCAAGGGCCGCTTGGTATTTCGGCAATATATTCCTAGTAAGAAGGCACGCTATGGAATTAAGCTTTACATGCTGTGTGACAGTGAGACCGGATATGTCTCTAATTTCAGGGTATACACTGGTAAGGAATCCCCTGGTTGTCCGTCGACTTTTGGAGTGATTGAGAAAATTGTGTGGGAACTTGGTCGTGGATTTTTTAACAAAGGCCATCATTTGTATGTCGATAACTTCTACACTGGTGTGCGGTTGTTCAGGGAATTGGCCAAAGTGGACACTGTTGCTTGTGGCACAATCCTCTCAAACCGTAAAGGTTTCCCAAAATAACTTGTTTGTCGAAAGCTTGCTCGGGGACAGTGCAGTGCATTGCGTTGTGAGGAGCTTCTAGCTGTGAAGTTTCAGACAGGAGAGATGTCTACATGTTGACTACAATACATGATGAAAGCACTGAACCGGTGACTGTTTAGGGTCAGGTTGCAGAAGTGCGCAAACCTGTGTGCATAATGGACTATAATAGGCACATGGGTGGTGTTGACAGAGTAGATCAGAGGTTGGAACCGTATGCTGCTCTTCGTAAGGCTTACAGTTGGTACAAGAAGTTGGCTATCCATCTTTTCCACTTGGCAACCTTTAATGCTTTTGTTGTGTTCCAGAAATCTTGTCCCCAGTCAAAGATGACTTTTGTAAAGTTTCAGGAGTCTGTAATAGGCAGCCTTGTTTTAGTAGAACAGGCAAGTGTTCCTAGAGTTGAAGTGGTGGAGGATGTTGCCAGATTGAAAGATCGCCACTTTCCTGATCAAATTCCTCCTACAACTTCAAAAGACTTTCCCAGTCAGAGATGTGGAGTCTGTTGGCGAAGAGGTTTGCGGAATGAGGTTCATATGTACTGCCCCGACTGCCCTTCAAACCCCGGGCTGTGTGTACCTGCTTGTTTTAGATTGTACCACACGCAAAATAATTTTTGGGAGCATCCATGAGTGGTAAAGTGAACTGGTTGGTCTTTATTCTTTAAAACTTATTGTTCAGTTTCAAAGTTGGCATTTGTGTAGTCTTTTTAGATTTAGTTGTTGAGTTAGTGGATTTGTATCAATTTGCAATTTGTTTTTGTTTCTCTTTTATTAAAAAAAAAACTAAAGTATGATGTTGGTTTGTGTGTAGTGTCCATTGTCTGACGGTGTGCATGGTTTGGCGCTTGGCTGCCGGTGTCTGTGGACTGGTGCTTGTCTGGCGGTGTCTGTGGACTGGTGCTTGGCTGGCAGTGTGCGTGGTCTGGGCTTTGGTTGGCTGTGTGCGTGGTCTTGCGCTTGCCTGGTGTTGTGTTTGGATTTGTCCTTGTCTGGTGGTGTGCGTGGAGTGGCGCTTGGCTGGTGGTGTGCGTGGAGTGATACTTGGCTGTCTGTGCACGGAGTGGTGCTTGACTGGCGGTGTGTGTGGAGTGGTGCTTGGCTGGATGGTGTGCGTGGAGTGGTACTTGGCTGTCTGTGCACGGAGTGGTGCTTGGCTGGCGGTGTGTGTGGAGTAGCGCTTGGCTGGATGGTGTGCATGGAGTGGTACTTGGCTGTCTGTGCACGGAGTGGTGCTTAGCTGGTGTTGTGTTTGTGGAGTGGCGCTTGGCTGGTGGTGTGTGTGGAGTGGCGCTTGGCTGGGGGTGTGTGTGGAGTGGTAATTGGCTGTCTGTGCACGGAGTGGTGTTTGGCTGGTGTTGTGTTTGTGGAGTAGCGCATGGCTGGTGGTGTGTGTGGAGTGGCGCTTGGCTGGTGGTGTGCGTGGAGTGGTACTTGGCTGTCTGTGCACAGAGTGGTGCTTGGCTGGCGGTGTGTGTGGAGTGGCGCTTGGCTTGCGGTGTGCTTGGAGTGGTGCTTGGCTGGTGGTGTGTGTGAAGTGGTACTTGGCTGTCGGTGCGCGCTGAGTGGTGTTTGGCTGGCGGTGTGCATGGTCTGGTGCTTGGATGGTGGTGTGGGTGGACTGGTGCTCGGCTGGCGGTGTGTGAGTAGTTACTTTCTGTTGGTCACTACACACACTGCTAGTTGAGTGACACTCCACTCAGTCCATCATTTTGTGTAGTTGCAGTGTTAGAAATGTGGGCGTGTGAAAGTGATGGGCCCTTGAATGGCGCTGTCTGCTGGTGTGAGTGTTGTAATGTGATGGGTCCGCGGCTGGCGGTGTGAATGTTTTGTATGTGTCACACGTACGAAAGGTGTATGAATGGCCTGTAAAGAGGTTGGTGCCTTGACGTGGCTTTACAGCTCACGAGCTGTGAGTCAGTGGTTCAGTTTATCATACTTTCAATTATACGCAGTGTATTTAATTTTTGTGAAATTACTTGCGAATACAATTGTATGTACTGAATCATCACTCACCCTCGTGCCAAATCCAACCAGTATGTGTGTGTGCTTGCGGATTAGATGGCTGTGCAGTAATATTTGTCTTTTTTCTCTTTCTGCAGTAGGGTGTACCTTGGCCCTGATTGTGATTGTTGTAATGTGTTGCTTTTCCTTCCAGATGGTGTCAATGGTCTGGTTTGAATCAGGTATGAAAGGTGCGTGAATGGCCTGTAAAACGGTTGGTGCCTTGTCGTGGCTTTACAGCTCACGAGTTGCGAGTCACTGGTTCGGTTTTTATGCATTTATTTATTGACAGAGCATTTCATTTTTTTGAAATATCTTGTTAATAAAATTGTATGTACTGAAGCATCACTCGCCCTCGTGCCAAATCCAACCTGTATGTGTGTGTCTTTGAGGAATAGATAGCCGTGCTTGAATGTTTGACTTTTGAGTAACTTTGTAAAGGTGTACATTATAGCTATAAATAACTTACTAAATTTAGATATTATTGTTAAACCATGGGAGTATATGGTCATGTCTTTCTGGTGAATTCTATTGTTGTTTTTTATCCACAATCTCCTGCAAACTTGAAATTGTCTGTCACAATTTCCATGCAATATTGTCCCAAGAATCGCACGCTCTCAAATTGAAAACTTAATTCATTCTAAACAATTTGGTTTTGCAAGGGGGTTCCCATGGGTTTTTGGCCCGGGGCTTGGCGGGCATCTTTGGATACTACCAAACCCAAACAGTTCTGAAAACTAGACACCCGGGGGAGTTCAGGGAGGTATGGCATGCGTGGGTCCCCCAATGTTTTCCTACCCAGAAATCCCTGCAAACCTTAAATTTAGGTTAAAAAACACTTTTCCATACATTTTTTGGTGGCATCTCCCTGCCGGCACAAATGTCCTACTACCCAGCGTTCCCCTTGATCTCCCGAGTAAAATGATACCTCACTTGTGTGGGTGGGCCAAAGGCCTGTGACTAAGGTGGGGTGCTTATTTTGTCAAACCTAAATACTACATTTTTTAAAAATTCATTTTTAGCCTGTTCTGCTTTGGGGCCATCCTAAAATTCCCCTGGGTGTCTAGTTTTCAAAAATGTATAGGTTTGCTAGGTTTCCCTAGGTGCCGGCAGAGCTAGGGTTCAAAAACAAAAGGTAGTCTCTTTGCCCAAAAAGGGCACGATTTCACTGCGAAAATGAGGTGCGACCCCGTTGCGTCGCAGGCACTAGGCAGACCCAGGCAAGTGAGGTACCGTTATTTTCGGGAGACCCGGGGAAACGCTGGGTGGGTGGAAATTTGTTGATCCACGCAAATTCCAGAACTTTCCACCACAGAAATGTTAGGAAAATGTGTTTTTTTGTCAATTTCTAAGCTTTGCAAGGAATCTGGGTAACAGAACCTGGTGGTAAGTGGTCGAGTCACCCCATCCTGAATTCCCCTAGGTGTCTAGTTTTCAGAAATGTATAGGTTTCCTAGGTTTCCCTAGATGCCGGCAGAGCTAGGGTTCAAAAACAAAAGGTAGTCTCTTTGCCCAAAAAGGGCACGATTTCACTGCGAAATTGAGGTGCGACCATGTAAATGTAAAAGTAAATGTAAATGTGCTGGACTTGTAAAGCGCACAGCTGCCCGTAAGCGTCCCGGCGCTTGCTTAGGGAACCCGTCCTGGTATTCCCCTGTGAGAAACCCTGGCAGGGTATCCACAAGGTGAAAGCCAGGCATCCCGCCGCGAGGGGCGTAGGGGCGTTGCGCTGTTTCCTGTCGCAGGCACTAGGCAGACCTAGGCAAGTGAGGTACCATTTTTTCGGGAAACCCGGGGGAACGCTGGGTGGGTGGAAATTTGTTGATCCACGCAGATTCCTGAACTTTCCACCACAGAAATGTGAGGAAAATGCATTTTTTTGTCAATTTCTTAGCTTTGCAAGGGATTCTGGGTAACAGAACCTGGTGGTAGGCAGTCGAGTCACCCCATCCTGAATTCCCCTGGGTGTCTAGTTTTAAAAAATGTATAGGTTTGCTAGGTTTCCCTAGGTGCCTGCAGAGCTAGGGTTCAAAAACAAAATGTAGTCTCTTTGTCCAAAAAGGGCACGATTTCACTGCGAAATTGAGGTGCAACCACGTTGCTTTTTGCGCTGTTTCCTGTCACAGGCACTAGGCAGACCCAGGAAAGTGAGGTACCATTTTTTTTGGGAGACCCGGGGGAATGCTGGGTGGGTGGAAATTTGTTGATCCACGCAGATTCCAGAACTTTCCACCACAGAAATGTGAGGAAAATGTGTTTTTTTTGTCAATTTCTTAGCTTTGCAAGGGATTCTGGGTAACAGAACCTGGTGGTAGGGAGTCGAGTCACCCCATCCTAAATTCCCCATGGTGTATAGTTTTCAAAAATGTATAGGTTTGCTAGATTTCCCTAGGTGCCGGCAGAGCTAGGGTGCAAAAACTACAGCTAGGCACTTTGCCATAAAAGGGTCAATTATTAACTGCAAAATTGAGGTGTGACCACGTTGCATTTTGCGCCGTTTCCTGTCGCAGGCACAAGGCCGAACCACACAAGTGAGGTACACTTTTTATCGGGAGACTTAGGGTAATTCAGATTTGTAAATCAACTGTTATTACCAATTGAGTTTTCATGCATTTCTCCCTTCCCAATGAAAGACATTGTGTAAAAAAAAAATCTTTTTAAAAAATGACCAATAATTCTCTTGCTAGTATGAGTATTCCCAATTTTGAAAATGTGCAATTATATACTGTTTCTAAACTCTATAATTTGTACCCAATTCAGAAATACATAGTTGTCTTTCATACAGATTTTTCCATGAATACATTTTCCAAGAAAAAGTGCTCTATACCCAGTAAATAAAAAAATACCATTGCAAGTTGCTGCTCAGTTTTTGGATCTGGGTTCGTCGGGTTCTTGGTGAAACTACAAGTCCTATATATCCCCACAACCAGGAAGGTCTAACGGATGTAACGGTATATTGCTTTCCAAGAGCTGTCAAAATTACAAGAAGTTATAGGTGAAAACATTGAGACAAAAGGCAGTTTTTTTCAACAAATTTTCAATTATTCCAATATTCAACTGTTAGTTTCTATAAAGAAACCTTCATGGATTTAGACAAATGACCCCTTTCTAAATTCATAATTGTGTATACTTTCCGAAAATGTATAGCTCTCTAGGATCCATTATTGCTTTCAAACTCATTTCTACCATTAACTGGAAGGAGGTGGAAAGCTCTAAAAATAGCAAAAATAGTCTATGTCCCAGAAAAATGCCAAAACTGTGTGAAAAATGTTGGTTCTCTGACAAAGACTGTCATTCCCTAAAAGCTGAGAAATGGAGATTTCAGCCCCACAAACCCTTTTTTGATACCATTTGCAGGGAAAAACCCAGAGGCTTTCATTTGCAGCCCGTTTTTCCCATTTTTCCTGAAAAAAAACAAAAATGTCACTATATTTTGGTTAATTGCTGGGACCCCTTCAAGGAAATCCACAAACCCTGGGCACCTTTAGAATCCACATGATGTTGGAAGAAAAGGACGCAAATTTGGCGTGGATACCTTATGTGGTCAAAAAGTTACAGGGGCCTAAGCGCACACTACCCCAAATCGCCAATAAAAGCCTTAGCACAGGAGGGGAAAAAGCCTAGCAGCGAAGGGGTTAAAGAGTATGAAGTTCAGGTATGCCAGTGTGGCACTTCTGTATTTACGACTGTTGCCAAATTCTATTACATTATGCTCAGTGACAAGCTTCTCGCAGGCCGCTTACAGATCTAGACTTTCTAGACCCGATTGAATTGTATACGGCCTGTGCCTTCATTGTGCTTTTTATACCTTTAGAATGTACTATTTATGAATTTTTGAGGTCTTTTCTTTTTTACTCTTAGCCTTTTTAATGGGGGTTGTGCAATAGTTCTATTTATTATTTTAAATTAGGCATGTTTTTTAATGTATGAATGTATCTTTTATGGTTGCATTTGATTCCGAATAAAGAAAGAATTATTACTATTACTATAAAGATAAAGAACTATCACTAGAAACTCAAATCTCCTGAACCAATGTAGGGGAGCACGAATCATACATGCTTAGAGTTCACTTAAAGCTATACATAACAATAACATTAGAATGTGATGCTCTGAGATCTCTCTAATAGGATCTCCCTAATTTGGAAATGCACCTTCACTTATGTATGAATAAAACATGACAAAACGAGTCAAAGTATTACATTTAGTTTAGTTGATCAAAGCTTAGAAAGGTAAATGCAACAATAGATTGCGTTAGGTAATGAAACAATTTAATAGAGGTCAAATAAGTACAAAAGCTCAAGAGTTCAGCAAGGGACATAAATGTGCCAGTTCAACCAGTCTTAGAAGGAAGAGAGCATTAGCATATTTAGTCAGATGTGTCCACATCAAGCAAGTTAATTTGCCAGGTAACTTTTGCAAAACTCCTTTAGCAGATCATAGTCAGCATGCAGAACTGCAGTCATTGGTCACCATCACCTTTGTAGTGATGTAGGAAAAAGTGGCACCAGCCAATTAGTTAAATTAGCCAATATTAAATTCTTAGCATTTCTGTTGGTGACACCTCCAGGAGTCATCACATCTGCTCATATCACTCAGTCCATTGGTCAGTTTGTATGGACTGTGTGTCAGGTGCCATAAAGAAGACACAAATTGCGCAGTCCTTAAGCCAACCAGTATGTGAAACATTAATACAATGCTCCTTTAGCTAGAGTATAGGAGAAAGTTCAAAAGGACAGTTTCCCAGGCAGATGTCCAGAAGTGACAGCATAATTGTAAGAAAATACTTTGATTCAATACATGTGAACTCAGTAAAGAAAAACACTGTTCCACATAATTTGTTATTCTGGGGAAATTTCTCACAGACAGTGACCTTTAGCAAAGCAGAAGACTTTGTGATTGAGTTTCGGGCCCATATTAATTTAGGCTAATATAACGTAGTATAAAGAATTATAAGCATACATTCATAAAAAAAATGTGAAGATATCACGCCTTTAGTATAACTTCTGATGCACTTTGTAATATTTAGTAGGATTACAATTAATTTGTGTCAATATAGGTTACTTATAACTTTTTGCATGTGCCAACGTGTAAATACACTTCAAATCGTACAATTTAATATAGTTTCAAACAAATATGATTGTTATATAGGTGAAGTACATTCTCTAGAAGTTTCACTGAAGCATCATCCAATAGAAATGTGTAGCACCTACTTTTCTCAGTGCACACGGTTACACACAAGAAGATGTAGATTCTAATAAACTTTACTATCATTATCAGGATTAATCTTAACATTTGATACATTTCATTATTTATTCTTTCATATAAATGGTATTCAGAAATGATTAGAAGTAAACTCTATCATTTGAGAGTTCATCATTTACACGTTTTTCTATAGTTATTTTCTTAAGTAAATCTCAACTTATTTTACTTATGCAAATGATATCTATACTACTATTTTCTGCATGCTTTTACGATGCAGTAATTAAAAATTCCTTATTTTCGTCATCTTTTCTGTAACATATATTTGACGCACATTTATTAATTTTTTCTCAGAAAGTGTCAAGTTCAGTTTCTCTTGTCATTATTGGTAACTGTGATTTTTCTCTCTCTAACATGCATGAGGGTTTATATATAGGTATATAAATATATTTATATATATATATATATATATATATTTTTTTTTTTTCAGCAAAGACTCTTCAAAGAAGACGCCGCACACTACCTCGATTGTTGATCTTTAGTTTATTTTCTGTAGGTTCCCCACCTACGCGTTTCGGACAAACAAACTGTCCCTGATCACGGTTACAAACATGTGTCCATTATTTGTGTTTACCTTAAGTACCTGAAGACACCACTTGGCTATTAAGATGCATTGTGGGCTCAGTAGTTTAGGTTTAGAATTTTTTGGAATTTTTTCTCAAACAATGCGCTGTGATTCACCGGATCGCGGCATTTTCGCGGCCCACTTCGAACTATTTGAATGTACTAATATTTTACAACTTGCGCATAATGTTTAACAACATATCAGTTGCATTCCAACATTTTTATGTCTACGCATATTAATGGCGCAAATTAATAGAAGAATTAGTAAAGGACTGAGTGTCCGTTTGGACTGAGTGTCCGTGTATATCAGTTGTGGCTGAGTGCCAAATAGTCTAATTGTGCCGTTTGGTGCATTGATCAACAGCTAACACATTTGCTAGTACGATATATATATATATATATGTATAGTGTAACATAATTATTAAAAGTATATTTTTTACAGTATATTAATTTACTACTATGAAAGGCATATCTATCTATCAAAACATGTTTAATTAAAACATAAAAAATAATAGGAATTCAATTACAAAATATTAAATAACTTACCAAACAAATAAAATATACATTTAAAAAAAGAAAAATCCCAAAAATATTAAAAAATGATTCAAAAAGTATCAATATAAAAAAATTAAAAATTAGCAAAAAAAATAAAAAAATATATACATAACCAATATTGGGGAAAAAATTGGAGTCTTGAGAATATTAGATATCCTATTCATTTGGCAGTTTATGCAACAGTAGGGAAAGTGTAGGACTTCAGATGTATTACATTTAATATTCACACTGCCGAATTCGCAACAGTAGGCAAAGTGTTGGACTTTGGGGGGTTAGATTATCTATGCCCGATCCAAACAACCCAAAAGTAGCGAAAGTGTTTGACTTTGAATGAGTTAAATCTACTATTCCCACTCCAGTCAACTCCACAGTAGGAAAAGTGTTTGACGTTGGACGGGTTAAATGTATTATATCCACTCCAGTCTAAACAGCAGTAAGCAAAGTGTTACATTTTAAAGGGGTTACATGTACTATTCCTACTCCAAACAACACAACAGTAGGAAAAGTGCTGGACTTCGGAGGGGTTAAATTGACTATTCCCACCCCAGTTTTTGCAATAGCAGGGAAGCATTGGATTTCAGGGAAGAGGGACTAAATTTACTATCACTACTACAGCCTAAGCAACAGTTGAGAATGTGCTAGATTTTGGAGGGGTTACATTTACTATTTCTATTCCAGTCAGCAAAACAGTAGGGAAGGTGTTGGACATGAAGAACAAGAGAACCCCGTTTCCACTGTTGCCTCTGGCCTAAGATGTCGGGCGGCTTGTGAGAAGGGCGTGGAAGAACAAATTTACACAAGCCTGTGTGAGTGTTGCAGGTAATATATAGGGCTGCAGCCAAGTCCGCCAACAGGTTTCGGGGAACGCGTCCCCTTCTTCACAGGACACTTTCATTGAACTTTATGTTCTGCAGGTGTTCATGTTCTATGTGATTGGCGTGCTTTGGATATATGTATATAGTTGATAAAGGCTTGCTATAGAAGCTGAAACGCGTCCTGAATGTTGCTGGCTTGCCAAATAAAAAACTGATGAATTGTTCCCACATTTCAGTGGGGTCATGACGTGTGAAGCCTGTCTGCCCCCAGGGCAGTAAGAAACATCAAAGGACCAAGGAGAGGGTTAATGTCTCACAGGAATACACTTCACATCAGAAACTGACCCATTGTTAAAAGATTGGAAAGTGCTTCAGAGCTGGGCACGACGGTAGCATTCAGCTAAGTAGTGCTATGGGGAGCCTAATTGTTTGTTCTTTAAAAAACAAAGGCACAGACTTTGAATCGAACTGACAGCATTTAAAAGGGGTACCGCATTTGTTTATAATTGAATATTTACCTGCACATTGCGTTTTAATACTCGCCGTGTTTCCTGTTTAAAACATTTAGAAACTTGTCAAGGCATTTACCACATTGTAACAGGGAGCTGGAGCATTAAGATCACCACATGGTTTTCATTAGGGTGCATGCACACATATAAAAGAAATCACAGTGTGCCTTTCAGCTGATAAAAGCTTGCTATAGAAGCTCAAATGCGTCCTGAATGTTGCTGGCTTGCCAAATAAAAAACAGATGAAATATTCCCAGATTGGAGTGCAGACGGAAACAAAAAAGAAGGGTTGAGGTAAGCAGTACCGCACTTAACATCGAAAATAGTTGGACTAAATGTAAATTGCATGTGGTACAAAGAACCTGGAGTACAACCCTTCTCCAATCCAAACTGAAAACAAGTTTTCAAATCACCATATCTACATAATGATCCAGCACACACAAAAGAGTAATCTATATGACCATATTACTGGTAACCTGGAATAACAATAATTCACATGTTTATGATTCAAACATGTTGCTGCATGACAGCGCGAGGAACACGTGGGCATTCGGGGCACACTGACCCAATTTTCTGCTAGCATACAGAAGATTTCAATCTATTAAAACACCCACACTGTGCGAAAAGTTAACGAGTACAACACTCTTTGGAGACAGGCAGGACCAATTGTTCAAGACATCTTCATTGATCGAAAGGACTACTGGGAATACGTGTTTATTATACAACTTGGAGCCCAGAAGAAGTCCGAGAAAGGACAAAATGAGTTGGCTACGACGTTTATTTTAAGGATGAAGACAAAAGAAAAAAGAATACTTTGAATTATATCCAGAGTTGAATGCAGTGATTATATGGTACTTTTTTATTCTTGCCGACATGTTTGAAGCATAAACTTGTGAATTATTCTCTACTCATACCAGATTACCAGTAATAATTACTCTTTTGTGTGTGCTGGACCATTATGTGGATATGTGGATATATATGTATGTATGTATATATATATTTGAGATGTCATCAGTGATGTCATCAGTGATGTCACTGACCATGTCATGAATGATGTAATATGTGACATGATCAGCAGTGGATTGCGGGTGCGCGATATATAGTTAGTGCAACTAACTATATATGCGAATTTTGTGTGAGTAAAATAAGGTTTTGTAAATGCTAATTCCTAACTATATATGGTCTATAACCTATGGTTTTTTCCTTGAATTTTCAAGGTTTTGTAAATGCTAATTCCTAACTATATATGATCTATAACCTATGGTTTTTTCAGTGAATTTCAATGGTTTTTTAATAGCAAATATCAAAAGCTGTAAAATGTATTCTTCTTTTAAAGGAAAAATATATTTTATATGTATTTAATATAATTTTTTTATGTATATAAATTTTTTGAGGGAACGAATTTATCAACTATCATGCTGAAGAAGAGTGTGGGGAAAAAAAAACAAAGAGGAGGACTAAGAGGAAAGAACAATCAGTTCAAAAATACAATTGCTTTAAAGCATGAAGTGCTTTTCCACACATTTACATTTAAATAACCCATATTAGAACATACAAAATATCTACAGAGGAGACGGTGTACATTGAATTTTAGACTCTTCATTGGTACCTACATGTTGGTACTTTCATCACCCACACAACACAACAGCTCTATTCAGAGCTACCCTACCTCAAAGCACTCTAAAATATTATTTTAATATTTCCCTTGGTTTTCCCCTTGTTACGCTTTCCGGAACGCTACCCGGTGCGCGGACCAGGCGCTAACCGTGCGAAAATGTGAAAAAAGGTGTTTTTTTTTACATATATGGGCCTCCTCAGCCACCCTCAGAAAACCTAGGGGGTCAGGATATGTCTCCCGTGCCCCCTTATACCCATTCCCAACATTGTTTATCCTCCATCTTGTGACTAAATTCCTCCGAAACACAAGATGGCGGACTCCCGTTACGCTACCGGTGAGCTACCCGGTTCGCGTACCGGGTAGCGCTTCCATCCCGAAAAATCGAAAATAAAATTATTTTATTTTTTTACCCCGCGGGGCCCTTTAATAGCCCCCACAACAATCCTAGGGGGTCAGGAGGGGTCTACCTTGCCCCCTTTCATTCATTTCCCCCTTTGTTTATTTCCACCTCTTGTCTCTCGATCCTACCGAGAGACAAGATGGCGGCCGCTCCGGACTGTTTAGAATGTTGACAGTCACCGGAGAGCCAATCCGCTTCTCCTCGCGAAGTTCCGTTACGCGTCTGGTACGCGAACCGGGGCGCTAACCGGGACGCTGTCACAGATATATATATTTTTTTGAACGTCAATTTCTCAAAATCCACTGGAGCACATATCTTGAGACCTAGCAAAGGCACATCGGGCAAACAGTCCCTACAATTTTGCCAAGTTTTGTGGAAATCCATTCAGCCGTTCGAGCTAAAAGTGAGTCCAACCGCCCTATGGAAAACTCAATGTTAAAAACACGTTTTGGGACCCCCTTTTTTCTCGGCCCCCGCTTGACGAAACCCCCCCACACTTTCATGGGACGCTCAGAAACAAAATGTGCCATTTTCCTGAAAATTTCAGCCAATTCCGTCCATCAACGTCAAAGTTATTCAACATAGAATTTTCAGAAATCCCTATTCAAAAAAATCCTAACTATATATACCTACTGGCGACTGCCAGTAGGTAATATATATATATATATATATTCACTGAAAAAAACACATGTTTCAGGGGTGTTATAGTTAGTTGGACATTTTACTCTTACAAAACCATTGAAATTCCCCCTTAACTATAACTCGCGCTTCCGCAATCCATTGCTGATGTTGTCATATATTACATCATTCATGACATGGTCAGTGACATCTCTGATGACATCTCAAATGACATCACTGATCACATCATCCAGTGAATGTGGTTTGCTTCGATATTTAGATAAGTATTATATATATAGGAATCTGCCTTGAACACTGAGTTGATGTATACGTGTCTGAATGGAGGATTTAGTAGCGATGTGAATGAGTGTCTAAGTGATGAATTTAAAGTGTCTCACTAAATATATGGGATAGTGATTAAAATTTGTGAATACATGTATCACTCTATCTCTTGTTGTCTAAACTACTACATAAGTTGGTTACTAGGTATGTGAAAGTCTACATTAGTTATCATTTAGTTAAGTGAGTATTTGTATGGGATAGTGAATGAATGCGTGTGTGTTTGGGTGGGATGTGTGTAACTGTCAGAAGATGTGTAAATAGTTGATTTAGTAGGTATATGAGGTTAAGACTGTATGTGGAAACAGTTGTTTGGGTGATTGAATCTCTTTATGGGTGTGGTGATGAGTAAATATATTTCTCAATGATATATGTCCAACAAACTAAAAATATAAAAGGCAGTGTATGTGACAATTGTTGTATATAAATAAGTATACATACGACTCGGTGATTGTATGAGTGAGATATGGATAACTGTATAGTTGTAATAGTGATTGTATAACACCCTAAGTATGAGTTACTATCTATATGAATAAATAAATTGGTGTTTGTGTAAAAGTGTTGCTTAGTAAATATAAGTTTGATCAATTATTTGCATCAGTGAGTAGTATGTCTGCATAAGTGAATAGGATATGTGCTGGTGTGTAATGTTGATGTAGGTGTATAAGTATATTTAATAGTGTTCTATTTATCTTTGTTAGCATGTATGAGTGAATCTATAGGTAAGTGTTTAGATGTGTGTGTAGATCTAGTAATCACTAAGTGAGTTTTTAGAAACTTGTACTAGTGTGTCAGTGGTTTCAAATATGGTACTTCATATTTTATGGGTGTTGAAAGTTTATGCTACTGTATGATGAGGTGTATCAGTTTGTCACATGGATGATTTTATCAGTGATGTCATCAGTTATGTCATTTGAAATGTCATCAGTGATGTCATCAGTGATGTCACTGACCATGTCATGAATGATGTATTATGTGACATCATCAGCAGTGGATTGTGGGCGCGCGAGTTATAGTTAGTGCAACTAACTATAACGGGGGAATTTTAATGGTTTTGTAAGAGTGAAATGTCCAACTAACTATAACACCCGTGAAACCTGCGGTTTTTTCAGTGAATTTCTGAGGTTTTTTAAATGCTTATTCCTAACTATAACATGACTGAAACCTATGGTTTTTTCAGTGGATTTCAAAGATTTTTTAAATGCTAATTCCTAACTATAACATGTCGAAACCTATGGTTTTTCAGTGAATTTTAAAGGTTTTGTAAATGACCATTTTTAAATATATATTTATTTTTTTGATACTGATTTACAAATTTTGTGTTAAACTATTTATTTTTCGATATTTTATTTTTTAAATTACATTACATTGTCTTGCCCCCCTTTTTAAAAAAATGTTTTGGGCCCTGGACCCTATCCCCTAGAGCCTGACCCGCAAATCTAAATGTATTAATTTTTTTTTAATAGGAATGAGATTCCTATGGAAGAAGATACAAGTTACTTGAAAGCATGCTTGGAGCTACTTTTTATGGCCAGTGCTGGAATAAAAGACGTAGCACTGGTTTCTCTCCTGATAACAAATGAATAAATCAGAATTCGTTGTTCGGATGACTTAAGGTGAATATTTTAAAGTTCGAAAACTACACACTTAGAAGAATTTGCAACTGAAAACAGTCAATGTCAGCCTATGAAAGGAAATTCACTTAGCAGGTAAATAGTGGTATTATTACTTTTTCTTACTCAGGGGTGGATCCTGGATCCAGCACTGCTGCAACACCTCTAAACAGTAGAAAGAATGCAAATTACCAAAGACGCGCGGAAGCCCACGTCTCTTTTTTTTATTTTTTTAATATCGCTAGAATGCGCGGATCATACATGCACCTCGCAATTTTACCCCAAAAAAATAAAATTGTGACCCAGGGGGTCCTTGTCGAACCACCTGAGCAGACCTAGAGGGTCAGGGTGTGTCTACCCTCCGCCTTTTCACGTTTTAAACTCACATTTCACACGCTTCTTCACCCTCCGTTCTACCGAGGCAGAAAATGGTTGCCAACAGTTTCAAGTGTTGAATGTTGACAAGCACTTGAAAGCACAAAACTACAAGTCTGGATGCAAGCAGCAGTTCCTTTAATGCAAGCATATAAAAATTCAACTATTTATAGCCAAATGAACTATTCTAGGTAATATTTTGAGTACATACACATTTTTCTTATTTTAACAGAAAGAAAGAGTCGTAAAGATTGGGAGCCTGATTTGCAAAGGTAACCTTACACTTTTTGTCACTTGGTAATCACAAAGTACATGCAGAGTTTTACAACTCTGCACTACTTATACTTATGTGTGTGAAGTTTTTTTGCCCTGAATTATAATTGTCTGGGTGTTAAGAATTTCTCATGCATAAGTATATGGTGTCTGAAGCATAAACCTCAGCACGTTTGTAAATACCAAACAGCAGTAAATGGACACAAAAGTGTAAGTTTACCTTTGTAACTAAGGCCATGGGATTTTTTATAGAAAAGCAAGGTTTTCCTCTTACTGTCTGGAAGACAACTCCTCCACTGGTCATTTGGGATTTTGATTTTGTACGGAGAGCATCACTCTCTTTTTGTCTTCATTCTCTGCTGCAGCCACATTATAATACATATTTTTAATGTATTTTGCACCTTCTCAATGTGGCTATGTTATCTTTTGTCTTTAATGGAGAATGTAGGTTCTTTTTGATCTGCATGTGTCTGTTCATGGCTAGAGTTGGGGTGGCTTCTGGAGTCCAGGCCCTTTTAGACAGACAAGTTCCTTTGTTCTCTTCTACCTACTTCCCTATGATAGATATGTTCCTTTGTTCTCTGCTACCTTCTTCCCTATGTGCTTGCCCACGATTTTTTTGTGAGTGTGGGATTTGTACATGGTTTATATTGTGCTTTAGTTTGTTCTGCAACTTTTAAAAGTATTTTGAGGGTTAAGTGATGTTGCCTTGGGCAGTTTGTGGTGGGGAATTTTAAAATGTATTAATTTACTTTTTTGACATTACTTATTTACTGGCGACAGGTAATGGGGAGTCCCATGTGTGGGCCTACACACATTTTGGGTAAATAATATATATGAGCAATTGTTTCACTGCAATGCTATGAGAGTTCTTTTGGATGACGAGGGAGGTGCTCAATGCAGGATACTGGAACCATGTTCTTTGTTCTGCAAGTTTCTTTCTTTGCTGGCTATGAGGTGGTGATAATTTTGTGTATTCAGTGTATGGGTGCGTGCGTGTCTGTGTGTGTGCGTGTGTGTGTGTATATGTATATGTGTATATGTGTAGATTGCTACTTTGTCTTTGTTTTCTATGCCTCCGACTATGCTGGCCATGTGACGGCCACCATTTCATGGAGCAAACCACTGTGTGGTATGTGTGGTCACCATTTTGTCTTTGTTTTCAGTGCCTTCTCTTTCTCTCACCACATGGTGAATGAGCTACTTACCACCATTTTGCATAGCCAGTGTGCACTTCAATCCTTTCATTTCACTCTTAAATGCATTTTTCTAGGAGCAGTGATAAAAGAAGTCCATGGCGTTTTGTTAATTTTTTCCTGATACATGTATTTGCGCTTGTGGTTGACTGTAGTACAGAGATGTTGATTTGATAAATTATTTCCAATTTTCTGCCTGCCCCTGGCTCTCATAGATTCCCCAAGGGCCCTAGTGAGGCACCAACAAATATTTAATTTATTTGTTCGGTTTTTGCTTGCCTTCCATCAGGGGGCGTTGCTTCAGGTGGGGTGTTTGGGGTGTTAAACCCCCGTAATCATTGTATTCTGTAGGAAATAGTTGGGTACAGGTGCTTTAAGTTGGGTACGCTGAGGTGTTTGTGGAATTTCACTTGGGATTTTTATATACACATGCAGTTTTGTAAAATAAAATATTGAGGTATATGTAGCCCTCGCAATCCACACTCTTCTCCCTTCCTTCTGCTCCATCAGACCCCGTATGTGCTTTCAGCCTGATTCATCATTCTCCCGTTTTGCGAGCCCCTAATAGCGATTCATAACGAATCGCTATTAAGGACTTGCAAAACGGGATTCATGTAGAAATTGCATGAAGAAATGCGATTCCTACACATTCCTTATTTGCGATTAGCAAATTGCTAATCGCAAATAAGGATTCACTCCCCATTCATTCCTATGGGCCAAAAGGCCCATAGGAATGAACGGGGAGTATTCCTTATTTGCGATTAGCAATTTGCTAATCGCAAATAAGATAGCGATTTAAAGGGTGCCAGGGGTGTCCAAAGGACACCCTGTAGCACCCCTTAAATGCAAATTGAAACAGGTGTTGCGCACACACATGTCCAAAGGACATGTGTGTGTGCAACATGCAACTTAGAAAAATGCTTTTAAAAGCATTTTTCTAAGTTTTCGCTATTTACCACGAGGTTTGACCTCGCGGTAAATAGCGGGCCGAAATTGCGAATTCGCAATTTTTAAATGGATGATGAATTGCATTTAAGGAATCTCAAATAGAGATTCCTTAAATGTAATTCCTCGCAAAATAGCGAAATCGCTATTACCGATTTTTGCATTTGGGATGATGAATCCCAAATGCAAAAATAGCGCTCGCAAAGGGCCAGATTCTCAGAATCTGGCCCTTTGCGAGCCGATTTCGGCTTGATGAATCAGGCTGTTTGCTTTTTGTATCATGTATTTTAACCCGCGTGATTGCTAGGAAATCTGAAGCTTACTCCCCCCTAGTCTTACTGTCCAAGTTACGCCCCTGCTCGTACCACCCATGGACAGCCACGGCCGGTGGTAGGTGTAACTGCAGGGCGATGATGTAGGGAGGGGCAGGGTGGGGGGTTGTAATGTATGGATTACGGACTTTAACAGGTAAGTAAACATAAAAATTAATAAAACGAATTTCGTTGTGTGCACTGCATCACCAAATGCGATGCAGTGCGCGCAACGAAATTCGTTTTATTTATTTAATTAGGGTTAGCTAGGCAAGGGTTGGCTGGAGTAAAATAAAATGACCATGCACTTGCGCAAAAGGGATTATTGTTTGCGATATTTTCGGGACGCAAAATACAACAGAGTGTTAATTTTATTATTACACGAGGCACTGGAAGTACATTTCACATCATTTTGCATAATTTTACTGTAATTTTGCATAATGATGCAAAAAGAATTAATGGGAATTTCATACATCCCAACTTATATACTGCATCACATGATTCACGCTTGAAGAACATGTTTGTCACACAATGTGTCATGTGTCAGTCAGCATAGTTGAGTGGCACTCTTGAAAGTGTATATGTTGCTTCATACTCAACAGAGACTTTTATGGAAATAGGGAGTCCTCGTAATATAGCTTTCACCTCATGATAAGTCCACAACTCAAGTTAACCGCAAAATGTACATTTAGCTTAATAAGTAGACATATATTTTAATGCATGCCCCCAGGTGATTCCTTTACATTTTCTTTTGTTGAGATTTATAGGTTTTCTGCAGCATCTGAAACACAGGAGACTTCAATGCACATATTAGCAGACTGCCAAAATCCAGGTTTCCATCACTCTGTGTACTAAAGTGAAATGCACAAAGTGGATAAATGAATTTTAAAGAAAAATAAATCAAAGCACATTTAGTTTCTTGGCACTTCACTTATGCATTACACTCACCGAGTTACAATGCTAGCTTCAATCCAGAAAAGAGCATGATGAAATTGATGAGTCAATCATGTAAGTGCCCAGCGAAACAAGAGTGTAATAATCCTCACGGGGTCACTTGCAGCCTTGCGAAGATGGTTGTTATAGAAGGCAGAGTATCTAACTTAAGCTCTTCTTGAATAATACTTAATAAAAGGGATTCTGTCTATGGATCCGCCATCTTCCCCCAGGTGTATTGGTTAAGTAATTCTCATTTTGACGATCCTGAAACTGTGACTCTGGACAGCCTCCACTCTTTGAGAAAAGGTAAAATCTTAATTTCTCTGCTTTTCATCAAAGGAGGAAACACTATTAGATCTACCATCTTAAAATAAGCCTTCCATGCAATTAGTACCGGGTGGAGGGTAAAGCATTTCATCTGCCACATGAATTCAGATGACGTTCTGTGTGCAAATAGAGTCACCGCTGCTCCATGGCAGTGGTTCATGTCTCCTGTGGCTATTGTGCACCCACTACAGTTAATGATCTTCTACAACACAGCTACCCATCGAAAAATATCCCATCTACAACTTTTGTTTTCTGGACCATTGCCTCCTCTGACACAAGCTATGATGTGATAGGTAGACCCATATTGTCCTCACTGTTGACAAAACCTCTGGCCCTGTCTGTGTAGGCACAATTTTCTTATCACTAATATTGATAGTTTGCCCTCTATGTTGATCAAACCTAGGTATGCAATATCTTGAAGTGCTCTGTAGCACCTTCTTTATCTCTCTAACCCAAACAATCAGAAGCATGTCATCACTTCTGTGGACCTCTCATTGCCACTTAATCAGCACTGATCACCCCTTGACTTTATGAATATGTTATTTCTGAATGTTTGACGTTACAATGCATACATTCACAATGCGTGCCTTTACAACACAGTTTTTTACATCGCAACAACCTTTACAATGTATGCTTTTACATCGCATGCCATTACATTGCATTTTCAGAAACTACCTTTACAGCGCATACCATTACATTGCATTTAAAGTAAGTGTTTGGTAGTATAGTGGTAAAAATGCCTATTCTAACTCCAGTGAGTGCAACAGTAGGATAAGTGTCGGATAGTGTAAGGGTACTATGCGTTGTAATGGTATGCATTGTAATGACTTGCGATGTAATGCCTGCGTTGTAGTGACATGCGTTGTAATGACATGCATTGTAGTGACATGCAATGTAATGGCTGCGTTGTAATGACATGCGATGTAAAGGTAGTGCGATGTAATGACTGCGTTGTAAAGGTTGTTTCCCAGTATTTCTATGGTATTTCTACAGTACATACCTAGCCAAAAGGCACGTGAATGCTGTACAGTGTCAGCGACAAGCATAACATCAATGAGTAAGAGAAGAGGAAGCTGGGTTGTGGAGGGTTAATGCATTCTGATGTAGTGTTCTTTAAAGAGGTGAGTCTTTGACGCGTTACTAAATTGGAGGAGCGCGGGGGCAGCTATGATGGATACAGAGATGTTCTTCCAGATCCTGGATGCATAGATGGAAAAGGCCTGCAGTCTTGTTTTGTTCTTTTCTACACTTCTGTCTGCAGACTGATGGTGTCCTGACTGTGGATATGCCAAGATCCACCAGAGATGTTGAGCTTGTCTGCAAGGTTTTTAAGATGGTGCAGGCCGGCAAGGGTAAGCAATGGAGTACCATCATGATGTGGTCAGGTGACCATATTTTTTTAGGCCCATGATGAATCATGCAACATGAAGGATACCCTACAGGGGTGCCATTGTGGAGGGTAGGAGGCAATGCAGTAGGGCATTACCACCATCCAGATGCAGGATTATAATGCCTTGACTGAAGTTTTGATGTCCCTTTCTGGAAGGAATCCTTTGACTTTCTTTAGAAGAGAGAGCTGGTGCCAGGCCGTATTTGGATCCTATTTAGATTTTGAAGGGACAGGTTACTCCTTCAAAAAAGTGATGAATATCCAGTTTGCCCTATTTCAATTGGCATTGGATATAATACTCTTGTAATATGGCGTCACGTTTGTGATGGGGTAACCCGTCCGCTGAACTCTAAATCAGGTCCATTTGTTTTTTGGCAAAGTATTCCTTGAGGGTGATGTTGGTGTCAAGGTAAATCCGATTGGCTTGCCATTTAGTGAAAGTTGTGGTTCGAAGCCATCAAAGTTCATGTTATTGAGGCATGTTTTACTGTAACTAATTTAATGTTTTTTCTAAATAATAGGGTTTGTCTCTTGGTTGGGTTGAACTGCAGATAGCCTATGGTCATATAGGTCTGAATGATGCACAAGTAGCGTTTGAAGCATTAGATGTTTGAAACAGAGAAGACTTTCAAGAATTATCAAAGAAGAACTTACGCTTTAGGAAAAGGACAAGCAACTTTTTGAATCTATTCACAGTTTTTAACATCACCAAACGTAGGTGACTCTGAAGTTCTGACAATGATCATGAGCTATTCTTTTTAAAACGGGTACCATTCACTCCAGTTCGACCCTCACAAACTGCAGAGTGCCGCACGTGTCTTCCCTCTTCAATATGTATATGGTTGTGATGGATAACACGATGAAAACCTCCAACATCAGACATGGCATTTAAAAAAGACAACACATAGGTCTATCACACTCTGAAAGAGGCATCTAGGGTCTAAAATGAATTGGAATACTGGCCCAAATATGGTCAAAACCAGGTGTGGAGAAAATGGTTGTGCGTCATCATGAGGAAAATAGGTATGCAGCTGATGTGCTTGAAACATTCTTCACCCAGCCAGATGTTCACATCTCTTAATACAGTGCATAAAGCACATCATTTGAAAATCTTCTAAAAAATGACCGTTGATTCACATCCCAAAGAAGTGATACAGTGAAGGGATCATTCCGCCATCTAGAACACCCTCTCTTGCAAGTCTCACAGAATATTGCCTAGGTTCTTGTTACAACCATAACTTAACTTTTCTATTGCAATTCCTAATTTATAGGTGTGCCAAAGTATGATCTCGCCCTGCTGCACAGTACTTGGTATCACACTACTCAGTTTAGTTTCAGCCTACTGCATGAAAATGCATATCAAATCTCATGCAAGCTCACACTGACTCCAGTTAAAACAGAACGTAGAATTTAAGACCCTTTGCCTGGTTCACAAGACACTCATTGGCCATGTTCCAGAAGACATTTATGAAATTTTTCAAACCTGCCACACTGCCAGACACATGGAGTCAATTTTTGTGCATCTACTGACCATCCACCAGCCAGTTACCAATGCCATAGTAATAGTTTTCTTCGGATCCAAATGTCTACACTCTTTGCCATCCTTCCACCATACCTCAAAATTGGAAGACAATTATGTAACTTTGAAAGAGGACTTAAGACTCACCACTTGTGTTCCTGCAGTGAATAGCTTGTGAGTAGTCCCTCTCTCCAATGCAACTCCGTGTCCTGAATAACTGGGCCATTACTTTTCCTGTTCTCCTCACCCTGCTGTAATCCAGCTAGACTAATGCCTAAAACTGATCTACCACCACAGTTCCAGTGGAGCCATAGGCTAGTAAGTGGGTCACCCACCTAGCAAGCCTTTACCATTGACATGCACACATACAGTCATTTGTCAATCATCTTGTTTCTCATACTTGCACAATCGCCTTTGTGTCAATCTACTCAGTGTTTGGTAAAGTATTTGCAGCTGCTGTTAGCATTTTTGCAAAAACTAAAATTTAAATTAAAAACATAAACTAATGTGAAGATCAGTCGGTATCTGACACAACTAAGTAATCAGTAGAGAGAAGACGAAACACTGTCCAATATAGTTTCAAAATTATGCAATAACCAGCAAGTAATGTTGATCATAGAAACGTACTGTATCTGGGAGCATTTGCCGATACAGTGCAGGACAACATAATATTATTTTGAAAATCATACCCTTAACATTATTGCATAAGTAATAAATGTAATGGCATTATTAATTTATGTTTCTTAGTTCTGTTGTGCTGACAAGGTGATCCTTATTAAAGGAGAACCTCCTTCGCTGTCCAATTAGTACTTGTCTATAACTGAACCCTGACAGCAATTTTCTCTGAATAAAACAGAAGGACATGTGCTAAGCAAGAACCAGACACCTCTAAGTTACTGAAAGAGAATTTAAAAAAGAGAAATAGAGGCAAACTGCTAAATGCTTATACTTGAATGCAGGGACATCTTATTTAGGGGCCCCAGGCCAAACCTTTTTTGGGGCCCCCGGTTCGCAATAACTTCGAATTTATTATACATTTTCAGCTCAATCACGACCTTAGCTACTATGGGATCAATAGCAACACTCTTCCTTGGTCAGCCTAACTCTGAGCTCAATCCTGTAACAGACAGATTCTCTCTGACTGCCCAGCACTTGTGAAGCAGAAAGACTTAGTGGCATGAACAAGCCAACTCTATATGTTTTAAGGGTTTAGGGGTTGTTTTTAATGTTGAGCGGTGGGTAGGGATATTGGGCGGTAAGGGTGTTTCTAGGGTTTAGAGGTGGATAAGGGTCTTGGGTGGTAAGGGTGTCTTTAGGGTTTAGGGGCAGGTAGAGGTAGTGGGTGCTAAGAGTGATTTTTGAGATTAGGGTTGGGCAGGGTATTTTAGATAGATAGATAGATAGATAGATAGATAGATAGATAGATAGATAGATAGATAGATAGATAGATAGATAGATAGATAGATAGATAGATAGATAGACAGATAGATAGACAGACAGATAGACAGATATATAGATAGATAGATAGATAGATAGATAGATAGATAGATAGATAGATAGATAGATAGATAGATAGATAGATAGATAGATAGATAGATAGATAGATAGATAGATAGATAGATAGATAGATAGATAGATAGATAGATAGATAGATAGATAGATAGATAGATAGATAGATAGATAGATAGATAGATAGATAGATAGATAGATAGATAGATAGATAGATGAAATTGGGGTTTTACTTACCTGATATATACTTCCTATTTTCACTGTAAAGGTATGCGTGCTAAAGGCAATGCATGATAAAGTCATTGCGATGCAAAATATGTGTGGTAAAGGCATGTTATTTGGAAAGGACACCCAACACTCCCCTTTAAAATATCGAATTGTAAATCTAAATTGTGATTTTGAAATAAGTTACTGAATCTCATTTTGCATTCTGTACATCCGAAACATCATTTCTCTGGTCGCAACTGGGTTTGCGACTGGAAAAATCCTTTGTACATCTGTCCCTTGGTTCTTGCCCATTCATTTTGGCGTTTCGTTATTTTGCACTGTGGTGTGAAGGTTCATATGATTTAAGTCTTTTTTTAATATTTTTCAAGTTTAATTTTTTGGACAATTTTGTGATCATTTAATTTTGTCGTTTTGCAGTTTCCTATTACGTATTTTTTTATAAATGTTCCTCTTAGATAAAAAAAGTAATTCACATCGCAGCCATTTGCAATCGTAATATAAGTTTGTACTTCTAAATGCTCTTTGGTAAGATTTTCCTAAAGGGAAACTTCTTGCCTGTGAATTCCGCGCTGCGGTGTGCCAATGACAATAGCGAACATATGACTTGCAGTGCTGACAGCAGCAATTTTAGAAAAAAATCGGTGTATGTATTGTGTTCTATACACCACCAGCAAGAAAGTAAAACTACAGATGGAAAAGCACAATAAAAGGTGAAAAACATTGGGCACGAGTTCATAGAATGCGTGCATCTTTGCCTGAGTCCTGAACAAGCACTGAAGACATTTTCAATTAACTAAGGAAAACATGGCTGACAATCCTCACCTTTCTGAGATAAAATTAAAAACATGAAACATTATTAGGACTGCTGTACCACTTTCACCTAATGTTCACGGTGTGCAACACTTTGCAGCAATTATCTGACAAGGAAGTACAATTACGGTGGCAACACATATTTCACATATTTCTCAGCTCATTTTCTGTGGCATTTTAGAGCAAGTATTGTACTCTGTGTTAAGTAATATGGCTCCCAATACGTAAGAGGAGTTGGCCTAACGGCTAAAGCGCTCGACCTCGGACCTGGGGACCTGGGTTCGAGTCTCGGTAACGACGCCAAAACCTCCTGTGATTCTGGGCAAATCGCTTATCTCCCCGTGCCTAAGAATGAAAGTGTGTATACTCATGTGAAAAAAAAACAAAAAAACGAAACTTGTGCTATGTAAAGCGCTCTGATACCTGATTCGGTTCGGGTCTAGTTCGCGCTATATAAAACTATACAAAAAAAAAAAATACAGCGGTGACTGTTGTTTTTAAAGGTAATTACCCTAATTGATTACATCCAGTGCATATATTACTTCCAAAAGCAAGGGGCTAGACACTCATTATTGGAAACATGACTTGTTCATTACATTTTCAAATGATGTGGAATGCAGATTTTACATTTTTTATGTTTAAACAGAGAATTTTATTTTGGAAGAGATGCAACCAAGTACAAACATTCAAATCAAATATCGAAATATGGATTAACAATAAGTAAGTTAATATCATCATACGGAAAAAGGTACATAATAAAAGTCAGAATGATTGCATATAGAAAAAGGGTTATAATAACTGTGAAAAGGAGAGAGATGGAAAAAAAGGAAGAGATGCAATAATGACAAGATTAAATATACATTGTGAAAGTAGGAGAACTTAATGTGCTATGAGGGATATCATTATTTTAAGGAATAATAGCTGTAAAAGAAATATAATTACAACCGAAAAAGGGGAGAATTATATGCCTAAATACATAATAAAATAAATAAGTAACATAACCAATAAAAAACAATCATGGTGGTTTGGGGACTTCTTCCTGTGATGGGCAATGTTGGCTACATTTTGGTGCCGAAGTATCCAAAAAGATAGTCACCGGGGACCATATGTGTTCTCGTTTTAGTAATAAGGACATAGAGGAAACATATGCACAATCAAGTCAATGGTTATATCAGACACTATACCACCAAGCTTGAACGGAAATTTATATGGATTGTTTCCAATTTTTCGTTATTTGTTGAAAGGCAATAGCAAGTAATAGATCCACAACATCCATGTTATAGGAAGGAAATTGCCAGTGATCAGGTACTGTACCCTGGAAAATGTCTTCAGGGGGAAAGGGGTAATGAGTATGAAAGATAGCATTGATTTAAGACCATACCATTAACCAGAGTTGGTGTGTGGGGGGACAAGAAAAAAGCATGTGGTATAAATCAGCATGATGAGTATTACAGGACCAGGGAAGTGTTGAGTTGAATTTATATAGAGACATTGGGGTGAACAAAAGTCGATTGTGTATAAAGAAAAGTATTTGAGTTGTGCTAGCTGATCTTGAAGTCTTATGGAGTTTAAACCATAATTTGTCCCAAAAGGCAGTGGAACAATGAATGAGGAAATCACGCTCCCATTGAAGTTCTGTATTAGTTTTAGCTCTATTATCAGGGGGTGTTTTGAGGAATTTGTAAATTGATAAGGCACTAGGTTGGGCACTCAATATGGGGAGAATATTACAATGGGATAATAAAGGAGGTGGTGTAGAAGATAATGACAAAAGACAGGAAGACACATTTTGGATCAATAACTTAAATTTAGAAGAAAATGGTTTTGGTAAGTTATAGAGGGATTGTGCTTCAGAAAAAGTGAGAAAAGTATCATTAAAATAAAGCTGATGGATCAGAAGCAGACACCTGTCTCGCCAAGTCTTCCAAAAGATGGGCCTGTTTTTAATTTTAAGAAGGCAATTGTGCCAAATGGAAGAATTAATAAATTGATCTATACCTGAAAGGTGAGAAATTAGAGGGGAATGAAATAATGTATGAGTAGAGCTATGTATAGGTGAGGATAAGAAATTTGTCTTATGAGTGATAGTAAGAGATTCATTGAGAGAGAATGGGAATAAAAAAGTGATTTCAAGAACTTTCCATAAGGGGGAAGGGGACGTGGATGGATTTAAAGACTTAGAAAGTTGTCTAAGAAGAAAAGCTTTGTGGTAAAGCTGAAAGTCAGGGAAATAAACTCTACCCTGTGATTTAGGACGTTTAAGCATGATTAGAGATAAACGCGGATTCTTTTAATTCCATAAAAAGACCAATAGTATGGAGTTAACTTTTTTGAAAAAGTATGCAGGGAAGTTAAGAGGAATATTCAACAAGGTTTGTCAGGGCAAGATGCTTTTCATCTGTGATTTTTTCAGAAAAAATTCCAATGGTGCATGAAGTGTTTATAAGTTTATTCACACTCTATTCATCAGAGTGGATACAAAAAAAGAAAAACAGCCAACACGTGTTTCACCCCCTTACATGGCCATCCGACCTGGGGCTTCCTCAGGGGTGTATGTACCAAATTATGCAACATGCAGTAAGCAGAATTAGTGACATAGAATTGCAATAGAAGTGGGTAGGGACGGAGAGTTGGGGGTGGAGGAGGAATAAGGAAGAATAAAGAACAGAAGGGGGAGAAAAGATGAAAAAAATTGAAAGAACAAAGGGGAAAAGGAAGGACGGGTTTAGGATTGGTGAGAGTACAAAGACAGGGGTGTGTTAGTGTTTAGGATGGTCGGTGTACGTTTGATGTATGATAGGGTGGATAGGTGAGAGTCGGCAGAGTTAAGACGAAAAAGACAAGAGAAAAGAGAATAATGGACGTGAAGAGGAAGTACCCAGGTTTGGAGGTTGAAAAAAGGGGGAGAGTAGGAGATCGGGAGGAGGGGAGTTAGACATAGTAGGGGCAGTAGTATCAAGTTAGTTATGTGAACCCTAACATCCTCTTGCTGACTGAAACATGGCTCACGGAGGACTCGAGTCTCGACATGTTGGCGGCCATCCCTAACAACTATTATATTATACGTGCAGACCGCCCCTCTGACAAAATGGTGGGAGGCGTGGCAGCTATTATTCATAATGACTATAGGTTCTGTTCCCTGCCTAGCCTTTGCCTTAAAGACACCGATAATTTTGTGATAAAATTAGAATCTCCTCAAGATTCCTTTATCTGTGTACTCCTCTATAGGCCCCCTAATAGGACCCCCTCCTTCCCGTTGGTAGTTAGCAAACAGATAGCTAAACTTGCTACTGATCATGCTAAGGTATTATTTGTGGGAGACTTTAATTATTGGTATAAAGATCCCGAGGAGGGACCACATTTGGTTGAAATGACTGACCTGCTTACGAATTTGAATTTTATCCAGCAAGTTCTGTCCCCTACCCATCAGAAGGGATACATTCTCAACCAAGTCTGGACGAATGGGATGGGGATTTCCACTCCCATCGTCTAATCTTGTACCTAGTCTGATCAGCACCTGTTGAAATTTACTTTAAGGTTCCCGTCAATTGAGAAACTTAGCTTCACTGATGGACGTTTTGTTGGGAAATGGAATTCCGTAAACAAGGAAGGACTTCTCCGCTCTTTAGCCGACACGGTTTCTTTGGCTGGGCCGAATATAGAGATGACGGAAATTAATTTCTCGAACTGGTTAATGAACGCCAGCAATGAACATGCCCCTCTTACCAAACTAAAAACCACCCGGCGTGCGAGGCAACAAGATGGTTCTCCAACGAACTTAAAAATCAGAAGTTGCTGCTCCGCAAACTGGAGAGACAATGGCGAACAACGTATTGTCAGGATAAAAGAGTGATCTATATAACGACCAGGAAAGAATATAAAAAAAATATTCTCATGGCCAAAGCCAGCTATTTTTCTACCCGCATCATAAACGCAAAGAATAACTCCAAAGAAATCTTTAATATTGTCAATGAACTCTCTAATCCGGAGAGAATATTATTGAAGACTGTTCCATCTCAGGAATTGTGTAACTCCCTCAATGACTATTTCATTGAAAAATCACTGTTATAAAAAGTCAATTCCCTAATATTGACTCGGAAACCTTTCAAAAGCTCTTATTGAAAGTCAAATCAGGTGCTCCATCTGATTGTTGTCCGCCGCACATACTCAAAGATTGTCTTGCTGCTCTTCTTGGCCCTGTACTTGCTCTTTTGAGTGAGTCTCTTATTCAGGGGAAAGTTCCTATGGCCTTTAAAAAAGCTATAGTCGTCCCCTTATTAAAGAAACTCGGAGCAGATTCCAAACTGCTATCTAACTATCGCCCGATTTCTTTGCTCCCATTCCTTGCAAAGCTATTAGAGACTCATGTAGCCAGCTGTCTCTCTGACTTTTTGGAGGAATTCAAATATCTTGACCCCCACCAGGCAGGTTTCCGGCTGGCTCACTCTACTGAAACTGTCATTGTGGCAGTGCTCGATACTCTCAGAGACCATGCGGATAGGTGTTCTCCCCGAGCATTGGTACTTTTAGATTTATCCGCCGCTTTTGACACGGTCGACCATGTAATCTTGGTCGATCGTGTCAAACTTGCGGGTGTCCAGGGGACGGCCGCCTGCTGGCTCTCTTCCTTTTTGAAATATAGGTCTCAGGCGGTTCGTCAAGGGCCCTATCTTGCTCCCCCTAATAAAATCACATGTGGGGTCCCGCAGGGTTTGGCACTGTTACCCCACTTATTTAACATCTATATTTCCCCTTTGATTTGATCTTTGAAGGAGAGAAATTTGACAGTTTTTAATTATGCAGATGACCTGCAGTTGGTCTTCGAGATAGATGGCTCTGATTGTTCAGTGGCAAATTTTCAGGTAACACTGTTGCATATACAACAGTGGATGGATTGCAACCATCTGAAACTGAACCCGGGAAAGACAGAGCTTGTCCTGACCGGGGACAGCCATAGATTTTGGGGTTCACATTATTGGCCTGTGGAGTTGGGTCCATCTCCTCTCCCCTCCAGTTCGGCCAAAACCCTGGGATTTTCCCTTGATAAGGAACTTACATTGAAATCCCAGGTAGGCAATGCGACTTTCGTCTGCCTGCCACCCTATCGTAAACAGGACCGGCCGATAGGCTGTCAGAGGTCCCGATAAAGGCATTACGATGCGACCGCCACCACAGCAGTTGCAATGCCTATCTTTTGTATTGCGGAGGGTGCTGCTGGCTGCAGCACACACCGCAATGCAAAAGGGGATACATCCGCCTACATTTTCATGGCGGGTGGAAAGGGACATCAAAATCCCAACATTGTAGGGATTTAGATGTCCCTCCGACTCACCAGCAGGCTCAAGAAGCCCATTGGATGTTTGGCAGTTTGCCTTTCCGACCACCAACCATCTGCCCACCATGGTAATATGGTGGGCTGACTACATGGTTCTGATAGTGGTAGGAGCGTCACAGACAGGCTGCTGGTGGAGGTCCCACTGTCGTCGTAATTGACCCCTATATTCTTGACCGGAATTTTTTGCATCAAAATAGTTTTGTATCACAACATTTTTTTTCACAATATTTCTATTTCCCGATATTTACAACTCAATACTTTGCCCTTACGCCCCTTTAATTCGGGGGGCAAACATACATTTCAGGTTGTGTTTTCTTATACCTAAGCAGACTTTTTAGGTAATTTTTTGCACAAAATTAAAAGTCTGGATGCAAGCAGCAGTTCCTTTAATGCAAGCATATAAAAATTCAACTCAATTTTACATTTGGAAGTTTACTTTATAGCCAAATGAACTATTCTAGGTCACATTTTGAGTACATACACATTTTTCTTTTTTAACAGAAAGTAAGATTCGTAAAGATTGGGAGCCTGATTTGCAATGGTAACCTTACACTTTTTGTGTCTTGGTAATCACAAAGTACATGCAGAGTTTTACAACTCTGCACTCCTTATACTTATGTGTGTGAAGTTTTTTTGCCCTGAATTATAATTCTCTGGGTGGTAAGAATTTCTCATGCATAAGTATATGGTGTCTGAAGCATAAACCTCAGCACGTTTGTAAATACCAAACAGCAGTAAATGTACACAAAAGTGTAAGCTTACCTTTGTAACTAAGGCCATGAGATTTTTTATACAGAAGCAAGGTTTTCCTCTTACTGTCTGGAAGACAACTCTTCCACTGGTCGTTTGGATTTGGATTTTGTAGAGAGAGCATCACTCTCTTGTTGTCTTCATTCTCTGCTTCAGCCACAGTATAATACATATTTTTTTATGTATTTTGCACATTCTCAATGTGGCTATGTTATCTTTTGTCTTTAATGGAGAATGTAGGTTCTTTTTGGTCTGCATGTGTCTGTTCGTGGCTAGAGTTGAGGTGGCTCCTGGAGTCCAGGCCCTTTTAGACAGACACATTCCTTTGTTCTCTTCTACCTACTTCCCTATGATAGATATGTTCCTTTGTTCTCTGCTACCTTTTTCCCTAAGTGCTTGCCCACGATTTATTTGTGAGTGTGGGATTTGTACATGGTTTATATTGTGCTTTAGTTTGTTCTGAAACTTTTAAAAGTATTTTGAGGTTTAAGTGATGTTGCCTTGGGCTGGTTGTGGTGGGGAATTTTAAAATGTATTAATTTACTTTTTTGACACTACTTATTTACTGGCGACAGGTAATGGGGAGTCCCATGTGTGGGCCTACACACATTTTGGGTAAATAATATATATGAGCAATTGTTTCACTGCAATGCTATAAGAGTTTTTTAGATGACGAGGGAGGTGCTCAATGCAGGATACTGGAACCATGTTCTTTGTTCTGCAAGTTTCTTTCTTTGCTGGCCATGAGGTGGTGATAATTTTGTGTATTCAGTGTATGGGTGCGTGAGTGTGTGTGTGTGTGCATGTGTGTGTATATGTATATGTGCATATGTGTAGATTTCTGTCTTTGTTTTCTATGCCTTCGTCTATGCTGGCCATGTGACGGCCACCATTTCATGGAGCAAACCACTGTGTGGTATGTGTGGTCACCATTTTATCTTTGTTTTCAGTGCCTTCTCTTTCTCTCACCACATGGCGAATGAGCTACTTACCACCATTTTGCATAGCCAGTGTGCACTTCAATACTTTCATTTCACTATTAAATGCATTTTTCTAGGAGCAGTGATAGAAGAAGTCCATGACATTTTGTTAACTTTTTCCTGATACGTGCATTTGCGCTTGTGGTTGACTGTAGCACAGAGATGTTGCTTTGATAAATTCTGTCCAATTTTCTGGCTGCCCCTGGCTCTCATAGATTCGCCAAGGGCCCTAGAGAGGCACCAACAAATATTTAATTTGTTTGTTCGGTTTTTTGCTTGCCTTCCATCCGGGGGCGCTGCTTCAGGCGGGGTGTTTGGGGTGTTAAACCCCCGTAATCAATGTATTCTGTAGGAAATAGTTGGGTACAGGTGCTTTAAGTTGGGTACGCTGAGGTGTTTGTTGAATTTCACTTGGGATTTTTATATACACATGCAGTTTTGTAAAATGAAATATTGAGTTATATGTAGCCCTCGCAATCCACACTCTTCTCCCTTCCTTCTGGTCCATCAGACCCCGTATTAGCTTTGCTTTTCGTATAATGTATTTTAACCCGCGTGATTGCTAGGAAATCTGAAGCTTACCCTCTCCAGTCTTACTGTCCAAGCTACGCCCCTGCTCCCACCACCCATTGAGTCTCCCCATGTGTCCTAGAAGGGTATTGGCAATAATGTAATTATGTACTTGATTTTTCTCTGCCCTCCATCTCCCCTGGGCCCTATAAGGACATCAGCAATCATTTAGATCATTTATTTCATTTTTGCCTGCCCCGACCAGCCATAGGGTCTCTATGGACTAATAAGCAGCACCACAAACTATTAATTTCATGTATTGTATTTTTGTCAGTCCTCCTTCCCATAGTGTCCACATGAGCCCTGGAGGGGAGCCAGCAATAATTGTATTATTTTATTTAGCTTTTGCCTGATCCCCCAGCGCATAAAGGGAGCCAGGGGCCTAGGAAGGATGTCAGCAGTTATTTATTTAATTTATACATTTTTTGCCTACCCTCCCTGTCTCTCATAGGGTCCTCATGGGCCAGAGGAGGCACTGGCAAATATTTGATCCATTCATTTGATTGCTGTTTACCCCTCACCAAACGTGGGCACTGGTGGGAAATCAGCAATTATTTTACACATTTATTAGATTTGTGTAATGATTCCTGGTTTCTGATTCATGGAGTGTGTATGGAAGTCATTCATTGTTTGGTCTTCATATTGGTTTTTACAGCTTTGAGGTTGGCACTGAATCACATGTTGAGCGACATGTAAGTTGCTGTCTTATGCCATGGGTTTGTCTTGTAAAAGGTATTTACATCTGATATACCTTTTCAAAAACACAGCAATGAACCCTTGTATTTATCACAGCTTGCTTGAGTTCAACTCTCACATTAATAGACTCTAAATTGGAAGCTGTGCAGTAAGCAATGACTGGCATTTTCAGAAAAACCTTTGGTAATTTATCACAGGTGGGTAGTAAAGGAAATGTTTTTTGCATAATTTTGCTGTAAAGAGCTGAAGGAGGATAGCCAACCACAAAATGCATTATGCTAATTTTGTTAGTATTCAAAATGAGTGCTTCCATAGGTAACTGAAAAGACTTTTAATTTGTTGCTGGATGATGTAAAGAGGATAACTGTGTATTTAAAATAATCTAGCAATCCCTTGTAGATGAGTTGAGGAGAACCCTTGTGGCGTGTATGCGGCACTGCTCTCTCCCCCACTGCAGCATCCCCTCTGCCAGGCCGTACCCTTTCCCTGGCCTGCTGGCTACTGTCAACATGAGGGGAGGTTGGGCCTGCACAGAAACAGTTAGGGGCATATTATCAAGGACAGGCGATACATTATCGCCACTTTTATCGGCAGGAAACTGCCGATAAAGCGGTGATAATGGCCTTGATAATATGCTCTATGAATTCCAATCGAAGCCCATGTTAGATGTGAACACACATCATATTATCAAGGCCATTATCGCCGCTTTATCGGCAGGAAAAGCGGCCATAATGTATCGCCTGTCCTTGATAATATGCCCCTTAGTTCTGCCACCTCTGCTTCGCCGAAAATGTGGTGGGCGTTACCGCCTCACGCCGCTGTTGCTCAGGGGCTTTAGGGCTCTGAGACATTAGAGCCCCCTGCCATGGCTGGGTACAGTGAAGTGGGCATAACTACGATAAAAAGGGAGCAATAAGTAAAAGCTGGACGGGCCTAGGGAGATGTAAACACAGGGGCTAGCTAGGCAAGGGTTGGCTGGAGTAAAATAAAATGACCATGCATAATTTTACTGTAATTTTGCATAATGATGGAATTAATGGGAATTTCACACAACTTATATACTGCATCACATGATTCACGCTTGAAGATCATGTTTGTCACACAATGTGTCATGTGTCAGTCAGCATAGTTGAGTGGCACTCTTGAAAGTGTATCTGTTGCTTCATACTCAACGGATCACTGACATAATATAGAATGACAAAATATAGACTTACCAAAATATAGTCACCAAAATATAGAATGCCAAAATATCGAATTCCTATCTACAAACAGGTAAGCACAAAAATATCGAATCCAAAATATAGTCTGTAAAAAATATAGTCAGTCAAAATATCAAATTTTTTTAAATGTCTTAAAAGTAATTTAAAATTAATGAAATAATAAATATAATTAACTAAAAAATACTCAAATAACCTTAAAATTAAGATATAATTAATTTAAGTTATTAATAAAAAATGTACAATATTTTACCGTAGGATAGCAGGAGGGTAACATTTAATATTCCCACTCCAGTGAGTGCAACAGTAGGGAAAGCGTTGGATAGCGTAGGGGTAAAAAATACTATTCCCACTCCAGTGAGTGCAACAGTAGGGAAAGCGTTGGATAGCGTAGGGGTAAAAAATACTATTCCCACTCCAGAGAGTGCAACAGTAGGGAAAGCTTTGGATAGCGTAGGGGTAAAAATTACTATTCCCACTCCAGAGAGTGCAACAGTAGGGAAAACGTTGGATAGCCGGAGGGTAAAAAATACTATTCCCACTCCAGTGAGTGCAACAGTAGGGAAAGCGTTGGATAGCGTAGGGGTAAAAAATACTATTCCCACTCCAGAGAGTGCAACAGTAGGGAAAGCGTTGGATAGCGTAGGGGTAAAAATTACTATTCCCACTCCAGTGAGTGCAACAGTAGGGAAAGTGTTGGATGGCATAAGGGTAAAAATTACTATTCCCACTCCAGAAAGTGCAACCGTAGGGAAAGTGTTGGATAGCGGGAGGGTAAAAATTACTATTCCAACTCCAGAGCGTGCAACAGTAGGGAAAGCGTTGGATAGCGTAGGGGTAAAAATTACTATTCCCACTCCAGAGAGTGCAACAGTAGGGAAAGCGTTGGATATTGGAAGGGTAAAAATTACTATTTCCACTCCAGAGAGTAGAACAGTAGGGAAAGCATTGGATAGTGTAGGGGTAAAAATTACTATTCCCACTCCAGAGAGTGCAACAGTAGGGAAAGCGTTGGATAGTGTAGGGGTAAAAAATACTATTCCCACTCCAGAGAGTGCAACAGTAGGGAAAGCGTTGGATAGCGGGAGTGTGAAAATTACTATTCCCACTCCAGAAAGTGCAACAGTAGGGAAAGCTTTGGATAGCGTAGGGGTAAAAATTACTATTCCCACTCCAGAGAGTGCAACAGTAGGGAAAGCGTTGGATAGCGTAGGGGTAAAAAATACTATTCCCACTCCAGAGAGTGCAACAGTAGGGAAAACGTTGGATAGCGGGAGGGTGAAAATTACTATTCCCACTCCAGTGAGTTTAACAGTAGGGAAAGTAATGATTTAATGTATTATTAAAAATAAATTAAATATCAATACCAATAAAACATTAATTGAAATGAATAACCAATTTAATATTATGTAATAATTAATTAGAAATACAACTACATATTAGTTATTAAAAAGTAATAACCTATTCATAATTATTTAACAACTAATTAATTTTCAAATACAAAAACTAATTAATAATAAAAATTAATACCAATTAAAAATTAACAGTAAATTAATTATCAATACACAAAAAGTATTTTTAATATGTAATTAATTACAATTACATTACTTCCCACCCTATTCCCCTATAAACCCACATCCCACTACAGAAAATACATTAATACAATTATCATAATTATCAAATATTTAATTAATACAAAAGAATTATCAATTAATAAAAATGTATTGCCAATTATTAGAAATTAATTACCAATTAAAAATTAATTAACAATACATTTAAAATCAATACCAATAAATGAAAAAAATTATTTACTTAATTACAATTAAATTACTTCCCACCCTATTCCCCTATAAACCCACAACCCGCTACAGAAAATAAATTTAGAAAATTAACATAATTAACAATTAATCAATTAATACAAATTAATTGGCAATTAATAAAAATTAATTACCAATTAAAAAATAACAATAAATTCAAAATGAATACCAATAAATACATAAAAATATTTAATTAATTACAATTAAATTACTTCCCACCCTACTCCCCTATAAACCCACAACCCGCTACAGAACTAGAATGCAAAATTTAATTAAAAATTATTAATAATTGCTAAAAATTTATATTTAATTTAATATAATTAAATTACTTCCCACCCTATTCCCCTATAAACCCACAACCCGCTACAGAATTAAATTACGCAAAAATTAAATAACATAAAATTCATTACTTAAAATACATTAAACATACATTACAAAAATTAATATACACTTTTCACACATATACTAACATACAAAACACTTTAATAAAAATTGATATTATTAAAAAAGCGATATATTTAATGCCTATATTGTATACTTCGATATTTTGACTTCTATATTTTGAAAATCGATATTAGTTACCTTAAATTCGATATTTTTAACCACTATATTGTGTCCATTCGATATTTTGTCCATTCTATATTTTTACTTCGATATTATGTCCATTCTATATTTTGGAATCGATATTATGACTGTTTACCATACTCGACAGAGACTTTTATGGAAATAGGGTGTCCTCGTAAAATAGCTTTCACCTCATGATAAGTCCACAACTCAAGTTAACCGCAAAAGGTACATTTAGCTTAATAAGTAGACATATATTTTAATGCATGCCCCCAGGTGAGTCCTTTACATTTTCTTTTGTTGAGATTTATAGGTTTTCTTCAGCATCTGAAACACAGGAGACTTCAATGCACATATTAGCAGACTGCCAAAATCCAGGTTTCCATCACTCTGCACTAAAGTGAAATGCACAAAGTGGATAAATGAGTTTTAAAGAAAAATAAATCAAAGCACATTCAGTTTCTTGGCTCTTCACTTATGCATTACACTCAGCAAGTTACAATGCTAGCTTCAATTCAGAAAAGAGCATGACGAAATTGATGAGTCAATCGTGTAAGTGCCCAGCGAAACAGGAGTGTAATAATCCTCACGGGGTCACTTGCAGCCTTGCGATGATGGTTGTTATAGAAGGCAGAATATCTAACTTAAGCTCTTCTTGAATAATATTTAATCAAAGGGATTGTGTCTACGGATCTGACATCTCCCCCCAGGTGTATTGGTTAAGTAGTTCTCATTTTGACGATCCTGAAACTGTGACTCTGGACAGCCTCCAATCTGGGAGAAAAGGTAATCTTCATTTCTCTGCTCTTCATCAAAGGAGGAAACACTATTGGATATGCCATCTTTAAATAGGCCTTCCAACAAATAGTACAGGGTGGAGGGTAAACCATTTCATGTGCCACATCAATTCAGATTACGTTCTGTGTGCAAATAGAGTCACCACTGCTCCGTGGCAGAGGATCATGTCTCCTGTGGCCTTTTTGCAGCCCCTACAGTTAATGATCTTCTACAACACAGCTACCCATCGAAAAATATCCCATCTACAACTTTTGTTTTCTGGACCACTGCCGCCTCTGACACAAGCTATGATGTGATAGGTAGACCCATATTGTCCTCACTGTTGACAAAACCTCTGACCCTGTCGGTGTAGGCACAATTTTCTTATCACTAATATTGATAATTTGCCCTTGGACCTCTCATTGCCATTTAATCAGCACTGATCACCCCTTGACTTTATGAATATGGTATTTCTGAATGTTTGACATTGCAATGCATACATTCACAATGCGTGCCTTTACAACACAGTTTTTTACATCGCAACATCCTTTACAATGTATGCTTTTACATTGCATGCCATTACATCATATTTTCAGAAACTACCTTTACAGCGCATACCATTACATTGCATTTAAGATATGTGTTGGGTAGTATGGTGGTAAAAATGACTATTCTAACTCCAGTGAGTGCAACAGTAGGATAAGTGTCGGATAGTGTAAGGGTACTATGCGTTGTAATAGTATGCGTTGTGATGACTTGCGATGTAATGTCTGCGTTGTAGTGACATGCGTTGTAATGACATGCATTGTAGTGACATGCAATGTAATGGCTGCGTTGTAATGACATGCGATGTAAAAGTAGTGCGATGTAATGACTGCGCTGTAAAGGTTGTTTCCCAGTATTTATATGGTATTTCTACAGTACATACCTAGCCGAAAGGCAGGTGAATGCTGTACATGGTCAGCGACAAGCAAAACATCAATGAGTAAGAGAAGAGAAAGCAGGGTTGTGGAGGGTTAATGCATTCTGATGTAGTGTTCTTTAAAGAGGTGAGTCATTGATGCGTTACTAAATTGGAGGAGCGCGGGGGCCGTTATGATGGATACAGAGATGTTCTTCTAGATCCTGGATGCATAGATGGAAAAGGCCTGCATTCTTGTTTTGTTCTTTTCTACACTTCTTAGTCTGCAGTCTGATGATGTTCTGAATGTGGGTATGCCAAGATCCACCAGAGATGTTGAGCTTGTCTGCAAGGTTTTGAAGATGGTGCAGGCCGGCAAGGGTAACCAATGGAGTCCCATCATGATGGGGGTGAGGTGACCATATTTTTTCAGGCCCATGATGAATCATGCAGCATGTAGGATGCCCTACAGGGGTGCCATTGTGGAGTGTAGGAGGCAATGCAGTAGGGCATTACCACCATCCAGATGCAAGATTATAAGGCCTTGACTGAAGTTTTGATGTCCCTTTCTGGAAGGAATTGTTTGACTTTCTTTAGAAGAGAGAACTGGTGCCAGGCTGTATTTGGATCTTATTTAGATTTTGAAGGGACAGGTTACTCCTTCAAAAAAGTGATAAATATCCAGTTTGCCCTATTTCAATTGGCATTGGATATAATACTCTTGTAATATGGAGTACGTCACGTTTGTGATGGGGTAACCCGTCCGCTGAACTCTAAATCAGGTCCATTTGTTTTTTGGCAATGTGTTCCTTGAGGGTGAGGTTGATGTCCAGGTAAATCCGATTGACTTGCCATTTAGTGAAAGTTGTGGTTCAAAGCCATCAAAGTTCATGTTATTGAGGCATGTTTTACTGTAACTTATTTATTATTTTTTCTAAATAATAGGGTTTGTCTCTTGGTTGGGTTGAACTGCAGATAGCCTATGGTCATATAGGTCTGAATGATGCACAAGTAGCGTTTGAAGCATTAGATGTTTGAAACAGAGAAGACTTTCATGAATTATCAAAGAAGAACTTACGCTTTAGAAAAAGGACAAACAACTTTTTGAATCTCTTCACAGTTTTTAACATCACCAAACGTAGGTGACTCTGAAGTTCTGACAATGATCATGAGCTATTCTTTTTAAAACGGGTACCATTCACTCCAGTTTGACCCTCACAAACTGCAGAGTGCCGCACATGTCGGTCCTCTTCAATATGTATATGGTTGTGATGGATAACACGATGAAAACCTCCAACATCAGACATGGCATTTAAAAAAGACAACACATAGGTCTACCACACTCTGAAAGAGGCATCTAGGGTGTAAAATGAAATGGAATACTGCCCCAAAGATGGTCAAAACCAGGTGTGGAGAAAATGATTGTGCTTCATCATGAGGAAAATAGGTACGCAGCTGATGTGCTTGAAATATTCTTCACCCAGCCAGACGTTCACATCTCTTAATACAGTGCATGAAGCACATCATTTGAAAATCTTTAAAAAAATTACCGTTGATTCACATCCCAAAGAAGTGATACAGTGAATGGATCCTTCCGCCATCTAGAACACCCTCTCTTGCAAGTCTCACAGAATACTGCCTTGGTTCTTGTTACTACCATAACTTAACTTTTCTATTGCAATTCCTAATTTATAGGTGTGCCAAAGTATGATCTCGCCCTGCTGCACAGTACTTGGTATCACACTACTCAGTTTAGTTTCAGCCTACTGCATGGAAATGCATATCAAATCTCATGCAAGCTCACACTGACTCCAGTTAAAACAGAACGTAGAATTTAAGACCCTTTGCCTGGTTCACAAGACACTCCTTGGCCATGTTCCAGAAGTCATTCATGACATTTTTCAAACCTGCCACACTGCCAGACACATGGAGTCAATTTTTGTGCATCTACTGACCATCCACCAGCCAGTTACCAATGCCATAGTAATAGTTTTCTTCGGATCCAAATGTCTACACTCTTTGCCATCCTTCCACCATACCTCAAAATTGGAAGACAATTATGTAACTTTGAAAGAGGACTTAAGACTCACCACTTGTGTTCCTGCAGTGAATAGCTTGTGAGTAGTCCCTCTCTCCAATGCAACTCCGTGTCCTGAATAACTGGGCCATTACTTTTCCTGTTCTCCTCACCCTGCTGTAATCCAGCTAGACTAATGCCTAAAACTGATCTACCACCACAGTTCCAGTGGAGCCATAGGCTAGTAAGTGGGTCACCCACCTAGCAAGCCTTTACCATTGACATGCACACATACAGTCATTTGTCAATCATCTTGTTTCTCATACTTGCACAATCGCCTTTGTGTCAATCTCCTCAGTGTTTGGTGAAATATTTGCAGCTGCTGTTAGCATTTTTGCAAAAACAAAAATTTAAATTAAAAACATAAGCTAATGTGAAGATTAGTTGGTATCTGACACAACTAAGTAATCAGTAGAGAGAAGACGAAACACTGTCCAATACAGTTTCAAAATTATGCAATAACCAGCAAGTAATGTTGATCATAGAAACGTACTGTATCTGAGAGCATTTGCCGATACAGTGCAGGACAACATAATATTATTTTGAAAAATCATGCATACCCTTAACATTATTGTATGAGGAATAAATATATTGGCATTATTCATTCATGTTTCTTAGTTCATTTGTGCTGACAAGGGGATCCTTATTAAAGGAGAACCTCCTTCGCTGGCCAATTAGTACTTGTCTATAACTGAACCCTGACAGCAATTTTCTCTGAATAAAACACAAGGACATGTGCTAAGCAAGAACCAGACACCTCTAAGTTACTGAACGAGAGATTAAAACTGCTAAAATGCTAATACTTGAATGCAGGGACATCTTAACGGATTTGGGGGCCCCAGGCCAAACCTTTTTTGGGGCCCCGGTTCGCTATAACTTCGAATGTATGATACATTTTCAGCTCAATCACGACCTTAGCTAATATGGGATCAATAGCAACCCTCTTCCTTGGTCAGCCTAACTCTGAGCTCAATCCTGTAACAGACAGATTCTCTCTGAAATACTTAGTGGCATGAACAAGCCAACTCTATATGTCTCTCTGAAATACTTAGTGGCATGAACAAGCCAACTCTATATGTTTTAAGGGTTTAGGGGTTGTTTTTAATGTTAAGGGGTGGGTAGGGATATTGGGTGGTAAGGGAGTTTCTAGGGGTTAGAGGTGAATAAGGGTCTTGGGTGGTAAGGGTGTCTGTCTTTAGGGTTTAGAGGCGGGTAGAGGTAGTGGGTGCTAAGAGTGATTTTTGAGATTAGGGTTGGGCAGGGATATTGGGTGGTAAGGGTATTTTAGGGTTAAGGAGAGAGAGAGAGAGAGAGAGAGAGAGAGAGGGGGAGAGAGAGGGGGAGAGAGAGAGAGAGAGGGGGAGAGAGAGAGAGAGAGAGGGGGAGAGAGAGAGAGAGAGAGAGAGAGAGAGAGAGAGAGAGAGAGAGAGAGGAAATTGGGGTTTTACTTACCTGATATATACTTCCTATTTTCGCTGTAAAGGTATGCGTGGGAAAGGCAATGAATGATAAAGTCATTGCGATGCAAAATATGTGTGGTAAAGGCATGTTATTTGGAAAGGACGCCCAACACTCCCCTTTAAAATATCGAATTGTAAATCTAAATTGTGATTTTGAAATAAGTTACTGAATCTCATTTTGCATTCTAGATGCTCTTTGTTAAGATTTTCCTAAAGGGAAACATCTTGCCTGTGAATTCCGAGCTGCGGTGTGCCAATGACAATAGAGAAAATATGACTTTCAGTGCAGACAGCAGCAATTTTAGAAAAAGTCGGTGTATGTATTGTGTTCTATACACCACCAGCAAGAAAGTAAAACTGCAGACGGAAAAGCATAATAAAAGGTGAAAAACATTGGGCACGAGTTCATAGAATGCGTGCATCTTTGCCTGAGTCCTGAACAAGCACTGAATACATTTTCAATTAACTAAGGAAAACATGGCTGACAATCCTCACCTTTCTGAGATAAAGTTGAAAACATGAAAGATTATTAGAACTGCTGTACCACTTTCACCTAATTTTCACGGTGTGCAACACTTTGCAGCAATTATCTGACTAGGAAATCCAATTACGGTGGCAACACATATTTCACATATTTCTCAGGTCATTTTCTGTGGCATTTTAGAGCAAGTATTGTACTCTGTGTTAAGTAATATGACTCCCAATAAGTAAGATTCCCAAATGACAGCAGTGACCTAAATGTTGTTTCTAAAGGTAATTACCCTAATTGATTACATCCACGTGCATATATTACTTCCAAAAGCAAGGGGCTAGACAGACACTCATTATTGGAAACATGACTTGTTCACTACATTTTCAAATGATGTGCAATGCAGATTTTTATTTTTTTATGTTTTAAACAGAATTGTATTGTGGGAGAGATGCAACCAAGTACAAACATTCAAATCAAATATCGAAATATGGATTAACAATAAGTAAGTTAATATCATAATATAGAAAAAGGTACATAATAAAAGTCAGAGTGATTACATATAGAAAAAGGGTTACAATAACTGTGAAAAGGAGGGAGGGAAAAAAGAAAAGGAAGAGATGCAATAATGACAAAATTAGATATACATTGTGAAAGTAGGAGAACTTAATATGCTATGAGGGATATCATTATTTTAAGGAATAATAGCTGTAAATGAAATATAAGTACAACATAAAAAAGAGAGAATTATATGACTCAATTCATAATCAAATAAATAAGTAACATAACCAATAAAAAACAATCATGGTGGTTTGGGGACTTCTTCCAGTGATGGGCAATGTTGGCTACATTTTGGTGCCGAAGTATCCAAAAAGATAGTCACCTGGGACCATATGTGTTCTCTTTTTAGTAATAAGGACATAGGGGATACATATGCACAATCAAGTCAATGGTTATAGCAGACACTATACCACCAAGCTTGAACGGAAAGTTGTATGGATTGTTTCCAAATTTGTGTTATTTATTGAAAGGCAATAGCAAGTAATAGATCCACAACATCCATGTTATAGGAAGGAAATTGCCAGTTATCAGGTAATGTATCCAGGAAAATGTCTTTAGGGGAAAAGGGGTAATGAGTATGAAAGATAGCATTGATTTGAGACCATACCATTAACCAAAATTGGTGTGTGGGGGGGACAAGAAAAAAGCATGTGGTATAAATCAGCATGAGGAGTATTACAGGACCAGCAATTTGAGGGAAGAGTAGAGTTGAATTTATGTAGGGAAATTGGGCTGAACAAAAGTCGATTGTGTATAAAGATAAGTGTTTGAGTTGTGCTAGCTGATCTTGAAGTCTTATGGAGTTTAATCAATAATTTGTCCCAAAAGGCAGTGACCAATGAATGAGGAAATCACGTTCCCATTGAAGTTCTATATGAGTTTTAGCTCTTTTATCAGGGGGTGTTTTGAGGAATGTGTAAATTGATAAGGCACTAGGTTGGGCACTCAATATGGGGAGAATATTACAATGGGATAATAAAGGAGGTGGTGTAGAAGATAATGACAAAAGACAGGAAGATACATTTTGGATCAATAACTTAAATTTAGAAGAAAATGATTTTGGTAAGTTATAGAGTGATTGTGATTCAGAAAAAGTGAGAAAAGAATCATTAAAATAAAGCTGATGGATCTGAAGCAGACCCCTGTCTTGCCAAGTCTTCCAAAAGATGGGTTTGTTTTTAATTTTAAGAAGGAAATTGTGCCAAATGGAAGAATTAAGAAATTGATTTATACTTGAAAGCTGTGAAATTAGAGGGGAATGAAATAATTTATGAGTAGAGCTATGTATAGGTGAGGATAAGAAATGTGTCTTATGAGTGAAAGTGAGAGATTCATTGAAAGAGAAGGGGAATACAAAAGTGCTTTCAAGAACTTTCCATAAGGGGGAAGGCGACGTGGATGGATTTAAAGACTTAGAAAGTTGTTTAACCCCTTGCCTGCTCCCGTTGGCCGTAGGCTGATGGGAGCACTACCTCCCTAGTGCTGCCGTCGGCCAACGGCCGACGGAGCCCCGCCGACACTTTAGAACGCCCGCACCGCGGCGGAAAAAACTCAGAGGTTAAGGCGTTAAAAAGAAAAGTTTTGTGGTAAAGCTGAAAGTCAGGGAAATTAACTCTACCCTGCGATTTAGGACGTTTAAGCATGATTAGAGATAAACGCGGTTTCTTTTTATTCCATAAAAAGACCAATAGAATGGAGTTAACTTTTTCAAAAAAGTATGCAGGGAAGTTAAGAGGAATAGCCAAAATCATAAAGCAAATGACAGGAGCAAGCATCATTTTAATGGTATCCTGCCTGCCCCACCACGATAGGAATAAAGGATGCCATTTAGAGATAGATATAGATAATGTAGAGAGAACCTAAGTCCTGTTTAGGGAAAGACTCTGTCTAATAGAGGGTGCAAACCAAAGACCCAAATATTTACATTTTGGAGAATTGCATGAGAAATTAGTAGAGATAAAATCTTGTTTAAAACATAAAATACTAAGAGAGAGATCCTCACATTTATCATGATTCAATTTATAACCACAAATTAAGGAGAAATCATTTACTTCTGCAGAGAAAGTTTGGATAGATTGTTGTGGCTTAGAATGATATACCAGAATATCATCTGCATAGACACTTATTCTAACATGAAGTTTATCATGGGATTAGGCTTAATTTTTGCAAGAAAGGGCTCTAGCACACGGATAAAAAGTAGTGGAGAAAGGGGGCTTGCTTGACAAACACCTCTCTGCAACATGAAGGATCTAGAAATGGAACCATTGGTAAAAATAGAGGCTTTGAGGGAGGTGTATAGTAAAGAAATATAAGAGATACATTTAGGGCCGAAGGCAAACCAGGATAATGTGTGAAAAATGAATGACCCATCCATACGGTCAAACGCTTTTTCTGCATCGAGAGAAATAGCTGCAAGTGAGTGAGGGTATTTGGTAGATTTGTGTAATATATTGAAGAAAATCCTGGTATTATCTGAGATATTTCGACCCTTAATAAAGCCAGATTGTTCATAACAAATAATGGATTATAGAAGACGTTCTAGACACAGAGCAAGAATTTTGGCAAATAATTTATAATCAGAATTAACTAGTGAAATTGGCCTATAGTTTTTTACATAAATGAGGGTCACTCCCTTCTTAGGAATCAGGCAGATAAGAGCGTCTTAAAAAGTACCACTGGAGGCATTAGAAGAAATAAAATGTGAGAATAAAGAAAGGAGAAAGGGAAGAAGGGATTTGGAGAAATGGGAATAGAATCCTACAGGGAATCCAGATGGACCGGGTGCCTCCCCGTATTAAGAAGTTTTAGTGCTTGAGTAATATATTTTATAGTAATGTCCTGTTCTAATGCTGAAAAGTCAATATCTGGGGAAAATTGTTTTTGTATCAATGTAAGAACATTTTGCATGGCCATAGGATCTGGGACATGTTCAGGGGTATAAAGGGCGGAATAAGGCTTTTTGAATTCATCCAAAATTTCTACATTTTTACCTACTGGGGAAGAGGTGCTTTGTTTTGGTCACCATAGTAAAAAGCACTACCTCGAAGGAGAAAGGCAGAAGCATTTCCCGTGGATAACTTATTATATTTAAACTTTTCCTTAATTAGATTATTGAGGTCTGATACGGTGTTAGTTGTTGTATAAAGTGATTCTAGTAGTTTGATAGTTTTAAGAATTTCATTTGCTTTACAGGAGTTTTGATGTTTCTTTTTGGCAACATAAGAAACAATAAAGTCCCTAGCTGAAGCTCTAAAGCTATCCCAAACAATAGAGAAGGATGAGGCAGAAGATACACTATATGAAAAAAAATCAGTAATGAAGTCTTCAAAAGAAGAGGTAAAATTTTGATCAGCTAATAAAGAAGTATTAAATCGTCATCTTCTACTGGTGGTATTAATCGGGAGTGATTTTAAGTCTAATATTACAGGAGCGTAGTCTGAAAACAATATAGAGCCAATATCTGCTTATAATAAAGATTTTGTTAATGCTTGAGAAACAAATAAATAATCTATACGTGATTGTGAGAGATGAGTGGGGGAGAAAACGGTGTATTCACGGAGTTGTGGATGGCAAAATCTCCAAGAATCAACAAGAGATCTATGGGGTGTGGTAAATAAATAATTAATTACCGGTTCTATTTTTCAGGATACTCTATAAACAGATAGCTCAATAAATAAGAGTCAAGATTCGAGGTAGCTGGAGTCTACAGGCTTTAATTAGGCATAACAGGACAGGAACAGGACAGCCTGCATGGGAATAGGATGGCAGCTGCCGGGGGCAGGAATAAGGCATAAGGGGAATAATTTTTAATAACAGTGCACAGTATATATATTTAAACAAAACACATTACATTCAATACAGTAGGCGTAGCAGTAGGCGGGGTTCGTAACAGTCGCGAAAGATAAGGGCAAAAATGATGTAACAAGAAGGCGTGTACAGGGCGTATACATAGACATGTGATGCAAACGTAACAGAATATGTCATAAATGGGGCGGAAACATGGAGGGGGCTACCTGAGCAGCTGGGACCTCTAACCTAGTGGTGCGCGCAAGCTGGCAGTGACGTGTTACCAGGGAGAACTGGGGGCTATGACTTCTGCGCTAGAAGAGGAGACTAAAGTCTGGAGTGTCAGAGCGACATGTACCCAGGCATATCTAGTATCTGATGTTTAGAGAACATGTTGATAGAATCCAAAAGTTATCAGGGTAAAGGCTAACAGACATTAAGACTGGTGCATGCATTATTCTACATGTAGTTCGTGTGCGAGGAATATTCTATGAATATTAATACAGTATTTCTCTTATATGGAGACATAAAGGCTAGACCATGACGGAAACTATTGATGCGATGCAGTAGCTTAGGAATGCAGAGAAGGAGGGCTGGACTGATAACTAGAAGCATAACATACTCTTGGCAGACTGAGAGACAGAGCCAGGCCGGGCCGGGCACTGCGAGGCATGAAGTAAGTGAAGGGTCAGGGATACAGGTGGGGGCTGTATCGCTCCCCGGAGAGGGTTCAGGAGACAGGAGCTGAATATGAGTCCGGGCCCTTTTGAGGCCTAGAAACGGGGACAATTCAATGAATTAACGTGCACACTGTGAAACGTGGCAACGTAGGTTTGCATAGGCCTAATATTCGTTGTTTTCATGATGACTGGAAACTGGCATACTAGTGATGGACACAACTATAATTGCGTCTTTAATCGATCAGAGAGGAATACATATGCATATCGATCATGCACATATAACATAAGATGGGGAACACGTAGGCACATACGACATGGCAAAATTTACTTTTCCACATTCCCTCCTTGTGCCCTACGTTTCCATCAGGAAACATCAATATTCATGATACCATCTATCATTTCATATAGCATCATTTGCTCGTCTCGAATTGTCTTGGAACGGGATTTAGGACTAGGAATACAAGAGGTAGCACAAATGCCGCAAATCGCAGGGCCACATTGTATACAGAGGCAGCAACTGAATATGATCATTACTGCAATACCTAGGAATGACAATACTTTCCATCCCCAGGCAGATATGATACTCCAGAGCCAACCGGACCATGTCCAGGTGCCTGGATTCTGGTGTAACTGATGGGCAATTTTATGAAGTCTGGTTATAGCTGAATAAACAGACGGCGCGTTATTAGGAATGAAAATGCAGCAACTAGATCCGATGACTCTACATGCTCCTCCTCTATCGGCCAGTATGACATCAAGAACGAGACGATTTTGGAGCACGACAAATCTCATAGCAGATTGCTCTTCAGTTAAGTTACCTAGAGCAGAAGTAGTCTCATTCACTACTGCTTCAAGGGTTCTGGTTAACCTACGGATTAACTTACTATTCTGGACAGGTCCTATAAAGAAGAAGAAACCTTTATTGAAGTCTTGATATTGTTCTAGAGTAGTCTCAGTTTGATCGACAATCGGGGACTCGATCTCCCTTCTAGGTCTGACGTGTACTAGATGTGTGTTTCTATGATAATCAGATGGGGCTAGAAAAACTGGTGGCAGTAGGAAGGCAATGTAACATGTTCCATCCCAATCAAGGGGCAGACGAACATATGCGGTCTGACCACAAACAAAATAAGAATGACGTGAGGCTTTGAAAATAGATTTCCCACTGTCACTATACTCGACAGTAGTAGTACAATCACTATGTCCTACATGTGCGGAACCATTCTTTCTGACACATAATTCGCCTTTGACTGGTAGTACTGAAATAGCAGGCAAATCTGGAGTAGTATCAGACTGAACATTCAGGACCATATAATTCGAAGAATAATTACCTAAATTATAAACTTCATTTTCTAGATCTAACCCTGTTCTATGGGGGAGACCTTGCTTGTCTGGAAAACATGTTCGATTCAGAAGGGACATATCATTGGAGGATGACGTTAACGTGGACCATGCTCCACACGAACCATTATGTGAAAATGGATAAGGAAAGAGTGGCAGAACTCCCTTCGGTGTCTGGAAAGGGGGAAGTCGACCACACACCCAACAATTAGTGGCATTGCTGGTCTGGTGTGAATAGTGTAACATTCTAATGAATGTATTATTTCGCATAGCAAGACGATAGGATAGCTCGTGAGGAGGCAGATCACTAAATGTGTGCTCTACTGTAGCATTAGAAAACTTATTTACATGAGAAATTGGAAAACATAAATGTAATGCATAACTTGTGCAGGTAACCATTAAACTCACATATAATAGAAAACTTAGAATAATGATACATCTTATAGAGTTTTGACTAACTCTCTCACTATGGGGGTCTATCTCATACATGTCAGAAACCTGTCTAACCGTTTCACCCGAGAGGGACTTAGACAATTAAACTGGCTGACTTATTTTACTAGACCTGAGTTTCAATTTATACTCCTGCTGCGGAGTTTTCTCTAACAGAGGAGGCTTGAGTTCAGAATTAAGTTCAGAGTCTGTTTTTAGGCAGTCTTTAGAAATGTTCTTTGCAAATGTTTTTTCACGAATTCCATGGAATTTCTTGATATGGGACAGATGGACCCATCCTTTTCTTCCTTCTAGCTTGGCCGCCGTCCTCGTGGTTAACAAGACTAGACGTGGCTCCTTCCAGCGGGGCTCCAGCGGGCTTGAACGATCAAAGTTCCTGACCAATACGAGGTCACCTGGAATGACCTCATGCGGTTTCACTTCAGTATTGTCTGGAAATGCGGCGGCAACCTGTGAACGACAAGAGTGTAGGGCAGACATCAAGGAAGCTAGGTAATCTGTCAGCATATTACTGGAAACATCTGTAATACTGCGGGGTCTAGGTGTACCCCACATGTTTGGGGGGCGGCCGAATACGACCTCATACGGGGACAGACCTGATCTGGAATGTGCAACCATCCTCATGTAAAATAAAGAAACTGGCAAGGCAACTAGCCAGTCTACACCTTTTTCTTTACATATTTTTGCAAGGCGGATTTTCAGGGTCTGATTATGTCTCTCTACGAGACCGGCTGCTTCAGGATGGCGCACACAATGGAACTTCCACTGGTACCCTAACAGAAGGGAAACATGTTTCATTAACTCAGATGAGAATGGCTGGCCGTTATCAGAATACACGACCCTAGGGAGTCCATAGCGGGGAAAGAATTCACGAACCAACTGCCTGGCAGTGGTCGCGGCTGTGTAATCTGGAACTGGATATGCTTCTGTCCACCTGGACAAAGCGCATACAACTACGAGGACATACTTGAAACCTCGACATCGCTCCATCTGAATATAATCCATCTGGGGGACTTCAAAAGGGTGGTCAGGAGGTTGGAATCCACCTTGTTCCACCGGGACACTTTTACCTGGATTGAACTGGCAACATATCATACAAGTACGGACTTTCTGCTTGGCTGCAGCTCGTAAATGCTTGTTGAACCAAAGGTTCTGAATACTGTCTAACATAGCTTTTTCTCCTAGATGTGCTGGACTATGTGCGGTATTAATAATGGCTTGAACCATAGAGTCGGGGAGAAACCATGTGGCTTTTCCCTTCGTCACCCATCCCTGATCTGTCTGGACCCCTCCTTGTTCGGACCATTTCTTGATTTCTTCGGGAGTAGCATGTAACTGTATGTCTATGACATCTTGTGTAGGGTCCTTAACTGTCATACAAGTAGTCGGATCTGGAGTGAGTGTCTGTATTGTGTTAACTGGAATGTCTGGAGTCTGAGCTGTGAGCTTGGCTGTTCGATCTGCTAGATCGTTACCTTGGGAAATGATATCAGTAACTTTCGTATGTGCTTTGCACTTCATGATAGCGATAGCTGTCGGTAAATGTATTGCATCTAACAGAGCTTGAATGAGGAGACCATGCTGAATCTTGGTTCCATGAGAAGTCATGAAACCTCTCTCTTGCCAGAGCACTCCGAAGTCATGTACGACTCCGAATGCGTAACGTGAATCTGTGTATATGTTTACTTTCAGGTTCTTAGCACGTATTCAGGCTTGGGTCAGAGCAACTAGCTCTGCTGCTTGAGCAGACAGGGTGTCAATACGGTGCGTTTCTATAACTTCGGTTTCAGTAGTCACTGCATACGCGGCTACTAGTTCTCCTGTACTAGTTCTCATACATGAACCATCCACATAAAGTGTCAGGTCAGGATTAGGTAATGCGATGTCTGTCAGGTCTTGTCTTGGCTTGGTCATAATGTTAATAACTTCCACACAGTCATGTGTGGCAGGATTTGAAGTAACTGACGGTAACAGTGTAGCAGGATTCAGAATGTTGCAGCGTCTGATTTCTATGTGTGGCTGGAACAGTGTCAATTCGTAACCTGTTAAACGTGCAATTGTCAAGTGCTGAGTCTGTGTTCGGTTTAAAAGAACTTCCACGGAGTGTGGAACTTGTACTGTCAGGGAGTGTCCTAACACTATGGAATCACTTTGTCTGATAGCTAGAGCGGTGGCTGCAACTGACTTGAGGCACGCAGGCAAAGCCTGGGCTACTGGATCTAATGTGCTCGAAAAATAAGCACAGGGCTTGTACTGTCCGGCTTGATCTTGTGTGAGAACAGATAATGCAGTACCATCACGTTCTGTGACAAAAAGTGTAAAAGGCTTACTGTAGTTCGGTGTAGCTAGAACAGGTGCTTGGCATAAGGCTTTCTTTAATTCATTAAAAACAAGTGTATGTTCCTGGGTCCAAGGGAGGACAGTCGATACGGCTGCCTCCTGTGTCGTTAACTGTATCAGTGGCTTAGCTAGAAATGCATACTGAGGAATCCATTGTCTGCAGTAAGAAGTGAGGCCAATAAAAGCTCGTACCTCCTTCTGTGTCTTGGGCTGTGGAAGACTCGCTATTAACTGGATACGGTCTGGTGTCAACTGCCTACCCCACTTGGACAGTAAGTGGCCTAAGTAGATCACTTGCTGGACACAGAATTGTAATTTGGAAGGGGACACCTTGTGCCCCTGCTCGGCCAGAAAATACAGGACTGTTAGTGACGCTCGCTCGCAGTCACGTTCAGAACGGGCTGTGATCAGTAGATCATCGACATACTGGAGCAGGGCAGTGTCAGTTGGCATGTGAATGTTGTCTAGTTGTCTTTTAAGTGCTTGACTGTAAATACTAGGACTTTCTGTGAAACCTTGAGGAGCTCGTGTGAATTTATAGCTCCTTCCATTTAAACAAAAACCGAAAAGGTACTGGCTGTCTGGATGAATGGGGACACTGAAAAATGCGTTCTTGAGGTCGATAACAGTGAAGAACGTAGCTTCAGAATCAATGGCTGTCAATAGGGAAGAAATATCTGGGACTACTGGGTACTGAGGTATGATACATTTATTAAGCTCTCGAAGGTCAATCACTAATCGATATACTGGAGGTGCATTTGAATCAGTACGTTTCATGACTGGAATGATAGGAGAATTACATACATTGGAGTCAGTTTCTACAACCACTCCTTGAGCAATGAGCTCGTCAATAATTTTGGATAAGGCTGCTACAGCCTCAGGTGGCAATCTATACTGTCTGATTCGTGGCAAAACTATACCTTGCTTGAGAGTCACACGATGGGGTGTGATGTGCATAAAACCTACATCAGTTGGACCTTGCGCCCATAAATGCTGCGGTACATTTAGTAATCTTGGATCAAAATCACGTAATACATAGTGACCTTTGAAGTCTCTCAAAAACAATCGGACTCCTTCTGGGGAACAGCAAATCACTGCTCCTAATTCTTTCAATGTTTTAATGCCTAACAAATTCTCTGGACATGATTTCGTAAGTAATAAATCAGTAGTTCGGGACAATGGACCAACTTCTAGGGAAACTGGTTTCGAAATTTCATTAACAATCGGTTTTCCTGAAAATCCAAGGGAAACATTTCTAGAGCCTGAGAGCGGAGCCCCTGGAACCTCGTCATGACTGATAGTAGTCCTACTTGCCCCTGTATCAATCAGAAACTTTCTGTCTTTCCCTAATACTTGACTGTGCACATAGGGACCCTCTTGATCTACAGGTATCTCGATGAGAGGCGAGCCTACCTCCCTCTCTAGGCTGTTTCATGAATACTGTTGATACTCTGGATACTCGGACTGGGCATATTGGTACATCTGCTGTGTAACATGCTGTGTTGCAGCGATAGGCTGCAGTGCTGGAACTGTCTGTTGTGCATTCTGTGGTGACTGAGAAGTCTGTGAAACTTGTTCTTGTCTAGGCGGACGTGGTCTTTCTTTAGTTTTACCAGTAGCTATATTGTGTTTCAGAACTGCACACTCGTTTATAAAATGACCTGGCTGTTTACAGTAATTGCAAGTCCCTTTAACGGGAGCTGCAGGATGACTGGCTTGATTCGGACCCCTCTTCTGACTGTCTTGGGGAACAGATTGTGCAACTAATACTTTCATTTTCGTGTCTTTCATACGTCTCCTTTCGTGTTCTTGCTCTTCCCTGATTCTGTTCTGGTGATACTGGAGCATCTGAAGCATTTGGGACGGAGTATTAGCTTGCCAGGTACTTTCGACTTTCAAAACTCGATTTTTGACTTGTGGACTTGAATTCTCGACTAGTTTAGTAACAAAAAGATGAGGGTATGACTCGCTACCTGTCTTCAGACCACTGTTAATAATAAAACATTTTTCAAATCTAGAATAAAAATCACTAGTGTCTTCATCCTGTTTCTGTTTGCATGCTGAGATTGCATCCCAATCTTCCTTTTTCGTGGCTAGTAATCTTGGCAAAACTTGTATCAATAACTCGGGCAATTCTTTACATTTGTCCCCAAGACCGGTACCTGGTACTCGTATATTATCTTCAGCTTCTAGAGCTGTCCAATCAATCTTTTTCTCTCCCACCTCCCATTCTTTTTCCTTGAGTTTTTCATATACCCCGGCGGGCAACAGGACCTTTAGCATTTTAATTATATCTGGATACGTGTATTCTCCCATACGGAGCATGTCTTTTAATTCTCGATGGAACCCTGCTGGATCTTTGTCGTGACAGGGAATTAATTTCTTCATCTCTAAGAGTTCCATCTTTGTGATGGGGGTGTAAACAAATACTCGTTGCATTTCACCACCCGCTGTCCTAACTGGATGTACTTCTCGTAACGGATGCTGTCTATCTATGTAGAATGGTTTACTTCCTGGGGGTGAGACGTGAACAAAATGCGGATTCAGGAACGTTCTATATTTGTGGCGCTGTTCTAGAATGACACTAATTAAATCGGTACCTAGACCTCTCCATCTATACTGGAGTAACTCGTTCAGAACATCATGTAACGGACCTGGATCCGAATGTTGTCCCTCATACAGTGTAATGAGGTGCTGGATCATATACATACCCACCAGTCGCTGCTCGGCTGGGGGCAGTTTCAGAAACATTTGTGCCACTATTTCGTCTGGAAAAGTGGTAGAATCAGTAGTCCATCGGACTGCTGATCGGGCTAGTTCTTGTTCATGCATGGTACTAAGTTCACTATAACCGATTCGTGATTTCAGAATGTGATCGGTAGCTTGAAATACTTGCTCAAGAGAACCTTGTTCTGGTGCTGGAGGAGGAAAAACTTTCTTGTGTTCTAGGCGTGAATGTCGGTCGGGAAGTCTAGTTTTACCTACATACGCTATTCTGGTGGGATTCTCGTCGTTTACCTCTTCAGTATCCGAGTCGTCTTCTTTCTCGCTTACTTGTGCTGCTTTGCGTTTCTCGTGTAACCTTATTATTTCCTTACGAATTTTCTTGTACATACTCTCTATACTACCTAGTGTCTTGTGTCTTCCCTCGGCTATATGATCACTCCACCTTGTCAGGACTTTCATTTCGATCGGATCTTTATCCGGATAATCTTGTTCTCTTATTAAACAATTAATCAGAAACTTTAATAGCATGAGCTGAGTCTCGGCTTTCCTTTGAGACATGGCTTCGCCAATACTTTCTGGGTCCGTTCCTGTACGGATGAAACGATATATTCTGTCTAGATCTTCTTTCATATCTGGTAGGGTGTCCAAATACTCGGTTACCCGTCTTACACGTAATGAATATATGACCATATTATCATCGCCTGGGACTGGATCATAACGGCATTCGGTGAGAGCTCGCTTGATATCTGCAACGGACTGGGGTTTGGGCGTACGCTGTAACGCACGTTCATGTAGTTCAAGTAACGTTACACGTTTGTGTTGCGGCGGGGTTCCAGGAGGACTTCCCCCCGTGGCCCCTAGACTAGAATCATCGACGGGTATCGTACGGGCTGGGAGAGTGACGGATGTAGCGGGTACTTGTACTGTGGGCTGGACCGGGGGTACCGTAACAGGTGCTGTAACAGGTGCCCCGGTGGCTGGAGGAACAGGAATTACATTATTTACAGGAGCTGGCGGAGCAGGATTTGCATATTCTGGGACTGTGTCGTCCAAGTAGGACGAGAGGAAAATATCAGCTGCGGTCGGTTTGTGACGTAGCTTAATCGGAACTAATGGCGGCGGGAAATTACTGGATGCTTCCGGGGTTGCTTTTGACAAGCCCTCGGCAAGAAGAGGATACATACCCTTAATAAGGGCATTTCTCTGTCTGTCTGACTGTTCGGCTTTAACTCGTTCACCTATTTCGATTAATTCCCTTTCTTGGGCTCTTTCTGAGGATTCCCTACTTAATTCTGTTTTTCTGATTTCTTTTTCGGTTCTTTTATGAGATTCTTTGCGCCATAACTCGATGGCATCTTTCTGGGACTGTCTGGATTTCTTTTTCCATAATGCTTCTTCTACTCGCATGATGCACTCGGCATCCCATGTACCTGATACAGGCCATCTATATTTCTCTTCTAGATCTTTAGTATACTCGACCCATAAGTCTAGATATAATATGGCACTTATGCCATGCTTATGATACATAAAATGACCTGGACTGTCCCTAGGCGGGACAGGAACTGCTTCTTCGAGCAGACCTTTTCTGGTTTTTAACTGACGTAACTTCGAGAACAGAGGCATGACTTAGACTGGAATCTAGACACAATACAATACACGATAAACACAATAATAACTTGAAAACAAATCACTCATACCACGACATTGAAAACACATGAAATACCATTTAAAATAACAGTTCGAACAGAATACTACCTGGAATACTGAGAACAGAAACACATGAATTTCTCGAGAACGGAACAGAACTTACTGGAATGACTAGATGCACTGCTAAAACAGTACGAAACTTACCGGTCTCATAAAGAGACACGTCAGGACCCGCATCCACCTAGGTGGACACTTCGTGTTGGATCTGTGTACCCAAACCCACGGACCAGAGACAAATTAATTGACCCTGTCTAGATACTACCCCAGCAACGGTACTCACCGGGCAGCAAGAACGGAAGGCCTCGGACTGGACTGGACTGCTACGACGACGGACGGACGAACTTCGGACTTCAGTTACAGGTGGGCCTCTGGATACCTCGGACCTTGGACTCTCGGCTTGGGCTCTGGTCGGGACTCACCGCGTTCCTCCACCGCCTCGTCTGGATGCTGGACCGCAACCTCCGTCTCCTCCGTGGGCCTGAGGGATACTTGAAGCAGAAATATCTGCACGTGGCCGGTATGGTTCCGTCACGGCTGCAGAGGATCAGGGGGCCTGCGTGGCTTCTCCGGCGCGTGGGGAAAGGGCAAGTCCCTGTTCGGGCGCCATTATGTGGTAAATAAATAATTAATTACCGGTTCTATTTTTCAGGATACTCTATAAACAGATAGCTCAATAAATAAGAGTCAAGATTCGAGGTAGCTGGAGTCTACAGGCTTTAATTAGGCATAACAGGACAGGAACAGGACAGCCTGCATGGGAATAGGATGGCAGCTGCCGGGGGCAGGAATAAGGCATAAGGGGAATAATTTTTAATAACAGTGCACAGTATATATATTTAAACAAAACACATTACATTCAATACAGTAGGCGTAGCAGTAGGCGGGGTTCGTAACAGTCGCGAAAGATAAGGGCAAAAATGATGTAACAAGAAGGCGTGTACAGGGCGTATACATAGACATGTGATGCAAACGTAACAGAATATGTCATAAATGGGGCGGAAACATGGAGGGGGCTACCTGAGCAGCTGGGACCTCTAACCTAGTGGTGCGCGCAAGCTGGCAGTGACGTGTTACCAGGGAGAACTGGGGGCTATGACTTCTGCGCTAGAAGAGGAGACTAAAGTCTGGAGTGTCAGAGCGACATGTACCCAGGCATATCTAGTATCTGATGTTTAGAGAACATGTTGATAGAATCCAAAAGTTATCAGGGTAAAGGCTAACAGACATTAAGACTGGTGCATGCATTATTCTACATGTAGTTCGTGTGCGAGGAATATTCTATGAATATTAATACAGTATTTCTCTTATATGGAGACATAAAGGCTAGACCATGACGGAAACTATTGATGCGCTGCAGTAGCTTAGGAGTGCAGAGAAGGAGGGCTGGACTGATAACTAGAAGCATAACATACTCTTGGCAGACTGAGAGACAGAGCCAGGCCGGGTCGGGCACTGCGAGGCATGAAGTAAGTGAAGGGTCAGGGATACAGGTGGGGGCTGTATCGCTCCCCGGAGAGGGTTCAGGAGACAGGAGCTGAATCTGAGTCCGGGCCCTTTTGAGGCCTAGAAACGGGGACAATTCAATGAATTAACGTGCACACTGTGAAACGTGGCAACGTAGGTTTGCATAGGCCAAATATTCGTTGTTTTCATGATGACTGGAAACTGGCATACTAGTGATGGACACAACTATAATTGCGTCTTTAATCGATCAGAGAGGAATACATATGCATATCGATCATGCACATATAACATAAGATGGGGAACACGTAGGCACATACGACATGGCAAAATTTACTTTTCCACAGGGACATGAGGTTGGTGAAATGTTGATGCATTGAGGAAGAAACAAAAGGAGTTTTAGATGTACGGTCAATATAAGGATCAATAATTAAATTACAGTCCTGTGGGAGGGCGGGTTGGATATACAGACGCGGAGGCTGAATATATTTTCCAAGGGTGGTAGTTTTATTATCAGCATAGGCACTCTAAGGGCTCACTACTGGGTTAGTCTCTCTTTTTCCTGTTGAGGGATCTTCTGCCTGGGTTGTGGTGCTTGCACGTGTGGACTCTTCTCCTTCTTCTACTGAGCTGGTGCTCAAAGGGGTCTGCCAGGGGTCTTCCGCAGTGGTTGGTTCCTCCCGAAGGCTCACAAAAGGGAGAAAAAAGGTGGGCCGTCAGTGATAAGGTCACTTGCTCTAGGTAGGGGTTATTATACCCATCACCTCACAGGTGCAGCCCTAGCTCAGGCTTTCTCTCTCACAACCAACAAAGGCTTGTTTAATAGCGGTGTCACGAGTTTGGGTTAAACCGACTTTCGTGAGACCTATATACAGTGCTTTTAAAAGGAAATGAAATGAAGAAGGAAAAATTGGGTAGGCAAACTAGGTGAAGGGAGGGAAACGTTTACGAAAAGGAGGTGCAAGGATAGGGGCCCGTAGGTGAGGAAACGTGCAATGGAAACGTTGTCACAAAAATATCTGTGCCCGTGATTACGACCCGAAACCTTTCTCCCTCCCGTCTCCCTCTAACCTCCTCCCTCCTCCCTCCTCCCTCCTCCCACGTTCCCGCTCTTGGATTCCCCTGAGCTCCGACACTCACTGGCCTCGCCGCAACTCTCCTGAGTTGCAGCCGCTCCACAGCCTCCTCCAGGGGACACCACCACTCCTCGCTCCAGCAGTCTTCGGAGTCCTCCAGTTCTATCCCGTCTCCATTCTGGGCTGTCTCCAGCGCGATGTTGTTCTTCTCCTCGTCTCTCCTTCCTGCTTTTTCTTCCGCTTGACTCCCGACTCCACCTCCGGTCCAAGACACTCATTCCTGGGCCAACTCCTTTTCACTGGTGTTAGAGCACTATTTCCGGGGTCAGCTCCGTCTTCGTTCATCCTCTCGCCTTGCTGTGGGAAGATACGAGAGGTAGGTGTGGCCTGCTGGGGTGACGTATGCTTGTTGTGGTTCCTTGGATTACGAGTCAGAACAGCGCTAGGGGCTGGCTCTCCCTTGACCCTTTGTGAGTACTGTGCACCGAACCGGGCTTCCGGACCCACCCCCTTACATCTCCCCACCAAAAATAAGATATGGTGTAGATATAAACATCAGAAGGGTACAAATGTGAGGCCAAAAGTTACTATCCGGCTTAGTAAGGAACTGTACATTAAACAAAGTAATAGGAATATTATTGACTTTAAGATGGACAATTAACCATCGTCGTTCATCATCTGAGTCCTGAGAAAGAAAGGTGATACTAAGTTTCTTATGACACAGAATCGTGGTCCTATTTCTTTTACTAGTACCCGGAAAGGAAAAACATTTCTCACCCACTGTCGCTTGAATTAAAGAACTTCTGAAGCAATTAACTGGGATTCTTGTAAAAACACAATATCTGACTGAAGACTAGGCAAATGGGTAAGAACCCTTTGCCTTTTAATAGGCGTACCCAAACCTTTAACATTCCAGGAAATAACACGTAACGTCATTGATCAACTATATATGTAGGAAATAAAAATTGTACGTTATTACATCAATGCAAAGAGATAGTGAATACAAGATTTGCAACATTAGAAAAAGTGAAAAACAAGTTCTCCAAAAGGAAGGAAACAGCCTATGAAATGAGGAGTATTACAATAGAAAAGATAAAAAGGAAAAGTAAAGGGAGAAAGATAGGAAGAAAATAAAGGAAAATGGAGGATAAAAGAAAAAGATAAAGACAGAAGACAAAAAAGACAATAAAACATACCAAAGACTCAAACATTGATGAAGGGTGTTGAAGCCACAAAGGGAAGATGGACGACCATCCACGAAACTCAGAGAAAGACAACGAGGAAGGCATCAATTCAAATAACGGACTATCCAACAATGGGTGGATCAGGGGAACAGCATCTAATGGGAGAGAACATAAGGAGAGGAGAGTAATTAATCAAACCAATCATATCATAGAACCATTGCAACATTATAATTTAGTAAGAGAGAAGAAATGATCAAGCAGAAGATGATCCTGAAAAGTCTATGGAGTCTTCTCTACAGTTGTCAAGGAAGTGCTGAAGCAAAGCTGGATCATTGTACATTTTTGTTCTATCCTTATAAGTCACTTTGAAGAGGCATGGGTGAAGTAGACCAAATCTGGCATTCAAATTGTGTTTTGTTTTGTCTGCTTGCAGAACTTTTCAACAGATTTGTGTATTCTAGAAAGTACAATAATATACCTCTTGAATTACATTGGGTAGATGCATTTTGAGGGGGACGACCATGCCTGTGTGCTTGTTGTATGTTTAATGTTGGAGATTCTGGAAATTCGAGAATCTGCGGCAAAAAAGATTGAAAAAAAGAGATGGAATTGGAGCCTTTCAATCCATTAGCTAAACTGTAAATGTGAAGATTGCTGCGTCTTGCTGCGTCTACTTCGGTTATCGAGGTTTCCTACTTGTTTCTGTAGTTGTAAAATGACAGCTTTTATGGGATGAATTTGTTGAGAAGATATTTGTAACAATTCCATCTAATGTTCCATTGAATTAATCTTATTGTCTAGAGTAGACCATTTATCCTCTAGGCCTTGTAGGCAAATATTTATTTCTTCCATATAAGGTTTAAGTTGTCAGTTCTCATCTAGAATCAGTTCTAAGAAGACTGACAGTGGAGATATAGTTGGTGAAAGAGGGTCCCTTTTAATTCTCTTGATGGAAGATGAAGCAGAAGATGAAGGCACTTTAGGAATATTTTTCCTATTTGGTGTGGAGGAATGTGAGGAAGTAGTAAATGAGGGTGAAGTTGTCGTTGGGGGTGTGTAATGGGGAGGTGCAGCTTGGTCTAATTCCTCCATATAGTCTTGAAGTACCGACAGTGGATTTGGAATATGAATTGTAGATGGCATAGGACATGAAGATGGAATAGATGTTGATGCCGCGCCTCTACCAGATTAAATTCTCCTCATAGACATGTATGTCACAATAAGAATGGCGTAGGTATTGGTTAAAGTCAGTAGTGGTGTCACACAAAGAATGATGTAGATATCTATGTCGCAATAAGAGAGGTGCAGATATTAGTTAAAGTCAGTAGTGGTATCGCACACAAAAATGATGTAAATATATATGTCGCAATAAGAGAGACGCAGATATTGATTCAAGTCAATAGTGATGCCACACAAAGAGAGTTGTTTTTCTTGAAAAGCACTAATGAAGAGAAACTAATACCATCAAAAATTGAAGAAAAAACACCTGGTCTGTGTAATTATATTGATAGTAAGATTTGCACAATATTTCCAGACATGGTTGATTGTAAAATATGAATAAACATTAAGCAACAAATGGAAATGTTGTTGGTAGTTTCAGGGGAGGAAGGAAAAAACATTTTCCGAGTAACTGGCAGCAAAAAAGATTAAATAGGTTCCAGAAAAGAGTTATCCAAAGTCACAGCATGTCTCTGAAAAAGAAAAACGCAGCAGCGCTGTTAACGCGCTAAAATCTTCAGTTATGCAAAATGGCGTTCGCAAATCCAGTCACGGAGGCATGCCACACATTCTTGGCAAATGAAGAGCAGCTCTTGGCTTACCGCATTTGAGAGAGGAACCACAGGAGTCCAGAAGTGCTCATGAAGAGATTCCCCAAGCTATCGTAAGTGACAGGGCGCTGTCACCAACCGTAAATGTGGAAATCCTCTGGTCTATGTCCAGAGCAGCATTAGCCAGTCGCCATCCTGCCCGGCGTCAAACCACGCCCCTGTAATGCAGATTTTTAACACATAAAACTCCTCTACTTTATAACACATTCCTTGCTCTCCATCTTTCTTGCCTCCTCACATGTGTACAAATTTCAAAGGATGGTGTACCCCAACTAGTGGAAGCTCCTCTCTGGAGGCCCGAGTTGCTGTGATTCGCATTGGTTTAATATGAAGGGTATGCACTGGTTAGAACTCCCTATATTTTGCACAGCTGCATGTTCACACTCAAGACTGTCACACTGGTCTGCGTCCATTCGCTTAGCCTCCAAATTACATTTTAGTCCACTGATAGTATCCTACAGCCTTGGGTCCTTATCTGTGCAATATACCTGTAGTGCTTGGCTGCCTCCCACACTCTAGAGCTAGCCACAGAAACCCCCTCACATAGAGGGGCACTGACCTAACTACCCAGAACATTTTTGGCAGGCAGTGAATTATCCTAACTGAATATTTACCAGCTAGGCTCCGTGGGAGTCCCCCTCCTCCAACCAGTGCCACCTGGAATGACGTTGGTCCTCCCTAAGGTCCCAACAGCTGGCTGGTGAGTTATTTATTTATTTAGGTTATTTATAGAGCACACTGTCATCAAAATTGTATCCTGGCGCTAATCGCCTCAAACCGGGGTGGGAAAGTTGCATGAGAAAGAGGTGAATACCAGAGTTAATGAGAGAAGAGCCAAGTTTTCAGAGCTTTTCTAAAAATGCAGTACAGCTGAGTATCGAAGGGAGGCAGGAAGCTGATTCCAAAGCTGGGCTGCTCTCACTATGAAGGCACACCCTTCTTATCTTCTTGAATTTAGCAATGCAGATAAGATTAGCAGACAAAGAATGAAGGAATCTCCCAGAGAATATCTTCTGAAACAATTTTGTAGGGGATGGGCCTAGACCCTGAACTGCTTTAAAAACAATGCATAAGGATTTGAAAAAAAACTCTCTGTTTAACTGGTATTCAGTCAGGCTCCTTCATTGCATCTAATGTGGACGATCTTGTAGGCCTATCCAGAGCCAGCTGCAGCTTGGATATAATATGTTTATCAAAATTTAGAAATGTTGATAAACAGATTCTACAGAGCTCCTAAAAGATGAGCGTTGCAACAATAGTGTAGCTTACTCAGAATCACACTGCGCACAGAATTCTAGCATTTGTCAGTAGCATGGGAAGGGGTTTTTGCAGACCTCAAAGAAGCAAGAAGAATGCTCCAGCTACTTTGGTGGCGTGACCTTCAAGGGACAGTTGATTGTCGAAAGTAACTCCCAAATTACGGACAGAGTCTGAGGGAAAAAGCTCATCCATAGCTGATAATGGCCAAAAGTAGGCAGGGAGACTCAGAGGAACTTTGTTTGCTGAGGAACGCAAGAGCTCAGTTGTGTCTCCATTGAATTTAAGAGAGTTGGAGCTCAACAAGGAAACAATGTCATTCACACAGTTGTGATAGGCATTAACCACTGTCACTGTCCAGTGGCAAAATTAGCTGAGTACCATCAGCATAATTGACTAATCTAAGGTAATGAGTTTTGATAAGAGTCACTAGCGGCCTCATGTATCGATTGATCAAAATTGGACTGATAGCTGACCCATGGGGAACTCCATGTTTAATTTCCCTAAAAGCAAAGTGGAGGGGGGAAGAGCAACGATCTGGCAGCACTCCATCAAACAGGAGTGCATCCAGTTCAGTGCTGTTCCATCTACTCCGACTGAAGCGAGTCTATCCTGAAGAATTTTATGGTTTACTGTTCCAAAAGGGGCAAATAGATCAAGTAAGATCAAGATCGGAGACTGGCCCCTATCGACTAGCATCCGGAGCTCATCCATGGCAGTGAGAAAGGCAGACTCTGTTCTGTTATAGGGAGTCTGCTCAGACACAGAACTGTGCGTAGAGACCTAGGACATCAGTGAATTAGGGTGTGCCAGACTAGCAATCAGTGTCACATTAGCTCTTCGTCCTATAGCAAAGAAACCAATGATTAGACAACCTAGAACATGCGACTAAGGACCATCTCAGGAATGGTGGGAAGTGAGAACATTTTTTTGTTATACGTTCATACCCGTCCACCTAAGGAGTATAATAGAGACACGGTAAGGTTAAAATGTTTATTTTAACGACGTGATCTCAAGGGCAGTATTTTAATCAACATAAGCATACATATAATTAAGAATAATACGGTCAGCATGGTTACAATTCCATAAAATACAAAAGGAGGAATCATATTACAATGATGGTGCAAACAGGTGATAAAAGCTCCTATTTGAAGCACCCTCCCTATCTAGGAACTTTGTATTATAAAACTATAGAAGGTCTCGAGTTTTCTTATGGGAACCCCATTTACCTGTCTGCTCAGTAAGTGTAAACTACATCAGGATCAGTTAGTCCCTCTGCATGCCTGGAATCTTCCAAGTGTGTTCTATTCTGGCAAGTGTGCTATGATAAAGGCGCCAGAATCCTACTCGGCTTGTCTAAATCCAACCTGCTCCTTCTCTAGCAGGGTGTGATGTTCCAGGTAGTGGCATAGTTTTTTTCTATCATAGACTTTCAGTAATTTTACCAGAAAGGACAACAGTGAAATTGGCCTGAACTTGCTATGGACCGGCAGGCTCAAGGAGGATTTTTTCAAAATGGGACACAATAGCTTTTTTCCAGGTCTGTGGTACTGTGCCGGAGTCCAGCAACCTGTTGCAAATCTGTTGTCGCTGCGGACAATACTTTTTCCGTCGTGTCTTTCCAGATCCTTTGCAGCAAAGGATCAAGGTTCGAGCCAGAGGATGTGGATTTGGCTAAGGAGCGGGAACAATAATCTGAAATAGTTTCAAAGGTATCAAGCTTACATCTGGAGCAATCCAAGAGATTGACTGGCTCATATAAGATACACACAGGGTGGGAGAGAGACTCAGTGATTCGGCTGCGATCCGAGAGTGCATTATCTGAAGGTGAGCCTGTAACTGAGAGGAGTCCCAGATGTTGTCCAAAATCCTACCAATCCTTTCCCAATGAAAAGGGTAAGGTAATCACATAGTTCTTGAGAATGTGTGATATCGCTTTTCATGCATTCATGTTTAGATACCTCATGCATGATGTCAAAGACCTTTTTGGCAGTGTTTGGCGCAGCGAGAATGGCTGTGGCATAATGGTCAGCTTTTGCTTTATTGATCGCTTTGTTATATTCATACAGTTATGACATTTCCTCTTGAATTGCCTGCAGGCTAATTTCAACCTCTTTAGGGAGGGACTGTACCAAAGAGCAGAGGGTCAACTTCACTTTTTTATAAGTTGAACTGAGATTTCTGTATTGAGGAGTTCAAGAATGTTTCACTCCATAATTTTGTAATTTTCTTCTACCAATGTTACCTTGGTCAAAGATGATAGACATGTTAGACAACCCTTTATGGAAGAACACTTCATGTTTATGCCATGACCTACCCATTGGTGAAATGGCTGGTGCCTTTTTGGTGGTATTGAGTTCTCTAACAAGAAGATGGAAAGTTATTAATCCGTGGTCCATCTAGCATAGAGGGAGAGGGTCCTTAATAGACCCTCTGGGGCAAGTATGAGATCTATAGTATGGCCACAGGAGTGAGTGGGGCTGGAAACCAACTGGCATAACCCTAAAATATTACAGGAGCTGCAGAATTCTTTATATGGGGACGGAGACTGGGGACACTTCTTCAGCCCACATATTGAAGTCTCCTGGAATAGAAAAGATGGAATGGGACCATGTTTCAATTAACCTCTATTAGAGGTTGAAGGTATAAGGCTGGGAGTCCAGGGGCAATAACATAAGATACCTGACATTAGACAGCCTTTTTCATAATTCAAAGGGATGACCTTCAAGTCGGAAAGGAAAGTTCATTCAGAGTTAAAGATACAAGGTTCAAGCTATCTTTAAGAATTATTCCTACTCACCCACCTCTCTTAGTTGTGCGCGGCTTATGAAGTATATTATATCCTGGGAGACAGGCCAGGCCAAGGTCAATGTCTAGAGTGGTCCAAGTTTCTGTTATATACAGTTTATTCAGTTTCCATTCACTAAAAACAGATTAACTTCAGTTGAGTGCTTGATTAGGGACTTCCCATTTAGCTGACCACATTTCAGAGAGCCAGACAGTGTGGTAGTTTTGGATAACGTTCTCTCCTAATTAATGTCCGCTGGGGTCAGGGTGTGATTATTGACCCACTTATCCGAATATAGCAATTGCTCTATGTGTAACTCAGTCTGTCATCAGGAGGTCTTGAGAGTTCACTGTGGTGACCAGCAGCATGGCTGGTGCTGTGAGTGGTTGGAGTGTGGACTGGTGCAGATGGGCTTGACATTAGATCACCGGGTGCAACTGCTGCATGGCCTCTTCTGTACCCAGCTTAAAATAGTCTCCTCTCCTAGAGAAAGAAAGACTAGAGCGGCAACAAAAAAGGTGTCCGCTTTGGTAGTCTCGCTCCTACAGGCGGGTATTATGTGCACAAGTTGTCATTTAAAGCTAAGAAGCCTCCCAATATTTAAAAGTTAAAAATCACCTTGTACATCGCCAGCATAATATTCATGAGGTAGGTATCTTTGTGATCCATTGGGAATTGCTAAAAGCACTGGGATGGTGTCCTGCTGGGGCCAGCAGACCACCATGGGCTTAATTGCGAGTCTTGCGGTCCACATACCACCAGACTCATGTAGGGGCTGCATTGGAGGTCTCCTGACCTTCCTATTATGACTTGGGTGGTCGGACTGCCACAGCTGCCAGGGAACCAGCATTTCCTGGTGGTGTTGCAGTGGTTTAGAGGCAGTAATATGCTTGGCAGGACTGTCGTGGTCCCGCCAAGCATATTACAAGTTTCCTTTCTGCTGTGGATTTCATGTCGGTTCTCACGCCCTGTGGATACACACTGAGGGACACGGGGCACAACATGTACCCCCTGTGTCCATGCACACCAGTTCCAGCATCGCATGGACTTTGCAGTCCATGTGCTGCAGGAACTGTTTCTGCGTTCCCACTGAGGTGCCCATTTTTAGGGCACCACCGTGGGAACATCAAAAACAAAGGCTGCCATACAAGAGTAAACTCCTAATCTGGCGGGAGGCCTGACGACAGCTTTGATGGTACGTGGTGGGGCATACTCGATGCCGCACCGCCAAAGTCATAATCAGGCCCCATGTCGGTGATTGCTTTGTAATAAAGTATTTTTTTTAAATACAGGCTGTTTTCCTTGAAGAAAACAGAATGCATTTAAAGATTAAAAAGTTTCTTTTCATTTTTCAAGATTAGGCAGTGGTCCCTCATAAAAAAAAATTCACCAACATTCACAAAGGGGATGGGGTGCCTTGGGGACCCCTTCCCATTTGCGAAAGGATTACCACCAGCTCCGAGTTGTTAGTAAACTTCAAATGTTTTGGGACCGCATTTCAGCCTGTATTTCAGCTGAAAAATATTCACACATACCACTGCAAGCCAGTATTAGGAAAGGACGCCCTAAACACGCTCCTTTCTAATAACCGATTGTAAAGCCTATTTGCAATTTGTAATAGGTTACCTAATCGCAAATAGCCTAGTACATGGAAAAGAGCATTTTTTCACTCACAAGCAGCCCAATGCTGCAAATATGGCTGTTTGTGGCCGAAATGTCACTTTGTACATTTGGCCCAAAGTGATCTTTTTCAAAACCACTCATTGATGTTCTTTTTAAGGGAGCAGAGAAAAGCCCAGGCTTTCCTTATGGAGCCCACTAGACTCAAAGTCATTTTAAAAAATCCCTCGTATTTTTGTATTTCTGAATCTCAAGCTCAGAAACTGATTTTTCAATGATCTCAGATCTCACTATCCAAAAATACCTAATCTATTTGTAAAGAGATAGTCTTGATTATTTAGGTGCTGGGTAGATGGTTGTGAGTTTGTGACTTCTTTTTTTGTATTAATATTTATTACAGGGATTGATACTGGATTTTCTCTTGACATCGAGGAAGGTCATTGCATTGCTGATATAATGATGTTGCAGGGCTGTAATCTACATTCAAAAGGTTACCTCTTACATTTTAAACCATGTCTTGCACTATCCCTAGCATCAGCTAAATAAGGATGTTTGTAGTCGGAAGGATAGTCAGGGAAACCAACTGATTGGGTTTCCATACCTAAAAAGCCCTGAAGAAAGAGGTGTTTGGATATTTAGTAAGGGGGTGGTATATGCAGTGATGGGTAAGGTAGTCCTGAGAACTGGGGAGAGCACAAGGGGGCATGTAGGTGACTGAAGAGAAAAAATTGATATTGTCGATAAGTGGAATATAAACAATGAGTTATCAGCTTAGAAAGGAAATAGCAACTTTATCTTGAATGTCAATGGTCTTTGTGCTCCATTCAAAGTGCAACAGGCTAAAGCTGAACTTCTATACCTTGGGGCATAGTTGGTCTGTGTACAAGAAGAGCCCATTTAACTAAAACAGAGCCAGCTCCATTAGCTAAGCTGATTTACGAGCTACTGATGGTGTCTTCATATCAAAAACCTATGAGAGGAGTGACCATACTTTCACACAACAGATACTGGTGATGCTTCAAGTCTTTCTTGGAACAGAATGATTATTAGTTAATCACCAGTGTTTATCAGGATTGTGGAGCTTTTATGTTATGCTCCATATACGGTGTAAATCATGATGAACCTTCAATATTTCAAGATTTTTTTTTTTTACTTGCTACTTGAACAGTGTCAGAATGTTCCTTTTTTTGTATGATCACTCCCCACATTTTTGGACTGATGATGCTGGCTTTTCAACTTTGAAGAGCACTGGCCCCTGCTAACCAGACCCTAGTGCATGAGCTCCAACCCGTCAAATGTGTATGTATGTTTGGCTAGTCCCTGATTGGCGTACTTAATTTATATATAAGGCCATAGTATATGCTACAGAGTGTACCCAGGGCTAGTAACGTAAATGTCACCAATACATTGACAGGGTGAAAGCATGACTGCAGGTCTGCCACCGAATCTTAGACAAGTATTAAAATTAAAATAATAACCTGGCTTGGTAAAATAAACCCTTTTGCCAAGTCAAGACCTTTCTTTTCAATATTTATAAGTCCCCTCAAGGGAAGGCCTCAGTTGCCCACAAGACAGGGTGCTAAATATAAAAACAGAAATGCAAGCTTCGTTAACATTACATTTACATGTACCAACAGTGAAACAGTGAAAACTCGAAATTGTTGTTTTCACTGTATTAAGGCCAGTAGTCTCCTTTGGCTACCATGGAGATCTAGTAGCCCACACGCTAAGTGCTAATTTCAGCTATGACCCACCAAACATAGTACTATATGTTATAAAATGATTGACTGTAATTAACCTGACTGTTGGACTTTACATCCCTGAAATGGTTTTCCCCATTTGTTTGCCCTCAATCTTTCTGTTTTTGCGTAATTATTTTTATGTTGGCCTTAGAACTCTGTGCATTTTGCCACTGCTAACCAGTGCTAAAGTGCTTGTGCTCTCTCCTTTACATGTGGTGACATTGACTGACACACCATGGGCACAATTAATTTACTTGTAAATCCCAAGTAAAATGATACTAAATGTACTTTGGGCCTTTAAAATAAATGCTGTTCATGGGCCTGAAGCACTCATTGTGCCACCCACTTAAGTAGCCTTTTAGGCATATCTCAGGTCTGCCATTGCAACCTGTGTGTGCAGTTGTAAACTGCCATTTTGACTTTTCAAAATAAAGTCTGCCAGGATTTACATTGTACACCAAAACATTTATTCACCTGGGACATCTGACAAGATTCATTATGCTTTCATTGCAGATACATTTTAGCTGATACATGTATTTGCCACATGTAGTAAACTTGCTGGATTCTGGACAATGGGTGGTGTTTGCTCAGATATAGACATCATCATGTTAAATTGAGTGTGACCCTCGTACAATTAATTTCGGGTACATACTCAACGATTTCTTCATATACACACAAGTAATGCATTCTATAGAGCTGAACTACATTTTTATTCTGCCAGAAATATTGGAGAAATTTCGACAATGTTTGTATTATTCTTTTCACACAAAATAATCCAAATTACATGATTACACCTGCATAAGTAATTTGGCACAAAACCTACACTGTAGAAGCTCAGAAACAACACATTTTGTGAAAGTGAGCGGCTGCTGGCTGCTGCTGTTCATGTTCTGTTGTATTTAGATATAGTTTATTAGCACAACATGCATCCTCGGGTCCATCTTTAATGTAAGGGTGTACTCTGTGAGAAGAAAATAGCACTAAATGCTGGGTTGCACTCGTCGTGTAATTCTGTGCATTCACACATGCGTTTGCCATAATTTTGCATAATTACTTTATAGCAAATTACATGAGTTATGCCACCCCATTGTGATCTCAGTCACTAGGCTGTGTATTGCCAGATTATAGCTCGATACCGACCCTCCAAGTGTTCCATGAGCTTTAAAGAGCCAACAAGCAAACAGCTGAAACTCTCTTAGGCCTCTTTAATTGAATGGATGGAATCGCTAAATTACTGATTAATTAGATTAATATATATTGCTCTTCTTTTCAGAAGATATTTATATCTACACGTTATAACACAGTCTACATACATCAATGTATTTGACTGATTGCCCTTATAAAAAAATCTATGGTTTATTTTATGCTATGCTAACCTTATATAATGCCTATTAGTACTGTAACATGTCTTCTTCATGAAATAAAATGTGAGCAAAGTGATTACAGGGTGAACCTTTTTATGCTACTCACTATAATCTATCTGTTATAAAGCAAGTTTGGGCCTGGGTGGTTTTCCCATGTGATGGAGGGGTACCCGAGTTGCCTGAGGTAATAGCTGTAGGCTAACAAAACCGATATCATTCGCTGAAAGTATCAAATTGCAATGCATGGGTCAAAGAAGGCTAGCTATCTTAATGATCTCCGTTAGACCTGACAGCCTTAGGGTTGTCTTCCCCCAAACTTTTTTGTCTCCCTCCTCCATTTTTGCTGATCTTGTTTTTGCTTGCCTTAGAACTCTGTTCACTTTAGCACTGCTAAGCAATCGTAAAGTTTTTGTGATCTCTCCTTTCAAACATGGTTAAATTGGCGTACACCCAATAGGCACATTTAATTTACATGAAAACCTCTTGTAAAGTGGTGCTACATGTATCTTGGGCGTGTCAATTAAATGCTACTAGTGTGCCTACAGCACTGATTGTGCAACCTACTTAAGCAGCCTTTTAAACATGTCTCAAGACTGCCAAAGCAGCTTGTGTGTGCAGTTGATACTCACAAAATAAGCCTTTTGTCATGGCTAAATCTTTCATTTTAATACATCTGTCACCCTAGGGTAGGCCCTAAACAGTCCAGTGGGCTGTGTATTTAAAATGTTGGACAGATGCTTAATTTTTTTTAAATGTCCTGGTAGTGAAGGCTCCAATATTCATTTGTTAGGGTAAATGGTCGAAATATCGATTCCAAAATATCGAGTAACCTAAATATTGAGTCCAAAATATAGAATGGACAAAATATCGACTGGACAGAATATAGACATCCAAAATATCGTTTTGTAGGTAAGTACTTTAATATCGAATCAAAAAATATAGACAGTCAAAATATCGAAGTACATAATATAGTTGATTAAAAATATTGACTTTTGAATAATATCGATTTTTTTTAAGTGTTTTATATGTTAGTTTATGTGTGAAAAGTGTATATTTATTTGTAATTTATTGTAAGTAATTAATTTTATGTTATTTAATTTTTGCGTGATTTAATTCTGTAGCGGGTTGTGGGTTTATAGGGGAGTAGGGTGGGAAGTAATTTAATTATAATTAATTAATTAATTGGTATTTATTTTGAATTAATTGTTAATTAATTTTTAATTGATAATTAATTAATTGTTAATTGATAATTAATTTTTATTATTGTTTAATTGACAATTATGTGAATAATATTCTTTTATTTTCTGTAGCGGGTTGTGGGTTTATAGGGGAATAGGGTGGGAAGTAATTTAATTATAATTAATTAAATATGTTAATTAATTATTTAATTGGTATTTATTTTGAATATATTGTCAATTAATTTGTATTTGGAAATTAATTAATTTTTAATTGATAATTATTTTTATTAAATTATTGTTTGATAATTATGTGAATAATATCATTTTATTTTTAGTAGCGGGTTGTGGGTTTATAGGGGAATAGAGTGGGAAGTAATTTAATTATAATTAATGAAACATGTTAATTAATTAATTGGTATTTATTTTGAATAAATTGTCAATTAATTTGTAATTGGTAATTAATTAATTGTTAATTGATAATTAATTTTTATTAATTGATTAATTGATAATTATGTGAATACTATTATTTTATTTTTAGTAGCAGGTTGTGTTGGGAATAGGGTGGGAAGTAATTTAATATAATTAATTAAACATGTTAATTAATTAATTGGTATTTATTTCAAATAAATTGTTAATTACGTTTTTAATTGGTAATTAATTAATTCGTAATTGGTAATTAAAATGTATTAATTGATTAATTTATAATGATGTGATTTATATTAATTTATTTTCACTAGAGTGGGGATATTAAAATGTACCCCTATGCTATCCAACGCTTTCCCTACTGTTGCATTCTCTGGAGTGGGAATAGTAATTTTTACCCCTACGCTATCCAACGCTTTTCGTACTGTTGCACTCACTGGAGTGGGTATAGTAATTTGTACCCCTACGCTATCCAACGCTTTCCCTATTGTTGCACTCTCTGGAGTGGGAATAGTAATTTTTACCCCTACGCTATCCAACGCTTTCGCTACTGTTGCACTTACTGGGGTGGGAATAGTAATTTTTACCCCTACGCTACCCAATGCCTTCCCTACTGTTGCACTCTCTGGAGTGGGAATAGTAATTTTTACCCCTACGCTATCCAACGCTTTCCCTACTGTTGCACTCGCAGGAGTGGGAATAGTAATTTTTACCCCTACGCTATCCAATGCTTTCCCTACTGTTGCACTCACTGGAGTTGGAATAGTAATTTTTACCCCTACGCCATCCAACGCTTTCCCTACTGTTACACTCTCTGGACTGGGAATAGTAATTTTTACCCCTACGCTATCCAACGCTTTCCCTACTGTTGCACTCGCTGGAGTGGGAATAGTAATTTTTACCCCTACGCTATCCAACGCTTTCCCTACTGTTGCACTTACTGGAGTTGGAATAGTAATTTTTACCCCTACGCTATCCAAAGCTTTCCCTACTGTTGCACTCTCTGGAGTTGGAATAGTAATTTTTACCCCTACGCTATCCAACGCTTTCCCTACTGTTGCACTCGCTGGAGTGGGAATAGTAATGTTTACCCCTACACTATCCAACGCCTTCCCTACTGTTGCACTCTCTGGAGTTGAAATAGTCATTTTTACCCCTACGCTATCCAACGCTTTCCCTACTGTTGCACTCGCTGGAGTGGGAATAGTAATTTTTACCCCTACGCTATCCAACGCTTTCCCTACTGTTGGACTCTCTGGAGTGGGAATAGTAATTATTACCCCTACGCTATCCAACGCTTTCCCTACTGTTGCACTCTCTGAAGTGGGAATAGTAATCTTTACCCCTACGCTATCCAACGCCTTCCCTACTGTTGCACTCTCTGGAGTGGGAATAGTAATTTTTACCCCTACGCTATCCAACGTTTTCCCTACTGTTGCACTCCCTGGAGTTTGAATAGTAATTTTCACCCCTACGCTATCCAACGCTTTCCCTACTGTTGCACTCTCTGGAGTTGGAATAGTAATTTTCGCCCCTGCGCTATCCAACGCTTTCCCTACTGTTGCACTTCCAGGAGTGGGAATAGTAATTTTTACCCCTACGCTATCCTACAGTAATAATATTGTGTATTTTTTATTATTATTATGTTTTTATATATATATATATATGTTTTAACAGATATGATTGTATTTTTTTTATAAGTTAAATTAATTATTTAATAATTTTAAGGTAATTTAACTATTTTTAAGTATATTTTAGCTATTTATTTTTTATAATTTTTTTTATTTTACATTATTTTTAACAAACTCGATATTTTTACAATGTATATATATATAAACGATATTTTGGACTCGATATTTTGGTACTTACCTGTTTGTAGATAGGAATTCGATATTTTGTCCGTCGATATTTTGGCGTCGATATTTTGGGTAGTCTGTATTGTGTCCGTCGATATTTAGTCAGTGATCCATTTGTTAGTACTGCAAGGTCTGCCTCTCCCATAGGATAAGATTGGGTTTACTTACAACATTTAATAAGTGACTTACAATTGGGAACTGGTATGAATGTTTAGTTTGATGTCCAAAGATTTGGTAAAGTCAGAATTTAAGTCCCAATTCTAAAAATGCCCCTACTAGAAAGTACGTATACCTAGTCACCCTAGGTGAAATTTTTAAATCAACGACACTTTAGATTGTGGGTCAAGTAAATGAATGGTCTTGACCTGTGTATTTAATCACACCTACTTCATATTCATACAAAAAGTTGCAATTCATACTTATGCTTGTCCTGAGGACCACCTTCTAACGATTGTCAAACACATTAATATGTTCTGTTATACATCAAAAAATAAAAAACGTGATATCACTTTACTGCAGTAACACATAACATAAATAACTCACACGTGCTCTTCTGACCAGTCTATTATTTAATATAATTCAGAGGTCTGTAAATACAAAAAAAATTATGGACATCTAGCTCACATGTCTTTTTGGGTTTCAAATATATTTGAATGAAGTTGGATATACTGTTTGTTCTAGTTGCCCACTAGACCTATTGAATTAAAAAATGGAATGCTCCATAAAGAGATTCCGTTGATGCTGGTGTTGTAGGGTGATCTATATGAGATCTCCTCACCACCTTACCTTGCGAACTACCCAGAAAGTCTCTGCTTCATTTTGCATTATTTCTGTAGCACTGCATGCCTGAAAGGGTATTGTTTTGACTTATACTGGGTGCTCCCTTGTGTTTGGACAAAACTAAACATTTCTGAAGAGCTATAATGATAGCAAAACACATGTCAGGGGTTGCTTTTATTAATTTAAGGTTGACTTGGATGATATTTAACCAATCCAAAGATGTAATACTGTGCCTGGAGTGATAAAAGGCTTTTATCATTTTACAGCTCAGTGTGGATGGCACAGTGTTAATGCCATGCCTAAAGACTTTGCTGGAGAAATGGCAAAAGAGTTAGTCCTTTTCTATCTCGGCATGGATGGAACTGTGCAAATCATATGCTTAAAAACTTTGATAGAAAAGCAGACATTTGAGGTGAGCAAATTCAGAGTGTTGCTGGTGTTTTAAGGTGCTCTATTTAGGATCTGATCTCCACCTAAACTTGGGAACTAAACTAATTATGGCAAAGGAGAAAATACATAATTGTACTTTTTGCCACTAGTTATCATTTTATCATGTTCCTATTATTTAATCCATGGCACCAAGAATGCAATGAAGATGCATTTAAGGGCCGATTAGGATGGCGGACGGACTTGCGTCCGTCCGCCACCCCTGAGTAGAAGGGACCGTCCGCAGGGGCAGCGGCGGTCCCTCCATGGCAATTAGGATGTGACCGCCACCCTGGCGGTCACATCCTGTATGTTTTATATTGCCAGCCATGTTAGTGCTTTTCCGCCGTGGTCGCCTTCCGACCGCGGCGGAAAAGCGGCGGACAGATTGTGAGACCCACCAGCCATCCTGATTTGGCGGTGGGTCTTTCAGGCCTCCTCGGCGGATTTCCCGCATACTCCGGGCCGGCGGTGGCTTCCGCCGGCCCGGAGTATGCGGGAAATCCGCCATCATAATGACCCCCTTAATGTTTATAAAAATGACATGCATTGCCTATATTTCAGACACACTTACAGATGCTAAATCAAGAAATGGAAGAAAAAAACATATTAATGCAGAACCCCAATGCAATACTTCATCTACTTATATTACGTCTACTTCCACGGCTGCTGACCCACTTGGACAACCACTTATTGATACCGGAGCTGTGGTTGCCATGGACGAGGTTCCAAATGCAATGGATCAAGTCAAAAAGGATGTAAACAATTCAGATAACTTAGGGGCTCATTACGATGCCGGACGGAAAAGGCTTCCGTCTGCCGTCCTCACGGCAAAAATCCAGCTGCATGACCCTCGGCATCTCCGTCAGTCAAATCATGATGCAATGCCAGTCTGCCATCTTCAGAAAATTCGCAAATCCAACCGCAGCGGATGGGGAAAGCAGTTCAAGTGACTAAAAAGGCTGCTCCTGCAGTGGAATGATCGCATGGCCAATTAAGATGAAACCCGGGAGATGGAGGATGGAGCATTGCGTACCGTTTTCCTTGCTCACGCATAGACCAAATGAATGGCGGTAGTAAGAAACTAAATAGCGGTGCACAAAGTGTGCCTGCACTCGACGCTGCCCCCAATCACATCACACACGCCACACTGATACATCTCAATTAAATAGCTAACAACTGGAAATTTACAAATATATAAAAGAATCAGTTGATCATGGACTCCAACATGAAAATTAAGTAGGTGAATGTACTTCTCATGAACCTCCATTATAATATGTAAGCTGATAAGCAGGCACATGGAAAACCTTTGTTATTAAAGTAATTACTGCTCATGTACATAAAATTGCTGCCTCAAATTTTTCTTGTGTAGGTACTACTCCGACTGGCTTAGCAGCACTCAAAAGAATTATCTTACAGTGTCTACTCTTGGTACCTCTGGAGCATGATCACAAACTGGAAGCCTTAAAATTAAACACTGACTACATGCCAAGAACTTGGTAGAGTCTATAAAAAAATGTACATTTTGATAATAGATTAAGTTATTATGGTTTCTAAATTAATGTTGGCATGTGTTATTCTTCATATGCAGGAGGTACCCAAAGCGTCTTGGAAAACAACAATGGATTGACTTTGTGTCATGTATATTATATGTAGCAATCAGTTATCACTGTAATGTCTATTAACTTACCATTGACACATGTTTAACTTACCGTACATTTATATTGATTTCAATTTAGCATGTCTGATACCTGAAGAAAAACTGGTTATTATTGTTAGAAGCTCTTTAGCTTATGAGACATTTGGTTAGTTCTGAAAATAACAATTGTCCTTCTTTTTTCAAATTTTTCTGGAACTTTAATTTTTTTTACAAGCTCAACATTACCAACAAAACAAATGTCTCAACCAGAAAAAGGAGAACAACAAAGTGAAAAAACTCTAAGGGGCAGATTTACAAGGAGCTGACGCATCTTCATAGATGCGTCAGTTTCCTTGCGCCATAGTCAAATGTCCTTGTGCCGCCATGGATGCACTGTATTTACAATACAGTGCTCCATGGCACAAAAGATTAACACATGTGTCAGAAATTCTGACTCCTCTTTGGCCCAAAAGTTACACGTTGCAGGAGTTGTGTTGCAAGCACAATGCAACTCCAGCAATGTATTTTGAAGCCTATGCTTACTGTACTGCATCACTCCTTACGCCTGTTTCAAGCAAGCGTAAAATTTTGATGCAGTAGTGTCCTAAAAGTGGCGCAGTGAAATCTTGTATGTTTCACTGCGTCACTTTCATGAGGCCTTCCTGTGTGGGAACTCACAACCTGCATACATTATACCTGATGCAGGTATAATGTGAAGCAGGGCTTTACAATGTGACGCATCTCCTTAGATACGTCACATTGTACATAGGCCGCATAGTTTGAGCCGCTGTTGCGTCAAAAAAAGTGACACAATGGTGGCGCGTGGAGGCACAAGTGACTTGTAAATCTGCCCCTAAGGGTTTTGGGGAGGACACTGGTGAGACATGACAAGCTCACGGTGGATGGTTATATTGCTCTCCCTGCAACAATGACAGTATGGTAGAAAAGACATGATGTCGCAGTACTATCATATTGCTCCACAATTTCATGATTCTATCACAAAAGATGCATTGTCAATGCGGTGCCAGGAACAGGTTCTGGTAGGGGGACCGATACACAAGGTGTTGGTGGAGGTGCAGAAGGAGAAAAATTTAGAAGGTGCTACTGGAGGGACATATGCAGCAGGTGGTGGTGGAGTTGCTAATGAAGCAGAAGAAGTTGAAGGCGTTGCTGTAACTGAAGAAGTGGCCAATGCTAATCTTCCTGCTTTGACCTTTTCCATCTCCTTCTGATGCCACATTTCCACATGCACCAACCTGGTTGAATTAATTGCCTGCAAATATTATCTCATTTCTGTGGGACCAAAGGATTATTGTATTGTTTATTGTTCCCAAAGGAAATAACTTTGTTACATAGGTTGCATGTAACAAGTTTGGCTTTATTTTTTCTCTCAATGTGGTAATAATTTTTTTTATGAATCGATACCTTTAATTGTTCCACTACGGCACCTCTTTTTCATCATGTTACAACATCTTCTTCATCCATTGCAGTTATCCTTAAGTTGCAAGGTGGCCTTTGAAAAACGGATACTCCCTCTTCGAAGAAAACAACATTCTCCTTTAAAAATAGAACATTTAAATGGGATATAAGGCATGCACCTTCTGTTTGCAACACATGAAAGAATGCAAAGCCGATGAAATGCTTACAAAAGCAAAAATACCACAGTAGTAGCTCTATACTACTGTGGTACCTTCATAGTTTACAAACACAACCTAAGGTCACAATACTAACACTAATACCATTAAACAGGCATAATTAGTTATGAAACCCTGAATTCATAGTTTAAATAAAACATATTTTTGAGTAAATGTCATTTAAAAAATTTGCCAAGGTATGACAGTACTTTGAGGAAGCACAAGTGAAAATAAAATGATGATGCAGATGATGCTGATGTTCATAATGAACTTTCACCAACTGCAAAAGTACCGCACCAAAACAAAACCTGAATAGAAGTAACAGCATAATAAACAAAATGACTTGATTAGAAAACAATTGTGAAAAACATGCAAATTCAATGAAAAAAACAAAGGTTCAAGATTAGTTATAGTTAGGAAAATGCCCTTTATTATTTCTATACAAAACCACTTTAAACTACAGAAACTTTAGGAATTTAAATGTTATAGCTATAACTTAGAGATATAATGTGTGCCGCACCCAACACTCACTACAACTCACGCACCTCTGTACCGATTGTTGTGAACTTGCTAGCCAGGCTAAATATACTATAACTTAACCTTCTACCATGCACAGTCTTCTCATAAATTGTGTCATCCGAGATGTCATGATTCATGTTATGAATTATCGGATTTAACATGTTAAAAGTGATGCAATATGAAAAGGTATGAGCAGTGTATGGGAAAAGTGCAAGCTATAGTTAATTTAGCCTGGCTAGTGAGTGCACAAACCTCTGGATGGAGGTGCTTGAGTAATAGTAAATTTTGGGTGGGGTGGAATTAACTCCTTCTTAGAAAGTTTTGGGTGATCTGTCATGCGGGGGCTGAGAAAAAGGGGGTCTCAAAACACAATCCATTGACTTTTTTGAAAAAGGCTCAAGCCCAAACGGCTGAATGGAATCACACTATGGTGCCCATTAGGATCGCGGACGGACTTGCGTCCGTTCGCGAGCCCTGAGTAGGAGGGAACGTCTGCATGTGCTGCGGTGTTCCCTCCTGTGCAATTAGGATGTGACGGCCACCCTGGCAGTCACATCCTCTATTTTTAACATTGCGGCGGGTGCTGCTTGAAGCAGCACCCCCCGCAATGTTTGTTAAAAATGAAAGCTGTGCATTTGCATGAACAAAGCGGCAGGCACCGCGCGGTGCCTGCCGCTTTGTGCACGCAAATGCAGGGGGGTACCATAGGTACCCCCCATGTGCACCCCCTAACCCCCCTTCACCCCTGGGGGCCCGCAAGGGGCCCCCAAACAAGAATCCGTTTGTCTTTGCACGGTGGACATGCCGCCGTGTAAAGGCATTGAACTTCAGACATCCTAATATGGCTGGTGGTGTCTGAGAGACACCGCCACCATATTAGGCCTTTTCCGCTGCGGTTGTGAGCCAACCGCGGCAGAAAAGCAGCGGACTTAACTAGGACCCACCAGCCATCCTAATGTGGCGGTGGGTCTTTGGTGGGTCCGCATAGGATTTTCCGCATCCGCCGGGCCGGCGGTGGCTTCCTCCGGCCCGGAGAATGCGGAAAATCCTCCATCATAATGTGCCCCTATATTTGGCAGAAAGTTTGATCTTGGTGCAGAAAGTGTCCTTTTTTATTTGGTGTAAATTTGTCCAGTTGTATTGGACAAATTAATGTTTAAGATGTATATATATTTCATGTTTCCCAGGATCTAATGATTTAACATATTAAAAGATATGATCTGATAAGATCTGATTGGCTGCCAGTCAAAAAAGATGTGGCAATATCAATTTTAGGACTTGGGGACACTTTCCTGGCCTGAAAAAATAAGTCTAAAACTTAAAGTGTGCAGGGATACCCTGCCCCCTAGGCCTGGTGGGGTGGGTGCTGGAGGGACCTTTCCCCCAGGACCAAAAATGTAATTAGAAAAGGTTTTACAGAAAATTTTTGGGGGATCTATGGGTAAATTATTTTTTTAAAGGTAGGCTCCCACTTTTCATGTTTTTTTTTTTTAAAAGCCTCCCCAGCGAAGAGAGTTAGCTCTCCATTACGGAGCGGCATCTACAAGCGGATCCACGTCCTTACCTACACATAAATCAAGCTGCTGGTCGTGTACTACTTAAAGGTGGACAACTTTTGGAGCGATAATATATATATATATATATAATATATATATATATATATATATATATATATATATATATATATATATATATATATATATATATATATATATATTCAATCTTGCCAAACTTGTCCGGTTTAAAGAAGGCGCTGACACCATGAATCTGAATCCAAACTCGATTTATTCGATCAGTATCTGCTTAAGTCGCGTTTCGGCGTTGCCGCCTTGTTCACTACATCTGCATCTACATTCGGTTTCTAAATTTATACTAAGAGAACCATTGGTGTGTCTGTCAATTAGCATACAGGTTGAATCCAGATGTTGCCATGGTTACAATGAAGGCAAAACCTGTATTGTGACAAAAAGTCTTTTCTCAGTTTTTACACATATGGCGAGCATTACATCAGAAATGTTTTTCACACAATATAAATTCATAAAATCACCCAAATATGTGTATTAAAATAGTATTCGCAACCTTTTCATCATGTAGCATGTTAAAAATCACAGCTAACATTTAGGTACCATTAGAAGCATTTACTGGAATTCTGGTGAGAAAAATAATACTTTGGCACACTTTGCTACGATTTCCCCGTGTTGTTGCCATGGATGTTCCTAATAAAAGGACCTGACCTAGTAGGTCATCTGGTTTGCCTGTTTCATACTCGTACAGACTTCCCACTCATGACAGCGTACATGCTGGGACCCACCATACAGTCTCGAGTCAACCCCGTCAACCATACGCCTAAACAAACCGCTGTGTAAGTACTTAGCGCGTTACGCGGTTTATGTGATTTGAATGTCCATGGTTGCCGCTCGTAACCATGCGTCTCTATACTTAGTTGTGCTGCCCAAGTGTGCTTTGATGACTTGTATGGTCATACGTGGCAGCAACAATTATACTGGTGCCTGTCACTGTTTTCCGCAGGAATTACTGTTTTAAATTTAAAGTAGGTGACATTGGACAATATAAACCAAGCCGCGTCTGGGGAAAAGGGTTGAGGTATTGCGCGTGCGCCTATTATAAAATCTCAACCAGACAGTAATTCTCTAAGTAGAGTTAAAAAGAAGGAAATTCTTTGTATTTTGTTGCACACTGTCTGAAGTGGTTGTGAGATTTGCCGCGTCTGGAGAAAGGGTTGAGGTATTACACGTGCGCCTATTGTGAAACAATATCCAGACAATAATTCTCTAAGTAGAGTTAAATAGAGGGGAACTCTATTGTATTTTGTTGCAAAGTGTTTAAGTGTTTGTGAGGTTGGGAAAGGGGTGAGGAGTGCCGTGTATTCAGACAACGTCGTAAGTCTGAGATGTGCTCTTATTGTGCCCATGTTAACCCCGTGAAACGTGTAGTAGATGAACTGCAGACGTTCTTCGAATGGTACTCAGGGCAAAGGAATGCCATGTGGATGTGTTGGAATCTACTGGTTATAAGTGGACACTTAAGGCTTAGTCCGCATTCAGGCCGAATGGGATCTTGGAGTTTAAGAGTATAATGTACCTTGACTCCAAGCGGCGTAGCGCTAATGGGCGGTTCCCCCCTCTTATGTTTTTCGGAATGCTGTCAATTACAAAATACTGGATATTTTTGGCATTACCGTTATGGGTCTCATGTATATGCCTGGCCACCGGATACGTTGGATCATTATTGGCGATTGCTCGCAAATGCTGTAAGATCCGTACGTGTTCTGGATGGATGGTGGAACGTACATAATTCTTGCCGCATGAACATGATAGTACATAGACTGCAAAGTCTGTCTTGCATGTATATGCGTCTCTCAGCATATAAGGTTTAATCCTGAACGGGACTTGTACTTTCGTAGTGTTCACCCCATGGGTACAAGCTTTGCATTTTGAACACTTTTTGAAGCCCCTTTGGGAATCTAACCAATTTTGGGTTTTTTTAAGTGCTGGCGCATTGCACACTAGTTCTTCCCTCATGGATTTTGCCTTTCTGAAGGTTATTAACGGACTGGTGCCCACTGATTCACCTATGCTTGGGTCCCCCCGAACTAAAGGCCAGTGTCTTGTCAGGATTTTGCGTAGGTTACTATGATATCTGTTGTAACCAGTTATTAATCTCGGAGGATCTTTTTTGTTTGGCTCAGTTGTTATTTGTGTTGCAGTCTCTGGGAAAATTAGATCTTTCCTATTTTTACCTCTGCATTTTTCTTCCGCCCTTTGGCAAGTGCTGTTAGTGTATCCTCTCTTCCTGAGTCTTTTAAACAACTCCAGTTTGGCATTGGAGAGTCCCTCATTGGTGCTACAGTTCCGTGTCATTCTCAGGCACTCAGCATAGGGAATTGATTGTTTAAGTGGTGTAGGGTGGAAGCTGTGCGCATGTAGCAGGGCATTCCCTGCGGTGGGCTTTCTGTATGTTCGTGTCTGTATTTTGTTGTCTTGTACATACAGTTCTAAGTCAAGGAATTGAATATTGACAGCATTTGTGTTACATGTAAACTTTAGATTCAATACATTTTCATTTAGAGCCAGTGCAAATCTTTCTGCTTCTTCAGCGCTACCTTGCCATAGAATAAAAATGTCATCAATGTACCTCTTGTACATTACTACATTGTCTGACATGATGTCTCTATGTTGGACTCCTAGTACCTGCTCCTCCCACCAGCCCATGTGTAGATTCGCATAGCTGGGGGAGAAGCAAGTACCCATGGCTGATCCTATATATATATTTAAAAAAACAAAGGTTACAGGGACTTTATAGATAGGCTCATATTTCACTCGTACAAAACCAGTGAAATTCAGTAGTTGTAGTTACTTTTGCCTCAGGGATACACTGCTTATGGCCTCACAAATGACATCAATCTTAACATGATTACTGATTACATCACTTATGACATTTCAAATCACATCACTGATGACATAATCAAGTGAGTGTAAAGGTTTTCTTAGAGCTTATGAGTGCTAATATATATATTACCTTACTACAAAAGTTAGATTTGTATACTAGTTGTACTACTAATAAGTGATACTATTTCTAACAAATGTGATCTAACTGGCTGTGTGACTCTCTCACTGTGTGAGTGGGTGCCTGAGTGGCTGTATGGGTGTGTGAGTGCATGCATAAGTGGATTTATGGGTGAGTAAGTGGGTTTCTGACTAGCTCTGTGGTTGTGTGAGTGGTTGGACAGGAGTTTGCATGGGTGTCGGAGTGGTTGTATGAGTGTGTGTCTGGGTATGTGGGTATGTGAGTAGGTATGTAAGTGGCTGTATGGGTGTGTGAGTGGCAGTATGGGTATATAAGTGGGTATGTGAGTAGCAGTGTGGGTGAGTGAGTAGCTGTGTGACGGGCAAGTGGGGTGTGTGGGTGGGTCTGTCAGTAGCATTATGTGTGAGTGAGTGGATGTGAGAATGGCTACATGCATGAGTGACTGGGTGTGTAAGTGGGTATATAGGTAAGTGATTGGATGTTTGAGTCAGTATTTGGTTAAGTGAGTTAGTGTGTGAGTGGCTGTATTGGAGTGTGAGTGTATGTAAATGGCTGTATGTTGAGTGAGCTGATGTGGGGGTGTTTGCATGGATTTGTGAATAGGTATGTAAGTAGTTATGTGGTTGTGTGAGAAAGTGTGTGCGAGTGATTGTATGGGTGAGTAATTGGCTCTGTTGCAAGGCTGTATAGGTGAGAGAGTGGGTGTTTGAGTGGCTGCATCGTTGAATAATTGGGTTTGTCAGTAGCTGTATGGGTCAGTGTGTGGCTGTATGGGTGAGTGACTGGTAGTATTATCAGGCTCTATGAGTGAGTGAGTGGGTGAGTGAGTGACTCTATGGATACGTGAGTGGTTGTATAAGTACTTGTATGGGTCTGTAAATGTGTATGTGAGAGATTGTGTGGGTGTGTGAGTCGGTGTATGAGAGGATTCATGCGAGTGTGATTGGGTGTGTGAGTGGATGATGTCATCAGGGAAGACATTTGAGATGTCATCAGTAATGTCACAGACCATGTCATAAGTGATGTAATATCTGAGGTCATAAGCAATGCATTGAGGGGGAGAATGGTATAGTTAGCTGAGGTAATTATAACTGCTGTACTTCACACTTTTTTATGAGTGTAATCCGAGCCTAACTATAACATCCCTGTAATTATTTTCCAGTGAATTTCTATGTTTTTTAAAATTCTATTTCCTAACTATTAGGTCCCTGTAACCTTTGTTTTTTTCAGTGAATTTCAACAGTGTTTTAGATTTCATTTCCTAATTGTATCTTGTACATTTTTAGAGTGGGTGTGTGAATGATTTTTAAAGGTAGGCGAGTTTGTGTGTGAGTGGTAGTGAATTACTACGTTTTTTTAAATTCTATTTCCGTACTATAATGTCCCTGTCACCTTTGTTTTTTTGAAGTGAATCTGTAAGGTTTTTAAAATTTTATTTCCCAAGTGTAACCACTACCCTTTGACACTGAGGGGCTTATTTACCAGCCCCTTACGCCACCTGTGCATCACTTTTCGCAACGCACCGGTGGTGCATTTTGCGGCCCCATATTTACAAGGACACAAAAATCAACCCTGCGTCGCTTTTCCTGTCCTTGTAAATATGGTCTCTTCACACGCAGCACTTTGCATGAAAGGGGCATTCCATGGGTGTTGCTGTGGGTGTTTCCATGAAACACCCATGGAACCTGACACATTTACAGATTTATGAGAAATTGTAAACCTGGAAATGCTTCTGAATGCTATGCCTACCGGGCGTAGGCGTAGGGAGGCACAACGAGGAGAAATATATTCATTTCTCCTCGTTTCTTTCCTCTTTCTATGCGTGCTGCATTCTGCAGCACACATAGAACAAGGAAACCACCTCTTATGATTGTTTATGTGCAGCGAGGTGTCCATTCCTGCACATAAACAATCATCCTCATGATGCAGGCATCCTTGCACCATGGTGCAAGGGTGCCGGCATCCACGCATGGCAGCTAATTGTGCGCCAGTGCAGGGGAGAGCAAAGGGATCCATCATATCCTTGTAGATATGACACATCCTTGTGCTTTGAAAGTGCCACAGTGTGGCACAGCCAAAGGGCTTGTGTTGTTGCGCTGTAGCACTTTCTTGTAAATGAGGCCCTGAGTGAGTGAGTGAGTGAGTGCATTAGTGAGTATTTGAGTATCTGAGTGGGTCTGTGAGTGGGTGTTTGAGCCTCTGAGCAGATCTGTGAGTAGGTGAGAAAGAATGTAAGTGATTCTGTAAGTGGGTGCATGAGTTTCTGACTGTGTCTTTGAGTCGGTGCACATGTCTGAGTTAGTCTGTGAGTGGGTGCATGACTGCCTGATGGGGTTACACTTGTTTACTGCTCATTTTTTGCATTTTTCTTCTCACATCTGACCTTAATTTTGCCTCTTTCTGCTCGTTGCTGACCATTATTTTTCCTCTTTCTGCTAGTTTCCGACCTGTATTTGCCTCTCTCTGCTCATTTCTTATTTTTCTTTTGCCTTCTCTGCTCATTTATGACCTTTATCTTACCTCTTTCCACTAGTGTTTGACCTTTATTCTGCCTCTTGCTGCTCGTTTCTGACCTCTATTCTGCCTCTTTCTGCTTGTTTCTAACCTTTATTGTGCCACTTTCTGCTCATTGCTGACATTTATTCTGACTCCTTGTGCTCGTTTCTGACCTTTATTTTGCCTCTTTCTGCTTATTGCTGACCTTTATTCTACCTCTGTCTGCTCATTTCTGACCTCAATTCTGTCGGTTTCTTTTCATTTCTTACTTTTATTTTGCCTCTTTCTGCTCATTGTTGACCTTAATTCTGTCTCTTTCCACTCCTTGATAATCTTTATTCTGCCTCATTGTGCTTGTTCCTCACCTTTGTTTTGCCTCCTTCTGATTTCTTTTCCTGGGACCGCTGGGGGAGCCTGAAGGCCGCTGCGCTCCCTGCAGGAGCTGGCATTACTCTCACAGACAGGGAGCTGCTAAACATGGAACTCCCTGTCTGTGAGAACAATCCTTTCTTCTGTTTCCCTGCCCGCGTGACAGTGGGCAGAGAAACAGATGAGAACTCTGCTTACAGCAGATGAGAGCACTTTATCAGCTCCCACCCTCTGGAACAAGAGTGTTTGCTTTTGCTGGCAGAAGCTGTGAACTCAGGCAAGCTAAAGCAAGCAGCTGTTCCCCAGGTAGGTAACATGGGCCATGTATTGCTACAGGAGGGAGAAACTATTGCTTTTAATGGAACAGGCGGGTGTGGTCCCCCATTGTTGGATCTGATTAAGCGTATGCATTACAATACAACTATTAAAGTACACTATACATTAAATTGGGATAATACCAAACCGATAAGCGTGAACAGAGGAGCGAGGCAGGGATGCATCATGGCTCAGTTCTTGTTTTTCTTTGTTATAAATTCTCTTGACACTTCTCTAGGGGCCTGTAGTAAAGACATCCTGTGAATCGGTTCCTGCACAGCACCCGTTCTTTTATGTGCGGATGACACCGTTCTTTTGGAGCTTACTGCAAATGGTTTACAAAGTTTATTAAATGGCTTTAACAAATTTATGAAAATCTTAAATCTTAAGATAAATCACCAGATGTCCTTTACAATGACATATGGCCCCAGAAACATGAAGACTAAGCACATTAAAATTGGATGAACCCCAATAGAAAAGGTATCCACTTTTAATTATTTAGGCCTTCCAATTGATACAAATGGCTCCTGGAATACTTTAATTAGTCAGAGATCACAAAAGATGAAAGTAGCTGTGGATATGATCCTGAGGTTTAGAAAACAATTGAGACACAAACCGTTTAGGGAGATGATACAGCTGTATGAAAACAAGTGTTTTTTCTTGGTTCCTATGGAGCAGGAGTGGTGGGATATTAGCATTACCAAAAACTACCCCAAATGTTATCACAGATGCAGAATTAGGGATTTTTTTTAGAAGACTATTGATATAGCCTCCTTATTATTATGGGTAAAATTATGGAGCACCCATTGAAATAGCTTTTCTAGGGAAGTTTTACGGGATTGTTTGAACCTTGATAATATGAATGCCATTCCATGGATGGCTTACATGAAGAAGGGTTTTCCCAACCTGGGTCTGAGTGCCCTCTTTAACTCCCCAGAAAGCATATGCTCTCAAACGAAAGGAAAGGTCAAAGAGGTTTTCACATCCCACTGAAAGAAATTAGTAATGAAATGTCTCTTACCTCTAGAGCTATCACTAATTACATGCACATTTGTATTACTTCTGTAACTCTCGCCTATTTATCTTGGATAAGCAACCCACAACATAGATTTTATCTGGCAAGATTACGACTAAACCTAATTCATCACCTCATTGCCTTTCCCCTGGCTCCTTCTTGGGCTAATCTGGTTATGAAGTGTCTGTGTGATGCTGGTTCCATTCAGTCCATTGTGCACGTTATGCATTTTTGCACATTGTGTGGCTCAATTTTTATGCCCAGTTCTTCTTTACAGTCACATCAAAAGGGATTAAGATCTTTACAATCCTAGGCTATCCCAGGAATCTGTTATGCTACACTCAGTTACATAGTTGCTGCTATGAAAATGAAGACATTTTATGTGACGTAAGTCTGTTACTGTGATTAAAAACAATGTTGCACTTGTTGGCTTTTTATATTGATTATGAATCTCGTAACTATTTTTGTGCTTTTATGATCACTAAGTGGTCGAATAAAGATTTTCTTGGCTGTAGAAGTTGGGCCACGTGGCCCCTCCTTCTCTTTGCATTGGCCGCTCTGGGGAGAGGGTGGTCCGTGGGGCTGAGAATGGCCAGGAGGGGGCAGTTTGACCCTCTCCTTTTTCAAAAAATAAGAAAGCCACAGTGGAGGTGGGGTTCCCAGGGGCTTGGGGGTCCATGCAGACCCTTCTCTATGCATTTTGTTTACAGCCCCAGGGGGAGATTGTCCCCAGGGCTCGGGGTGTCCACAAAGTCCCCCAACGCATTTAATGTCAAGCCCCGGAAAGGGTGGTGACCCGGGGGAATTTTTTAGCCCTTGGATGGGGCTCTGTGTGCCACCTCTATTTTTTAAATAATCACCTCAATCCCCAGGGACCGGGTCTACCCAGGGGTTACAATTAAAACAAGTACGGGAGCCTGTGCTAATTTGTTTTACATTTGGTGCTGCACATTCGCAAATTGTGCGAATTAGCAGCAATTTTGTAAACAAATATGCTTTTATCCATGACGGGGTCCATGGGGACCCCAAGACCAAAGCTTGCACCTGAATTGCACCAGATAACTGAAAGCGGGATCTGTGAACCAAAATCTACCTACCTGCCAAATTTTGTATAATTCCATCAAGCAGTTCGGGCTGTAGTCATGTTCATGGGAAACCCACTTTATGGACTCCCCTTTCTCTTGCCCCCCCAATGGATCACGTAGACACTTCCCATATGCAACAAGAATCATTGGCATACTTTTTTGGGAAAATGTCATGAAGAATCACGGAATGGAGCCAAAGATACAGGCAACTCAAAAATGATTTTTCTAGTGGAAACATGGTTCTAACTATAACTACCTACTGGCGTCTGGTAGTGTAGTGTAGTTCCTATATTCCCAATAGGCTCTGCACATTGGAATAATGTACCCTGTAGTGTAGACGTGGGACTGGAGTTGACTAGGTCTCTACCGAATATATTAAACTTAATTGTGAGGGCCAGCTAGCTCAGAGGTCACTAGAAACGTTCTCGAATTCACAAGAAGGGATTAGTTTCTGACAGCCGCGTAAACATGACAACTTTGTTTCCCAAGAATAAGAAATCAATCTCTAGAGTCGCGGAAACAATAGATAGCTATTTTACTCAGTCAATCGTGCATGTTTCGTTTCACCTGAGGTGCTGAGAAAATAGAGAGACGGGCGTTTTCAATAAAAAGTATTTATTGAACAGTCTTCTTTCTCAAGCATAAGAAGTGTACTGCTACAATCGTAATACTGGTTATAAAGTACAGGGCATATAATACGAAAAGTAATATAAAGTAGTACTGTAAAAGCATGATATGGTTTCTAAGCCATAAGTTGCCTAAAACATATAAAATACATACAGTGATAAAATAATGACTAAAAGTACTCAACTTGTGTTTCTAAAATACACCTACCCCGGTGTACCTAACCTAAGTCTACTACAAGGGAAGAAGTAAGTGAGGAGTACCTTAAGTTTAGTATTTCTCTGCCAAGAATCTGTCCAAGAATTCTCTAAGGGTTTAATCAGCTACGTACCTTGGTTTAGAATGAAGGAGGTCTTGTATCTCTATCTCAGGACTCGATTTCCCAGCAACCCGCAAGGGTAGCCTGGAAACACTGGAGCTGGATTTCTCGCCAGGAGAAAAGACAGCGTCTCTCAGTGCGTCAGCTGGAGGGTCGGCTTCCTTCGGCACTTTCTGCTGCAGGGCGTCGGGCAAGTAGTAAGTCAATCTGCTCCAAACCACTGTGTGTTTGTCTGGGCAAATGTAGGCATATTTATACTTTGAAGGTGCCGAGTTTGACGTATGATTGGACTTAGTAACGTCATCAAAGACTCAGTTCTTCGAAAACTCCATGATTTCCTAGATAAATTAGTAATCAGGCAAGGGGAAGTCCCTAGCTGCTGAAGGCGGGTTTCTCTAAGAAATCGTTGTTGATTCTTGGAACTTAGTGGAAGTAGCCATGCCGTATTTGGGCTGCATAGGCTCAGTCTAAATATGGTAATGATTTCTATGCTTATATAAGGATCGAACAATCTATACCTATATAAGGGCATGAATCGGGAAAAATTACACTAGAGTCCTAGATTCATTTACAACAGTAGTATTTTTTCTCCACTACTCTGCAAACATGACTACTATTTAAAAAGAATATGGCCCTTTACAACAAATGCTTTCACTACGCATTCCATTACAACGCGGTCAGGGTGCGCTGGACTTGGGAATAGTCTAATTTACTATTCCAACTCCAGCGTATGCAACAGTAGGGAAGGTGTTCCAATAGCAAATGATACTATTCCTTAGATTAGCGCACCCCTTACAGCGACTTGCAATGTAATGGATCACGTAGAAACAACACATTTGTTGTAATGACCGTGTTGTAATGGAAGAGCGTTGTGTTAACAACATTTTAAACGCTGTTTCTCATTTAAGAACGATAGAAATTTACTGAAAAAACCTAAGGTTACAAGGAAGCTATAGTTAGGAGTTAGCATTTATGAAACCATAGAAATTCACTGAAAAAAACAAAGGTTACAGGGACAATATAGTTAGGAAATGTAATAAAAAAGCCTTAGAAATTCACTGAAAAATAAAGATTACAGGGATGTGATAATTAGGCTCAGGTTTCACTTGTACAAAACTAGTGAAATTCAGGAATTAGATTTAGCAGAGCTAATTATGACTTGCGCCCCCACAATGCACTGCTTATGACCTCATATATGACATCACTCATGAAATGGTCAGCAAAATCACTCATGACATCACTGATGACATCATCCACAAAATTACTGATGCACCCACTCATACCCCCATAGAACCTTTCATACACCCACTCCCACACCACCATTCACAAACCCATTCACAGATGCATACCAGTACTTACACACCCACTCACTGATTCATAGAGCTATACACACATACACTCACTCACCCACACAACCACTCATACACCCACTCACTCACTAATACAACCACTGACATATACACTTATACAGTCATTCACACACTGAGTCAGGCAACCATAGAGCTACTTACTCACAGATATACTCACTCACCATACAGTCAATTGTACAGCCACTTACTCACCCATACAGATACACACACCAACTCACTTACCCATCCAGATACTAACACATATTCACCCAACACTACATCTTCTGACATAAGTGCACACTCAACCATACAGTCACTCTCACATTTACTCACTCACCCATACAGTCACTCATATACGTCATCACTCACCTCTACTGCCTTTCACACATCCAGTTACCCCCCCATATACCACTGACACATCCACTCACTCACACAAACAGTCCCTCATACATGTGCTCACTACCCCATATACCCACTGACTCGCCCACTGACTCATCCATCAAGGGACTAAACATACTCTCACCCAAATACCCACACAAATACTCAGACACCCATACAGGTACTCAGACAATCAATCACTCACCCATACTGTCACTCACATTCCCACTCATACACCTATACAGCCACTTAGACACCAACTGACAGACTGATACAGACATTCACAAAACCAGTCACTCACCCATACATTTACTGAGACACCTAATCACTCACTTATACGGTCAGTCACGACCCCACTGAATCATCCAGACAGGCACTCATACACACACTGATTCACCAATACACATTGTTTGTCGGGGTTTTGTATAGCACGAACTTGACCCGAAGGTATCAGGTATCAGAGCCCTTTACATGAACACCAGTAACGTTACACAAAGACAGATTCATTTTTGTTAGGCACGGAGAGATTAAGTCATTTGCCCAGAATCACAGGATATTGAGCGTCATTGCTGAGACCCAAACCTGGTTCCCCAGATTTGAGATCGCCCGCCGTAGACCGTTATGCCACATCCTTCCTCAAATATATATACCTTGGTATACATATATACAACTCATACACTTTTTTTTAAATTCAGTCACTGGATGATGTCATCAGTGATGTAATTTGGGATATCATCCGTGATGTCATCAGTGATTTTACTGACCATGTCATGAGTGATATAATTAATGGCGGTAGTTCTATTTATAATTAGGATGATGCTTCCATAGTAAATGCATTTTTTGGTTTGCTTATATCTTTAGCCCCGTTTGGCAAATCTTCATGAAACTTTTGCAAAAACAAAATTTTCATTTTATTTCCTAACTGAAAAGTTTCAGGGGATTCATCAAGCAGGGACCGAGAAAAATATGGGGTCCTAAACGTTTTTTCCCCATTTATTTTTCCATAGGAACTTTAGACACGGATACAGCTCAAACCGCTGAACGGATAGACACCAAATTTGGCAGAAAGCTAGCTCTTAGTCCTGCAAAAGAAGTTTTTATGTGATTTGGCGTAAATGCATTCAGTAGTTTTTGATCAATTAATGCTTAAATGCTTTGTATATCACACAGCTGAGGATCCAAAGTGCTGAAAATCTCAAGGAGAAATCTGATTGTCTGCCACCACATTAACAACGAAATGGAGATAGCCTTTTTAGGAACCAGGACTCAGTCCTGAGTCCTAAAAAACAAGAAATAAAAGACATAGGTGGCTGGATAGGGATATCCGGACATCATCCCCTAGGACTGTTCTGTATATTAAGGGGAGGGGGTCTGGGTCTCTAGTATGCGAAGAGCAGACTGGCATTGCAGGGGCACCGGAGTTTCTCAGTGGCTGTCAACTTTCTGCTTGGTAGGTACCCTGGGTCACCCACCTGTTACGAAGGATAGAGTCCCCTGGCCCTCTAAAGGCTCAGGGAGTGGGGCTGCATGGCCCCACCACTTATTCATGCAATTTGGTTCTGGGGGAGGGGGTCCCTAGGGCCCATTAAGGGTTTGATGAGGGGAGCTGTGTGCCCCCTCTCCATTAAGGTAAATGTGTTCCCAAGGGATGCCCTTTCCCCTTTTCTAAGGACTTTGGCCTAAGGATATGGTGCATCTAGGGCCTATTAAGGCTCAAATATATGTTTTGGCCCTGGGGATGGAGCCCCTGGTCCACTATTGGCTTGGGGATGGGGACCGAGGGGCCCCTCCCCTTAATTACCAAAAAATGCCTCAGCGGATGGGGTCTCCAAGACCTGAAGTGCATTGGGAAAGGTGGTCACATGCCCGCCCTTAAAAATTAAAGCCTTGGGGGATGGGGTCTCTGGGACCTGATGTGGCTTGGGGAGGGGGACGGCGCTAATGGGTTGGCTGTTTGTGTGGGTTGGACGCAGGGCCTAGCTGCAGGACTTTTGGCCAACCCCACTCCATGCACTGCCAAAGGCCTTGCATGACATGAGGCTGGCTGCCTGTAGGAAAGTTGTCTGCCTGAGGGGGGGCTAGCCAAAGGGCATGGCCCCAGGCCAGACTCTGCAGTCAACCATGGGCAGTTGGATTTATATATGGTAATAAAATATTGCTTTATGTTAAAAAAAACTAGAAATTCACTGAAAAAAACAAAAGTTACAGTGACATTATAATTAGGTGGGAATTTCAGTGGCAGTGGAACATTTTAAACTCAGAAAAACAATGAAATTCCCCAGTTATCGTTATCTCAAGTGACCATTGCTCGTGCCCTAAGGTAAGTATACTCGCACAATTGCCAGGCGCTGCTAATTATCCCGCATACACCTCACTCATGACATCTTCGGTGGCATCATTGATAATATCCCTGCAACATTTTTAATTAAATTATTGAGGAAAAACTGTGCATGGAAGGGCACGAGTTATAGTTACTTGAGATAACTGGTGAATGTCAGGGGGATTTTTGTGTTTAAAATGTTACATTGTCACTTAAGTATTCACCTAACTATATATATTATTTTAACCTTTGTTTTTTAGCGATTGCACACACACACACACACACACAAAATACATGCATATATGTCCCAGTGCCTACTCCTTTAAGATCCCTGTTACTAGGGTCTCCTCATTTGCCTTCATGAACCTGCCACAACGTAGAAAAAATGTTGAGAATAAACACATAGGGGCATATTACCAACAACTAGCGATAATTATCGTTATGTTGGTTTAGCTGCAATATTTTTATCGCCGAGCTGCGGCGATTTTTATCGCTTAGGAACCTTGCTATCAAGGTTTATCTCCTAAGCGATAAAAATCGGCCGAAAGGCATGAATATCGCTGAAAAGTCAGCGATATTCATCCATTACCGAGCTAATGCTCTTAGCCATGTTATCAACCTACCATTGGATAACATGGCTAAGAACTGCTCAGGGGGAGGTGTTAGCTTTTGGAGATATTCGCGCTTAGCGCGAATATCTCCAAAAGTTGGTAATAGGAGATAGCGATGTTAGCGACTGTTTCCAGTCGCTAACATCTTGGCACGCCCACTTTGCATGTCATTAGTGATAAATTTCACTGACATGCAAAGCGGGGCCCAAGATGGTCGCTATCTCCTACTAGCTGTCGCTAACTGGTGTTAGCGACAGCTAGGTAATAGGAGGATAATTGTATCTCCGCTTTCTTGGCCTTTAAAGCCAAAAAGGCAGAGATAAAACCCCTTGATAATATGCCCCATAATTTTTATTTTTTTAGATGCGATAGGAAGGTGTGATGCAGAAGAGGGAGTTTTTTGTTTTGCAATCATCACACAAATATGTCCAGTGGTTGGATATACCCTCAGTGAGTACCATAAAATAAGGTAACAGAAATACCTGCGATTTACAACACTTAGAAACCGCAAAAACTGTTGCAAGAAGATCCAATTTAAACAAATTATTCGTTGTATATGCTGAAAAACAGTGCACCGCTTATTCATGTAAATGAGACTGGGAAGTATTGGAACATGAACTAGTCGAAGTAGCTTATTAATATGCAGTGCTATTTTACGATTGCCTAAAGGCTTTTTTGTTTTAGTGTATTATCATTATGGAAGTGGCTGTCAGTCACATCACAGGAGCAAGAATCACTGGGCTAGGTGCACTGTAGTTTCTTTGCATGTCAATGTATACATATTTAATAATGTACATGCTGCTGCATTCAATAATCTTCTTGCATGAAGACTCAGAAACCCCTGCTCGATCCATTGAGAAGGGTAGAGGCAAATGCAAATCATATCTATGTTTTCTCTTTGCTTGAACACAATCACTATCTCGAAATACATTTCCCAGCTTGTATACAATTCTCTGTCAAAGCTGCTGCTGGCTGCACTGTGTCTATGTCTATTCTGTGTAGGACGGGTGTTCCAGAGCTCAGCCTCATGTAAAGGTGTAACGATATAAATAAAATAAGGAAGATGAAAGAGTCCACGTTAGTAGGTGATACAGCTATATGTTTTAAGGCATTACAAATATCAGGTCTGAAAAAAGAACATCTTGCCAATTTCAAGATCTACCACTTTAAATTTCACTTCATTTGAATATATTATCACTAAGAATATGCTTGCAGGTGGCAGGGTGCAAAATGTGAAAGTTGTGTTAAACCAGTAGTTCTTTTTTTTTTGTTCAATAGATTTATTAAATTTAAAAAAAAGAATAAATAGTTAAATACAATATAAGGTGATACAATCGAAGGGAGAAATAAAAAGGAGCAGTGCAATAGTTGGTCCAATGATAGAACAGCATATTCAAGGAATAAATTAAAAATCTGGAAAAATTTATAAGGGACGTCAATGAATCAAAATGAATCAAAATGAGCATCAGAAGTATCACCATAAAAAGGAAAATAAAGAGAGAAGAGTGAAACAGGAAAGAGAGAAAAGAGAGCAAGAGAGAAGACAGTAAGAAAAGAGGAAAGAGAAGATAGAAAAGAGAGCAAGGAGGGAAGAAAAGAGAGGACAAGAGGAAAAGGGGAAAGGAAAAGGAAAGGAAGAATGAATCAACTGCTGGGCTACAAGGAAACAACAAGGACAAACCAGCAATTAGGTAGAGGACACAAAGGGATATTGTTCAACCAACCCTTTTGAAGCTAAGTCCATATATGTATCCAAAGCTTTCCAGGCATTACTGGAAATAGATGGGGTAAGGTGAGCTATATCCACAGAAGTGTGAGCACTACGAAAAAAGAGACCCATGCCCACCACGTATGACATGATACAGAGGAAAAAGACTTCCATTCCATAAGAATCACCTTCACGGCAATTGTTAATAAAAGATCCAACAGTTGTAAATCTAATGTGTCAAGCGACAACGGTTCACGCGAAGCAAATGGACCCAACATTATCATGGGAAAGGTAAGCTGAAAACGCGTTTGAAAAATTAAGATAAGATGCTTATGTATGAGATCCCAAAAGGGTTGTGAAAGTGAACACGTAAAAAACATATGGGAGTAATCACCAGCAGTCAGACCACAACTCCAACAAAGATCATCATCCTTCAAATTCAGAGCATGTAAACGTACAGGAGTCCAGTGAAGAAGGTTAATAGAGGCAATTTTATTTCGAAGAGAAAACTTCCCAATCAACTCCCAAGTGTCTGGAGGTATATGCTCAGTGAGAGCTGTATCAAAATGATGCATCCATTTTTGTTGGGTAAAAGTAAGTAGAGCAGGGGGAGTGGAAGACAAAAATCTGTAAATTTGTGAAGCAACATGACCAGATTTAGGCCACATAGAAAGCAACACAATATTGGGAGAAATGGGCTCCAAGCGTAATTTAGCAAGAGCTACTTTATTCTTCAGAAAAGTATAAAATCTAAATTAGAGAGCGAAAATTGTGCAGCTAAGGAGGAGAAGGGTAACGGATTATTATCGGAATCATATAGATGATGAACCAATGTAATTCCTTTAGATGCCCAACGCTGGATCAATAACAAGTTTTATTCTAGGATTATGCCACAGTGAAGACCACCTTGATTTATGAATCGGGGTAGCCACTTTCCTATCAATAAGCCTAACTGCTGAAATGGTATCCAAAATAATCGTACGAGAAAAAGGAATAGATAAAGTTGTAGTGGACAAAAAAGAAGAGGTTGGTAAAGGAAACGAGAGATATTGCTCAATTAACACCCAGGAAGGAGTATGCCCGGGGACCGAGGAAAACCCTAAAGCACCCTGAGAAGCTAAAAAAGCAACCTGATATTTCTCCCAAGCTGGGAAATTACAACCACCCATTTCATAAGACTTCCTCAAAGACTTATAAGCAATTCTAGCCCTCTTATCATTCCAAAGAAATTTAGACGTAAGGGAATCAATCTCTCGAAAAAAGGAAGAAGACAATTTCACTTGAAGCATAGAAGACACGAAGTTAATGATAGGAGTAATCATCATTTTTAAGGTTTGGAGACAACCCCACCAAGAAATGTGTTTAGGGGACCAGGTTTCTAAAAGAGTACGAACTTTCGATAAGGTTTGAGCCTCATTGTAAGCCACCGTATCGTAAAGAGTACCACAAAACCAAATCCCTAGGTATTTAAGGTGTTTAGCGTGCCTCTTAAAACCAGCAGAACCCATATATGCTGGGAAACAGTAAGCATTCAGGGGAAACATTTCAGTTTTATCTCTGTTTAGAGAATAGCCAGAAACACAAGAGAAACGAGTGATAATATCCGTAAGCGCGGGAATAGCCAATACAATATCATTCGAGAAAATGAGCACATCATCTGCGTAAGCAGCTGTCTATATGCAGTGCGAGCCGAAAGTAAAACCTTTAATATCAGGGTGAAGATCAATGAGCCGAAGGAGCGGATCAATAGATAATAAAAACAAAAGCGGGGACAAGGGAAAACCCTGTCGAGTGCCTTGGGAAAGACTAAAAAACTCAGATGTAGCCCCTTTGACCCTGATATTCGCTCTAGGTTGTGCATATAAGGACATAATCATATTGATAAAAGAATCACCAAGGTTATGTGCACGAAGAACAGCATGGATAAAAGGCCAGGAGACCTTGTCAAAGGCCTTCTCGGCGTAAAGGGCCAAAGCAGCAGCTGGAAGAGTGGAACGTTTGGCTGTACCCAAAATATGACAAAAGGTACGGATATTATCTCTAGCAAGTCTACCGTTGACAAAGCCAGTCTGAGATGGGTGAATCATAGTGGGTATGTGAGACTCCAACCGTCTAGCAAGAATCTTAGCAAAACGTTTAGCTTCCATGTTAAGAAGAGAGATAAGCCGAAAATGTTTGGGATCTGAGGGATCTTTTCCTTCTTTCGGGATCACCACCATAGTAGCGTCCGCCGCCGTACCTGAAACGGCACCCTGCTGAATAAACGTATCAAAAACAGACTGAAGACGAGGAACCAAAGAGGGAATAAAGGTTTTATAAAACATGATGGAAATCCTTCCGGACCAGGGGATTTACCCGACCGTGTGGATTTAATTGCATTAATTATTTCATCAGACGTAATGGAACCACCTAGTTTCTCTCCATACTCCATGGACACAGACTGAAGAGGGATTGTTTTTAGAAAGTTCTGACAGTCTTGAAAGGACGCTTGAGTAGTGGGGGTATACAGGTTCTTATAAAAGTTATGAAAAACCTCAAGAATCTCCTTAGTCTGACATTTTTTAATTCCAGATTGATCAGTACTAGAAGAGATTTGAGAAGACTTAGAAGTGGATTCCTGAAATTTGAAAAGTCGCAGCCAAAATTTTACCAGCACGATTCTTTAAAAGTAAGCGTTTGGATTTCTGGGCCTGCACCCCGATATGAGCCCTTTAGGTAACAATAGAATTATAAGACTATTTCAAAGTTTTAATGGTATGTAACAATTGTTCGTCATGAGAGCGACGAAAAAGAGATTCATGCTTTTTAATATTATCAGCCAAATCAGAAAGTTCCTTCGTGATATCAGCATTTCTTTTCACCATTACTTTTATAATGTGCCCACGAAGCGTAGACTTAAATGCATACCATAAAACTATTGGAGAATTAACTGAGCCTACATTTTCAGAAAAGAAATAGTCAATTTCGTCCTGTATGGACTGAACCTGAGAGGCATCATATAGAATTTCGGTATTCAGTCTCCAAGAGCAATGCTTTTTCTTAGGAGCAAGATCTACGAGAGGAAAAGAGACCGCCGCGTGGTCGGAAACAAGAATAGGGTGAATGAGCGGAGAAGAAGAAGAATGTACAATAGACGAGTGGACCAAGAGATAATCAATACGACAAAAGCTAGAATGAGGAGAGGAAAAGAAAGAAAAATCACTGCCCGTAGGATTGTGTTTGCGCCAAATATCCTGAAGATCAGTAGAAGAGCACATGTTTAACAGTTGTTTGTGAACCCTAGAAGAACGAAAGGAAAAAGCAGAGTTTCTATCCAACACAGGGTCTATAGGTAAATTAAAATCACCACCGACTATGAGATTGCCGTTATGAGGAGTAGGGGCCAGTTTTTTAGTAATCGTCCGCCAAAAAGAAGGATCATCATTATTTGGAGCGTAAATATTCAAAACATAAAGATCAGTAACACCATCAGAAAGTCTAGATAGCAACCAACGGCCCTGTGAATCATGTTCAGCAGAGACCACCGATAGACCAGAATTTTTAGAAATGAGAGTAATAACACCATTCCTTTTGCCCTGGGCATCAGAACAAACAACGTCAAGAACCCACTCTTTCCTCAACAACAGCGCCTTCTTATAACAAACTTTCGTTTCCTGTTAAATAACCACATCCAAAAAAGAGATTTACAGTAGTCCAAAATTTTAGCCCTCTTTACCGGATGATTTAACCCCAGATTCATCAATGTCCCGATTTGCGAGTCCTTAATAATGAATATTAAGGAATTGCTATTAAAGGCTCGCAAAACGGGATTCATGTAGAAATCGCACAATTAAATGCGATTTCTACTGCTTCCTTATTTGCGATTCGCTAATTGCTAATCGCAAATAAGGAATGACTCCCCATTCATTCCTACGGGCCAAAGGCAAATAAGGAAGTGATTTCAAGGGTGCCAGGGTGTCCAAAGGACACCCTGTAGCACCCCTGAAATGCAAATGTACACAGGTGTTGCGCACACACATGTCCAAAGGACATGTGTGTGTGTAACATACAACTTAGAAAAATGCACTAAAGTGCATTTTTCTAGGTTTTCGCTATTTACCACGAAGTTACACTTTGCGGTAAATAGCGGCCCCATATTGCAAATTCGCAATTTTTAAAAGGTTCATGAATAGCATTTAAGGAATCTCTCATTGAGATTCTTTAAATGCGATTCTACGCAATTAAGCGATTTCTGTAATTGCGATTTTTGCATTTGAGATGATGAATCCCAAATGCAAAAATAGCGCTCGCAAAGGGCCGGATTCTCAGAATCTGTCCCTTTGCGAGCAGATTTTACATTGATGAATCTGGCCGTTAGTCCCTTAACATTAAGGGAAACCACATTCAATCAAGGCATAACGCAAGAGAAAGAGGAAATTCGAATAACAACAATGATAAAGGAAGCAATAGAAAACCAGGGCAGCCACTGAAGAGCGAAAAAATAGTACCACAAAGGAGAAGCAGTAACCTAAGAGACACAAAGGGAAAAAAGGGCACCACAAAGGATAAGCACCAGCAGGAGATCCAAAGGAAGAAAGGAGAAGAAAATAGAAAAAGGAAAGAAAAAGAAGACAGAGAAGGGAAGAAAAGACACAGAAAAGAAAAAGAAAAAACACCCACCAGGGGAGGCCTATTGGAGACCAAATTCATACAAGGGGGGAACATGGAGAGGCGAGCAAAAAGGCCAACAAAGGAGATGTAACTAGAAATATCATCATCCCATACGCTAACGGGAAAAATGGAAAATAGCTAAAAAGAAAGCTGATAACGTACAATTGTGAATACAATATAAAAATACAGTATATAAGCATGTAATAATAGAAACATGAGAAAAGAGCAACGCAGAGTCGATGAATGTAAGAGATATCAAACAATGGTAAAAAACCTAGAAGAAACGCCTAAAAAAGATGGAAATCAAATCAAACTGGAGAGCATCAGGAATGGTAATCTAAGCAAATATAGCATGAAAGAAGATTAAATATAAATGCAAGCATAACAAATAGAAACATAAGAGCGGAAAGAGAGAAAAACACCGAGAAGAAAGAACAGAATGAGAGGATCTCGAAAGCAGAGAAAGCTAAACACATCATATCACAGAGAAACAACCCAACACATAACCTGAATAGAAATAGAAGAGTAAGAAGCAGAACAGTAGCAAAACTACAAATCTGACTAAACAAATAAGTTACGGCCGGTAAAAATATGGAATTAATGAAAAAGCACAACATATGATCTTATAATAATAGAAAAGAGAAACGAGCAAAACAGAGTGCATAAACATGGAAGATATCAATATTGGTAAAAACCACAGTATATATTCCTAGAAAAAACATAAATAAAGTAAAACTGGAGAACATCAGAAATGGAACCTAGAGAAAGAAATCCTGGAAAAACCTTAACTATAAATTGAACACATATCAAGAGACCTTAAGCATGTAATTCATTTAGTAGTAATATAAAATCAACACACCACAATATAAACACAGGAACGGAAAAAGAGAACAAACACTGAAAATGGAATATATATTGACAAAGTCTCAAGGAAAGAGATTGAGAAGAAAACAAAACAAAGTATATGACAGACACACAATCCAAAACACAAACATGAAAAGGAGTAAAAGAAAAGGACTATAACAGTGGGAAAGCGACAAGTCTAAGAAAACAAATAAGTTACGGACCAATAAAATGCATGAAGAGACACAGGAAAACCGAAGGTATCACATAAAACACATAAGTATCTAAAAGACAATTAAGTACGCCATAGTCCACATCAAGAAACAAGTAGCACTAAGAGTAAAAGACAGCAGACAACAATACAAAGAAGGCTCAAGAACATGAGGGTCCAGGAGAAGATGAAGAGTCCATCTGAGACTCCATTTGATTATCCAGGAAGGTCGAAAGATAGGAAGGTTCCTAAACAATTTGGGAGCGACCCCTGAAAGGTATACGGAATTTTGAGGGGCCAGCAAAGGAAAACGGAATGCTCATGTCAATTATACGTCTTCATAGATTAAGGAAGCCTTTCCGCCTGATAACAGTGTCCCTGGCAAAGTCTTGAGAAATAGAAATTCTATGGCCTTCCCAAGTGACCGATTTAATCTTCCTCATCTGGGCCAGGATTTGTTCAGAATGTTGATGGCGCAGTGGTTTAAAAATCACCGCCCTAGGATAAGGTGAAGACATGGGCCTGAAAGTAGGAACTCGATGAGCCAGTTCAATTTCAAAGTCTTTCTGAAAAGAAAGCTGCAGAGCAGAAGGAATCCACTGAAGTAGAAAATCAATCATAGAGGCAGCTGACTTCTCTGAATCCTCAGGCAGACCAAAAATACGCAGATTACTTCTGCGATTGCGATCTTCCTGCTCTGTAAGGTCTCTCCGCAACGCCACATAGAACGTTCCATCTGGTGCAATATTTTGGATTGTTGTTGCGCAGTATCCTCTACACCACTAATCCGTGATTCAGCCGTCGACACACGAAGTGATAAGGATTTGAAATCATTTCTGATAGCTGCAACTTCCACTTGAAGAAGATCAGTATTAATTTTGGTCGATTGCGCAATATCATGGACCGTGTTCAAGCGAGACAAAATAGTATCCAGCATAGTACCAGCATCCTTCTGAATTGAGTCTGGAACAGGAGAGGTTTGCTTCAGCCGTTTAAGATGACCTTTTGAATCTTTGGGCTTAGGAGACAAACCCATGTTGTCAGCCATTAGAGAATGAAAGGAAACAAAAAAAAGGAGCACAGATATCCTTATGAAGAAATAAGTCACTCATTTCACAAGAGCAGTGTAGATAATACTGTAGTAGCGACTGTATTGATTGCCGAGGAGCACACCCTGAACGCAACTCAGGAGCACAGCACCATAGATGTGAGTGGACGCAAGAGAAACAACCTTCCTGTGGAATCTCAACCTAAGGCTCTACATCAGGGAGCATAGGTGACAATACAGTGCAGCTGTCAAATGTCGCTATCAGCCATAAAAAACAGGGTTATGCAGAAATTCACGAACAATCATTCTGATGAGCACCTCACAGAACACAAAATGGTGTCCATTTGTCGAAGATGTAAAAAGAGGTTTAGAAAAAAGCAGAAACCACAAGCCGGGTAGCAAGAGTAGTATGAAAGCACAAATCACTCACCAATTGTCCTGGCATAGAAGTAATCAAATTCGTATAGCAGGCAGTCCTGAAAAAGATAATGGACATCCACCACATGAAGAGCCGCCAAAAAACAGCATACAATGAAGAAAGGCACACTTAAAGGGGACAGCAAAGGAGCTTCATCAAAAAATATCTCTACCACGAGAGACAGCAAGGCTCCGGTGAAGTGTAATAGGCAGCTGCTGAGGAGAACTCGAGCGTCGCCACTAGGAGAGAAAATGGCGCCCGCTCAAAGTTCCTGATGAGAGGGACACTGCAGCAATTATCAGCGTCGTTTGAGCAGCATGTGTGCCAAAAATCGCACAAACCACTCACGGCATGCTCTGACAGCAAATGCGGCACCTTCAAAGAATTTCCGTAGCGAAATGGAGCTAATTAACCCTCCGATGGCCTTTGTCGCCTCGGAGCTCAAGGGCAGACCGCCATGTCACAGCGGCGCGCAAGCCACGCCCCCTTAAACCAGTAGTTCTACACGTCTGTTTTGACTTATCTCACAGGCTCAGAAGCCAGTGCTATGACTCAGGGAACAGACACTTTACAAGTTCAGAAACAAAACATATGCTTGAAATTACAGTTGGCAAATATCTGGAATTTGCTATTTGGTAATCGCAAATACCACAAATACCATGTATTGATGTGTGTTTCACACACTTTGCGATTCCAGGTGGGTCACAAATAAGCCTACCTCATGAATATTAATGAAGGAGGTCTCGATCTGCGACGCTTTGCTTTTTCAAAAGGATTTTTTTTTTTAAATGCAGCTTGTTTCCCTAAAGGGAAATGTGGTGCATATAAATAAAAAAAAATGTTCCTTTCATTTTTAAGAGTAGGTAGTGGTCTGTTGGACCACTGCCTGCCATTAAAAGTTGTTTTTGTACAAACATTTGCAATGGAGAAGGGGTCCTCTGGGGACCCCTTCAAATTTGCAAATGGGTTAACACCTACCTGAAGTAAGTGTTAAACTGTGAATGTTTCGCAACAGCATTTTGGTTGCAAAACATTCCCACATACTACTAAGATTCGCTATTAGGAAGGGACACCCTTAACACGCTCATCCTAATACAAACACCAAACCCAATTTGTGATTCTGTAATAGGTTACTGTCCTGCAGCGAGGACTTTTTACATTTTAAAAAGTGTTTTGCTTTCGCGACAACAAAAAAGCTTTGTACACGTGGCCCTTAAACGACAAAATGTACACTCAACTCAGCAGGAATTTGCACGTATCAGTCATAAAAATATTATAGAAATGCAATACTTTAGAACCCAAATATCATTTTGACATTTTCTAAAATATCAAACACTCCTTTCTAAAATCAAGTTTTTTTGGCTAAATAATATAGCTACCCCAAAGAAAAATTAAGTAAGGTTTTTTTTTAAATTGACTGTTTTTTTTCCTGAATAGAAACGTAACATTTTTTTCCTGAATAGAATCTTAAAATTTTTCATCAAGTACTCACATGTTCCACTCATCTCACAAGGACAGAGGGGTATATTACAACAAGTAGCGATATTTATCGCTAAATAGGCTTAGCGGCCATTTTTTAATCGCTGCCTTTCGCTGGATATGTTAGCAGGGAAAACAAGCTATTAGCAACGTTTTTCTCCATTGTGCTAAAATATCCAGCGATAGTTGCAAAATGCGTGAATATCGCTGAGAATACAGCGATATTCACGCATTAGCGACAAAATGCTCTTAGCCATGTTATCCACCTCCAATTGGATAACATGGTTAAGAACTGGTCTGAGCAGGCGTCAGTTTTTTGCGATAGCGGGAATATTGCTAGTAGGCGATAGCGACGTTAGCGACTGCTTTCAGTCACTAACAGGTTGGGTACACCCACTTTGCATGTCATTAGCGATAAATATCGCTGACATGCAAAGCGGGCCCCAAACCGCTCGCTATCGCCTAAAAGCTGTCGCTAACATCAGTTAGCGACAGCTTGCTAATAGAGCGATATAATTATTGCAGCTTAGCGGCCGAAAACAGCCACTAAACCGGCGATAATTGCCTATCGCCCCCCTTGGTAATATGCCCCAGAGTTTGTTTCACATGCCAATGTATCACAATCAATTTGCAACGATGCTCCTCATGTGCTTGAATAGTCACCAGGGCCCGTATTTATTATGTCTTTGCAGTGGATCTAGTGCAACACAAAGTCATGTACAATAGCAGGCCATGCTATTTACTATTCAGTGAAAATTGTTCATTTTCCAATCTCATTTCTCACCTGAACCTCTAATTTTGTCTCGTATTCGCTTACTTCTATTGCTCTGTTTCCTTTTTACAATCCCAAAATAACATGCAGCTCATTTACATGCCGTGTGCACTGCAGGAACGTCACCTTTTTTACATTCTGGTGGCTCACAGGGGGATATATGACGTTAAAACGCATATTTTTACAACGCATACCGTTACAACGGGACTTTTACAACGCAAATACTATTACAACACATGTATTTACAACGCATTTTTTTACAACGCAGGTACCTTTACAACGCATACCATTACAACGTAAGTATTGGTAAGTATATATAATTTTTTTTATTGTATATTATTTAAAATTATTTTTATTTAATGTAATTGTATTTAATTTAATTTAATTTAATTTTATTTTATTTAATTAATTTAATTTATATTTATTTTATTTTTTTCTTGTACCCCTTTATCTAAAATTCCCAAAACTGACCCTGAACCCTAAAAATACCCCTTTACCCAAAAACCCAAAACTGACCCTGAACCCTAAAAATACCCTTTTACCCAAAAACCCAAAACTGACCCTGAACCCAAAAAATACCCCTTTACCCAAAAACCCAAAACTGACCATGAACCCTAAAAATACCCTTTTACCCAAAAACCCAAAACTGACCCTGAACCCAAAAAATACCCCTTTACCCAAAAACTGAAAACTGACCCTAAACCCTAAAAATACCCCTTTACCCAAAAACTGAAAACTGACCCTGAACCCTAAAAATACCCCTTTACCCAAAAACTGAAAACTGACCCTGAACCCTAAAAATACCCCTTTACCCAAAAACTGAAAACTGACCCTGAACCCAAAAAATACCCCTTTACCCAAAAACTGAAAACTGACCCTGAACCCTAAAAATACCCCTTTACCCAAAAACTGAAAACTGACCCTGAACCCTAAAAATACCCCTTTACCCAAAAACTGAAAACTGACCCTAAACCCTAAAAATACCCCTTTACCCAAAAACTGAAAACTGACCCTGAACCCTAAAAATACCCCTTTACCCAAAAACCCAAAACTGACCCTGAACCCTAAAAATACCCCTTTACCCAAAAACCCAAAACTGACCCTGAACCCTAAAAATACCCTTTTACCCAAAAACCCAAAACTGACCCTGAACCCTAAAAATACCCCTTTACCCAAAAACCCAAAACTGACCCTAAACCCTAAAAATACCCCTTTACCCAAAAACCCAAAAATGACCCTGAACCCTAAAAATACCCCTTTAAAAAAAACCTAACATATAACATTTTAAATATAATTATATACTTACCTATACTTACGTTGTAATGGTATGCGTTGTAAAAGTACCTGCGTTGTAAAAACATGCGTTGTAAATAAATGCGTTGTAATAGTATTTGCGTTGTAAAAGTTCCGTTGTAATGGTAGTGCGTTGTAAAAAATGCGTTGTAATGTGTGTTTACCCTCACAGGGCTTTACCATATCTACAAGGCAACGTAAAGTCAACTGCGTGGCTTTTCATGGCCTTGTAGATATAGAGTGAGACAACACAGCGCAAGCTGCTGCATTGCCTCAAACAATGATCGGGAGACATGACATGGGCTTTATGGTGGATGTTCCCACATAAAACCCATGGCATTTGACACATTCCCAGATTTAGAAAAAAAGCCAAAGTCTTTCCAGGAGTGGCATAGGGGAGGCCCAACAAGGAGAAATAATATTATTTTTCCTCGTGTTTTCCTTTTTCTGTGAGTTGGTGCAAGGGTGCCTGCTTTGGCGCATGAAAGCCAATTGAGCGCCTGCGCAGGGAAAGAGGACAAATGCACCGTATATGATATAATCACCCACCACCCTCAGCCTTTCCTTCCCCTCTTTCCTACTGCTATTTTCCTTTCACTTTTCAATTTGTAATATAGTTTGTGCCACTTTTATCATTCCATTTTGCTTTCTTATTAGATCTTGCTTTGATACAAATGTAGCTCATTATATAATAAAACAAATCATGAATACAAATACATGCATTTATACATACATTAGAAGGGTTTTAGGTCAGCCTTTTCATCCATTGTTGTGTTCATACTTTGCTTTCCCCTACGGTGTAGGGCAGTGCTTTATCCCAACTTCCCCTTTTGACTCGCTTGCACGGCAAGTGCCAGTTTTATATCTGATCACATGAGTATGTCTACCTAAAAAAGAAGTGCAGTAGATGTGCATTTCAGTGCCAGGTCTGGTGGAGCAATACTTTATTTTGCTAAAACGTTTTTCTTCCAATTATTTGCCTTTTTAATGTTTTAATTAACAGTAGCTTTTCTTTGCACCAGTAAAAATCTGTTTCCTGTGCTGCAAGTCATAATTAAAAAGGTCTGCTTTATCAGGTCTAAGGATACATGCCTGCTATCAAATATTCATACTTTTGTACCAAAAGAATACGCTATGATTGATTTATTTTACCAGCTAGTCGCATCAACAACATTTGGCTTTGCCTTTGTGTGTTTGTCTGGCTTATTTTCTACTTATGTTTCTTTACCCACCTTCCTCTTTCTGTACCTTTCATGCCATCTTATCGATTTTTCTTTCATACAGCATCATCTCTCCCTTGATTCTCACTTTCTTCCAACTTAGTATTTCTCTTTTATGGTTTTTGTGTTTGACCTCAATTTGTTATGTTATGTTAATAAGAATTTGTAGAGCTCACGTTCACCAACAGGTTTCTTGGCACTGGGAGATGCCTTATTCCATCCTTGGAGACAACACACTTGAAGGTCAGGTCAAACTGTAAGCTTACGAAAAAAGCCAGGTCTTCAGCTTTTTCCTGAAATACAGATGGTCAGTTTCTAATCTCAATGACTACGGCAGGGCGTTCCAGAACTTGGGTCCCTGAAAGGAAAAGCGTGATCCTCCTATGTGTTTACGTCTGAAACCCGGAACCACCAGTAGATTCTTGTGCATGGATCTTACCGTGCGCGTAGGGGAGTATCTGTGAATTTTTGAGAAAATTAACTCAGGGCCAGTACCATGCATGGCTTTGAACAGGATACAACCTGTTTTAAACATGGAGCGCTGCTCCACAGGAAGCCAATGCAGCTCCCTCAGCAGCTGTATAATATAGCTGATAGATGATTCTTGCTGCCTGATTTTGTATCAGTTGTATGCAGTGTTTCTGGTTACGCTGAAGGCCTAGGTATATTGCATATTTCTTTGTTTGCTTTCTACTTTCCTTCTTTCAACCTAAAAGTTTCTTTCCATCATCTTCTTTTGACATGGCTATTTTCATTGTGTTTTCATCTTCCACTTTGTTCCCTTCTATCTTCCCTTATTTTATTTCTTTTTATCTTCTTTTCCCTCCCACATTAGCCTTCTTTCCTCTTGGTTAGCCCTTTCATATTCAATGGTCTTCCTTTTTTCTTTCCAGTGTTTAGTTTAGTCATTTCTCTTTGCTTCACTTTCAGAACTGTGCTAACCTTGTTTTCCTCATGTTCCCCTTTTTCTTTCACCCTAACTTCTTTCTTTATTCATCATTACTCTATTACATCCTTTATTTAGTAATCCTTTTTCATTTATGCTACTTTTATCCATTGCAATTCCACCTTTCTTTCTATCCTTCCCTCCATTATTGCTTTATTCCTTACTTACTTTATTTCCATATTTCTTCCATCTTTTCTTTACTCCTTTCTTTCAGCTTAACTCATTTCTTTTCTTCCACTTGTTCTTTCTATCTTTCACCCATCTTCCACCATTTACTTCTTTCTTTCATCTTTATTGTGTTCATCCTTTGTAATTTTGAAAGTCATTCTTTAATCCTTTCAATTGTATGTCCTTTTTTCACTTATCATTTCTTTTCGTAATCCCTTCTTCCAATCCTTCTTTTCTTATTGCATGCTATATTTCATCATCTCTTCCTATCGTTTCATCATGTCCTTCTTTTTCTTACACTTACTCACTCACTTACTATTCTTTCTCAATTCGTTTTCATTCTTATTTTCATAATTTTTCTTTCTCTCTCTTTGTCATTGTGGCTCCTTTTGTATCCCCTGCCCCCATCACCTTGGTGCTGTACCCTTGCAATTCTATTTAATGTCTTCTGTTTCGACAACTGCGTTTTCGCTCAAAGATTATAGGGAATATTTGTCTATATGTCACGCATCACAGCAAGCCACCTTGCTGTGATGCTGAGCTGCACCAGTTTTTCAGAAAGGTTAGACTTAAACATCATTTTAACAAGATTCCCTTTAAACCGGTGTTTAGTAACACTGGTTTAAGACCACCCACTACATTCACACCACCAGCCCACATGATGTCACACAAGGTGCTGGCGTTTGAACAGGTGGTAATGAGAGATGTCAATTAGGTATTGGCAAAAAACCACTATACAAAATACAATATCAATAGACAGGAACGACAAGCCCTAGAGTCACTCAAACTGAATACTGATATAGTCATAAAACCTGCTGACAAGGGGGGAGCGATCATTATCCAAAGCAGGGAAGACTACAAATCAGAGATATTATCACAGTTGGGAGTAACTGGTAATTATGTGAAACTACGGGCAGACCCGACTAAAGAAATAGCAACTGAGATTAGGTCAATCACCAGCCAAGCATTAGAGGAGGGCTATCTATCTAAGCATGAGTATGACTACCTTAACAATAACCACCCAAGACTGCCAACCATTTATACGCTCCCTAAGGTTCATAAGAGGTTAAACATCCCCCCCGGGAGGCCAATAATTTCAGGTTGCGGATCAGTCTTGGAACCTCTATGTAAGTATATTGATGTTTTTATAAAACCTATTGCAGAGGAGACTGTGTCCTATGTGAGGGAAACCATGCAGGCGATACAGTTAGTGGATGGGTATCCATTTGACCACACTAATAATCTTTTGGTCACTATGGATGTGACATCACTTTACCCGAACATCCCCCAGCAAGCTGGACTTGAGGTGATTAGACATGTATTGAAGGAACGACCAAGACCATGTCAGGTTCCGACTTCCTTCATCTTGGACCTATTAGAAATAGCCATGAAGAAAAATTTCTTTTATTTTGAAGGGGACTTCTATGTACAGACAAGGGGTGTAGCCATGGGGGCAAGTTTTGCCCCAGACTTGGCTATAATTTTTATGAATGCTTATGAGCAGGAATTCGTTTACAATGGAACGAACCCATACCGTAGCAACATTTTGATATGGCGTCGTTATATTGATGACGTTCTGATGCTATGGGATGGTAGTGAACAACGTCTGACAGACTTCCATGAGTGGCTTAATAGGAGATCGAATGATATACAATTCTCTCTGGACTATAGCAATAACAAGATCAACTTCCTGGGCATTAGTATAGTGGAGGAAGAGGGCTCTCTACACACCACATTGTACAGGAAACCGAGCGAGAGAAACACTCTATTACGATACACCAGTCACCACCCTCGCAACCTCAGGGATAATTTACCTTACGGGCAATTTATTAGAACCCCAACAAAAGAAAGATAACAATGAACGAATGACATGTGTCACCACTTTTAATACCAGGAGTAGTGACAATAAAAAAGTAATCAATAGCCACTGGCATCTAGTGGCGGATGAGTTAGGAATCCCTGATCCACCAATGCATGCATTTAAAAAAGGAAGAAGCATTAGGGACTATGTAGTCCAATCATTGCTTCCAAGTAAACTTATGAATACTCAGACCACCCTCTGGAACACTCCACCTGTGGTAGGCCATTTCAAATGTGGCACGTGTAAAGCGTGCCCTCTAACGTTGGAGCTGAAACACTGCACACATAACAACTACACACACAATGAGGCAACACACCAACTGTAATTCGGCTGGGGTGATATATGCCATCCTATGCCCCTGTGGGTTCTTGTACATAGGCCAAACCATACAAAGGGTCAAGGCTAGGATCCGGCAACATTGTAGCAGGATTCGGTGTGGGGTCCAGGGAGCTCCCCTGGTGGAACATTTTTTTAAATTTGGCCACCCACCAGAAAGCCTGAGATGGTGGGTTCTGGAAAAAGTCACCATGACTGTGAGAGGTGGCGACTTTGCAAGCACTCTGAGCGTGCGTGAATGCAAATAGATGCACATATACGACACTGTCAATAGGGGCCTCAACGAGTATGAGGAAACCATGAGACGAATGTCAACCTTATATAATGGCTGAGCTGGATTTTCCAAACATAGATACCCATCCCCCACCACCGGGCAGTACGTTGACTGTGATGAATACATGGTTTTGTTTTACTATAAAACTGGTGTACTATATACATGGAATGTAATTTCTCAGCAAATAATTTTTCCTGTAACATTTGATATAACCTAGTGCTCCTAATATCGCATACAAGTAATATGACTCACCTTTTCTAAAATCACCAATTGTATGTTGTGATACATGCTCTGTTAATGGATTGGTTAACGGCATTTATACATGTAGATAACAATGATCTATGTTGGTATTATTCGTGTTCATGTTTTTGAATGTCACAATTTTCCTATATCCTCTGTGCAACCTTCTTATAACTCATTGCTGCCCGATTTGTGTCACCATGATATTGAAGCTATACCAAACAGTATCCCGATAGTCGAGTGGTCGCGGCTTTCTGACATGGTGATCAGGTAATGGCTGGCAGGGATAGTCTGATACTATTTCCTTGTTTAAGGAAGATTAGAGTTGTGTGAGGCTGTTCAGATAAGTGGCTGCGCGCAACTAATGAGAATTTACGCCCTTGACGGGATCAGCTCCCGTGTTATTCAAAATGAAGGACGCCGAGTTGGTTGCTAGGCAACCGAGAGGCATCTAACCACGACGGGCCGGAGTGGCGGTTGCTAGATAACCTACGTGGCATTCTACCACGACGTGCCTGAGTCACGCAGACGACGGCGCTGACAGCTTCTTAACTGCACATGTACGCCGCTTCCGCATTCCATTCCGCATTTACGGCCTCTCTAGTAGAGTGTGCGGACGGAGTCCAGCAGACGGCTCTTGGCAGATTAATGAAAACGGATGTTTTCTTCGCCTGCTTGATGTGAATTAAGGTATTTGGGGGCTTATTTAGGCGGTATGAGTCGTGTCTATTGAACGGGGAGTTGTGTTTAGTAAACGGAAGTGTGGCGGCGTATTTCCGATAGCCTGAGCACTTTCAGTGGTTTTCTGACGTGAGTACGTCTTTTCTTACAGCTACATCTATTTAAATCCACGACCGGAATATTAGGAGTGATTTTTGACTGGGGGTGATTAACACTCTTGACTCTTGACTTTTGGGATAAATAAAGATGAGAGTGAGAATATTGTTTTAGGGTATGGTTGTTACCACAGCATGCTGTTATGTTTTATGTGTACAATTATATGTCAAACAACAGAGGATGGGCATATACTGTTTACACGCCGTGAATAAACATTGCGGTTGTGTGTATTGTTGGTTTGCCATATGTGTATGGGGATTTATAGCACTGGTGGCTATTTTTCCTCTGCATTTACAGTGCGGATGGAGCACGTCTGAACTGAATTTCTTGACAAGCTGTGTGGTGCTGATTGATTACGCACCAAGGGGCAAACCATTGTTGGGTGAGTGCCATGTATGCAACCTCTCTATGGTTGGTTGACACTAGATATGTGTCACTTGTGAAAATACTTAGCCCGGATTTATATTTGTTGTTGCAGGTGCCCACCCTTGGGGTCATTTTGTTTCCGTGCATACTGAGTTTTCGCTCCCTTTTCCCATGTCCTGATGAAGACCTATCTCTGAGGAAATCAGCAACCCTGTTTATCTTTGGGTCGAAACGTCGACATAATCTCCCGGAGCCTGTACCTAGACTGGTACTCCCACGCCCCCCCCCTCTTTTATGTATTGATCTAAATTTGGAGGACATTTCGATTTATCATTAGCAAGAAAGAATTACATTTGTTGCTAAAATAACATCAAGGGCAGGCTCATGTACACCACTCTAAGGACTCCTACCTTAAAAGTGGTTTAAAGTACTCAATTGTATTTTTATCTCTTCACTGACCTCCTTTGTCATCTTTTCACACACGAGCACGTACTTTTACTCTCTTCTGTGCACGTCTTGTGCGACAAATGAACCCCCTCCCTTTGTAAATAATGGTGCTTTTGTACATTGTAAAAATGTAATGTGCTTTTTTGTAAATGTGTAGTAAATAAGAGAACTTCCCATCTTTTGGGCAAAAATTATTTTGTTTCAGGTGTGATCTTCTTGCTTCAACAAATTATCTCGGGCGTACAAGTGTTTTTTGTTATGAACCAAAATGATTTAATCAAATGGTAATCAAAAGTGAAGTGAATATTTAATTTATGTTGACAAGTGCGTATGTGGAATTAACGTCTAGGACCATTATTGTCTATAACATTTGATACCCAGGTCCTTTTGACTCCTATTGGGTTACCCCTTGTTAATAGCGTAACAGGGAAAGAGTAGGAATGGGCCATATTTATATAATACAGTGCATTCCTGCCTTTTCCCAGTGCTGGTGCACAATATGCTTCCTAGCGTCAATGCAGACACTCTTGCACCATGCTGCAAGGGTGCCTGCATTTCAAGAAGGATTTTATTTATGCAGGAATGGACCCCTTCCTGCACAAAAGCAATCTCCTAAGGCATTTTCCTCTTTCTTTGTGTGCATAGGAATGCAGCACACTTAGAAATAGGAAGAAACAACGAGAAATACATATATTTCTCAACGTTGCACCTCACCTGGTGCAGCAATTTTTATGCATTCCCATTGTCTACCGTTTATGGTAAATATGGAAAATGTGCCAAAATCCATGGGTGTTTCGTGGGGACACCCATGCACCACCCATGGAACACCTCCCTGCTGCAGAGTAACACAGCACATCAATTTGCACTACGCTGAGTTACTCCACATTTATCAAGCCACCCAGGTCCACGCAAGGTGGCCTTGCATGACTTGATAAATCGCACTTAAGGGTTGTGTTGTGCATGCACCCCTTTGCGTGGTAGAAAAGCAATGCAAATATTTATTAAATATGATCCTTAACGTGACAAAGAACTGCAACAGCCTGTAAGCAGGCACAATAATATACTGCAGTGCTGATGCTGAAGTAGGCACTTCACAGTATCCTTAGGCATGAGCTTTACCTGTTCTTTGTGACTGAATACATGCTGCACTGCTGCTGCCTTTGCTGTCTCTTTTTGGTGTTTGATTTCAGTTTGCCTATATGGATGGATACATGTCGACTGTAGAGGAATGGTGTCCTTTAATTGAACTGCATGTGTGATAAGAGAGTGTTGATCTTGAATTGGTGGTTATTGGAATATAAGAAGGCTAATCAATCAAGCAGGCCTCAAAGCCAAAGACATGGGTATGATGAGAAGGATGTCATCCTTGACTTATATGTTTGCTGTATAAGTGCTGCAATGTGGTCTTAAATTAGCTTAGACAACTTCGGGGATGGAACTTGGGGGTTGATTTAGAGTTTGGCAGACAGCCTTATTCCTAGTGCTAAAGGATAAAATGCACTTATAATACGGCAGATCGGAAATCTGCCACCTTTGTGATGGAGTTAACTGTCCGCCAAACAATATGTCAGGCCTTTGGTCTTTAGGTTGTATAGCGAGTGCTTACATAATTATGTTCTTGGGGAATGGAAGATTTGTGATGGATTGGTAGCACCCTGTAATTGGAACAACTAGACTGGAAAGAGTCTAGACTTTTGTTTATCTAGGGGTAACCCTTAATGAAAACATGACGTGGGCCCCGCACCAAATTAAGCCACAACTCAGGCAGTCCCAGCTTACAGGGGGTATTTTAAAACTCTCCAACACCTCCATAATAAAACCTATTCGACCAGTTGTGGAGATATATAAAACACAAGTGAGAGGGGCTGTTACTTACGGGGGTGAACTTTGGGGGTATGCCTGCAGGCCTGAGATTGTTGGCACAGAAAATAAATTTCTTAGGCAACTGTTGACGTTGCCCCCTAGTACTCCCCTGTTACCAATTAGACTTGACATGGGACTTCGGCCAATAGATGAGGTTGTGGCCCTGAAGCCTCTAGCGTTCTGGCGGAGATTATGGAGCACTCCGGAGCTCTCTCCCTACAGACAGTAATTAACAGAAATCCTAAGGCTACCAAATGCTTCAAAAATCCTGTGGCTTGCGTATATCAACAATGTATTCACCAAGCTAGGGCTTCCCCAAATGTGGTACAATCCTGAAATTGCTTGCCCTAGGACTTCAAGAAAAAGTTTGTCCAAACTCTTTTATGAAAGCAAATTATCTGCTTCTAGTGTACACAGCGGTACTTTAACAGATTGTTTTTTAAAGGAAAAGGATTTTTATCATTTTGAAATTGTCATGGATGATATTTTCCCTGTTTTTACGAGGAAGCTGTATTTGCAGTGGAGGTATGGTACATTACCAATCAGAGCTTTTACATGCAATTGGTCGCCAGCTGCTCTGAAAAATTGCACTAATTGTAGCTATGACCTGGAAAGTGAAACACATATCATGTTTTTTTGCCCTGCTTATCGAAAAATGAGGAGGCACTGGTTGGTGCCCTTATGCAAAAATATGCGAATTACACATTGCATGCAAGCCTACCGCATTTTTAAAACTGATTTGTCACCCATAGTGGTCTTTTCTGTCGCAAAATTCCTTGCGGCGATATGGCTTAAACGCAGGGGTGTGCTGAACATTGCATAATTTTGTAAATGTATATCCATCTTACAAACTTTTTTTAACTGATGATGCAGAGGTTATTGTCTGATTTGAATTACCTACCACACAGATTTTGTATCAGCATGAATTTGTCTTTTTCATCTAATGTCTTTTAAAATGAGAAATGTTGTTTTTATGATTGTATGTACATCTTTTAGGGCATGTATTGCCGAAATAAAGATTATGAATGGATGAATGGAACGGTAGCAGGCGGAGTGTGAAGGTGTTTTATTTCCATTAGTGAGGTGATCCTTGCAGTTTTATTGAGATTGGGAAATGTGCCTTGTGGATGGGATGCATTGACCATTGTCAGAGGTGCCAGTGATTTTGTGAAGAGGGATTTACTGATAGTGGATTGGTGAATCTCCAGATGTAGTCGACTTGAGGATAGTAAAGTTGTCTCCAAAGTCTCTTTGAGGAGGCAATTTAACCCCTTCGATGCTGATGACGGCCCCCAGCCGTCATGCATCACGGGGCTCATGTGCTGATGACGGCTGGGGGCCGTCATAAACCCGCCCACTCGCGATTCTGCCGCACAGGCGCAGAATCGTGGCCGCACCCAAGGGGTTAAGAGGGCTCATTCCAGTATATTGTGCATAATGATGTTAGAGAAGACAGTAGCTTGCTTTTTGTTTTTGTGGTAAAGGTGGCACTAAATCTGGTCTTCGTTTGGTGAATAACTGATTGATGGTATTTCAGTTGCCAGTTGAGCAGTTTGAGGATCTGGGACAATATTGAGGCAATGCTTGATGGCTTTAGTAATGGCCATGATAGCTTTGATGGTGCAGCGAAATAGTTAACTTGCTATTGGTGCCTCTGTCCATAGAGATGAGGAGTGTTATTTATTGGGAGGGTGCTTGTGTGGCATAAGCAAATTAAAATATTTCCCATTAAAACAGTGCATGCAACCTTTAGTACATCTAGCATGAAATTTCGCTATGATAAGCAGAGAGATATCCATCTCATATTTTGTGTTTGTGCTGTCTTTTCTTTATTATAGCTCATTTTCTGTCAGTCAGATCGCAGACACAGTGATGCAAAGAGCTTTAATTTATATAGAGCGCACCCTCAGGGATGTCAGTGCTATTATTGGGTTTTGGGGTGAGTTTGACTAAGTGCAAGAGGCAGTTGCCATGGTAGTGAGTACTTGCATGGGAAGGAGTTCCATGGGTGGAGTGTGGGAACCTGGCAATGCTCATAATGCTGCACCTTCCCTACAGAGGCATAGCAAGGAGGAATATGTTTGTTTCTCCTAATTCCTCTTTCTACGTGTGCTGCATTCTGCAATGGAAATGGAAAATGCCTCGGAGGATTGCTTTTGTACAGAAAGGTATAAGGTGGATTAAGCAGTAGTACTGGGAGCGGGCGGGGGTATTAGACCTATGACAGAAATTGGTAAATCCTATGTGTACGAATATTTAATCCTTTGGACCTCCCCTGGCCTAGCCCCTTACCTATATTTCATTAATAAAGAGAGGGAAAGACAGTAATGGATGCGGTTTTGGTTAGGTAATATAAAGTGTTTCCTGTATTTTCCCTTGGGTCTATCAGTCTATGCCTGTGTGATGAAACCTCATCCAAGTCATTGTGCACTTTACTTTTTTCTGCACCTTTAATAGACATCTGACTCATAAATATTTGGCACCCTTTCTTAAATTATACAGCTTTTTCAAATGTAAACCTGCACTTTATTTTTTACAGTCACTGTACAACCAGTTTGTTTACTGTTCCGTTGGTGCCTGTCTAAGAAATGCAGTGTGATCACAGAAGGCAATGCTATTTTAAAGGGGCGGAGGATGGCGTCACCATTTATGGAATGCAACCTTTAGTGTAATTTTGCTTATGCTATATATCAATTATTTAGGATGTCTGCATTTTTAACAAATGTGAAAAGGGTACTCTATATATTCTGTAGCAAGAACTGCCAACAAACATTAAGCTGCCCCTATATTAGTACAGATGTAAGGAGTATTTTTAATATCTTATCAAAAGCAGCCACCAAGCAAACCTATGTAATGAATCGTCTGACTCTGATCAGGAATAGTTAACCGAAAAGTACCCTGTGACAAACTGCTTTTCCACCAGGGGTATACATTAAACAAAGTGACCTGGGGACATAACAGGCATGTGTGCCCAGTTCTGCCCCCCCCCCCCCCAAGGGCACTTTATGATTGGTGAAAGGGCTGACGACGGTTGCGTTGCCCCTTCAGTAATTCAGATTAGGTTGGTGCGCATGTAGCACCGACATGATTCTTGTGGGGAATTCCATTATTTGCATGGGGGCATTGCCACAGGTGGATATGAAAACATTTTGCTTCTCCATATATGCTGTATTATAGATGTGGGTGCAGAGGCGAAACAATTGTAGGAGGTTCACTAACTGTATGCCACAGAGAGGTGGCACAAAGCCAGAGAGCACCCTGGGGGGCATCCCTTTGAAAGGGTGAAAGCCACTCCCAGAGACCCACCTGGCTTCGCCCTGCAGGCAGGTGCAGTAACTCCATTTCTATACCTGCAGGGGGATCCTCTGTTTTGAAATCAGGCCGCGTTGTGAGTGACTGAGGCTTCAAACAGGTGGTCAGCCTTTCATTAATGCACTGCCCCCTAGGGCAGGTGCCAGTTTGCGACTGTCCTGGTGGCAGTACACTATCCGTAATAGGGTTCACTGATTAAGTCTGCACCCAGCACACTGTGGTAACTTGCACTGCAGCACAGCACAGGACAGTGCACGGTCAAAAAATATGATCACAGGTGTTCTGAATGTTCTTGCACCTAATTTACAAATTAGTTATAATGAAAGGTAAAACATCACAGTACTTAATCAAGGACTGGAACATGTGTGCAAGCGTTATCAGGATAATTTTAACCCAGTCACGCACCAAGGTCTAATGGCCCTGTCATTCAATACTGAATTTGTTGAGAAAGCAAATAACTTGAAAATGTCAAATTAGGGCAAATATACTTTTGACTTGAGGAAAAATATGCAAAGCACCAAAAACGTTTACTAGGATCAGAAACCTTAACTTCCTTATGCAAAATCGGGATTGGTGAACACATATTTTCCAAACACTGATCATGAAATTATATTTATTTCTTCTGCAAACCTGAATACAATAAATACAAACACCAGCAGGCCATGAATACCTGTAAATAAATTGAACTTTTTCGAGATTAGCATAATTAAACAAAAAAATGCAATACAAAAAAAAGGTCTGCACAAAAAATACCATCAAGTGAAATCTGCAGACAAATTAATATCCCTCAACAGGGGAAAAGAGAAATGGAACGTGTAATTGAAAATTGTGTAACAATGGGAACAAAAATCTTCATGTTAAAGCTCACTGAATATATTCAAAGTACAGTGTTTAGCATCCAGTGCATTGTCTGCCTAGCAGCAACAGATTATTTTAATCGTTTCAGGTAATTTCATTCGTACATGTTTCATTGGCTCAATAGTGCCTATCTTTTTAATGAAGATGGATAAAAGGCTTTCAAAATATTAGTATTCTACCACACAAGCCAGATGTAACTGTTCGAGATGAACAGAGCTGTATCTGGAAGTTTTGTGCCCATAGACAATATGGTGCAAGACAGTCCTAAATATAAATAACATACTCATCTTTAAATATTGATACCATATGGCTGTATATTTTCCTTGTAGTGTTTGTACAAAATAACAAGTTGTAAATATCTTGAGACAGAAATATCGGAAAAAATTATCATAATACAAACATTTTGTGATTCAGAAATACTGTTGTCAAGCATATCGTTCTTTTCAGGTAAGTAATAGCATTGATCAGAAAATCGTTGTTGTTCATATCGTTTCAATAATACAGTTGAAAAAAATATTGTGTTCTTATTATTTTAATGTGTTTTAATTCATATATTATTTATATGTGTTACTATTATATGTACAATTATACATTTTTCTAATTATAGTGTGTCATTTTAAGTGACTTAGAAGTCTTAATTTATTTTGCTAATAGTAATTCATAGTGTTTGGTTGGTTTTTAAGGGGATAGGGAGGGAAGTTAATAAAGTAATAATTCATTATTATTAATTAATAATTTTCCTAAGCAAGTATGTGATTGATATAAATTATGTATAATGCTGACCTATTTTACTTATATTTTAGGATGGGTTGCTAAGTTTGGAAGGGTATAGGGTGAGAAGTTTGATAGGCAATAATTAATTAACAATTAATTCATAATTTAATATCAATTATTTAGGGTCCGATTATGATGCTGTTGGAATAGGCCCCAACAGCATCATAAGGTCTTAGTTTAAATTATTAATACTAAAGTAGATGGGATTCTTCTGATGCTCGGGGGAAAGAGTTCCATAACCTTGGTGCAGTTCCACAGAATGCTCTATCATATGTTTTTTCCTCACGGAAGAATGAGTGTTTCAGTAGAAGATTTCCGGAAGAGTCTACTTCCTCCAGATATCGTAAATTTCTGGGCTGGGTACAGTGGTATTTTGCACTCTATCACTTAATGTGTGATACAGGCCATGTTTAGTTGGATTATTGTTCCGTATGGCAGCCAATTGAGCGCTTTAGGAAGTGGAGTGATGTGGTCAAATTTTTTTGATCATTTTATGACTCATGGTGCTGCATTAAGACAAGCTTTGGCAGGGCGTTTAGATCTTGGGTAGTCTTGATAAAGCTGTACATCCGTATTCAATCCTTGAGATGACTAATGCCTGAACTCCTGTTTTGAGGTCTGATGTTTCAATGAATGGTTTCAGTTTTCTAAGTTAGCTTTGGTGAAAGCGGGCATTTTTTGCCATTGAGTTGATGTGTGTTTGCATATTTAGGGTCTTATCCAGCTTAATTCCTAGTGAATTGGTAGACTCCACTAGGATGGGAGTACAATTTAGTGCAGTGATCAACTTGGTCCAAACCTTTATCATCGTAGAGTGTTTTGGGGGGAGATTAGAAGGAATTAATTTTTTTGTGAGTTTAGCTTAAGTAGATTGGTTGTTAGCCATTGAAAGGTCTTCTTTAATGCTTGGTTCATCTCTCTCGCTCTCTTTCTCTCTCTCTCTTTCTATGATCAAGACTCTTTGAAGTCGAAATGCATTATCGTTTGTCTGCCAAGAAATAAAAAGAAATACATTATTAATTGGACAGTCAGAGTGGTTGGATTCTTTTCCACGTGCCGTTTGCCAGTAGGTAGTTATAGTCAGGACCTAGTTTCCATAGGAAAAGCAGTTTTTATTTTCCCAATAACTTTGGCGCCGGTTGACGAATCTTCGTGAAATGTTCAAAACTAGTGGGGTGCTCCGGTCAGCCCCTGTGTTGAAGGTTTTGGGGTGATTTGCCAAGCCAGGGCTGAGAAAAAAGTGGGGTCCCAAAATGTGTTTCCCCCATGTAATTTTCCATAGGAAACTTTAGACACACCTGCGGCCCGCACTGCTGAACGGATGTACACCAAATTTGGCAAAAAGGTAGTACTTGGTTCAGAAAGAGACCTTTTTTTAAATGGTGTAACTCCGTCCAGTAGTACCTGTGAAATTTGAAAAAGAAAACGTTTCGATATCTAGGGATGCGGTGGAGTCACGACCCCTCCCGAGCATGAGCCTCACTCTGATTGGCTGCCAACACTCCAAACCAGGAAGTGTTGGCAGCCATTTTGTCATTTGGTAGAACCGGGTCACAGGAAAACAGTAAACCAAGGTTGGAAAACAAGAAAAGGGTGCAGGGTAGAAGCACCCTGACCCCCTAGTTCTGGTCAGGGGGTCCCTCAAGGAAACCCAGGTCCCAAAAAGCATTTTTTTAAAAAGAATTTTGGCAAAATGCACGCTGGGGTCGCAAATCCCACCGAAATGTAAAAATAAAATAAAGCGCTGGCCCCCGCACTTGATTTAATTGATCCCCCCGGGTGGGCCGGGTCCCGGGGGCATTTCCCAAAAATATTAGCGGGGTCCCACAGGGCCCCCACAGCCCCAGAAACCGCCACCCCCAGGGCTTGTTTAATTGGTGAGGGGGCCTCCAAGGGCCCCCCGAGCCCCAGGGACCGCAACCCCCGGGGCTTTTATCAAATATTCACAGGGCATTCACCCCCCCCAGCAGCCCCGGGGATGGCCACCCCCCGGGGCTTCCTTTTTTTAATAATTAAAACTGTGTGTGGGGGCTGGAGCGGGGGACCACCACCTCCCCGGGGCACTAATTATATAAATGCTGGGGTCCGTTACGGACCGTCGAGCCCCGGGGACCACCACCTCCCGGGGGCCTTGCACTAGTTGGGAGGGGGGCTGTGCAGCCCCCCTCCTGGAGCCCTCAATAGGCCTGGGGACCGCCACCCCCCGGGGCCGGCTCGTTCAGTGTCCCGGGTTGCCCACGCCCGGGACACTGCTGTTTGGTATGGCAGGGTGGGAGCTTTGTGGCTCCCACCCTGCCATAGCAAACTTGCTTTGAATTGTGAAAGTGAGAGCAGGAAACCAGCTCTCTTTTCCAAAATCCAAAGCCTATTGCTTTTCCACACGGAGAGTTGCTTGTTAGCAGCTCCCAGTGTGGAGAAGCAATGCTGGCTCCTGCAGGAGGTGGGGAGCCGGCGGGACCGTGGGGGCATTGGGACTCCCCCCACGGTCCCCAGAGGACAGGCCAGGCCCCGGGGGATGGGGTCCCCGGGGCAAATGTAAATTAATGAAAGTGGAAGTTTTTTTAAAAAACAAATGGAGTTGTGACCCTTGCGCAGCGCTCAGTGCGCCCCCCGGTGTGAATGCGAAGGGATGCGCAGTTCCTAGCGCAGATCCCTGGTGTGAATGCAAGGGGTGTTTGGCTCCCAACATAGCCCCCTAGTGTGAACGCATGGGGTGCGCGGCTCCCAGCGAGGCCCCCCGGTGTGAACGCGAAGGGGTGCTCGGCGCTCACCACGGCCCCCTGGTGTGGACACAAGGAGTGCGCGGCTCCAAGCAAAAATAATTAAGATTATTTTTATATAAACCTTGGGTATATGTTGGGTTTTTGGGTGTCTCTTGCAGCTACATGTAAGTGTGGATACAGAACTTTAGTGTTCATTTTTTTTATTTATTTATGTGTTTTATTGAGTGCAAACTTGACCCGTTAGGACATCAGAGTGCTTTACAGGAAAACATAGTCATGTACAGAGTAGGCATTGCATCATCCAGTTACGTATCGAATGAATGATGGCAGGGTGCAGGGTACATGAGGGAGATAGGGAGATAGGGCTTGTATTTACAGATTAAATATCCAAATACTCAAGATGAGATAACATATTTACAGATTACATTAACCAATGTTTGTGACAAGGCCCCAAGGTATCTGATGGGGTGAGCTAAATAATCTGACGGTAGGCAATAGATGGCTGTAGATCAGGGCCGTGGTGGTGGTAGAGGCAAAGTTTAAACCAGAAATGTACCCATGAGGAATGTTTTGGCATCCTTTTTGAAGCGAGTCATAGAGGGTATTTTTCTGATGTCAGGTGGGAAAGAGTTGCATATTCTTAGAGCAGCCCCGGAGAAAGCCCCGTTGTAGGTTTTTTCCTACACCGTGCAGGTTGGAGCAGGAGGTCTCTGGCTGATCGGGAGTTTCGGATTCCTCTGGAAATCACAAGTTTGTGCCTCAGATATGCAGGGGAGTTAAATCATAAGGCCTTGTGCATGATGCATGCTACTTTGAGCTGTATCTTGCCTCCAGGGGAAGCCAGTTGAGAGCTTACAAGTGCAGGGAAATATCGTCGTATTTCCTCGTGTCGGTGAGTAGCCTGGCGGCCGCTCTGAGACAGGCTTTCACAGGTGCCAGGGAGATCTTGGGTAGACTCGAGAGGGTAGAACAGCCATATTCCAATCTAGAGATGACAAGTGCTTGGACTGCCATTTTTAGGTCAGGAGCATTGAGGAAGGGTTTCAATTTCCTAAGATAGCTCAGGTGGAATCTGGCTGATTTGGCCATTGAATTGATGTGGTCCCGCATGTTCAGATTGCTGTTGAGGGTGATTCCCAGGGATTTGGCTGAATCCACGATGGTTGGTGGGCAATTCAAGGCTGTGATAGCCACAATCCATGATTGAATCTCAGGGTTGGTGTTAGGCGGGCGATCAAGAGAAATTCAGTTTTCTTTGCGTTGAGTTTGAGTTGATTTTATGCAAGCCAATGGACAGGGAGTTTCTAGGCTTCGTTCAGGGAGATGATCTCTTCGAGAGATGAAGTTTTGATGTAGATCTGAGAGTCATCAGCGTACATATGATAGGAGATATTAGCAGTGCTTAGTACTTCGGTAAACGGTTCCAGGTAAAGATTGAAGAGGGTGGGGGAAAGTGTTGTTCCTTGAGGGACTCCAACAATGACCGGGGATGGTGCAGATAGGTTGCCGTTGACAAGTAATCTCTGAGACAGGTTTTTGAGGAAGGATCTGAACCACTCTAGAACAGTGCTATCCAAACCCATCCTGAATTTGAGGCGTTCAAGTAGTTTTTCACGGTTGACCGTGTTGAAGGCCAAGGATAGGTCCAGGAGGATTAGGAGACAGGTTTTGCCTTGGTCAAGGGCTTGGAGAGCATCATCAATGATGTGGAGCATAGTGGGTTTGGTGCCGTGCCCTGGTCTAAATCCAGATTGGAAGTCATCAAGCAGGTGGAAGTTGTTGATGTGTTGACTTAGCTGCTGCTGCACACATTTCTCCATTACTTTGGCTAAGAGGGGGATGTTTGAGATGGGTCTGAAGTTGTCAGGGGAGGCTGGATCTAGGGATGGCTTTTTCAGAATGGGGAGGACTGGGCCAGCTTTTAGAGAGTTGGGCATCCTTCCTTGCCTGAGAGAGGTGTTAATTATTGTAGTCCAACTGGGAGTAATGGATTGGGCGACGGCAGCTAGGCAGTTGGAAGGAAGCGGGTCATTAAAATGGTTATTAGGGTTTAGGGAAGATAGGATTTTGGACACTGAGTCGTCGCCATAGAGATTGAAGTCAGTCCAGTAAGCATGGTTTTTGGGTGAAGCCTGTGGGGGCAACGTGGCTGGAGGATGCGGGTCGAGAGGTGTTTGGGGGTATGTGATGGAGTTGAGTTCATTTCCGAGGGCTGAGATTTTGGCAGCGAAGAAGGTGGAGAATTTCTCTGAGGATATAAGAGACTTGGAAGTTTCTTTTGAAGTTTTGACCAATTTCTTGGATTGGTGTTTGACCAGTTCGAAGAGCTTTTGAGGTCTGTTCTTGGCCTTCTCTAGTGCGGTTCTGAAGAAGTCTTTTTTGGACTTGAGTATGTTCCTGTTGTAGGCATATCTGGCCTGGTGGAGGAGTTTTAGATGAGAGGTATATGTGCCCTGCCCCCCAGGATCTTTCAGCTTGTCATAGGACTCTCCTCTCGTTTTTAAGGAATCCCGTGAATCAGGGGTTTCTGTCTTTGATTTGGGTGCTTTTCAACTTTAGTGGGGCTAGATCATCAAAGATGTTTGAGATAGATGCAGAATAGTGATCATTGAGGCCGTTGACTGTTGTGATGTGCGAGGGGGAAAGGTCGGATTTGCAGCGAGCCTCGAGTTCTCTGCGGTCAAGGTTCTTAGTGTCTCTGATCCAGTGCTTAGGAATCACCGGTTGCGATGCCCTTGTCTTGTGGGTGCCAGGTAGGAGAAAGGTGATGGCGTGGTGGTCAGACCAGTTGTTGAGAAACACTCTGTTCCCTTCATCAATCAATCAATCAATCAATCATGCCATTTGTATAGCGCACTACTCACCCGGGAGGGTCTCAAGGCGCTTGGGGGGAGGGGTATGCTACTGCTCGAACAGCCAGGTCTTGAGTTGTTTCCTGAAGGCGAGATGGTTCTGGGTCAGCCGAAGGTGGATGGGGAGGGAGTTCCAAGTCTTGGCAGCCAGGTAAGAGAAGGATCTTCCTCCGGCGGTGGCTCTTCGGATGCGTGGTACGGCTGCGAGGGCGAGGCTGGTGGACCGTAGCTGGCGGGTGGGCGTGTAGAAGGTCAGGCGGTCGTTGAGGTACTTGGGGCCCAGGTCGTGGAGAGACTTGTGTGCGTGGGTGAGGAGCCGGAACGTGATCCTCTTGTCGACGGGGAGCCAGTGCAGGTTCCTCAGGTGGCTGGAGATGTGGCTGCGTCGGGGCACATCCAGGATGAGTCGGGCGGAGGCGTTCTGGATGCGCTGGAGTCTTTTCTGTAGCTTGGCTGTGGTTCCGGCGTAGATGGCGTTTCCGTAGTCCAGTCGGCTGGTGACGAGTGCCTGGGTGACAGTCTTCCTGGTCTCCGTCGGGATCCAGCGGAAGATCTTGCTAAGCATACGCAGGGTGTTGAAGCACGATGAGGAGACGGCGTTGACTTGTCTGGTCATCGAGAGGGAGGGGTCCAGGATGAAGCCCAGGTTGCGTGCGTGGTCGGTTGGCTTGGGTGCGGTGCCCAGGGCTGGGGGCCACCAGGAGTCATTCCAGGCGGAGGGCGAAGATCCCAGGATGAGGACTTCCGTCTTGTCCGAGTTCAGTTTCAGGCGGCTGTCCTTCATCCACTCGGCGACGTCTTTCATCCCTTCGTGTAGGCAGGTTCTGGCGGTGTCGGGGTCTCTGGTGAGGGAGAGGATCAGCTGGGTGTCGTCGGCGTAAGGGATGATGTTGAGGTTCTGCTGGCGTGCGATGGCTGCCAGAGGTTTCATGTAGATGTTGAAGAGGGTGGGGCTGAGTGAAGATCCTTGCGGGACGCCGCAGATGACTTCGGTGGCCTCGGAGCGAAACGGGGGGAGGCGGACTCTTTGTGTTCTTCCGGCGAGGAACGAGATGATCCACTCCAGTGCCTTCTCTTGGATACCGATGTTGCTGAGGAGATGGACTAGGGTGTGGTGGCAGACCGTGTCGAACGCAGCGGAGAGGTCCAGGAGGATGAGGGCCACTGTTTCCCCCTTGTCGAGCAGGGTCCGGATGTCTTCATCAGTGAAGTGTACTCCATCACTCCTGTTGATGCCCTCCATTTGGAAACGTAGATTGTTGTTATATATGGAGCCCATTGTATGGTCTCTGAGGTAAGCAGAAACCGCTTTACTGACATGTTTTCTAGCTTTCTCAATCTGTGGACAAGATTGATTGGACCACTTCCATTTCTGTCTTTGGCATATGTTGGAGTATACAAAGGCAGTTTGGGGGAAAAGCAACATAAATTCTGCAAAAGTGTCCTTCATAAGCATTTCCAGACCAACGTGCCTAGCTCATTGCCACCACAGTGCACAATCATCAGGCCAGGGGGTAGGAGATGCAAAAAGGTTTTAACCTAAGGCATCAATTGGTGCCACTTTAATCCTCTCTGTCCAATCCATTTAATGTCTACCTTTTGCAAAGCTCGGTCTTTGTCAATACCTCTGCTTTCAGCATACCTTTTGCACCATAATACATAGCTGTACCCAACAATCCACACAGAAAGCATCTTGAAGGGATCTCTGTAGGTAATGAAAAGATGTCTGTAACTGAGGTAGGCAATTGGTCGAATGAGAGATATCTAAAATGGTGGAGAAGATGCTGTTTTTCAGAAAGTAGAGATCTGATTGGTTGTTTAAGAAGATAATAAATTTTTAAAATAGGGTGCATTTTACTTTGTTTAAAAAGCATGTTTCTTATTGGTTAGTAAAAAAACATTTGAAAGGTACAGCAGAAAGGATAAGGGCATGTTTTGCAAAAGCAACCACACTTGCAGTTCTTATTTGCGACATTCTGTGGTGAACTTTTGACCTGACAGTAAAGTTGAATGTTGCATGAGATGTTGCTATGGAAACTGGCCTTAAGCAGAAGGGGTAAAGAAGTCAGTTGAAAAGTCTTATTATGTATGACCAATGGAAATGTGTTTTTCAATGTGAAAATCTTTGGGAAGCAATGTGATTTGTTGCTTATGTGTATTGTACTGGTTTTGCCACGAAGAGTGTGGTGATCTATATTCTCTGTGTGTAAAAGAAAATCATGTGTGAGTTTGTTAGATTTTTAATTCAACAGATTTATTTAAAAGGTGAGTTATATATTTCTGAGGTTTATTTAAAATAGATTGGACATTATTCTAAAACTATGTTGTTTGAAATATATTATTAAATGTAGATATGTATATTGGTATTCTTTTTTATTGTACTTGAAGTTTGTTTAAAAAACAGTTTGTATTGTAATATATATATATATATATATATATATATATATATGTATATATATATATATATATATATATATATATATATATATATATATATATATATATATATATATATATATATATATATTAAGGCTGCTCAAAGGTATAGCTGAATAATGCTTCTTATTTTTTGATAGTTGGTTGAACATGCACTACAAATGTGTATTTTCAAAGATGTTCACATAAGGTGTAGTTCATTAGGCATCATTTTTTTCTTCTTTCAACAAAGGTATAGTTTAATGATACTGCATAATTATAGTTAGTTTGGTAAAATGTAGCACATCAGTGCTGTTTGAAAGATGATCATATAGGTGTTAATAATTATGTTTCTTTTAATAATTTGTACAGAAGGTAACGTTAAATTATGGCATATAATTAAATATAGAATGGTGAAATAAGGTTCTGTTAATTATGCTTCTTTAGTCTAGCTAAAGGTATAGTTGAATGATGCCAAACAATTTTAGATACAAAGCTGAAATATTTGTTTTTTAAAATGATCATTAAATGTGTTTTTAAGTACTCTTCTTTCTTCAGTCTGTTGTGAGGTATAGTTTAATGATGTAGCATATTTGTAGATTGAATGTTCAAGATGTAACTGAAAAATGAAACACCTTATATGACCCTTTGTAGCATGTTGTGCTTATCTATTTAACTAGATAGTATGTAATGACTCATTTATGTGTCCAGATGGTATTTATATAGTTGTATGTATATTTACTAAATTATTGAGAGGTGCTTGACTGATTAAAGGAGTGCAAAGGCAGTGAATTTGTGATTTTATGAGTACATGAGAAATGATTTACTGATTCTATATTGTGCAATCACTCAGTTAGTATGCAAGCACTACCCATGCATTCATGCAATGACTCATACACTATCCATTCCGTCTCCTAACCACCTACACAGTACTGATTCACTGCTCTAATTACCCAGGTAGTACCCATGCAGTCCAGCAATCACATTGTCACTCTCTGCTCTGTGCACTCCTCTAATCATCCATCCATTAGCATGTCCTTATCTAATCACTGCGCCAAAAATCTAAGCACTTATAAATTCACCATGCTGTCAACTTTCAGCAGTCTAAGTATCCAGTAATTATCCATGTATTTGTATAATGACTGAGGCATTAAGACATGCAGTACTACAATTAAATGTGCACAATCCATGGGGAAGTAATCGCGAGTTTTAGCGGCTCTGGAGCATCTCCTTGATACCCTACCAGAAATCAACAAGGTAATTGTTATGGGTGATTTCAATATTACATTTGAACCACTTACACTGGAGGACATCCCTTGTGATGTGGTAGCTGACAGGAATTGGAGGATTCCAGAGTTAGAGCTTGAGCCAGTTAAGAAGTGGACTGATGTTATCATACAGATGAATAGCATTTGCATGGAACGTGGCCTAAGGGCCCTGAATGGACGTACTAAATCTGACAGGATAGGCTCACCGACTTTTAATAATGGGTACTCTGCAAGTAGAATAGATTACATACTGGCAAGCTTGAGTCTGTGGTCACAGGTGGAGGACATGCTGGTTATTGAACGAGTAGAAAGCGATCATAACCCGCTCTGTTGCTCTTTCTTCTTAATTCAGCCATTGCTCGATATAGGTTCTGGAGACTGTAGCTATTCCAGGGAGGTTGTTCAAGCCAATGACCTGAGGAGACTCAAGTGGGTTCAGGTAAAAGATTCTCCCACTCTCCTAGACAATATAGCCAAAAGTTTGCAATGTGCTATTAATGATCTTGAGAGCAATGCACTGCAGACTGATGCTCCTGTCAACTCATGTAAGATCCATATTGACTTTTTCAACCTCCTACGTTCTTTCTTTGTTAAAAAAGGAAGGAAACCTAAAATGCTTCTCCAAGCTGAGGGCCGTTGGTACAATGAAGAATGCCAAACGGCACGCAGGGTCTTGGGGGAAGCAATTAAGGGGGGTATTCCAACTACCATACGGGAAGCTAGGTCACTTTACAGGGCAGCACAACTTAGGGCTAAGAAGGCATGGGAGGACCAAAGATGGACTGATTTAAGGGAGGCTTGTGCTTCTAGGGACCCCAAGCGGTTTTGGAACACGTATAAATGGTCAAATAAGGGCCAGGCTGAGCACCCACAGAATATTGTTTCCGTTACCGCATGGGTGGATTATTTTAAACCCCAGTATTCGGCTACCCCCATGGTGGGAATAGTCAAAGATTTTAATGTATTTTTCCACGGAGATACTTTCACATTTAGGGAGGATGAGCTAGCTTTGGGTTCCATCCAACCGGGGAAAGCGCCGGGCCCGAAGGTATACGGGAGACACCTTATTACACGACAAACCAAGCTGGTGCCGCTATATCCTTTTATTTTCCAATGCAATTGCCCAAGGGGCACCGATCCCAGTGTCCTGGAAAAGTGCTGAAATAATTCCAGTTTTTAAAAAAGGTGACAAAGGCTGTCCGGGAAACTACAGGCCGATCAGTCTTATAGACTGTACCCAGAAATTAATTGGAAGAATGGTGCTTAATAGACTTCAGGGGTGGATCGAGGAGTTCGGCATTCTATCACCTTATCAAGCTGGATTCAGAGCTGCCACATGCACTATCGACCAAGTATTCAGATTTATTTTAATATACTGGAAACAAGTTAGCCTGGGTAAGGGAAGCCTTTACGCTGCCTTTATCGATCTAAGGGCGGCCTTCGATCTAGTTCCCCGGTGGAAGTTATGGCTTGTACTTAAACATCTAGGTCTTTCTTTGGATCTCCTAACCTTAATCAGCAGGCTCCACGAAGACAATAAGGCCCAAATTAGATGGGGGGGACAGGGGGATGTGACGGAATCTTTCCCAGTGGAACGAGGTGTGAGACAGGGCTGCGTTCTGGCTCCCACCCTCTTTACGTTATATATCAATGGTATTGCAGATTGCCTGAGTAGAAACCCGACGGATGCCCCAATGCTAGGTGGTGTAAAGGTACCCATCTTGATGTTTGCCGACGACACGTTGATTCTCTCCAAAACCCCGAGTGGACTTAAGAAAGCCCTCAAAATATTTGAGGATTTCTGTTGCGAGAGGGGATTGGAGGTCAACGTGCCCAAAACCAAGCTAATGGCATTTAATGCACGCAAGGCAAACACGAGAGGTTTTGCCATGAAGGGGGGCCCCTTAGAAGTAGTTAATGAGTTTTCCTATCTTGGTGTTAACTTCCATGCTAGTATAAAGTGGGACCGGCAAATCGATTTAGCCTCACTAAAGCTCAGACAGATAGCTGGGGTTCTTGTTCAGGAGCAGAAATGCTCCATATCCAAGCCTATCAGCCCCGCCCTCAAAATATACAATCTCAAAGCCGTCAGCTCAAGCTTGTATGGCTCTGAGGTGTGGGGCTGTGAGAATCTTGTTAACCTTACCACTGCAGAGAATAGGTTTTTAAGAAATTTTACTGGACTTCCCCAGAGCTCTCCTATGTGTCCGCTACTGTTAGATCTAGGTAAGAAACCCATAGCAGCCATAGCTAAATTACGTCCCCTCCTGTACTGGAGGAGACTGTGGACCACTCCCCAACTGGATGGCTATGCCCAGGGCTTCCTAGATATTATCAAATCAGACACATCACATCAAATTAAATGGCCCCAGGTAGTCAGAAACCTCTTAGGGGAGTTAGGATTGTCTGAATTATGGATTGACCCTGCTAATACTGTCTTTCCATCGAAAGCTATTAGACCAAGTTCTGGGAATTGGATTTACTGAATAACGCTAAACTACAATCGTCTTCTTTAACATGCCGCTTATTGGATCACAAATTTGTTCCAAGGTTGGAACAATACTGGGATGCAATTACGAAACCTTTGGATCGAAAACTGTATTTCCAGTATAGGGTGGGGTCCCTACCAGTCGGATCTTTTACTCAGAAGTGGTCTTCATGCCCGCAAGCTCGGTGCCCAGGTTGCTCTGTCAACACTGAGACTACGGCACATATTCTTTGGGTCTGTGGTATCTATGCTGCCCCAAGGCGAGTTTGGCTTTTACCAATCTGCAAGCTGCTTGGGACTAGGGTGCGGCGGAGGCTGATCGTATTTTGTGCACAGATACCTCATTGCCCATCGTGTTTGCTGTGACAACATTTTTAGGGTGGGCATGGACTCTGAGAGCACGGAAAATTAAACATTGTGCCTGATTAAGCTTAATAACTGTTAACGATGTCTATGCTGTATGTACATGACCATCTTTTATTCTTTTAACCTAAGGTGTTTTATGGTTTTAAAACTCTAAACTCCATTTCTGAGATTTAAATGAATTTATGTATATTATTTTTTAATGTATGACTGTATTGCAATTCTGATGATGCATGCTTTTATGATGTAAAAATCGAATAAAGCTTTATGAAATGGAAAATGGCACAATCCATGCTGTCCCCTAACCACCACCACAGTATTGATTCACTCGTCCAAATACCCAGGTAGTACACATGAAGTGTAGCAATCACACTGTCACTCTCTGTGCACTCATCTAATCATCCAGCCAGCAGCATGTCCTTATCGAATCACGGTGCCAAAACCCAAGCACTTATAAATTCACCATTCTGTCAACTTGTGCACTTCTCTAATCATCCAGCCAGCAGCTTGTCCTTATTTAATCAGTGCGCCAAAACTCAAGCACTTATAAATTCACCATGCTGTGAAGTTGCAGCACTCTAAGTATCCAGTCACTATCCATGTACTTGTACAATGACTCAGGCATTAAGACATGCAGTGCTACAATGAAATGTGCACTATCCATGCTGTCCCCTAACCACCTTCACAGTACTGATTCACTCCTTCAAATACCCAGATAGTACCCATGCAGTCCAGCAATCACACAGGCACTGTCTTTGCACTCCTCCAATCATCCAATCAATACCATGTCCTTATCTAATCACTGCACCAAATCGCAAGCACTTATAAATTCACTATGCTGTCAACTTGCAGCACTCTAAGTATCTAGTCACTATCCATGTACTTGTATAATGACTGAGGCATTAGGACATTCAGTGCTACAATCAAATGTGCAATATCCATGCAGTCACTTAACCACCTTTAATGTACTGATTCACTGTTCCAATTACCCAGGTAGTACCCATGCAGTCCAGCAATCACACTGCCAGTCTCTGTGCACTTCTCTAATTATCCAGCAGGTACCCTGTCCTTATCTAATCACTGTGCCAAATCAAAGCACTTATAAATTCACCATGCTGTCAACTTGCAGCACTCTAAGGGCCAGATGTAGGTAGCCCAATACCGGTCGGAAACGGCCGAAAATCGGTATTTTCGGCCGTTTCTGACCGGTATTGTGCTTTGGGCATGTAGGGGACTGAAAATCGTCCGATTTGGTAAATTTACCGAATCGATAAAGTTACCGAATCGGTAAACACTCCGAATCGGTAAATTCACCGAATCGGTAATTTTACCGAATCGCAACAGTCTGCGAATCGGTAAATTTACAGAATCAGTAAATTTACCGAATTGGAGTGTTTACCGATTCGGTAACTTTACCGAACGGTAAATAAGAAGTGGTAAAATTGAAATTTGAGATGTAGGTAAGCTCTGAAATACCGAATTTGCCTGAAATTCGGTATTTAAGAGTCTGTATATACCATGGATTGAAATCAGGTGGTAACCAGGTGCAGCCTATTAAAATGGACCCAAAATGCAATACTTTTCTCACAATGGCGGCATTCTATGTCATTGCGAGGCGGCTACGGCTACAGGAGGTAGGAGAGAGGGAATGGCAGAGACAGGATCAGGTCCACAGACAGAGAATCACCTTGTTCATGCTCACAGAGGCAGAGATCCTCCAGAGATACAGGTTGGACACAGACACCATCTTGGACCTCATCAGGGACCTCCACCCACTGTTGGAGCACACTACCCCAAGGGCGCACGCCATTCCACCCCACGTGCAGGTGCTGTGCAGCCTACACCTGCTTGCGTCTGGGAGCTCCCATAGTGTGGTTACTGCGGTAGGTGGGGTGACCCAGAGCAGCCTGTCACGCTTTTTCCACAAATTCCTCGACGCCATGTTACAGAGGATGGACCATTATATATCTTTCCCTGCAACCCATGCTGAACTGCTCCAAACAAAATCTGACTTTTATCTGATGGCGCGTTTCCCCAATATCATTGGCTGCATTGATGGCACCCACATTCCTATTTGTCCCCCTGCTGCCACCGAATACATATATAGGAAACGAAAGTCCACCCACACCATCAATGTGCAGGTGATCTGCAATGCCAAGTGCGCCATCACTGACCTTGTGGCAAAATTTCCTGGGAGTACCCACGACTCCTTTATATTTCAAAACAGCGGTATCTATGCACAGCTGACAGCAGGGGAATTTGGTGAAGGATACCTGCTAGGTAAGACACAGTGTGCGACCCCATTAACACCTATTGCAGAAAGAAATACATGTATGCATGTGAGTAATGTATTCCCATTTCCTTTTAGGAGACAGTGCATATGCCCTCCGCTCCTTCATTCCACCCCCTACCTCAACCACTCAACACCCAGCCAAAGGAGATATAACAGGGCCCACAAGAGCACAAGAAACATTGTGGAGCGTACCTTTGGTATATGGAAGAGCAGGTTCAGGTGCCTGCATAAGAGTGGAGGTGCCCGGCAGTATACCCCCATCTCCAGGTCAGTCAGGGGGGTGCTGGATTCTTGCCTCCGCCTGTTTTAGATTCCTGCTTGTGTTGTTCTGCCATTTTCTTCTTGGTCTGGCTCCTCAGGTCATAAAAACGTTTTTTCAGGTCATCTATGTCCCTGGTGGTTACCCCCACGGCATTTACTTTCTCCATGATGTCCAGCCAGATTTTTCTTTTGGCTGATTCAGCCACAGTAAGGGACTGCCTGCCAAACAATTTGTGGTTCACCTTGACCACCTCCTCCACAAGGATCTGCAGCTCCATGCTTCTGAATTTCAGCATCCTTCTCCTCTCAGGCTGCTCTTTTTCTTGGCTGCTTGTTATTTTTCACTTTTAAAAGTGCTCCAAAGCCTTTCTGTTGCTCCTGCACTCTGCTCAGCTCCAACTGCTTTTCCAGAAGCTTCTAATTAGTTGCAGCTGCCTGTGTAGCCACTTCCTGGTAGGGAGGGGCATGGTGGTGGCACCTGATTGGCTGCCTACTTGAGTTTCACTTTTGTTTGCTTTACCGTTTCCGAATCGGTATTTACCGATTCGGTAAATACCGATTCGGTAAGTTCCGATTAGCCGATACCGAATTTTACCGATTCGGTATTTTTTACAGAATTTTTACCTACATCCCATTTTCCGATTCTAAAATACCGAATCGGTAAAATTCGGTATTTTAGAATCTGTAAAAACTATTTACCTACATCTGGCCCTAAGTATCCAGTCCATGTACTTGTAAAATGACTCAGGCATTATGACATGAGGTGTTAGAATGAAATGTGTACTATCCATTTTGCCCCCTAAACACCTTCACAGTACTGATTCACTCTTCTAATTACCCATGTAGCACCCATGAAGTCCAGCAATCACACTGTCACTCTTTGTTCACTCCTCTAATCATCCAGCCAGTAGCATGTCCATTTTAATCAGTGCGCCAAAACCCAAGCACTTATAAATTCACCATGCTGTGAAGTTGCAGCACTCGAAGTATCTAGTCACTATCCATGTACGAGTATAATGACTGAGGAATTAAGACATGCAGTGCTACAATTAAATGTGCACTATCTATGCAGTCCCCTAACCACCTACACAGTACTGATTCACTCCTCCAATTACCCAGGTAGTACCTAAGAAGTGCAGCAATCATACTGTCACTCTCTGTGCACTCCTCTAATAATCCAGCCAGTAGCACGTCCTTATCTAATCACTGCACCAAAACCCAAGCACCTATAGATTCACCATAATGACAACTTGCAGCACTCTAAGTATCCAGTCACTATCCATGTATGATATACTTCTAGCAGAACAGGACAGGCCACCAGAATTTGTCAGGGAGTGCCCACGTGATGAAGACATCATTATGTCAGCCTTCTCCAACCATGTTCCAGTACACTTAAAATATATTTATGCCAGGAAATGGGCAGTAGCCCTAGCCCCAGCATTATATAAAAATCATGTAGGATGGGATGAGAATTCACCTCACCATAAAATCTAGTTAAAAAATCAACCAATTGCACAAAGGCAGTACCCAGTTAAGCAAGAAGCTAAAAAACAGGTCAGAGAGATTTTAGATCAACTTAAATACCAAGGGATGATTGAAACATGCACCTCACCTATGAACAATCCTTTGTTTCCTGTTTCCAAACCAGACAATACATATAGTCTTGTTTTGGATTACAGACATCTAAACTCTTGTTGTAAAACATTTGCAGTGCAAAATGCACACAGTACAGCATTAATGAATAACATTGTGCATACAAAATATAAAACCACATTACATATTTCAAATGGTTTCTTTTGCCAAAACATTGCACCTGAAAGTAGGTATTTGTCCGCTTTCTCAATAATGGGGACCCCTCATCACTTCTGTTGACTCCCTCAAGGGTTCAAGAACAGAGTTACTACAAACTTATGATGATGAGGCATTGTCATATGTCGATGATATCTATCTGACAAACGATGACCTGGACAGGCACTTGAAAAGGGTGAACACCATTATACTTGGCTTCGCCTCAGAGGGTTACAAATTCATTTAAAAAAAATCAAGAATTGCCCATCTCAATATCCTTTTCTAGGAAATGAACTTTCAAGTGAAGGCAAAAGTCTGGCAGCCAACTTTTTAGAAAAGGGTGCGCTGCTCCAACCTCCAAAACGTGGAAAAACTAACAGTCGATTCTAGGTTTCCTGTATTTTGGAAGAACTTACATTTTAAACTACGCGGAAAGGGTAAACCGCTCTACGAATTAATCAAACCTGATTTTAAAACAATAAATTGGACACAAGAACACTGAGAAATTTTGCGTTCACTTCAAGCTGACATGTTAGCAAATAAACTTTTACAAAAATGCGTTAATGTTTACCACTTAGTGATCTGAATCATTCTGGGTTAATGCAGATTCACCTGCTTAACTTTTAACGAAGGTGAAAAAGTACCAATTGCATACAAATCACATTTGTACCCACAAGCAGAAATAAAATTCACTTCTACAGAACAAATTCTGACAGCAATTCAAACCACTGCAGCAAAAGAAAGAGCCTTAGCACAGGGGAAACACATTATGGTCGTAACTCCTGTACCAGCCTTAGAGGTAGTTACAAAAGCGAGCATTCCAAATGCAAAAGCTTTACATCCAAGATGGATACAATGGGTTAATTCTCTTGCTGCAACTGATGTTGAATATGTTTTTGATCCTTATTTGAAAACACAAGCATTCCTGCAATACCAACATGAATGTCCTCTGCCTACTGAAATTCACCCTCTTGACCAGTATGAATGTATAATTTATAGTGACGGATCTGCACAACCTGCTACGGGGGTAAGCAAGCTTATAATCCAGCATGCGCGATCGTTAAAGGTCATATGCGCGATGGCAAATTCAGACCTATGGTCACGAAAGCGCAATCTCTAGGAGATTGTACAGCTCAGCGAGCTGAACTACAAGCCTTCATAATGGCACTTGAAAATACGGATCGCAAATTTCCCACACTCATAGTGTGCAATTCTTTTTACTGTGTTCAATCATATAATGAATATTTACAGAATTGGCTTCAAAATGGTTTCAAAGATGCAAAATCTGGCACAATCAAGCATAAAATGCTTTGGGAACAAGTTTATTTGCGAAACGGACTACGAAACACTCGCGTGATACACACGCTGAGTTGACGTTCACGTTGAAGGGAATTCATTGGCTGATGAAGCCGCGAAGGGGGCTGTGCAAACGCATTCCATAGCTGCGATCACTCGTTCAAAAATGAAAATAGACAGTGAAATAATGCTAGCACTCACTGCTTAAAGCAAAGGCAGCAGTGCAGCATTACCTAAAGGGTTTCCACTCAAATACTAATATGTAACTGATACAAACAATGTTCCATTTGCTTGAATCCCTGGAGTGGGGGATAGGGTAATTCCAAACATGGAACATAGATTATGACTAATCCTAGCAGCAAATGAAGGGCTCGCCTCTGCTCATGCAGGTGTTTCCGCCACAGTATCGTTATTAAAACAAAGGTACTGGGGCCAAACATTAGAAAATAGACCCGGAACTATGTTTGGATTGTAAAAGATGCCAAAAGATAAAAGTCTCTACTGTGAAACGTCCTCCGCAGACGCCCCTGTTAATCTCAGATAAACCATTAGCTTGCGTTTACCTGGACCACTGCAGTCCCTTACAAAGGGTTGTTAACTACAAATATATCATGGTCGCAGTGGACTTGTGTTCAAGGTTCCTTTGGATGTGGCCTCAGTACTCGGCTGACGCTCTAACTGTTATAAAAGAATTGCGAGTCTTTATCGGCACATACACAATAGGCACACTACACTCTGACCAGGGCCCTGCGTTTAGCTCTCGAGCTTACAAAGAACCCATGGCCAGTTTGGACGTTGAATTGCGGTATTCTTCTCCATTCTATCCTGAGGGAAATTATGTTGTGGAAAGAAAAAACCCGGGACATAAAGCAGTCTATAACAGCCAGGGTATTAGGTTCGGGTGATGGGTGGGTCAAACATCTTTATGGGGTTCAACATGCATTAAACAATTTACCAAGAAGTTCTCTAGTAGGTGTCACTCCATATGAGGTCCTATTTGGGACAAAAAAGTTGGTTCCGGACCTTGGTTGTCATGGAACAGTGATGGAAAATAAGAAATTTGATATCAAAGATCGTTTGGCTGTTTTACAAGACTTAAAAAAAACTAGGATTGAAACAAATCAACTGGTACCTGAGCCAACCACCACTGGCGAAAAACCAACCGTCCCAGCACAGCCTGTCTGGACCTCAAAGCCTGGGGATCTAGTCAGAGAAAAGATCACAGACAAGAAGGAATTTGGCCCTTCTTACAGACAACCAGTACCTGTCCTAGCAATCCACGAATCAAGAGCAGTACTACTGCTGCCCCTTGCTGGTAAAAAGGAGAGAAGATTTGTGTCCATCGACCTGATCATACCACACTATGTGGGCAATACTAAGCAGTAGACCAAAGTGGACTCCGACAATGTAGCAGACGCACTCCTTTAGCTACAATCCAAGAGGTTCAAACTGAGAGACTAATCACCTTTGAAGATTCTACAGTGAGAAATGAAAAACTAAGCAACAAAGCTATGGAATGCCTTGATTGGCTACAGAAATCTACACTTGAGGATGTAAAACAACACTTATCTTTACTTAAAGAAGCGCAGACCTTAGGGAGTTCTTGCTAGGACCAAGAAAACCACATCAAAAACGTTTCATATATGTCGGTGTCTACGCTGCTTATAATGAAATATGGAAAATTACCCAAGCAGAGACTGTAGAACAAATACGAGAAATTGATCATATTAATGTAGAGAAATTTCTCTATGTAGCAGACAATGGGTTAACAATTCTGTCGTCCAGGATATATTCATTGGACAGCATTGTGTCTTCTGACATAGACATCATGGAACAAGACTTGGTCATGTGGCAACATGGTCAGTCTCAGTTACGTTCTATCATGCTATTAGGATGCACGCTACAAAACTTGCATGCAGGCTATGTGCCTTGGCGTTTAATCAACACTGCATCACTGTTTTCAGAATTCAATCTCACTGATAAACAGATCAAACTGGCACAAAGGGGAGACTATACGGTGCTGAGCATTGAAAAACTGGAAAAATTACCATTCACAGTGGCAAAGAAACCAGTTACTAAGTGGATCATACATTGTAAAATTACTCTGCCTGTTACAATTTTCCAATTTCAGTATTGCCCAAAACATATACCAGCAGGCAAATATGAAAGGATGGGTAAAGAATACATCAAGACATCCTGGGATTTACCATGCACACACAGATGTTGGAGTGGGGGGCGTGAAGTGATTCTTTACGATACTAACTGTGAAAACGCACTAAGCGGTTCTCTCCTTTGTCAGGGTATTAACTTACATGGGGCATGTAATGCTTCCCCTACAAACTTATCCTGTCACCTGCAAGGCAATCCAGCTGCAGTGACTAATCCAATTTTTGACCAATTTTCAAATGGAAGTTACATTATGTTGAATCATCACAGCTGCTGTGGCATGTTGCCAGGTATCCCATATCTAGTGACTGTTACATCCAGGGTAATTTGCTGTATGCAAGTATTGTTTCCACAAACCAATACAGCCAGGGAGTCGCCTTTATGGCCTTCACTGAACATCTCTTCTATACGAATTGATACTCTAAGCAGAATGAAAGCCATTCATTTACAACAAACATTGCCACTGATCTCGGTCAAAGAAACCTATGATCTACAAGTCACAAGGACTTCTGCTGAGATATATGTCCTTTTGAATACAAACTACCCTATACATTTCTCAGAAATGTTAGGTCATAATTTAAACATGTCTGATACGAGCGGTATTGTATATGTATTTAAGATCATGTGTTCAGGACTGTTAGCACCTTTTCAAGCAGTCCTCGGAATAATTCCAAACTTCGTACACTTTGTGTTTGGCGGACTGCCACTCCTTTTAGCACTCATTGCAGCTATCCTGTTTTTGCTCCTACTGCTACGATATCGCAAGCCAAATCACCAGCGACACCCAATTCACCGTGGAGAGAGCTCAATTGGAGATGAAGTGTCGTGAGCGCATCGTCCACATTTTAGGTTTGTCTCGTCTACGAGAACTAAATACCACATGGTTTCTGTCATTCAGACCAATCTGGCAAGATTGCATCTTACCTGTTCTACGCTGCCTGCTTTGCGGTGAAAAATGCGTGCTAGACATCTGTCTAACACTCCCATCAGTCATGCCTACGGATGTCGATATTCTGCTGGACCCTGTAATGGCCCTCCATTGTCTCCAGCGGCTACCAATCCTGTTGACAGCATTCATTGAGATCTCACAGACGCAAATTGCAACTGCTGAGGTATGAGAGGAAACAACAGGCGTGCAGGTAACATCCGATACGAACATTGCTGATGCGACCAAAGCTGAAGGTGATGGTTCACATCTATGTGCAGTTAGTCTTCTAATCGAGGTATTCCAACTTTCACCTACAACGGTAGATTACTTTTTGTCTACAGAAAGAAAAGATTTCATGTTTTCTCCAAGCCCGAACACTGGTTTTTGAACTAGCACACAATGTACTGATGAACTCTGAATGTGAGCTTCATTCTTTCAAAGCAAGGGACTAACTTTGGAACTTTTTTCCTATGATTAATTTTTTATTTCCAAAATGTGTATTTTTTTATTTTTGGCACAGTAATCTGCTTCTAGTAGAACTATTAATAGAGAACAGAATTCTTTGAATACTTCTAGAGACAATATGTCACCTTGTCCACAAACAATTGATGTATTTAATCTGACATGAAATGCTTTCGGCCCTTTTACTTCTGTATTTACGAGCCATTTCATCATGTGTATATATATATTTAGTATTAATTCATGTAGCATTCAAATGTCAACATATGCTTAAAATGAAACATTGCTTTATTATGTACAGCACCATTGCATTTTATGCATAGCAACAGTTTTATTCCATTTTTAAAATGTATTTTAGACATGTTTTAGCACTTCGTGTGTAGCTATATTTTAGATATGTTTGGCATGTTTAGGATTTAGTAATGTCGTTCATGCGAAAGTGGGGATGTATGACATTACAACGCATGCTTTTACATCGCATGCCTTTACAACGCTGTTTTTACAACGCATGCCTTTACAACGCATAGTGCTTTGGAGCGCTGGATAGTGAATAGTTTAATTTACTATTCCAACTCCAGTCCCCGTGGATAGTAGGGAAGGTGTTGGATAGTAAATTAAACCTATTCCCTATCCTAGAGCGCCCCCCAGCGCAATGCGTTGTAATGGTTTGCGTTGTAAAAGTTGCGTCGTAAAGGCACTGGTGCTAAAAGTTGCGTTGTAAAGGATGTTTCCCGAAAGTGGAGTGGATGTTGTATGTCGATTTAGATACCATATATAGATTTCCCGATTTATGCCCTTATATAGATACAATTCCCATTGCCCTTCTTTAGGCATAGAAATCCAGCCCTTATTTTAGGCATTGCTCATGCTAACCAAATACGGCATGGTCAACTACATCCATTCATCTATGTCACAACGAGTTCTTGGAAAACCAGACTCTTAAGCCTTTAGGACTTCCCCTTGCTTGGATATTGATTTCTCCAAGAAATCATTTTTTATGCATGAACATCTATTCCTAAGGGGTTCATTCATGACGTTCTTATGCCCGACTTGTACGTCAATACTGGCATTCCTAAACACCTTCAAGGTATAAATATACCTTTACTTGGCAAACCACGGTTCGGCTGCCTACTTTCATGACGCGGCTCACCACAGCAAGTTCGGAAGAAAGTCCCCGCCTGACGCACTGACCAGACGCTGTCATCCTCCTCGCAGAGAATCCAGCTCCAGTGTTTCTGACTCCCCTTGCGGGGTGTTAGAGATCGAGTCCCGGAAAGAGATTCCAACCTCTCTCATTCTAAGGTAAGCAGCCGACTAGAACCTAGAGAAACTTTTGGCAACTCTTGGCAAAACTAAACTTTGGCTAAACTAGACTATAGCTAAACAACACCTACTTCTTCCCTCGTACTACACTTAGGTTAGGTACACTGGGGTAGGATTTTTTTAGAAGCACCAGATGAGTATCTTTAGCCTTTGTAATTTATGTATGTATTTTTATAAATATATGTCATAGCTACATACCATGCTATTGCAGTATTATCTTATCTTACTGCTAACGCTGTACGTATTATACTTCACATTCTGTCTTACAATTGTAGCAGTTCATATCTCTTGCATGAGAAAAAAGACTGTTCAATAAACCCTATTATTGAAACGCCTGTCTCTCTTTTTCAAGCATGCATGATTGACTGAGTGAAACTGTTATCTATTGTTTCCCCGATTCTGAGACGTGTTCCGATTTTAAGGGAAACTAAAGTTGTCATGTTTACACGGTTGTCTAAGACAATCCCTTCTTGTTCATTCAAGAAGTTTCTAGTGACCTCTGAGTTAGCGGGCCACACAAGTAATTAAGTTCACTGTATTCGATAGAGACATACTGACCACAGTCCAATGTCAAAACTATAGTGTATATTATTCCAAGGCGTAGAGCCTATCAGGGATATAGGAACTACACTACAGTGGAGTTAGAGTAATACAGGAAAAGGTGGATGTTAGATTTGGGGGTCTCTAGTTGGCACAGGTAGGTACTTTTAACAAATAGAGACCCTTGCCTCTAGTCAGAGTAAGGGGGTACACTCCTAAAATAACCCCTGCTCACCCCCATGGTAGCTTGGCACGAGCAGACAGGCTTATCTCAGAGTCAGTGTGTAAAGCATTTGTGAACACATACAGTAATCAAGTGACAACACTACAGATGGACCCACGCAGGTTTTATATCAAAAATAAGTATTCTTTATATAGACTTATCACAAGACCACAAACGACATAACTCCACAATATGGTACTTAAAATGGTAGTTTTAGCTTAGTTCTCTTTAGTTCTTAAAATGCGACACTTTTAGTCAATGTACCTTAAGATGCGACACGCAGGGCAACGAAAGTGTTGCAAAGATGGAAATACGGCAAGATCCGGTGCAAAGAAATAAAAATGTCAAGTTCTTTCTGATGCAGCATGCTTCTCTGATGTTGCGAGAAGTCTCATCTCGATACGTCAGCTGCAGCGGCGACACCCTTGTTCAGTGATGCGACGACAGCGGCTTTGGCGGCGACACTCTTCTCGAACGATGAGAGACGCTTCTGCTTGATGTGACAACTGCAGCGGCGACACCCTTGTTCAGTGATGCGACGGTAGCAGCTCCGACGGTGGCATGCTTCTCCGTAGATGCGCGGCACTTCTTGTGATGCGGTGCAATGCGACAGCTACATCGGCAACATCCTTACTCAGTGATGCGACGGCAGAGGCTGCGACGGTGGCACGCTTCTTACTCGTCACGAGACGCTTCTCCTGATGCAGCAACAGCGGCGACATCCACGATGCGACGGCAGCGGCAGCGATGGCGACGCGCTTCTTCCTCTTGAGTCGCGCTTCCAGCTCCTTGCGACACGCAGTCCCTCAGAAGGTCCAAAACAGCAGCTGGCAACTTTCAAAGAACTCTGGGGAGCTGGGGGCCGACGTCTGTTGACCCTGAGCCTTCAGCAGGAGGCAAGCTCTTCTCTCATGTCCTTGGAGATCCTTTAAAAGTTGAATAAAGTGCACACAAAGTCCTTTCTCCTTTGTTTGTCAGTCAGGTAACCACTGCAGGCCAATCCCCCAAGCAGCACTTCAGCATAGGGATAGTCTCTCCTCAGTTTCTTCAGGTTCCTCTCCTCAGCAAAGGTTTCTTCTTGTTGTCCAAATTGATCAACTTTCTTGGAATCAGGGTCCCAATACTTATACCCCAAAATCCTTTGTCCTCTGAGGGCAGAGGAGCCTTTGCCTAGCCCATACCAGTTCTGGAGCACTCTGTTAACATGACTCCTTCTTTCCTTTCACAGTTCATGGCAGAAACATCAGACGCTCCACAGGAGGTGGAGCCAGCATTGTGGAGGAAAGGCCCAGCCCTGGAGCACTCTGTTGACATGACTCCTTCTCTCCTTTCACAGTGCATGGCAGAGACATCAGATGCACCACAGGGGGCGGAGCCAGCATCGTGGAGGAAAGGCACAGCCCTATTCAGGTCCCAGGTACAACTCCTCCCTCCTATCTAGATGCAGATCTCTCTATTCAGCACTGGGATGACTCACCCTGTCTCCTGGAATCCCCCAGCCCTGTCAGTCAAACTCTAGACATGGAATACACAACCTAGCAGAGGCAGGCTTGGATAGTTAGACAAGAAAATACCTAATTTCTAAAAGTGGTATTTTCAAACACAGAATGTTAAAACCAACTTCACTAAAAAAATGTATTTTATCATTCAGAGTTCAGGCATACTAAACTCGAATTTCTACCATGTTCCCTGAGTCAATTAGGATTATAAAATATAATAATCTAACGGCCCATTCTGCCTATGGAGAACAGGTAGCCTTTCAATAGTGAAAAACAAAAATGGCTGTAATTCACTATTAGGACATGCCACACACACCAGGGCATGTCCTCCCTTATACTTACAATGCACCCTGCCCTTGGGCCTACCATAGGGGTGTCTGGTGTGAAGAAAAGGGAAGGTTGAGGTACTGGCAAGTGGGTGCACTGCCCAGTCAGCATGTCAGTAACAGGCTGCGCACATGCTCTGCAATGGCAGGCCTTAGACACACTTTTACAGGCTGCTTCTGTGGGTGGCACAACCAGTGCTGCAAGCCCACTAGCAGCATTTGGATTACCAGCCCTGGGCACTCCTGGTGCATGGTACTAGGGTCTGACAGTTAAACCAAACCAGAAAATCATGGAATCACTAATCCATACACCAATATACAATAGGGAGAGCATATGCACTTTAGCACTGATCAGCAGTGGTAAAGTGCCCAGAGTCATAAAACCAACAAAAACAGGTCAGACAAAATACAGGAGGAAGGAAAAAAGTTCAGGGATGACCCTGCAAAAAGGACCAAGTCCAACAGTGGATTTGAAGTTAACATTGTAATAGGGAATCTGGAACTAGACAGGAAAATGAACGGTCCAGCCAGCTGGAAAGGGGAAGTAATTCACCAGCAGAGTTCAGGGGAGATATAACACTTTGGAAAAACCAAGGGCGCTTTTAGGCATATCCAGTAACGGCTCCTGGTGGGCGTGCTACTGAGCGGTGACTTGGGGCAGGGGGGGTTGTAAACACCGGAATAAGAATGAATAAAGTAAGGTTGACAATTGAATCAATAAAACAAATTTTGTGCGCGCTGCCTCACATTTGGCCATGCAGCGCATGCAACAGAATTCATTTTATTGATTAAATTGTCCACTTACCTTCAATCATCCGTATTCTGGTGTTTACTACTCCCACCCTGCCCCTCCCCCGCCCCACATCACTCCCCGGTAGCACTCCCACCAGGAGCCGCTACTGAGCATATCGAGCACAAAAACAGAAGCCAGGCTCTGCACCGTGCTAGCGCATCAGTCCATGATAGATCTTCATGGCCAAGAGACCATTTGGTGAACGTGCGCTCTATAAATACTCATTAACATCAGGCGCACAACACCCATTGAACTCACCGGGCTTCAGTCCCGCCCCCCCCCCCCCGTCGTGTGTGGCAGCCCGGGATGAGACAGAGCCGCGCCCAAACGTTTCACAGGTCTTTAAAAGACCATTTGAATGGTAAGTAGGCCTTGTAGTTGTTTCACCCCTTCGAAGAGCCCCTGCAGCTCCACTCTGCCTACTGATTAAAGGTTCAGCCCCCCCCCCCCGAAATTTTTTCTCAGCCCCCCCGAAATTTGTCTCTAGTTGCGCCTCTGATTAACATAACATCATAATCCTGTTTCCTGCGCTACACTGGCGCATACCACCTCTGGGTGTTCCTTTTTGGCGTCTTTAAAGCATACATTAATTCGAAATATCTTCAAATTAATGAATACTTTGCTGACAGGAGAGCTCGAAAACACAAGGCAGTAATTGCCTCTCCGTGTTTCCGAGCTACGCTGTCAGCAAAACACGCACTTTACCCGGAGATATGTCAAGTTAATGCATGAGCTCAAGACGCCAACAAGAAACAAGCAGAATACTTCTGCGACGCCACAGCGCAGAAAATGGGACCAAGATAAGACCCTAGATATGAGAATCGCAATTGAGCTCAAGCAAATGTTTTTTTAAAAATTAATTTTATAGCGCTGCATTAGCTCATGGAAAGAACTCATCGCCTACCCTAGTTTTACTTTTCTTTTTCTAGAATCGCACGACTCTATATTTGGGCTTCGGACGTCAAAATTAGCTGCAAGCAGTCCTTTTCTAATGATTACAAATGAGGCCTGGAAGACAATAGCAGGCGATGCAGGATTCCAGGCAACAGCTGCTGTGTTGTTAAAAAGCAAAGGTGACGGTAATGATCCTACTGTTGAGAGACTCGGGGCATTGGCTTCTGTCACTGCGGTCTGTCCTTTCGGCTCAGCGAGAGAGTCCTCAGACATTGCAAATCCAATCAGGCCTTTTCTGCCTCAGCACACGTCCCCCAGCCAACTCCACTGAAAGTTACAGAACTGGAAAAAATACACTTCCTACAACTTGCAAACGTGTTGCTCAGTCATACACTTACTTTCGAACGGAAGAACTCATTTTTACACCTAGTAATACAAAAAAAGTAACAAATAAAGTACCGATCATTCATATCATTCAATAAATAATCCTTCATAAAATTGAAAAAAAACGAGAAGATCTGTGGTAAAAGAAATCGATGATCCTTAGGCTCTGCTCAGACTGGGTAAGAGAGTTGTGGCTTGGAAAAGTACTGAAAAGGGGGGGCCCTCGGCCCCCCCGCACGCATGGCGGCGCGGCGACCGCCGCCCCCCCTTTTCCCTTTTGTCATTCGGCGGTGGGGGCGTGCCCTGGGGGTGCGGCCCACCGCCGATTGGCTGGCGGCCTTCCTGACCCGGATCCAATTTAGTGGTTCCGGGTCAGGGGGGGGCGGGCGATAGGAGGGGCCAACCGGCCCCTCAGGAATAAGAGGTGGGGAGCGCCCAGGAGACCCCCTTGTCCCTGGACGCTCCCCCGCTGAACGTTGTGCCCCGCGTTCGGGGCCTCTTTGTTTTATAATTCTTGTGGTTTTATTTTTCAGGTTTTGTCTGGGAGCAGGCGCGGGAACCATCGGAGCTCCGCGAAGGATCAGCAGCGTCGGAAGGCAGAGAGCGGCCTCGTCTAGGCGGAGAGCGTCTGTGGCCGTTTTCTTGCTCGACTTCGTCAATCGGCCTCGTGGGAGCAGGCGCGGAGCATTTCTTCGCCGGTTTACCGGGTTAAGGGAGTTTTGGTGCGGCGGTCCGTTTCCCAGGGCCCGCGAAGGTATTGTGTGGGGGCGGGAGTATCCGGCATCAAAACAAAGGCGGAGATTGCCCGGGAGGAAACGCGGGAAGCACCGGCAGTGTTAGACTGTTGTCCCCAAGATACAGGACTAAAAGTCCGGCTGATTCTCGGAGCATCGGTTTGTGGCTTCGTGAGGGGGTGAATTTTGGCGCGAAGGTTAAGGCGGCAAAGCAGAGACGTTAGGCGGATCTAGCGCGGGCGAAGCGAAGCAGGGTCGACCAGGGCAGCACCTGGATGGGAGACCCTTAGTGAGAGGTTATAATTGTAGAAAAGGAAGTGTTTCCACAGCTTTGACAACGTTAGTGATCGTGTGATTATTGTGCAGGAAGTGACATAAAGTGTGCTAAAACAAAAGGGCCATTTCCTACAAGGTTTTTGGTTTAAGCTTTATGTGTTTGTTTATGAATGACGGAGCTTCCTGCTTAACTGTGTTTCTCGCTACACTGCTGTGTTTCCTTTGTAGTTCATTGTGCTGGGGGTGACACAAAGTGTGCTATCATAGGAAAGCAAAGGGGACAATTTTGAATTGTTTTTACCAATGTATTGTTGTTCCTCTACTTAGTAGACAGTCCTAGTGAATAAGGGCAGGGGCGGATACAGAATTGTCCTGGGCTTGGAAGGAGTGTTATTTATATGTCACGTGTACACGGTGATAACATTATTGTCTAATTTCAGGCACATTAACGACATTATTGGGGCCATTCGCTAGCGGACAGGACGTGAGAGCATCCAGCACGCAAAAGGTGCGGACCGGAGCCGCGGACCGTTATCGCAGGCGGGGACAAAGGACTGGTCGGTAAGAGGGGTACGGGGGGCTAGCATTCATTGCTCCAGGTGGCCGCCGGGTGGGTCTACAATAGGTTTACTCACCCTCTTACATAAGCGGACAAGCCGCTAGTGTTGCGGTCGCCGTTGCATGGTGCTGAAAGCCCCCTGGTGACCCTCCATCAAAAAGGTACACAGAGTTGGCCTGTTGTGATATTGAGAGAGTAGGCTGCGGTTGTTTGGGGTAGCATCATGCCAGGTCCACGGGGTGGAAAAAAGGGGTCCAACATGGAGGCTATGATGCGGGCCATGATGCGTGACATGAAAGCAATGAAACAGCAGCTAGGGAAAGTAGATGAGCTGGAAGCACGGTTGAATGAGAGGCATGGTGACGCCCCGGGCCCATCGGGTAGGCCTATCCGCAAGAGGGTTGCACCAGTGCCAAGGGGGGATTTTATCACCCCACCTACTAAGTCTAAGTCCAAGAGACCCAGGGATGCCACCCCCACCCCAGGGCCAGTAGAGCCGGTACCTTCCGTGCCGTCGGCGGTCGTTCCACCCCCTACACCCCTTGCCCCCGTGGTGCCGGTGCCTGTAGGTCAACCAGTAGACGCTGGGCCTGCTTCCCCACCGGTGCCCACAATCCCGGGTACAGGTGTGCCACACCCGGCACCCGCCCTGCCAGCTGCGCCAGTACCACAGGGCATAACCCCAGTGGTACCTGTTGTCCCGGGGGGTAATTTCGAGTCAACGCCCCCTGAATTGTTATCCCAGATAACGGCCTTGATGCCATGGCTCCAAAAAGGGGGAGCTTTCCCGAGTTCTGCAGATCATGCAGCAGAGGCGGCGAAGTTTGTAGAAAAAATCAGATTGGCAGCGGTCGCCAACAGTGTTGCATTGCCAGTATCTTCTCCCCTTGCAGGTCCAAGTGTTCCCCAGCTGGACGGATTGAATGGGCAGCCGCCCCCGGTGCCCGCACTTGGTAAGGAAGTGGCATTGCCGCTCTTGGGGGACGGTGTTCTACCTTCCAGGAGCGAGAATTTGGCTCAGCATGTGTCATTAGCTGTGAAAGAGATGATTTGGGCGGATAAGTACGTGTACATTTATTCTCTGTTGTTAGATAATAGGGAAATGGAGCAGGCGAAAGCACTAAAAGAGTGGATGCTTCCAAGCGAATGGAGGGCGCAGTGTACTAGATTTAGGGTTGAGGAAACTCTCAACAACTGGATGAAAGCATGGGCTGTATTCACTGCAATTAAGGCTGAGCGCCCTCCAGATCTACAGGCGGCATTGGCATGCTACTCAAGCAGGATTGTGGGGTGGAGTGAACAGTATTCTGGGGAGGCATGGAAGGGGTATGATGTCAATTTCAGGAAGGCATTGGAATTCAATAGATCATTGCCATGGGACACGGTAGACTCCATGGCGTGGCATAAACAGTTCTCCGATACCGCACCCCCCCCTCAGTTCAGTGCTGTCAAGGTGTTCACTAGGCCACAACAGCCCTTTCGGCCCCCCCAAACGAGTGAGGTACCTGGGAAGTTTAGGACAAGTGGGTCAGAGAAAAAAGGGGTGTGCTGGGATTTTAATAGGCGCACCTGCACAAGGGCCGCGTGTAAGTTTAGACATGCATGTTCCTCCTGTGGGCACCCCTCTCATCCAGAAACTGCCTGTAGGTCCAAGCAGGGAAACACAGGTCAGCGGGGTAGGGGAAAGCCACTATAAGATAGACCGGTTAGGCCCCCCCACTCCAGTGGATGTGGTGGCAATGATTCCATGGTTGAACAGATACCCGGACCACACATCAGCCACCCTACTCCAGGAAGGTTTTTCTAAAGGCTTCAGGATCCCGGCAGCGGGATACACAGGTAGCGCACACTGTAGAAACCAATTGTCAGTCAAGCATAATCCGGCGGTGGTGGCCGCAAAAATTGACAAGGAGCTATCATTAGGCAGGATAGCTGGCCCTTTTTCTGAAGTGCCAGTACCCAATTTTGTGTGTTCCCCGCTAGGAGTTGTCCCCAAAAAAGAGAAAGGGCAATTCAGATTGATCCATAACCTGTCAGCACCCAAGGGGACGTCACTGAATGATGCCATTGACGAGGGTATTTGTAGTGTTAAATATGCCTCTTTTGATCAGGCGGTTAACCTATTGCAGGCCACGGGACCCGGGGCGCTGATGGCAAAATCAGACATAGAATCAGCCTTTCGCCTCCTTCCGGTCCACCCAGCGGATCAGCGTCTGTTAGGTTTCACTTTTGGGGATATGTTCTACATGGACAAATGCATGCCGATGGGTTGTTCTATATCTTGCGCATACTTTGAGATGTTTAGTTCCTTTCTTGAATGGGCCATGAGACAAGTGACGGGCCATCACCGGGTCATGCATTATTTAGACGATTTCCTCTTCCTCGGTACAGCGGGGTCTCAGGAGTGTGCACTGGCATTGCAGGAATTTTGCGTGCTCATGCGGGCTTTTGGGGTCCCGCTTGCGCCCGGGAAGACAGTTGGCCCGACCACCTGCTTAGAATTCCTCGGCATTGAGATTGACTCACTAGAAGGATGTTTTAGATTACCCAGGGACAAAGTGGACAAATTCAAGACAGTCCTGCACTTATGCCTCCGCAAGGAGAAGGTCACTCTGCATCAACTACAGGAGGTGGTAGGCCAATTGAATTTCGCACTGAGAATCATCCCCATGGCTCGCCCTTTCTCTCGCTCCATCGCTCACGCGATGAAGGGGCTGAGGGAAAAGCACCACCGCACTCGCCTATCGGCTGAAATTCGCCAGGATATGCTTATTTGGATGGCATTCCTGGAGGATTTTAACGGTAGGGTGGTCTGGCCCGGCCCGCTCACAAGGTCAGCGGAGTTGGGCCTATGGACTGATGCGGCCGGTGGTGTGGGCTTTGGCGCCATCCTAGGGAACAGGTGGGTCGCTCAGCAGTGGCCGGAAGAATGGAAGACATGGGGTCTGACCAGCAACATTGGCTTCCTTGAACTCTTCCCAATATGGGTGGCACTGATGGTCTGGCCCGAACACCTATGTAACCAATCAGTGGTGTTTTGGTCAGATAACATGACAGTGGTGGAATGTATCAACCAGCAGGGGGCGCGGTGCCCTTTTATACTTCGGCTGGTCAAAGAAATTGTTCTTCGGTGCCTTAAGCTGAATGCTAATTTTAGGGCCAAACATGTCCCTGGTGTTCTAAACTGTGCAGCTGACTCCCTCTCTCGCTTCAAAATGCAGGTTTTCAGGGAGCATCTTCCCACAGCAGACCCCTCGCCGGCACGCTTCCCAGCAGTACTTTGGCAGATTGGTGCCCCAGATTACAGGACCTCGTGGTCGCTAGCCTAGCCCCCAGGACCAAGTCGGCTTACGAAGGGGCGTTTCTGTCTTATTGTTCCTTTTTGGGGCCACAGTGGGAAGCGCTTTGGCCGGAGGAGGATGGTTTTGCAGCCTATTTAGAATGGATGCATAGGGAGGGGCGCTCGGTGGCAGCTGCGAACAGACATAGGGCAGCGGTGTCATTCTTCGCCCAAGCTAGGGGCTTCCGGGATCCCACTAATACCTTTATGATACGTAAGGCTTTAAGGGGATGGCGCCGTATTCAGGGACACCAAAAGGATAAGCGAAAGCCCATTGGATTGGCCCGGCTGACAGCCTTACTGGGCACGCTGGAGACTGTTTGTAGCTCGGAGTGGGAGGTGCTTCTTTTTAAGGCGGCATTCTCTTTGGCATTCTATGGGGCGCTGAGAATTAGCGAACTTGTGGCAGGTTCCAAGTCTGACCTACTGGGCGGCCTGCAAAAAGATAGTGTGACGATAAGGGGGGACACCATGTGGGTGATTATCCAAAAGTCAAAAACCGACCAGGAGGCTAGGGGTCACACCATAGTTCTGCAACGAGCCCCCGCTAACCCGTGCTGCCCGGTGAGGCACGTGGAAGTATTCCACGGACGGTTGGTAGGCTCAGCGGGCAGGGCATTGCTCTGTCACGCCGACGGGAGCCCCTTGACCAGGTATCAATTCAGGAAAGTGTTGGAGATGGGGGTTAGGAAAGCAGGTCTTGACCCTAAAGATTTTGGCTCTCATTCCTTCAGGATTGGGGCAGCAACTGAGGCGGTGGCGGGGGGCCTCCCAGTGGAAAGAGTGAAGACCATTGGGAGATGGTCTTCAGAGTGCTATAAACGTTATGTTCGGATTGACATGCTATGATTACATGTCACTCACGCCTGATTTCTTTCCGCTCTCTTACAGTTTCTCAGACCTGTTACGCAGGGGAGGAATTTGTCGTCGGGCACCGGCAACATACATCAACTCCGAGCGGCGACCAGGAAATAATGAAGAACAATGTCTGGATTGTTGGTCATTCGTATGTGAAACGAGCAGAATGTGTCTTTCTGTCAGGTGACAAGAGGAAAAGGGCGGCACAACTAGGGTTGGACATCACGTTCTTTGGCAGAGGGGGGTTGTGTCTTCACGAGTTCAGGGGGTTCTTCCAAGGGCTTTTAGCACGTCAGCAATCTCCACCGTCAGTGGTGATACTTCACCTTGGGGAGAATGATTTGGCAACACTGGGTAGGCGCATTCTGATTGAGGAGATTATTTCAACGGCGGGTTGGATGGCTAGGACCTGCCCCGGTTGCACACTAGTATGGTCACAACTCATACCTCGATTACAGTGGCGGGGGGGGCATTCGGTCAGGGCGTTGATTCACTCGGTAAAGAGGATCAACACACGGTTGGATAGGTTGTTTTGATCCCCCTTGTTACAGTCAATACCTCATGGGTGTATCTGGGGCGACAAGTATTACTTGAGGGACGGGGTTCATTTAACTCAGGAAGGGAATGTCTTGTGGTCTGACAATATCTGGGCTTGGCTAGAGGGATTTGTGAGTAGGAGGCTTCCTTAAGTAGGGGCTAGAGGGGGGAGGCCAGATCGTCGGTTAACAATGCTGGCCTGTGGCGGTAAGGTCATTATCGGTGAGCACATATTTGAGGTCTGAGGGGGCGGGCATCATCCTATGGAGGTTCCCGCCCAGGGGGAGGGGCCTGCGGGCCACTCCCACAACTCCAGGGGCAAGGTAATAGGCAAAGGAGCGCGGGTAGGAGTAGTTCACGCTTTCCTTAGGCTGGTAGCCACCCCGCGCGCGTGGACTCATGACGCCACCGGCGCAGAGTAAGGGCCCTCCTTTAGTGGGTAAATGGAGTTTAGGGCGTAGACCGGGCAATTCCCGGGGTAACACTGCGCATGCGCACTTCTAGGGGGGAGGCGCAGCTTGTAGGACCTGACACCGGTAGTGACCCTGCCATATGGCCAGAAATGTACAAAAATCAAGTTTAGGATGTTTAGTCTAAGTTAGGAACAACATGTATTAGAGTTTTGTTAAGGTCAGGCTCTCAAACTTGTTGATAAGAATGTGAACTAAATGTCCGGCTGATTTTTGTATTCATTGTTGATTATGCAATTAAAACCTTTTAATTTCATACTTTAATAAATACGGCCGGGCGACTAGCGCCCGCCTTCCAAAAAGTAAAGACGTCTCGTGTCCACGTTCCTGGGTGTTGGGTGCCGGATTGGGGGGGAGGCGGCAGCTAGTCGCTGACCATGTGAAAAGGGGGGGCCCTCGGCCCCCCCGCACGCATGGCGGCGCGGCGACCGCCGCCCCCCCTTTTCCCTTTTGTCATTCGACGGTGGGGGCGTGCCCTGGGGGTGCGGCCCACCGCCGATTGGCTGGCGGCCTTCCTGACCCGGATCCAATTTAGTGGTTCCGGGTCAGGGGGGGCGGGCGATAGGAGGGGCCAACCGGCCCCTCAGGAATAAGAGGTGGGGAGCGCCCAGGAGACCCCCTTGTCCCTGGACGCTCCCCCGCTGAACGTTGTGCCCCGCGTTCGGGGCCTCTTTGTTTTCCCACCCACCATCCCTTGGAACAAAAATTTCGTAGCAGTTTTATGTCTGGTTGAATGGTAAGTTTCGGAGGTACGGTCCACAGTAGAGATGGATCTGTTGGTGTATTTTGTGATGCGTTTGTTTAGGAATTTTTTCCCCTTTTTTAGAGAAAACAGGTGTGAAGTGAATTGTATTTGATGCCAGGTGTCTTTAGGCCTTTTCTCCTTTGTAGCTATACGTTGATGCTGTTATTTAGCCAAACATGTGTGAAGTGAATTGTATTTGATGCCATGTGTCTTTAGGCCCTTTTTTCCCTTTAGCTATACGTTGATACTGTTATTTATTAGCCAGTGTAGCTGTCCTTTAGAATTTTTTCCATAGGTCGTCGTATTTATTAGGTATGGGGCATGCGGTAAGGTCATTATCGGTGAGCACATATTTGAGGTCTGAGGGGGCGGGCATCATCCTATGGAGGTTCCCGCCCAGGGGGAGGGGCCTGCGGGCCACTCCCACAACTCCAGGGGCAAGGTAATAGGCAAAGGAGCGCGGGTAGGAGTAGTTCACGCTTTCCTTAGGCTGGTAGCCACCCCGCGCGCGTGGACTCATGACGCCACCGGCGCAGAGTAAGGGCCCTCCTTTAGTGGGTAAATGGAGTTTAGGGCGTAGACCGGGCAATTCCCGGGGTAACACTGCGCATGCGCACTTCTAGGGGGGAGGCGCAGCTTGTAGGACCTGACACCGGTAGTGACCCTGCCATATGGCCAGAAATGTACAAAAATCAAGTTTAGGATGTTTAGTCTAAGTTAGGAACAACATGTATTAGAGTTTTGTTAAGGTCAGGCTCTCAAACTTGTTGATAAGAATGTGAACTAAATGTCCGGCTGATTTTTGTATTCATTGTTGATTATGCAATTAAAACCTTTTAATTTCATACTTTAATAAATACGGCCGGGCGACTAGCGCCCGCCTTCCAAAAAGTAAAGACGTCTCGTGTCCACGTTCCTGGGTGTTGGGTGCCGGATTGGGGGGGAGGCGGCAGCTAGTCGCTGACCATGTAGATAAAAGCACAATTGAAAGCTGATGAAATAGCGGATAATGGGGAACAAAGCTGCCCCAGATGTTCCGAAAGGAGGAGGGGCTTTAATGTTGCATACTTACAAGCACAGCACAATAAAAAAAATGCAATGCTTTCTTGACCTGCCAAGCAATTCCGATCCATCACATTCAAGTGTGGGGGCTCGCCTCTAGGACAACGCTAAAATGTGAGTAGCAAAAAAGTTCTAAATGATTACTACAGTTTCTCTAAAAAATTGGTAAAAAGTCAAAGGTTTGGCTAAAATATTTTGGGTATGCAATTTGCTGTGGCCTTTTACCGTTTTTCAAAAGGTATATGGCATCTTTCTTCCGTTCTGCTTTTTATATCCTTTTGTTTAATCGTTCTTTATTGAGTTTGATAAAAATTACCGCCCCAACTTATGGATAGTAAAGTATACAGACGAATCCTCATATAAGACAGTCCCTCTAGCCAAGCGGAGGAGTTGCAATTAGCAGTACTCCCCAAGAAACATGCGTCAAATCAATAAAGTAAAAAATAAGTATGTCGAACAATTATCACACATAACCAAACCAATGAAATACCTTTGCACGCGATCACCCCCTTGAATTACAATACATGCCCTTGCCTGGTGGCCCACGGGGCTGACATCTTATGACGTCACGACTATGGCCATAACTGGTGGCTTGTGTGAACCTACGGGCTGCTCTGCTGTCAGGTGGAAGACCAACTCATTCTGTTTAGGGCACATTATAACTCACCCACCCTGCACAGTATGTACCAGCTCCTCTAGCCAGACTTCATAGAGTGGTAATTGCTGATCTTTTGAACCAGGGGCCTCATTTATGAAAAGAGACGCATCGCTGCGTGAAAACAGAGATGCGTCACTTTTCACTGCGCCCTCCTTGCGACACCAGTGAGGCGTCATATTTACAATATGACGCATCATGGCGCAAGGAGTTACAGATACGTCAGTATTTCTGACGTATCTGTAGGCACAAAAGTGACGCATTGCTGGAGTGTGTCACAAAAATGACGCAACTCCAGCAATGTGTCCTTTCACACCTCCTCTTGCCTTAAGGCATGACAGGGAGGTTTCCCTCAGGAGATGCTGCTTCTGAGCAGAAAAGGTCAAATTAATCTCACAAGGTGCGTGGTGGGGGCATTGAGGGTATTCTGCTTTTGTTCAGGTTTCTGGCTAGCGTTGCTGCAGCCTGTACAGTGCACCCAGGAATGACAATAGTGTTTCCAACCCAACTACAACGGATGCTCTTACTTCTTTAGCCTCTGTGTAAATCCCTTTAAACTAACTTTTTAAATAAATGGTCCATCCTTTTGAATAAATAGCAGGCCTTTTAAATAAATGGTTTAAAAAATAATGCATGTGGCAGTACTACAAAAGTAGATCATGTGACGGACTGGTAGGAAGGCAAAGCCTATAAACTGAGGGTTTTCATTTTTTTGTAGTAGGAGTTTTAGCTCGGGCAAAGGGATGTCCATGAACCTAAAGATGAGCATCAGTTGACTGATGAATGCGATGTAGTGGAAAAATAGAGTTTCCATTCCTATCCAATGTTACTGGCCCTGCAGGCTATACACGCTTTTTTATCACAATTTCCTCACAAAATTAGTCCTATACTAACCAAGTAATGCTTCACACACATTTGCGCTATGCAATTGGTGGGCACTTTCAGCCAGATTCATCAAAGCAAAATCGGCTCGCAAAGGGCCAGATTCTGAGAATCTGGCCCTTTGCGAGCGCTATTTTTGCCTTTGGGATTCATCATCCCAAATGCAAAAATCGCAAATATAGAAATCGCTAAATTGCGATTAATTGCATTTAAGGAATCTCAATTTGCGATTCCTTAAATGCAATTCATGAACTATTTGAAAATTGCGAATTAGCAATCTGGGGCTGCTATTTACCGCGAAGTATAACTACGTGGTAAATAGCGAAAACTTAGAAAAATGCAGTTTAGTGCATTTTTCTAAGTTGTATGTTACACACAAACATGTCCTCTGGACATGTGTGTGCGCAACACCAGTGTACATGACCATTTCAGGGGTGCTACAGGGTGTCCTTTGGACACCCTGGCACCCTTGAAATCGCTTCCTTATTTGCGATTCGCTAATTGCTAATCGCAAATAAGGAATGAATGGGAAAGACATTCCTTATTTGCAATTAGCAATTAGCGAATCGCAAATAAGGAAGCAGTAGAAATCGCAAAAATATTGCGTCTTCTACATGCATCCCGTTTTGCGAGTCTTTAATAGCGATTCCTTAAAAATCGCTATTAAGGACTCGCAAAACGGGACATTGATGAATCTGGGGTTTATTATTTGGGTGCCCGGGCCTATTTTTGTTCCCAAACTTACTCTGGTAATAAATCACTATTTTCTGTGCACTGCTTCATAATAAGGAGGCAGGACTTACTCTCATTCATCACTTTAGTGTCTTGTGAGTTAACAATGACGGAACTCTCTTGAGTTCTGGTGGACTCCATAGATCTGTGATGCTTGTGTTAGAATGGATTGCAATGTAGGCTGGTTTAGAATGTTGAGTTCGCAGTTACACACAGACGAATAAAGAAGTGTAACACTAAGCTCCGTGTGTGCCTTATCCCAGTGCGTGGTCCTGACAGGAGGACAGTTGTTTGCTTACCAGGTCCCCAAACTATGGAATTCCCTCCCAGAACAACAGAGACAATGTTCCTCACTGATTATCTTTCGGAAGCAGCGGAAGACAATGTTCACTTGCCAGACATATACTCCCTGGGAATCCCCAAGGGAAGCTGTGTGCTTTATAAATATTATTAATAATAGTTAGCGGGTACGCAGGCTGGGGAATATGCTACAACTAGCGACAAGATAGGGGATAAGTAACCCAAAGATCGACTGCGATCTCCCAGAGAGTTTGCTGTGGTCCAAGCAAAGTGCTTGTGCATGCCACGTTTGACGTAATCAAAGTACAGAATCAATGCTTAATGCATGTGAACTCAAAGCGTAGCTCCAGCCGCTGTAAAGGAGTTGAAGACAAAGGCAAGCATTGCAGAGAAATCTACATATCAGTGGGCAAGAACCTGCTGGTCAGGCCGCACTGTCGTGTAGTTCCTAGGACCTCCAAGGTCCGGCGCGTTTTGAATGAGCTAAACTGAGGGATTGGTGTGCAGACAAACTCTGGACACCCCAACAGGATGAGTCAACCATTAGACAAGCTAGCCCTTTGGTGCCACTACCACCGACCTGTATTCTACAGTGATGTATGTAGTTTCTGGCAATCACTGAACATGACAACCCTGATTCCTCAGGTATTGTGGAAACAATACGGTATCTTTCGCTCAGTCACTCATGCTTGTTTTTCTCAGAATACACATAGAATGACGATTGGAATGGTTTCAATAATTATATTTTGGTCAAGCATCAGTCTAGTTTGAAACATGTTAGCTGCGACAATCAAAAGACAGGAGCAGACAAATGTAATCACTAGTACCAATTTCGTAAAAAGTAGATACATTTCTACCATAGTGCTAATAAGATGATTAAAAGCATATTATATAAAACAACAGAATTGGCGTACTCCTACGATGCTAAGCCTACCTAAGTGTACTAAACAGAGATATGTAGGTGAATCATGTGTATGTAAATGTCAGGATAGATCCTAATGGAGCCAAGAATTCCCCGGGGAAGTGCTAACCCCTCACCTGATGGTTCTGAATGAAGGACCCAGTCTCTTTGTCAAGGATGGCAACCTGCAAGGGATGTCAGATATTTGCCTGTCCAAGGATCAGCCTGCATAGCCTCGGTCCAGCCTGGAAGGAATTCTCCTCTGTCTTTCTAAGGTGGAGTGAGGGTATTTTATATTGAAGTGGTCACTCCAGGATGTTTTCCAGAATCAATATGATTTGAAAACATTCACTAATCCTTTTCTAAACAAAAACACTCGTGTCCAGATGGCTGTTGACCATGGATGAAAAAAGGGGTGACCCTTATACAGAATAAATCTACCATGCCTGGGGACATGTTTATGTACATCTGGTACAGGAATTAAGATATGGTATAGAGAGTCTGGTTGTCAAAGAGACAGAAGTAAGCTACTTGGTAAAAGGGCACCTGTGTACGATCGTTATATCGTGTGGATGGAACAAAATATATGTAATTGGTATGTACATGATGGTACTATCCTAAAGGACTTGACATCCACTCCTCATCTAAAGGCCAACAACGTCAGCTAGGTAACGATAGCAAAGCTAAAATATACATAACAATCATGTATGTTAGAACATACTAATAATAATAATAATAATAATAATAATAATAATAATAATAATAATAAAAGGCTTATATAAAGCGCGCAGCTACTCCAAATGGGGTGTCCCAGTGCTGGGAGGAAAGCACATATCTAGGTATTGCGACTAAAGAGTCAGGTCTTCAAGGCCTTTCTAAAATCCTGTTTGGACTGCATCATGCGTAAGTGTGCAGGAAGGTTGTTCCAGCACTTGGTAGTGCCCACCTCGAAGGTCCTACCTCCCATTCTTGCCTTTGCAAAGAGGAGGGTGGTAAGATCTTGTGTATGATTGGATCTTAAGGATCTGTTCTGATGGTAGGGTGGAAGTCTCTACCTTAGGTAATTGGGCCCTTTCCCTTCAAAAGCACGGAAGGCAAACATAAGGGCCTTATATTCGATATGTGTGGCTACCGGCAGCCAATGAAGTTGTCTGAGGTAGGGCAAAATGTGGTGGCGTAGCGGAACTTTGCAGACCACCCTAGCTGCCGCGTTTTAAATTATCTGAAGTCTATGGATTAAGCCCAGCAGCAGGCCCATGTACAGACCGTTGGCGTAATCAAGATGGGAGGTGACTAGCGGATGGACCACGGTTTTACGAACTATTGCTGGCAGAAAGTTGATACATTCTCTAATGATTTTGATTTTGGCAAAGCAGGCCGCAGAGACCGTTTGAACATGGGTGGCGAAGGGCAGGTCTTTATCCCATATGACTCCCAGGTTCTTGACTGCGTCCCTCGGTGTGGGGGCGGATCCCAATTTAGCTGGCCACCATGGATTCATTGGGGGGGTACGGTTTGGTTAAAAAACAAGACCTCTGTTTTGTCAGGATTAAGCTTTAGGAAATTGCGGCTCATCCAGGTTGAGATGTTTTTAAGGCATTCTTTTAGAGCGTCAAAGGCAGATGCTGACACCCCGCTGAAGGTGAACAGCAATTGAGTTTCATTTGCATAGGATGTCACCTTGATCCCCATTTTGGCAATGAACTCCGCTAGGGGTATCAAGTAGACATTAGAAAGGAGCAGGCTCAGAGCCGATTCCTGCAGGACTTCCCAATTTAGAGGTTTAACAGGGGTGGTGAATGGGTAGATCGAAACCTGTTGTACTCTGTCCTGCAGGTATGATGCGATCCAATTCAGTACCAAACCCTTGATGCCTATACGATTAAGGCGATCCAGTAGGATGGTATGGAACACCATGTCAAACGCTGATGACAGGTCTAAGAGCACCAACATGGCTGTCGATCCACCATCCACCGCCCAGCGTATGGCATCGCCATTTCAATCAGTACAGATTCTGTGCTGAATCCAGGGAAGAAGCTGGACTCGGATTCATGCAACAAACGTTAGCCTCAAGAAAAGCTGCCTCTAGGACTTTAGCAGGGGCCGGCAGCAGAGAGACCTTGTATCTTCAGGGTCGGCATTAGTTTTCTTAAGTATTGGGAGAAAAAAAGCATGTTTTAAAGCTGACGGAAAAATCCCCTGCCTGAGTAAGGAATTCCAAATGGTATTAAGGTGGGAGTTCAGGCACTCCGCCAGAGCACTATATTGTTGAGCGGGCCAGGGGTCAGCCGGCAACCCGGATTTGCATTTCTGAAGCTCAGCCAGAGATGTCTCCATGGGAATTGGAATAAATTCCGAAAATACTGGCCGAGAGACATGCTCACAGATGTTAGCTGTGGTCGCCTCAGAAAGCCAGGGTGCAACTGGGAATAAGCATATATCAGGGCTATTTTCTCCTCAAAATAATTGGAGATCCTATTACATAGCTTCTGAGAAGGAGGTGTTGAATTGGTAAGTGCGGCTGGATTCGTGAAGGACTTCACTATCTTAAAAACTTCTCTAGACGAGTTCTTTGCGCTAATGATGCACTCCGCTAAAAAATCCCTCTTTTTGTCAACAAGGAGTTTTCAGTATTCTTTTAGTGCTGCTCAATAGCTAGTTTTACTCTACTTGGAGTAAGATAGACTCCACTTGTGCTCCAATCTTTTACACTCAGATTTTTTTGCTCTAATCTCGGCTGAGAGCTAGGGGGCAGAAGGAGAATATCTAGCAGAATTAACCGGCCTCTGTGGCACAATTGATTTCAGGGCATCACTAACCCATGTATTTAGGTTTGTAATGCTGGCATCCAGGTTATGGGAGATGGAGGGCTTAGAGTCTTTCAAATGCAAGGTGAGGGACTCAGGGGAAACCCTACTCTAATTCCTTCTCAACTCCTTCGATATGGAAGTGGTCCTTGGACCCATTTCAGGAGTAGCTGGAAAGGGATCAGGAAATGGCCAAACCAGATCACCGGCTCAGGGCCTGCATGATAATGTCCGATAGATTTGAGTATATGAGGTCTAGTGTGTGACCTGCCTTATGCGTCAGAGAAGTAACTCTTTAGATCAAGTTGCAGCCCGCCAGCACTGCAATAAAATTTACACTATGTGAGCAAGAAAGATCATCCACGTGGAGATTAAGATCACCCAACATTTAAGTTAGAATATCATGTGCTGGCCTGGGTGATATAATCAACCAGCCTGAGGGAGGAGCTATGGCCACAATCTGGGGGTCTGTAGCGAAGGATTCCCGACTAAGAGGCAGAGTCGGACAGTTTGATACAAAAGGGGAGTCCTTCAATATCATCTATCTGCTCAAAGTAGGGAGCGGCGAGCTCCCAAGTTACTTTATGGATGATTGCTAGTCCTCCCCCCATTCGGTTGTTCTGTCTATTAGCACAATTTATGCCATATCCCTGTGAAATGGCTAAGGCAACAGATGGATTAGAGCCTTCCTCAGGCAGTGTCTGTCCAGTAGTCGAAACCCTGTATAGACAGTTGGAAGATAAAAGGTGCTGAATATATCAGTTTAGTATTAGTCAGCATAATCTTCTTCGCAGTTGCATTAGTCTGTGCAAGTTTGTAGAAAAACGATTCTGGGTCTGATGTATTGAACCCTGAAAAGTATGGAAATTTCAGTGCGAATACGGTAGAACTACCCTTTGGTGGTGTCGGGCAATGTTACAATTGATGGTACACATTAGCAGTGTGTGGTATACTTGCTGTATGCAACAAATGATGAGCATAATGCTGGTAAGAAAACATGGTATCGTAGTCGGTTGTATCCCCATACAAGACTCTGTAAGAAAAGGCAGCAGATTGTTCTAAATCTGAAAGCATGGTATTTACAGTTTCAATGTCCCAATCATCAGAAATAGTACTGGGGGGTAATTAAATCATTTAAATAAACTTTAAACAAATGTGGAATTTTCAAATGTTCAGTGTGGTAATATACATCATAAGAAATTTTATCCCAAACTATACCATCAGGTATTGGAATTGCTATAACGTTCACCAGGGACAAGTCTCTTTGTTCACGGTGTGATGACGTATGTGGTTTCAGGACCTCTGACCCTCGGTCTGAGATCGGTTCTTCTCCAGCAGGTCCGCTGTGCTCTTTCCTGCCTCTCATCCATACCAGGTAGGGTTTGAGAACACGCTGTGCCTCGTGCACCTTGCTGGTGCCCGTTGCAGTGCTTGGCCCCTTGGTGTGCTGGTATTTTTCTAACTTGCTCATCCCTGCACTCTGCCCATTCTATTGACTTACTTCCTACTATTGTGCCCATCTTTTTTTGTTCTACTATCTGTTGTTGTTGTGCCCATCTGTTGTATTGTGGTCTGTTTATTTTCCTTTCACCCTTTCCCGCCGATACCTCTGACCCCTCCCCCCTGCCCTCCCCCTCCTCTGCTTAATGGTAGCCGATGTGCTGCCGCGCCACTGGTGCGCCCAAGGCGCGCCAAAGGCAAGCCCGTCTGTGACCACCACCAGGAACCCTGGATCTATGGCCTTCCACTGCTATGACTCCGCTGCCCTCCTTGCACTCCTTGCACTCAACCACGGAAGACTCGGAGACTGCCAACAGGCCTCCCCGATCACAACCCACGGCCAGTTCTCCTGCCTCTACTGCTGGCAGACCTTCCCCACCCCCGCCGACGCCTGCACAAACACGCCATGGAAATCTGGAACCTACTCAACTCTCTCTCGCCCGACATCGCCTTCTTCAAGGAGACCTGGACCAATGCATCCTCCGCCCCCGATATCAACACCGCCATCCCGGATGGTTACAAGATACAGAGGAAGGACCGCCCCAACCTCCCGGGAGGGAGCCTCTCCATCGCCCATACCAGCACCCTCCGCCTCACCACCTCCAGAGATGCCTTCCCCTCCAATGAACACCTGCGCTTCCAGATCCAGATCAGCCCCAAAGCCACAGAGGGAGAGGTGTGGCGCCGCGGCCAGGGCGACTGACGCTGGAATCTGGGGACCACAGTTCGATCCCCGGCTCCGGCGGCAGGTTAGCCCAGCACCATGTGACTCTGGGCAATAGCTCGCTTAATCTTCCCGACGGCCCCCCAGCGCCTAGAGACCCTTACGGGTGATTGTGCGCTTTACACATGTGGACTTTACTTTCCTTTACACTTCGAGGAACGCTCGTCTACAGACCCCCGGCCCCAGACACCCTTCGCCACCACCATCACCGACTTCATCGCACCCCACACCATTGCCTCAATGACCTACATACTGATTGGCGACCTGAACTTCCACCTCAACAACCACAGCGTCCATACTCCACCATCCTTCACGACAACCTCACCAACATCGGACTCAAACAACTCGTCACCACATTGACCCACAGAGCAGGACACACCCTCGACCCCATCTTCTCAGCAGGAAACAGCGTTCACTTCAGATACACAATGCAACCGATATAGACCAACCACCAGTGCGTACACTTCTCGGTCAACCAAGTCCAAGGCACCTAAATCAGTCCCAGGCTCAAATGAAGGAACTGGAGCAAGGTCACCGACAATCAACCCAACTCCACCCTCATCCGAGACCACCCCACCTGGTCACCTGATGTAAACATCGCCGCCAGAGTACTCCACACTTGGATATCCAAATGTGCAGATGAGCTTGCCCCTCTATGCAACCCTAACAAACAACGCCCCAGGAAAGCCATCTGGTTCACCACCAACCTCCAAGAATCCAGGCACACCTGCAAACGCCTGGAGAAGAACTGGAGAAACACCAAGTCCGTCAAAAATGACTCCACCTACAAGGACACCATTATGTACTACCACAGCCAAATCAGAACCACCAAGAGGAATTTCATCCACAACAAAATCCTCGCCGAATCCAAGGAACTCTTCAGTGTCATTCAAGAATTCACCAACCCACGCAGTGAAGCCACCGATATCACACTGTCCCAAGACCTCTGCGACAAGCTTGGACCCTACTTCCACCACAAGATCAAAAACCTCTATGACAACTTCATTGACCACCCACCAGATGCCACAGCCGACCCCTGCCCACCAGAGATACCAGCCAGCCACCCATCTCCAACTGGACACTGATCACGACCGAAGACACCGCCTCGACCAGGAATGGCATCCACTCAGGGGCCCTCACCAACCTCAGCCCTCCTCACATCTACCACAGAGCCATGACCACCATCGCACCCGAACTACAACGCACCATCAACACCACCTTCACAAAAGGCAGCTTCCGAGATGACTGGAAGCGCGCTGAAGTCAGGCCCCTGCTCAAGAAGCCCACTGCTGACCCCACCGACCCCCCACCGACCTCCAGAACTATGGGCCCATCTTGCTCCTCCCCTTCGCGGCCAAAGTTGCAGAGAAAACAGTCAACAGGGAGCTGACATGATTCATCGAAGAGAACGCAATCCTCGACCCATCCCAATCTGGATTCAGAAGCAACCACAACACTGAGACCACCCTACTTGCTGCCATAGACGACATCCACACCCTCCTGGACCAAGGCCACCCCGCAGCTCTCATCCTACTTGACCTCTCAGCGGCCTTCGACACCGTCTCCCACCGCACATCAGTTGCAGGACTACATGATGCCGGCATACAAGGTGTAGCCCTGGACTGGATCATTTCTCACCGGAAGAAGCCAAAGGATCAGACTGACACCCTTCCTCTCCAATCCCACGAAAATCACCTGCGGAGTCCCACAGGAGTCATCACTGAGTCTAACCCCTCGCAGCCATCATCCGTCAACACAGCCTCAACATTGTATCCTACGCAGACGACACCCAGCTCATCCTCTCCCTCACCAAAGACCCCACCACTGCCAAACTCAATTTCCAGAAAGGAATGCAAAGTGTCACAGTCTGGATGACCAAGAGCTGCCTGAATCTCAACGCCAAGAAGACAGAAGTCCTTGTCCTTGGAACAACCCCTTCAGCATGGGACAACACCTGGTGGCCGACCGCCCTTGGAAGCCCACCAACCCCCTCAGACCACGCCAAAAACCTTTGCATTGTACTGGAGTCATCAGTCACCATGAACTGACAGGTCAACACCGTCACCTCCAGCTGCTTCAACACCCACCGCATCCTCCGCAAGATCTTCAAATGGATCCAACCTGAGTCAAGGAAGACCATCCCCCATGCACTCATCACCAGCAGACTAGAATATTGAAACTTGCTTTACGCTGGCATAAACAAGTCCCTACTCCGTAAACTACTGACACTACAGAACACAGCCGCCAAACTCGTCCAAGGCATCCCCCGGCACGCACACATCAGCCAACACCTACAAAGACACCACTGGCTCCCCGTGGAGAAATGAGTCACCTTCAAAATCCTCACCCACACCTACAAATGCCTACACAACAACGAACCCAAATACCTCAACAACAGAGTCAACTTCCACGTACCCAAAAGAAACCTCCGATCCTCCAACCTCGCACTGGCCGAAACCCTGCGCATCCACAGAGAAAGAGCAGGCGGAATATCTTTCTCTCACATTGCAGCTAATACCTGGAACAAGCTACCAGCAGACATCAGACGTGCCCCCTCCCTGAACATCTTCAGGAAGACCCTCAAGATTTGGCTCTTCGGCTGAACAGACCTGCGGACCCCACTCCCCTCAGCTCCTTGAGACCCTCACGGGTGAGTAGCGCGCTTACAATTCCCTGATTGATTGATTGATTGAGGACCAAGTTCACAGATTGTACTGCAGAGCATTCTGGGAGATAATGTCCGTTCAGAAGCAGAAAAAAGACAGTCATTGTGCCAACCCAAATTAACAGGAATACTACCCCTATTGTGAACCAAATATGCAACCAATGTGGAACTACGTAAGTCTTTGTGAGCAAGGGATAGAATTGTAGAAGTATTTCTTTCTTTGAAATGGGTGGCGTTTGATCAGGTTCACTTGGATCTGAAAAGAAATCATTGAAGTTGAAGAAGTAGCCCGATGCAGTTCGATGTATATTTGGTAGTGCCGCAGGTTTTGTCGAAATGGCAGATTTGTCGTTGGAAGGCACCTTAATGTAGACATCATTATTGGGCCGAATTGCAACTTGCATTGTTGTTTCTTCTTGATGTTTTTACAATTTCAACTGTAATGATGTGTGCTCCATTATTCGGTACTCCTTCACTTTGTGTGGTGGAGTCTTGAAAAGTTATCAGTCTTTCCATTTGAACTTCCTATATAGTAGCAAGAGGAGATCTGCGGCTACTCAGGACCCCATGCGGCACACTGTTGAGAATTGTCCACATGATGCGGTTTGATCAGATCAATGGAGAAAAATCGTTTCTCTTTTTTGCATCGAGAGGCGGAAGAAATACTGTTCTTGTTCCCACTACTGCCAGGATAGTTACAGCTGTTCTGTAGGATAGCTCAAACTCATGTCGGTCCACAATATTTTTCCTGACCAGGTTCCCAATCTGTGGGACCCAGGCAGGTCTTGCCATAACTGGTTTCACTTCCCCAGTGACTGTGCGTTTGACTTGCACATTGCTTTGTAACGCTCGGAATTCATTGAGTTCCTGTAAAACAGCCAAACGTTCATTCAGTTCAAATGGTTTTGCATCCGCCACTGTGCTGGCACAATCGAGATTAGGCACCCACATTCTTGTCCCAAACAGGATTTCATAAGGGGTATGACCTCTCATGGATTTTCTTGGCATATTAATGAGTGCCCTCTGGACCCCATATAGGTGATTGACCCATGTACCGCCCACACCTAATACCCTTGCTGCTAAGTATTGCTTTAGGTCCCAGTTTTTTCTCTCCATCACCGAACTTCCTTTGGGATGGTAGGGGGAGGAGTCACGGAAGGCCATGCCCATACTTTCCATGGCTTCCTTGTAAACCCGAGAGCTAAACGCAGGCCCACGGTCAGAATGTAACGTGCCAGTTGCGTATGTCCAGATGAAGACTCGCAAATCCTTTATAACAGTTCAAACGTCTATTCTCGTGTGTGAACGAGTGATTGCGGCAACTGCAGCAGTTCACACTGTCGCCTTGAGGGATTCATCAGCCAGTGAATTCCCTTCATCGTGTATGTCAATACGCTGATGACTCAAGGTATGAAAAACTTGAGCCTGTGGCAGGCATGCTTTCAGCTTTGCCAATTGTTCCCATAACAATTAGTGTTTTATTGTGCCAACCTTGGCGTCTTTAAACCCATTTTGTCCCCTGTAATGAAGACATGGATTGTAAGACTACACACTGTAAAAGGACTTGCATACAATCAGGGTGGAGAATTCCCGATCTGTATACTTTAGTGCTAGTATCAGGGCTTTCAGTTCTGCCAGCTGTGCTGTACAATCTCCTAGAGATTGTGTTGTTGTATTGCTGGGATGGGACTTACCATCCCACATACGACCTTTCACAATAGAACATGCAGCGCTATATTGCTGTTTACTTCCTATTGCGGGCTGAGCAGATCTGTCAGTGTAAATTATGTATTTATACTGATCTAGAGGCAAGATTTCATTTGGGAGAGGATATTCTTGTTCGTATTGCAGAAATGTTTGTGTTTTAAGTGTAGGATCATATCTATATTCTACATCTGTTGCAGTGAGAAAATTAGCTCATTGAATCCATTGTGGTTGCAATGCCTTTGCATTTGGAATGCTGGCTTTAGTTACCGCTTCTAAAGTCGGTATCAGGGATACAACAATAATGCTTTTCCCCTGTGCTAGTACTCTTTCTCTCCCCACAGCAGTCTTTGCTGCTGTCAGTATTTTTTCTGTTGCTGTGAATCTATTCTCAGCATTCGTGTAAAAATGAGATTTGTATGCAATTGGAACTGTTTCACCTTCATTAAGCGTGATGTAGGTATACCCTGATAACCCAGGGATGACCCATATTACCAGGTTGAGGACGTTTACTCATGTCTGCAAGTGTTTTAAAGCTATCATGTCAGCTTGAACTGAACTTAGATTGTCTATATGATTTAGAGTCCACATGTTTGCTGTGAAATTTGGTATGATTAGGTTGTATAAAGTTTTCACTCTTTCTGCGTAGTCTTGAATGTATGTTCTGCCGAAATTTAGATCTCCTAAAATGGATTGCAAACCCTTCAGAGACTTTGGAGGCTGGATTAGTGTGCATTTTTCTAGAAAATTGTAGCCAGGCTTTTGCCCTCACTTGACAGCTCATATCCCAAAAATAGGACACTGTGGGCTCGATTCACAGAACTAACTTAAGACAAAATCCTAAACTTACTACTTTTGGTATTCACAGAAGGCATTTAGCAGTAGTAAAGTTATTATTTTGTCTTAAGTCTGTCTTAAGTCTGTCCTAAGTTTGTCTTAAGTTTGTCTTAAGTCTGTCTTAAGTCTGTCTTAAGTTTGTCTTAAGTTTGTTTTAAGTCTGTTTTAAGACTGTCTTAAGTCTGTCCTAAGTCTGTCTTAAGTTTGTCTTAATCTGTCTTAAGTCTATCTTAAGTCTGTCCTACTACTTCTGGTATTCACCGAAGGCATTTAGTAGTAGTAAAGTTAGCATTTTGTCTTAAATTTGACTTAAGATAGACTGGACACAAACTTAAGACAAACTTAAGACAAACTTAGGACAGACTTAAGACAGACTTAAGACAGACTTAAGACAGACTTAAAACTGACTTAAGGCAAACTTAGGACAGACTTAAGACTGACTTAATACAGACTTAAGACAACATCCTAACTTTACTACTATTTATTTTACTTATTTATTTATTTATTTATTTTTGAAGTTTTCTATAGCGCTGTCAAGACCCAGAGGTAACAGAGCGCTTTACAGTAGAGAATAGCAAATAGTCAACAAAAGTATGACATAAGAAGGGTTTTGACAATCAACGAGTGTCACAATGAGAGCTGCATATGTGTACTGCAGAGCTTCTTTGGTTTCAAGGGTTCAATGCACTTTACAGTAATAGAATAGCATATAATCAACAAAGGCATGACATATGAAAGGTATTGACAATTCACAAGTAAGAGTAGGAGCTGCATAAATGTACTGTAGAGCTTCTTTGGTATCAAGATTCAATGCAGGCACAAAGATCTGGTGTTGCAGTCTGTTCCATGTTATCCACAGCCAAGGGAACGGATGAGGAACAAGGATTTGAGTTGGCTTTTGAATTTCACAAAGGACGGTATGGTTCTGATGTGCGTAGGGATGGAGTTCCAAATTTTAGGGGCGTTTCCCGTGAAAGAGCAGTTCGCTGTTCTTTTCTTTCTGGTTTAAGGTAGGATGAGCAGGAGGGAGTTAGAGCTTCTCAGATTTCTGGCTTGACCAGCTTTTTTGAGTTTTTTTGCCAGGTATTCGTGTTTGCCGGTATGGAGGGCTTTGTGGGTTAGGCAGGCTGTCCTGAAGCTACTTCGCATTTCTACTGGTAGCCATTTAAGTTCTTTGAGTGCCGGGGAAATGTGATCAGATTTTTTGATGCCAGTGATCATTCTGGCTGCCGCATGTAATGTTCTTTTGATCGGTGCCAGGTGCGATTTAGGAATACCTGTTAGGATTGCGTTCCCATAGTCCAGTCTTGACATTACCAGGGATTGAGTGGCCAGTTTGAGATCCTTGTTAAGAATGAAGGGTTTGATTTTGTTAAGAAGTTTGAGGTTAAAGAATGCACTTTTGGCAGAGTTCTTAATGTGTTTCATCATGTTTAGTTTTGGTTCCAGGGTGACGCCAAGAGATTTAACAGAGTCTGCTAGAGTAAGATTCCCTTTGAGCGCATCGATTGCCTTTAGCCATTCAGTGATTTGAGGGTTGTCATCCTTATTCGAGATGAGGAGTGTCTCGGTCTTGTCTGGATTTAGTTTCAGATGGTTGTTTGTTAGCCATTCTTGAAACATCTTTCAGGACATCATTTAGTCTTTGGATGTCCGTGAGAGAGGAGGTTTCCAGATAGATCTGCGTATCATCCGCGTAGAGGTGGAAGCGGATGTTGGCTTTATTAAGTAGTTTGGCGAGCGGTTCCATATAGATGTTAAAAAGCTGTGGTGAGAGCACCGATCCTTGGGGGACGCCCTTGTTAACTTGCTGTGTTTCAGAGGTGAAGTTCTTGATTTTTATTAATTGGGTGCGGTTGTGTACTAAATGCCTTCTGTGAATACCAAAAGTAGTACGTTTATGATTTTGTCTTGAGTTAGCTCTGTGAATCGGGCCCTGTGGGCCCGATTCACAGAACTAACTTAAGACAAAATCCTAAACTTGCTACCGTTTTGGTATTCACAGAAGGCACTTACTCATTTTGGACTTCACAGAAGGCCCTTACTCATTTCGGTATTCACAGAAGTTAGGAGTCCTAACTTTAGGACTCTTAAATGCCTTCTATGAATACCAAAAGTCTTAAAGTTAGGATTTTTCTCAGTTTAGAAGTAGTGAAGTTAGGACTCCTAACTTTACTACTCCTAAACTGAGAAAAGTCCTATTTTTAAGACGTTCAGTATTCACAGAAGGCATTTAGGAGTCCTAAAGTCAGGAGTCCTAACTTTACTACTCATAAACTAAGATGAATCTTAACTTTAAGTCTTTCGGTATTCATAGAAGGCATTGAGGAGTCCTAAAGTTAGGAGTCCTAACTTTACTACTCCTAAACTGAGAAAAATCCTAACTTTAAGACTTTCGGTATTCACAGAAGGCATTTAGGAGTCCTAAAGTTTGGACTCCTAACTTCCGTGAATACCAAAATGAGTAAGTGCCTTCTAGGAATACCTAAATGAGCAAGTGCCTTCTGTGAATACCAAAATGGTAGTAAGTTTAGGATTTTGTCTTAAGTTAGTTCTGTGAATCGGGCCCTGAGATGGGCCTTTTTTGATTTTTTGAAGTTAAATTTGTAGCCCAAATTTGCAAAACTAACAATTATGTTGTTCACCCTGCGCAAGTGTTCAAGTAAGCCATCATCTGTCAGATAGATATCATCTACATAGGACACTGCCTCTTCATCGCAAGTTTGTAATAGCTTTGACACTCTTGCCAAGACTAACCCGGGGCTGTTCTTATGGCCCTGGGGCAGTTGACAAAACTGACGATTAGTGCCGAAGGCAGAAAATCCTGTCAAATATCGGCTTTCAGGAGCTATATTTTGGAAGAAGAATCCATTTGAGAAATCTGGTGTTGTTTTGTATTTCTTCTGCACAATGTTATTCATTAATGTGGCACTATGTGCGTTCTGAAGTGCAAATGTTTTTGAGCATGCATTAAAGTGTCTGTAATCTAAATCCAAACGATATGTGTTGTCAGGTTTCATAACGGGAAACTAAGGGTTGTTCATTGGCGAGGTGCAAGTTTCAATAACACCTTGGTATTCTAGTTGGTCTAAGATTTCTTTGACCTGTTTCTGCGCCTCATTTTTAATAGGTTACTTTCTCTGTGGAGTTGGAGTCATTTTCAATGGCATTTCGTGGTGTTAAGACTCCATGTCCCACCCTACATGGTTGTGAAATAATTCCCGAGCTATCGCTTGCGGCCACTCCTGCGCTTATGAGTGTTTCAAGGAAACAGGAACCAGGTCAGTAAAAGTAGGCAAAATAACGCATTCCCCTTTTGTCAAATCCATTACAAATTCAGGTGGCCAATGTTTTTCTGCTAACAGAATATAATATCCAAATGTCAAATTTTCCCAAAAGAGACCTTTCATTTTTCTTGAGATGTCCCCCTCTATTTAGAGTTTAATTTTGTGTAGAAGGTGAGAGACACTCACTCTTGTATCAGTTGTTTCCACCGTGATGTATTCATTCAATACTGCTGTCACCAGAAATTCCTTCAGGTTCTGGCGAGCTATTGTTACTTCTGCCACACTGTCTAGCATTATCAGAGCCCATTCCCCGTTCAGAAGCTGAGTCCTCAGTAGCCTGTGCATTTCTAATTTTTAAGCCAGCTACTTTCTTCTTTTTGAAATGAATCTTTGCTTTAGGTTGCTCTTCTTGTTTGATAATGAAATCTGAAGTGCAATGTGTTTCCCTTTTCCCCTTTGGTCAATCTTCAAATTTTTGTTCTGACCGGCCTTGCCTCTCCAAGCTTTTTGATGAACCCTGAAAGGAACGTGTATCAGTATCCTAATACCTGTCAGGTTTCCTAACGTTATCTCGATTCCTAAGGTTGGACCTTTTTTCAGAGGACTCCTGTTGGGGAGACCCACCCCTTGATTGTGAAGTGTTTCTGTTATTGTTATTTTGAGATTGAATATTATTATCCCATTTCTTTTTAGAAGCAATTGGTGTTTGCTTTGAGTTATCCTTGTCGGAATTACTCACCACTTGTGGTTTCCCTGGTCTGGCTCCCAAAGTATCTCTGCCTAGTGAAGCATAGGTGTCTTCGATAATTTTTGTTAATGCATGCTCCTGATTCATAGAAGGTGTTTCCCTTAGGTGTTGGCATATAGTCACCACTGCTTTTTCCCCCTTGATGTTGCTCAGTATAGTTAATTGTCAAGACTTGTTCAAAATTACCCATCAGTTTCATCCCCAAGTTCAAAGCAGGTCCTGCCCTGTACTCATTTTGTATCTGTTTCAATACTTCAGGAACAACTGATATTGTTGGGGTACTGTGCGTTCTAATGTAGACTGCAGGAAAGATTGTTTCTCATGTGGTAAACTCCTCGATTGAGGGAACCATCCCCATTGGCAAGCAACTTGTCAGCATTCTGTGTTTTTCCTGAAGACCCATAAGGGGAAATACTGCTTCCAACTGTGCTATTTTTTTAGCAATCCAGAATGGCATTTGATCCCTCTTTGATGGGAGCACACCCATTATTGCTTTTAGTGTTTGTGGACTAATTATTGGTGTGGGCTTGCTCTGTAATGTGAGTGTTCAGATGACAAACTGGACAAAGTGTCTATATACTCTATTTCTTTGTAAAATATACGCACTTCCCCTATTGGAAGTGTGTCTATCTCAGGATGAGGAGGGTAAGTCGCTAAGACCGGCCATGTTGCTCACCTTATGCTGAGCGGACCGATTCTTACAATCGAAGTTGTGTGTTTGCGGGCGCCTTTAAACCAGTTTTTATGTTGCTGGTAAGTTAACGGACTTCAATTGCCATGTATGGTATGTATTCTTCCGGTGGATCCACTTCAATGATTTCATGGAATAAGTGTGACTGTGGATCTGCAGGTGGGAATTTTTCCCAGGAATAGAATACCTCTGATCCAAACACCTTGTGTGCTTCAATCACGAAGAAAACATTGCCACCTGTTACAGGTAGGCAATGGTCTACCAGTCTCAGAGTTATTGCCTGTCTGCAGTTCTCTGTGATCTTTAGAGTGTTAGCAAATTAATCGCCTTCTGTGCTTCCACTGCTACTCGCAGTTTTAGTCATTTTGAAAGGAGCAGATATTAAAGGTTTAAGAGGTAGGGTTTAGCATAATATGGGAACTTCTATCCTTACAAGCGTGTCTAAAACCTTCAGCCAATAAACATGGTGTACCTGCTCAGCTGAGGTGGATTTTCCTTCCCACTTCAGATGTGTGAGTAGGCTGTCTGAGAAAGCACGACTGACCACTCGGATTTTATTGGTAATATAAGAACCAACCAACTTTGGCGGCGCCATTTGGTGTAGTTCCTAGGATCCCCCAGGACCTGCGCTTTTTGGATGACCTAAACTGACGGCCTGGTGTGCAAACAGACTCTGGACACCCCCACAGGATGAGTCTGCCATTGGACCATCTAGCTCTTCGGTGCCACTACCATCCCCCTGTATTCTACAGTGGTGTATGTAGTTTCTGGCAACCACTGAACATGACAACCCTGATTCCTCAGGTGTTGTGGAAACAATATGGTGTCTTCAACTCAGTCACTTGTGATTGATTTTCTCAGAATACACATAGAATGACTATTGGAACGGTTTCAATAATTAGTTATTGGTCACGCGTCAGTCTAGTGTGAAACATGTTAGCTGCGACAATCAAAAGACAGGAGCAGACAAATGTAATTGCCAGTACCAATATCGTAAAAAGTAGATACATTTCTGCCATGGTGCAAATAAGAAAAATAAAAGCATATGATATAAAACAATAGCATTAGAGTACTCCTATGATGCTAAGCCTACCTAAGTGTACCTAACCTAGATATGTAGGTGAGTCATGTGTATGTAAATGTCAGGTTGGATCCTAATGGAAACAAGAATCCCCCAGGGAAGTGCTAACCCGTCACCTGATTGTTCTGAATGAAAGACCCCGTCTCTGCATCGATGATGTCACCCCGCAAGGGATGTAAAATCTCTGCCTGTCGAAGTATAAGTCTGCAGAGCCTCGGTCCAGCCTGGAAGGAATTCTCCTCTGTCTTTCTAAGGGGGATTGAGGGTCTTTTATACTGAAGTGGTCACTCCAGGGTATTTTTCAGAATCAATATAGTTTGAAAGCATTCACTAATCTTTTGCTAATCCTTTTCTAAATAAAAAGACTCATGGACAGCTGGCTGTTGGCCATGGATGAAAAAAGTGGTGACCCTTATACAGAATACATTGACTGTGCCTGGGGACATGTTTATGTACGTCAGGTACAGGGATTAGGATAGGGTACCAAGAGCCTGGTTGTCGAAGGGACAGAAGCAAGCTACTAGGTAAAAGGTCACCTGTGTATGATAGTTATGTCATGTGGATGGGACAAAATGTATGTAATTGGTATGTACATGATGGGGCTATCCTAAAGGACATGACAGTACATAAATGTTCCGCTCTGCTATGCAATATATAGTCATACGTCATACAGAGTGTTAACAGGGAAGGCGAATACAACCAGGTTTTCAAAGAACAGCCATTGAGAGTCACAAATTGCAAGATAATGCTGCGAACAGAAGTGCTGCACGACAGAGATTAACCAGGTGTCAGAAAGTGCAAACTGATGTTGTTAAAAGAGAAACAATCAACTTACTGAATCCATAAAAGAGCCTAAGGCAACTTTCAAAATAGTGAAATTTTTCAGATGGCAGCAAAGAAAACAGCAGACAGCACCTGAAAGAGCTTCACCCTTAATGTCAGCTAATCCTATAAATGGTTACAACGCTGCCACCTTCTGGAAACCAGCACCACCTTTCGATACCGCAAAAAGGAACAGTATTGGTGCTAGATGAATTATTTGGATTGACACAGTGAAAAAAAAGTCGACATGACAAAGCACCAAAGTCATTCAAGCACTGCCCAAGGATTTCACTGAAAGGTAATGGTTGTTTAATCCCTTTCATTATCGACGGTGGTGTCTCAATAAACATTGTTCCTGAGGACAAACGTAATAAATAGTCTCCATTACTGAAACTTACGCCCTCAAAAACTAAAGTGTATACACAGGCTTCAATAAAAATTCAAGGTTCATTTGTAGCAACAATAAAATAAAAGTAAACAAAGGTGTAAGATTCCATCCATGTGCTTTAAGATACTGCATCAAATGCCTGTTTACTCAGCTTCAGCACAGCTGCTGATATGGGGCAGATTTCCGTGAACTACAACATGAATGCTCACCATGAAATAGTCAGTTCCCATTTTTGTTTCATAGTTTGGGAAAGCTTAAGACTATGAGAGTAAAGTTGCATATTGATGCAGATGTCTGTCCTGTCGACCGAAGACATAGGCAAATTGTTTTCATTTTCAAGAAGCTGTTGAAAAAGAGCTTGAATCGTTACTCAAGCCTTATATCATTGTGTGTCCTGCTGGTCCAATGACATGGGTTTCTCCCATAGTTGTAGTGCCCAAAAAGGACAGTGAAGGAGCTGTATGCATTTGTGCATCAGGCAAACAAGGCAATTTAACCAGAACGGCATCTAGGTCCACACATTGCTGACATGATAACACAAATAAATGGTGTAAAGGTTTTCTCTTGGTTTGTTTTTAAAAAAGTTATCATCTGTTGAAACTCAAAGAAAATTGCAGGTACATTACAACCGCTTTACACATGTTGGACTGTTTCAATACAAAAGAATAAGGGGCATATCATGATGTCGGTGGGACTGCCACGACAGGCCGTCGGTGGTGGTCCCACTGACAGACAACCCTTCAGGCCAACCACCACATTAGGATGCAGGTGGTTGGACCCTTGTATGTGGAGGAATGGATGGCTACCTCCGCCAGAATCCACTGATCCTGATGGGGTGGCGGTTGAAATCGGGATCCTGAATGGAGCCATTTCCTGCTCAGGCATGGCCGTCAGGATCCCATTGTCCATTTCCCGCAGCCTTTTCATGGTGGTCCCACAGCCTAAGTAGGATCCCCGTCCCCCATGGACCACTGCTAAGTGGCTGGGGGGCACATGTGGTGCCACCCAAACATCCGTGCACTATGTGCGAGTCACCACATGGGACCTGGCACACGGTACATGGATGTTTGAAAAATGCCTTTTTCTATTGCGGCTTGTGCTGCAGCCTTTTTCCGGGCCGCAGCACAAGCTTCAGTAGAAAAATGCATTTCCGACCACCTACATGGCGGTCTAATCAAAATATGGAAAATGGGACCGTCGTCCGGTCTCCCTCCTGGGGCGATGGTAGAGGGACGCCCGTCCAACCTCCATTGTAATGGACCCCTAAGTTTTGGTGTATCATCAACTGCAGAACTTTTTAAAGATGTCATTCAATTTATCATGTTGCTTGTCATGAATGTGCCAATTACAGCAATGACAGATTAGTTTTCAGAGCGACACAAAAGGAGTACAATAATACTTTCACACAAGTATGTTGTTTACTTGCTGATGCAGGTTTGACTTTGAATGCAGATAAGTTTGAGTTCCATAAGACAAAGCTACAGTTCTTTGCCCACATCTTTTCTCATGGGGGTATGACATCTGATCCTGCTAAAGTACAAGTGTTGTCAAATGCTGATCCCCCACAAGATGTTTCCATGGTGCATTCATTTCTTAGCATGGCCTGTAACTGTTCCAGATACATACAAGACGTTGCCACTGTAAGTTAAGGGCTCCATTAAGAGACTTGATGATTTCATTGGTCACATGAATGCGAAAAAAGTTTTAAGAAGAACAAACAAGCCATTGAGAATGCTACTGAAATGGCATACTTCAATCCGAAGCTTCACACAAGGTTGTTGTTGATGCTAGCCCAGTCAGGCTAGGTGCTATTCTTGCACAGCAGACACCGAATGGTCGAAGGCATATTATGGCATATGCAAGTAGAAGCTCGTCGCAAACAGACGTGCTTATTCACAACCTGAAAAAGAAAGCTTAGCTTTGGTATGGGCATGTGAAAATGTCCATGTATTTCTATATGGAAAGCCCTTTATGCTGATAACTGATCTACACGCTTTACTGACTATATTTGACAATCCAAAGGCCAAAATGCCTCCTCACAACGAAAGATGGGAACTAAGATTATAAGAATACAACTACACAATTGTGCATTGTCTTGGGATGGATCAGAACCCTGCTGACTACTTTTCCAGAGTACCTCTACAAGGTCATGCTACTCCATTCAAGTCGGCTGAAGTCTATATTAATTTCATTGTAAAATCAAACACATCAGCTGCTGTTTCGTTAGCCCAAATGTTCATGGCTGTGAGCCATGATAATGTCATGCTAAAGTTGAAGGCTATAATTACAAATCAGTCATTGAACCAATACACTCGACCTCTCACCAGTGATGGTGAATATCAAATGCCTAAAAATTTCAAAGATGAACTGTTCAATACTCAGGAAGGAGTTATATTTCGAGGGTCGTGAATCCTGATTCAGACAGAAAATAAATAAAGTGGCACATGAAGGACACCGTGGAATTGTGGGATGGGTATACCCATCGCCCTAAGTGGGATGGTTATGCCCAGATGTGTGTCCCCTGCTCACTGTGCCACTGGATTCAAGCTAGTCTGGCTGAAGAAGGGTGACATACCCTAAAACCGGTACCAGGATGCTTGTTTCCAGTCCAGGAAGGACCTTGCTTGGCAGTTCGGTCTGGACTGTTCCCATGAGGCACAGGGTCAAGACTGATTTGCATATGGCTGGGTCCAAACGGGGTGGTGTAGTTGGCAAAAGAACGCTAGATTTAACCCCGATCTTTTGATTGGAGGAGAATGGTTGTATTGTCAGCATTCCGTCCATAATTTATTTGCTGTAACACTTTTTGCCATAAGTGGAATGGGTATGCCCAGATGTGGGTCCCTTGGTCACTGTGCCACTGGATTCAAGCTACCTTGCTGAAGAAGGGTGACATCCTGAAACCAGTCCCAGGATGCTTGTTCCCGGTCCAGGGAGGACCTGGCCTGGCAGTTCGGTCTTGACTGTTCCCATGAGGCACAGGGTCAAGACTGAGTTGCATATGGCTGGGCCCAAACTGGGGTGGCGTAGTGGGCAAAAGAACGATGGATTTAACCCAGATCTTTTGACTGGGGTTGTCTCACCAACGTACCAGTGTTCACCGAGGCCGGGCCTTGCTCCGCCAATCTCAGCAGCAGCACCAGCAGCAGAGGGCCGGGCTTTGCTCAGCCTGCTCCCTGGCCGGGCTTGGCTCTGCCGGGTCCCTCCCACCAGCAGTGACGCCTCTGAGCAGCGCCAGGAGGCGCATAAAGGCACCGCCGGTGCAGAGTCCAGTGGGGTTGTCTCACCAACGTACCAGTGTTCACTGAGGCCGGGCCTTGCTCCGCCAATCTCAGCCGCAGCACCAGCAGCAGAGGGCCGGGCTTTGCTCCGCCTGCTCCCCGGCCGGGCTTGGCTCCGCCGACTCCCTCCCACCAGCAGTGACACCTCTGAGTAGCGCCAGGAGGCGCATAAAGGCACCGCCGGTGCAGAGTCCAGTGGGGTTGTCTCACCAACGTACCAGTGTTCACCGAGGCCGGGCCTTGCTCCGCCAAAGCACCAGCAGCAGATGGCCGGGCTTTGCACCGCCTGCTTCCCGGCCGGGCTTGGCTCCGCCGGCTCCCTTCCACCAGCAGTGACGCCTCTGATCAGCGCCAGGAGGCGCATAAAGGCACCGCCGGTCCCTCGTCCTGCAGGACGCGCGCGCCGGGAGAAGCCCGGGACAAGGGCGGGGCCGTCTGTGGCCGTCAGAGGCCAGAAGAGGCAGGGCCGGGCCACTGACTTTGGCTTTCCTTCCCCTGGACCCTTCAAAACTGTGAGACATATAACCTAAATAATTATTTTTACGTACTATGGACCCTGTCTGATGCATTTGAAATAGAAGCAACTTTTTGTTGCCCCTTCCCTGTTGTAACAGTACTTGTGCTGCTAAATCTTGAAGTGCCTAGGAATAGTGATCTAGCCCCCTTAAAATGTCTAAACTTAGATCGGCAAAAACACCGCTTGAGACCAGGACAATGGACAACTACGTAGTTAAGGTGGTTAGTAAAATTAATAAAGAAAGGCGCCTTTCATTAAACCGGGTAAGCCCACCGGTCTCACCAACAAGCCCGCAATCCCCTCTAGTTTCCCCTGTCCTGGTGAGTAGTTTAAATGAAGACTTGATTGGAATTACTGTTAACGATATACCTCCAGTACAAAGGCAGGAAGAGCAGGAAGAATTCCCTGAAATTACCCCGCGTTGGTCCCCGACATCCTCACCGATCCCTTCCCCATCATTGTCGCCGGTACGAAGAGTAGTGAGGGCATGCAGGAAGGTACCGGTAAAATGGGGGGGGGGGGGGGCAGGAAATCAAAAAAATCTGGGTCTCTACCTACTAACTCAGGGAGTGCAACTGAGATCATAAATAACGTTGAAATGACTAACCTGCTTCCCGCCCATATTGAGCTATTGGCGAGCATTATTGAATCAAAATTTGAACTCATGATTAAACCTCTTGTGGTAAAATTAGATCAGGTCACACAAGAGGTATCTAGATTAGGGGGCCTCTTGAATTCACACCTAACCCTGAATAAAACACACAAGTCCCCCAAGGCTGCTAATAGCTTAATAGGGGATGCAGGTATCTCCAGTAATGGGGGAATAGGGCCACTCTTATTACACAAACCATACCAGCTACTCAATCTTCTATGGCACCACCCTCCAAACCACCCCCACTTTTAGCACCAGAAATTCAACCTCTTCCACCGAATCCTGGTAGCCACAATATCATAGTTGGGGGGAATAATGGAGGGAGAAATGTTCCTAAGAGAAGAGCTCCAGTTAATCTTCCCCCGGAGTGCGTCCATATACAGTTGTATTAACTAATGTCCCTGAGGTGGATTCTTATCTCACTGACTCTAGGCTAGAAACACACGAGGCCTCAAAAAATAAATCATTAGCGTGGTTGAGCAGGAACTGTGGTTTTCCACTCGCCTTCTCTAATGATATAATTTCTACACGAAGAGTCAGCTGGATAGGAAATTCTAGGAAGAACACTTGGGGGGACTGTATTATTGTTAATTTTAAGCACCCGCAACACGTTGCCACAGTCCTACTTAGAGCAGCTTCCTTACCCATAGCGGATAACATTGTATGCGCACGGCCCCTTGGGTTTTTCTACAACCATCTCATTAATACCCAGCCTTCACAATCTGATAAGCCTAATGTTCCTGTCTCTCTATATAGACGGGGTTTTGCTTGTCCTCCGCAAAATATATATCAACCCACAAACAGACTTGATCCATATTGTTATCGGTTGGCTAGGCCGTACAATCAACTTGATCAAGCCCTACCTCTAACAAATCGATATACCCCCTTATCTTCATTGGAGGAAAATGATTGACTGCCAAGTGAACCTAGGGCTAAAACTCAGCCTCCACCACCTACTTTCAGAATTGCGACTTGGGACATTGCTGGCATTAAGGCTAAAGCAGGAAATGACGTGTGGATTAACTCATTCAAAACTTTTGATATTATTGTTCTTCAAGAGACATGGGACCAGTGTAACAGCTTCTCTTTGGATGGTTATAGCCATTTCTGCATTCCAGCTACTAGCAGTGCCGCAGGCCGAGCTAAGGGTGGTTTACTAAGTTTATTTAAACTCGACATAAAGGGCACACTATCTCAGTGTATTTCTGGAAGTGAGAACTGTTTAATTGTTGAACTATCTCCTCCGGACAACCCCAAGATTTTATTTATAAATGTGTATAATTCTAATGCAAATGAGTGCACCGGTTATAATCTGGATGTACTGGAAAAATTTCTGTCAGTCTACACTGTAAATGTGAATACTTATGAAATAATATTCCTCGGGGATTTTAATATTCACCCCTGCAACCTACCGTGTGCCAGTAGTGAGGAAGATGGTCCTCTTTACTCTTCACCTATCCATCTTGAACATTCTAAACGGGGGGAGTATTTAGAAAATGTCCTGGCTAGATGGAACCTATACGAGTCGGGCTGCGGGGATGGTGGATGTAGGACCCCTACTTTCAAGGGAATAGATCATGGTACCATTATTGATTATATTTTTATGTCTTCTTTTTTGTTGTGTAAGGTTTTAATATATAATACTGAGGTCTCGGTCTTTAGTGACCATAACCCGGTGTTCATGGAAATAATGTCTACGGACTTATTTTCCATGAAAACGGTGCCACACAAAGGTGGCCTAAACTTGATCATTAAAGATCAAGGACGTAGGCTCAAATGGACTAATATAGTCCCTGAAACCTTTCTGCTAGAGGTACTGGATAAAGTCGAGGATGAGGTGGCCGTATGCTTAGCAAATCGGGCGCAAAATAAAGAAGTGGTCCTTGCCTTTGACAACATCTGTAGTAAAATTAATCAAAGTTTACTTGTTGGTGCAAGACAGAAGATGTATCATGGCAAGAGATGGTTCAATAAAATATGCTCTAAAGCACACGGAGAATTACTTAGAGCCCTGAAGGCCACTCCAAAAGATCGAGCCCAAATAGCTAGTCTAAGAATTGCGTATAAAAAAGCCATCCTAGCCAGAAAAAAAGAGCTGAAAGAGGACGCTTGGGCCCAATTACTTGACCCAGATACCCTAAAAAATAGTGGATTATTCTGGAAAATTGTAAAACAACCATTATTCTCAGGTGAGGAGAATTCCTCACTTGAGCCTAACATTCCAGATGAGGGTTGGATAAAACATTTTGGGAAAATATATTCTGACCCTAGTAATGAATCTCAAAAGGGGGACACCACTTTTACCATCGAGGGTTCCATTGTAACCTTCGAGGTTGCAGAAGTGGAAAGAGCGCTAGATCTGACCTTAAAAAACAAGGCTCCAGGACCCGATGGGGTTCCTGCAGATGTTTTTAAATGCGTTCCAAAATTTTGGTCAAAGATCTTGTGCAATGTTTTTAATGTTCTAACCCATGATAATATACCGGCCTCATGGAAAAAATCGATTATCATCCCTGTTTATAAGAAGGGAATCAGGCAGGACCCCTCTTGTTACAGACCCATCTCTTTAATTGACTCCTCAGTCAAAATACTGGGACGGGTCATTCTGTTTAAATTAAATGAATGGGTGAACAATAGAGGGGTCCTATCAAATGTGCAATATGGGTTTAGACCAAAGAGGAGCACACTAGATCAATGTCTAAACCTGCATTTGCTAGTGGATAAATATACTAAGGCCAAGGAGGGGTCCATGTACTTGAGGTTCATGGACCTCTCGTCAGCTTTTGACCTTGTAAACCGGTCAAAGTTGTGGAACATTGTACTCAACATGGGTCTTGACAGAGCTCTAGTCAACCTTCTGGCGGACTTACATTCTGGGTTAGCAGCTTCCGTGAGGGTCACCTCGGAGGGCCGTTGCTCTAGTCATTTTAACTCAGAAAGGGGGGTCAGGCAAGGGTGCATCCTGGCTCCCCTTCTATTAACGATATATATAAATGCTCTGGAACCCGCACTAAGGGAGGCCACCTTTGACATCCCGCGTATAGGAGAACTTGGTATTCCAGTTCTCCTATACGCGGATGATGCTGTCCTTCTCTCGCATACTGGGGTTGGACTACAACGCCTCCTGGACGTTTTTGAGAATTTTATGAGTTCCCTGGACCTTAAAATAAATGTCAAGGAGTCCCAGATTATGATAATGGGAAGGAACTCGAGGAAGAGGTATTTCAAAACCTTCACTTGTGGAAAAGAAGAACTTTGTAGAGTACCTACATTCCCTTATCTGGGGATTACTTTTGACGTGAGAGGGAACTGGGGACCGCAGTTAAAAAACAGAAACATCTCCCTGGCAAGAACCTCCTCTGCTCTCCAGGGTTTCTCGAAAAAACTAGTGGCCAGGCCAATAGTAGCACTAACGAAAATTTACAAAGCAAAATGCCTTGCAGTAGCTACTTATGGTAGTTCAATTTGGGGATATAGTTCCCCGGATTGTTTACAGATCACCAAAAACAAATTCTTGAGATCTGTCCTTTCTGTGCCACAGTCTACCCCCTCATATACAATTGATACTGAACTCGGGGTATGCTTTATCTCAGATATGATAAAAATAGCCCCTCTAATAGCATGGATGAAGACCTAGCCTAATCAGGAAATTCCCCTAAATCACATCATTTTGAAAGATTGTCTACATTTAGATAAAAATAATAAAATTCAGTGGTTGACATAGATCAAAAATACCTTTGTCAAATTAGGGAGACCAGAGCTTTTTTCATCACCAGAGTCAATAACATCAAAGGACATTGCACTAATTAAGGGTACAATGGGAGAAATGCTAAGCCTGGAGAGAGAACAATTGGAATTAAAAAAACCTACTGTGAGGACTAACCTCTTTATATCCACCCAAGAAGGACCTGAAATGTATCTAAATATCGTGAATCGCTCATATCACAGGTTCCTCCTAACACAATTCCGTCTTGATATGATTCATTTGAACCTTGGATATTTCCCCAATTGGAGCACCCCTGAAAATGCTACACGGTGTTCTTGTGATAATTTTTCTACCCAGAACACAATGCACTTTTTGATGTTCAGTGGTCATTACACGGCATTAAGGGTGAAATTCGTGGTCCCTATTTTAAAGGAGGCTGGGTTTATCCAGGTTAAGCCAGCTCTTTTGTTTTTGCAATTATTGCAGACCTCTAGGATCATGTTTCACGTTGCTAGCTTCTTAGTGGGTGCTGTTAGGATTAGGAACAGGAATATGAATGACAACTCCTAAACGTTGAATTGAATTGGGATGAAACCGAGTATAATGTTGGCACAATGAAACTGTAATCAGGGTGATCATGTTGTTTGACGTTTTGTATCTTTCTCATTTGACCTCATTTTATGAATTTTTAAGGAATTTTTTAAAAGATTTTTATATATTTTTTATTGTGTATAAATAATTCTGATTTTAACATGTATATTTAATGTATTGCAGTATATGTAAATTTTGTATAGTACTATTGTCTTTTTGTGATATTGACTTATCGAAATAAAGTATTCTGACTGACTGACTGACTGGGCAAGAATGTTTGCTTTGTCAGCATTCCGTCCATCATTTGTTTGCTGTAACACTTTACGCCCTGAGTGGAATGGGTAGGCCCAGACATGGGTCCCTTGCTCACTGTGCACTGTATTCAAGCTAGCCTGGATGAAGAAAGGTGACATAACAAGAAACCAGTCCCAGGATGCTTGTTTCCAGTCCAGGGAGGACCTGGCTTGGCAGTTCGGTCTGGACTGTTCCCATGAGGCACAGGGTCAAGACTGATTTGCATATGGTTGGGTCCCAGCTGGGGTGGTGTAGTGGGCAAAAGAACAATGGATTTAACCCAGATCTTTTGACTTGGGGGAGAATGTTTGCATTGTCAGCATTCCATCCATCATTTGTTTGCTGTAACACTTTTTGCCCCAAGTGGGATGGGTATGCCCAGACGTGGGTCCTTTGCTCACTGTGCCACTGGATTCAAGCTAGCCTGGCTGAAGAAGGGTAACATACCTTTAAACCGGTCCCAGGATGCTTGTTTCTGGTCCGGGGAGGACCTGGCCTGGCAGTTCGGTCTGGACTGTTCCCATGAGGCACAGGGTCAAGACTGATTTGCATACGGTTGGTTCCAAACTGGGGTGAAGTAGTGGTCAAAAGAACGATGGGTTTAACCCAGATCTTTTAGACGGGGAGAATGTTTGCATTGTCTGCATTCCGTCCATCATTTGTTTGCAGTAACATTGTGGAATTGTTGCCACAAAACGAGTTCTCGGAGACCAAGGCTAGTTTCCTTATCTTGATGAGAGGGTTGAAAAAATGAAAGGTCTGTTATCTATGCAACTGCTTTTCTACAAAAACTACTTATCACATCTTAAACTTGTCAGAACTCTTGAAGCATGCATGGGAGAGAGCAGCCTTTGACTTTTTTTGTCCACTCAATAATGGATACCACCTGATGGTGATTGTGGATGAATACTCAGGAGTTCCATTAATTGAAGATCTCTCATCTATCACTCAAGACTGAGTCACTGAGAGAGTAGATGGCATCTTTGCGACATGGGGTGTTCCAGCCATAGTAAAATTGGACAATGGTCCGCCCTTCAATAGTCGAGAGTTCAAAGACATTTTAGAGCATCTGATTATAAAACATCAGAAGAGTACACATCTATTGGCTTGTAGAAAGATTTATGAGTACGCTAAAGAAAGCAGTGCAGAATGCTACTCTTGAGAAGCTCAATTTATAAATGGTGTTAAACTCTACGTTAAGAGCTTATTGTTCAACATCTTACTCGTCCACAGGTGAAAGCCCTGCAAAATTGATACTTGGGAGAGCAATGATAACCAAGTTACCTCAATGGACCTACCAGGGAAAGAAAAACAAGAGCGCAGCTTGTGAGAAGGACTTGGTTAACAAATAGAAGGTGAAAGTGTATGCTGACAAAAGACGACCTGTGTAGAATCTACTCTTTAAGAAAGGAGATTGAGTGCTAGCACATCAAATGCGGAGATGAAAATCTGATGCTCCATTTGATGCAGAACCTTTTCAAGTAGTGTCTACAAAGGACACATGGTGACTACCCAGCACCATGGGAAGTCACTCACCAGAGACCCTTCTCATCTTAGGCATTTGGTTAATCATTCATCTAATTTAGATGCTGAAAGAAAGACTAGTTCTGGAGCTTCTGAGACTGTTATTGCCCCTATGCCATCAACGCAGATCCATGACATTAAAGATGACATTTCCCAGTTTCCAGTGACATGATCATGTTGAACAATTTAAGTGCCAAGATGATTGATTGAGGAGCTTCAATAGTAGATATCTATATTTTGTTAAAAAAAAAAAAAGATTTAACAGAGGGAGAGCTCCAGTGTCTTGTGAGTTAACAATGACTGAACCCTTTTGGCTCCTGATGGACTCAGAAGAGCAGTGACATATGGGTTAGAGGGAATGCAATGAAGTCTGGTTGAAAATTGTCAGTCTGTAGTTACATGCAGAGTAATAACGATGTGTGATACGAAGCTCTTTCTATGGCATAGTCATTGGTGGGAACTCAGGTTGGGGAAGACGCTACAATCACTAGTCCCTACAATGCTTTCCAATCCTTGGACGAATGCACTATACACAAAATGCTGACGACTCTGAAACCTCCTAATCACTACAACAACCCCCTGCCATCAAACCCTTTCTCGGAAGTTAGAACCTCCTTACTAACACTTTGGATTAAGATCGTCAATGCATCACTTTGGCAAGGTGCTATTCCGGATTGCCTAAAATCGGGTCAAATTCCCCCGATTCTAAAAAAAGCAGCTGCTGATCCCACTGAGCTTCATAACTTTCGCCCAAACTCTAACTCCCCCACCTTGGCAAAGCTCCTGGAGAAATGTGTGCTCGCCCTACTCTGTAACCACATTGATCATTTCCAACTTCTGGACCAATGCCAATCTGTTTTCCACCTAGGCCAAAGCACAGACTCTGCGCTAACTGACATTGTCGATGATGCGCTAAGAATGTTGGACCACAATGAGTCGTGTCTACTGATCCTTCTTGACCTTTCGTCAGCCTTCGAAACTGTCAAACACAATAAGCCAATTGACCTCCTGGAACACAGGACGGGGCTGTCTGGACCTACTAAACTGGTTCTCCTCATTCCTTCATAACAGATTTCAAAGCTTCAAGTGGAACCAATCCTTGTCGCGTCCTGCGCCGGTCACTCTGGGGGTTCCTCAGGATTCAGCGCTTTCACCCAAGCTCTTCAACCTGTTAATGCAGCCTCTGACAGAAATTCTGAAATCATCCAGCATTCACTATCACATGTATGCGGATGATACATATCTATACCTGAAGATCGCGCTCCCCCGAGGACATTCAGTCCCTCAACTCAGTCCTTCTGGAAACACAAAGCAGGCTGACATGTAACCACTTGAAGCTCTCAAAACGGAATTCCTCTTAATCGCACCCCACAAGCAATCTCCGGTCATGGAACAATGGTTGAATCAGCTTACTGCTCTTTACTGTAGACATCACCTCATTGATTCGGCAATCTCTCTGGGTATTATGTTAGACAAAAGTTTGAACATGCAGAAGCACATCAGTTCCCTCACCAAAAGAGCAAACTTCCAACTCAGCATCCTAAGGAAACTCAAACATTATCTCCCTGCTCATGACCTTAAGATTGCAGTGCAAGCATTAGTGATCTCAAAGCTGGACTATGGCAGCGCAATGCTTTGCAGTTTGCCTAGAGTGAAGACGGATCATCTTAGGGTTGCCCTCAATTCTGCTGTTAGGTTCATAACAGGCATTAGAAAATACAACCATATTTCTCCGGACCTGCTGTCCCTGAATTGGCTTCCATATGAAGCTCGGATACAGTTAATTATTGCATACATGGAACACAAAGCCATCCACTACAATACCCCCCTGTACCCCGCTCAGAAACTGGAGCTCTCATGTGGTTCGAGAACCTAAAGAAGCGCCAGCACCCTTTTGCTCAAATCACAAAAATTCAAGAAAAGTAAAACCTACAATCTAGCCTTTGCAGGTATTGCTCAGAGGATTTGGAATTCCTTGCCCCCAAAGTCAGGGTAAACCCTTCCACTGTCCTCTTCAAAAAAGATGTCAAAGGGCTCCTGATGAAGAAATTTCTGCCTCAGACTGCCTACTCCATTAGTTACTGAGTCTACAATCGTTGAATGCCAGACTTTACAAGACTGCGATTTTTTTTCACTTTGTTGGCTCTGTTTGGTTTGCATGTACCCATCTTGATGTAAAACTGTAAAGCGCTCTGATACTCTCAGTGGTCGTGTTAGTGCTATATAAAACTTTCAAAATGAATAAAAGGCACCAATCAGGAGGGGAGATAATGGACACTCAAGGCGCATGCCTGTCTGTACCATCAATGCCTTTAATACCACTTCACGCGTCCTGACCACAGGAGTAAGCTTTGAGTACAATATTCAGATCCATGCTGCGATATCCCCAAAGTCATGGCACACAGCAACTGGTGTCAAGCACCTTTTCAGTTTAAATGAAGGTCATTGCAGCATCACGATCAATGCCAGAAAAACAATAAATTACATTGTACTGCCGCCTAAAGTTTGGGCGTGGACTGTGCCTTGAACAAACATATTCTGTTCCAGATCAACCAATGCCATCATATATTTCAGTAGCCTAGTGGGAAGTAGCTTAACTAGAATCATGCAGTCCAGGTTCAACATCGACAATGGCCTACGTGAGGCAACATGTATAGGTTCATTGTGGGGTTTAGGCACTACTACTTAAAGGCTTTTCTAATCATAGGCCGTAAACATCCTTTGTCCTTGGCTGCCATACAGATTCCAAATATAGTGGCCAAATAAGGCCTGTATCTGTGGCATGAAACTCAGATGGGAATTTATCACTACAGGGGGATTTACCAACAGCCAGTTGTGTGATTGTGCATCTGATCTCCTGCATAGTGATTGGGGGAACAGAGTGGTCAACTGAGTATAATACACTATTGTGCATGTCACATATTTCCTTTTAGAGAGCTTTGTAAAGATAGTATTGATGTCAGTCTGGGTGTGTTCTATTGTCCTGGTGGATGTGTGGATAACTGCAATGGGAACTCAGGGTGTCTGACTGTGACAGATAAGTGAACAAACCGTCTGTCTCCCTCCATGTGCTGGCATGTTGTGTATTGTCTCTTGTCAAACATACTGAGTCTGTGCAGTTATGTCATGCTATGAACCCTCTACTGTTTAAGCTCTGGGCAAAAATATGGGTTGACGAGTGTTATAAGTTCTAAAGTTTTCATCTTGCTTTCTAACACAATAATGTCCTCATTCATTACTGTCGCAACTCCAAAGGTTGTTTTCAGACAAATCCCCTCCTATATAGTTTAAATGCCTTCCATTCCATCAGCATGTTCTCTATTGTGCCAACACTGATTTTGAAGCATAAGGTGACTAACTCTTTAACTGTTCTCATAAAGCTGGATCCTCTAAAATAAGTGCGTGTGACATTTGTGTAATTAGCTTTTTTGTAATAATGCGAAAATTGCAGAAAAGTGCACATAAATAGTCATAAGGCAAAGCTGGCATTGAAGCTGTATTTTAGCACTAAGTGAACTCTAGTGTTCACTTTGGACCTGAGGAGGCATTTCACACTAATAAAAAGTGCAAAAGAAAGCATTCTGAACAACCGCTGTGTTTTAGCGTTAAAAGTACCTTCTGGTGGCTTTAATCAACAGCTGTAAGGCCTAACTTAGAGGCAATGTGTAAAGTTTTTATGCAACTCACAACCAGTATTAAAGTGAAAACACTATTCCAGAAAAACCCAACAGCAATTTAGAAAGATTGTGTAAAATGTAATAAACTATTTGACACCAAAATGACAAAAATCCCATCAGCGGAACCAGAGAAAGGGAATTTCAGAGATTTAGGTAGATATAGCGCCCAAAAGGACAAAGCACCACTCGCCTATCTGGTCGTGCTAGACTGGGGAAAGTCACATTTCAGGCTGACCGCAATGGAGCGAGGGCCTTATACACAGACCAGGTCAGTCCCGCTGAATACGTTACATTCTCTAGGTCTTCCACAATAATTCTAGTTTGGGGTGAAGGAGGCTGCGAGAAAGGAGGAGAGTGTCATGGACAGTCATTGCTGTAGTGTGAAGATCATGTTGGGTGTCGTGGGCTGTCATTGCTGTAACATGAAGTGCAGATCTTGAGTTGATGGTCGTCACTGGCTGTTGCTGTAACACAAAGAGTCAGGCCCACCAGAGCTTTGCGATGGGGTTCGTCATGGGTGGCTAGATCTCAGCGCGAACTGGCCCATTCGCGGTTGCGAAAAACCCAAAACTTCAGGATTTATCCCTTTTCCTTAAGTAGAGTGTTCTCTGATGCCAACCAAGGGCACAGGACCTCGGGAGGCAGTCCTTGGGAATCAAGAAAACACTCTAGCAGATCTCAGTAGGGCTCAATAGGTCCTGTTGCAGGTCCAGTTGCAGCAGGGCAGCTAAGCAGTTGCGTGGAAGCCTCTGGAGCCTTTTGTGTCCCTGTAGCTCAGAACAGGAGGTCAGCCAGCTGATCATTGGATTGGGTCAAAGGGAGCAGGTCCAGTCCTCCTTCGAGAGTAGGGCAGGCCTGAATTTCCTTCCTCACTGCTCCCACGATGTCTATGGCGACAAAAGGCTAGTGTGAACTCCTTTATGTGTGTGCTGAGTCAGCTCCTTTGAAATGTAAGTCGGTCTGTTCACAGAGGATGGCCCATTGTGCCAACACCCAGTCCCCCTTTGTGTTACCGTCTGGGAGAAATACATAAAGGCTATCTGCCAACTGCAGTCATGTAACCCAACAATACAGGCTGCAAACAACAAATGATTAGGATAACAAATGGCAACTTTTGATAGCAGTAATTTCAGAATTATGACATAAAATCTGATTTTACCATTTAAGAGGATTTTATATTACAATTCCTCAGATACCGAACATGACTTTCCTACGTGCTCCCATTCAAATGGTATTCAATGTAATATGGCAACTCAATGCTAACCAATGGGAGAGGAATGCTTCACATAACGAAAAATGAATGTTTGAGGTTTACATTGCCAGGACATGTAAAACCTAAAAGTATATTTCTAATATTTAAATTACAATGTACCCAGCCCTATTGACTGTCTAGGGTCTACTTTAGGGGTAACTCATGTGTAATAAGGAGGATGTTTCTGAGTTTGGAAAGGGTGTTATTTTGCCTAATTTAATTGGTAGTTTAAATTTGCCAACAGGCTGCAATAGAAGGTCTGAGACATATTTAAAAGGATATTTAAGTGAGTGGCACAATAAGTGCTGCTGGCCCACTAGTAATATTTACCAGACCTAGGTATATTGTATACTACTGTAGCGACATACAAGTAAATTAATTATGCCAAACATGTGTAAGACAATTTTACTGTGATTTAGAGAATGAGCACAATCCCTTTAGCACTGGTTAAGCGAGGTAAAGCGCACATAAAAAGGAGTTATAAAAATAGGACAGGTGAAGGCAAAGAGTTTGGGGAAAGACTGCCTAAGGCCGACAGGCCTAGCAATCACTGCCACTGGTGTCCAAATCCTGGTATTTGGAAGCAGTTGTGGTGCATGGATCACAGTTTTTTTCTCTGATTTCCCATTGGATTTGGTTGACTCCACATTTGTCTCATTTGGTCACTTAGTCCTTCTTAGCTTGCACTGATCTCACTGATCTTGCACTCCTGTGGGCCCATTTGTGTAGTGTCATTATCCATCACCTTGAATTTGATGGGGAACAACAGCATGTACATATGGCTCTGTTGACTGAGTTTGGCTTCACGTTCCTGGAATGACTATCAGCGCTGCGATGCCACCACTACAGAGTCCATAAACAACACTATACTGTCATTCATTCTTCTAGTGCCCTGTTGTTACACCCTCTGCCGGTCTCAGTCCCTATAAAATAAATGTCACATCACCACTTGTCTTGGCAACTGGCCCTACGCCAGAAGAGGCAGTTGCAACCCCATGAGCTCACTCAATAGTAAAGAATGTTGAAAGGCCTGTAGATGCTAAAGCTTGGGACAGCCATAACTCCATACTCTGGTCCTCAGCTCTCTTCCACACTCCCACAATACCGATGTTATTGTGGCCTTCCAGGTCCTCTGTTTTTCAGGGATGGTGGTGGCGAAGCCAAAGGGAAACATATTTGACTCCATTGGCTGCTGGCTCCAACCAATGAAAATGATAGGGAAGAGGATGTGGCCTAATGGCTAGGGTAGTCGACCTCGAAGCTGGGAAACCGGGTTTGAGTCTCAGCAGGGACGCTCATCATCCTGTGATTCTGAGCAAATCACTTAATCTCCCTGTGCCTAAAAAAATTACTGTGTCCCTCTGTCTTGCAACTGGTGCTCATGTAAAGCACTCTGATACCTTTGGGTCTAGTTTGCACTATAGAAAACTCCAAATAAATAAATATCAATATTAATGATGAAATGCTTCTGTGTAATGTAATATGAACCAGTGAAGCTGGAGCACCCAGGACATAATAGGATGACTGCTATACAAATGTTTCCCATCATATAATGAACTATGACAGGAATATGAACTTAAAATATATTATGCAAATGCAATTAAGTTATCACCGAACACCAGGTTTTAATTTTGAAAAGCACACAGGTTTGCCTGTAAAAGTTATTTTGGTTTGTGCTAACTTTCCACATAAACTAGCTTTTATTTTCTAAAAATGAAAACGTTGTTCCCAGACAAGTACCTGCCTTTTATTTTGGAAAAATAGATTCAATTAACATACACAAAAGCTTGCCATTGCCTGTAAATGACTCATTCTACCTCCATATGGCAGCATTAGATTTTAGTAAGAATAGAACTTTGGTCTCCAAACAGCTGGTCATTTTAATTTTCCTCAAGAATCCATTCATATTTCAGCCACAAATGGAACGTTTCTGGGTTGTTTGCTAATAATTTGGACTATATACCAACAAAAAGAGAGATAGGGAGAGGTATGTGACACTCTTATTCCCCGATTATGTCTCTTAAACAAGAAAAAAGCGTCATATGGTTTAACAAGACCACACGAAGGAGCAGAAGAAAATGACATGCTTCATCATTGGGCCCCTCTAAAGAGGCCGAGTGCCTCTTTAGTGTGCTTCGACGCCAGATCTACTGCGGAGCAGGACTTGTGAGTTCAGGCGTGCAGTGAGAATTAAATTATATGGTGGTGAAAGGGTTAAAAATTTCTTTAGTGTATCCAAAAAATGATTTAATGTTTGATCACTTAGGACATATATTTAAAGTTATCTGTAGGAAAGTAGTCCACAATAAGTTGTGTGGTTATTTCCAAAAAGTCGTTAATCGTCAGTCAACATGTTTCTGCCTTTGAAACGGTTTAAAGTTACCAGGCATTCGTCAGGACTCTAGACGTGTACTAAACCCTGGCTGTATGGCCCACCCTTACCTAGGGACGTGAAAGTGAAAAGGAAAGTGAAAAAAAGTGCAAAAAAAGGTAGAGAGGTTGGTCTTCCTAATAACTCCTGGTTTTGGAGGCTTTCTATATTAGGTTTCTGCACTTTGATGGTGTAACAGTGGTACACCATGGGTCACGGGAGGGGGGTGGTAGCGTAATTGGCACACCGCCCTCGACTCTAGGCACCCTCTGTATACCTGTGATACCCTCTGACCGGACCCCGACGATGATAATAATAATTCGGACTGTCATCTATAATCTAGAGGTAGCCAGCAAATGTCATGGATGTCAGCCATATACTAAGAATGTCCATAATAGGTCAAAGATATCCACCATATGCCAAGACCATCGATATGCCATTGATGTCCACCATAATGCCAAAAAAAGCCACAATATATAAAAAAAATAAAAAAATATTTCAGGACCACTTTTAGGATAAAGGTAGGTTTCGATAAGGTGGGTCACAATGGGCAAGACATTCAAGCAACCTCTAGGCTATCATTTTGCCAGCATTGACCACCATAATTGCCACGAAAGGTCACAACATTCTGATGTATCCAGGGCCTGTAAGTTAACTGTCACATATTGTGCCATCACTGATTGGCAATGCAAAACATGACTGTAAGTGTGTAGTAGCCTGGCTGTGCAGGTTCAAATTGAAAGTTCGACATGTCAAAATAACCCCTTTTGACAGACCTAAACATTCCTTTTAAATATTAAGAAGTCACCCCTAAGTTAGCTTTAAGTGCTCATAAGCTATAGAGTGTGATAATCAAGAGAAGAACATGTTGATGTTTAAGGTAAATCATGTCCTTACAGTGAAAAGGCCCAAAAATCTATTTTTACTGCAACAGTGTTGGCTGGTCCATAAGATAGCATTGGGAGTTAATGTTAAAATTAAATGATGTTTGCCCATCTAAGAACCACATAAATAGCTACTTTTTTGATTTAAAAAAATACTTATTACAGAACCAGATACATAGTTACTTTTTGGACTTTCTAAAAGACTTATTACAATTTGAATGAATTTGCAAAGTCAGATTTGTAACACATACTTTGCAAAAGATACTTGAAAAAAGTTTCCTTTAGCCTGCCTAAAGACTCTATAAGTCCACTTGCCTAAGCTTCCTGTTGTCACCCAGGAGCTAAATGGCTCCTTGATTAGGTGTGAAGTGGCTCCCAGAGTTGAGACAAAAAGGCTTGTGCGTGGGGAGGTGTCCAATTCCTCTGACAGGATGACAATCTGGGTACTGCTCAAAAACTTAACTATCTTCAATGGGGCCTGTTCAGTCACATGCAGATGCATTTCACACCTGAGCCTAACTCTCCTGCTAGCCAGCCAGGCCCAAGCCCAGTTTTGAGTGACCACAGAGGAGGGTTCTGCTCATTTCCATGATCACACTTCTAGGGTGGGCAAGGTACTCTGCATAAGAGAGGAAAGGTTGTGCCATCTTGGTTCTAGTTAGAGAGGGACATTATGATATTGTTTGCAGTAGGGCACACAGAAATTACTGCACAAATGGGTAGCATTACCTCTGGGAATTTTTCCTATTGTGGTCTGGGAGGGCCAAGAGACATCCTCACCCACAGGCTAGTGCCAGTCATAAATGTGGTACCACTGGTACCTTCTTCTAAGTGTGGGCGAAAAATTTGTTTTGCTTGCGGAATTTGCGAACTTTTGACAATTTCGCGATCCACGAATCGCTCGAAATTGCCCAAAAATCAGCAATTCGTGAGTTGGCGGATTTTTTTTTCTTGTTTGCGCTTCAAAAATTGAATGTCTCGCGCGCTGCATTGACTTACCATGATTCTGTGTTCGCTGATGAGTTTTCCTCCCTCTTCGCGTGCGTTGCCGGATTTTGGTAGCTGGCAGAGCAACGCCGTGATCGCAAACACGTCATTGCGACCCGAAACAGGAAATTGCAAATCCGAACACGTCATTGCGACCCAAAACAGGAAATTCCGAACGCGAACACGTCATTGCGACCCGAAACAGGAAAAAGGCATTGCGAGCAGGCTGGTTAAGTGGAAACAACATGTTTGCGACCGTTGCGACTGCATGCGCAAGTTCTTGTTCCCGAACTGGTAAAAAAATCTCACGAACTTGCAAAAAAAAAAAATAATTGCAAGCTCATGGAATTTGGTGGATTTTTGCGAATCGCGATTACAAATTCACGCGAATTTGCATATTGCGAAACTGCAAATTCCGCCCATGCTTACCTTTTTCAGAAAATCTCTGGACCTGTGGAAGAAAGAAGAAGGCCTGCACCTGCTATCGTGACTGGTGAGGAGAACTTTAGGGGTTGGCCTTGCTCCCTATTTTAGCCAGGACTGAGAAGTAAACTCCAAGGGTCAGTTGGCCTACCTCATGTTAATCTTCAGGGACACAAAAGCTTCAAGAAATTCACTTTCATAAGAGAGTCCACCTGACCAGTTACAACTGGACCTGCTCTGGATCTTGCTGGTGGCTTCTGTTGGAGTGAGTCCTGAACCTCCCAAGTGCTGTTCTTGAGGGCCTGGATCTCCTGGCTGGTGTAAGAGTGTACTCCTCGAGCCCGGACTGCAAAAGCTTGCACTTTTTGCCAAATTTTCTTCCGAAGAGCCAGCAGGAGACCAGGGCTATTGCTGAGCTGAAGCTTTTGTCATTGATCTCCAGTTGGATCTAACTTGCTGGTCTACCCTGCTGAAGGAGATATGTCTCCCAGAAAAGTTTCTAAGTGCGAATGTAGAAGACTTCACCGAGAGCGATGCTGAGCCAAAGCCAAACAACATCGAGACCATCCTGGGGACAAAAGCCAGACTTTGCCTGTTTGGAATTTTCCTGAACTTGATGACAACTGCACCACAGCCGCTATCTTCAACACCTCTCCTTCGTCATACCCTGACTTGGATCCAGCTTGTAGCTTACCGCACCGACGACTTGTTTACAACCTTCTATTCTCCAGAAGAATGTTTAAGTCTGAAGGTAACTTTTTGAATTGCACCAATGTGGGTCCTTCTGTTTGATCTGCGCTCCATCATAGTGGCCTTAAAACCTATCTTTGTCCCAGTCTAGCATGACCAGTTGCCTGTGGTTGGTGCTTTGCAATTTTTGGCTCTATTTTTATTTGAAACTCTAAAATGTCTTATCTCTGGTTCTCCTTATTGGATTTTTGTCGTTTTGGTTGCAATGTGTTCATTAAAATATTCCCCTTTTAAAAACATTTAAGTGGGATTTTAATTGTGTCGTTTTTTTAACTGTTGTGGTATGTCTTAAAGCTTTGCACATTTTCTAATGTTAATCCTGTCTGCTCTGTGCTGTAGCTACCAGGAGTTTAAATTACTGAAGCCTTTACTGGACTTAACAAGGACTGTTCCATTATTACGTGTGGAGGACTACAATGCATCCCAACTAATAATCCACTTTCTCACAGTATCAACTAATATGAGAGCAATAACCAATATAATGCCTGGAATGGCTTACTTTATATGTCAGGGGTGGCCACTAGAAACCAGTTACACCCTGATTTGAGGGTTAGCCCCAACAGACAAACATTCATTGCTCATAGGGAAGCACACAACACACTGTTACTGTTTGATACATATGTATGTATAAATAAAAAAACATATAAACTTTCTATACTTATATTCCAATCTATACACTCAAAATATGTGTATCGTATTTAACACATCTTATGTATCATTGCCCTTTAACCAAAATATGTATGCGCCAGTTTTATGTCAATGTATCATTTCTTAATGAAGAAAATCTTGGGCTAATGTCTACAAGGCTTAAGGCTAGACATATGCACATGGTGTGCCCTAATGATCAAATCTCAGCATGACACAGTCTACAGACAGATTTCCTCTGAGCATGCTCTACTATGATGCATTGAAATCAAACACATGGATTTAAATTAAATGGCATTTGAGAGAAAATGCTATATTCACTAAAACATTTCTGTATTTGCAAAGGTTGAAATGTATGAGACATGCAATACCTTGATGTTAGAAAGATATCATGCCAAAATACTGCTTCTTATTAGCTTAACAACATTTGAATACATTTTTATCTATCACTCTAAAGTGAACAGTGTCTTGACAAATATTAAATGCTAGACTTTGTTTCAGCCCATCACCACCAACTATTTCATTTTAGGGTGCCTAACTGTTTTTCTTTAATAAAAACCCACATCAATCTTAATTAATTCTGTGAGAGACACTATCTAGCCATTTATTTCAATGCATTGTATTGAGCATTTGCATTGCACTTTATACCACTGTTAACATACTGAAGTTCTTACCCAAATGATCGGTGACAAGGCTATTCTGTTTGCTCTTTATGGTTGGACAATTATGTGGTTGTAGTTTGGCCTATGACAGAAGCACTGGATGTCATGTTGGAAGTTCAGGGGGTACTCCAAGCATAACACAGTGCTTAATACTTCATGAAGAGATTTGGAATGATGAAGAAAGCAATGCACTTCTGCATACATAAAATGTTTCCAGAATAGACAGCTGCAGGAAACATCCCTATTCTACAGCAATACACAAGGTATAAAATATGTAACCTCTGGCTGTTCGATGTAAGCAATCAATATATGTCCTGCTTGACATCTCTTGATATATAGGGATTTTTTCATCTGTCCATTTGGATGCATAAAGTTCTATTAAATATTCTCTCACCTCTTAAAATGTGGATCCAAAAAGGCCCCATCCCTGAATATCAGGTAGAGTACACTTTGATAGCAGGATTGGCAAAGAAAGTAATTGTTCATCCTAAGTTGGTTGTTGTCTTCTCGCCATGCTGTTGAGGAGGTTTTGCCTCTCCTTGATGTATACAAGGTCAACATTTAGATCAATTGAAAAGCAACACTTTGTAGTTATTGACTGATACTTAGGTCCAGGATGTGTTAATGGGTTTGTGTCTCTGATATTTGATTTGATTTAGCGACACTGACCACATTGTGTTGTTTTACTGGTTTTTGGCTTTGTTGGAGGAAGAAACTGAGGGGCATATGTGCAAGGAGTTAACGCCATCGTAGGGTCAATATTCTGACACTAAGGCAGTTTTTTTAGCAGCGTTTTTACAAGTTACCGCTAACCGCAGTTAGCTGCACTTTTCCTTCATTAACATTGGATTTCAAGATCATCAATTCTGTTAGCAGGACTTAACAAAAATGATATGCAAGGTGGGCGTACCCGTGAAAAAATTGCCGCTAAGCCCACTTTGCGATATTTACAATGAGTCCTCTGCCTGGCGATAGTCCCCAAAAAAGGCAGCTAAGGCCAGTTAGTGGCTGGTTTTTAAGACCAGAAAAAAACTGGTCTAAAAAATGGAGCAAACAAATTGAATATAAGGGAGACAAAGCCAGAGCCTCATTTGCACACCAAATGATGCCATGGAGGTACTACTCCTGCAGCTTGGAGCCCCAAGAAAACCACAACCACCACTGCCACTGTGACCACCACAGAGACAGCGCCAGCAAAGAGAGCGGGTCTACCGCCAACGCATCACCCTGATAGACCTCTGGCCAGAGGACGTGATAGCATACTACAGGCTCAAGAGGAACTCCATCATACGCATACTCACACAGATAGCACCATTGCTGCAGGCAAGATACCAGCGCGGCGCAAACATCCCACCGCAGACAAAGCTACTTGCAGTGCTGCACATATTGGCCTCTAGTTCCTTCCAACCAACCACTGCCAGAGTGGGTGAAGTCTCACAGTCATCCTCCTCCAGGTTCCTACCCAGAGTTTTGGATGCCATCATCAGCCTGACGTCACAGCATCTACACTTGTTATGTTATGTTATGTTAAAATGGGTTTTATATAGCGCTCAGCTACTCCGGGGAGTGTCCCGGTGCTTCAAAACCCAAATACGGAAGCAGGACACAGACAGACAAGTGGCAAACCTATTGAACAAATAACCAGGACTACAGATCCTTCCTGAAAGCTAACAGAGTACCATTCCTTCTCAAGAGAACTGGCAAGGCGTTCCACAGTTGGGGGGCCAAGCATCGGAAAGAGCGACCTCCAATGCGTGACCGTTTAAAGACCGGGACCGACGCCAAAGCCAGGGAGGCTGACCGCAGCGATCTGGATGGTTGGTAAAAAGCCAGCCATTTCCTGATGTATTTGGCACCGGGCCCATGGAGCACTTTAAATGCCAGTGTAAGCGCCTTAAAAACAATCCGTTTATGGATAGGGAGCCAGTGAAGGGTTTTCAGCGAATCAGTGGCACTGGCTCTCCGATGGAGACCAAGAATGGCTCATGCAGCCGAATTTTGAACAATTTGCAGCCGCTCAAGAAGATATTCCGGCAGGCCGAGATAGAGCACATTAGCATAGTCTAAACGGGAGCCAATTAAAGCCTGCACGGTGGTTTTCCTATGATCAAGGGAGAGCAAAGGGAAAAACTTTCTAAGCATTTTAAGCAGGCCGAAACACTTCCACACTAGGCCAAGGATCTGAGGCTTCATAGTGAGGCCGTTATCAATCTGCAACCCAAGATTCTTAGCCGTGGAAGAGGCCGCTGACGGAGGGAACATGCCTGCCGGCCACCACGACTGCCACCTGGGGACAGCAGAACAGCCGAAAAATAACACCTCCGATTTATCTGAGTTGCACTTGAGGCTATTGAGCTAGAACCAATCAAACACAGCCCCAAGACAGCGTCTGACACTCTCACCATCAAAGTCAGAGCCCTTCTTGCAGGTAAAAAGGAGCTGGGTGTCGTCCGCATATGAAACGATCTGGGCACCAAACGACTCTGCCAGTGGCGCCAGAGGGGCCATGTAGATGTTAAAAAGAGTTGGGCTCAAAATTGAGCCCTGAGGAACTTCTACCTCCAGAGGCGGCACCTTGGCAGAGAACGAGGGGGCCCAGACCGTTTGGCTGCGGCCTGCTGGAAAGGACTTAAACCAGTTGAACACCGTTCCCCGAAGCCCGATCTCCCAGAGTCTTGAAAGGAGACCGCCGTGGGGAACGGTGTCAAAGGCCCCCGACAGATCCAACATCACCAGCATCAGCTTACCTCCCAGATCGAGAACCTCCTTAATAGCCTCGGTGACCTCCAACAGCGCGGTCTCCGTGCTCATATTGGCACAGAAGCCCGACTGAGTGTCATGCAAGATGTTATGGCTTTCAAGGAAATTGGAGAGGGAGGAGTGTACATGCTTCTCCACCACCTTGGCAAACGCTGGGAGGAGAGAAATTGGCCTGTAATTAGCATGTATCAGAGAGTCCAAATTAGGCTTTTTCAATAGCGGCAAAATGAGAGCCTGCTTCCAGGCCAAAGGGGCACAGAAACAACTGGACAACAAAGAAGACTACTATGACATTGCTGGTTTTCCGCATGTGTTGGGGGCCATTGACTGCACCCTTGTCCACTTGAGCCTCCTGCGGACACTGCACACATATAAAGGAACAGGACGCACACACACTCCATCAACATTCAGTCAATTGTGGACCACCTGGGCCTGTTCATCAATGTTGTTGCCAAGTTCCCTGGGAGAGTGCATGACTCATATATATTTCGCCAATCAGTCATCAACCAGTGGTTTGAGAATGGCACTTATGGAAATTAACTGCTTGTTGGTAAGTACAAACTGAACACACCATACACCTCAAGCACACAAGCACGTAGGACAAATATGATACAATGCACATGTAGCAAATGTAATATGACATACCTTGGAACAGGTCAAGACAATGCACACAACCCCACACTGTAAATCAATCAAGACATGTGGAACACACCCAACTAGAAAAGAGCTGTGAAAATATCCCACAAACCACCATGACATGCTGGAATCATAGACATCCCAGAACACATCAGACACAAATTTCAATCCTCCAAATGCATTACATGATACAGAACATATGATACTGTTGTGCCACATACATGTTGAATACAACATGCACCAGATATACAGATAGATGACAGATGACCCTGCCCTCACTTGTAAAAGTGCACAATTTGCTGACAGGCAAAAACACAGTCAGCCATGCCCCATGTAGTGTGTGTACATGCATCATGGCTCTGCAAGTAGTGCCAAATTAAGGAGCACCAACTGACCACAGATTATTCTAAAGCTGTATGTACATCAGTCTGTGTTGTAGCTGATTCGAGCATGCATAGCAAAATCATACAAACTATCCAAAGCACATCCTCAACATATGTTGTACACATACATGTCTCCCCTAGTGAGGTATAGCAATCTGATGGCCAAAATTAAATTCCAGACTATGTGTTGTCTGTGAACGGACACACACGTGTACATTGACATGCTTTACCACAACATGCATACATGCAGAGTCCAAGTAAAACCATGCCCAAGGACATCAAGGCAAAGGTATGTTGTCCATAAGTGTCCCAGTAAGTCAAGTCCACCATGTATCAGTGCCACTGTCAACTACACTCTGTCCCACATTAGTGGCAATGATGATGTAAAGTTAATACACTGATTCAAATGCTAATCAGACAAGATGTAGACTCCCAGTCACCCTCAGCACATTGACTAACAATGAGGTACCCTGATGATGCCCCAACATAGCAGTCATACAAAACTCAAGGTTGATGCCTAACATGGCACATGTGCCAACGGTGCACCCTCAACAACATATGTACAGTACACCTCAGGTATGTACAATGTGCCTGTAAATAACCACCTATGTTCATTTACAATGGCCCATATATCATGATAGTCACAACATAGAGTCAATACACATGACATGAACAATGACAACATGGTGATGTGTAGTCTCTCAAGTATAGGCAAGTCAATTTCAATGATGCTGGTAAAGTGTTGCAAAATCAACCTGTCACACCAGAAAGTACAAACATGCACAATGTACACACACCTAAGAAGGCCCTCTGTAAACACAGCAGGCACATGTACTAATAGCCACAAACCTCTACAATCTTTCTCATGTGATCAGGGATATACCCTCATGCCACGGCAGATGATGCCCCTCAGAGTGACACAAACACAGGCCCAGAGAGACTGCAACATTGCACTGTGCTCCTGTACAGTCCTGAACTCGTGTGCAAGATCATAATGGCCTGTTGCATACTGCACAATATATCTGTAAGCACAAACATGCCATTGAATGAAGAGCAGGAGGATCATGACAACCCATCTGATGTGCAGGATGAAGAGGCAGATGTGAGACACACGCCAGCCTCTGTTGCTGGAACAGCAAGAAGAGATCAAATTATCTTAAATTTCTTTGACTCATCACCGAACAAAGTATCCCATTAAATGTATATACATCCTAAATATTTAAACATTGTAACTCAGTACAATGAATTAGCACCATACCAAAGTCCTGTATGCCAGTTTCATCATTTCACAAGTACACATACCTGTCAATTGAAAGTAAAATCATAATAGGTGCAACACATCTATCACATATAGCAGTGGATCCAACATCAATCACCCATGTGAATATGACATATAACCAAGTGATCACCAACATGTGTTGATGATAGGATGCAACATATATCTGTCCCCTGAATGGCAACATCGGCAAGCAGATCACATGGACAATGTTGTCCATTCTTAAATGTTAGGCACAAGCAGGTTTTCCCATGGATGACCTGCTGATACAACCTCTAGTCCTCCTCTCACTCACTCACAACCATCACTAGCAACTCAATACTACAGCAGGCGTCAATATACAACACTCTCTATGGCTCACTGACTAACCAAGCAGAACCCTTTGTGAGCACAGGCAATAACATGCATGGTACATCATGGAATGCAAACCATGCAATTCAAATTACTGATGCAGGGGATGGGAGTGGACACTCCAATTTACTCATCACATGTCCACAGCATCACAAGTCCAGCAGGACCGAAGTGTCTCCTCCTCAACAGTGACGGTCTGCGCAACATACGCTTGCTTACATATGTGAAGAGCACATTCAAAGAGATCAGATGTTTACCCTGCAACATCAGTGTACTCATGGTGTGTGTACTGCAATGTACACTAACCTTTGTACAAAATCAGTACCATCCGTCAATTAGGAACACAACAAGTTGCAACATGCATACTTCACATGTGAGTGTAGTCAAAACAAGAACATGACAAGACTTGACATCAGGTAATGTTCATTGTGCATGCAATACCTCTAAGGAAATGTAACCACGTACAACACAGGCAATTTCTTCTCTGTCACTCTGCTGTAAGTCAGCAGCATTTGTGTCTATACACCAGGGTCTCATACAAAGGCACAGCATGATCCTTAGGACATGTGGATAGCACGTGCTAACAGCCATTGTCACTTTGGCTTTTGCAAGGACTGTGACATCCAAAGTGCATCCATGACATTACAAAATAATGACATGTACACATGTGCAGCTGGGTCTGAAACATGCTTCCTCATGGCTTAGTGTGTCATGTAGAGATATACATAAATCTGAGGATGCAGCTACCTCTTTTCATCTGTTACACACATCTAAGCATTCATAATGCAGATGGGAGCACATCCGCGAAAAGATGCTGGATTTGTTGGGTGTGGACAAGACTGTCCAGCAGTGGAAGCACCTATGGCAGGACTTTGTGGGACGTGAGGTTGACCTATTGGATCATCTTGGATGCAAGGTGGTAAGTACCTGTAACCGCGGGACCAGAAATGGGCAGGAGACGTGTTTTTGTGACTCGTGATTTTAATTGGTCAAACAGGGTATCTGTACAGGTTTTACAAATGACTGTTCTCCGTGGAGATCTGCTTCTCTCCTTTCTTGTTTTGCGGCGAGCTCCCTCTTCTTTCCTCAGAATCGGGCTCCTCCGTCTAGGGGGCTCTGGAGGCTCCGTGCTGGCCACCCACGCCGCCGCCGAAGGGAAAGAAAAGAAAAGAGAGGCACGTATCAGAAGGGAATAACAAGGCAGCAGTTGGCAACCCCAGGAAAGGGTAGTGAGGGGGAAACACCCAGTGCAATGCTCCTAGCCCGTTCGGTTATATCAAGGAGGAGGGCGAGTGCTCGTGCGAGTCTCCCGTGAGTCGTCCCTCAGATTCCTCCCCCCCCTTTCAGCTAAACTTCGGGCCTTATTGCTGAACCACCCCAGGAAGCGATCACGCACCTCAGTGAGCCGTACCCCTCCTGGCGTACGGCTGGGCGGCGCGTGTTGTTGGCCTCCAGGCGTTCCCTTTTCCTTCTCCGCTCTCTCGGCGTCTTCTCCCTCTGTCAGTGCGCGGTCCCTGCAGCCCTCGGCGATCTGCTCCCAGCTCCGCTCCCAATCCGGCTGTTCTCCTTCCGTGAGACGGGTCTCGCTGTTCCACTTGACACCGCCGCTCTGCTTGTCCTCGCTTTCTCGGTTTCCTCCTCTCCTCCGCTCCTCTTCTCTGCTCTCCCGTCCTTCTTCTCTCCGCTCCTCCTCGCTGCTTCCCGCCACTCCGCACCTCTCCGCTCTGACCGCTCCTCCGGTGTATAGACACACCTGGTGCTGGGCGTTCTCCGCATTTAACCACCTGCTGGACTCCTCCTCCTCTCTACCTTCGGACTGGTTAAAGGGCCAGGCGTCTTCCTCATCACAGCTGTAGGTGTCTGGGCTGGACCACTCGGAATACTGCGTGGGCTGTGGAAAGACAAGGGGGGGGCACAGTTTATCAGTTCGCGCCCTATGGCGGGGTGCGCCAGGGGGACCCCGTTACACACCTCCCCCCCAGGACGCTTCCGCTCGGGAAGCGGATGTCGGGACAGAAAGTCAGCCCCAACATTGTCCACTCCCCGCTTGTGGCACACCCTGAACGAGAACGGCTGTAATGCCAGGAACCATCTCATGATCCTGGCGTTATTGGACTTGTTACGAGCCATCCATGTAAGTGGCGCATGGTCCGTATAGAGCGAGAAGGGCCGGCCCTCGAGGTAGTAGGCCAACTTCTCCACGGCCCAACGGATAGCCAGGCACTCCTTCTCCACGGTGGCATACTTTAATTCCCGCGGGAACAGCTTCCTGCTGACAAACAGGATCGGGTGGTCCAACCCGTCCCGACCTTCTTGGGACAACACCGCTCCTATTCCGAACTCAGAAGCATCAGTGTGCAAGGAGAACGGACGTGTGTAATCCGGGGAGGTAAGGATGGGGGTGGATGTGATCCTCCTCTTCAACTCGTGGAACGCGTCTAGCATGTCCACCGTGGGTCTGGAGAGCGTTGCTTGTTTGACTGACGTCTGTAGGGCATCCGTGAGAGGGGCTGCCACCTGAGCAAAGTTCGGGATAAATCGCCGGTAGTATCCTATTAGCCCCAAAAACGCACGGAGCTCTTTTTTGTGGTGGGAAATGGGGCCTCGGAAATGGCCCGGACTTTCTCTGCTTGTGGCTCGATCATGCCGTGTCCCAATACGTATCCCAGGTACTTGACTTTGTGAAAAGCCATCCTTGACTTCTTCGCGTTTATCTTCAGTCCTGCTTGGGTTAGGGTTTCCAGTACTTTAGCCAGGTGTCTCAAGTGGGTTTTCCAGTCTGGACTAAACACCACTATGTCGTCCAGGTAAGCAGAGGTGAAGGATGACATACCACGTAGCACGTTATTCATCAGTCTCTGAAAGGTGGCAGGAGCCCCGTGAAGTCCAAACGGCAGCACCGTGAACTCGTAGTGCCCATCCTCGGTCGAGAAGGCTGTTTTATGTCTGTCTTCCTCTCTTAGCGGCACCTGCCAGTACCCTTTTGTGAGGTCGATTGTACTGATGTACTTCGCATCGCCTAGCTTCTCTATGAGTTCGTCTATGCGGGGGATGGGATATGCATCGAACTTCGAGATCGCGTTTAGGGCCCGGAAGTCCATACAAAACCGGCGTGAGCCGTCCGGTTTGGGTATGAGGACGATCGGGCTTGACCAGTTGCTATGCGAGGGGCGTATGACCCCGAGCTGTAACATGTCAGTTACCTCTCGTCGGATGTCTTGTCTCCGGGCCTCTGGGATCCGGTAAGGGCGTATCTTTATGGTCTTCCCTGGGTCTGTGTCGATCCTGTGTTCTGCCAGCGTGGTTTTCCCCGGGAGATCGGAAAACACCTGTTCTTGTTTCCACAGTACGTCCAGCAACTCTTGTTTTTCTTCCTGTCTCAAGTCTTCGTTGAGTACTAACAGGGGTATCGTGGAATGGCTATTGGTTTTCTCTGGTTCTACTAGGTGAACGGTGGTAGGGGGTTTCCCCAACCACCTCTTTAGCATGTTTATGTGGTAGACCTGTCTTTTCCTGGCGTTCATCTGTAGCCTGTAACTGGTCTTCCCGATCCTCTCCACAACCTGAAACGGTCCGCTCCACTCCGCCTTGAATTTTTGCGAGGAGGAGGGCAACAATACCAGGGCCCACTCTCCTTTTTCCAGAGTCCTCCATTTCTTGCCTTTATCATACAGGGTCTTCTGTTTGTTTTGGTGTTTCTCTAGATTGGCGAACGCCAAGTCCCTTAGTTTTCCTAGTTTGGAGCGGAGATTTCGAGCATATTCGAGGGTTTTTGCAGTTTCTTCCGGGGTTTCTTTTTCCCACGCCTCTTTGGTCATGTCCAAGAGTGATCGGGGCTTTCGCCCGTATAGCATCTCAAAAGCCGAGACCCCTAAACTGCTTTGGGTCTGTCCTCGGATGACATATAACGCAATGGGAAGGACTTGGTCCCATTCGTTGCTGTTGACCTCCAACATCTTTCGCAATGTGGTTTTCAGCGTACGGTTATACCTTTCTACTAAACCGTCGGTTTGCGGATGGTATACCGCGGTCCTGATCTGGTGTATGTGAAGAGCTTTACACACATCCCCCATGAGGCGGGACACAAAGGGGGTCCCCTGGTCGGTCAGTATTTCCTTAGGGAAACCGACCCGGGAGAACAGTTCAAGCATCTTGTCCGCTACGTTTTTGGAGGTGGTAGAGGTCAGGGGAAAAGCCTCCGGGAACCGCGTGGCATAGTCAACGATTACAAGGACGTACGAGTAACCTTTCTTTGTTTTTGGGAGCGGCCCAATGATGTCCATCCCAATCCGTTCAAAGGGAACCCCGATGATGGGGAGGGGTTGTAAGGGCACCGCCGGGGGCCTCGTCATGTTTCGGGTTTGACAAATGTCACACTCTTGACAGTAGGTCAAGGCGTCTTTGTAGATTCCGGGCCAATAAAAACACTTTAGGAGGTTCTGTGTGGTTTTCTCTGCCCCCGTGTGACCGGCCACCAAATGGGAATGTGAAAAGAACAGGACTTGTTCTCGGAAAGACACCGGAACCAACAACTGCTTGGGGTCCTCCTCTCTTCCCTGACGATACAACAGTCCGTTTTTGATAAACAACCTTGGAAATTGCAATGGGTCTTCGTCTTGGGTGTGATGGGCCTTCTCCCAGGCGTTAAACAATGTTGCATCATTGGACTGGGCGAATTGAAAACTACGGTCCAATGTCCAGGGATCCGAGGACGCCAAAGCCGTTGCCTCCTCTGTGTGGTCCCTTGGATCCCGTTTCTTTTTCGTTTGTGCCATGCTTTGCTCGAACATGGTCATAAAGGCCGGGTTATCCGTACCGATTATCAGGTCTTCAGGTAACGTAGACAACACCCCTACCCAAACCCTTGTGGCGGGTCCAACCTGGGGTTCTAGTGGCAATACAGCGACGGGATAGGGCTTTACGTCTCCGTGGACGCATCGGATGTATACTTGTTCCTGGGGGATGAGCTGGTGGGGCAGTACGTGGTGTGCCTGTACTACAGACTGGCGACAACCTGAATCCAATAGCGCCTGTACAGGGTTGCCGTTTATCCTCATACTTACGCGGTAGGCGTGGCCCATCTCCGCCGAGTAGAGGACGGTGCGGGGCATATATCCCACCTCCATGGGTTCGTCTGCCGGTCGTCTCCTGGGGCAGTGTCTTGCTATATGTCCCCAGGTCCCGCACTCAAAGCACTGTGGTCCGGTGTGAGGAAGGGGTTCGCTTTTCCATGGACGGGGTTTTGGTACATCAGGAACCCTCAGGATCTTTTTCTCTGGTCGGAAGGGGGCCTTTGCTTTGTCGGTCTCTGGGGCCTGCAAGGGCCTCTGTTGTACCCGTGAGTACGTGTTGGCCATCTCTACGGCCTGAGCGGTCGTCAGGTCATGGTGTTGTTTTAGCCACCTCTGTGTGGCAAAAGGCAACGCCTCTACGAACTGTTCCAGGTAGATCCTGTCCATGATCTCCTCCTTCGTACTGTCGTTTGGGCTGAGCCACTTGTCGGCGGCCATCTTTAGCCTGATGAACAAAGTCTTGGGCGTTTCTCCCGTAAGTCCTCTCTCACGCCTAAACCGCAGTCGGTAGGCTTCCCGGTCCAGACCCAGATGGTCCAGGATAATACGTTTGATTTCTGTATAGGGGGTGTCGCCCCGGGGATTGGCCACCTGGTAAGCGGCTTGAGCTTCCCCCACCAACAGCGGGGCCAAAAAGAAAGGCGATTTGGCCCCAGGCCAGCCACAGGCGCGGGCCGCCCGCTCAAAGTTTAGCAAAAAGGCATCCGGATCCTCTCCTGGTTGGTACTTTTGCAGAGAGACCCCTCCTATGGTGTGGGGTATGTTGGTTACAGTCATAGGCCCGGAGGCTAGAGGGGGGTCCAGGGCCCTGGCCGTCACGGCGGTTTTTATCAGCTCCGAGTCGGCTTCTGCAGCCCTGAGCTGTTGCTCTGCCAGCCTTTCCAGTCTCTCCTGCCCTTGCACCAGGGCTTGCACCACGCCTTCCATCTTCTGGTCGCAGATGGCTACAGTGCCCGCATTCTCCACCACTGTAACCGCGGGACCAGAAATGGGCAGGAGACGTGTTTTTGTGACTCGTGATTTTAATTGGTCAAACAGGGTATCTGTACAGGTTTTACGAATGACTGTTCTCCGTGGAGATCTGCTTCTCTCCTTTCTTGTTTTGCGGCGAGCTCCCTCTTCTTTCCTCAGAATCGGGCTCCTCCGTCTAGGGGGCTCTGGAGGCTCCGTGCTGGCCACCCACGCCGCCGCCGAAGGGAAAGAAAAGAAAAGAGAGGCACGTATCAGAAGGGAATAACAAGGCAGCAGTTGGCAACCCCAGGAAAGGGTAGTGAGGGGGAAACACCCAGTGCAATGCTCCTAGCCCGTTCGGTTATATCAAGGAGGAGGGCGAGTGCTCGTGCGAGTCTCCCGTGAGTCGTCCCTCAGATTCCTCCCCCCCCTTTCAGCTAAACTTCGGGCCTTATTGCTGAACCACCCCAGGAAGCGATCACGCACCTCAGTGAGCCGTACCCCTCCTGGCGTACGGCTGGGCGGCGCGTGTTGTTGGCCTCCAGGCGTTCCCTTTTCCTTCTCCGCTCTCTCGGCGTCTTCTCCCTCTGTCAGTGCGCGGTCCCTGCAGCCCTCGGCGATCTGCTCCCAGCTCCGCTCCCAATCCGGCTGTTCTCCTTCCGTGAGACGGGTCTCGCTGTTCCACTTGACACCGCCGCTCTGCTTGTCCTCGCTTTCTCGGTTTCCTCCTCTCCTCCGCTCCTCTTCTCTGCTCTCCCGTCCTTCTTCTCTCCGCTCCTCCTCGCTGCTTCCCGCCACTCCGCACCTCTCCGCTCTGACCGCTCCTCCGGTGTATAGACACACCTGGTGCTGGGCGTTCTCCGCATTTAACCACCTGCTGGACTCCTCCTCCTCTCTACCTTCGGACTGGTTAAAGGGCCAGGCGTCTTCCTCATCACAGCTGTAGGTGTCTGGGCTGGACCACTCGGAATACTGCGTGGGCTGTGGAAAGACAAGGGGGGGGGCACAGTTTATCAGTTCGCGCCCTATGGCGGGGTGCGCCAGGGGGACCCCGTTACAGTACCTGAACGACATTGTATCACATTCGAGGATGAATGCCTAGGACACAAATTATGTTGTGCCCAAGATAGACGCACACATCATTTGAATAGCCATTTGGCAAATTTGCCAAAATAGCCATTTGGCAAAATAGCTTGCCTGTAATGTCATGCTGTGCCACACCTTGATCCTTCATAATTTTGTACACTTCACATGATCAACTGGCTGCAAATTAACACAGGATACATATTCTGGCTCACAACAAGTCCTGAGCACGTGACATACCAGTGTGAATCTGAATGACTGATTTGACCCCCAAACCTCACACATAAAGAGGTGTGAGAGTGGATTTAACATCAATGTAGAATGGGAGAGGTTGTAGTCTCTTATGTCAATCAGATCATGGCATGGATTCCCATTATGGCACCAGTGTGACCCTGACATGTGTTGTGTGTAAAACCAGCTCAGCAGATTGCAACATGTATGTAACATGGCAACACACCTGACTATTCCAATGACTGTAATTTTCCATGTAAATATCAATGATGTATGTTATCTTGCAAAACATGATGTTAATAAAATTGGTTGATTCTACCTTTAACATTTTTCCAACAGCAGGCAGACCCTTGATCACACAATTTGGGCATCTGGATGTGTCACACATGAAATACATATCAGTTCACGATGGATCAGGGGCATGTTGGGGATCCTTGCATAACATTGACTAACGTATGCTCAGACCAGAGACCAGAGCACCTTTGGGCGAGGTTGTTTGCCTCATCAAGACCATAATTTTGTTCACTCTGTCACTGTAAAGTGAACACTGCAGAAACATGTGGGGTCACATGCAGCATCTTTTCTGTCCTATTTGTTCATGGCACATTAATGTTCAGAGATGGTTAATACGTGTATACACAGCTGCTTGCAACATAGGCCCTTTCTCTTTGCATGCCTGTCAAACTTTTAAGCATTGTCCCACAAATTGACAATAACCTGTGTACATGATCTAATTGGTTTGTGTACCTGTGGTGACACCTCCAAGGGCTCACTCATACATTGTTTTGACATTTGTTCTAATGTATCACATGAATACCACTGTTGTGAACCATCACCAGAATTGATCACAGACTGTGCTGTATACTGACTTTGGTTAGTTGGAATGGCAGGGTCTGCTATGGGCCTGTCATACTACAGACGTGCTGTACTCCCCCTATTGTTTTTGATTGCTGTTAATTTGCAAGGTCAAATTGCTAACAGATACCTAAAAATTGTTGCCACTGCACTCTGTGCGTGCCTTGTCCAAGCACAGTACTAATGATGTTGTGATGACGGATAGGACACTTTAACCCACATGTGCTACTCAGCAGTGGCATTACTCTGCAGATGTTTCTCCACTAAATCGATTACAACACAGGGCTGTACACCACAAATTAGTAGTGAGTTTCCTGAAAATTGGAGGGCGGTCCGGCCGTGAGTGGGCCACCTGCGGCGGAACCAGGAGAGTAGTCACTCCTAGCTTGGAAGAGCCGGGAGCCTGCAGCGAGCACAAGGCAGCTCCACTGAGCCTATCGTAGCGTTCTGTAACTGCCACAGAGACAAAGTGATGGATCCAGCAGAGAGAGAGGGACACACAACTGGAGCTGGAAGCTGTGGCCTGAGTGGAGTTCCATGACCGGCGTGGAGTAAGAGGTCCGAGACCCAGACACTGACCGCGTGATCATGCGTGTGACCGACCAGCCACCAAGACTTGGAAGCTGAAAGAGCACCAAGAAAGGCCAGGGGCCAGAATGGGCCTGGGCCTGTTTGACAACTGAGCAAAAAAGCGGGGAGGAGGTTGAGCCAGTGGCAACAGCGGGGAACCCTACAGCAATGCAGTGACAGTCGTAGACTGAATAGAGTTTTGAAATAACCAGTTTGTTAATTTACTTTGTTACTTGATAGACAGTGAAGAATAAGCAAAAATACCAATTAGATTCTGGTTAGATTCAGCAAGTATTTAACATTTTAAAATGCACATGTCCTATCCAACAGCTCACGCCGTTGCCTTTATGCAGTAAGTGCTACGTACTGTACAGTAAAGATTGCCATTGTGTGCAACCTCTGTGACTGTATCATTGTTTTGACGCAATTGCTAGACTGAAGGGATCACATGCTAGGGCTACCAAACTGCATACCCGTGCCACGTAGTGCAGTAAAAAAAGCAGCACTGTATGATCGTAAGGTGCTGACAGACAAACTACACCACACATTGTGGGTAGAAGGCTTGGTCAGACTATTAGTCTTTCTTCTTTCCTGGTGCAGTCCAGCTGGCCACAGTCTATGCCAAAAGGGCAGGCCACACTTCAGTGTGAAGTGCAGGGCAACAATGTATGCTTCCTTCTCAAACACACTGACCATGTGGACCCACTGCTAGGTTGGTGCAACCACAGCATTGAGCCAACTAACTTACAATCCCTGTTCCTCACAAAGCATGGACAGCAGTGCATCACACAAAAATGCACCCACCATATGTACAGGCACAAAAGATGAGGCACCTCTCCACTTCACATATGCAGCAGGCGTGTTCACTGCAGTAGTCTTTCTGCTTCTCTAGTGCTGCCTGCCTAGAGAGAAACTGTTGAATGGTTAAGCCCAGATGTGGGCTGGCAAATGAAGGGGGTTTTCAATCATCCACCATAGTTTTCAAAGTCATGAGTGAGCTGAAAATATATATTAAATTCAGAGATGCTCGGAGCAGGGGGCCCACATTATGTCTGGTCTTTGGCCCCTAAAATCCTTAAGATGTCCCTGATTTGAGTGGTGTCTAACACCAGTACCTCATTGTGAGCAAAAGAACGATGGATTCAACCCAGATCTCTTGACTTGGGGTGAATGTATGATTTATTCGTCATTCCGTCCATCATTTGTTTGCGTAGGACTTTTCACCCTAAGTGGGATGGGTATGCCCAGTTGGGTCCCTTGCTCACAGTGTCACTGGAATCAAGCTAGCGTGGCTGATGAAGGGTATTACCCAGAAACCGGTCCCAGGATGCCTGTTTCCAGTCCAGGGAGGAACTGGCTTAGCAGTCCAGTGAGGACTGTTCCCATGAGGCACAGGGCCAAGACTGATTTGCATGTGGCTCGGTCCAAACTGAGGTGGCATGATGAGCAAAAGAACAATGGATTCAACCGAGATCTCTTGACTTGGGGTGAATGTATGATGTATTCGTCATTCCGTCCATCATTTGTTTGCGTAGCACTTTTCACCCTAAGTGGGATGGGTCTGCCCAGTTGGGTCCCTTGCTCACAGTGTCACTGGAATCAAGCTAGCGTGTCTGATGAAGGGTAATACCCAGAAACCGGTCCCAGGATGCCTGTTTCCGGTCCAGGGAGGAACTGGCTTAGCAGTCCAGTCAGGATTGTTCCCGTGAGGCACAGGGCCAAGCCTGATTTGCATGTGGCTCGGTCCAAACTGAGGTGGCATGATGAGCAAAAGAACAATGGATTCAACCCAGATCTCTTGACTGAGGGTGAATGTATGATTTATTTATCATTCCGTCTGTCATTTGTTTGTGTAGCAGGTAACACTAGTACCTCATCAGGTTGTGGAGAAGAGGTAGACTAACAGAGTACACTTTATATTTGTACACTTTATTATAGTGCTGCATCCAGCTGGCAGCTGGAATTAGTGTCTCTACTTTTAAGGAGCGGCCGTCAGAAAAATACGGCAATGTAGCAACCTTCAGGAAGACCATCTCATCAATACTCTCTTGCTCTTGATTAGCTCTAGCCAGCAGTTATATCCAGTGTTTTTGCGGGGGTAATACCCAGCCCCTGAAGATACTAACAATGGATTGTGGTTGATAGCATATTTTGGTGTTACCGCTCAAGAGGCGATACTAAAACATAACTCCTCTGAAAACAGAGAATAATAAATTGTGCTAGCAGCCCTTCTCCTGTAACTGTTGGAGCCAGCAGCAAAACAAAGGGACAGCCTCTGCGGCAAAAACAAGATTATGCTTCATCACTAAAGTATTAAGTGCCTCACTATAAGGTTCATAACCAAAGTGAAATTGCTCCTCCCCTTGTGTATTCACAAAACCCCAGTCTGTTTTTTTGTTGGAATTTTAAATAGGAGCACATTAAAGTCGCCCACCCATTTAATCCCTTTCCTATTTAGTGGTGTAACTATCGAGATCATGATCTAGATGACTATTTATATCAGTTAGACGAGAGTGAAAAACATGGTTATGAAATTCGGAAATTGGATATGTATCAACTGAGTTTGAGTCACATTTAGGCTAAACCACTTTTCCCTAACAGAGGCACAAAATAAACATGGCTAAAGCACATTTCGCGCATTTCATCCTTGAGGGGGATGTAGCGCATAAGCCATTTTTTTATTGTAGTGGTGGATTATAATCACATGTGTAGACTGCATCAGCATATAATCTTTTGTCGTGTCAACGTAAGTGTTAGGATCTTGTAACGGAATATCATCAATTTGATATGTTTAGGAAAAAAAGAGTATGTGAAGGATTAATGTGTAAAATCAATGTAACCAGCAGAAAACATCAACTGAAATGTATGTGTTGTGCAACTGATAATCATTTTATCATTGAATGTGCTTATTAATCATGTCGTTTTATATGTAGATGAAAATATTAACTGTATATGTCTCAATTCCTATATAACTTCATAAAACTCATATTACATTTCTCTTTTGTTAGCGGAATCAGGTAGGCCTGAAATGCTTTTCCCTGGAAGCTCTTGCATTAGAATAAATAGTTCAATTTCATGTGCATGTTGGATTCTGTTCTTTCTCACATTTGTGTTGCATGTGGTAGAAGCGATCTTGTTAGTTAGAGTAATGTTTTTGTTTTAGGAGTCAGGCAAGGAGAGAAGAGGATGCACTTGGAGTTAATGCGGATAATAAAGAGAACTGTTGTATTTTCTCACCGGAGAAGGCCTGGAAATGAAGGTCATCTTGTTACTGTTCGGGAGCATCGCCGTCCTGTAGAAATTACCTATGAGAATGTGGCCTGATCGGATGGTGACCTGAAAGGAATTATGGGAAGAAACCTGTGATATTGGAGTATTGCAAGTAGGGAAAGAGCCCCACTTCTTCTCTACCTTGGAAGAGAGAGAAATTATTGCTGGTGACCATTTTGGGATAATATAACGGTCCCTGAAACAATTTGTCCTGATCTACCACAGTACGCTGGAAGATAAAAACAGTTCAGCCTTAATTCTTCTATGAGCTCAACCACTGAGTTCAGTCTATATAAAAAATTCACGCAGATAGACCATCTCTGAAATTTACTGCCATTTAGTCTTCCTCCCCGTACTTCTGCACATTTTCCACCCAGGACACCCTCCTTACCATAATATTATCCCTAAACAGGCCCGTGTGCAACAGAAGAATTCCAATGCAAGCAGAAAGGTTGGTAGGAGAAGGATCACTTCCCAGAATGCACACTGACTCGATGATAGACAGGAAATGTAATAAAAGGGCATTTTATGTGGGTTGATCAGTTAAGAAGATGCCTAGGGTGTGATATGACTAAAGAAAATGCTCTAAGGTGGACACATTTTGTTTAAGCTTTCAGTCAGCACAAAAGCAAATCTCCTTGCTCCCACATATTTCTACTTTAGCTGCTTCAATTGAATGAACATGTGCATTTAATGCTGATATGGGTGAATGGGGAATGACCAATTACATCAATCATTGAAATTATTTTGTGTCAGTCAGTGGCGTAACTCAATATGATGGTCCCGCCTGCAGAATGTGATGAGAGGCCCCTGTGTCTCTTATAAATCACAGATATTCACAGGCCTTGACCTGATTGGAGACCCCCTGATGGTTTGAGGGCTGTCCTGTGCCACAGGAGGCTGCAGGGGCCTGTGTTACATACCTGATGTCAGTCTATTAATATTGAGTTAGCACTTCATAATCTTGTTGTTGGGAATAATAGTGCAAGTTGCCCTCGGGGCTTAACAGGCTTTTATTTCCACTTATTGTGCCCCCATGAACTTTGGTATTATAGAAGGGGCTGCAGATGCTTATGCAGTCCAGTCTAATGCTTGTGCAGCCCCATCCATAATGCAGATCATTCAAGCACAAATTTCAAATAGTCACAAGGGAGCATGCCCTCATTTGCATAGTGCTGTGGCCTCATGCAAATGAGAGAACACTTTGCCTCTGTGCCTGTGCCATGTTACAGATTGAGGATAGAGGCAAAGGAGCTGAAGAGAAGCACACTGACTGTGCATCGCCTATGAGGTGGTGCGCAATGATAGTGCCCATTAATAGTGCCTAATGAGTGGGGGGGTAAGAGGAGCTCCATGGAGCCGATAGGCATCCCTCCCACCCCAAAAGTGGTGCAATCACATTCTGCACTCTCCTGTGGGGTGACCCTGCCCTTTCTTAAAGGGGAGGTCTTGTCCCCAACCAGCAGTGAAAGGTTAACTGGTGACTACAAACAGCCAATTCACCTTTTATTAATACTCTGTTCCAAGAGCAGACTTGGGGTACACTCCTGCACTGGGGGCATGGCATTCACTGTAACAGGAATCACTGCAACCACTGCACCAAGTTAACGACGCGCCAGGCCAATGGCATAAGAATTCTTTAGGGGGTCTCACTGCAAGCTACAGCAAGGGAGACTCTACCTAAAGTCTCCTTGCTACCAACGTTTTCAAGATCCTCACCACCCATCCCAGTCGCAGGGATTTTAGTTATACAATTAGCTTTGAAACTATATCATTCCTTGATGCCAAGGTAACAGTAAGTAATACCCAGCATTTGATTTACAAAACGGGGCTTAAGAGGTTGTGTCTGTTCCTGGTTTCACAAAAACATGAATCACTGTAGTTCCTCATAAAAGGGTCTTAATAGAATTACTTTGTGAGATGCATGCCAATGGAAATGAAATTGATTCAATAAGAAAAGTAGACTAAACTTTCACCATCACAACTTCATCCTTCAATGAAAAACTTTTTTCTGTCCAGTTACCCTTTTACTATTTTTTTTAATCAAACAAGAGTCCACCTAGTGCATGCACCCATGTGCCACTGGTAAAGAAATATTGTCGCATTTTGATGTTATAATGTGCAGGAGACCACACTTTGAATCTTTGAATCCATGTGAATCCATGTGCCTAAATTAATTAAACTGTGATCTTAAACAGTCACTTCATCTGGTTTTCTTATCTGTCAGAACTGGGAGGGCCAATAGATGATTCCGTTTGCACTTGACACATGCATACCAAATACACAAAAGGTGATTAGAGAAATGCTTGCAATTAGCATAACCACTGGCAGCTGCTCAGGGTAGGATTTCAACTGATAGTTAGTTATTTTGCCCATTATGTCACCTCAGTTTAGACCCAGCTATTTGCAAATCGGTCTTGACCCTGCTCCAATCGGAACAGTTCAGCCTGAACTGCAATGATATTGCATGTCAACTTTGGGTGAGTGAGGGTTCTCGTCTGTAACAAACGTATGCCCCTTTTCAGACACTTACACTTACACATACATTAACCTTGCATTTTGTGTCATACTTTTTCTGAAACGTCCCGTTACCTTTTTGTGAGTACAGTATATATGGAGTGGTAGCGTGTATGATAATGGCTCCCCTAAAAAAAAAAACATTAGTGTGAATAAATAAATTAAGTATTGCCATGCTAACTCTCACCAGACTCTTCAATACACCATTTGATTAATTTGACCCTAGGGTAGGCTTTAAACAGTCCAAAGAGCAGGGCACAGTGCATTTAAAAAGTGTACATGTAGTTTTAACTTGTAAATGTCCTGGTAGTGAAAGACTCTTATATTTGTTTTTCACGACTGCAAGGCCTGCCTCTTCTGTAGGGTAACATTGTGGTAACTTATTACATATAATAAGTGATAGCTTTCAATTGGCTGTAGAAAGGAATATAGAGTTCTGTGTCTAAAGAATTGTAATTTAAAGCTCTCTTTAATGGTGAAGTTGGATTTTAAGTCACAATTCTGAAAATGTCATGTTTAGAAAGTTGACATTTTCTGGTCCCAACCATTTGATTCCTGCAGCTTGTCTCTTGGGTGATATGACTATGTGCAGCTGCAGTTGGACTTTGTGTATTGCTCCTAAACAATGAGACAAAGGGGGAAATAGGTATTTGGAGGATTGAGCATGTGACTTGAGACGGGGAAGAGCTCTCACCGACCACACTTGTACAGCACAATGGCCCTTCCTAGCACACTCAGAAAGGGTTTTGACACCAGTCTTTTGTAACCCCCTACAAGCAGGGGCGTGGGCAGGAAAATTCAAACACATCTCGGGGTGGAAACCTCCAGAACCACCTCCTACTTTAATGTGGGCACCAGGAATAAAAAGAAGACCCGCAGACTCAACTCTTCAGTGCACTTCTGGCTCAGTGGAAGACTCAGAAGGGCTGCTGGGCTGCTCTGCCAGAAGGACTGCTGCTCTGTTGCCCTGCTGCCCTGTGATCCAGCGGGCTATAGAAAATATATCATAAACTACGCTACCCAACTTCATAACCTATAAACAAAATTCTATACTAAATATGGACCCATTTATAAACCTGATATATTTTGGGCCTACTGAATCAGATGGTCAGAATAAATCTATATACACATTATCTACACACTATATACATATTTATACATTTGCAGAAAGAATATTGTCATTAGAATAAAACCCAACCATTTAAACGACCACCATAGGCGACGTGATCTAGCTAAAGGTAACTTATACTTCTAAATAATCAAGACCAGCTTGTTTGTCAAAAGTAAGATTTTATTTTCTAAATTATGGTATATATGTTGTAAGTTTTATAAATGAAATTTATTTGCAATAAAGCAAGCATGATGGTAAGAAATATGGAAAAATACAATTTAAGCAATTGAATCAATTTAAAGAAATTATATAAAGTTTAGCATTTCTAAAACCTATTTCCCTAACTCAGCTAAATAGACAGAAATTAAAGTAAAGATCTTTGAGGATTCTTACGTGCTCCACGCAAAGTCCAGCAGCACATCACCCTCATCGGAAAGTCAGAAAGCAGCAGCTAGCCCAACCCTAAGGGCATGACTTTTTATACCTTTCTACGCTAACTAAACTAGCAAAGGAAAGTTTTCAGAAATCTACGACGTCCCATTGGTTGAGAGTGACAAGTGACATGTCACCCGATTCTTAAAAAGTTCCACAAAATCATGTCTTACAAAGACCATTGTCTCTTCCACGTGAAGCCAGAGGCTTCCTGCGATTGCAACTTTGTATTAAGTCATCCTCGCAGCTTCCATAGTCTTTCAGTGCAACTTCCGCGGATGCCAAGTTAAGGACTGACAAAAAGTTCACTTTCGACCTTGGCCATGTCCGACAGAATGATGTCAGTTCATCAGTTTTTGCTTTGTGAATACAGCTTCAATAAACGTTTTAATTCAGAATGGGCGTCTCGTGACTTTCTGCAGAATTATAGATCAGCTCTTTTTCTGCGGCTCAAATAACTAGGCCTCAAAAGCAGGCAACTTATGATTTCTAGTATAAAACAAACACAAGAAAAGTATTAATGTAAGAAATAAAGTATATTCTGTATCCACCCCATGGTTTACTAATTAATTTACCCACCCGATTAATCAAAATGTTACCTAGCTAATGCAAACAAATAAAGCAGCGTTTATATTTACCAGTCTCCGTTTTTCTATGAGACCCATATGCACCTAGAATAGTAGAAATGACATCACACAGACAAGGAAAAGCAAAACAAGCACATGCTTATTTAAGTTTGCAGCAGTTAGTAATGACAAAAACGAAAACAATATTTTATTTTATTATTTTGCACGAACAAAAAGATGCAACATTTATGCACGTTTATGAGCACACATGTTAGTCCCCCCACGTGTAAAGTTTAATCTAGGTTATTTTAGTACGACATATCACAAATCATTAATAATTTTATTCATGTTATGGAAATGTGACTTTGCGAGTTTAAACAAAATTTTGTTTTCTATCTCGCTCCATCAACTCCCTCATCTGGTGATTAACAAATCACCACACCAGCACTCAAAATTTTGGTAAATTAAATTTTTAAGAAATCGATTCAAATTCATTTGTATTAGTAAACCTAAAAGTCTGTTTCAGCATAATCTTTGCAATTAACATGACGCTCTCTATGTAACTCCTGCAACTCGATCTCCCTTTCCTCTTCTTTTCTGAGTTTATAGATTCTCTTCTTTTCCTTCATATGCTTCTTTCTTTTATGTAATAAACAACCTACTTTAGTCAAAATAAAAATGAATACTATTATAATCAAAGGTGCCAGAATCTTGCCAAGAATTGAACTTCCGATATTATGAAACCAGTTTTTAATTGCTTGAAACCTTTTTGAAAGTTTCCCTGTAAAATCTTCTTCTTCTAAAGGAATTATTTCTGAATGCATTTGTGTAATATTCTTAATATACATTTCAATATTCTTACTTTCATCCGGTATATATGTACAGCAATGTTGGACATGTAAAATGCCACAGACTCCTCCCTCTTTTGCTAAGAGTATGTCTAAAGCAAGACGATCTTGAATTACCATGGATCTAATTGCAATAACTTCAACATTCACTAATTGAAACCCATCAGCAGTGTCAGTTGATAATCTATCAACTATAGTGGACAATTTTCTGATTCTCCCTGCATTTAGGGTTATACCAACAAAAGGTATTACAGCTTGGAAAATATCTCCCAGAACTTCAGTAAAAGTTTCTCTTTTAGCTCTATTTACATAATTATGAATTTTAAACAGTCCTTCTGAATCTCTGTCAACATGAAACACTTTAGGAAAAACAATTCCCACATAACAAGTTCCATACCAATGGTCTGGAAGGTTGTAGTAGGCTTTGTCACCACAAACAAAATAAATTCCAGGGAAGATAGGATCTTTTCCACCTTTAAATCCCCAACCTCCCATAATCTGATAAGTATCTTCACAGTTGCTTGCACCTACAAAATAATTATCAAAAAGTGTATTATCTCTTCTAATGCAAAGCTTTCCACTAACAGGTTTGTCTATGTGAATTGCAATATTTTCAAGCATTTTGCCATTTAATTTCTCATCCTCTTTTTGCCAGAAGGATGACTTAGTCTGCTTGACTAATTCATTTCTCTTATAAATTGCTCTTCTCTCCTCAACCATATTCAAAAATGTCTTTCCTTCAGCACTTAATTTACATGTTAGATTATTCTTGTAAGCATACTCATAAGTGAGTTCGTTAGTAACAAGGAAATATTCTCTCAATTGTTTAGCTTTCTTATGCTTATTTAAAACATTATCAATTTTAATATTCGCAAAAATCTCATCATAATTTGAATAGTAATATTCTAAACGTCCAGTTTGGTAAAATAAACTAGTTAATACACTACATGTAACAGCATAAGTGAGAGGAAGCATATTATATGTTACTCCCTCAGAAACAGAAGCGGGTAACTTAACACATACATAACAGTCCTTTGCATCCATTACCTTTACATATTCACTCAAAAGCTTTGTGAAAGTATTGCTTGAAAAATCACCTATTGATTTATCTTGATGAATGTTAGGCTGATGATCAATTACTTTTGCAGATGCACTATGTTTAGTTTGGCTAACCAGAGCTTTGCTTGTTATGTTAACTTTGTGTAATTCTCTATTCATTTCTAAAGGTATAATCACAGCTAGTATCAACCAGAGCAGAACTAAAATGAGCAGACATACCAGAGTCATCTTACAGCATCTTTTAAAAACAGAACATTTTGAAGTGCTCTCCTTAATGTAAGGCATTTTTAAGTTAGTTTTAGCCTCTAAAATAAAAATAAATTTTTAAATTTATATACACCCCCCTTTTAAAATATATTTTTCTTTTATAACCCTAAACAAGATTTCTTCGACCTTATGTCATACATAAGTTTTCTTCAACTAAACAGTTTTTCTTCGACCTTGTGTCAACTAACAGGATTTCTTCAGCCTTTTGCCAATTTAATAATTCTGTACTTCAATCATTGTCACTAATTTCTTGGATTTCGTTTTCTTCTTCACTACTATCATATATGTCAATAACAGGTGGAATTACTAAGTAAGTCCACTCAGGAGACTTGTATTTTTGGTTTGGTCTAATTATTCTCTTCCCTTTTCTCGATATTACTTCAATTTTTCTTCCAACTCCAATTTCTTTTCCTGGACTCTTTTGACTACTTATTTCTTCAACTTGTTCTATTGGCTTTTTGATCAATCTGACTCTCAATCTTCCACCAGGCCAGTAGTCTGCTTTTCTCACGTACTTCTTCTTTGGTTCAGTATTATTTGATTCTGACTTCCAAGTCCTTTTCTTTCCGTTTTCACTTCCACCTTCCACGTCACTTTCTTCAGTTTCGTAGTCTGAAATTTCAATTGACTCAGGAACTTCTCTATTCGGCAATTTCACTCCTTCAGGAACTTCACTTTGTCTTCCATCACTGGTACTCGGTAATTCGTTCTCCTCTTCTTCTTCAATTACCTCTAGCTTCCCAGATTTTGGATTTTTGTTCCTTACTTCAGAGCTTGTTCTCTGCCTTTCGATACTCTCCTGGTCTGAAACTTCCTTCGGTTCAGCTTCTTTGTCTTCAATATAGACAACCGAATCCTCAGTTATCTTTCCTTTTAACAGATTCTCTTCACCTTCAGAATCTATTTCAATTATTTCTAAGTCTTTTCTTGTCAGATTTCCATTCACTGGCACAGTTTCCAGATGTCGACTTTCTTGTCGATCTTCAGAATCTGGAATTACTTCACCTTCTGTTCTGTCTTCTGCTTCAGAATCAGAGTCATCTGTTGTATCACTTTCAACATCAGAATTTTCAGGTGTTGGTATTGGAATAGTATGACTTGGATGAATCCAGCGCTTCAATCCTCTGCACTTTACAGCATTAGTAGTGATCAAGATTACCTGCCTAGGTTTCTGCCATCTAGGAGATAGACAATTCCTCCTCCGATGTACTTTCGTTCTGACCCAGTCTCCAGGTCTCAGATCATGTGTCAAAACTTTGTCATTTGATTGAGCTTCAGTTCCAACCTGATTAGACACAGAAGTTACCATATCAGATAACCTTTTACAGTAATCCAAAATTGCACTGTCATTTATGCTCAACAGTTTACCTACAGGTACAAAAGCTTGCCTCATAACTCTTCCCATTAAAATTTCATGAGGACTCAGACCTGTCTTTTTATCTGGTGTACTTCTTAATGACATCAAAACAAGTGGAAGAGCATCAGTCCACTTAACTCCTGTCTCTAGACACATTTTTCCAATTCTGTTTTTGATAGTTCCATTTATTTGTTCAACTACACCTGATGCCTCTGGTCTGTATGCACAGTGTATTTTCTGCTCAATGCTCATAGCTTCACAAATTAACTTCAACAGTTTGTTATCAAAATGGCTTCCTCCATCACTCTCAATAGTGACTGGAAAACCGTACCTTGGGATGATTTCTCTGAGCATTAGTTTTGCCACTGTAATTGAATCACAATGTCGTGTAGGGAAAGCCTCTACCCACCTTGAGAATAAGCATACAATTACAAGTACATATTTCAAACAGTTGTGTAAGGGCATTTCAATGAAATCTATTTGTAACCTGGTAAAGGGACCACCCTCTCGACCAATTATTCCTGTCCCCACCACTGATTTTCTGTTTGGATTCATTTGTTGGCATGATAAACACCTTTGACAAAAAGATTCTGCAATGGTTCTAAATTTGGTATTGAACCATGTTTCTCTAAAAAGTCTGACCATAGAATCTCTTCCTAAATGTGCAGGACCATGATATAATCTGGCCATGTCAGCAATCAAGCAATTTGGTAAGACTATTCTGCCATCTTTGTAAACCCACACTCCATCTTCATCACGTGGTCTACAATCTGATCTTAACCATAGGTCTTTTTCTTCATCATCTGCTTCGTTTTGTAAATCCCTAATCTCATTCCATGTTTCTACAACAGTTGTTAGCATTAATGAATTTGAATCAGTTTCTGTACTTCTATTCCGATTGTAAGAATAATTTTTTCTTGCGCAGTACTTTGCTGTTTCGTCTGCGAAGGCATTTCCCTTGGAAATATAATCAGTTCCTCTAGTGTGCGCTGCACACTTGACTATGGCAATTTCTTTTGGCAATTGTATTGCTTCAATTAATCTTCTAATGAAAACTGCATTTTTAATTGGTGATCCTGTTGATGTCATGTATCCTCTCTGTGACCAGAGTTGTCCATAATCATGCACAACTCCGTACCCATACTGACTATCAGTAATGATGGTAACTCTTATATCTTTCGATATTTCACATGCACGAATTAAAGCAATCAATTCAGCCACTTGTGCTGAACGAACTCCTTCAAGACATGATGCTTCTTCAACATCTTCGACTGTACAAACTGAGTATGAAGCTTTCAAGACACCTCCTTCGGATCTTAAGCATGAGCCATCTACAAAGTAGACAAAATCCGATTCAGACAAAGGTCTGTCTTTGATGTCTTTTCTGGGTTTAGTGCAGAATTCCATGACATCTAAACATTCATGTTCTGTCTCAATGTCATCAATAATTTCAGAATCAGGCAGTAATGTAGAAGGATTCAGATTCAAACATCTTGAAATCGAAACATTATCTGCTCCCAGTATGATTTTCTCATACTTTGTCAATCTGCTACTTGTTAAATGTTGAGTCTTACCTCTTGTCAGTAATATTTCAACCGAATGAGGCACAAAAACTTTCACAGGAAATCCCATAATGATTCCTTCACTTTGTTCGAGGCTGATACTTGTAGCTGCAACTGCTTTCAAACAACCTGGTAATGCTTTTGCAATTGGATCAAGAACTGCAGAGAAGTATGCAATAGGTTTCTTTAGATTTCCATGTCTCTGAATTAACACAGATAATGCACATCCTTCTCTCTCACTGCAATACAGTTCAAAATCTTTCTCATAATTTGGCATACCCAAAGCAGGAGCTTGGCATAAGCTCTTTTTCAGGTTCTCAAAAGATTCCATCTCAGCATCATTGAGAATAATTGGATCCTTTACATCTGATTTGGTCAATCTTTGTAGTGGTTTTGCAATTACTGAAAATCCACTTATCCATTGTCGACAGTAACCTACCATTCCCAAGAACATTCTGACCTGTCTTTGTGTTCTTGGCGGTAACATTGCTTGAATCATTTTTATTCTCTCTATTGTTACTTGTCTTTTTCCCTTTGCAATTCTGTGACCAAGATATTTTACTTCTTGTTTGCAAAACTGTAGTTTTGCTGGGGACACTTTATGTCCTTCTTCTGCAAGGCGATTTAACAGAATTATTGTGTCTGTTACACAATTTTCTCTTGTCTTTGCAGCTATTAACAAATCATCAATATACTGCACCAGTGTAGACCTACCTGGTAAGTCTAAATCTTCTAATGATCTTTTTAACAATTCATTAAAGATTGAAGGACTTTCAGTATAGCCCTGAGGGATTCTTGTCCATCCAAGGGTCTTACCTTGGAATCTGAAAGCAAAGATTTCATAACTGTCTGGGTGTAAAGGAACAGTAAAGAATGCATTGCAAAGGTCAATAACTGTATACCATTCAGCATCATGTGGAATCTGAAATAGAATTACTGCTGGATTTGGAACCACAGGACAACATGGAATGACAATTTGATTAACCTTTCTCAAATCTTGTACGATCCTAAATGTTCCGTTAGACTTTTTAACTCCCATAATTGGTGAATTACAAGAGCTACTCTTCATTTCCTTTAATACACCTTGTTTGATTAACTTTTCAATTATAGGTGTAATACCTTCAATTGTCTCTGTTTTCATTTTATACTGTGGAGTGTTTGGAAATTCTATTTCCTGTTTCAATGCAATTTTAACAGGATCTACGTTTTTCATCAGACCCATCTCATTCCCAGTAAAATCCCATATTTCAGTTTTCACTGTTTCTTTTAGCTCATCAGGTAAATCCTTTTCTTCAAATGCAGGAAACAATTTTGTTTCTTCTGCTTCCATCATCATCATTGTCATTCTGTATAAACCATCTTCCTCCATTGTTTGTAACTCAACTCCTTCAGGAGAACAATATATTCTGCAATTCATTTTACATAGGATGTCTCTACCTAATAGATTTACTGGACTACTGTTACAAACCACAAATCTGTGTTTGTCTCTGTAATTTCCAATTTCAACTGGTACTGGATCAGTTAAGTCTGTTTTAATTTGCTGATTACTTACTCCCACAACTTGGATGGTATCCCCAGAGAGAGGTAGGTTTTCAATTTCCACTGATCTAACAGTAGAACGGGTAGCACCAGTGTCCACTAGAAAAGTGATGTCTACATCATTAACTTTCCCGTTTACATAAGGACCAGACTGGTCAACCTCAAGAGTGGCTCCAACAACACACTCTTCCTCCTCTCTCGGGCACCGTCAGCAATAATCATCAGAATCACTGTCTTGACTTTCTGTTAATAAAAATTGTTGTGAAGCATTTTGCATTTGAACCTTTTGCTGCTTTTGCTGTTTTTGTGGTTTTATTACCTGTTCACATCCCTGAAATCCCACGTTTGGATTATATTTTTGAACTCCCCCACAATTCGGAAAAGGTGGTTGTGGCAATTGGTCTTGACGATTATTCACCTGTTGATGTTGCTGTTGTTGTAACTGTCGCTGAATATTAAATTCATTTAACCCCTGTTGCATCTGTAGTTGTTGCTGCAGGTTAACACCATTCTGCATCTGTGGATTCAATAAGGGATTCTTTGAGTTTCTAGGAGGATGAGGACACTCGTCCCTCCAATGTCCAATTTCGCCACAATTAAAACAAGGTAATCTTTGTTTCAGCTCTTCTATCTTTGGGCTAAATTTCTTTGGGAAATTATTACCTTTAAACTTTCCTTGTATCTGGTTTGTATTTCCAGTTTGAACAAAATTAGTGTTCTTATTTCCCATGCTGGCAATCTGTTGCTCAGCCACCTTTACCTGAGCCCACATGGCTTTCTCCTTCAGCTTCTTCTGTTTTACTTCTAATTCATCGCTACAATATTTTGCTTTTCTTAGAATATCATCTACAGATAGTGCTTGCCATCCGACAATACTAGTTCTGATCATTTCTCCAATTTCAGGTTTTAGTCCATAAACAAATCTATAGATAAAATGACTCATGTCTTTTTCATCTAATTTTTCATAACCACTGTATTGTTTAAAGATTAACAATAGTCTTTCATAAAAAGAATGAACTGATTCTTTTGTTTCCTGTTCTGTTCTTTCTATTTTAACCCAATCAACTTCTTTGGGTGGAATTTTGTTTTTCATCCAAACAATTACTTTCTCGTAAAAATCCATTACAAGTGGATTTGGGGCACCTGTTTCTTTGATTCGTTCAGGTTCTGCTTTTGGCCAACTAATAGTTATTTTACATTCTGTCCAAAGATCAGATGGAACTACAATGTCAAAAAATCCATCCAAATCAATCCACAGAACTTTTGACACTTTGATAAATCTATCGACTTGCCTGTACCACTCAACTGGTTTCTCCCTTAATTTTGGAAAGTCATTTGTGAATAACAGAATGTCCTGTCTTGACCATGGGACATGAACATATCCTCCACCTGCGACTTCTCTCATTGGAAATTGTTTTGACAATTTTTCCAATCTTTCATCTTCCTTCCTTTTGGTCCATTTCACTCTCCATTTGTTCAGTTCTCCTAGCTTTTTGATATAGACAATCAAATCTTTAATGTGAACTATTCTTCCCATTGAGTTCAAACTCTCAATGTCACTTTCTGAAAAGTCTAATCTGTAATGCTTTGCAAAATTCTTTTGTTTACTTACATCGATTTCAAGTTCTGCAGCTAGATCCTCTAATTGATCATATTTATTTTTCGTTTTCCACTGAATACTTTTGCAAATGAATAGTAGTTCATCGTCCCGATAGTAATTTAAACTATCTGGGCCAATTGTTCCAATTATTAATTCTTCAATATTAGCTTTTAATTTGGCCACATCAAGTTTTGGTGTTGTTACCCTGACTTCAGGACTTCCTACATCTGACATAGCACCCATTGGTGTTTTTGGAGATAAATCCTCATTAAAGGTTAAATCAGGCATTCTCGATCTAGAAGTGTTTAATTCAGTCAAGTCTGAATAAAATTTTTCAGCAGGCTTTTGAATTTCTGTATTTAAAGGAATAGTTAATCCATTTTTGTTTGTATCTCTTTGATCAAATACAGGCTGAACAGGACCTATTGTTACTGGAACTGTGACAGCTTCCATGCCTTTTGTCATTCTTTTAATTAATTCTTCTTTAGACCTTAAATATTCATTATAATCATCATCCTCAACATTTCTTGTCTCTCTTGCATAATCTTTTGGAGGTTCCCTTGCTCTTGGAGTCATTGTAAAATGTCTACCTTCATTTCGAGCATTCTCGAATTCTGATCTTCTAGGAGTTTCAGTGATTTCACAATTATTTGGATAAAGTTTAGGAGCTTCACTAATTGGAGGTGCACTCGGTGAAGTTTCAGTAGAAACCACCGGAGTAGACCATGATCTAGGAGGTCTTAAAGGCTGATTAGGCTGTTTCTTTCTAGCAGTTGTATATATTTCTTCCATAACTGCATCCTCAGATTCACTTTCCATAGATTTCCCTGTAGGAGAACCCATTACCATTTCATGAATTAAATATAATCCTTCACTCATGTTTCCCTGTCTCCACATTCGCAATCTATCTTCATGAGTTTCTCTTTTCCATGATGGATTTTTAGAAGGTCTTTTAATTCCACTAGCTTCTCTTTGTAACTGATACATTTCGTCTTCCCACTCAACTAAAGCTTCAAATTGAGTTGGTCTCGGTTTTGGAACAAGAGCATTCATTTTCTCTCGTAAATTTCTTAAAACTCTTACATTAAATGAACCATCATCAGGCCAAGCCAAAACACCATCGTTTTTAGTATAACGTTTCCAACTGTCGAACCATAAGACAGTATGATATCCGTATTCACCTTCCATGTACGCTGCAGGTGTTTTATACTTATGAAGTAGTTTACCACCTCGCGTTTCGATTTTCTTGTCAGGTGAAAATAAATTCTTAAATTTCTGAAATAATGTTGTCTTTTTCTCAACATGTTTAAAATGATAACTCATTTTTAAGAGTTAAATTTAATTCACAAAATCGTTCGTAAAATATTTCCGGGATGTTCCGCAAAACAACCAATCCGTGCGCGAAACACACCAACAGGCCAATGGCAGTTGAGCTACGTCACTTTTCAGCTCGACCAATAATTTGGAGAATTTTCGAAAGACCAATCAGCTCACAGGCCGTCAGAGACTCAGGAGCCAATCAGAATACAGCTTGTGACGTAGGTCACCCAATCCCAGCGCGGCTCTGTGACGTACACAGCAGCTGCGGTTTCTCGCTTCTCACTCCTGTCGCTTACCCCTCCTTCACAAAATCTTTTCACAGCGCCATTTTAAGAACACTTTTTAGTGTAAATTAATTCTTAACAATGACTATAAAGACAACATCTGTTCGTTTCACTAATTAGGATAGTTTACATACATTCAAGTATCCACACTTCGGAATAGACGGCGCTATTCACACTAAGGATAATATTCAATTGTCAGTAGAGTAACCTTACCCCACCCTTCTAACACGTATAATTATGAACTCGCTTTGCTCTGAACCCACCGCGAAGTGAAAGTTCTAAGAGTTCCACTTGAACATAAAATACAATTCAAACTCGCACTTTTACACGGAAAATTCCCTAAATTCAAACACACATGAAATCCGTACAGGACTCTCACCTGTTTATAGAATTCATGCACCGTTAGCAAAATAACGACGTTATCCGTACAGGGCTCTCACCTGTTTATAGATATGAAACATGTACCCGTACAGGACTCTAACCTGTTTATAGATAATCATGCACCGACGTTAATTTTACCCTTCACTCAAGTTCGGATATAACTAATACTCTCATCACAGTGAGTTTTATGGAAGGCGCTTTGTCCCTATTCTCATGCTGCTTTGATTTCTTAGAAAATCCTCACTATACAAGATTCAGACCTAGCCCTAAAACTGTGTTGCTCGGCGACAACACTATGGTACACGGCGATACCTCTTGTGATACTCGGCGATATCACTACAAACTGAACAGATGGCTTGCGTGACTAAATTCTCGCCACACAATCTATACCGGTATAGCTTACAGATAGGCACGAAAAACGAACTTAACATGTGTTAAAACATCGATCCTATTTCCATACCATGACGTAACCCTTAGCAACCAACATATTACCTTGGTTACCTCTTAGCAACCATCAATTTCTGCTACCAGAGAATTGATCCAGCGGGCTATAGAAAATATATCATAAACTACGCTACCCAACTTCATAACCTATAAACAAAATTCTATACTAAATATGGACCCATTTATAAACCTGATATATTTTGGGCCTACTGAATCAGATGGTCAGAATAAATCTATATACACATTATCTACACACTATATACATATTTATACATTTGCAGAAAGAATATTGTCATTAGAATAAAACCCAACCATTTAAACGACCACCATAGGCGACGTGATCTAGCTAAAGGTAACTTATACTTCTAAATAATCAAGACCAGCTTGTTTGTCAAAAGTAAGATTTTATTTTCTAAATTATGGTATATATGTTGTAAGTTTTATAAATGAAATTTATTTGCAATAAAGCAAGCATGATGGTAAGAAATATGGAAAAATACAATTTAAGCAATTGAATCAATTTAAAGAAATTATATAAAGTTTAGCATTTCTAAAACCTATTTCCCTAACTCAGCTAAATAGACAGAAATTAAATTAAAGATCTTTGAGGATTCTTACGTGCTCCACGCAAAGTCCAGCAGCACATCACCCTCATCGGAAAGTCAGAAAGCAGCAGCTAGCCCAACCCTAAGGGCATGACTTTTTATACCTTTCTACGCTAACTAAACTAGCAAAGGAAAGTTTTCAGAAATCTACGACGTCCCATTGGTTGAGAGTGACAAGTGACATGTCACCCGATTCTTAAAAAGTTCCACAAAATCATGTCTTACAAAGACCATTGTCTCTTCCACGTGAAGCCAGAGGCTTCCTGCGATTGCAACTTTGTATTAAGTCATCCTCGCAGCTTCCATAGTCTTTCAGTGCAACTTCCGCGGATGCCAAGTTAAGGACTGACAAAAAGTTCACTTTCGACCTTGGCCATGTCCGACAGAATGATGTCAGTTCATCAGTTTTTGCTTTGTGAATACAGCTTCAATAAACGTTTTAATTCAGAATGGGCGTCTCGTGACTTTCTGCAGAATTATAGATCAGCTCTTTTTCTGCGGCTCAAATAACTAGGCCTCAAAAGCAGGCAACTTATGATTTCTAGTATAAAACAAACACAAGAAAAGTATTAATGTAAGAAATAAAGTATATTCTGTATCCACCCCATGGTTTACTAATTAATTTACCCACCCGATTAATCAAAATGTTACCTAGCTAATGCAAACAAATAAAGCAGCGTTTATATTTACCAGTCTCCGTTTTTCTATGAGACCCATATGCACCTAGAATAGTAGAAATGACATCACACAGACAAGGAAAAGCAAAACAAGCACATGCTTATTTAAGTTTGCAGCAGTTAGTAATGACAAAAACGAAAACAATATTTTATTTTATTATTTTGCACGAACAAAAAGATGCAACATTTATGCACGTTTATGAGCACACATGTTAGTCCCCCCACGTGTAAAGTTTAATCTAGGTTATTTTAGTACGACATATCACAAATCATTAATAATTTTATTCATGTTATGGAAATGTGACTTTGCGAGTTTAAACAAAATTTTGTTTTCTATCTCGCTCCATCACCTGCTGTCCTGCTGCCTGGGTAAGAAGAACTGGACCTGCATCTTGATCCCAGGACCACCAGAGTGACTCCAACTGCAAGTTAGCTAGCCTTCTTATCAGAGCCTCAGGGGCATAACATTTTCCCTCTACCTTGAGCCCAGCACTGGACTCTGTCTACTGTGACATTGCCCCCCAAAGTGGTGCCACCCCAATCGGGGACCCTTGGAAGTGGCCGGCCTCAACTTTGTCCTGGTCCAGCTTGACCAGATAACCACAGTTGGTACTTTGTGCTTCTAGGCATTGTTTTCCCTTAAAAAAATTAAATTGCATATCTCCGGTTGTGCTTATTGTATTTTTGCAATTTTGATGCCAAATAATTTATGAGGTTTTACTCTATTTTTTTTAATTGGTGTGTAGTTTTTCTTATGTTGTGTTTTAACTTTATTACTGTTTCAAGTGCTGCAAAAATACTTTAAGCAAATCCTCTAAGTTAAGCCTGATGCTTGTGCCAAGCTACGAGAGGGTTAAGCACAGGTTAATTGGGGTGTTCTTGTGACTTCACCTTTACAGGAAGTGTGGTTGCTGCTTATGTATGGTTTCACCCCCTCAACCAGTAATACAATTTCCTACAGTATGGTATCACAATTTTCAACTAACAACATATTTATATACACAATGTTATACCTCAGAATATAACGTGTAGTGAAATACATTTGGACTGAATAATATTTAAAAATGAACCTGCCGGGTCACCGGACCCTTGGAGGAGAACTGAAAACGAGTTGCAGCAATAAATGGAGAAAGCAGTATCCTATTCCTGAGGCCTCATATGATCATGTAAGGCTTTCATAACCAAAGCGTAGGAGTACTGCTACCTTACCTCATACTGCGAATACTCAGGCAGCAACAGAATTACTGTTGGGCAAGCTATGACAAGTTACAAGGGAGAGGTTTTTACTCTGCTTTTGAGGTCAAATATGGTGTGTGTGTGCAGGAGAACAAATGCTGGGCCTAAAGTTTACAAATGCGTCATAATGGCCTTTCTTGCCGCAGCGGCATCGCCCAAGCTGTTAAACCAATCTGAAGCCAGCAGAGCCAAGGCAGGAGTGAGCTGAATAAGCACCACACCTACAGCAGTATCACTTAGTGTAGTGCGACACCTCAATGCATCAGGAGTGCTCAAAAGAGTCCTAGTTCCCCAAACATATGTGCCAGTGCATGGGGCCACTGGCAACTAGCTGTAAAAATTAACCACAGTCTGAATTCTGTGCTGACATTGCAATTAAAGGTGAGGACCCCTGGATACCGAAGCCTAGGAGACCCCCCCACACACACCACCACGTTGACCCCCCCACACACCACCACGGGGACCCCCTCCACACTCCACCACGGGGCTGCAGGACCCTGTTACGCCCCTGCCTGAGGCACAGACTGGTACAGTGTGCCTTAAGTCTTATATGAGCCCAAGTGCACCATATTTGTGTGACTTGGCCTGAGACTACCTTTATTTTGATATGATCCCAAGAGAACCACAGACTCCTTTGTATAAACCTTTTGTAACCTCATAGTGCATTTGGGGCGATTTTTGATTATCCAGTGGTATAAGTGAGGGGAAGTGTGAAGGACCACGTGAGACAGCGAAGCACAATTTTACCCAGAGGGGAAGCACACAATTCATCCGGCATTGGCGATCACAGTTGTTTAGGGTGCACATCAGGAAGTTGTTTTTCCTCGCCTTAATAGCTTTCATAAAATGAATTCTGCAAAGTTCTTCTTTGTGGTCTCAATGACTTTCTTTTTATTCAGATTTAGAAGAATAGACCCCTCCTCCTAAACTGATTATTGGAATAAGCCACACCCAGTGTCACTTATATTAATGCACCTCTGTCTTCTCCACCTGACTGGACCTAGAACATTCTAGAAAGGCTTCCAACATTTTGTTCATTTACACATCTGCTTTCCTTTGACAGATTGGCTAAAGAATAACAACAGAGAGAATGACGTCCCACTGGAGACTCTCAATACCATCTGACTCACTCACTCACTGAAAAGATGTACATAGTAAGCATACAAGTGACTGACAGTCAGGCGTATCAATAAGGCATCTGGGCATCACATGTGCTCTTAGGATCTTCTGCCATCTTGAGACCAGGGAGGGTTATAATTACCTCCAGTAAACCTATGGGTGGTACAGTCCATGTCACAGGTGACAGTACTCGCTGCATAATTCATAACCTCTGTCTGACAGTCTGCATGGGTACAGTTTAACAACCGGGTGCTGCCCATGTCTACTATGCAGAATGACTAGAGTTTACAGATAACATAAGCAGAACTCAGCATACACAAATGAAAAAACATAAAAACACACTTATGCAGTCAGCTATCAGATGCACCTCGGCAGTGAATTCATTAAAAAGCAAAATAAATGAATGGATACCGTAGCACTAAAGCCCACTGCTGATAGGTTTGCTGGTCGGATAAGGGACCTCTGTCTTAAGGCCTAATTTGGATCTTGGCAGAGGGGAATACTCCGACACAAATGTAATGGAGATCCAGTCGACTGTATTATGATCCCATTATATCCTATGAAGAGCGCAACAGGGCAGACAGGATATCCATCACATTTATGACAATGTATTCCATCCGCTGAGATCTAAATAAGACCCATAGTTACAGGCCACAGCTGCAGGCAAAGCCCTCTAACGAGGGAGTGGTCCTTTAATGACGGGTATAAGAAGATGCAGAAAAGCAGTGCTTAACTTAAGCTGGTGATTGCAGGTGGGGCCTACAGGAACTCATTTTTGGAGACTGGCACTTACGTTTAATCATTAGACATTGGCAAATAGCAAGAGAGGAAATAGCTCAAAAAGAGGTGAGAAAGAGAAAGATGGCAAAAACATTGACTAATGGAAAAAGCAGGAAGGAAAAAGAGCCTGCAAGATTGAAATAAAGGGTAGGTGGTGTATGATGGTGGAAGAATGATGTATAATGGGTATTCAAGACAATGCAGCCTTGGTATTTAACAATCCTAACATTTGTCAGTATGAGGTACAAGCTTCAGAGAAAAGCGTTGGATACTGGTTCTAATAATTTTGCAGTGAAGAAAAGCAATACTGCTGTTACAACATTGCCTTCTTCTTCACCTCAGTAGACAGTCTGATCTAAATTAATTAGACAGAAACAGACAGATAAGCATTGGAATGTTGGATGAGATGGTCCATACAAGCCCTCTGCATCTCTTGTGTCTTCAGTGGAGCTTCAACATTCCAATGCTCATGTATTGTATTTTAATTGTATTTATACAGTCCTTACTACCCTTGACGAGGCATTGAAGCACTTTTCGGCAAGTGGTTTAGTGGTGGATTAGTATAGGGAAATATAAGTTGTTAATTTTAGCAGTGGACATGTGAGACTGTTACTTTGCTTGAAAATGATAATGAAGGGATAGAAGAGGGAAGAGTCTAGATAGTGTTATTTTGGAGATCATATTAGTTAGGTGAGGTTTGGGTATTGCTCAAGGAGTGATAGAGGAGGGAACATCTGGAAAGAGTTATATGAGAGATCATAGTAGTAGAATGAGGTTTGGGATGAGCCAGACAGTAGAAGTAGAGGATATATTAAGAGAGGTACAGGATGAGATAAAGATTAGTGCATTGGGGAGAGTTGAAGGGTTGATTGACTCTCTGGAGTTGCTGTACGTAAAAGCTAATTTATTTTTGTATTATTATACATTCTTTTTCTGAATGTAATGTTTGCCTTGATAGTTCGATAGTGAAACACTTATAGATACAATTGTTAAGATCATATTTACATATTGTGATGGATAAATAAAATAAACAGAGATCCATAAGCATTTAATCAAATAACTTCTATAAGTGATATATACATTTGTTAAGCAGACCTAAATAATATCTATATATTTTTAAACCATAAGTAGTATGTTCTTTTGTACAAAGAAATACACATATCTCAATCCAATCTTTATTTCGACCAATTAGATCATAAAAGATATACAGACAATCAAAGTCATTGTAATTTAAGCAATTCAATAAAACACTAATTATAAAAGTTAGGCTAGAAAATATGAGTCAATTCATCCTCAAAAGTGCTTAAAACCATTAATAAACTAAAATTATTAAAAGTCCACCTCCACCTTCAGAAGGCGGGTGTGTGCGTGCCACATTGCTGTTAAATACTTTGCCACTGTGAACACTATTGGGGGTGACACATCAGTCTTTAGGATTCTGTACGCAGGGAGGAACTGTCTGAAGCCCAGATTTTTGAGAAGGGGGACAAGCCAGTGTTTCCTGATTTTTTGGTAGGCTTTACAGAAGAGTGCCACATGTAAGTCATTTTCTTGGAAATGCGCACATGCCGAGCAGTGCTCTGTGGTCGGAGGCAAAGACCAAGAGCTGGTGAATGACCTGAGGGGTAGTGTGCCATATCGCCACTGCAGAAATAACTTCCTGGATAGCACAGGGGTCATACCATCCAAAACACATTCCAGGGAGTAAAAGTCTTTGGATTGAATGAATAGGTTCGTTAGGGAGCCCACATGCGTACTATCCAAAGCAATAGTTAGCTTTAGGTCGTAGTAAGCTTTTGACAGTGCTTTGCGTGTAATCCTGCTACTTGCGTTTGCCAGGTCAGTCCAAAGTTCTAATAGACCTAGGCTCTCGCATGACCTTTTTATGTAGCTTAGCCATGGAATGTGGGTGGCATTTGGTACGGTTAAAAACTCCTGGAGCTCAGTCCCATAATTGATGAGTTCTTTGCTGCTCCATAATCGTCGCCAGAAAGTTAATGCTTTGAGTCCCAATTCTTCTGCAATTGGCCTAATACCCAAGTCCAATCTCAGAGGGAGTAACGGCGTGCTTGATGGGAGAGCTACCAGCTGCCTGATGAATTTGTTTTCCGTGATCATCAGGTTTTGGGCAGAAGTGTGGCCCCACAATTCGCCCCCATAGGTAACTGCCCCCGTGCCTGAGATTTGAATGACAGGGCCAAGTGGACGATATGTTGAGTTGTTCACCATCCTGGAGATAGCTCCCATTATCTGCACCAGTTTCATGTTAGCCTTAGTCTGGTGTGTTCCCCATGTCATATTCTCATTTAGGGTTACCCCTAGGTACTCAAATGTAGAGACCCTCTCTAATCGCACTGTGCCAAGCGGGGGATTAGGGCGTGTTGAGGGAGTGGGGTTTAGGATCATATATTTTGTTTTAGAGGCGTTGATCTCAAGACCCCTCTCCGTGCAAAATTTTAAAAACCGATCCAGTACCCGTTGTATTCCCATGGGGGATTTCGACAGCAGCAGGGTGTCATCCGTAAACATTATAGCGGGCACCCTGCTGCCATCCAATTTGGGAGCGTCAATGTCGCCGATCCCGGTCAGGTGGGCGATTACCCCGTTCACAAAGAGGCAGAACAGAGTCGGTGCGAGCACACAGCCCTGTCTCACCCCTCTGTCAACGGGGAATCTTTCCGTTAGGTTCCCATTCCTGCCACACCTGACACGCGCACATTTATTCTGATGTAATTTCATCAGAATGGAAAGAATGTCTACCGGGACACCTAAGTCAGCAAGCACACTCCATAATATGGATCTTGGCACCAAATCGAAGGTGGCTCGCAAGTCCACGAACACCGTGTACAAGCTGCCCCCCTCGATTAGTGCGGTCCTCCAATAAATGAGGTTTAGGCGGAATATCTGGTCAGTTGTAGACACCCCCCTTCTAAATCCCGCCTGGTATGGGCTCAGAGTAGCAGTTTCCTCGAGCCAGTTTTGGAGCCGATCTAATATGAGCTCCCCAAAAAGCTTCTGGGACACATCTATAAGGCTGATGGGCCTATAATTGGCTGGGAGCAGAGGTGAACCCGTCTTAAATATAGGAACAACCTCTGCACCCAGCCAAGTACAGGGCACCTCCATGCCCTTCAAGACAGCATTAAATATTGCCAATAAATAGGGGGCCCGTACAACTGGCTCTTGTTTAAAGAGGTCGCCTGGGAGGCCATCCAGCCCAGGCGCTTTGCCAGATGACAGGCCCGCAATAGCAGCTCGCACCTCCTTTTCTGTGAAGGGGTCCCCCTCTACATGACTAGTTTCGGTTGGGGGTAAGTAGTATGTGGGCCCAACTTCCACTGTATAGAGGGACTGAAAGTGCTCTTGCCATACCCTTGGTGCGATGTTTGGTTCTATTGCCGATACTAAATCCTCAGATCCCGTGTTAACAATTCGCCAGAACTTACGGGAATCCCTGGCGGCTAAAGAACTAGAGAGTTCCTCCCATTTTTCTTGATCCCATTCCATCTTGGCGTGGGTGACCAGTTTCTTGTCTAAATACATACATATGATCAAAATATACATATTTACATGGAGAGGAATATGGTGTAAATTTGTGTTTGAGTATGGTAGTCCTCTAGGAAAGAGCCAGCTCTACTATGAGATCATTGCCCGTGTCTTTTATTTTTGGGGGTAATGAATTAATAAGTTTGGCTGATTGAACAGAGAAAGATGTACCACCCATGGTTCTTATCTTGTATGCTGGGGCTTTCAGGCGAGGTGCCAAACCTGAGCAGAGGCTCCTTTGTTGTATGTATTTGGTGATTTTATTCCTGAGAAAAAGTGATCCTGTTCCATGTATTGTTTTGTGGGTGATACAAAGCAGCTTGTAGGTGAATCTTCTGGCAACCTGTAATCAATGTAGATCCCTCAAGGCAGGAGAGAGCTGGGCTTTGGCTTTACATTTAGGAGTAGTCTGGCAGCAGACTTCTGAATTTGTTTTAGTTTTTTCATAGTTGATAAAGATGATCCGTGGTGGAGGCCATTGGCCTTATCAAGTTTAGACAGTACAAGAGAGATAGTAGCCTGGACCTTGTGTGGAAATCCTAGGTGGTGGAAGATGTATCACGTAGTTTTAATGGTAATGAATCTTGATCTTGCCAACGTGCCCTTTTCGGTGTTCATTGATAATTTGGAGTCCATGGGAATTCCAAGGTTTTTTACTTCCTTAGATACTTTAGGAGGTGGTTCCAGATCATCAGGCCAGGTGCAAAGGGGGTCATAATCTTTCTAATCGCCACATGTGAGTATTTCAGTTTTTTAAGCATTCAATTTGAGGTGGCTCCATGTCATCCATTGATCAACTTCCATGAGATGACTGAAGATTTTTGAGTTTCCAATGTCTTTGGGGCTTTCCAGTTTAAAAAGTATTTGCATGTCATATGCATAGTCATAGCATATGAGCTGAAATTCATTGATCATTAACGGTAATAATTTAATGCAGAAGTTGAAAAGCATGGGTGAGATGATCGAACCCTGTTTTGTGTAGTACGGTTTGGATGAGAAAGGAGAGTATGGTTGACATGTGTCCTCTTTTGAAGGTATAATATGATGCAGTTGAGAGCAGTTTCCACCTATGCGGGCTTTGTAGTGTCGTTGTATTGGAGCGTCATAGTCAACTGTGTTGAAAGGTCCAACACAAGTAGTGCAGTGACGAGTCGCAGCCCCTCCAGGGATGAGTGGTGGGGCCAGGTGAGGGGGGATTTTGAGAGACGACAACAAAGGCCAATTAATCATTTATTTAATTTTCCCTTGTGATCGTCTCTCAAAGTCCCCCCTCACCTGGCCCCACTGCTCGTACCTGCTGCAGCCAAGGCTGGCAGTGACCCCATTCCAGTTTACTCTGTTTTTAAGGTCATCCGAGATGGTGATGAGTGCAGATTATGTGCCTCTTTCTGGGTGAAATCCTGTTGGGCAGCCAGAAAGTATAGAGTTATGCTCAATGACTGTATAGCATTATAGCTTACTGCTGAGGTCTATACTGGTTCTTAAAGGTCCTGTACCTGTGTTATTGGTTGACCCCACAGGCTCATTCACCTAATGTTAAAAGTTACCCTATATTAACATCAGGTGCAGTAACATCAGGTTAGTTGATAGTGTCGGGTTGATGATCTCCTCAAGAAAAGCAAAGCGGTACCCAATTTAAGTAACATAAGTAAGACAATAAACAATGACTTTGGGTATGTAAAATTGCAGACTCCTTTCTGCCCAAAATGAGAGGTGCTTCAACACTTTATATCCATTCATGTTATGGTGTCATCATTGATCAGCCCACCTTCTCCTTCTTTGCTAGCGGTTTGGTTCATCAAGAGGCTATTGTGGTTCAGCAAAAGCTGGTTGTCAAATGGGTGATTGTGATAAATGACAACTAGGGCCCAGATTACATAACAGGCATACTGTCCCGATCTGCGTCAGGCATACTTTTTAAGAGGTGCACATGGCACACATCAGGAGAGTGCACCCTATTATCATGAATGTGCTGCCCCCAGGACAGCCGCATACTTGGTTCTACCCTAGGAGAAGCACATTCATCGAAAGACTGATCAGATGCATAATGGCCTCTTCAAGTTTCACAGTGCAGATGAGAGATGTCTGAATTTAAAAAGGGGACAGAGATCCTCCTGCAGGTGGGTGTAGTGGACGACTGCCCGTGCCTGCATAGGCATGTCTGGGTGTTCCAAGTGAGCCTTTTTCACCTTCTAGAGGGTTGCCCACAAGGGGCACACTGACAGTGTGCCTCCTCTTTGTAGGGCATTGTCAGCGTACCTCCTAAGGACCTGTTTGCCTCTGGGCCCATGTCTCTCATAGGTCGTGGGCACAAAAACAAAGTGATCCCTTCATTTGCTCAGGTACCACCCCCCATGCAAATGAGGAAACACCCTCTCAAAATTATGCTGGCACTACATGTGTGCCAGTGTTGTCAATGTTACAGAAGTGGCTACACAAGCATCCGTGGCCCCTTCTGTAATACGATAGTGCCTCAGCGGCTCACAAAGCAGACAATCAACCATTATGCCCCTGAGGCACTATGATTAAGATGGCCCCAGGCTTCCATAGCACCCTCTATCAGGCATACCTCTATCTCATCCATGTCATTGATTGTGAAGATATATTTCCATGCTGAGGTTGCCTTACATAAATCGATTCTACCTTAATTGTAAAACAAGCCTAGAGAATGCCACATATGAGGGTCTCTTTCTTGTAAGAGGATGATTTGTATCCCTATTGTCAATGTCTGCTGTAGGACCACATCCTTGCAAGACAGCAGGCTGTGGAGGCTCTGGAGCTCCCCTCAAATCAAGATTTGAATATATTTCCAGAGAAATTTATTTTTCCACACCTCAATTAAACTTAGGTCCTCAAAAACTTGAACTACAAGGCCCAACATTCTTCTTATTATTATTATTATTATTACTAACAATATTATTATTTTATTATTATTATTATTATTATTACCAGTAGTAGTGGTAGTTGTAGTAGTGATTGTGGTAGTGATTGTAAAACTATAAGCATTAGTATTAATATAGTTCATAACTAAAACCAGGTTTCAAATTAAGCATAAGCAAGTAATCTAAGCGCTTTGTCGCAGTTTTTTATTTTTCATTGTATAATAGCCATTTTAATTTAGCAACATATTGTGACGTATAATAGCTTTGGAGTTACTACAGTGAAATTAGTTACATTCCATTAAAAAAATACTCCAAAAGTTAATATATAGTTATACATGTGAGTAAGGCTGTGCACATTATTGTCCAGCAATGCTTTGAGAAATTCATGATTTTCACCTCTCACATGATGTTACAATGGACATCTTTTGAACGTTCAATTTTTTTTTCTTTTCTCTACCCAACAATTTAGTTTTCATGCCGGTAAAGCCTAGCCAAAATTGCAGTGCTTAGTTAGTAAAAACAATACCAGCCGGGGCCCAAAGTTTTGTTCAGAAACCTGCGGCTGTGGAATCGAACAACATGGTCAGGCTACATAGTCTTAATTCCGCTTTATGGATCTTTAATCTCCTGACAAGACACTCCCTGCCCCTTTAGCTCACTTTAGCATTTTCTTTTTCATCCCTGCTACTCCCAATTGTCACTGTTTTTCCACCTGTCTCTCACCCCTATTTTTTCCCTTTTTGTGCTTTTCTCTGTTTTGCTCATGAGAAAAGTGTCTTCTAAAGTGTGATAAAATCTGTGCCGGTGGGCCCCACCTGCAACCACCGGTTCAAATTAAGCAGTGCAGACGTTACTCGCAGAGTGAGATTCATGCTGCTTGCATGCTTACATCTTATTTCTGTTTGAAAAATGTACATTCAGCTGATTGACTTAACATTTAGTTTGAATCAAAGGCTGTTAAAAAAACGAACAATCAACACCTGAAAATGATTTATAATGAGCATGGCTATTTTCTGATACAAGTGCACATTTTAACAACCCATGACAAATGAGAAAGTGGACAGTACAGAGGCATCATAAACGGAGAGGAAAAAAGGCCAAGATAACCTGTACTTGGTAATGGACGGACGAATATTGTCTTTGCTTAGCAGCATCTTTGTTTGTATTTTTGCTACAGACACTGCTCTATGAAAGAAACTTCCTTCAAAATCCTCAGACAAACTTTGTTTTCTAATGACCTGTGTCTGTTGTTCCTCCTATGGCTGGTACATTGCAGAAAACTTACCAAGTGGCGTGGGGAGCGTAAACACGGTATTACAGAAGTGCTAAAAACGAGAAATAGACAGTACATCCGTATATGCGTTCATCAGATGCCAAGACCACAGTATGCTGCAATGGAAATATGTCCTCGCTCATTAGTTTAATGATAGGCTTCAGCGTGGTGTGTGCATCTCTGTCTTCACGGGCGTTGGCTCGTCAAGCTAATGAACGTGCTGCGCGAAGTGTAATTTAAAGCTGGGTCCTCACATTCTTTAAGCATGTCAGCTCCTTGTAATAAAATGACTGTAACACGAACAGCTCTCATTATGTGTAGGAAGGCCATCTGATTTTGGCAAGAAATGACCACAAGGGGATTATAAGAGATGCGGGTTTCCGCATTCAAGGTTTCTGATTGTAGAAGTTCTACATTTTTTACGAAAGGCAGACCTTCCAGGTCATACTTGAAGGACTTTACCATCTGTAAAAAACCCGGAAGTGCACGCTGACTTGTTGGAATCGTTGTAGAACACGAATTCCTGCATGTTCCCTATTCCGTGCTGGCTTATAGAGGAGCAACTCGTGATTCTGAGGCAATAGCTCTGGTACTGCTCACGCCAGGGTCCAGAATTGCCAAGGTATTGTGCCAGCGTAAAGAAACGTAAAGTGTAGCATGATTCTTCCTTTCCAGCACAAGAGGCATGTTGCGCAGGAAAGATGCCATTTTAACAGGGAAATCAACACTTTGCTCTGCTTTGCATTGCTTTGGGTCACTTTGCATAAAGGGGCGTTGATGGGTTGTTTCTGGAGCAGAACAGTGCAACCAACAATAGGCTTTCATGCAAAGCTCGTTCTACTAAGATAGCCAGACTAGGCTTTGTGTAAAAAACATAGGGGCATATTATCAAGGACGGCGTTAATATTATCGCTGGTTTAGCGGTAGAAAACTACCGCTAAAGCGGCGATAAAGGGCTTGATAATATGCTCTTGAGAATTCCAATAGAAGCCCATGTTCACACCAGAACATGGACTTCTATTATAATTCTCAAGGGCATATTATCAAGCCCATTATTGCCGCATTAGCGGCAGTTTTTTGCCGCTAAACCGGCGATAATTATTAACGCCGTTCTTGATAATATGCCCCATAATGACTCCTAGAAGCCGTAGCTACCAAGGTGAAATATTTCCATTTCTGGAACAAACACGCACATAGCATTTGTGCTGAAGTTCACATCGCACATTGAGAGCGTGGGCTCCTCCTATGTTTATCAAGACACACACATTTGTCCTCAGCCGCGGCTCGTACAGGTAAGAGCGGTGGGGCTGGTTTGGGGGGGATTCGACAGACAACCACAATAGAAAATTAAATGAATAATACATTTTCCCTCATCGTCGTCTGACAAATTCCCCTCCCTCCATGACCACCGCTCCATCGCTCTTACCTGCACGGGCTGCGGCTGTTTACACTGGAAGAGTATGCATTCAGTAAAGATCTCATGCTAGACAGTGCACCCTGACCTCTGCAAGCCTATGTATCAAGTAAGGCAGTCTTTTACAGCACCTGAGCAGGAATGACAATTGCAACAGGAAATTTTAGTACATATGGCCACTGCAATGTGGTTTCCCCTTTGTGCCAAGCAGGGCAGCACATTTGGTTGCTGGAACTGTAAATTAAATACTAATAATGGGCATGCAGCACGTATTGTGCCACTCACTTAAGGAACCCCTTTAAAATATGCCTCCGGACTGGGAAACATCCTTTACCCTGCAGGCAGAACCACAACCTGCCTTTACTCTGCAGTCACTACCCTGACTGCGACGTTATTATGCATTCCCTTACCACGCAAGTCGTTAGAACGACTTGCCTTAGGGGGCGAGTTGTTGGGATTGTGCTGGATTTTAAGTCCAACACCTTCCCTACTGATACAAAAACTGGAGTTGGATAAGTAATGTATACTATTCTAAAGTCCAGTACCCCCTCGAAGCAAGTCATTGTAATGACTTGTGTGGTAAAGGAATGCATTGTAATGTTTTAGTTGGGGTTGTGACTGCAGTGTAAAGGCATGCGTGGAAAATGCATACAGGGTTCCATCATACATCCCTCAGGAATTCCTTGGTAGCGTGTGTGAAGTTAAACTTTTTGCTAGGCCTAAACATTCCTTTTCAATAAATATAAGTCCCCCCTTGGGTAGGCTCTAAAGAGCCCCTAGGCTAGGGTGCAGTGTATTTAAAAAGTTGAACATGTACTTTTACTTTTTACCTATCTTTGTAGTGAAAAACTCTTACATTTGTCTTTTCACTAAAATAAGGCATATATCTCATTGGGTAACATTGGGTTACTTTATTACATTTGATAATTGTTAACTTTTGATTAGGAGCAGGTATAAATGACATGTTTACACAAACTGAATTGCAATTTAAAACCCTATTTAATAGTAAAGTTGGATTTTGTGCCACAATTCGGAAAATGCCAGTTTTAGAATGTTGCCATTTTCGTGTCTTAATAATTTGCTGCCTGAAGCTGACAACCAGCAACTCGAGATATGCAATTCGCACTTCAACATCGACAGTCGGCGGTGACTGCCAACGAAAGCTACAGCAGCAACGGTCCGCGATGCTCGAAAGGATATTCGCAGAACAGCAACGTCCATCCGCAACACTCTCCCTGCTCCTCACGGCCTCCTTCATCACAAACTGGACTCTTTGTGACAGACTTAGAAAAGGCAACTTTTCACCTAGACTAACCTGGTCCATGTATCCATCCTGCACCCCATTGGAGTCGGCCTGAAATTGTGCTTTTCCCCCACTCCAGCATGGCTAAATAACCATGAGTGACGCTTGTGATTTTGGACTTTGGCGTTGGGAGTCCCGGGCCCCCAGGATGAAAATCCGTCAGGAGTTTGGGATCCCTGGGCCCTTGCTGCTCTGGGGAGTGGGCCACAGAGCACACGACCTCCCAGGGCTTTAAAATTAAAGCTCCCCGCTTGGCGCACCCCAGGCCTTGGCCTACCCCAGGGGAGTTTTGCAGCTGGCAGTGGAGTTCCCTGTGCTCCGATCACACTGGTGGCATTCAGAGACCAAAGCCTTCTCCAGCTTAAATCTTAGGCCCCATTGGTCCATTTTACTTGTTCATTGGCCACCTGGAGAACTTTCCTCAGGCTTCCAGGCCTCCCAGGTGGCAAACTTTACAGGGAACTGGTTCCAGTAGCTCTCTGCGTCAGCCTTTCTACTTTTTCTCCTCTGGGGCTTCTCTCCTCCTTGGTGCAGAAGCCCAGTATTTCCCCCAATGAGTCCTCTGGGAGTATAAGGGGACCAACTTCCTTGGTTGATTCTGGGGAAAACCCCACTGGTCCTGAGAGCAATTGTCATCAAAGTCCTTGGGCCAGATGGATATCAGGGAGTTCCTCCTTCTAGCTGACCATGGCTGCCTCCTCCAGTCCCAGTGTCCAGCAGAAAATGACAACCAAGAAAGAGCTCTACACCTTTCGCAAGAGCTTATAATCGGGCCGGACTGGCTACCGGGCAGGTTGGAATGCTGCTGAGCTGGGGTCTGATTTCGTTAGTGGGGACCTGCGTGTACTAAACAAAATTCGTTTTGCTTTCATTACTTCGAAGCACACGCAGGTCTCCATGAATGAACTCAGCCCCCACTGCAGTAAAATCAGCCAGCAGCTTGGCAGCATTCCAAACTGCCCGGTAGTCAGTCTGGCCCTGCTTATAAGTGAAGGCAGAAGTTTCCAGAAAAGTAACCTTTGGCCTATCCTGGGGTGCCACATCACTTCTCCAACCCAGTCACAAGCCTCATGCACAGCTTGCTGGGACATTTCAAAATAGTGCCACCCAGTAGTCCCTGGCCACATCTCCTCTGCTTCCTTTGTGTGGGGATCATGTGTTCTTGCTGCTGGAGAGAAATGTAATTAAATTGGCACAGCAGGTCAAGAAAAGTATTGGGCTCTGATCCTGAGGTGAGTCAGAAAATATGACAATCCTGGATGAGACATAAACTGTACAGATATAAAACGTACAAAAAAAATATGCTGGGCTCCGCAAGTGTAAAGGGCACCTGTTCCAACACACTGCTAACATAGCAAAAATCAACAGAAAAACTATATCCAGTAGGGTGGCCCCTGCATTAGAGATTTACGATATCAAGGCTCTTGGATCGGTCCTGTATGGTGTGGAGCTATGGGGTAGTACCAAAAGCTGGATCCTATCTACAGTGGAGCATATGTTTTTGAGATCTGTACTAATCCTCCCAGCAAGTACCCCATTGATTCTTCTCTATTGAGATCCAGCAGACAAAAAATTGCTCATAAGATTGAGAATAGATGGGTAGACCTTAGAGACCTCTTGACTGCACAATGTGCAAGCAAGATCCTCAGGCTTTGTACTGTAAAGGCTGATCCTTGATACATACTGGGTACTCTCCCAAGACCATGTGGTCAATCTCAAAGGCTAGCATCAAAGCCATTTTCTTGGAAAGTGTTGCAGTTGACAACATTTTGCTATGTAAGGGATCATATTATCTGCTGCTTTTATTGATTTTAAACCTGGTTCATTGTATGACAATACTACAGACAAAACTGTTCCCCTATTGACAAGGAAGCTATACATATAATTTAGGTATGATTTCACTAAGAAGTGGCACAAAGAAATGGTCATTGCTGATGATCTCTGTATGGGTTGTTCAATGGGTTCTAAATCACTCATCCATGTACTGTTTTTGTCCATTTTATAAACAGCTTTGTACAAAGTGGATTGTTCTCCTTTGTAGAAACCTGTGCCTTATGAAGCATTAGGAGGCGTTCAGAATACTACAAACCCAACAAGCCAGATAGTGTTTTTTGCAGGGCTAAGTTCTTAATGACAATGAGGATAAGACACATGAAGCATGTATAAATTAGCTTTTATTTTTGTTTCAATTGTGGACTCCACTTCTATTGTGCTGCTATCTTGCTGTACTGCTGACAGTTTCTTGCTAGAGCTTTCTTTGGAGGAGTTTTTCGCCCCAAATGTTGTTATTTTAATGTATGTGACAGATGTAAATTTTAAGATTTTAAAGAGGAGCTTCAACTCTCATATGCTGCTATTTGAATGTGTTTAATAGATGGAAAATTGTAAGGCTTGTATATTCAATGTATTATGTATATACTGTGTTATTTATAATTGATTTTACTTTTTATGTATGTGTCTTGTTTTGTGTTGAATTTTTATGATCTAAAGTGATCAAATAAAGTCCTTTGATTGATTGATTGTACAGATATCTTATTGGATCTCTCCTATTTTGGTTTGACACACAGATTCCATACCAGTTCGATATTTCACTGGTCTCTGTAAACCAAAGGGAAGTGAAGCTGCACTCCAAGGCAGCCTTTCCCATAGGTGTATAATAGGGTGTCACTGAAGTCAACACATCAAACCAAACTGATGTTCCCTATGAGTGTACACTAATAATATTAGTGCTCCACCAGATGAGTATCCAAACCTGCAGAGACTCTCCTGGGCCAGGTTTCCTGTGCACATGTACCAGGCTGCGCATCACAGGATTCTCACAAACATAGCCCTCATACATGTGAAAAACATACATTCCCTGCTTTTAAATGTCATGAACACCTAAATAGTACTTAATATTAATGACAGGCAACATTTACTTGTAAGGGCTTGAATACGTAACATATTTGAATGTATTGCATGAACGTACGTGGCCATACCTGGAATAAATATCATCCAAACTATATTGGCCATACATTGCTGTATTCATGTATGTGCTCTATGGCCACCAAGGCCACATACCATTTACTGATGCCTAAAGAACAATTGTTGCATCTACTGCTATTCTCATGTCATTGGTGTGTCACACATAGATATACCACATGCATTGGACTACATTGCTGCCTAATCATATGTGGTTGTCTTTAGATTAAATGAGCACAAAGGGGCATATTTGCAACTGATTTACTCAACTCGGCAATAAGCTATGTTGCTTGTGTGTGTTGTGTCAGAGCATTTCAACTCTCTCTTGCACTGGCTCATTGTATGCAACCTAGCACCAATGTTTGTACTCTTGCTTCACAGTGCAAGGGTGTATGTGTTATGAGACAGATTTATGTCTGCAGGAAGCTATACCTTCCTGCACACAATCGATCCTTACAGGCATTTTCCACTTTCCATGTGAGTGAAAAAAGCAGAACATGTGAAAAAAAAGCCATAATGAGGTGTAATACAGATATTTCTCATTGCTGCGCATGGGTCACACTTGCACCATGGCCCTAGACTGCCTGTGTAGGGGCTGGGCAGCACACAATGGGGCTAGGGTAAGAAACAGCATAGAGGCAAACATTATTATTATTTATGCCTCATTCCTACTCTCTGTTGCCCATGCAAGGTATATAAGCTTTCTGTTGGGCTGGGTGGTGTTGGAAAGCTACTGATTGTTATTCTGACTCAACTCATGATCTCTGCAGATTCCACACATAAGTTATGTTGTAGTCCAGGAGAATGTGTTTCGGGAAATGCCAAGTATATTGCTTACATTTGATAAATACGTGTCAGTAAGTTTGAGCATATTGAGGCCAGGACTGTTAATGTTGCACATATGATTATTTGTCCCGTAATCAATATCCCTTGTAGGAGGCTACTATCAGGAAGACAGCCATTATATATACCGTTTTAGCACAGGGCCATGTCAATGATTATGTTTTGGGTTACTGACCACTGATCTTCATTGATGAGTGTTATAACGTATGTACATTGATTTAGGCTTCTAAATTACTTTATTTCTCTAAGAATGGGATTGCACATGCAGCCACCCATAAAATAGATCATTAAGTGGCTGGTAATAGTTTTTTTTTCTGGATTCAAAGTGGCACATATACAACATCCAGTGTCCTCTGCTGGTAAACAATAAGCCTGTCCTTTGCTACACATGATGCATTTGACAGTGAACCCATTGAATGCAGCAGGTTAACCACTTCGCTGCTAGGCCATTTTCCACGTGTGCTAAGCCTTTTTCTTGGCTATTTTTTCCAACATCTTGGGGATTCTAAGGTAACCAGGGTTTGTGGTATACCCTGCCGGGGACTGAGAAATGGGGGAAAGATGGGAAAATGTGCTGCAGAAGAAAGCAATTTTTTCTGCAATTGGAATCAACAAAGGGTTTCAGTGCTAAATTCACGATCTTCCCAGATTTTAGGAATCAAAAAAACAAAATGTTCAACACCATTTTTCTTATTTTTTGTGCTTTCAACCTCCTTCCAGTTAGTGGTGGAAATGGGTGTGAAACCCATGTTAGAGCACAAAAAGCTATATATTTGTAAAACGTAGAATACAATCTAAAGTCAGCAAGGGTTGATTTGTGTAAATCCTTCAAGGTTTTCCAATAAAAAGTAACAGTTTAAATAAAAAAATAATGCAAATGAGTTGAAAAAACTGCCTTTGCTTTCTATGTTTTTATCTGTAATTTCTCCTAATGAATGCAGATTTTCAAAAGCAATATACTGTTATGTCTTCAAGATCCTTTTGGTTGTGGGAATATATCTAAGGCTTGTGGGTTCAATGAAAACCCTAGGCACCCAGAGCCAATAACTCAGCTGCACCATCCAATGGTTTTTCATTGTGTTCCGGGTATTCAGCAATTAATTTGGTAAAATATAAAGAGTGAAAAATAGGAAATCTATGTATGTCTGAAATGGGCATAAGATACAGATGTTAGAAGCAGTGGTCATTTGTCCCCATACTAGCATGTGAATTATAGAGCATATCTCAGAATTACTTTATTCTTATACACTGTCTCACATTTTGAAGGCACAAATAACACTTCTTCTACTATGCTGTATTTCCTTAAGTTTCCTGATAAAAATGTTACCTCACTTGTGTGATTAGGCCTAATGCCCACAACAGGAAATGGCTCAAAACACAATACGGACGCATCACTTTTTCCACGGAAAACTGACCCTTTTATTCCAATGTGCCTAACTGTGGATTTGGGACCTAGCTCAGAGGACATCTATAGAAACCTAGCTAACCTGTACATTTCTAACAACTAGACACCAAGGGGAATCCAGGATGGGGTTATGCATATGGTTCTTACCAGTTTCTGTTACTCAGAATCCCTTGCAAACCTCAACATTTGTCTAAAAAACACTTTTTCCTCACATTTCTGTGATGGCAGGTTCTGGAACTTAGGGGATTGACAAACCTCCTTCCACCCAGCATTCCTCTAAGTCTTATGATAAGATAATAATGGTACCTCCCTTGTGAAAACTTACCTTTTTTTTAGCAATGTGCTTAGCTGTGGATTTTGGGACCTAGCTCATCTGGCACCTATAAAAACCTAGCCACCTTGTACATTTTTGAAAACTAGGCACATAGGGGTATTTAGGGTGGGCTGACTTGCATGGCCCTCCCCAAGTTCATTTACCAAGAGTCCCTTGCTAACCTCAAACTTTGACTAAAAACATATTTTCCTCAAATTGCTGTGATGGAAAGTTCTGGAATCTGCAGGGAGCCACAAACGTCCACCCACCTGGCATTCCCCCAAGTCTTCTGATAAAAAAATGGCACCTCACTTGCGTGGGTTGGTCTAGTGCCTTTAGCAAGAAAACAGCCCAAAACGTAATGTTGGCACATCACATTTTTCCAATGAAAACAGACCCTTTTTCGCAATGTGCCAAGCTGTGTATTTTTGGCCCTAGCTCAGCATCTAGGGAAACCTAGCAGACTTGCCAATTTCTGAAAACTAGACTCCTAGGGGAATACAGGATGGGGTGACGTGTGTGGTTTTCACTAGGTTCTGTTACCCAGAATCCCTTGCAAACCTCAAAATGTGAATGAAAAATCACATTTTCCTCACATTTCTGAGATGGAAAGTTCTGGAATCTGTGGGGAGCCACAAACATGCCCCACCCATTATTTCCCCAAGTTTCCCATATACAAATGATACCTCATTTGTGTGGGTAGGCCTAGTGCCGCAACTGGAAATGGCCCAAAATGAAACGTGTAAACATCACATTTTTCTTTAAAAAATTGACCTTTTTTTTTTGCAATGTGCCTAACTGTGAATTTTGAGCCCTAGATCAGCTGGCATCTAAGAAAACTAGAAAACCTGTACATTTTATAAAACGAGACATCTAGAGGTATTCAGGATAGGGTGACTTGTGAGGCTCTCTCCAGGTTTATTTACCCAGAATCACTTGCAAACGTCAACATGTGTCTGAAAAAACAAATTTTCAGCACATTTCTGTGATGGAAAGTTCTGGAATTTAAGAGGAGCCAAAAACTTCCCTACACCCAGCATTCCTTCAAGTCTTCTGATAAAAATAGTAAAAATAGTGTGTAGGCCTAGTGCCCACAACAGGTAAGGGGCCAAAATGTGTCAAAATGATCTATCACAAAACAAGCTTGTTTTTAAAGGGGGTCACCTGCCTTTCTGCTCACAGGCTTGGTGGCCAGCTAGGGAAACTAACCAAACCCCACACGTCTGAGAATTAGACACCTGAGGGAGTCCAGGGACGTGTGTCTTGAGTGCACCCCAAAAAGTTTTCTTACCCAGAATCCCCTGTAAACTTCAAATTTAGCAAAAACAAAATCACATTTCTGTGCAGGAGATAGTTGTTGGATCACGGGCTGGCAAAAATTTCTCACTACCCAGCATTTCCGCAGGTCTCCTGATGAAAATGCTATCTTACTTATGTGAGTAGGCCCAGTGCAAATGACACAAAGGGACCAAAATGTTTACCTGTGGAGGTATCAAAATTATCGATCACAAAACGACCTGGTTTTGCAAGAGGCTCACCAGCGTTTTTGGTCACAGGCTCGACAACCATCTAAGGAAACCTACCAAACCCAGACTTTTCTGAAAACAAGACATCCAAGGGAGTCCAGGGAGGTGTGGCTTGAGTGGACCTCCAAGGTTTTTTTACTCAGAATCCATCGCACACTTCAAATTTAGCACAAAAAAAAACAATTTTCATCACATTTCTGTGTGGGAGATAGCTGTGGGATCCCAAGGCTGGCACACATTTCCCATAACCCACCATTCCACCAGGTCTCTCAATAAAACTGCTAGCTCCCTTGTGTAGGTGTGCCAAGTGGTCACAACAGGAAAGGCCCAAAAAGTATTGTGGAGGCATCAAAATGAGCAATCACAAAACAATCTGGTTTTGCAAGAGGGTCACTTGCATTTTTGGTATCGGGCTCAGCGCCCATCTAGGGAAACCTACCAATCTCAGACTTTTTTGAAAGCTAGCTAGCCCGGGAAATTCAGGGAGGTGTGGCTTGCATGAATCCCCCAACGTTTTCCTACCCAGAATTCCCTGCAAACCTCAAATTTACCTATACAATTGCATTTTCTTCACAATTATGTGTGGGATCAGCACACATTTCCTATCACACAGCATTCCCCTGGTCTCCTTACAAAAATTATACTTCACTTGTGTGGGTGGGCCAAGTGCCTGTGACAACAAAGGGCCAAAATCGTGTAAAGATTTAGAGACAACCAAAGCGGGCCCAAGAGGGCATTTTATTTAATATGTTTTTAGGCTGACTCTGCTTTGGCACCAACACAAGTGAGGGATGCAGGGTGGTGGGAGGTTTGTGCCAGTGGGTGATCCTACACAGCTACATTTAAGGTATCCAGGGTATTTTGGGTAAGACAACTTTAGGGGATCCACACAATTCACATCTCACTGGACTACACTTGGTGTCTAGTTTTCAGAAATGTCTGGGTTTGCTAGGTTTCCCAAGATGGTCACCAAGCTCCAGACCAAAAGCACAGGTGCCCTCCTTGTAAAACCTGTTTTTTTGTGATAGATAATTTTGATGTGTTCACAATACGTTTTGGGCCCTTCCCTGTCGTGGGCAGTTGGCCCACCCACACAATTGAGGCAGCATTTTAATTGGGAGGCCTGGAGGAATGCTGGGTGGTAGGAAATGTGTGCTATCTTAGTGATCCCACAACTTTTCCGCACAGAAATGTGAGGAAAATGTGAGATGTTTTAGCAAAATTTAAAAAAATGTATTCTAGGTAAGAAAACGTTGGGTGATCTAAGCAAACCACACTTCCCTGAACTCTATCAGGTGTCTAGCTTTCAGAAAGTCTGGATTTGGTAGGTTTCTCTAGATGGCCGCTGAGCCCGGGGTCAAAACGCAGACGACCCTATTGCAAAACCAGGTTATTTCATGATGGATAATTTGGATGCCTCCACAATACCATTTGGGCCCTTTCCTGTCGCAGACCCTTGATCCGCTCACACAAGTGAGATACCTTTTTTTAGGAGACCTGGGGCAACTCTGTGGAGGTAGGAAATGTGTGCCTGCTCAGTGATCCCATTACTTTTCAAACAGATATGTAAGGAAAATGTGTTTTATAGCTACATTTGAGGTTTGGAGGGTATATGTTGGGGGATCCACACAGACCACACTTTCTTGGACTCCCCGTGTGTCTAGTTTTTAGAAATGTCTAGGTTTGGTAGGTTCCCTTAGATGGCCCGCAACCCAGGACCACAAATGCAGGTGCTCCCCCTTTGCCAAAACAGGTTGTTTTGTGATAGATCATTTTGATGTTTCCTCATTCTTGTTTGGGCCCTTCCCTTCTGCGGGCACTTGGCACACCCACACAAGTGAGCTAGCATTTTTATCGAGTCACCTGGGGAAACTCTGGGTGGTAGGAAATGTGTGCTCTCCTTCTGATTCCGGAAGAATATGGCCTAGATAGGCAAGGAACATGTATGATTTTAGTCACATTTGGAGGTTTACAGGGCATTGTGGGTAAGAAGACGTGATGGGATCCACAAGAGGCATACTGCCCTGTACTACACTAGGTGTCAATTTATGAAATTATCTAGGATTGATAGATGTTCACTTTAGGAAATGTGCACCCTGGCAGAGAAAAACAGAAAAGGCAAATATTACTTCACACCCATCTATTTCTCAAGTACACACACATATTGGTAAGATTTGGCACAAGGGTTAGTAAAATGTTCAAAATGTAAATACTGTTAGAAGAGATTTCACAAAAATGTAATACAATGTGAATAATTGAAAAGGTCAAAAAGCTGAACCAATGCCTCACAGCTTGTGGGCTGTAAAGCTGTGTCAAGGCACCAACCACTTTTTTGGCTATTCAAACACTGTTCATGTGTGACACACACAAGACCATTCACACTGCCAGCCGCAGGCCCACCACATTAGAACACTCACACCAATAGAAAGTGCCATTCAAGGGCCCATCACTTTCATACGCCCACATGACTGACACACCAATCACACAGGCTGGCAGCTGACGGAGAGTATGGGCTGGCATTTGGCTAGCCGTGTCTGTAGTGACCAGCAGCAAGTAACTACTCACACACTGCTAGCCTAATGCCAGCTCACACACACTGCCAGCCGTGTGCCAGTCCATTCACTTCCCAGCCAAATGCCATTCCATACACACTGCCAGCCAAGCTTACTCACACTGCTAGCCAAGTGCCAGCCCACTCACATGGCCAGTCAAGCACCAGTCCATGTACACCACGTCACATTTTCTTTTAACAACAAAGAAAACACGAACCAATTAGAAGTAGATTCAACACTATAACTACAAGCACAACAGTCTAACTAAATACATGACACTAATGCCAACCGCGAAATCTGAACCAAACCTATAAAATAATACAGATAAGTCATTTTACTCCCCATAACTTGGTTGTGTGTAGTACAATTTAAAATATGTGGGCACACACAGCCCAGGTGTAAGACAATCGGGGCAGTACATACCACTCTCCTATGCATACCTCTTTGGATAGAGACTCTACATCTCCTACTGGGAAAGTCTTTTTTGGGTGTGAGAGGAAAGTGGTGATCTTTCAATCCAGCCACATCCTCCACCACTCCAACTCTAGGAACACTTGCCTGTCCCACTACAACAAGGTTTCCTACTATCACAGACTGCTGAAACTGAACAAATGTCATCTTTTGACACTGGAGAAAAATCCTTGAATATGACAAATACATTGAAGGTTGCTAAATGGAATAAATGGATTGCCAACTTCTTATCCCAAATGTAAGCCTAACGAGCAGCAGTGTAAGGTTCCAACTTCTGATCTTCTCTATCTACACCACCCATGTGCTTATTGTAGTCTAGAATGCACAAAGGTGTGATCACTTCAGCAACCTGAACCCAAGCAGTCACAGGTGAAGTATTTCCCTTATGAATGGTAGTTAGCATGTACACATCTCTCCTGTCTGAAAGTTTCAAAGCTAGAAGTTCATCACTACACAAGGAACTGCACTTCACTTTCCCCTTTGGGAAAACATTTACCGTTAGAGGGGATTATGCTACAAGCAACAGTGTTCACTTTGAACAGTTCCCTGAAAACACGGCACATCACTGTAGGAGTCATCTACCTATAAATGGTGCTCTTTGTTAAAAAGTCATCTGCCAAGTTCCAACACAATTCTCTCATTAACTCCAAAAGTGGACGGGCAACCAGGGGGTTCAATAGTAGAATCCCTACGGGTGTACACTCTGAAATTATAAACATATCCAGTTCTACTCTCAAACAGCATATACATTTTAATTCCATAACATGCCCTATTGCTAGGAATGTACTGCCTAAACTAAAAACCGAACAACCATTGAACATGACCAATGACTCCTCCACAGCTATTGCTTTCCCTGGTACATAGATGTCTGAAAATCAATTGACAAAGTGATCAAGGACAGGTTGAATCTTAAAAAGACAGCCACAATCTGGGTGATCTTGTGGCTATGCTGAACCCTTTTCAACAAACGGTAGCATCTGAAGAAGAAGCAAATATGATCATGACTCATGGTTGCAAGACATAAAGCTGTTGCCATCAAGGAACTAGTAGACCACTATGAAGACTGTGGCAGCTTCCTTCCCAAGCCCGTCAAAAAAGTTAAACCCAATAACTTTTTAAACTCTTCCAGATTTGTGGGAGTCCACCGGGTAGCTCCAGAGTGTGGCTTAAGTCTGGCACTGTTGTCCCTCAAATACTGTTCTGCATACAAATTAGCCTGCTCAAAAATCTCATCCAAAAATACATCGTCCATAAACAACTGAAAGAAATTTATAGGAAAAAAATTTAAATATTCATTCTACACCCTGCAAAACCCCTAAAGGCAGGCAACGCTGGTTACACCATGTTTGGGACAACCCAGAGTTCAGCTTTTCAGCCCCAGGCTGCAAACCAGATGCCTAATACTGCATTCTCGGTGCTCTGAGGACTACACATTCATTGTGTGCTTAAAACGAAGGTCTAAACGAAGCCCTCAAGAGAAAGTGGCTGAATGTTCACCTTGCTTCTGATTGATCAGACCAGATTTCAACCTGACTAGTGCTTTTTGCCTTGTTTGCACAGGTGGTAATTCTTATACCACCACCTTTAAAAACTGGGGTCATAATTATTACAACCATTACAGGCGTTTAAAACTGATGAATGCTTTTGGATAGATGCCGTCCAACACTAATACAACTTAGATTAGGGTGTACTTTTATCTAAGTTTGGCTGTCATCTATTGCTTTAATTCCTGAGGATGACCCGCTTTGACGCATTTCATTTGTGCAAACCCTAGGGTCGACACGCGTCGACAGTTATTCCCGCTCATGCCCCACATTTTCTCAGCCCTAAGGAGAACATATATTCAAAGAACAGAGAAAAAGTAAGAAAAATTTGTTAGTGCAGTTCCCCCTCTTTATTTTTATTTGTCCTTACGTCTGTAAATTCTTGTATAATTTATCTGTACTTCCTGTAATATATCACATTGTCACTCATATCAAATTGTTCACTTGATTCACTTTATTTACATGTCATTCATATGTTCAGATGTATAGGAAATGAACTAGTAAATAATGTGCTTTGAAAACTTTTCTTGAGTGTTCCATTTAAAAAGTCTTAAAAGAATGTATTAGACTTTGTTGATTAACTCTTTATGTGTGCTAAGCAATTGGCTTGTCCCCGATAGAACCATTTGCAGTTGATTCTTGTTAATATCTGGGTTCTGAGGGACACTGGGTTACTTCATTGACTATAACGTATTATTTCACTATCAGCACAGCAGTGTCCTCTTTTAAAAGATGCTCTTCCTCCGCACTGAGAGTGGCTTCATCATCAGATGGTTCCTCTTGTTTACAAAATTTACTGTCTGAATCCTGGACTTCCTCCTCTGCCTCAGATGCAGAGTCAGTTCATAATCATGGTCAAAGGAAGATTTAAAAAGCATACAAACAACCTGTTGAGTGGTAATGCTGAGGTTAGCCATCCTCTCATATTTACCACGGCCGAAGTACTGGTGATCCCCCATGGGCTACCCTTTTTCATCCCCCCACCAGGGATGCCAGCGGAAGAACTTCCTAAATATATCATAATTATAGTGCTTGGATTCTTACACAATTTTTATGGTAGACATATATCTGCACATACTCCACAAATGGAAATATCAGTTTTCAACATATTAGATCTATTTAAAATCCCCTGCTTCAAATTTAAGCTAAATAAATCACATTTTCCTTACATTTCTCTGTGGGATAGTTGTGGGAACACTAGGCTGGCATAAATTTCCTGCCACCCAGGGTTCCCCCAGGTCTCCCAATAAAAATGCGATCTCACTTGTGTGGGTTGGCCAAGGCCACATTTCTCTACAACTTAAACATTATACTGAATAATAATGGTGACGTTGTTAGGAGGCACATACATAACAAAAGGCTCAGCAATTTGATGTCTGAGAAGATCCAGCTCGTCTGCCTTCCTGGAAATAACATCAGCCCCTTGGTGTTGGGACTGTCTGCTTCTCCAATGTCACTTTGAGCACATGCTTGTGTACCTGCTTTCCAAGCACTCCAGGACCCCATACCTGTGGCACACTCTTTCTCTCTCTAGCCTCAAGCCTATTCATATTAAGGCTACTACCTCCCTCTCTTCAAGGTTTGCCACTCTCGACTTACCAGATGTACTTAACACTATAACAAATATCTCAAAAACATTAAGGACCCCTTATAACTTCTGAACAACAATACCTCTTATGTACCCCAATGACATAGACAAATAATGTATACACACTACTCAATTTTTTCCACACAAATAACACACAGAAAAAAATGTTCCAACAATACTTTGAACAAACACAACTTTGCATATAAACCACATTGTCTATAGCACAATCCAAATCCACTTTCAACCACCAAGCACAATAAGAAAGTCAATGTAATTTAAAAAAATGTACTGCTATGCACCCACACCATATGCGTTATTTTTTGGGCGGTTCCAGATGATTTGCATAGCTTTGTGCCATTTTTTACCACACAAGGCCAAGCTAGACATGTTTACGTGAATCAGCATTGTTTTAAGCTACACAGCATCATGCAGACATGCGTTGGTCGCATTGCATTGGGAATTATCTATGCAGTGCTACTCAACTCAACAAGATACATCCAGACATGATGCAAGAGGGGTTGGATGCCTTTGCAGGGCATTTTGGTAGTGTAGTTCTGCTTTACCTTTCATGTGTGTGTGTGTGTGTGTAAGGATTTTGTACAATTTAGACATAGAAATATTTTAAGTTTGTGATTTATGTTTTGTGAATTATGTTATTAATCCATTTTGTTATTATATATTAGAAAAGTAGAAACATTTCTGTAAATGTGTATTGATTTGTATATTTTATGTGTTTTTACAAATAACTGTTTGGTTATGTCAGTCTTTGTATATTTCAAGGTAGATAGGTTATAATTTTACTTTCATTTAATTTGTTTAGTCTACATAATGTCAGTTAAGGTAGATAGTCAAATGTTTTCTGAAGGAGGTAGGTGTATTGGCATGGTTAGTATTGTACTACCTCCCTCAAATGAATTGTTCTCCTGCCCATGTCAGTCATCCCTATCCATTTATGTAGCAGCAAGTGCAGCATGACACAATACACAAACACCTTCACCCAGGTAGCATGGTGTAACTCTCCCTCCACCAACTTCTACTCAACCTGGTGGATGTGTATTGCATTTGACAGACATGTTGCTGCATCTGGATGTAGCGTCCATATGACAATTAGAGTTATTTAATTGTGTCATACATATTCCTCAAGGAATTCTTTTTTGATATTGTTGTATTACATATATTAAAAGTCAGATACTTATTACACCATTTTGTAAGTAATCAGCCAACACAATAAAGCAAGTTGGGTAGCTATACCACAATGTGTGACATATGAGTACCCCTGGAACGAATATGTCACGTTACAATGCATGAGATACATTGCATGCCATTACAACTCAGTCGTTACAGCAACTGCATTGTTACATCGCACACCATTACAACGCAGGTTGTTACAACGACTTGCTGTATGGGGCGTTGGATGTTGGAATAGTATAATTTACTATTCCAACTCCAGTCTGTGCAACGTAGGGAAGGTGGTGGATTTTAAATCCAGCACATTCTGCCCCCTACTGCAAGTTGTAGTAACAACTTGCATTGTAATGGTTAGCGATGTAACAACGCGGTCATTGTAACAACCGCGTTGTAATGCCATGTAATGTAAGGCAAGGCTTGCATTGGTTACATAATATATCAGGCTGGGAGACATTCCATGGGTGCATACATCCATACATTTGCTCGATTGCCAGATTTACTACAGCTATTAAACCCCGGAAATGCATCTAAATAGTGTGCCTTCCTGAACCCAGGAGTACCAAGTTGAAAAATCTTTATTTCTTTTCATTATTTATTCTTTCAACGTATACTGCATTCTGCATTACACGTGACAAGAAGAAAATGGCTGTTTGGATATGTTTTGTCCAGGAAGGCATCCATCCCATAACGCAGACACTCGTGCACTCTTGAGAAAGTATGCCTATGTTGAAGCTAGGCTGCACACAGTGCACATATGGAGCATTTCTGCTCTCTCCAAAGTGAAAGTCATTATTTCAGTTAATTAAATCCATATTATCTTACAAAGGTAGACCAAAAGAAAAAAATTCTAAATTCATTAAATGTAAGCAACTTCTTTCTGGCACTTGGTTACATTTTGAACAATTTTCAGTCAAATATACCATGGATAAAAAATATAAAAAGCAGATAATTGCATGTTGGAATATTCATTACAATCAGCTCCAGTGTAATAGCTTTATTGGTTTGTTTAACCGATCATGCACGGTCATTTAAATTGCATTTGTAATAGCATTAAAACCAGGGTACATCTCAAAGTGCAGACTTCACGTTTAAATAGTTTATACATTACATAATATTCATCAATTCATTTGCTGTCAAAAACTGATCCGCTTTAAGAATTTTCTTTATAAAAGCTGCTATTATTTGAGGAGTCTCCCCTTTCATGCAAAAGAGCAAGGCATGTCGACAAGTTCTAATGCCATGTAAATTAAAAGGTCTTTTCAGTTAGATTTTGCATTCAGTTAATATTTTGGGACATATTTCATGCAACACAGTGTAGCTTTCTGCCCTGCATTGTGTTAGAGAACAGAAAATATGTCCCCCAATGATACACAATTAGTTATATGTTTTGTTTCATTACTCCCACTATGAGTAAATGGAATACTTTATTGATTCTATAATTGGATATTAACAACCATATTTCACATCCACCTACAAATGAATAGCTGTGCAATTAAACTTACCAACCAGTTAATATTTCCATATCTTCCATTCCAAAAGCGCTCACTTATGGTGCAGGGTCAAAAAATATAGGCATCATGGAAACGTTGTGTGTTTTGGCTGCCTCATTTGTAAATATTCCTTGATTGTCCACAAGTGCTTGCACATTGATTAGTTGTACTTGTGATTCAGGTAAGTGTGTTCAGTAGCTGGAGGTGGCACCAATCGTACCTGCATACATGCTCTGCTCCCAGAAAATGAGTAAGCCCTGCAATGTAATAGAATCCATGTTGGTGCAGAATTGTTCTTGGCTAGTTTTAGGAAAAATACAGGTATTTTGGAGTTAGCCGTAAAATGTAATTCAGCACATTTTAGAAATTGCGACTGTAGTTGGCTGGTGTACGCACCCCGTCCAAGTAGGGACCGCAATGTTAGTCAAGGTAAGTCAGTCACACACTTAAATTAGCCTGTGGTCGCTTGGCACAGAGCAGTCAGACTTAACATAAGAAGCAATGTGTATATTTGTGCACATTTTAAATACAGTAACACAGTGAAGATACAACAAAAAAACTCCACACTAACAGGTACATGCATCATTGTAGGAATTTACGATTCCTAAATTGCGAAAATTAAGGAATCGCCATTTAGGAATCGCAAATTCCTATGCATCAAGAAATCGCAAAAGTTTTTGCGAGTTCTTAATTTTCCTTAGTTGCGATTCCTTAATTGCGAATCGCAAATAAGGAATCGCTTTACATTGATTCCTATGGGCCAATGGGAAGGCATTCTCATTTTGCGAATTCGCAATTAAGGAATCGCAAAATGAGATTGCAATTTCAAGGGTGCAGGGGGGGTCCAAAGGACCCCCCCCTGCACCCCTGAAATGTCACGTAATTACATTTTACTCACACACATGTCCCAAGGGCATGTGTGTGTGTAAAATATAAGTTTCAAAAATGCACTTTTACTTCATGGTAATTTTTCCCTTCATAATTGCGAATTCGCAATTTCAAAAAAATCATGCATAGCATTTAAGAAATCGCAAAAATTGCGATTTCTTAAATGCTATCGCAATTCAAGAAATCGCCAAAAATTGCGATTTTCTTAAATTGCGAAAAATGAAAAAAAATAATGCATCCCAAAAAAGGTTTTTGCATTCGCAAACGGACGAATTTTGCGATTCGCACCATTTGCCAATGCAAAAAAGCTTGATGCATGTGGCCCTAAGTTACTAAAATAGAATATTTTTTACATAAAAAAGAGAGACCAATACCAAAAACCACAAAAGCCCAATCAGTGGATGTCAAGTTATCAGTTTTTAAAGTACACACAAAAATACAGTTCTTAAGTGCCACTAATGATTCAAAGATTATTGGTGGTCATGCTAAACCAGGGTAAAACAACAAAATCCCTCAGGTGACCTCCAGAGAGGCTTTCTCACAATATAGTAATAAGAACATGCGCCAAAAAGTCACTAGAGATTCAACTGTTACTGCAGGTCACTTAGACTGGTATAATTACAGAGTTCCAGCTACACACGAGCGATTGCAACCGGCTACAGGCACCCCACAGGTCCAACTGAGAACAGTACCTGACTGGAGAGGCCCTGGGTGTGGCAAGCCCAAAACATCAGTGCCAATGCACATAGGGGTACTGATGTGAGGTTGATGGGCTTCGTAGATGGGGTCCGTGCCATCATAGGCCTCAAACCATCTATCTATGTCGTCTCCCACCACAAAGTCAGACGCCAGACCGTTGGCTATGCGGACCCTCCTGTCAGAGGGCATAGAAGAATTGCTGTCATCATCTTGACTAGATTTAGCCTTCTTGGCCATGATATCTAGCTCCCTCAGGCTCAACTGCTGAGACATAATTTTGTTCTCTTCCATAGCTTATCTATTTTCATCCATGGCTTGTTTCTTTTTTTCTGTCTAAAAGGCATTTTTTCTTTCACTCTGACTCCAATTTTAGCTTGGCAAGTTCCAATGTAAGTTTCCTTTCTTCCCTCCTGTCCTGCAGCTCCTTTGGGGTCAAGCCTTTAGAAGACACACTTGTTTCTGCTCTGGGGTGGAGGGGTGTCCATCTCTCTTTGTTGGCTCGTTTCCCCCATTCCCACAAGCAGTCCCAGGTTCTCAAATGAATCCTGGTCTAGCTCATCGTCATCCTGTATTTCTTGTTCCCCATCTTCTTCTGAGGTATCATGTGCTGCATTCCTAGATTCTAACCTATCCCTGAGTACCTTTTGCAGCTTCACCTACTCTGTGAAGTCTTTGGTAGAAACTTGCATTCCTTTGCAAAACTCCTTGAGTTGTTGCTGCATACTTCTCCAATTTGGACAACTCAAACTCCATATTTGTAAGGTGGGGTGCAGCTATCAGCAATCAAAGACATGATTTTATGAAAAAGCAAAGATACCAATCAAGGAATTTTGACAAATTAAAAATGCTAATTATAAGAGAGCAGGAAAAAAAGCCAAATAGAGATCAGAGACAATTGATTTGAATTGGTGTAAATGTGGATAGTAGTGTGCACCAAATTACAGTAAGGTACTGCACAAACACAAGTATTATCTTCACCGCTGATCACCAATGTTAAAAATTGGGTCTATAGTTGGCAGGTGTATGCACCCTGTCCAAGTAGGGATCACAATCCTAGTCAGGGTAAGTCAATGACACACTTAAATTAGCCTGTGCTCACCCTCTGGCAGCTTTGCACAGAGCTGCCAGGTTTAACATAAGACAATATGTAAAGTTTTTATGCATACTTTAAATACAGCAACACAGTGAAAACACAACAAAAAGGCTCCACAGTATGTTAGAAATATAGAGTATATTTTACAAAAGAAGACCAACATGACAGAAATCCAAACAGTGGATCTCAAGATATGCTTTTTTAAAGTACATGGGTAAAACAGTGATTAAATGTCAAAGGTTATTGGCAATCAAGCTAGACTGTGATAAAACAGCAAAATCACTTAGAGAGAGGCTTTCTCACAATATAGTGATAGGAAAAAATGGCCAAAAGTCACTAGCAATTCAAATGTTATGGCAGGTCACTTAGACAGATATAATCACACAGTTCCAGCCACCCACAATGGAGGGCTGGATGGCTACAGGAACTTCACATGTCTAACTGAGAATAGTATCTGACCAAAGGGGCCGCCAAGGTTGAAAGCCCAAAGAGTTGGTGCCAATGCATGTAAACAGGCTGATGTGGGGTAGACGAGCCTTGTAGGAGGGGCCGATTTTGTCGAATCCTTCTGGCAGGACCATCAACACTGAAAGCACAGTGTTGGTTCTATTTTATGTAGGTGGGCTGATGCGGAGGTGATGTCGCAGGTGAACTTCGTGTAACCCAGGCAATGCGTTGTCGTTGAGCCGCATTGGATGGTCTTCACATATCGCAGCAGCAGTGTCGAAAATGAATGTGGTAACTTCGATCAGCACGCAACCACAAACCACTGATCTATGTCAAAAACAGCTGTAGGGCAGACACATGCTGGTCCTTTTAACACTCAGCTGCAGGTCAGACACGCAGTACTGACCCTTAAAAAAATACAGCTGCAGGACCCATGGATGGCAGAATCGAGCAGCAGTGTAGGTGGGAAACAAAAGCAGTGATGATTGAGACTTCCTGAACAGGGGCAAGCCAGCAAACCCTTGAAGTTACTTAGGTTTTTAGAGTTTGTAGAGAATAGATCCAGTCCTTCTCACTCCCAGGCAAGAGGCAGTAGAGAGCAGGTCAACAAAGCAAAGCAAGTAGCAACGTGGCAGTCCCTCCTACAGCACAGCAGATAGAAGGCAGCAGGCCAACACGGCAAAGCAGTTGGCAAAGTGGCAGTCCTTCCTGCAGCTCAGCTCCTCTTCCTGACAAAATCTTCTCAGGTCCTAAAGTGAACTGAGTATATTGCCTCAGAGGTCCAGTATGTATAAACATTTTAGCCTTTGAAGCAGGAAGCCTTAAAGGGGGCCTTTGAACCTCACAAGGTCCCTGCCCTTCCTTCCCTGGCTCCAGATGCAGTACAGGGGATATGCAGCTCTTTGTGTGGTTAGAGGATAAGCCCTATTCAGGTGCAAGTGCCAGTTCCTCCCTCTCAATCTAGCTCAGGAATGCCCATCAGCCTGGAGACAGGCCATCAGGATGAGAGTATCATAGCTCACCTCCATTTGTGACTGTCTGGAGGTAATGCACAAAGCCCAGCTGTCACCGAACCCAGACATGTATTCAGAGACAGGCAGAGGCACAGAATAGTTAAAGTAAGAAAATGCCAACTTTCTAAAAAGTGGCATTTTCAGACTGGCATCTTAAAATCTAACTTCACCATGAATTGGGATTTAAAATGTTGAGTGCAGGGACACCAAACCTATAATGCATATTGTTTCCCCAATTGAAAATTATACTTAAAGCATGTTTTGAGGCAGTCCCAATGCTACCCTATGGGAGAGATAGGCATTGCAGTAGTGAAAAATGTATTTAAGCGTCAATCAATCAGTGATTTATAGAGCGCACTACTAACCCGTGAGGGTCTCAAGGCACTGGGGTTGGGGGGGGAGTTTCAGGCAGCCCCAGCATCATCCGAAGAGCCAGGTCTTGAGGTCCTTTCCGAAGGCTTGCAGTGTAGGACTTTGTCTGATGCTGAGGGGGAGTTTGTTCCAGGTCTTGGCTGCGATGTAGGAGAAGGATCTGTGCTCTGTTCTGGCTCTGTGGATGCAGGGGATTGTGGCTAGGGCTACGTCGGCGTAGCAGAGGTTTCTCTTGGGGGCGTGGAAGGAGATTCTTTAGTTGAGGTATTGGGTCTCGGTGTTGCTGAGGGCTTTGAGCAGCTTGAAGATAACTCTCTTTTCGATGGGGAGCCAGCGGAAGTCTCGGAGGTGCTGGGTGATGTGGGTGTGTCGAGGGATGCTGAGAAAGAGTCTGGCTGCGGCATTCTGGACAGTCTGGAGTTTGTGGAGGAGAGATTTGTTGATTTCAATGTAGAGAGCGGTTCCGTAGTCAAGCCTGCTAGTGATGAGTGCGTGGATGATAGTCTTCCTGGATTCGTGGGGATCCATTTGAAGGTCTTGCAGAGTATGTGGGGTTGTTGAAGCAGGTGGAGGACACTGCGTTGATCGGTCAGTTCATGGTGAGTGTGGAGTCTAGAATGATGCCAAGGGTGGGTCATGATCCGTGGGGGTGGGAGGGATTCTGAGGGCAGGAGCCACCATGCATCGTTTGACGCAGCGGGGCTGGATCCATGGATGAGGACTTTTGTTTTCTCCAAGTTGAGCTTCAGACAGCTGCTGCTCATCTGGTATGCGGCGTCCTTCATTCCTTCCTGGAAACTGAGAATGGTGATGTTGGGTTCTGTGGTGAGGAAGAGAATGCTCTGGGTGTCATCGGCATAGGCTATTATGCTGAGTCCATTTTTTTATGAAGGCGTCATATTAATGAGCGTGGAGCTGAGGGAGGATCCTTGGGGTACTCTGCATATGATATCTCTGGGTTCAGAGAGGAAGGGGGGGTCTTATTCTTTGTGTTCTGCTGGAGAGGAAAGAGCGGATCAAGCCTAAGGCAGTTCCCTGTATGCCGGCGTCATGGAGTCTGGCTGCTAGTGTGCTGTGGAAGATGGAGTTGAAGGCTGCTGAGAGATTTAGTAGAATGAGGGCTGTGGTGTGGCCTTGAGGAGGGTGCGTGTGTCCAGGAGGGTGGTCTCGGCACTGTGGTTGCTGTAGAATCCGGGAGTCCAGGATGTTTTTGGTTTCTATGAAGTGAGTTAACTGGGTATTGATGATTTTCTCTGTGAACTTTGGAGGCAAAGGGGAGAAGAGGGATGGGCCTGTAGTTCTTGAAGTCCATTGGGTCTGCGGAGGGCGGGGTTTGACTTCAGTGCATTTCCATTCATCGGGGGATATGCCTGTTTTGAGGGCGCAGTTGATAGTCCATTGTTGTTCTGGTTCAATGCCGGAGGCAGTCCTGTGAAAGATGTGCGGCGGGCAGGGGTCACTGGGCGCCCCAGAGAGGATGCTCTTCATGGTCTTCTCAGTGTCTTCTGTGGTGATGGGGGTCCAGGTGAGGAGGGTCGGCTGGGTGTCTATGCTGGTGGGAGATGTAGGGTCGGTGCATTGGTCTTGGTCGTCAAATTTGTCGTAGTGTCCTGATCTTGTGGTGGAAGAAGGTGCTGAGTTTGTTGCAGAGTTCCTGGAGGGAGGTACATCGGAGGTTTTTCTGTGGGGTCTGGTGAATTCTTGTATGACGGTGTAGAGTTCCTTGGAATTGTGCGATTTGGAGTGGATGCTGTCCTTAATGAAGTTTCTCTTCGCAGCTGTGATAAGTTGGTGGTGTGTCGTGGTGGCGGCCCTGTAGACAGTGCATGCTTCCAGGGTTTTGCTGTTTCTATAAGCTTTCTCCAGTCATCAGCATAAGCTCCTGGATTCTCAGAGGTCCGTGGTGAACCAGGTGGCTTTCGTGTTGTGTCATCTGTCTGAGTTCTGGAGGGGGGCGAGTGTGTTGGTACAGTTGACGATCCATTGGTGGAGGTTTTTGGCTGCAGTGTTGGTGTCTGTTGTGGTGGGGAGGAGTGCGGTAGGTGAGGAGCTCTTCAGTGATCTTGCTCCAGTGTCTGCGTCGGAGGCATGGTAAGGGCTTGTGAGTGGTGGGTTTCGAAAAGGAGAAGTGGACGCAGTGGTGGTCCATCCAGAGAGGTTGCATGGTTTGACTGAAACCAAAGTTGTTTCCTCCTGCGAAGATGGGGACAAGAGTGTGTCCCGCTGTGTGGGTGGGGGTGGTGACGACTTGCTTCAGTCGGATGTTGGCAAGGTTCTCTAGGAGGGCGATGGAGTTGGGGTCGCTGAGGTGGTAGAGGTGGTAATTCAGGTCTCCAAGCAGTACGTAGTCTGTGGAGGTGAGGGCATGGGGTGCAATGTTCTCTGCGATGGAGTTGGTGAGTGGGGAGCGGGATCCGGGAGGTCTATAGGCAAGAGTTCCGTGCAGTGTCGTTCTGGGGTTGGGTTGGATCTGGAAATGGATGTGTTCCATGGGGGGGGGGGGGGCGTCATTCGAGATGGAGGTATTACATTACCAGGGCATGCATAACTTAAAAGTTAAATACTATGCACCCTGCCTTTAGTGCCGCCTAGGGCCTACCTTAGGGGTGACTTAAATAGAGTTAAAAGGATGGTTTGGGCCTGGCAAATAGGTTAATTTTCCAGGTCTAGATGGCAGTTTAAAACTGCACAGACAGGCTCTGCAGTGGCAGGCCTCAGCCATGTTTAAAGGGCTACTGAAGTGGAAGGCCAATTAATGCTGCAGTCCCACCAGTAGCCTTTAGTTTACAAGCCCTGGGAACATACAGTGCCCTTTGCTAGGAATTTATAAGTAAAATAAATATACTAATTGTGTTACCATGTTCGCAGTACAGACCACATGCAATTTAGCACTGTTGATCAGTGGTTAGTCCCAAGAGTACTAAAGCAAACAAAAACAAACTCAGCAGAAAGGGGAGGAGGAAGGCAAAAAGGTTTAGGATGACCCTGCAGAAAGGGTAATTTCTTAAAGCTCAGATGGCAGAAAACCAGAAAAAGCACCCTGTGTTATCCCAGCCAACATGGCAGGTGTCTTCCGAAAAGACCCTGATCCCAACATGTGTAGTACTGCCATTAGATTAACATGCGGGGGTATGAACAGTCCTGTTGCTACTTGAAGGCTTGAGGAAATCTTCTCATACAACTCGAGCATACTTTCATTCTTGAGTCTTTATAGCTGAATCACCTCCTCCTCCCTGAGATCTATGAGTCTGATCATTTGTCTGAATAGCCACTCCTTCCTCCTTTGCAGTCTCTGTTGTTGAACCTCACCAACACTCAGTTGCTGTATAACTACTTACAGGCTAGGACGAGCTTTCCAGAGTTTGTTTGGTGGGAGATCAAATTATATTGATAGCCTTGCATCATTGTGCATGCCTGCTTTGACTATGCGTGGCATTCTGACACATTTACATTATTACGTTACACTGAGTCATGCTGCATCACACAGGAAAGTTTTAGTAAATCCCACAGTTACTGTTGCATTGTACTTTCCATAGGTACACCCACTTTCCATTCATAACACACTGTATCACCCTGTCAGTAAGTTTCTTTTCATTTGTAGTTATGAGCAATTTTGTGTTTTCTTCTCAGTTTCTCAGTTTAGTCATATTCTCATGTCATAAAGTTTTTGTATTTCTATAGTTATGTATTGTACACTGTGTATGATTCCTGTCATATTTGTCTTTGATCACATATGATATATGAAGATTAATATATCATACACACAAAGAAATTGTAATTGAATTGAGTCTTTTTCATTCTTAGTTTTTATTTATGTCCATGGTCAGTGTGTATGTAGCATTGATTGATGGTCCTACGTTTGAGAGGACTAAGTTATTTTCTTGAAAATAAATGTTTTCAACATGGCAGAACCACTGTTTGCATATTGTTGTGTGCCACGCAGGCAGGCACAGAGCAGCACTTGCACCACACAAGTAGCCAAAAACAACTCATGCCCTGTGTCGATTAATACATCTGATTTAAACCTGTGCATTGCCTTGCATCAACTTGCATGACACAAGGTCATTGCAAGGGATTAGTATATCTGGGCCCTTAAGTTTTTACTTAGAATTAGAGAGGCTAGTTTGATAACACTTCACTCGGTGTTTGCATCACAAAATTGATGCTAACCGGTGCAAAGTGTAACATTGGATTTATTTACAGTGCAAAATTTGAATAGTGCTCGAAAGTAGATCCAAATGAACAAAAGATAGTGCTATGAAAACTTTTCCATTATTTTGTTTGAAGGTAGTGTACCATGGATGGCACGCAAGTACCTATGATTTTTTATGCAAAGCGATCTCTACTAACATTTGTAGGGATTGCCTTGCACCCAAAAAGAATGCCTTTTTGATGCTAGTGCTAACTTGGAGAAATGTATTTAACATTTCAAACTTTGCATGCTTGCTGCACTGTACAGCACATGTACAAACATTTTATTCCTTAGCATAGTATTTTGTACTGGAAGTGTACCTTTTCAGTACAATATGTGATGTTAGACATCACACAGACACCCTTACATTATGGTGGAAAGGTGATTGTGTGGTTCTTGGCAGCCTGTTTGTGCTGGAGATTACAGGAGCAGCGCCATATCTTGGTAGATATATGGCTCTGCCCCGTTCTCTCCTCCTAATGCAATGCAGTGCAGCAACTTCGTAAAAATATACGTCTGCCCCTGAGAGTCGCAAATTCAAATAGCCAAGGCTTCCACATAGTTTAGAGTGCATATTTATCACTTGCAATAAATAGAATGTCAAAGTAGTGAAATAAGATATTTATTTTCATTAAGGTAATATTCCCAATCACTTCACTAAGTTTTTATGGCATCAAAACTATGATCTCACTGCATGTCTTAAGTTACTCTGCAACTGAACAGAGCTATAGAATTAGAAAAATCAGCTAACGTACATTATTGTGGATAATTGCCATCTAATAGCCAAAAGCAGTGCCTGCTTGTATGTGTTTAGTGTATGCACAGTGATGGAGCAAGGTGGAAACAAAAATCTTTGCATACCACTTGTAAAATTAACTTTCCATAACAGTAATAAGTACTAAATGTGTAGTTTTGAAATTAACCAACATAGAGTAAAATGCACTTACACAAATACACATGGGATACTAATGTGCATGGATTTGCAAAGCATAACTTACTAATTGTCATATATTGTGTCATAAACAGTACGCATTTATTATAATCTAATTGAGAATTGCATGGATGTGCTTTTGGTCCATTTATTTGTGGCATATATCAGGAAGAATGGTAAGTCAAACTACGCATATATGTTGCTTAAAGCTAGGTAAACACTAATTGGGTTATCATTAGAAAAGGGGAAGGTAAACAGAAAGGGCTTTATTTCGTAAATTTACACTTATTTGTGTTTGTTTCTGTAAAAGTTCCTAAATTGAGGCCTATGCGAGTAAAAGAAAGATGGATGCTGACTGAAATATCGAGATGGCGGTAGAAGTGCGCAGGCGCCAGATCGGAGATGCAAGCTGGCTGTGACTGAGCAGTATGGGTCAAGGACAGCGTGGCCATTTTTTGGGGCCTAAGCCAAAAGACAGTGAAGCCAGCATTTGGTTCGTGGGAAACATCCTACAAATAACAAATTAAAGGACACTTCGAAGGAAGTTAATTTTGGGCAATAACACCACAGTTTGCCGCAATGTGAAGATGACTATGCACAAAATTATAATGAAAGACGATAAGGTGATGATTATCCGACTCTAAATTGACCAATCATGGACATTCTAGAACTTAAGAGTTACGAATTTAGATAGATATGTTAGTAAAAAGGGTATAAAAGAGGACATTTGGGACATTGAAGAGAGCTCGCTTTTTGACTTGATCTTTGCACCCCGAGATGCTATCGGTCTGCGCCATTTTCCTATGGCGCAGGGGCTTTGACATTTGTCTCGACTTTAGCTTTTGAATGGGTGCGAAGTCCTGAGAGAGAGAGAGGGAAGGACAGAGAGGTTTTTATTTTGGAATTATTACATTCTATGCTGATGCCTTCGCTTCTATGTTTGGGTAATATGCCTTTTATTTTCTTTGAAGCTGTCATGCTAATAAATTGATGTTATTGAAATTTAACTTTTCTTTCAGGATTTATTGCATAACTGAAATATTTTCATTTTAATAAAACAGAGGTCATGCTAGGAGATTAAATCTCTAAAAAAAAAAAAAAATGGACAATTAAGCTGGACTTTTTGTCCATAGTTAACTTTTACTAGCAGATCAAATAAAATAAATGAATCGTGGGGTGTTTCTAAAATTTCCTCTTACAGAAATCATGGTATTAAAAATAAAATTGAAGTTGTAAATAATGTATAAACTTAATCTAGGCACTCCGCTATAGCACCGCGACTCCTCTTTTAGAAAATTACTGAATCCTCAGAGCAGAATAAATGAGTGAATGAATAAAAGGTAAGAATGATGGGCCCAGTTGTAAGAAAATAGTGGGTAGCTCCGTGGGGTAAGGAGATGGTTTTATGAAGAATTTTTGGAGCTGCGCTGCGCCAGTAATACTTGGTTGCAGAGCATTGGTTGCTATAGGTTAACTAGGATATATGATGTGTAAAATAGAATAGTGCTACTTTATTGGCGAAAGTAAAAATTCTGTGGTAGGGAAGAGGTAAGCACTGTCTACTGGAAATACAGAATTCTTGTATAATTGAGGCAACTATCCTTTTGGTTTTAGAGAAACAGATCAATGGAGTTGTTTTATGTAGTTACTAGCTGATTTTGCAGTATAGAAGTGTAAATACAGTGTGCCGATCAATTTTGTAAAGGAAGGGTCAGTCGAAGCTGCAGAAACCAGAGCAGGGCTGACGTCAAAAGTGTTGCGTTGGGATGGGTCCGCGTGCTCAAGATAGAGTAAGGGCTGATTGGTGCATCAGCGAAAGCAGTGAAATAATTGGTTGCGCACTAATGAAACGTATTTTGTTCTAATTAATGCGATAGTGTGAACCGCGCTGCGATAGGCTGGTGTTACGAAGCAGTTTAGGGAAGAGAGAGAGATGTTTTGAAAAGACAGGAGAAATATAACAAAATGGAATTTTATTATGGAATGGAGAAAGAGAAACCTTCATGGTTCTAAAAATTGAAAAATGTATTAAAAAAGGACAAAGTAATTGAAACTAGAGAGGGAAAAATAATTCCTCCACCGAAAACGCCTGCATCATGCATGATGACAAAATATGGCTACCATACATGTATATGGTCAGAGAATTGGGCAAGATATACCAGAAATGATGGAGTGTTAGCTTTCCCAGAAGAAGGATCTTTTAGTCTTGCAATATTAAGAAACTTGAGAGACAAAATGATGAAGCTTGAACCAAGACCTAAGCCAACAAGGTTTGAAGCTTTGGCTGAGTGGGAAGATGAAATGCATGATGTAGAGCAAGAAATATTCAGAGACTAACTAGGACCAAGGAATAGAGGTCATAGATTTTGGAGAGAGACACACGAGTCTAGAATGCGAAGATGGAGTGATGCTAACGTGTGATGGGATGTATCCAGAAAAGAGAAATAATATAGAAACAGGAAAAAGGAGTTATGAGGATTGTGAGTCTGAGGATGCAGTATTGGAAGAAATCCTGAATTGGAGACCACCGCCATACCAAGCACATTCTCTGGGTACAACCCCAAGTGCTCTGCAGTTAGAGGATAGACTAGCAGAAACTCCAAAACGATTATCAAATTTTAGAGATCTCCCAGAAAGAGTAGAAATGAGATATGAACCAGATGTTCCATTAATCGGAACAAGATATACAGGAACACCTAAACAAGGAAATGGAATGTAAAATAGGGAAATAGAGTAGAGCAACAAGTTGAAGCACAACACAGTACTGCTGAATATATACGTTCAACAAATGAATTCGCTGAAAAGATACAGGAGCTTACTAACAATATAGAAGCTGTAACTGTTCCGGTAACAATAGCTCCAGGAATCCCAGTGTTTAAAAAACTGGAAAATAAAAGAGCCAACTTTAACTAGTGCTTTAAATCAGAGTTTACAAAAAGTAAAAGAAAAGGTTTATTCAGATTTGTCAGAAATTAAACATACTAACCAAATGACACCGCCAGAATTGACTTTTAATCAGAGTCTTCCGTATAAATTCCCAACAGGAGCAGAGTCAGATTCGCTAACTCCTGGGAAGAGTGTAGAGAAAATCAATTTAACACAAACTCCAGTAGGGCCGAGAGAGCAAGAATTAAGCGATTGGATCATAAAATTAAAACTGAAAGAGACAGAATCAAAATTGCTAGATGTAGCTAGGTTAAAAGTTGATATGGAAGAACTAATAATTGGAGCAATTGGTACAGATAGATTGAAAAATTATCAGGATGATGAGATCAAGATTATGTGTAAAAGTATTACGTGGAAAACAAAAAACATGCATGAAAGGTTTGAAAACCTAGCAAGTGAAATGGATGTGGATTTTACGAAATATTAAATTTTGCAGAAACCGTATGGAGTGGATTTTACTGACAACGAAATAGAAAACATGAATACAGCAGGAAGAATTACTCAAATAAAAGAATTAATTGTGGTTTTGAGAAAATGGGTAGATATGGATAAGTGGAAAATGATTTGGACAAAGAAAAGAGAGGAAAGCAATGACAAATCACCATTAGCATTCCCAGTAAGAGAAAAGAAGAGGTGGTAAAAGAATTTCCTATGAGAGAAATACCTGGAGGAGGATATGTACATATACCTTGGAGCAGACAAGATATTTTATCGTTTACAAATGATTTTCCCAGATTGAGAGAGAAACCAGTAGAATGGTACAGGCAAGAAGATCGATTTGTGAAAGTTTCAAAAGTTTTATGGGAAGATTTAGATAGGTTGTTTGACATAGTAGTACCATCAGATTTATGGTCAGAATGTAAGATTACGGTGGATTGGCCAAAAGAGGAATATTCACAAGATAAAGTGACAGGTGCTCCTGGACCTGAAGTGATGTGAAAATATGAGCAAGTGATAGATAGTGTTTTTGAAAAATTAAATTCCACCAAAAGAGACAGATTGGGTAAAAATAGACAGGACAATACAAGAAGCCAAAGAGTCAGTTCATGCATTTTATGAAAGATTGTTATTGGTATTTGAACAGTACAGTGGATATGAGGAATTGAATGAAAAGGACATGAGTCATTTTGTATATCGCTTTGTGTTTGGATTGAGACCAGAAATAGGGGATATAACTAAGCATAATTTGATGGGATGGCAGTCATGTTCCGTGGACGAAGTCCTGAGACATGCAAAATATTGTGGTGATGAAATTGAGGTAAAACAGAGAAAACTCAAAGAGAAAGCAATGTGGGCACAAGTAAAGGTTGTAGAACATCAAGTAGCTCAGCAGAAGGCAACCAAAATAGAGTGAAAGTAAATTCGAGCAAACCAAAGTTAACTGGAACTATAGAAGAATTAAAGAAGAAATATCCGTGTCATAATTGCGGTAGGATGGGACATTGGAGAAAGAGTGTAAGTATCCACCGAAAGTTAATCCAGAAAATACATAATTGAATCCACAAGTGCAGAATGAGATAATTCAGCAACCATTGCCACCGCAACAGGTAGTTAATCCACTGTGTCAGGTGCCACAACCTCCACTTCCTCAGAATGTAAACCTACAGAGATACAGTACAGAGGCAGGATTCTGCGCAGGAGACCAGGTAATGAGAAATAATAGAGTGCATGTGAGTCCGCAATAATGGCTGAAAGAGGACGGAAGCAAGTCGGATGATAATTTCTGACGGTGCCTGAGAGAGGGAGAAGAGTGCGTGCTTGGCGCTACTCTAGAGGTAGGTCAGTCTGGTCCATATGTGAATGGAAAGGTGAATGATGTAGATGTGACTTTCCTAGTGGACACAGGTGCTACCCGTTCTACTGTTAGATCAGTGGAAATTCAAAATCTTCCTCTCTCGGATGAACACATTCAAGTGGTAGGTGAAGCAAATCAGCAGATTAAAACGTCCTTAACAAAACCAATTGAAATAGAGATTGGACATTTCAAAGACATGTATCGATTTGTCGTGTGTGACAGTAGTCCTGTAAATCTCCTTGGAAGGGACATACTGTGTAAAATGAACTGTGCCATTTATTGCTCACCAGATGGCATAGAGCTCCAAACTCCAGATGAGGATAGTCTGTATAAAATGACAATGACACTAATTGAAGCAGAAAAGAATAAAATGTTTCCTGTGTTTGATCGAGAAAAAATACCCAAAGAACTTAAAGAGGTAGTTAAAGAGTAAAGGTGGAATTTTACAGGAGAAGATATTGGTTTGATGAAAAATGTAGATCCTGTAAAAGTTTCTATCAAAGAAGGAGTAAGCTATCGGAATGCACCTCAATACAATATGACAGTTAAGACAATTGATGGAATAACACCATTGATTGAAAAAGTGATTGAGCAAGGGATTTTGATATAAATAGAAAGCAGTCCTTGTAATTCACCAATAATGGGATTGAAAAAGCCAAATGGAACGTTCAGAATAGTACAGGACCTGAGAAAGGTAAATAAGATAGTCGTTCCATGTTGTCCAATTGTACCAAACCCAGCAGTAATTTTATATCAGATTCCACATGATGCAGAGGGGTATGCAGTCATTGATCTATGTAATGCATTCTTCACAGTTCTATTACACCCTGAAAGCCAGCCAATATTTGCGTTCCAATTCAAAAACCGTATTTTAGCATGGTGTCGAATTCCTCAGGGGTATACTGAAAGTCCCTCAATCTTTAATCAATTGTTAAAGAAATCATTAGAAGATCTGAGTTTACCTGGAGAATCAGTTCCAGTGCAGTACATTGACGATCTGTTAGTGTCGTCAAAAACAAAAGAAGCATGTGTTACAGAAACTGTTACTTTGTTAAATCATCTGGCAGATGAAGGACATAAAGTGTCACCGTCAAAATTACAGTTTTTTCAAAAAGAAGTACAATATTTGGGACACAAGATTGCTAAGGGAATCAGACAGGTCACCTTAGAAAGGATCAAAATGATACAGGGAAGGAAACCTCCAAAGACACAGAGACAGGTGAGAATGTTTTTTGGAATGGTTGGGTATTGTCGACAATGGATTAGTGGATTTTCGTTAATAGCTAAACCTGGGCAAAGATTGACAAAAGCAGATGTAAAAGATCCAATAACTCTGAATAAGGCAGAACTGGAAACTTTTGAGCAACTAAAAACAAGTCTATGTGAAGCACCAGCTTTAGCAATGCAAGATTATGAAAAAGAGTTTGAGCTATATTGCAGTGAGAGAGAAGGATGTGCTTTGCCAGTCTTAATACAGAGACATGGAAAGCTGAGAAAGCCAATTGCATACTTTTCTTCTGTTCTGGATCCCGTTGCAAAGGCATTGCCGGGATGTTTAAAGGCAGTAGCTGCTTCAAGCATGAGTATTGAACAAAGTGAAGGTATAGTGATGGGATTTCCGTTGAGAGTGTATGTACCTCACTCAGTGGAGATTCTCCTCCCTAGAAGTAAGGCACAGTATCTTACCAATAACAGAATGACAAAATATGAGAACACAATTCTAGGTACAGACAATGTTATAATTTCAAGATGTGTAAATGTGAATCCATCTACATTATTACCTGATGCCATGAATGTGGAAGTAAGAGATGAAGTGGATCACAAATGTCTGGATGTACTAGAATATTGTACTAAACCAAGGTCTGACATCAAAGATGTACCTTTACCTGAATCTGACTACGTGATGTTTGTGGATGGATCATGTCTGAGAACAGATGAGGGTGTATAGAGCGCTGCATATGCTGTTTGTACAGTGCCAGATGTCTTGGAAGCATCTTGTCTGAAAGGAATCCGTTCAGCTCAAATTGCAGAATTGATAGCTTTGATTTGAGCATGTGAGTTGGGAAAAGAAATCAGGATCACCATAGTGGCTGACAGTCAATATGGATTTGGGGTTGTCCAGGATTATGGTCAACTGTGGTCCCAAAGAGGTTATATGACTTCGGCAGGATCCCCCATCAAAAATGCTGAATTTGTGAAAAGGTTGATTGATGCCATACAATTGCCAGATAAGCTAGCAGTAGTTAAATGTGCAGCCCATAAAAAAGGAGATGATTATATAACAAGAGGTAATAAATATGTTGATTCAATTGCAAAATACTGTGCCAAAAATCAAGCATCCATTAATCTGGATAGACAAACTGAACATGTTCCAAGTCCTTTGATGCTAACAACTGTAGTGTAGACATGGCAGGAGGTAAAACAAATGCAGGAAGAAGCTAGTGAGGAAGAAAAGGATAACTGGTTAAAGGCAGGAAGTAGACAAAGAGAAGAGGATGAAATCTGTGTTTATAAAGATGAAAGACCAGTAATGCCAAATTACATGTTTTCAAATATGGCCCAAATGTATCATGGTCAAGCCCATATTGGAAGAGACGCTATGATTAGGTTGTTTAGACAGACATGGTATAATCCAAAGTTTAGGATGATTGCTGAAAGCCTTTGTCAAAGATGCCTTGTTTGTAAACAACTGAACCCAAGAAGAAAAACTGTTGTGAGTCTGGGAACCATAGGACGGGAGGGAGGTCCATTCACTAGAATGCAATTGGATTTCATTGAGCTTCCTCCATGTAACAGACTTAGGTATGTGCTCGTAACTATTTTTCTATTCTCACGATGGGTTGAAGCATTGCCTACTAGGAGAAATGATGGAGTAACTGTTGCCAAACTCCTCTTACGTGAGATAATACCACGCTACGGTTTCCCAGAAACTATTGAAACAGATCGTGGAACTCACTTCCACAATGAACTAATGCAAATGATTTGTGAAGCACTGGACATTCATCAAAAGTTGCATTGTGCTTACAGACCAGAAGCTTCAAGGGTGGTTGAACAAGTAAATGGAACAATAAAAAACTGAATCGCCAAAATGTGTTGGGCCACAGGATTAAAATGGCCTGATGCCCTACCACTTGTTCAAATGACCCTGATGAGTACTCCTGACAAGAGAACAGGGTTAAGCCCACATGAGATTTTGATGGGAAGAGTAATGAGACATGCATTTGTACCAGTTGATAAACTGTTGAGCATAAATGATGATATCATACTGGGACGCGCGCTACTAGCATGGTTAGTTCGCGCTAGCTGCTATTATCCTCAGTTACTTTGCTTTGTTTTTTAGAAATTTTAATTAACACTGTATTTTAAAACTTGCTTTGTTGCACATTGCTCTCGGCACGCCTACCTGTTTCCTCACCTCCTTCCCTCCTACCCCGGTCCACCACGGGCTTGGCCCGATTGTTGTGGAGGGTAGAGAGGGCGATCGCGCTACACTTCCGGGCGCGAGGGTGGAGCCAGAGTCAGTGTACTAGCTTACTTAATTGCTAGTTTGGAGGTCGCAGTGGACGCGCGCTACTAGCATGGTTGGTTCGCGCTAGCTGCTATTTTCCTCAGTTACTCTGCTTCGTTTTTTTGAAATTTTAATTAACACTGTATTCTAAAACTTGCTTTGTTGCACATTGCTCTCGGCACGCCTACCTGTTTGCTCACCTCCTTCCCTCCTACCCCGGTCCACCACGGGCTTGGCCCGATTGTTGTGGAGGGTAGAGAGGGCGACCGCGCTACACTTCCGGGCGCGAGGGTGGAGCCAGGGTCAGCGTACTAGCCTACTTAATTCCATGCAGTTCACGACGCACAGCGGGCGCGCCGATGGCACGCCGAAGGCGCGCCTAAGGCAAGCCCGTCTGTGCCCGTCCGCGCCGGGCCCGCGACCAGCGGCAATCCTTATGTCGGTTACTCCATAACTGGACGGATTAGCTGGTCTAGAACCCAGCTCCTAAATATGAGACAAGGTATGTGCTTGCCAGCTACTGGTTGTTGCCCTCTCAGCCTTGAGGGATCTTCTGTTAAATGCCCACATTGTGACTATATTTTATCCCCGTGGATGAAACGAACTTACCATCATTTGAACCAGGCCATACGATCTAGTCACTTAGCAACGCTGAAGGCAGGTTTGATTAACTGTCGCTCCCTTCCCTGCCACGCTAGTGATATTTGGACATCACTTTCTACCCATGCGTGGGACATCCTGTTTCTTACAGAGACGTGGATAAAAGAAACTTCTAAACCTGATATTCATCTAGCAACACCCTCAGGTTACCGACTAGTGGGAATAAATCGAGAGAGCAAAAAAATGGGTGGAGGATTAGCCGTTATCTTACGGGCACATTACACCATGACCGTTAGGAAAATTCTGAATATATGTCTCATCGAAGCCATGTATTTTACCATCTCAGATGCGGCTTCAGTTATTATGGCTGGTATCTTGGTGTATAACCCTCGCAGTGCTCTATCCTCCTCGCTAGCGGCACTGCTTCATATAACAGCTGATCTCTCCCTCAGACATACACACTTTACAGTGTTGGGGGATTTTAATCTTCATGCTGAAAACACCGCATGCACACAAGCTACCCATTTGTTAGAGACCATGCAGGGCCTGAACCTGATTCAATTAGTTCAGGGCCCTACCCACATAGCGGGTCATACCCTTGATTTGATATTTACAAATCATCCTGGGATTATTACTCATCCCTCACTTCCTCTTACATGGTCTGACCACTATTTTATCCCTTTTGACCTTACTCTACCTCTACTACCTGGTCCTGCAGCATTACGTAGGGAGCATGGGAGAAAATGGCATAAAGTAACATGTGCCGCCTTGGATCCCATCTTTTCCAATCAGTTAGGACATTCTTCGAATGATCTTAATAAAGATGTGGCCAAATGTAATTCCTCTTTATTACTTGCCATTGATGCTATTGCCCCATTACAATCTATTGCCTCTTCTAGGTCTCGGCCATCTGCACCCTAATTTTCCTCCGCCTTATGGGAGGAAAAGAGTTGCTGCAAAAAATTAGAACGTAAATGGCGGCTGACATATGATACTGAGTCAAAAATTATTTATAAAACTGCGCTTAAGAACTTTCAAAAATTAAAACGTTCTACCATGCGGGACTTCTTTGCTCAACAAATTAAGAATGCTGACAACTCAGCCAAAACCCTCTTTAATATCATAAGGGATTTTGTTAATCCCCCAGCCATGGTGTCACAGAGTACACCCAGCCAGACTCTCTGACTATTTTCAGGAAAAAATCACTAAAATAACATCTTCATTTACTCCTGTTAGGGCTTCCTCCGTTCCCAATGCCCTTCCTTTGAAGATCTCACAATTGAGGCTGCCTCAATTCTGCTTGACCAATGCAAATCAGGATCACCCCTAGATCCCGTTCCGGCAAAGGTAATGGGCAATCTTGCTCCTTTAGTGATGGGTCCTCTCCTCACTATTTGGAATACCTCGCTACGCACTGGCCAATTCCCGACGGCGTGGAAACAGGCCATGCTTGTCCCAATTATGAAGAAGGTGGATGCGGATCCATCGCTATTTAGTAATTATCGTCCTATTTCTCTCCTCCCTAAACCGGCTAAAATATTTGAAAAAGCGGTTCAGATACAATTGGCAGAATATCTTGCGGTGTGCCACAGGGCTCTGCTTTGCGCCCTCTGTTTTTTAATGTCTGCCTTGCACCACTGGCGAGGGTGGTGGAATCCTGGGGGGTCAGAGTGATCTCTTATGCTGACGATACTCAGCTTGTCTTCTCATTTAGAGATCACTCTGATATTAATTTCACTTACTTTCCCCACTGTCTTAGCAACATCTCTGCATGGACGACATCTAATCATCTTAAACTTAACACTGTTAAGATGGAGGTTTTATTTTTTAATCAGAAGACTTCACTCACGGCCATTCAGTGGTGGCCTACAGAGCTAAATCCACCCCCAGTCCCAGTCCAAGCAGTCCGAAACTTGGGTTTTCAATTTAACAATGCATTGTCTTGTAAAACTCAAATTAATAAGGTCACGGCAGCTTGTTTCGGTAAGCTGCGCATGATCAGGAAGATCTTTCCTTACCTCCCGCTGGACTCTCGCAGAACTATTATACATGCCCTGATCACCTCACATATAGATTATGCTAACAGTCTCTATGTAGGCGCCCCTCTGTATCAAATTGAGCGCCTGCAGATTGTACAAAATGCGGCGGCCAGACTGATTGGCAATATTCCTTATCGCCATTCAGTTGTTTCCTATTTAAGGAAGCTACACTGGCTCCCAATTTCCCGCCACATCCAATTTAAGGCTCTGATTTTTGCCTTTAGGGCCCTCAATGGGTTGGGGCCGGGTTATCTGAGAAAGAGGCTCAAATTGGTTCATTCTATCAGATCCTTGAGATCGAACAATTTGTGTCTCTTGATCTCCCCTCGCTTTCGCCTATCCAGAATGGGTGGCAGAGCATTTGGAGTAGTGACTGCTAAACTGTGGAACAGCCTACCATTAGATCTTAGGTTTATCTCTTCGGAATTGGAGTTCTGGAGAAGATTCAAAACCTGGCTGTTCACTAGCCCTTAAGTGCTTCCTCTATACTTTTAGCCTGTCGTCTGCAGCGCCGGGACACCCCCGTCGGGGGTAGCCGTGCACTATACAAGCTTCAAAAATAAATAAATAATAAATAAATTACTGCACAAATCTGTCTGACGTAGTAACTTCTGTGTTCCATCAGGTGGAAACTGAGTCACAAACGAAAGAAAAACATCCAGCTCACGATCTAGTTCCTGGAGATTGGGTACGGATAAAAGTTCACAGGAGGAGAAATTGTTTGGTGCTTCGATGGCAAAGACCACGGCAAGTCATTCTTGTTAGTACAACTGCAGTTAAGTGTGCTGGACTCAAAAGATGGGTGCATGCTAGTCACACTATTTGTCTGCCAGAGCCTGAAAATCTGCAGGAAGAAAGTGAAAGCACCACTGATTCAGATACTGAAGGTGAACCAGAAAGAGATCCAGATACTGAAGGGCGACCTGTACGTCGACATCTGGAGATATCAGATACTAGCTCTACATCAGAAGGAGAAAATAAAATTGTTGAAATACCAAATATAGAAGATCGACCTGTAAGGTGAGATTTGGTAGAGACTGATACCAGAAAGGACACTGAGCAAAGTGGAAAGAAAGCTGGTAATTTGGAAAATACTGAAGGACAGTCTGAAAGCTCTGAAAGCAGGAACTGAAATCTCGAAACTGGTGAAAAGGAAATAACTCACGATGAGGATAAGCTTCCAGGTACCAGCTATGGAGAAGTTCCTAACAGAGTGAAAGAACTGACCAAAAAAGGTTTAAATTCTGAAAAAGAATCAGATCTTGTGAAATTCATTATAAATGAAACTATAGAAAGATCTGAAACAGAGACAGATGACAGTGATGATGAAACTGAATTGAGGAGAAGTTCGAGAAAACAAACTTGGAGAGTGGAACGAAACACTTGTAGTGTGTTTATCTAGGTACCTGAATCGATATTCCTATTCTTTGCCCTTGTGTGGTTATAAATCAATATTATCCCTACAACGGCATAGAAACCCTTTTCATAATTCAGTCATAGCGCATGCTGTCACATTAAGCAAGCCTATTCCTCCAGCCCCCTAGAAAGCACACAGAGTTCTTAAACAAATCCAAGCCTCCAGCAACCTGGGAAATCCTCGCTGCCGTTGTTTTGATTTCGTCCAAGAACTCATGTAAAACACTGTAAGAATGACCAGTTCTTAGTGACATCTTTTATTGACGTCTTATGTCCAGCCTTACGTCAAACCCGGCACCTTTCAGGTATAAATATACCAACGTTGCCTTAAGCAAACACACGGTGGTGATGAATCTGGAGCAGCTACTACTTGCCCGAGAGCCCACGGACGCTGCCCCTCCCTTTTGACGCGCTGAGAAAGACGCTGTCTTTTCTCTTGCTGAGAGATCCAGCCTCTGGCGTTACCAGCTTACCCTTGCGGGTGACTGGGATACCGAGTCCTGAGAGAGAGATACCAGCCCTCCTGCCTTCTAATACCCAGGTACTGAACTGACTAAACCCTTACAGAGAATTCTTGAGTCAGATCATTGGCAAAACAAACTTAACTTAAACTGCTACTTACTTACTCCTTCCCACGTATTAGGCTTAGGTCAGGTACACCGGGGTAGGCGTAGTTAGAAGCACCAGTTGAGTACGATTAGTCAATGTATATATGTATGTATCTATTTTATCCATTTTAAAGTATCATATGGCTAAGAAACCATATCAATGCTTTTACAGTATTATTTCATAATCCTGCTTTTACTGTATGCACTTTACTTAACTATTAGTATTGCAATTGTAGCAATTAATTTCTCTTGTATGAGGAAAGAGACTGCTCAATAAATAACACCTTTTATTGAAAACGCCCGTCTCTCTTTTTCTCTGCAATCTGGTGAAACTAAGTACGCACTTATTGACTGAGTGAAATAGCTGTCTTTTGTTTTCACACGACTCTAGAGATATACTCTTATTCAGGGAGAGCAAAGTTGTCATGTTTTATGGTTGTCAGAAACTAAATCCCTTCTTGTCTATCCAGGGAGGTTAAACTCCTCCTCGCTTATTCGAGAAAGTTTCTAGTGAACTCTGAGCTAGCTGGCAAAAAACTTAAGTCTAATATAGTCAGTAGAGACCTAGTTAACCTCAGTCCTACGTCTACACTACTGAAGATATTATTCCAATGCGCAGAGCCTATTGGGACTATAGGAACTACACTACATGGCGCCCAACGTTTGGTAAGGCGATAAATCTAACGCAAGACGTTAGAGTAACTCAGTCGTGCTTTTTCACACAGACCCTTTTTTCCCGTAAATACTCCAAAGACGTCTGGAGTGGGTCAAAGGTTAAAATCCGCCAGAACTTAGTAGGAAGAGATTTCTACGTATAGTTTGTGGTTTATTCAACGTTGAAGGATACAGTGTTCCAAAATATTGTGCACCTAATCTTTGTTTCCTTGAAAACGTGATCTGCAACAAAAATCTTTCTGTCAGTAAAAAATGTCAGAAATTGAAGAAGAGAGGGAGACAGCTAGAATAGCAGCTCGCCTCCTAGAGGATGACAATAGTCTCCTGCAGACCGACCCGGATGCAATACTCATTCCGGTCAACATAAGAAAAACTATAACTCTTAAACTTATAGAAAATGGACTAACATCAAGAGGTGGTACAGTCATATTCGTAATTGAGGCACATGAATATCGGCAGACAGAGGTATTCTATTCATTTCCAGCAGCAAACGCTGTCACACATGAATTCCACTATTACAAAATAGAGGAACCACCGGATGAGTACACTCCTTTCGAGGAGGTGGAAATCCCATTAAAATACCAAGAGCACCTGCTCTGGTTTAAAGGCGCCCTAAAACATAATAAACACATCACCAGGCTCGGTCCACTAGGTAGACCAGGAGCGACGTGGCCGGTTCTAGCCAGCTACACACCACAACCTGACATTGATAAAATGTCTAGCGAAGAACTCTTAGTTAAAATAAAAGAATTAACAAAGGCATATAGAGAGTTGGTTCAATTGGCAACGGAGGATATAACTTTCCTCCAGAAATTGAAAGAAACAGATATAGCAGAACAACCATTTGAACTTGCCAGAATCATAGAAAAATCCTATGAAGAGCTAGGAAGAGATAGTTTGGGTGGTAAACCAGTAAAACCCCAACTAACTGAAAATCCTGAAAAGATATTTATTAAAAATAATCTAAACACTCCAAAAAAGAGCTGGGATGGAAATAAACAATCCACTCCCAAAGAAAAAAGATTCCAGTCCAGAGGAAGGTCTCCTCGGCGGAGAGAAAGATCTCCGGACCAAGGACACAAGTCTCCCCAGAGGGAGCCCTTTGAGAAAAGATACAACCTTAGAAATAGGGATGATTTGAAGAAACCTGATAGATATCAAGATATTGATACACGTCCCTCTCAATCTTTTCAGACTTCCTCGCAGAAATCGGAAAGAAGAGGACAGTCAGAACACAGGGAAGAGCACGTCAAGTCCAAAAACAAGGAACCTGCTCATCAAAGTAAAAAATTACAATTTCCAAAAAAGAAGGTAGCCAGTATTAAAATAATCAAACATGCCGAGGATCCTGAGGACACAGCTGAAAAACGGAGAGTGGGCTCAGACAATGCTAGACAGCGCAGCAGAAGTGAGCATAGCTCGCAAGATCCTGATGAATCATCTGGAGACAGTGGACACGAATGAATACATTCAGGTGGAAACTGCAGATACCAGAGTTAGCAAACCTCATAAAATATGCAAAATAACATTACGTATAGAGGAAGATAAGACTAGGAAAATAAGGGGTCTATTTTGGGATAACCTCTCCAAAGGCTATGACATCCTTTTAGCTGAAAAAGACTGGCCACCGGAGTTTGTCAGAGAGTGCCCTCATGGCGAAGAAATGATTATGCCTGCCTTCTCAAATCACATTCCAATTCATAAAAAATATACACTTGCAAGAAAGTGGGCAGTAGCCCAAGCACCTGCATTGTATAAAAACCATGTTGGATGGGATGAGGACTCTCCTCCTCACAAAATCCAGTTAAAATGTCAACCAACTGCACAGAGGCAGTACCCAATTAAGCAAGAAGCTAAAAAACAGGTCAGGGAGATCTTAGATCAACTTGAATACCAGGGGGTGATTGAAACTTTCACCTCGCAAATGAACAATCCTTTGTTTCCTGTCTCCAAGCCAGACGATTCATATCGTCTAGTTTCGGACTACAGACATCTAAACTCATGTTGCAAAACTTTTGCAGTACAAAACTCACATAGTACAGCACTAATGAATAACATCGTGCGCAAAAAATACAAAACAACATTAGACATCTCTAATGGATTCTTTTGTCAAAACATAGCACCTGAAAGCAGGTATTTGACCGCTTTCTCAATAATGGGCTCGCAGCAAAATTCTGTCGACTCCCACAGGGGTTCAAGAACAGCCCAGGATTATTCTCAGCAAGAGTAACAGAGTTACTACAAATGTATGATGATGAGGCATTATCCTATGTCGATGACATCTATCTAACAGATGATGACTTGGATACTCACTTGAAAAGAGTGAACACCATAATACTTGGGTTCGCAGCAGAGGGTTACAAATTCAACTTTAAAAAGTCACGAATTGCCCATCTAACTGTCCTGTTTTTAGGATATGAATTATCAAGTGAAGGCAAAAGCCTGGCAGACAATTTCTTAGAGAAATGTGCTGTAATCCAAGCACCAAGAACGCTGAAAAACGTACAATCAATTCTAGGTTTCCTGAATTTTTGAAGAACTTACATTCTAAATAATGCAGAGAGGGTTAAACCTCTCTATGAACTAATAAAACCAGATTTTAAAACAATCAATTGGACTCAAAAACACACAGAAAGTTTGAGATCATTGCAAACAGACATGTTAGCTAAAACAAAATTGCAAACATGCGATAACACACGCAACCTTATGATCCGGGTCATCCCAGGAAGATGCGGATTCACATACCTAACCTCTAATGAGGGAGAAACGGTACCAATAGCATACAAATCACATTTGTACACAGAAGCTGAAAAAACATTCAGTATTAAGGAAAACATTGTACATGCGTTTCAAACAGCTGTAGCAAAAGAAAAAGACCAAGCCGAAGGCAGACGGATTACTGTTATAACAGCAGAATCAGCCTTTGAGGCATTAACAAGCCCATGTAATTTAACTACCGTGGCATTAAATCCAAAATGGATACAATGGGAAAATTCTCTTGCTACAGACAAAGTGAAATACTATTTTGGCCCAAACATGAAAAGATTAAAAAATCTAGAATATGAAAGAGAATATCCTCTGCCAATCGACATTCTGCCCATACAACAGTACGCCTGTGTAATATATACAGACGGATATGCACAACCCTCAGTTTGGGGAAAACAAGCCTATAACGCCACATGCGAGATGGTTAAAAACGTGTGGCGCGGAGGTAAATTGAGACCTCTGGTAACAAAATCACACTCTGTAGAAAACAATTCAGATCAACAAACTGAAGTAATAGCGTTAAAAATGGCGCTAGATAATGCCGATGGCGAATTCCCGACACTAATAGTGTGCGATTCGCATTACTGCGTCAAATCATACAATAACGACTTGCAGAAATGGGTTCAAAACGGTTACAAAGATGACACAGGTGCCACAATAAAGCAAAAATCGCTTTGGGAACAAGTAGTTCTTTTACAGAAAGAACTACCAAAGACTCACGTGATACATTCATTGAGTCATGAACGTGATGGCGTTCACGTTACAGGGAATTCATTGGCTGAGACAGCCACAGCGGAAGCAACTAAGCCGGCTTCCGTAGCTACAAAAAAGCGTTCAGGAAAATACATAGACGGGGAAACGATGCTGGCGTTAAAAATGTCATCAAAAGGCGACTGTGCAGCGCTACCCGTCAACTATCCACTCAATTATACATACATAATCGATGCAAACTCCGTTCCTTTTGCTCAAATCCCTGGAGTGGGGGATAGGGTAATTCCAAACACGAACAGGAGAGTATTGTTAATAGCAGACGCACATATGGGTGAGGGTCTAAGACACCTTAAGATTATGGAATCTATGAAAGAATTACAATCAATATACTGGTGGCCAGGAATGAGCCTACAACATCACAAATTCGCAATAAACTGCCCAGACTGCAACAGAGATCGCAGTGGCGAACCGGCCGGTGTATTGCCATGGCCCTTCGCTTAGATAGGACAATGCTATCTATATGCAAAAGCCAGTAGGAATAATGCGTCAAATTAACATAAAGAGACTAGTTTCACTTAAAATGTAGACCCCAGCTCTCGGCTGACGTCTGAACTGTTATAAAAGATTTGCGAGTCTATAGCGGCATAGACGCAATTGGCATGCTACATTCTGACCAGGATCCTGCTTTTAGCTCTCGAGCTTATAAGGAGGCTATGACCAGCATAGGCATTGCATTGCGGTAATCTTATCACTTCCTTCCTGAGGGAAATGGGATGGTGGAAAGGAAAAACCGAGACATATAGCAATCTATAACGGCAAAGGTATTAGGTTCGGGGGTTGGGTGGGTCAAACATTTAATAAGTGTCCAACGTAGTCTTAACAATCTGCAAAAGAAATTCTCTAAAAGGTTTCAGTCCGTACGAACTATTGTTCGGGACTGGAATGCATATCCAGGACCTCGATAGTCAGACTTCAGTGGTAGAAGGAAAATGCTTTGATATCAAAAATTGTTTGGCTATTTTACAGGACTTAAATGAAACAAGAAAAGACCTGAGCAACATAAAGTTGAAACAACAGCCAACAGCCACTGAAGAGAAACCACCTGTCCCAGCAAGGCCTGTCTGGATTCCAAAGATTGGGGATCTGGTCAGAGAGAAAATCGCGGTGAAGAAGGAATTTGGGCCTTCTTACAGAAAAGCAGTACCTGTCTTAGCTGTCAACGGAACAAGATCAGTTGTACTACCGCCCCTTGCTGGTAAAAAGGAGAACCGAGTTGTATCCATCGACCTGGTTAAACCACAATCATGTGGCCAATAATAAGTAGTAGGCCAAGTGGACTCCCAAGAAATAGCAGAACACCAAAGTTTGCTACAAATCAAGAGGTTCAAACTGAGAGACTAATCACATTTGATAAACCTACAGTGAATCAACGAGGACTATGCAATAAAGCCATGGAACTTCTGCCTCTTAAAACCCAAATTGCAACAATTCGTCAAGAAACACCTGTCTACAACGATGTAGCCACAGACTATGCTAATGAAACAAAGAAAAATCCAGAAGCAATTCCAACAATTGACAGAACTGCATCAGGCTACTTCATCAATTTCGATGACTTTTCTGAGGATCCGAGCGAACCTGAGGAACAGCCAACAACAACAAAAACTTTTAAAGACAAAACTAAAGAACTCTTTCATCAACTACAAAAAACCTCTCTGATTTCCCCATGGATTGAATTTTGGGTGGTGCTAGGTGTACTTTTCCTCCTGCTTTGGCTCGTCATGGTGCTATGCTTGGGACACTTTATTGAGGGAAAATATATTACTATGGACACAGCAAGCCAGAATATCAACCTGGTCTTAAAGCCACACAAGTCTTCACACATCGAGAAAAGAGAACTTTCTTCAGTAAACTTCACAGCCAATCCGATACCCGGTAGGGTAGCATGGGACAAAACAGATTACGAAATATATGGCCCGGTCGAGCTCTTGAAGTATCCTCATCAATTTAAGGTTTCATTAAGTGACTTCATAAAAGCGAGCACATTCTCTGATGATTGGGACTTTGAAAGTATTAATGATATGATGTCAGACTTAGTAATGTCAGCAAAATTTACAGAACATGATTATTTACAGGGTTCATCAAATTATGAACAGATGTACTGCTACAATCACTATGCTAACCATTATTTGCATAAATCTGCTCAATCTAGAAATGTTTTAAATTATAATCAATGGATCAATGGGAACATTGTGCAACTCCACCAAAAGGTAGTTCAAAAACATTTTATAGAAATTCCTATACTTCTCAGGGTTTAACACAAGTGAAGCAGAAACGTTTTATTTCAAACTGTTAAATAAGACAGGAATGAAAACCATGCTGACAAATACAAAATTAATCTATTCAGAATTTTTTTTTTTTAAATGAATACATTTGGTTTTGATTTTTGGAAAAATAACATTGAAACAAAAACCATCTGGGGTACCAAAGATTGGCAAGTCCAAGGAATAGAATCATTATTCAGAGCCTGCATGATCCCAGAACAAATTATATTTTTGAATTACACAATTCAACAAACAACCTGTCTTGGCCTAGCCAAAATTAAAGACTTATACAAACTGTCTATTCCAAAGCCAACACCTGACAGTAATAGCACTACAGATGTTGAGATAGACGTATCCCATATTTTAAACCAAAACAGAACAGATCCTGATTGGAAAAAATGGTTGATCTGGCCCACAGACACAAATAACTGTCAAGATAGATTCCTGAACAAAATACAGGGGTTCAAATTGACCAGGCCAGACCCTAGATATTCCCAGAGACAACATCCAGGGATAGTTACAACATACAGTGTAGGAAAACTCTGCCTTGAATGGCTACAGACATCCACACTGGCAGAAATTAAGCAACACTTAACTTTACTTAAAGAAGGTGCTGACTTGCGTGATTTCATTATGGGACCACACAAACAGCGTCAAAAACGTTTCATAGCGCCCTCTATATATGCAACTTATAACGAAGCTTGGAAAGAAACTCAAATTGAAACAGCAGAGAAAATACGGGAAATTGACCGTATTAATTTGGAAAAATCACTTTCTGTTGTGGACAATGGGTTAATGACTCTGTCTTCCAGAATATATTCACTGGACAGTATTGTATCATCTGCAATCGATATAATAGAGCAGGACTTACTAATGTTACAACATGGTCAGTCCCAATTGCGTTCTATTGTACAGCTTGGCTGGACGTTACAAAATCTGCGTTCAGGCTACGTGCCTTGGCGTTTAATCAACACAACGTCACTGTTCTCTATCTTTAACCTTACTGATATACAAATCAGCTTGGCACAAAAAGGAGCAGAGTATACAATTCTGAGCATTGAAAAACTTGAGAGATTACCATTGACAATGTAAGAACGACCTGTCATCGAATGGATAATACACGGAATCATAACTATTCCGATAACAACTTTCCAATTTCGATACTGCCAAAAGTATATACAGGCAGGCCAGTATGAAAGGTTGGGTAAAGGATACATTAAGTCATCATGGAAATTACCTTACACACACACATGTTATAGTGAAAAAGGACAGAATGTATTTCTTAGTGGTGATAATTGTGAAAAATCACTAAGTGGTATATTTCTGTGTCAGGGTATAAATCTACATGGGGCCTGTGAGGGGACTTCAAATAACCTTTCATGTCACCAGCTTGGCACACCTGCAACTCGAATAGAGCCATTCTTTAGACGGCTTTCGAACGGGAGCTACATTCTAATTGTGGACCACAGATGTTGTGGCTTGATGCCAGGACAAGCTTATCTTGTAAGCGTTTCGTCCATGGTCACTTGTTGTATGCAAGTATTGTATCCAAACGACTCTCCAGACAGGGAGGGAAAAATTTGGCCCAGTTTGAAAATCTCTTCTATTCGAATTGATACTTTAAGCAGAATAGAGTCTGTTCTTCTACAGACGCCTGTGCCCTTGACGTCATCAAAAGAAACGTATGATCTCCAGGTTGCAAGGACATCCACAGAGATACATATACTATTATCAACAAATTGCCCCTTACATTTCACAGAAATGCTAAACCAAATCTTAAACATTTCAGATACGAATGGTATCCCGAGTGTATTTAAGAATTTTTTCGGGACTGTTGACACCTTTCAAAGCAGTCCTGGGCATCTTTCCTAATTTTGTCCATTCGATCCTTGGCGGCCTTCCACTCCTGTTGGGACTCGTAGCAGGCATTTTATTTTTGATACTCCTGCTTCGTTATGGCAAGCCATGTCACAGACAAGACTCCAGCAACAATGGAAGAAACGATCCTAGCTATACGCTATCGGGACCGCATAACTAAAGTCCTTGGATTAGCCCGGCTAAGAGATCTGAATATGACCTGGTTTCTTTCATTCAGACCCATCTGGCAGAACTGTATCTTACCTGTGCTAAGATGTATGCTATGCGGAGAAGAATGCGTATTGTACGTCTGTCTTACACTACAATCAGAAATACCATTGGATACAGATACTTTGCTAAGTCCTGTAACGGCTCAGGCATCGTGTTGTCCCCAGCGGTTACCCATCCTGATGACGGCATTTGTTGAGACTTCACCACTGCGATTAAAGGGTAGTGAAGTGCAAGATGAGAGCAGCATCAACCAGGTACGACCTTCTGTGAGAAATGCTGATCAATACATCGATGATAGCACTCATTCTCACGACTGCACAGTTGCGGCATTTTCCAACTTGGTCGAACTTTCACCTGAAGCGGTAAACTGCTTTTTTGAAAGTCTGTCTGAAATGATGCTCTTCCCTGAACAAAAAGAATAACTTTTAAGCAAACGAGCACTCAGCGTTCCTTGAACTCTGAATTTGGCCTTCAGCTTTGAAAAACAAAAGCTTCTGGAAATATTTGGAACTGTTTTGGCTTCTTCCCCTGAAAAACGAAATTATTTTTTTCCCCGATTCCAAAATATTTACTTTTTTTTGGCACTCATCCTCTGCTTAAAGTAGAACTATTCTTAGAGAACAGAGCTTCTATTTTTAGGAACTCTAGAGACAATATATTACCTCAGCCTCTAGCATATTTACAAATAACTGTATTTATACGTGATGAAATGGTCTCGCACTTTTCTTTTCTGTATTAAGAGGCATTTCATGTGTAATTTTCGCAAAATCATTCAGCTGATATATAGGCATCCTATTTTATGAATGATTACTCTGCTTGAAATACTGTAACTATAGTCATTTTTCGTGTATTTCGTATATGCCATTTCAGATGCAAAAAATGTATTTTGGGGTGGATCGGTATACACATGCACCGTTAGATATGTTTACTATTGCTTAGTTTAGTAATTATGGACATGAATTCGTGGAGTGGGTGTAGTGTGTTTATCTAGGTACCTGAATCGATATTCCTATTCTTTGCCCTTGTGTGGTTATAAATCAATAATATCCCTACAACGGCATAGAAACCCTTTTCATAATTCAGTCATAGCGCATGCTGTTACATTAAGCAAGCCTATTCCTCCAGCCCCCTAGAAAGCACACAGAGTTCTTAAACAAATCCAAGCCTCCAGCAACCTGGGAAATCCCCGCTGCCGTTGTTTTGATTTCGTCCAAGAACTCATGTAAAACACTGTAAGAACGACCAGTTCTTAGTGACATCTTTTATTGACGTCTTATGTCCAGCCTTACGTCAAACCCGGCACCTTTCAGGTATAAATATACCAACGTTGCCTTAAGCAAACACACGGTGGTGATGAATCTGGAGCAGCTACTACTTGCCCGAGAGCCCACGGACGCTGCCCCTCCCTTTTGACGCGCTGAGAAAGATGCTGTCTTTTCTCTTGCCGAGAAATCCAGCCTCCGGCGTTTCCAGCTTACCCTTGCGGGTGACTGGGATACCGAGTCCTGAGAGAGAGATACCAGCCCTCCTGCCTTCTAATACCCAGGTACTGAACTGACTAAACCCTTACAGAGAATTCTTGAGTCAGATCCTTGGCAAAACAAACTTAACTTAAACTGCTACTTACTTACTCCTTCCCACGTATTAGGCTTAGGTCAGGTACACCGGGGTAGGCGTAGTTAGAAGCACCAGTTGAGTACGATTAGTCAATGTATATATGTATGTATCTATTTTATCCATTTTAAAGTATCATATGGCTTAGAAACCATATCAATGCTTTTACAGTATTATTTCATAATCCTGCTTTTACTGTATGCACTTTACTTAACTATAAGTATTGCAATTGTAGCAATTCATTTCTCTTGTACGAGGAAAGAGACTGCTCAATAAATAACACCTTTTATTGAAAACGTCTGTCTCTCTTTTTCTCTGCAATCTGGTGAAACTAAGTACGCACTTATTGACTGAGTGAAATAGCTGTCTTTTGTTTTCACACGACTCTAGAGATATACTCTTATTCAGGGAGAGCAAAGTTGTCATGTTTTATGGTTGTCAGAATAAATACCGAATTTTACCGATTCGGTATTTATGAATAGGTAAAATATAAGGAGGGAGATGTAGGTAAATCCAGATGTGGATTTACCGAATCTGTAAAAGTCGGTATTTACCGATTCGGTAAATACCGACCGGTAATGCCCATTCATTCCTATGGGCTTTGAAGCCCATAGGAATGAATGGGCATTACCGATTCGGTATTCACAAGGGGGAAGGGGGTGTCACTTTGACACCCTCTAGCACCCCCAAAACAGGTTCGGGTGCCATGTGGCAGGCATACCTGCCCTAAGGGCATGTCTGCCTGTCATATGGCACAGGTGTGCATGCACACATGTGCATGCACACCGGAATCGGTATTTTACCATCAAATTGAATTTGATGGTAAAATACCGATTCTGTAAGGCTTGTGGGACTCAGAGGAGTCCCACCTACATATCAATTTTACCGAATCGGTAAAAATAATAAGTAGTAGGCCAAGTGGACTCCCAAGAAATAGCAGAACACCAAAGTTTGCTACAAATCAAGAGGTTCAAACTGAGAGACTAATCACATTTGATAAACCTACAGTGAATCAACGAGGACTATGCAATAAAGCCATGGAACTTCTGCCTCTTAAAACCCAAATTGCAACAATTCGTCAAGAAACACCTGTCTACAACGATGTAGCCACAGACTATGCTAATGAAACAAAGAAAAATCCAGAAGCAATTCCAACAATTGACAGAACTGCATCAGGCTACTTCATCAATTTCGATGACTTTTCTGAGGATCCGAGCGAACCTGAGGAACAGCCAACAACAACAAAAACTTTTAAAGACAAAACTAAAGAACTCTTTCATCAACTACAAAAAACCTCTCTGATTTCCCCATGGATTGAATTTTGGGTGGTGCTAGGTGTACTTTTCCTCCTGCTTTGGCTCGTCATGGTGCTATGCTTGGGACACTTTATTGAGGGAAAATATATTACTATGGACACAGCAAGCCAGAATATCAACCTGGTCTTAAAGCCACACAAGTCTTCACACATCGAGAAAAGAGAACTTTCTTCAGTAAACTTCACAGCCAATCCGATACCCGGTAGGGTAGCATGGGACAAAACAGATTACGAAATATATGGCCCGGTCGAGCTCTTGAAGTATCCTCATCAATTTAAGGTTTCATTAAGTGACTTCATAAAAGCGAGCACATTCTCTGATGATTGGGACTTTGAAAGTATTAATGATATGATGTCAGACTTAGTAATGTCAGCAAAATTTACAGAACATGATTATTTACAGGGTTCATCAAATTATGAACAGATGTACTGCTACAATCACTATGCTAACCATTATTTGCATAAATCTGCTCAATCTAGAAATGTTTTAAATTATAATCAATGGATCAATGGGAACATTGTGCAACTCCACCAAAAGGTAGTTCAAAAACATTTTATAGAAATTCCTATACTTCTCAGGGTTTAACACAAGTGAAGCAGAAACGTTTTATTTCAAACTGTTAAATAAGACAGGAATGAAAACCATGCTGACAAATACAAAATTAATCTATTCAGAATTTTTTTTTTTTAAATGAATACATTTGGTTTTGATTTTTGGAAAAATAACATTGAAACAAAAACCATCTGGGGTACCAAAGATTGGCAAGTCCAAGGAATAGAATCATTATTCAGAGCCTGCATGATCCCAGAACAAATTATATTTTTGAATGACACAATTCAACAAACAACCTGTCTTGGCCTAGCCAAAATTAAAGACTTATACAAACTGTCTATTCCAAAGCCAACACCTGACAGTAATAGCACTACAGATGTTGAGATAGACGTATCCCATATTTTAAACCAAAACAGAACAGATCCTGATTGGAAAAAATGGTTGATCTGGCCCACAGACACAAATAACTGTCAAGATAGATTCCTGAACAAAATACAGGGGTTCAAATTGACCAGGCCAGACCCTAGATATTCCCAGAGACAACATCCAGGGATAGTTACAACATACAGTGTAGGAAAACTCTGCCTTGAATGGCTACAGACATCCACACTGGCAGAAATTAAGCAACACTTAACTTTACTTAAAGAAGGTGCTGACTTGCGTGATTTCATTATGGGACCACACAAACAGCGTCAAAAACGTTTCATAGCGCCCTCTATATATGCAACTTATAACGAAGCTTGGAAAGAAACTCAAATTGAAACAGCAGAGAAAATACGGGAAATTGACCGTATTAATTTGGAAAAATCACTTTCTGTTGTGGACAATGGGTTAATGACTCTGTCTTCCAGAATATATTCACTGGACAGTATTGTATCATCTGCAATCGATATAATAGAGCAGGACTTACTAATGTTACAACATGGTCAGTCCCAATTGCGTTCTATTGTACAGCTTGGCTGGACGTTACAAAATCTGCGTTCAGGCTACGTGCCTTGGCGTTTAATCAACACAACGTCACTGTTCTCTATCTTTAACCTTACTGATATACAAATCAGCTTGGCACAAAAAGGAGCAGAGTATACAATTCTGAGCATTGAAAAACTTGAGAGATTACCATTGACAATGTAAGAACGACCTGTCATCGAATGGATAATACACGGAATCATAACTATTCCGATAACAACTTTCCAATTTCGATACTGCCAAAAGTATATACAGGCAGGCCAGTATGAAAGGTTGGGTAAAGGATACATTAAGTCATCATGGAAATTACCTTACACACACACATGTTATAGTGAAAAAGGACAGAATGTATTTCTTAGTGTTGATAATTGTGAAAAATCACTAAGTGGTATATTTCTGTGTCAGGGTATAAATCTACATGGGGCCTGTGAGGGGACTTCAAATAACCTTTCATGTCACCAGCTTGGCACACCTACAACTCGAATAGAGCCATTCTTTAGACGGCTTTCGAACGGGAGCTACATTCTAATTGTGGACCACAGATGTTGTGGCTTGATGCCAGGACAAGCTTATCTTGTAAGCGTTTCGTCCATGGTCACTTGTTGTATGCAAGTATTGTATCCAAACGACTCTCCAGACAGGGAGGGAAAAATTTGGCCCAGTTTGAAAATCTCTTCTATTCGAATTGATACTTTAAGCAGAATAGAGTCTGTTCTTCTACAGACGCCTGTGCCCTTGACGTCATCAAAAGAAACGTATGATCTCCAGGTTGCAAGGACATCCACAGAGATACATATACTATTATCAACAAATTGCCCCTTACATTTCACAGAAATGCTAAACCAAATCTTAAACATTTCAGATACGAATGGTATCCCGAGTGTATTTAAGAATTTTTTCGGGACTGTTGACACCTTTCAAAGCAGTCCTGGGCATCTTTCCTAATTTTGTCCATTCGATCCTTGGCGGCCTTCCACTCCTGTTGGGACTCGTAGCAGGCATTTTATTTTTGATACTCCTGCTTCGTTATGGCAAGCCATGTCACAGACAAGACTCCAGCAACAATGGAAGAAACGATCCTAGCTATACGCTATCGGGACCGCATAACTAAAGTCCTTGGATTAGCCCGGCTAAGAGATCTGAATATGACCTGGTTTCTTTCATTCAGACCCATCTGGCAGAACTGTATCTTACCTGTGCTAAGATGTATGCTATGCGGAGAAGAATGCGTATTGTACGTCTGTCTTACACTACAATCAGAAATACCATTGGATACAGATACTTTGCTAAGTCCTGTAACGGCTCAGGCATCGTGTTGTCCCCAGCGGTTACCCATCCTGATGACGGCATTCGTTGAGACTTCACCACTGCGATTAAAGGGTAGTGAAGTGCAAGATGAGAGCAGCATCAACCAGGTACGACCTTCTGTGAGAAATGCTGATCAATACATCGATGATAGCACTCATTCTCACGACTGCACAGTTGCGGCATTTTCCAACTTGGTCGAACTTTCACCTGAAGCGGTAAACTGCTTTTTTGAAAGTCTGTCTGAAATGATGCTCTTCCCTGAACAAAAAGAATAACTTTTAAGCAAACGAGCACTCAGCATTCCTTAAACTCTGAATTTGGCCTTCAGCTTTGAAAAACAAAAGCTTCTGGAAATATTTGGAACTGTTTTGGCTTCTTCCCCTGAAAAACGAAATTATTTTTTTCCCCGATTCCAAAATATTTACTTTTTTTTGGCACTCATCCTCTGCTTAAAGTAGAACTATTCTTAGAGAACAGAGCTTCTATTTTTAGGAACTCTAGAGACAATATATTACCTCAGCCTCTAGCATATTTACAAATAACTGTATTTATACGTGATGAAATGGTCTCGCACTTTTCTTTTCTGTATTAAGAGCCATTTCATGTGTAATTTTCGCAAAATCATTCAGCTGATATATAGGCATCCTATTTTATGAATGATTACTCTGCTTGAAATACTGTAACTATAGTCATTTTTCGTGTATTTCGTATATGCCATTTCAGATGCAAAAAATGTATTTTGGGGTGGATCGGTATACACATGCACCGTTAGATATGTTTACTATTGCTTAGTTTAGTAATTATGGACATGAATTCGTGGAGTGGGTGTAGTGTGTTTATCTAGGTACCTGAATCGATATTCCTATTCTTTGCCCTTGTGTGGTTATAAATCAATAATATCCCTACAACGGCATAGAAACCCTTTTCATAATTCAGTCATAGCGCATGCTGTTACATTAAGCAAGCCTATTCCTCCAGCCCCCTAGAAAGCACACAGAGTTCTTAAACAAATCCAAGCCTCCAGCAACCTGGGAAATCCCCGCTGCCGTTGTTTTGATTTCGTCCAAGAACTCATGTAAAACACTGTAAGAACGACCAGTTCTTAGTGACATCTTTTATTGACGTCTTATGTCCAGCCTTACGTCAAACCCGGCACCTTTCAGGTATAAATATACCAACGTTGCCTTAAGCAAACACACGGTGGTGATGAATCTGGAGCAGCTACTACTTGCCCGAGAGCCCACGGACGCTGCCCCTCCCTTTTGACGCGCTGAGAAAGATGCTGTCTTTTCTCTTGCCGAGAAATCCAGCCTCCGGCGTTTCCAGCTTACCCTTGCGGGTGACTGGGATACCGAGTCCTGAGAGAGAGATACCAGCCCTCCTGCCTTCTAATACCCAGGTACTGAACTGACTAAACCCTTACAGAGAATTCTTGAGTCAGATCCTTGGCAAAACAAACTTAACTTAAACTGCTACTTACTTACTCCTTCCCACGTATTAGGCTTAGGTCAGGTACACCGGGGTAGGCGTAGTTAGAAGCACCAGTTGAGTACGATTAGTCAATGTATATATGTATGTATCTATTTTATCCATTTTAAAGTATCATATGGCTTAGAAACCATATCAATGCTTTTACAGTATTATTTCATAATCCTGCTTTTACTGTATGCACTTTACTTAACTATAAGTATTGCAATTGTAGCAATTCATTTCTCTTGTACGAGGAAAGAGACTGCTCAATAAATAACACCTTTTATTGAAAACGTCTGTCTCTCTTTTTCTCTGCAATCTGGTGAAACTAAGTACGCACTTATTGACTGAGTGAAATAGCTGTCTTTTGTTTTCACACGACTCTAGAGATATACTCTTATTCAGGGAGAGCAAAGTTGTCATGTTTTATGGTTGTCAGAATAAATACCGAATTTTACCGATTCGGTATTTATGAATAGGTAAAATATAAGGAGGGAGATGTAGGTAAATCCAGATGTGGATTTACCGAATCTGTAAAAGTCGGTATTTACCGATTCGGTAAATACCGACCGGTAATGCCCATTCATTCCTATGGGCTTTGAAGCCCATAGGAATGAATGGGCATTACCGATTCGGTATTCACAAGGGGGAAGGGGGTGTCACTTTGACACCCTCTAGCACCCCCAAAACAGGTTCGGGTGCCATGTGGCAGGCATACCTGCCCTAAGGGCATGTCTGCCTGTCATATGGCACAGGTGTGCATGCACACATGTGCATGCACACCGGAATCGGTATTTTACCATCAAATTGAATTTGATGGTAAAATACCGATTCTGTAAGGCTTGTGGGACTCAGAGGAGTCCCACCTACATATCAATTTTACCGAATCGGTAAAAATACCGATTCGGTATTTTACAGAATCGGTAAATTTACCGATCGGTAAATTTACCGATTCTGTAAAATAAGGGCCCTACATACCATTTCTCAAATACCGGTCGGTAACGGCCGAAAATAGCGATTTTCGGCCGTTACCGACCGACCTACATCTGGCCCTCAATCCCTTCTTGTCTATCCAGGGAGGTTAAACTCCTCCTCGCTTATTCGAGAACGTTTCTAGTGAACTCTGAGCTAGCTGGAAAAAAAACTTAAGTCTAATATAGTCAGTAGAGACCTAGTTAACCTCAGTCCTACGTCTACACTACTGAAGACATTATTCCAATGCGCAGAGCCTATTGGGACTATAGGAACTACACTACACACTACTGAACCTGAAATAAAAAGAGTAAGAAAAGGAGATAATTGGCCGAAAGATATTGATGAACTGAAAATTAAACTGGTTAAAAAAGCAAAAGAGCAAGAGGATCAAGTAAATGAAATAACCTGTCAAAAGGAGTCATTGGGGAAGAAAATAGATGTCGTGCAAAGGCCAAAAAGAGTGAGAAGACCAAATCAAAAATACAAATCACCTGAGTGGACCTACATGGTGCTGCCTCCAATAAGGGAAGTAAACAGCAGCCAAGAGAACTTATATAGCCAAGGTCTTGAAAAGGAAAGTGAGTAAACTGTAACATAATGAAAGCAAAAGGATTTTCTAAATGTAACAGTGAAAAGAAGGTGATATATATATATCCGAGCGAAAGCTGTAATTGAATTTCAAGGAACATTGTAAGTGGAATAAGATTGTAAAGAGACAATTGAAAGTAAAAAGTTTGAAATTGTTGCTGTGTAAAAAAAAAATGGCTACTAATGAAGTGACTAAATCTAAATGTTCTATTTTTAGAAAATGGTGTAGAATGTGGTTAATTTGTACTGGAATATTGACGTTGATATGATTACTTCTTGCTGTTTTTATTCCTTTTACTCCTGACATTGAAAGACTGAAAACAAATGAGAGTCTGAAAGATAAAAATAATGTTTTGAAAAATGAGAAATTACATGTATATAGGCCTGAAATCCATCAAGATAATTCGATTAGCAATTTTTCTAAAAATACCTTTTCAGATTATTGTCTGAATATGTGAGAACCATGGATGCCAGCTACTGCTATGTTTGTGTAAAGTTGCCTGCATCTGTGTCGGAAGGTGTTACCTACCGCCATTTGCCATTGACATATGGTGTGACTTGTAGTGTTATATCAAGTCTATTTTAGAGATCTGGAAAATTAGAATACTACTATTCTGATTCAGATGATGTATTTGCGAAATTGAAAATTGTAGCAGAACTAAAGAAAATGAAGCCTGTTAAGGTTTTTGGTGAATATTTTTTGGAAACCCAAGAATTGACTCATGATTATGGTTTTAAACATAATTTGACTTGTAAAATGAGAAATGAAGAAAAAGTTTTTTTGAATATGGTAGAAGAAAGGAGACAACAATATAAGAGACGAGAAAAATTAAAACAGACTAAATCTACAAAATGGGTATCTTCAGATGATAATATTGAAGGTCATAATGTAAATGTGGCTATAAGTATATTATGTATTCAAAGAGATAACACTGTGAATGACAATTATTTTGTGGGTGCAAGTCAATGCGAAGATACATATATTATCAAAGGGGGATGGGCATTTAAAGGTGGAAATGACCAAGTTTTCCCGGGAATCTATTTCTTGTTTGGGAACAAAGCTTATTATAGGTTACCTGACCACTCGTATGGCTCATGCTATATCAGATTGGTCTTTCCAAAAACTGTTTCATGTTGACAGAGGTACAAATGGAATTCATGAAATAGGTAAACCCTTAAGCCGTCAAAAAAGGGAAAGTGTAATTGAAATAATAAGTGATGTTTTTGGAGCACTGATACCAGCAGTAGGCATATCATTTAATGCAAATAAAATCAGAAAATTGTCAACAATAGTAGATAAACCTGTCAACGCCGTTCTGATTTTGTTAGACCTAACAGCGGCGTTTGACACCATCTCCCACAAAATACTGATTAACAGGCTGAAAGATATAGGTATTACTGATATGGCCTTAGCTTGGATAATCTCCTTTCTGTCAGATAGATCCCAGACCATCGCCCTTGGACCCTTTCTTTCTGAGGAAAAAAAGATAACATCTGGAGTCCTGCAAGGCTCTATTTTGAGTCCTTTATTATTTAACGTTTATATGATTCCCCTCATTTCCTTAATTGAGTCATACGGCATACTTGTTACATCTTATGCCGACGACACTCAATTAATTGTACCCTTGGATAAGAACTCCACCGAGGCTGAACAGAACTTAAAGGACTGCCTGACGGAGGTCTTTCATTGGATGGAAAATAACCATTTAAAATCCAACGCCAATAAGACGGAGATTCTGCCGTTGGGGAAAAATGTACACTTTTGCCCAAGCAAATGGTGGCCAGAGGACTCCCCTGTGCCACCCCACTCTGTGGAATCAGCTAGAAATCTGGGGGTCTTATTTGATTCCGCACTCTCCTTTGACCAGCATGTGAGGACTGTGGCAGGAAGATGCTTTAGCACTATCAAATCTTTAAAGACATTTTTTGATTTACTCCCCACTGACTCAAGAAAGACGGTAGCAGTGGCCCTCATACTATCCCGTTTAGATTATTGTAATGGCCTAATGGCCAGGGCAAAAAAGGCCAAGCTAAAAAAACTGCAAAGCATCCAACATGCCGTAGCCAGACTGGTATTGAAACTACCGAGGACATCGTCTGCTACGGCTGCCCTTAAGCAACTGCACTGGCTTCCTCTGAATAAAAGGATTTTATTTAAAATCCTAGTTACTGCCTTTCGAGCTCTCAATAACACTGGTCCGAGGTATCTCTCCAAGCGGTATACCCGCTATAATCCTTCCAGAAAGTTGAGGTCATCTGGGGGCAACTTGATCAATGTCCCCAGATTCCACTACAAAACCAAGGGGGGGAAGACCCTGACTGTCTTGGCCTCCAAGGCCTGGTATGCCATGCCCAAAGATCTCAGACTTCTAGATCAAGAGATCATTTTTAGGAAACAATTTAAGACCTGGATTTTTAGCCTACCGGATTCCCTAGCAATAGCTGCCATTTAGCTTCTCCAAATATACTACACACTTTCTCAGCACTAGGATGCTCCTTTCGGAGCGACAGCTGCGCTTTACAAATACCGAATTACAATTACAATTACAACAGATACAGCTGGAGGATTTTTGATGGTTAACGCTGAAATGTTTGCTATGAGAAGTATGGTAATGCAAAATCAACTTGCTTTAGATATAATATTGGCAAAAGAGGGAGGAGTCCGTGGAATTCTAAAGGTCCAACACTGCTGTACATACATTCCCAATAAGAGTCAGAACATTGAGAGATACTTTACAAATATTACACAATTGCATAACGAAATAGAACCATTAGAAGTAGAAGGTGTTCTTGAGAAACTTGGTAGAAGTTTATCGGCAGTTAGAAATTGGTTTTATGAAATAAGTAGATCTATAATAGGTAAAATATTAATACCAGTAACTGTAATAATAGTAGTGATTTTAGTTTTGAGACTAAGTTGTCAATGTAGGCAGAGAAGAAATACCAAAATGTCTTTGAAGAAAAAGATTGAAGAAACACAAGACAGGGAAAGAGAAAAAGGTGATATTGAGATGAAGCAGTATAAAGAAAAGTTTTACCAAGGTACAAAGAAATTAGAAAAAACAGAATTGTAACAGGTACTAATTAAAAGAATTTGAAACATGTTGAGTTAAACATTTTCTACATTTTGGGAGGTATTTGGTGATAAAATCACCAAAGGGGGAAGTCGATGGAGCAAGGTGGAAACAACAATTTTTGTATACCCCTTGTAAAATTAACTTTCCATATCAGTAATAAGTACTAAATGCGTGGTTTTGAAATGAACCAACATAGAGTAAAATGCACTCAAACAAATACACGTGGGATAATAATTTGCATGGATTTGCAAAGCATAACTTACTAATTGTCGTATATTGTGTCATAAACAGTACACATTCATTATAATCTAATTGAGAATAGCATGGATGTGCTTTTGGTCCGTTTATTTGTGGCATATATCATGAAGATTGGTAAGTCAGACTACTCATATATGTTGCTTAAAGCTAGGTAAATACTAATCGGGTTATCATTAGAAAGGGGGAAGGCAAAGAGAAAGGGCTGTATTTCGTAAACTTACACTTATTTGTGTTTGTTTCCGTAATAGTTTCTAAATTGAGGCCTATGCGAGTAAAAGAAAGAGGGACGCTGACTGAAATTCCGAGATTGCGGTAGAAGTGTGCAGGCATCAGATCGGAGATGCGAGCTGCCTGTGACTGAGCAGTATGGGTCAAGGACAGTGTGGCCATTTTGTGGGCCTAGGAGACAGTGAAGTCAGCATTTGGTTCGTGGGAAAAATCCTACAAATAACAATTTAAAGGACACGTCGAAGGAAGTTAAAGTTTGGACAATAATACCACAGTTTGCCGCAATGTGAAGATGACTATGCACAAAATTATAATGAAAGACGATGAGGTGATGCTCATCCTTCTCTAAATTGACCAATCACGGACATTCTAGAAATTAAGAGTTACGAATTTAGATAGATAAGTTAGTGAAAAAGGGTATACAAGAGGACATTTGAGACATTGAAGAGAGCTCGCTTTTTGACTGGATCCTTGCACTCCGAGATGCTGTCGGTCTGCACAATTTTCCTATGACGCAGGGACTTTGACATTTTTCTCGACTTTAGCTTTTGAATGGGTGCGAAGTCCTGAGAGAGAAGGACAGAGAGGTTTTTGTTTTGGAACTATTACATTCTATGCTGATGTCTTCGCTTCTATGTTTGGGTAATATGCCTTTTATTTATTTTTTTAAAGGTGTCATGCTAATAAATGAATTTTATTGAAATTTAACTTTTCTTTCAGGATTTATTGCATAACTGAATTATTTTCATTTTAATTAAACGTAGAGGTCATGCTATGAGATTAAATCTCTAAATAAAAATTAAATAAATGGAGAACTAAGCTTGTCTTTTTGTCCATAGTTAACTTTTACTAGCAGATCGAATAAAATAAATGAGTTGTGGGGTGTTTCTAAAATTTCCTCTTACAGAAACCATGGTATTAGAAATAAAACTGCAGTTGTAAATAATGTATAAATTTAGTTTAGGCACTCCGCTATAGCACCGCAACTCCTCTTTTAGATCATTACTTAATCCTCGGAGCAGATTAAATGAGTGAATGAATAAAAGGTAAGAAAGATGGGCCCAGTTGTAAGAAAATAGTGGGTAGCTCCGTGTGGAGTGTATTGAGTCCAGTCCATGTTTTGCATCAGCGGAGGAAGCAGAGCGTGAGGTCAAGCGAGTAGCAAGCGGTGAGCGGAGCTGCAGAGAGCTGCGGGAGAGAGCTTTATCACGCCGCTACCAGCCCTTGGCCTACCCCCAGTCCTCTCCCCGGTTATCGCTTCAGGTAGCCTCAGCTCGGGGCTCCAGAGCTGACTGATACAGCCTGAGGACTGGGTGCAGTCAGACGGTCGGACGGACGGATGGAGAGGGAAAGTGCACGGGTGCAGCTTCCTGGTGTGGTTCCTGTGACTGCTGCTGCTGAGTGGCTGACTCCCATGCCTCAGCGCCTCGGCGATTTTGGCGTCCCCCCTGAGGCTGGTTCCGCTTCTGCTTTTGCTTCTTTTCAGCAGAGGGTGCCGGTGGCTGGCTCCCGTTTTTGTTTGGCGTTTTGGCGGCCTTTTGTGGGCAGCGGGATTGGCATCCTTAGCGGCCTTCTGTGGGCAGCGGGATTGGATTCCTGGATCCCTGAGGGTGCGTGCGAGTGCTGCGGGGCTCGGACCGCAGTAGATCGCGGTGCTGCTTCCGCTCCCGCTCACACTCCAGCAAAAATTGGCAACAATTACTTCCAACAAGGGAATCAACAAGAGAACTTAATCTTGGACCGATAAAGAAACACTATAAGTGAGGGCAGAGCTGCCCTTTGTTGTGTGTGGCAGGAAACGATTTGTGATTCAGTTCCGGGTCAGTAGGAGGAGCTTGTGAACCTGTGAGAGGCACGGCAGCGGCAGCGGCGAGGTGTGTGGCGGGCTCACCGTGAAAGAAATGTTCACCTGCAACCCGCAATCCCTGTAATTTCGATTACACCCCCCCCCGCAGCAGCGGGAGCCTGGCCAGCAGACGGCGTCGGGAGAAGTGAAACTTGAGGCAAGCCCGCGGACCGTGGACGGCAGCAGGAAGTCAGAAATTCGGCAATAAAGCCCTGCAGGTCAGCAAGGCAGGGGGGGGCGAGGTGGAAACAAGGAGGCGAGGAACGGAGGAGCGGGTGTAACCCCCAATGTCTTCATTGGAAGGCCTTTGTGAGCTTGACACCATGTGAGCACAGTAAAACTGCAGTAAGAAGTGTTGTGAACGTGGGAAGGCATAGGAGGCGAGAGTCTGATAGTGTGAGACAACGTGGTGAGCAGGGCGAGTGGGGCAGCTACGAGTTGTGTGTGCTTCCATCACCCGTCGCCCTTCCCCTCTAGCTGTGAGCTCACTCCTCGCTTTTCTTCTTTGTGCTATGTGCTCTGTGCTCTGAGCTATATTGTGCTGCACCGGGTGACTCACCTTGACCATCCCAGGTCTGCTGTGGATCTGTGTCTGTGGGTCTGCAGGGTGGTGGCTGTCTTATCGTTTTTATCACTTCTATATCCACCTTTTGATCCACCTTTGATCGTCGGATTGTGGATTGTGGACCTGTGGACCTTGGACCTTGGACATGGACCTTGGTGACTCAGGCGTCTTATGCTTTGCCTGTTTTGGACACTGGGAGTAGTTATTGATTAATCTCAGATACATTCCGGATATAAGCCTTGTATAATATTTAGGGTGGTGTGCACTGGTTATATTCTTAATCTCCAAGTGCTTCCTCCGACCCGAGAAGTCTACCACGGTCACCATAGTCACCATAGCCCCAGTTGCCAGACGGGGGTCGGCGTGCGGCTCTGATTGGGCTACCGCTGAATCGCCCAGGCCTCGGGTAAGGTGTCACGTGAATAGCCGTGGGGTTCTGCGGAGGTATCTGGGGGCTATCTGAGGAATACATTGTGGCGGATATATCACCACTTAAAATCTGCCCTTATACGGTGCTTCACATCATTTAGTTATCATTCAGTTATCCACTCTTTTGGAACAAATTGCTCTCTCCTGCTAGCCTTGTTACATCTCTAGCTGGAGGAACTTTAAGTTTAAGTGGTGATAATATCTTTTGCCATGGTAATGTCTGTCAGGCGATTGCGTTCTCATTCTAAAGTAAAATCTGTAAACCCTCTAGAAGCCATTAACCACAGTGTCAAGAGTGATAAGAGTGATAAGAATTCGTGGAGTCCCCCAAAACCTCAAAAAACAATCCGTGGACGCAGAATTGGTGCTCACCTAACTCTTTTAAAATCATACCCATCAATAACATCAATGTTCTCTAAAAAGGAAAGAAGTTTTAAGAGCGGAACAGGGCAAAACAATGAAGAACTTGGAGTTGTGGGAAATGAGGAGAATTCAATGGAGGTGATAATGGACTCCGAAATAATAGCTGAGAATGGAGTAGATAGCCATACATCAAGACCAGAAGCACTCTTTCCTGTAATAATAATACAGAAATCTAATGGGGACGTAGGCAATGTAGCGCCCCCATCTATTGTAAGTCGAGCTGTTGAGTCATATCAAGAAGGGGTGGAGAAAAACTCGGATTTGGAGATGGAATTGGTTCTATCTAGGAATGAGGTGGCAGTTTCCACGCAGAGTAAGGGTGGCGAAAGTGAGGACGTCATCCCTCTTTCTCCACTAGCAGATTTGATTACCCTTTTTGAAAAAGTACATGACAATGTAAGTGTATCTCAAATGAGTTTACTAGACTGCTCATCAATAAAAAGAAGTGAATTTTCTCCTAAAAATGAATGTCAGAAAGTCCATAGTGAACTTAATGGGCAGACAAAAACAGAAGACCTCACTCTTCCGGATATTGCCATTCAACTGGAAAAGAACGCTGAACGACTGAAGCAGTTAGAAAAATCGGGTGCTCAATGCTTGGTTATAGACCCCCATCCGAATAATGAAATATTGTCTCCGCAAGCAGGAGTTCACTTACACATGCCAATTATGTATAGTAGTACACCTACTAAATTCTCTTTGACATCAGATTCTCATGATTTATCTATGCCCTGTGATAACCGGGTAGGGAATTCCGCGTTTTCATTGTCAAAAAATTAGATTGCAGGATCAGGGGGGCTAACGTATACATTTACTAAATTGGAAAAAATGTTAGCTGCAATTTTGTCCCTGCTGGAGAAGAGCGCCTCTAACTCTGATCATATCCTCAAAGTCCTAACGCCCATTTTGGGAGGGGTTTTAGAACTTAAACAACATAGCCAAGTATGTGTGAAGTGTTCCTCCCCTATACGTAACAATCTTTTTCAAATTAATGGCAGAATACATGATGCTGCTAATGGCTCAGGGTTAGGGGAAATGAATAATCAGTCGGTTAACGCTGGATGTTTGCTGTCTGGAAGAAATCTAACTCCAAGCCCATCCCAAATTATTGTTAATGACCCTGCAAAGGTCCCCACTGAGAGGAATAGTGTAAATATAAAGGTCTCTCCAGTGATAGATACAGTGCGTGTTTTCCCAATCATTAATATGCGCAAGTCTAAAAATCCCAATCCTCATGAATCAGCTGAAATAATTAATATTTTAGAAGTCTCTGGGGTGGGGGAACTTTTATTAGTAAGTGAGGGAAGTGTTAAAAACCATTGTAGGAGGAAAAGGAAGGGGAAAAATCGCCGGTTCCCTAAACGTAAGCAGAGAAAGCTGCGGTTCCAAAGCGTAGTACAATCGGATCATTCTAATTTCGCTCCTGATGATGAAAAAAACACATCAACAGTGGCAAAACAGAGGATGAATCCGAGTACAACTGAGGAGCAAGATAATGTCCCCCAGCCGATTAGTATGACTAGTAGGTCGAGTATTTCCCAGAATGAAAATAGGTTGGGTGAGGCCAGGAAAAGAAGGGATTCTAATCTGAAGAGTAGCACAGGAGTGACGGTGGATAATATAAAAACCTTTGTACCAGCCCCGAGTATAGAACTAAGTGGGACCGCATGTGAATCAGTGGGCCCCGCCCGGATTTTCATGAAGCCTGATGTAAGTAATGGTGAGGGAGTTAGTCGAAATATGACTACATCGGTTAATAACAATAAAGGGGGTAAATCCACTGATTCCACGAGGAGTCCTTATGATACGGATGTATTGAGGCCCCCAGAGTTAAGTACTGGGCATGTGAATAATGCCTTATGTGAATAATGGCTCAGCATCCCTCTTTTTGATGCTGAGCCAATGATATTGAATAGAGGGGCCCTTCTTGGAATTCTATCGGAAATAGAGGATCTAAAGTTAATCTCCTATAAAGATATCGAACTGGTCCTTTTAGATTGGAGGGACATACCTCAGGTCACCAAAGCAATCTTTACTTCAAGGGTGGTGTCTTCCCTCGTGTTAGAAAATGCGGATGGCTTTAGGAAAAGAGGAATAGATGTCATCGTTTGCCCCACATCCCAGGGTGCTCCGTTGAAGCGTCTCGAAACTTCTCATTTTTGGCAAGGGATATCATTAAATGACCATGAGGACGAGAATAAGACTACTAAATTTGAGGATTTGGAAATTACAGTTGGGAGGGGATCGGGTGTAAGAAAAATAAAGGTAGTAGCACCCGAGGTTCATGAGGTTCTTGGCATTGATAGTGGAGATGAGGTGTCAAAATGGAACTGGATCGCAGGCACTTTGAATGGGGCTAAATCTACTAACACTATCCCCACAGAGCGGAGGTAGCCTACTAGGAACAATCGTGTCTTGGAATATCGCGGGGCTAGGAAAAGAAAATTTTAAGCTTATTTCCTTAGCATACCTAGACCCCAAAATAATCTGCCTCCAAGAGACGTGGGCAATTGAAGAATTCCAGTTAGATAACTACTACGTGTATTGTAGTGCAGCAAAAAAATCTATAAAGGGGCATGCAAGCGGACGATTAGCCATTCTGCTAAGTTGTGAGCTAGTATGGGTCCCTGAGATATTTATTCATCCATCGAATTGCTGTATCTGTGCAAAGTTAAAATTAGAACAAGACAACGTGGGATGTGCAACATTTCTGTATGTGGTAAATGTATATATTCCTCCTGGGATGGCGTCCACCCCACTGGTCAACTCCATTTGCACTTTTGTGCAAAAGTTATGTAGGAATGATGAAATAGTGTGTATCCTGATGGTAGGAGATTTTAATGCCAAGATTAATAATAGCTCAATCGCATCCTTTTCCAATTTGGACCTGGAGGAGGTTTGGTTTATACTAGAGGCAGTATTCCCTTCCAATTTAAGATCTGATAAACGTGGCTTTTTACTGTTGCAAAATTTGAGAAACCTTGACCTTATAGTATTAAATGGCAGATTCCCAGAAGACTCACCTGCAGCCCTGACCTTTCACAGGTCACATGGCAATTCCCTTCTCGATTATATGGCAGTGTCATTTCAGCTGTTCTGGGCATGCTCCCAGTTTAAGGTTCTTCCTACTAATTTGAGTGATCACAACATATTGGCTGTCAAGATAGCTTTAAACTTCGAGAAACCAGAATTATGGAATCAGAGGAATGAGATAGTAACATATTCTCGAAGTAATGGTCGCACTTATTGGTCACATGAGAACCTTCCAAATCTTCATTGGGTATTTGGGAACATTGCGTTCAGTTTAACCTGGGAGAACCCGATCGTGAGATATGAAAGAGTAACGACTGCTGTCAGAAAGTTGGGAAGAAAGATGAAAGGTGATAGCGCCGCTCCCAAAGTAACACTTCCTAATGAAATTAAAACTCTCAATAATAAGATAAATGGGTTGATCAGATCCCAATTTATAGACCCATGGCCGTCAAGACAAAAAGAGATATATATGGATTACAACAGGTCCGGAAAAGGAAAATAGCTGCAGTTCGCAGGGCCTCTGAAGACGAAAAATGGGTTAACCTTTGGGAAGTGGCACTCTCAGGGGATACTAGAAAGTACTGGGCATCGATTGGCAAATACTGTGACAGTAGAGTAAAATCCCAGCCCATGTTGATCTCTGAATCTGAATTTATTTATTTATTTATTTTATAGCATTTGTAAGGCGCGCAGCTACCCACAAAGGGTTTCCCGGCGCCAGAACTGCAAAACACTCAAATATCACTGGGGAGAGAACAGACAAAGCAATTATTTATTAAACAGCCACGTTTTTATGCTCTTTCTAAAATTCACGTAGCTTTCCTCCTTGCGTATGTGGATGGGCAGTGTGTTCCACAGCATTGGCCCTAGGTAGGAGAAAGATCTCCCGCCTATTCTGGCTCGTTTAAACCTTGGTACTACAAAGTTTGCAGCTGTACCTGAACGCAGGTTGCGGTTTGGGAGGTAAGGCTTAGCAAGGGCCTGAAGATATTTGGGGGCCGTGCCAGCTTTGATTTTAAATAGGTAGCTCAAGGCTTTGAAACGAATACGGTTCTCGACCTTAAGCCAGTGCAGATCCCTGAGATGTTGGGTGATCCTAGCCGATCTGGGGATTTTGCAAAGCAGTCTAACCGCAGCGTTCTGCACTAGTTGCAGACGCTTTATCACTGCCTTATTTGAGCCCAGGTATAAGATGTTACCGTAATCAAGCCGCGATGTCACTAAGGCGTTGACCACGGTCTTCTGGGTAGTAGGTGGCAGCATCCAGATGATTTTGCCTAACCATTTGAGAATGGCGAAGCATATACCTGCTACTTTGTTGGCTTGCTGGGACATGGATAAACAGTCATCAATGATGACCCCAAGGTTTCTAACCTGAGAGGCTGGAGATGGGAGTTTACCCAATGATGGTGGCCAATGGGAATCATTCCAGAGATCTTTACTATTTCCCAACAGGAGAACCTCTGTTTTATCTCCATTTAGTTTAAGTTGGTTGTCTGACATCCAACAAAAAATTTCTTGGAGGCCTACTTTTAGTGCAGATGGGGTAGAGACATCAGATTTAGAAAGTGAGAATAAGATTTGTGAGTCATCTGCATAGGTCATTAAACTTAGGCCAAAATTTTCTGCAAGGTTGGCCAGTGGGCGTAGGTATAAATTAAAAAACAGAGGGCTCAAAATTGATCCTTGTGGCACACCGTGAGGAGAGTGGAATACCTCAGAGCATGCCTCCGAAGAGGAGATCTGAAAAGTGCGGAGGGATAGGTAGGATCTAATCCATTCCAGAGCTCTGCCTTCGACACCATTCTCCCCCAGCCTGTCTAACAGTATGGAGTGAGAAATGGTGTCGAAGGCCGCACTGAGATCTAACAAGACCAGTGCTACTGTTTGGCCATCATCCATAAGCTCCCTGATCTTTTCTGTGACCCCGAGCAGGGCCGTCTCAGTAGAAAAACCACTCCTAAACCCAGATTGAGACGAATGTAGGAGATTATTGTTTTCTACATAGGTTGAGAGTGCCTTGTGGATATGCCGCTCTAAGATCTTGGAAAAGGCAGGTAGCAAAGAGATTGGGCGATAATTAGCCAATATCATAGGGTCTGCGCCTGGTTTTTTAAGTAGGGGGCTGACCATAGCATGTTTCCATAGAGCAGGAACTATGGCTTGCTCTATGGAGGCATTCAGTATTTCTGCTATGGGAGTTAAAGCAGCATCCTTTAATTTGTTTATGATACTGACAGGAATAGGGTCCCGTGGGGAACCCGATTTGATTGATTTTAATAGTTCCTTCAGTATGTCTAATTTAATAGGCGGCCAGGCTTCAAGACGACAGTTTACTCTAGGGACTCGGGTGGTGTTCCCTTGTTCGTCTGTTGACATGTTGGCATTTTTAATATTAGAGACGATGTTCTCAATCTTATTCGTGAAGAAAGAGGCCAAGTCCTGGCATTGCTGGGTATTAAGAGGGGTAGGTTCTGCTCTAGCGTTCTCCCCAGCTAACTCTTTTACCATGTTAAAGAGAGTCTGGGATTTATTTACGGCCATGTTAATAGTATTGGTGACATAGCAAGCTTTAGCTTTCATGCATGCTGAATGGTAACAGTTTCTGGCCTTTCGGTAAACTTCTTTTTGATAAAGGTCGTAATTTTTTCGCCACTGCCTCTCTAGGTTCTTACAGGTAGATTTTTCTTTCTTCAAGGCTTCTGTGAACCAGGGAGCAGGAGGGCGATGGACTTTCCCTTTGCAACGAGCTAGGGGCAAGCAAGTGTCAACGGCACCAGTTAGCCACTTTTGTGTTAACTCTGCAATGCTATCCATATCTCCATCCAAAGTCGGGTGATCTTCCTTCAAAGCATTGTTCAGATCATCCAAGTTTAGGAATTTCCAGTTTCTTCTAAAAGATTCTGCGGGAGTCGGATTTGAACCTTTCTTGGGCTCTAGCAAAATGGCGAAACTTTGAAGAAAATGATCTGACCAAGGAACAGGCGTGGTGTTAAGCCATGAAAGTTCTTTCATGTTTGATATTATAGGGTCCAACAAGTGTCCGTCTTTGTGAGTTGGACCACTATTTCGTAATGTCATGTCCAACACCATGAGGTCATCTATTAGATTTTTACAGGTCTTGTTTTGGACGTCATCTAGATGAAGATTCAAATCTCCTAGTACAGTATAGTTTTGGGCTTTTAGATGTAGGGGTAGGATAAAGTCTGCCAAGTCGTCTGACCAAGAGGGGTTGTTTACTGGTGGTCGGTAGATTAATAGGCCGGAAAAGGTGAAATTTGGACTAAGGGAAATTTTGAAAGATGCAGCCTCGCAGTTAGGGATAGCTGCAGGTTCAAAAGTGCACACGTAGTCTCTGCTGTAGATGATAGCAATACCCCCTCCTATTTGTCCTACCCTATCTCTCCTAGCTATAGCGTAGCTCGGGGGGAGGGCGATTGCAACATCAGGGCCCGATCCATCATGAAGCCATGTCTCAGTTAAAAATATGGCGGTGGGCTTTATGTCAATCAATAGGTGGAAAATATCTAATTTATGCTGGGGCAGTGAACGGCAGTTAATCAGAAGGAATAAATATTCTTTCGAACTCACTTTCTGTTGATGGGATTTAAAAACAGTCCCCTGTGGGGTATCGGGATAGGGCTGGTAATTAGTCAGGGTAAGGCTACACTTCGGGCATGTTTGTGCACCAGCTAGTAGAGGATTCAGAGTTATACAGATGTCATGGCTAAAGGGGGCTAAAGGGGGCTGAATGGTCTACTAATATATCCCTATTGTACGCCCCCAATCCTATAGATGCTGGGGTGGAGGGGTTCAATAGGTCCACATTTTCGGTAGAAGAGGTAGAAGCACCAATAATGAGCGAACTTGAGGGATTCATTAGGGGGGCGAGATACTCCGGGGCAATGGGGCCGGATGATGTCCCTGTAGCCTTAATAAAAAAGGACCGTGGCGATTGGGCAAAGGTGTTACATCCCCTGTTTGTCCATTGTTATAAGTTTGGGGACATCCCTAATTCCTGGAAGGGCAGTATAATAGTTCCTCTATTTAAGAAAGGGCCTAAAAATTCTCCTGCAAGCTAAAGGCAAATCTCCCTTTTGAACGCATTGGGAAAACTTTTTGCAAACAGCATCCGTGTCCTCCTGCAAGAGTGGGTATTCGGTAATAATATGATTCCCCTTGAACAGTCTGGTTTTCGGAAGAATAGTGGCACCTTAGACAACATCTCTGTCCTGCAAACCCTAATTGATAAATATCCTGTGGGTCGGAGGCTTCTGCTGTATACAGCTTTCATTAACTTCTCCACAGCGTTTGATAGGGTAGATCGGGGGACGCTATGGAAGAAATTGATAAGGATCGGGATCCCAGGGAATTTGTTAAAAGTAATAATCACCTTCCACTCTTCTACCCGGACTCAAGTTCTGTTAGGGGGGACCCAAGGCCTATCAAAGAAAATCACTACCCACAACTGGTTGAAGCAGGGGCGCCTCTTGGCCTCTTTACTCTTCTCAATATACTTAAATGACCTTCCAAGCCGGGTAGGGGAGAGTAAAGGGGACCCTCCACAAGTGGGTGATCTAAAATTAAGTTGTTTGCTGTATGCTGACGACGCAATCATCATGGACCTAACTCCAATCGGGTTGCAAAGACGTCTGACAGAGCTGGTCAGGTACACTAATGAATATTTTTTTTAAATAAACACTTCTAAGAGTAAGGTGATGATTTTTAGTCAGAAAGGCTGTAAGGTTAGATCAAATTTGAAATGGTTTTTGGGGGATGAAAATATGGAAATAGTGACATTTTATCCTTATTTAGGATTTTTTTTACAAATAGGTGCTCTGCTAACAGACATTTAGATCACTGCAAAAATAAAGCTATTTCACAAGCATCGGCAATTAACTGCTTGTATAAGCAATACGGGAAAATACATTTTTCACATACTATTGCAGTGTACAAAATAAAGATTCCGTCGACATTGAATTACGCATGTGAAACAATTGACGAATGTGAGTGGGCTAAGTTCGAGAAAGTGGAAGGTAAAATTTGGCGTCAAATATGTAACCTGAGACATGCTGCACTAACCGCGGCTCTTAGGCTCGAATTTGGCCTTCTCTCAACGTATGTTTTGTCATTACCAGGGTCTTTAAGGTGGTGTAAACGCTTTGATAAATGGTCAAGAAAATCTATTAAGGCTAGCATTGCACAAGGAAATTTTTGATAATTTATTGTGTAAAAGTGTAATTTTTAGAAACTATTTAAAAGCTTTAAGCATTTTTGGTTTGGACCTAGTAGGGGCAGCAGTTTTAAACAAAATAGCATTAAAGCAATTAATTAAAAAAACTATATATGTGATCTCACGAGAAAGAGATCTGAAAATATGCAGAGGGAATGGCAGACTAGACTCCATAGCGGAGAGCTCAATTATTAAAAATCCTCAGCCTTATGTTCTTTGGAACTTGAAACATGGTGTACGCAGAGTGATTCTACTTCTCAGAATGAATTTGTTGTCGTTGAGGATAGTAACAGGAGCTTGGGAGGGTATCCCCAAAAATGAAAGACTTTGTGATTTATGCAACAGTGGTATCCAAGATTTTAATCATGTTTTGACTGTGTGCCCAGCACTTAGTACAATACGACGCAAATTTCTAAGGCATGCTTTTCTACATTATAATATTTCAACAGCAGAAAAGGCACGCAACTTTCTCCTGCACCCCCGGTCAGAACAGATATGTTTTAAAATTTTCTGCTTTTTTAAAGAATTTTTAAATGTATATTAGAAGTCAATAAGTAGGGTGATCTGCGGATTATGTAGTACCTTGTATAACTTCCCTTGTCCTAGCAGTTTTTGAGCACTTTAAGCATTTTTAATTCGTAGCAACATACGATAAGTATTAATTATTTATTAGTTTGTTTAACAATCTTGTTTGCTACTTAACTTTCATGTTCAAGTTCAAGTTTATTTTACGTTTATTCGGACCGTTGGTCCACAAACAATACATGTCGATAAAAGGTTCATCCAACAAATAAAACAAAGCATTTCATTAACACACATAAAACCTCCTAAACATATTTAGTATAAAAACCTACAATTATCTGATCTAAAAATTACTATTTATTAAAACTCATTAAAAAAGGTATAAAACTGCCTTCACTTTTTGCATATATTTCCCCATAGCCACAGCAATATCTAAGTGGGCCATTTCTGTCATCAGTGTCACAGCATGGGTCCTAGTTTTAATATCATATTTCATAAAAATTGGTTTTAAAAATGTAATACGTAAGTCAAAAAATTTCAAGCAATCAAATAAGATGTGTAGCATATCACATTTGGGCCCCAAAGAGCAAAAGCAGATTCCCTCCTCATTGATCATAGCCCGCTTTACAGAATTGTTCATGTAACAAGGGCTTACCCCAATTCTTACCCTCCGAACCTCATTCCGTAATTTGCGGTCCGGTAACTTATCGGTGTAGGGGAAACATTTATCATTATTCCATGCGTCAATCATAAAGCAGATCGAAGTTTTACTAGCGAGATAGTTTTTGTCCTGTGCATGCGATAGTTCTTTCCCCGCTGACCTGAGTAACTTTTTATCAATATTAGCCACAGAGCCAATAGGGCCTACATTAACGCTCATCTTCTTACATAACTTTGTTAATTTCCCCCTGATCTCTCTTGCCCACTTTAGTTCACTATCCTGAATTTCATTTTTGCACCATTGTGAAATTTTGGTAATTGCGCCTACTTCTAGTCGTTGCCAAAATCGCAAGAGAGCCATACCAACTTGCGTACCCCATGAAGTCAGGCCTAGTTCCAATCTTACTGCCTGAACCATTGCTGACCGGGGGAGCATAAATAACTTTTTTAGGTTTTTACCTTCTTCCATATCCCAGTTTTCCTTACCACTTAGGAACAGCAATTCAGCACCATACAAAAATTGCGGGGGTACAATAGCAGCATAAGCTTTTAGCACTGGATTGTCGGTCATAGCACCATAGGTTTTGTTAAACAATATCAGACCGCTAATCGAGGCAGAGGTTCTTAATTTAGCTGCCTCTAAGTGGGTATTCCATTTCAGATTCTGCTCGAACCATAACCCCAGATATCTATACTCTGTTACTGATTCCACTTTTTGTGACCCGATCCACCATGAGAACTCAGTTTTCCTCCGGCCAAAGCTCAATGTTTTAGTCTTGTCCATATTTATCACAAGTTTTTTTCCTTAAGCAGTAGTCATTAAATACATTTAGTTTCCTTTGCAAGCCAACCTCGGTCTGGTCCATAATCACCAGATCATCAGCATAGAGTAAACATGCTATCTGCTTGCCATTTTGTTTCGGGCTTGCCCCAGTTGTATTTCCCAACATTAATGGTAGGTCAGCTAGGAACAGGGAGAACAACAGGGGAGCTAATACGCATTCATGTGCATCTTCCGAGTTATTTTGGTTATATTGATGCTAGATAATCATTCTGGGCTCTGTCCAGGATTAGGGCATCCATGCACTAGCACTTTATCTTAATATACCTGCACCTTCAGTAGCACTTTTCAAAATCATCTGTTGTTGTCACTGTTCTCTGTCCTCGACTTAAGATATGTTTCAATTGCTTTTGCTTTTGTTAACTGCTGCCTGTATATTGGATAACAATTGTAATAATGTAGTTGAGTTTTGGTAATTAGTCAGGGTAAGGCTACACTTCGGGCATGTTTGTGCACCAGCTAGTAGAGGATTCAGAGTTATACAGATGTCATGGCTAAAGGGGGCTAAAGGGGGCTGAATGGTCTACTAATATATCCCTATTGTACGCCCCCAATCCTATAGATGCTGGGGTGGAGGGGTTCAATAGGTCCACATTTTCGGTAGAAGAGGTAGAAGCACCAATAATGAGCGAACTTGAGGGATTCATTAGGGGGGCGAGATACTCCGGGGCAATGGGGCCGGATGATGTCCCTGTAGCCTTAATAAAAAAGGACCGTGGCGATTGGGCAAAGGTGTTACATCCCCTGTTTGTCCATTGTTATAAGTTTGGGGACATCCCTAATTCCTGGAAGGGCAGTATAATAGTTCCTCTATTTAAGAAAGGGCCTAAAAATTCTCCTGCAAGCTAAAGGCAAATCTCCCTTTTGAACGCATTGGGAAAACTTTTTGCAAACAGCATCCGTGTCCTCCTGCAAGAGTGGGTATTCGGTAATAATATGATTCCCCTTGAACAGTCTGGTTTTCGGAAGAATAGTGGCACCTTAGACAACATCTCTGTCCTGCAAACCCTAATTGATAAATATCCTGTGGGTCGGAGGCTTCTGCTGTATACAGCTTTCATTAACTTCTCCACAGCGTTTGATAGGGTAGATCGGGGGACGCTATGGAAGAAATTGATAAGGATCGGGATCCCAGGGAATTTGTTAAAAGTAATAATCACCTTCCACTCTTCTACCCGGACTCAAGTTCTGTTAGGGGGGACCCAAGGCCTATCAAAGAAAATCACTACCCACAACGGGTTGAAGCAGGGGCGCCTCTTGGCCTCTTTACTCTTCTCAATATACTTAAATGACCTTCCAAGCCGGGTAGGGGAGAGTAAAGGGGACCCTCCACAAGTGGGTGATCTAAAATTAAGTTGTTTGCTGTATGCTGACGACGCAATCATCATGGACCTAACTCCAATCGGGTTGCAAAGACGTCTGACAGAGCTGGTCAGGTACACTAATGAATATTTTTTTTAAATAAACACTTCTAAGAGTAAGGTGATGATTTTTAGTCAGAAAGGCTGTAAGGTTAGATCAAATTTGAAATGGTTTTTGGGGGATGAAAATATGGAAATAGTGACATTTTATCCTTATTTAGGATTTTTTTTACAAATAGGTGCTCTGCTAACAGACATTTAGATCACTGCAAAAATAAAGCTATTTCACAAGCATCGGCAATTAACTGCTTGTATAAGCAATACGGGAAAATACATTTTTCACATACTATTGCAGTGTACAAAATAAAGATTCCGTCGACATTGAATTACGCATGTGAAACAATTGACGAATGTGAGTGGGCTAAGTTCGAGAAAGTGGAAGGTAAAATTTGGCGTCAAATATGTAACCTGAGACATGCTGCACTAACCGCGGCTCTTAGGCTCGAATTTGGCCTTCTCTCAACGTATGTTTTGTCATTACCAGGGTCTTTAAGGTGGTGTAAACGCTTTGATAAATGGTCAAGAAAATCTATTAAGGCTAGCATTGCACAAGGAAATTTTTGATAATTTATTGTGTAAAAGTGTAATTTTTAGAAACTATTTAAAAGCTTTAAGCATTTTTGGTTTGGACCTAGTAGGGGCAGCAGTTTTAAACAAAATAGCATTAAAGCAATTAATTAAAAAAACTATATATGTGATCTCACGAGAAAGAGATCTGAAAATATGCAGAGGGAATGGCAGACTAGACTCCATAGCGGAGAGCTCAATTATTAAAAATCCTCAGCCTTATGTTCTTTGGAACTTGAAACATGGTGTACGCAGAGTGATTCTACTTCTCAGAATGAATTTGTTGTCGTTGAGGATAGTAACAGGAGCTTGGGAGGGTATCCCCAAAAATGAAAGACTTTGTGATTTATGCAACAGTGGTATCCAAGATTTTAATCATGTTTTGACTGTGTGCCCAGCACTTAGTACAATACGACGCAAATTTCTAAGGCATGCTTTTCTACATTATAATATTTCAACAGCAGAAAAGGCACGCAACTTTCTCCTGCACCCCCGATCAGAACAGATATGTTTTAAAATGTTCTGCTTTTTTAAAGAATTTTTAAATGTATATTAGAAGTCAATAAGTAGGGTGATCTGCGGATTATGTAGTACCTTGTATAACTTCCCTTGTCCTAGCAGTTTTTGAGCACTTTAAGCATTTTTAATTCGTAGCAACATACGATAAGTATTAATTATTTATTAGTTTGTTTAACAATCTTGTTTGCTACTTAACTTTCATGTTCAAGTTCAAGTTTATTTTACGTTTATTCGGACCGTTGGTCCACAAACAATACATGTCGATAAAAGGTTCATCCAACAAATAAAACAAAGCATTTCATTAACACACATAAAACCTCCTAAACATATTTAGTATAAAAACCTACAATTATCTGATCTAAAAATTACTATTTATTAAAACTCATTAAAAAAGGTATAAAACTGCCTTCACTTTTTGCATATATTTCCCCATAGCCACAGCAATATCTAAGTGGGCCATTTCTGTCATCAGTGTCACAGCCTGGGTCCTAGTTTTAATATCATATTTCATAAAAATTGGTTTTAAAAATGTAATACGTAAGTCAAAAAATTTCAAGCAATCAAATAAGATGTGTAGCATATCACATTTGGGCCCCAAAGAGCAAAAGCAGATTCCCTCCTCATTGATCATAGCCCGCTTTACAGAATTGTTCATGTAACAAGGGCTTACCCCAATTCTTACCCTCCGAACCTCATTCCGTAATTTGCGGTCCGGTAACTTATCAGTGTAGGGGAAACATTTATCATTATTCCATGCGTCAATCATAAAGCAGATCGAAGTTTTACTAGCGAGATAGTTTTTGTCCTGTGCATGCGATAGTTCTTTCCCCGCTGACCTGAGTAACTTTTTATCAATATTAGCCACAGAGCCAATAGGGCCTACATTAACGCTCATCTTCTTACATAACTTTGTTAATTTCCCCCTGATCTCTCTTGCCCACTTTAGTTCACTATCCTGAATTTCATTTTTGCACCATTGTGAAATTTTGGTAATTGCGCCTACTTCTAGTCGTTGCCAAAATCGCAAGAGAGCCATACCAACTTGCGTACCCCATGAAGTCAGGCCTAGTTCCAATCTTACTGCCTGAACCATTGCTGACCGGGGGAGCATAAATAACTTTTTTAGGTTTTTACCTTCTTCCATATCCCAGTTTTCCTTACCACTTAGGAACAGCAATTCAGCACCATACAAAAATTGCGGGGGTACAATAGCAGCATAAGCTTTTAGCACTGGATTGTCGGTCATAGCACCATAGGTTTTGTTAAACAATATCAGACCGCTAATCGAGGCAGAGGTTCTTAATTTAGCTGCCTCTAAGTGGGTATTCCATTTCAGATTCTGCTCGAACCATAACCCCAGATATCTATACTCTGTTACTGATTCCACTTTTTGTGACCCGATCCACCATGAGAACTCAGTTTTCCTCCGGCCAAAGCTCAATGTTTTAGTCTTGTCCATATTTATCACAAGTTTTTTTCCTTAAGCAGTAGTCATTAAATACATTTAGTTTCCTTTGCAAGCCAACCTCGGTCTGGTCCATAATCACCAGATCATCAGCATAGAGTAAACATGCTATCTGCTTGCCATTTTGTTTCGGGCTTGCCCCAGTTGTATTTCCCAACATTAATGGTAGGTCAGCTAGGAACAGGGAGAACAACAGGGGAGCTAATACGCATTCATGTGCATCTTCCGAGTTATTTTGGTTATATTGATGCTAGATAATCATTCTGGGCTCTGTCCAGGATTAGGGCATCCATGCACTAGCACTTTATCTTAATATACCTGCACCTTCAGTAGCACTTTTCAAAATCATCTGTTGTTGTCACTGTTCTCTGTCCTCGACTTAAGATATGTTTCAATTGCTTTTGCTTTTGTTAACTGCTGCCTGTATATTGGATAACAATTGTAATAATGTAGTTGAGTTTATTGATCTTGGGCTAAAGCCAAATCGGTCGAATCAGGTTTAAGCCCTGGATAAAGATTATGGTTTCATTGCGTCAGCACAATGTAGATTGCATGGGCACTATACATGGCACTTTATAAAAACCGGTCGCTATTTTCATTTAAAAATCATCTCCCAAAAACAAGATGTTAAAAATACGATTTTATTTATTATTTTAGATTAACGTTAACCGTACATTGGATGAACTATACATAATTTCTTAACCATACGCTGCCCAAATGTAATTGTAGACTAGATTAGATCTCTTTATTAAATTAGGGAGTCAGCCAACAGTGTTCCTTACTAGATAATCATTAGAAGATTTCAGTCCCCCGGAGTGACGTACTTAATGATTAACTGAGATTTGTCCCTTTAGGGAGGAGGTAACTCTAGGAAAATTGTTTATTACAGTATTCATTTGTAACTAAAGATAGGGGTTTAATGAAAAATGTATTATGTACTGTGTGTAATGTAGGATAATTACAGGGTGTAACCTCCTGGGTTTTTAATACTGTTTTTTATGAATTAATGTTTTATTGTAAAGTTATGTGGAATTCTTCGGAATTCCAAATCATAATAAAATAAATTGAAATGAATTGAATTGGGTAGCTCTGTGGGGTAAGGTGATGGTTTTATGAAGAGTTTTTGGAGTGCGCTGCGCCAACAGTTTGACACGTATTATTCCTTGAAGTTCCCTGACTAGGAAGTGGACAGTTACAGTGGGTCTGCTGGTGATGAGGCTACTGGAAGCCAAAGTCCGAGTCGCATGAGAGTGCAGGTTCTTAAGGCCATCCGTTGGGCTAACATCAACGGCTTGAATGAAAGGAAAGCAATCGCTTCAAGGAGATGTACATGGGTCTTGCTTAGTCATGTGAAGAATCACGGTGAAGCCTGATGCAGGGCCAAGGCCCTTTCACAACCACTGGATGCTTTTAGTGAGACAGCGATTCAGGGTGCAGGTGCAGGCCTGCAAGGATTATCAAGTACTTCGACAGGTGCAGCGACGGTGGATGCTGACTCACAGAGTAACTATCATCAGGTATAGAGCGTGCCTGTCTGACTCCGACAATCATTGAGCTGTGAGGTGTTCTAGTTTAAACTGCAGGTGGACTGCACAAAAAGGAGTGTGTAGGTCAGGCTCAGCAGCAGTTCACAGCTCCTGGCCTTAGCTGGTTTGGTGTCTCTCACCTCCACAGTTTAAGGAATTCACGCTAAACATGATTGCCCGCTATCAACAATTAGTTGTATCTTGGTGTGATCTTGTTGAAGACAGTCCACCATGTCAAAGGACATACCACATTGGTTAGACCTGAATGCCCACATACTTCTGGTGAGCAGCATTCCATAATCATGTAGCACCGTACTCAGGAGACCTGTGACATAGCTCACCTTCATTGGAAACATATCACAACTGTGAAAATGATAAAATGAGGAGCAGGTAGTCGCATTGCACTGCACAAAGTAGGTCTGTAGCTCTCTTTCTGGTTATGGTGGCTCGTAGTCCCTCACATTTTGCTACAGTTTCCTTGCCATTTGGTTCTTCTGTTTGAGTTCCAAACCCCAGAACAAATAATTCCCCAGAGGGTCCATGCCTTAATTTCTCTTAGGTATATTTGTTGTGATAAAAACTACTCATCTGTCGTATCCAGCAGCTCGCTTCTCAAGCCTTGTTTTCACACTGTGGAAATGCTGAGTGGTTTGCTAAGCTGCCAGCGCTATGGCATTGTAGTGATGGACATTAGTGAGTGAAGCAATGTATGTTCTGTATTGGATTAGCTCGGCTAGATGCAGAGACATACTTAGAAATAAATGGATTAGGCAGGATTGATGGTGTGGTTCTTGACAAATCAGAATAAGGAGAGATATCTTCCACATCAAGTGACAGTTATCCCACCCTGGAAGTGACAACACTTTGTTAGCTGGACTTCCGGGTCCCTGGGGGCCCTCCCCGGCAGTGACACCACTTGCGGGGGTCACATGACAGTGTTGGATCACGTGTGTTGTGACATTACCCTGGTCACGTTCTAGTCACTTGTTTATGGTTCTAACATGTGGTTAGGGCTATGCAACGGCCCTTACTGAGCCGGATCCCTTGGATCTCGGATGACGATGATGTGATGTAGAGGAGTATACCCTCTTTTTTAATGCTTATTATATATATAATGAGCCTCTGAGCAACCTATGCTAAACCCAGGAGCCACCCTCCAGAAAGAGATTGTTCGGTCATTATGAAGAGATACAGCCACCTCATCAAAAAGATGCCTTTGATAGTTGTCTGAACACTATTAATAGATATTATCGTAGCCTGACACCAGCGGCAATGGAGCAGAGTGACCTTAAAGTGGGTGGACACAACATCACCGGTTTTTGTGAGGCGCTCTGCCTGTGGTTGGAAACGCTCTACCTCAAAGATTTGCCGCAACTGATATCCCCTAATAAGGGCTCCAGCAGTGAAGCCTCGTGTAACAAAGCAAATGCTGCAAAAAATGTAATCGACATAGAAGATGAAGAATCTATAATATCTCCTAACTCACATGTCTATGAAAATATGGGATTTCTAGAGGAATCTGCTCCGGATGCTATCATTGTGCAACAGCCGCTGACAAATTTCTACGCCTGTTATGCCGCGATGGACCTAAGTGACTATCAAGATCTCAGAGCTGACGCCAAGTCCCACGAAAAGGACGATGGTACTAAAAATCATAATAGACACTTACTTATACTGTATATACGCCTATATTTAATATTTTACTAATAGCCTGTCTTTCTTTGTTTTTTGAACTGTGGAAAGCATCAGCAAAAAGAGCTGTGGTAGAGGAGACATCGCTAGAGGTTAACGATGTACAAATTTACTGCTTATGCTGTTCAAAACAGACAGAAAGTTATACAGTCCAAAACAAAGAGCCGCATAGGTGTGTTGGTACCTTTTCTACTATTAAATATATTAGAAACTGAAGAGGTTGATTCTGCTTTGGACTGGCTTGTGCCTTATTTTCATGGACAGACAACAGGAAGTTTGTTTGACTATTCATCATTTTGAGCTGTTCCATGCAAAATTCCCCAGGACTCGCCTTTCGACCCATCGCTTTTTTTTATGTAATACGACCCTCTAAAGCAGTTTTTCATATTGCATAAATGTCCATTTCTGTGCTGTGCTGATGAAATGTAAATTATTTTCATTTAAGTCATCTTTAAGTCACATTTTACCTTCAATTTGATTCCCAAAATGTCTTGTCAAGGTTGCAAACTGAATGATGAACCAGCTTTCTGAAACTTCCCATCGACAAATGGCTGTTCTTGTCTTTGAAGATCCAGGGGCATATTTACAAGCCCTGTGCGCAGCCAGAACGTCACTATTTGTAACATTTGGTGGCGCACAGGGCTTAGCCATATATACAAGGCCATGTAAAGACACCCTGCATAAATTTCATGGTCTTGTAGATATTGAGTAAGGCAAAGAAGTGCAATTCGCTGCCTTGCTCTAGGTCAAAGAGACATTCCATTGGTTTTGCCAGATGGAGCAGCGCAAAAACCTTGCACCTCCCTGGAGCAGGCATATCGAAGAGAAATGTTTACATTTCTCCTTGTTTTTTTTTCCTCTTTTTACTTGTGCTACATTCTGCAGCACACACAGAAAGAGGGAAATGCCTCTTATGATTGTTTTTGTGCCGAGAGGTACCCCGTTCAATCATGCCAACAACGTAGACACCCTTGCACCATAATGCAAGGGAGCCTGAATTGTCACATGGCTGCTAATTGTGCACTGGCACTGGCTGAAAGTACAAGAAAGCACCAGATCTTGAAAATACGGTTAGTTCCTACCATTTCAATTTAGCATAGGGCAGCTCAGCAAAATTACTTGCTGCACTGCCCTTTGCCAATTCTCTGTAAATATGACCCCAGTTGCCTCTGCCAGACTCTAGGGGGCATATTTATAAAAGAACTGGCATAGGGCTGATAAGGGGTGTTACCTTGAAACTGCTCCAAGGATGCTTGTTCCCGATCCAAGGAGGACCCGGCATGGCAGTTTGGGCTGCTCTGCTCCCATGAGGAGCAGGATCAAGACTGATTTGCATATGGCTGGGTCCAAACTGGGGTGGCGTAGTGAGCAATAGAACAATGGATTTAACCCAGATCACATGACTGGGGGTGAATGCTTGATTCATTCAGCATTCCGTCCATCATTTGTTGCCGCAGCACAGCAAATCATTTTGCTGTGCTGCCCTATTCCAAATCAAAAGGGCAGGAATGCACCATGTTTAAAAGATATGGGGCCAGATGTAGGACACCAAATACCGGTCGGTAACAGCTGAATTCGGCCGTTACCGACTGGTATTTGTTTTTTGAGATGTAGGGGGCCCCAATTTTAATGATTCTGTAAATTTACCGATTCAGTAAATTTACAGATTCGGTAAAATACCGAATCGGTAAATTTACCGAATCGGTAAATCTAGATGTAGGTGGCACTTAAAATAGTGCCACAGGCCCTTAAGAATTCGTTATTTACCATGAAATACTATTTCATGGTAAATAACGAATTCCTGTGTACATGCACATCTGTGCATGTACACCTGTGCCATGTGGCACACACACATGCCCTAAGGGCATGTATGTGTGTCACATGGCACACAAGCCAGAATCAGGTGTGCAACAGGGTGTCAAAGTGACACCCTGTCCCCCTTGACAATTCGGTATTTTTACCGAATCGGTATTTACCGATTCGGTAATTGCCATTGATTCCTATGAGCCTCAAGCCCCATAGGAATCAATGGCAATTACCACATCAGTAAATACCGATTCGGTAATTTTTAAAGAAAATTTAGCTACATAGCATTTACCTATTTGTAAATACCGAATCGGTCAAATTCGGTATTTACAAATCGGTAAATGCCATTTACCTACATCTAGCCCATGGTGCATTCCTGTCGTCCTTTCAGCCAGCGCACTAGTAGCAGCTGTGAGCCAACACAGGCACCCTTGGACCATGGTAAAGCCAGGTGAAAAGAAGAGGCACCTTCACGCACAAAAACAGTCCCAAGAGGTGTTTTCCTTTTTCTATGCGTGCTGCAAAAAATAGCACACATAGAAAGAGGAAAAGGAGGAGGTGTAAGGTTTTGGTGCTGCCCCAGATTTAAGTGATTACGTTTATGTGGGACTGCTTTCAAGTCCATGGGTTTTGCATGGGAAAAACCACCACAACGCCCATGCAACGCCTTCTTGGCACAGAGTATGGCAACAAAGCAACTTGGGCAGCTTTGTCGTACTCCATATCTATGAGGCCATGAAAAATAGGTTTATGTGGCTCTATAAATATGGTTGAGAGGTTTTCACCGCTGGAGCATCAGTTATAGTGATGCTATGGCCTCTCATGAATAAGCCCCTCGTTTTAGCATGTCTGGCTAATAGGGCCTGCTTTCTTCAGGGGTTGAAATTATGCTGAAGTGGGGCAGCAGCTGTCAGTAACATTTTTCAATTTGTGACACGTTTCATTTCGACCAGGCTGCTCGTGGCCTTTGTCTCGGATGGTGTCGAGAGATGTGCCCCCCTCTCTGTGCGTCTAACACACATATTTTGATGCTCATAAAAATGGAGAACAAAAACCTAAAGGGTCCTATTTATCTGAGAGATTGAAACACACACATTGACAAACTAGTTCAAGAAATAAGACAAAACCTAATTCCTTGCTGTGAAATTTCGAGAATAGGAGAAATGTAAGCCCCTCTGGAGCAGCAGCGCCATATTTAATCAATCAACCCCGTGCACAGGAGTAAGGTCAAGCACATACACCCTGCCTATGCATCTTAAAAATCTTAACACCTTCCCCTTGGAAAACATTGAGCATTCGAAATTGACCATACCAGACATCACAACAAAACCTATTTCCTTGGAGACACATGAAGGACAATTGCCTTCGGCTCTGGCCCTGACAGGAAATATATTTTGCCAATTTGAGATGCCCTCTTGTTGACGTTTATTGAATGTGGCTTCTTATTGCAGTAACTGAATGTATATGAATGTGTGTGGGGACTTTTGTGTATGTGTGACTGTGGAAGAAAAGTAGGACTTTTCCAGGCAAGTTATTTATCAATACCATGTAATACATATATTTCAAGTGAATTATGTCTGTATTTCTTCATGCTGCGTGTTTCGATTTAGTTTTCCGTGGTTTAACAGCACAGGAGTTCTTTATGTTAGCGAAGCTGCTAATAGTGAATCAGGCGGTGGGTTATTTCAGAGAGGTGTTAGTGATTATAGTGTAGAAGCAGGGGGTAAGGGATCTATGGTTTTAGTTAGATTATTGCATAGGAGTTTGGGTTCAAAGGTTTGCCTTTGTGATTTTTTTGTGATTTTCAGGGAGCGGTGGTGCTTAATTTGTGCAGCTGGTTGCATGTAACGGTCAGGACAATTTCTCAACATCATCACACTGTGACCCACAGTAAGAGCGAGATAAGCAGGAAAGGGAAAAGGGGGAGAGGAAAGCAATGACAAAGGTGGGGAAGCAGTGAAAAAAAGGGCCTACCAGAGGGAGATAAATAAACATGAATTGTAGGGTAGTGGGAAAAAGAGACAGGAGATGGAATCAAAATCATTAAGCCTTTCACCACGGCATTCGGATTTTCCGGTGGATTTTCCGAAAATGCTTGGGTCCCAGCACTTATGTTTTTTTAATGTTACACCTTTTCTTTCTTTGACAAACTAAGCACTGATGGAGTAAGGCTTAAATTGGGGTGAGGGTTTAGGTCAAAGTTTGGCTTAAGGGTTAGAGGGAGTGTTTGGAGTGGGGAAGTGTTAACAAATGTTAACCCAATGCATAGTTAAACAAAGTGATTCAAACCAACATCCATTTTAGTGGCAAAGGTTTTTTTTCCGAACCATTTGGTTTCAAATCTGCGAAGGGTTATCAATGTTCAGACGGGATGGCGCACAACATGTAGTGGTAGGGTAGTGACGAAGGATTAAGGTTGTTTGGTGCAGCTTGTAGAGAGAAAACCCTATAACTCTGAAACCAAAGGGTGAGAAAGCTAACCCTTATGTGAAATAAATGTCAAATCAAGCGCTCACAACAATTTCAATGATATGGGTAATCAAACTAAAAGTTCTCCAAGGATAAGATCACACACTATTGTCCATTTTCATTCTTGTTTTTAATTGGTGTATGGATGTTTCTCCTGTTCAGAGGAGATCCATATAAAAAGAAACCAGCTGACACGTGTTTCGTCAGTAAGGGTGTTAACCCAATGACTCTTCAGGGCTGCACTAGTATATATGGTTGTGTTCTCGGGGGAACGGTGATAATTCCAAACCGCTCCTGTTCGGGTTACACGGTCAAAATGTGCATGGGTCTGCACAAGGAAAGGTGAATGGACCGAAGGTCTAGGTCGACAAATCCGGTGAATACCCTTCACTTCCGCGTAACGGCTTAAGCACCGTTATAATATTGACAACAGGCATTACCAGCCCTGAAGAGTCATTGGGTTAACACCCTCACTGACGAAACACGTGTCGGCTGGTTTCTTTTTTTATGGATCACCATTTGGTTTCAATCCATTTTATTCTAAGGGCATGCTATTTACACTAATTACTTCGAACTATTCACGGGCAGTCCCCTAACTAATTCAACAGGAGCAGCGTTTCCCACTTGCCCCTCCCCCACTACCCCGTAGTGGGGGGCTGGTCCTATAAAATTGTCTGGGCTGCTTTGGGTTCCAATAAGTCGACCCTGGATATAACTCTACTTGCACATTTCCCAGAGATATAGACAAAACATTTATAGATGCATCAAATTAGGTTTATAATTAGGACAGCAGAGGCTCGTGCTCTCCAGCGAATCACATGGTTTTGAGTTTATTTCAATATTTAGTGGTTATAAGGATGAACACTTTGACCCTCGAATTTACAAGGACATGCGCACACGTATTGAAAGAGAGACGTCCTTGGTAGGAGGAAAGCTACAGACACGATAAATTCCCCAATTAGATGGATAAACAAAATCAAAAGAACTTGGCCTTGCTTAGGCAATTATTAACGCTCTCTGTGACGTGCGTGGTCGCTTTAACAATGAGCACAAACGCCAGAATTCTGAAACACTCAATTTGCTCAAGTGATTTGCAGCTCTATATCACGGAAAGAGTTTTATTAATTGTACATCACTGTTTCTCCTGCTGTCTCTCGGTCTTCGGTTCTTCCGGGAATTAGCAAGTTCAATGCTCTCTCCGTCCTTACACTTCGTTTTGGACAAGGGCCCTAGCATAAAAAAGCATTTCGCTTGAGGTGCTTTTTGCTCTTGTCTTGTGTATGTGTTTATGCATCACCTCCTACAGATTCGCAAGGCGTGAATATATCCTGTCTCATATGATATGGAATCTATGAGAGATAGATATGTGCCTGATGTATGAGTGAGAAGTATTGTTTAATCTTAGGGGGATCCTGGTCCTGATGAAAGCCAGGGAAACCCGCTCGAAAACAGTAATTGGCAGAAACATGTTGACCTATTTTGCAACTTTGATTTTGACCATCTCCTGGAGTCTTTACAATTAAAGTAGTCCTTTTGAGAAGTCTCTGGAGATTTTTTGTTTAACTATTTGGGATCCCCGCAGTATTACCACCCTCAGCAAAAGTGAGCCCTATGATCTTAGGAAGCCCATTCGTCACTGCATTAATTTCTGATGAATGACGATTGAGGCAGCCCTATGGTGAAGCATGGCACCTAAGTGGTGTATGAGGGCATGCCTAACATTGTTTTAAATATGTTCACATAGTCATACCTTGTGGAACACACGCACTAGATAGATGAGATGGCCCAAATACTTGGATCATTTCCTTTGGAATGTAGATCAGTTGGTCGGGATTGTTTTTGTTGGATAAGTCAAAAGTCAATATCCAGAACTCGGAATTTCTCAGAATTAATATATGAAATCTGAAATCTGAATCTAAATTCGAATCTCAATTAGCTGGGGGGCAATTTCAGGGTAAACTTACTGGAGAGAGGTGACTGGTAGTTCCGGCCGGTCCCTCAGTACACTCCGTACTTTGACGCAAAGAGCATGTCATTTCTGCATTCACGCCCTCTATGGAGTCAGCTGAATGTACTTAAACAGGGGCGCTGCGTGGACGCATCGCTGGCCGCACCAGATGCGTGCCGAAAGCTAGCCCGTCTGTGCCCTTCCCCGCCCGAACGCGGATGGGTGCAGGTCCGAGTGTTTCGTTTCTTGGATGTGCCGTGGTTCCGTTCTTTGAAGTTGCTTCGTAAAGGAGCTGAACTTATACCCGTGTGAATTGGCTGACGATACTTTGGACATTCGAGTGGACGTTCTCATTTGTTTGAGATGTTTATAACAGGCTAGGAGGTTGCCTCGTCTATCTAGGATTCCCTGTCCTGTGGGCAGGTACTTTAAGTACCCGTGTCCTGATGAAGCCTAAAGAAATATTTGGCGGAAACGCGACCGCGACTGCGTCAACACCATTCTAAGGAGTCCCCTTACATTGATTTTTGTGTTTCATTTCTGGCGCCTTCTTTCTCTTTTTATTATTGTGTATAAAAGAATTTCTAACTTAGGCGCTGAGAGGACTTCCTTTGTAGCTTTATATCACTTTAAGGTTTTGTGAATATAGTTTATTCCATATTATTTTTCTTTTTTGTAGGGTACACCAGGTTTGTTTTTATGTAATGTATATAATGTATTTGTATGATGTATATAGATAAATATGTATAACTTTTTCATCATTTTTTCCTATGTTGTGTGCCACCTTGTCCTGTGATGCGTATAATTGTGTTTGTAAATTTGTGAAATGATATGCTTGACAAATAATTGTACACTACAAGATAATTAAATATATCTTGTGAGAGAAAAAAAGTTTTTTTGAATGTATCCCTCCATATCCCCTTTGTTCTACTTTTTCATCCCTGTGATGTACCTAGCCCATGTTTTGGAGGGTCATTTGGGCAGAACCCCTATATAATTTTTTCAGCCAAACGGGCCCAGGGACCAGGACCCCTGGTCCAAAAGTGACTTACTCCTTGGAAGAACTACACAAATTAAAAGACACACTCTACACTCCGACCTCCCATGCAGTATTGGTCAATAAGCTTCTGCTAGACAAGCTGTTTGTGGATAAGGGGAGGCAGGAGAAGAATGGCACTCAGGCTCAGAGGGTTATTAAACACACGGTCCCTACCGAAGCATAACCTGTAAATCTTTGGCCTGCTTCAGTGGAAGGAGCTAGATATGCTTGCTCTAATGGAAACATGGCTAGATGATGCTTCTGGGCCCGATATAGTGGCCTCCCTTCCCCCAGATTATGATGTTCTGACTCTCAATCGCCAGAGGAAGAAAAGAGGGGGAGGGAGTAGCAATATTCTGACTATTGAGAAAATATTAGTAGAGAGCCTGGATGGGGCAGAAGTCTTTGGGGATTAAGATTGGTCTAAAATCCTCTTGCCTGACGATGGTGGTAGCATATCGTCAATCCTGGCCATCCCCTTTGTTTAACGATTGGTTTACTGAAGTGGTCAGTGCCCCATGCTTCAGATACCAAAAGATTTTAGTAGTGGGAGACTTCAACTATCACTGGGATCTGACTCCAAGAGATCTGTAACCAGTAGGTTTGTAGAGGCCATGACCATGCTGGGGTTGAAACAAATTGTGGAGAACCCCACTCGCGAGAAGGGCCATACTTTGGACCTTATTTGGACTACATCTCACTGTGCGCTACTAACAGATTGTAGACCGTGTAGCTGGTCAGACCACTATCTGATCAGTTTTGAGATCCCCGTGCCTAGTAGACCTAACCTCCTACCACCAGTATGGAGGATGGCACGAATTGGCACAAGATAGAGGACGTTAGTCTGAGGGAGACACAACACGAGACAGTGTCCCCAGAGAACAGTCTGGGGACCAGGATGTGGAGTATGAGAAATTTACATGCCAGCTGAGGACAGCCATGGACAAGGTGGCTCCCGCCCGGAGGGAAAAATAATGAATAGAGCGAACAGCGCCCCCTGGTACTCGGTGGAATTGAGAGGGGAAAAACAGGCCCTTTCCAGCGCGAAAGGCACTGGCGGAAATCATACGATCCGAAGGTCCAGGAGGAATATAAAGCAAATATAGCTCTTTACAAAGCATCTATTATCGCAACAAAATCCGTGTATTATGAGCTAAAGATTAGGGAAGCCACGGAAATCAAAAGAGAGATATTTAATGTGCTTAGGGAGTTGAGCCAGGTAAAAGAACAAACGGTTGCCAACCCGGATGACTGCGACAAAATGCAGGATTTTTTTCTAGCCAAAGGTAAAGACATCCTCAGAGAGATAGGCAACACTAGTATAAGCCTGTGCCCTCTCTCAGTGGTTGACCCACCAGACTTTCAGGATGGGACTCTCGCAGGGTTTCATGCTCTGGACTCAAACGGCCTAGCGCACATCATGGCCAAAGTTAAATCAGGGTCACCAGAGGACTCCAGCCCGCCGAGGGTGCTCAAAAGGGTCCTCCCTATGATAGAGCCAGAGACGCTCTCCTTGTTAAACCTCTCCTTGACATCGGGGAAGGTCCCTCTTAAATTCAAGGAAGCTATAGTGACCGCACTGTTGAAGAAGGCTGGGCAGACACTAACAACCTGAAGAATTTTTGGGCACATTTCCTGACTGCCATTTCTGGCTAAAATACTTGAGCAGCATGTGCTCAGAGTGCTGTTATCTTTTTTGGAGGAACTTCAGCTGCTACACGCCCGACAAGCGGTCTTCAGGGCCCACAACAGCACAGAGAAGATAAGAAGGAATCATCAGCTCTGATCCTTCTGGATCTCTCAGCCGCGTTCGACACGGTGAATCATTCATAACTTTTGACCCGTGTTCGGCGGCTGGGAGTCACTGGCAGAGTCTTCCAATGGATCACTTCCTTCCTGAAGGAAGGGTCACAAAGGGTACAACTGGGGGAATGCTTGTCCAGAAAGGGCGCCCTGCCATATGGGGTCTCGCAGGGCTCTGCGCTATGCCCCTGCTCTTCAACATTTACCTTCAGCCACTGGTTGAAGAACTGGCAAAATTGGACTGTCTGGTGTTTAACTACGCCAATGACACACAGTTAATCATGTGGATTGACAGCTCTTCACAAGCTCAGTCCAATGTGCAAAATGTTTGCCGGCTAAATATTAATTGAATGACCAATAACATGCTTGCCATCAATGCAGCAGTTAACCCCTGGTCTAATGCCTTCCGGCACTACTCCAACGCCGGTGCCAGTGGTGAAGAGCCTGGGCATCAGGTTGGACACCATGCTAACACTGAACAATCAGGTGACCGCCGTAGTGGGGAGCTGTGTGAGACTTTTGAGCTGTGTTAGACTTTTGAGGCAACTCCATAAACTTGTACTCTTGCTGTCATTTTCCACCATGAGCACTGTGGTGTCGGCATTAATTGTGTTGCGCTCAAATTACGGTAACGCAGTATACTTAGGGCTACCTGACAAAGTATTGGGGAGACTTCAGGTGGTTATGAATGACGCAGCAAGATTGATTTTCAAGTTCCAGAGAAGTGTACATGCCACACCCCAGCTACAACAACTGCATTGGCTCCCAATCAGGCAGAGAGTCAAGTTTAAGAGGCTGTGCATTGCACATAAAGCCCTCCACGGTGCAGCACCCGGTTATATCAAAGACCATCTGATGAAATACGTGTCAGGAGGAGGCCTCTGATCGGCATAGGCGAGCCTGATGGCATGCTCACGCTTTGATAAAAACATGCTGGAGAGGCGAGCCTTCTCAGTTGTGATTCCTCAGCCTTGGATTAAGATAGCCTGCGCAGGGAAGCTACCTTACTCACATTTAGGAAGGGTCTTAAGACCTTCCTTTTCACTCAGGCATTTGGATAGGCTCAGTCAGAGATGCAAAACTTTGGGAAGCATGTTAGACTTGCTGCTGATTTGCTGCTATACAAATAGAAATTAATGTAACATAGTATAACAAATGCATGTACAGGCACAAATCACAACCAGTGAGCAGACTTTGCCTCTCTCTGTAGCTGGCGTGTGAAGTCTACATGTAATGCCATAATCCTGAGAAATTCCAAGTTATATGGGGAACTTTAGACACATCAAAAAACAGATTGACTGCTCTCTGCGGAGCCAGTTGAGTTGTTCAGGATATTGCCCTACATGGTTTACACTATACAGGCTGAATTATAGGATTATAGATGTACATGTGCTGCACTGTACAGCACACATACAAAGCTGGAAAAGTATTAAAGCATAGGTTTTGTACCGGAAGGGTCCCTTCCAGTTGAAAACCTATGCCATACCACTAGGATTCAAGGGTGTGTGCTGGTGCATGGCAGACTAAACTGCTCTAGCACATGGCAGAGAAGAAAAACAATGTCATATCTTAATAGAAATGCTGCTATTTTTTTCCTGCCCTCTGACGCAACACATCTGAGCAACTTTGGTTGCTACGCTGTGTTGAGTCAAAATGTAGTCAATCTGTTCGTAATTCTGGCTATGCATGGCAGCTGCAAGCATGTCATTGACATCTAATTTCCTTAATTTTTTGTTTAATCTATTGAATTTTTTTTAGATATATGAAACATGATACATACATGCATTGAAGCAATGAGTACCAGTTGGAACGACAATTTATATAGTTGAATATTTCATGAAGTCATTACACGGACAAAAACATCTCTTGTCTCAGTCATATACTGACATTATGCCAATATACTTTATACTACCACAATTTTATATCAACATTCACAGCCTGTCACTGGATCAATATCCAGGCACCATGGAAGGGCCAAATTTACTCCCCACAAGATTCTATCTGCACATTTCCAGCGACTGCTCTCGCCTAATCCATAGGGTTATGACAACTATGCAAGTAACCAGAACCATTATAACAAAACTATATACATCCACTCAGAAGAGTCAACTGGGAAGAACAGTGAGGACTGAGAGGGGAGAGGAAAAATACATTTTTATGACCATATCATCCTTCACACAATTCCAGTTACATCAAACTCAGTGTCACAATTCAAAATACCATTTCATCAGAAGTTAGGTATCGCACTTGGTACAGAACTCATTATTTACTGGGCACACCGTGACCAGTATGTGGACTAGTATGGTTAGTAGCGAGGGTAGTTGAAGGGTCGTCCGGGGCCGATGCAACTTGTAGCGCCATCAGCATCATCCCCCATGCTGCAAAAATTGGATACTTACGAAGCCGCAGTGTGTCTTCTCTTAACAATTAAGTCGCCTCTGCCTTCACCCAATGTAGCATTGAGTGAGCCCAGGCTGTGAGCAAAGGGAATCAGCTGTCTTCTAGCGGCAGGTGACCAGCCGCTTGGTCACTGCCAGCCCTAAATCTAGAAAACGAAAGGTGACCCTGTGCTTTTTATCTTAGGGGAATATACCTGTTATGCAAGCCACCCATGTATTCTGTAGTGCTCTATCTGTGCTGGTGGTTAGTAAACGAATCACTCCAAGCCAATAATTCTGTAGTCTGAGGCATGTCCATATCATATGCAATAAATCAACGTTTGTCAGTTTGCATCACGGGCAACAAGCATCCACCCTATTAAAGAACCTGTTGAGGGATAAGTAGGCCCAATGAACTATGTAACATTGAAATAGCCAAAATCTTACATTCATAGGAACCTGTCTGGGACTCCAGCAACATTCCCCATTCCCTGGGTGTGTACTATAATCATGCAAGGTCTGTCTCCTATTTAGTACGCAATTGTATTAAATCAGTAAAGGTGTATTCTCTAATGGACTCTGCAAACCATTTTATGAGGTGTCGCCCTGTGGCCAGTATGTGGATGAACTGTAGCAGAAGGTGCATCGGAAGCGCCTGCGAGATATCCCCCCAGTGACGTCTCAATGTAGCTATCCAGGACGCATGTTTTAGGAACTGCCCCAATGGGATGTTTTCCTCATCTGCCATAGAGGAGAACAGCCACAATGTACCCTCCACATACAAGGCACCCGATGTATATACATCAGCCTCTCGCCAAGCAGCAAGTTCAGCTGTACTGACTCTACCCTTTCCCCTCTGCATTCCCATGAGTGGTATCGTGGGCACATATGGTATTACATGCCTAGTGAGATATAATGCTCTACGGAAGCATTTGTGGGCTAACTGTACCAGATGGGAAGAGACGTACTTGGTCTAGCGCACGCCTGGAAGATGAAAAGGAGCCTATCTAGCATATACGGCATGCCACGTATCCTCGAGAATGAGCTCCTCTAGCCACTTCGCCACCCAGTGTATTTGAGTCTCCTGATAGTAATGTTCCATTTTGGGTAAGGCTAAGCCACCCTGTATCTGAGGCAGATACAATTTAGCAAGCACAACCCTAAAGCGAGTATTGCTCGATATGAGGTCCCTCATCAGTCCTTTCAATGGGCAGAAAAATTATTCCAGTAGGAATAATGGAAGGTTTGCGAAATAATATTACAGCCTGGGCAACATCACCATCTTGATGACTGCCATCTTGCCTGCGACAGAGGGGTTACGTATTTTTCAGAAGTCTACCTAGATGCGCAGCACTGCAATTGCACTCAGGCTCAGAGGGTTATTAAACACACGGTCCCTACCGAAGCATAACCTGTAAATCTTTGGCCTGCTTCAGTGGAAGGAGCTAGATATGCTTGCTCTAATGGAAACATGGCTAGATGATGCTTCTGGGCCCGATATAGTGGCCTCCCTTCCCCCAGATTATGATGTTCTGACTCTCAATCGCCAGAGGAAGAAAAGAGGGGGAGGGAGTAGCAATATTCTGACTATTGAGAAAATATTAGTAGAGAGCCTGGATGGGGCAGAAGTCTTTGGGGATTAAGATTGGTCTAAAATCCTCTTGCCTGACGATGGTGGTAGCATATCGTCAATCCTGGCCATCCCCCTTGTTTAACGATTGGTTTACTGAAGTGGTCAGTGCCCCATGCTTCAGATACCAAAAGATTTTAGTAGTGGGAGACTTCAACTATCACTGGGATCTGACTCCAAGAGATCTGTAACCAGTAGGTTTGTAGAGGCCATGACCATGCTGGGGTTGAAACAAATTGTGGAGAACCCCACTCGCGAGAAGGGCCATACTTTGGACCTTATTTGGACTACATCTCACTGTGCGCTACTAACAGATTGTAGACCGTGTAGCTGGTCAGACCACTATCTGATCAGTTTTGAGATCCCCGTGCCTAGTAGACCTAACCTCCTACCACCAGTATGGAGGATGGCACAGAATTGGCACAAGATAGAGGACGTTAGTCTGAGGGAGACACAACACGAGACAGTGTCCCCAGAGAACAGTCTGGGGACCAGGATGTGGAGTATGAGAAATTTACATGCCAGCTGAGGACAGCCATGGACAAGGTGGCTCCCGCCCGGAGGGAAAAATAATGAATAGAGCGAACAGCGCCCCCTGGTACTCGGTGGAATTGAGAGGGGATAAACAGGCCCTTTCCAGCGCGAAAGGCACTGGCGGAAATCATACGATCCGAAGGTCCAGGAGGAATATAAAGCAAATATAGCTCTTTACAAAGCATCTATTATCGCAACAAAATCCGTGTATTATGAGCTAAAGATTAGGGAAGCCACGGAAATCAAAAGAGAGATATTTAATGTGCTTAGGGAGTTGAGCCAGGTAAAAGAACAAACGGTTGCCAACCCGGATGACTGCGACAAAATGCAGGATTTTTTTCTAGCCAAAGGTAAAGACATCCTCAGAGAGATAGGCAACACTAGTATAAGCCTGTGCCCTCTCTCAGTGGTTGACCCACCAGACTTTCAGGATGGGACTCTCGCAGGGTTTCATGCTCTGGACTCAAACGGCCTAGCGCACATCATGGCCAAAGTTAAATCAGGGTCACCAGAGGACTCCAGCCCGCCGAGGGTGCTCAAAAGGGTCCTCCCTATGATAGAGCCAGAGACGCTCTCCTTGTTAAACCTCTCCTTGACATCGGGGAAGGTCCCTCTTAAATTCAAGGAAGCTATAGTGACCGCACTGTTGAAGAAGGCTGGGCAGACACTAACAACCTGAAGAATTTTTGGGCACATTTCCTGACTGCCATTTCTGGCTAAAATACTTGAGCAGCATGTGCTCAGAGTGCTGTTATCTTTTTTGGAGGAACTTCAGCTGCTACACGCCCGACAAGCGGTCTTCAGGGCCCACAACAGCACAGAGTAGATAAGAAGGAATCATCAGCTCTGATCCTTCTGGATCTCTCAGCCGCGTTCGACACGGTGAATCATTCATAACTTTTGACCCGTGTTCGGCGGCTGGGAGTCACTGGCAGAGTCTTCCAATGGATCACTTCCTTCCTGAAGGAAGGGTCACAAAGGGTACAACTGGGGGAATGCTTGTCCAGAAAGGGCGCCCTGCCATATGGGGTCTCGCAGGGCTCTGCGCTATGCCCCTGCTCTTCAACATTTACCTTCAGCCACTGGTTGAAGAACTGGCAAAATTGGACTGTCTGGTGTTTAACTACGCCAATGACACACAGTTAATCATGTGGATTGACAGCTCTTCACAAGCTCAGTCCAATGTGCAAAATGTTTGCCGGCTAAATATTAATTGAATGACCAATAACATGCTTGCCATCAATGCAGCAGTTAACCCCTGGTCTAATGCCTTCCGGCACTACTCCAACGCCGGTGCCAGTGGTGAAGAGCCTGGGCATCAGGTTGGACACCATGCTAACACTGAACAATCAGGTGACCGCCGTAGTGGGGAGCTATGTGAGACTTTTGAGCTGTGTTAGACTTTTGAGGCAACTCCATAAACTTGTACTCTTGCTGTCATTTTCCACCATGAGCACTGTGGTGTCGGCATTAATTGTGTTGCGCTCAAATTACGGTAACGCAGTATACTTAGGGCTACCTGACAAAGTATTGGGGAGACTTCAGGTGGTTATGAATGACGCAGCAAGATTGATTTTCAAGTTCCAGAGAAGTGTACATGCCACACCCCAGCTACAACAACTGCATTGGCTCCCAATCAGGCAGAGAGTCAAGTTTAAGAGGCTGTGCATTGCACATAAAGCCCTCCACGGTGCAGCACCCGGTTATATCAAAGACCATCTGATGAAATACGTGTCAGGAGGAGGCCTCTGATCGGCATAGGCGAGCCTGATGGCATGCTCACGCTTTGATAAAAACATGCTGGAGAGGCGAGCCTTCTCAGTTGTGATTCCTCAGCCTTGGATTAAGATAGCCTGCGCAGGGAAGCTACCTTACTCACATTTAGGAAGGGTCTTAAGACCTTCCTTTTCACTCAGGCATTTGGATAGGCTCAGTCAGAGATGCAAAACTTTGGGAAGCATGTTAGACTTGCTGCTGATTTGCTGCTATACAAATAGAAATTAATGTAACATAGTATAACAAATGCATGTACAGGCACAAATCACAACCAGTGAGCAGACTTTGCCTCTCTCTGTAGCTGGCGTGTGAAGTCTACATTTAATGCCATAATCCTGAGAAATTCCAAGTTATATGGGGAACTTTAGACACATCAAAAAACAGATTGACTGCTCTCTGCGGAGCCAGTTGAGTTGTTCAGGATATTGCCCTACATGGTTTACACTATACAGGCTGAATTATAGGATTATAGATGTACATGTGCTGCACTGTACAGCACATATATACAAAGCTGGAAAAGTATTAAAGCATAGGTTTTGTACCGGAAGGGTCCCTTCCAGTTGAAAACCTATGCCATACCACTAGGATTCAAGGGTGTGTGCTGGTGCATGGCAGACTAAACTGCTCTAGCACATGGCAGAGAAGAAAAACAATGTCATATCTTAATAGAAATGCTGCTATTTTTTTCCTGCCCTCTGACGCAACACATCTGAGCAACTTTGGTTGCTACGCTGTGTTGAGTCAAAATGTAGTCAATCTGTTCGTAATTCTGGCTATGCATGGCAGCTGCAAGCATGTCATTGACATCTAATTTCCTTAATTTTTTTGTTTAATCTATTGAATTTTTTTTAGATATATGAAACATGATACATACATGCATTGAAGCAATGAGTACCAGTTGGAACGACAATTTATATAGTTGAATATTTCATGAAGTCATTACACGGACAAAAACATCTCTTGTCTCAGTCATATACTGACATTATGCCAATATACTTTATACTACCACAATTTTATATCAACATTCACAGCCTGTCACTGGATCAATATCCAGGCACCATGGAAGGGCCAAATTTACTCCCCACAAGATTCTATCTGCACATTTCCAGCGACTCCTCTCGCCTAATCCATAGGGTTATGACAACTATGCAAGTAACCAGAACCATTATAACAAAACTATATACATCCACTCAGAAGAGTCAACTGGGAAGAACAGTGAGGACTGAGAGGGAAGAGGAAAAATACATTTTTATGACCATATCATCCTTCACACAATTCCAGTTACATCAAACTCAGTGTCACAATTCAAAATACCATTTCATCAGAAGTTAGGTATCGCAATTGGTACAGAACTCATTATTTACTGGGCACACCGTGACCAGTATGTGGACTAGTATGGTTAGTAGCGAGGGTAGTTGAAGGGTCGTCCGGGGCCGATGCAACTTGTAGCTCCATCAGCATCATCCCCCATGCTGCAAAAATTGGATACTTACGAAGCCGCAGTGTGTCTTCTCTTTTTAAGTTCAAAAGAATTTTATTTGATAGTAATAAAATGAGAAAATCAGGTGTCAAGGCAGAATACAATGGGATACAAATTTAAGGACTTTTTAAGCAATAAAAAAGAAATCTGGGTGCAAATTGATAAATGAAGAAGAGATACAGGAAAAATACATGGACATAAAATATGGCAATCATAAAAACGGTGAGAGAATTTGAGCAAATAATATATTGAAGGAGAAATGGAATGCATCAGGCAATTAAGGGGGCTTAGGAACTTCTTGTTGTGGAGGTAGAGGATGAAACAAACGCTTACTGCAAGAGTCCAAATAAAGCGTAACTGGAGTCCATAAGTCCATGCGCTTGACAGCCAAACATGCCGGGAAAACATGAGTGGTATCGAGTCTGTGGTTATGACACACATTAAACCACCATGCTTTGAAAGAAATCTTGGAAAAATCTTTCCAGTTAACTGTTAATTGTTGAAAAGCAGCAGCAAGTAAAAGGTCAACAATCTGGGGTTTCAAGTCAACATCATCCCAGCAAGGAGAAAGGCTACCCATGAAAATATGTGTGTGGGAAAACGGGATAGAAGTGTGGAATATCACATTGATTTGAGCCCAAACCTGCAACCAAAAACTACGAACGCAAGTACATAAAAATAACATGTGGAGTAAATCAGCTTGTGGAGATGAGCAAGACCAGCATGCGTGAGGAGTATTAGGAAAGCGTTTGTGCAGGTCAGAAGGTGTGAAGAGGAGTCTGTTGTAAATAAAAAATAAAGTCTGAGTGAGTGTTGCAGCTCTTGAAGACTTGCGGAGTTTGGCCCAGATTTTGTCCCAGAAGGAAACTGACCAAGAGACAGACAAATCATGCTCCCAGGACTCCTCGACTTTGGATTTAGATCTTGGAGTCTTGCTGGCATGAAGGTATTGATAAATAGCGGTAGCTCTTGGTGCATTGCGTAAGAAAGAGTGGAGTGAAGAGATGAGAGTGGAAGGGGGAGAAGAAGAGTTGGGTTGAGTGAGGAGATCATACTTCAGTAAAACCGTGTCTTTAAGGGACTGATATTGACGCGCAGAGGAGGCAGGCAAGTCATAAAGAATGCGAAGTTCATGAAAAGATAAGAAAGAGGAGTTAGAGAAAAGTTGGGAAATCCATTGCAGACCTCGAGTATGCCAAGATTTCCAGAAGAAGGGTCTGTCTCGGATGAGTAGGGAAGTGTTATGCCATATGGGGGAGGATAGGAAATCGGCAACAGTGGTGGGGGGTGGAGGAGAGGAAGAGAGGAGTATTTTTGTGGTAAACTTATGAATCGGAGTAGAAACAGATGCGGGTTTGCGAGAGAAGGAAAGGTATTCGGAAAAAGAGAAGGGAGACAGAAGCAGGCGTTCGAGCTTGGTCCATATTGGACATGGGGTATCAGGATCTTGGAGCCAAAAAGAGGCTTGTCTCAATTGGAACGCCTTGTGATAGGCTGGGAAGTCAGGGAAATTAACCCCACCCTCTGATTTAGGGCGAATTAAGCGTGCCAAGGACATTCGCGGTTTCTTTTTGTTCCAAAGAAAGGAGACTAGAATGGAGTTAATTTGTTTAAAAAATTTGGATGGGATGGGGACCGGAATATTAGAGAGCGTGTATAAGATAATGGGAGATAGCATCATTTTGATAGTGTCCAATCGGCCCCACCAGGAGAGGTAAAGAGGGTGCCATTTGGACGTGAGATCTGTCAACTTTTGAATACATTTGGACATGCACAGGGAAACGGTATCCGGGATGGTGGGGGCAACATGCATTCCGAGGTATTTGATGTGGGAAGGTTTCCATGTGAAGTTGGAGGCGGCAAAATCTGGTTTAAAGGTAAATTTGGTTAAAGGGAGGATCTCGCATTTGTCATCGTTAAGTTTATAACCAGAGATTTGGGAATAAGCATGGACTTCGGTAAGAAAAGCAGGAATGGAGAGAGAGGGGTTGGAGACAAACAACAGAATGTCGTCCGCATAGGCCGCTAATTTGATATGGGAATCTGATAATTGGTAACCCTCAATGGAGGGGTTTTGACGAAGCTTGGAGAGGAAGGGTTCCAAAGCCAAGTTAAAAAGAAAGGGGGACAGGGGACAACCTTGGCGAACGCCTCTTTTTAAATCAAAAAATGAAGAAAGTTGACCATTGGCGCAAACCGCTGCCCGTGGATTAGAGTAAAGTAGTGAAATTAAGGAGGTGAAAAGAGGACCAAAACCGAACCATTGGAGGGTATGAAATAAGTAGGTCCACTCGACCCTATCGAACGCTTTTTCAGCGTCCAAAGCAATGGCCGCAAGAGAATGAGGTAAAAGACGGGATTTGGAAAGAATGTCAAATAGAAGTCTGGTGTTGTCAGTGATAAATCGGCCTTTGACAAAGCCGGACTGTTCTTCACCCAATAAGTCTGGGAGGAGAAGGTCGAGTCGTATTGCAAGGGATTTTGCAAAAATTTTGTAATCGATATTGACCAGGGAAATCGGCCTGTAGTTCTTGCAATATTGGGGATCCCTCCCCTCCTTGGGTATGAGGCAAATATGGGCGTCAGAGAAGGAGCCCGAGGAAGAACCCAAGGAGAGGAAAGTGCCGATAAGAGAGTGGAGCCTGGGTATAAGGAGCTTTGAAAAGTGGAGAAAGAATTCAACTGTGAAGCCGTCAGGCCCAGGAGCTTTGTCTTTTTGGAGTGTTTGGAGTGCTTTAAGTAACTCTTGTTGGGATATATCGCGTTCTAAGTGAGAAAGGTCAAGTGGAAAATGGGATGGTTTTTGTATAGTGGAAAAGAATGCGTCCAGTGAGTGGGAAGATGGGTGAGTTTCAGAAGAATATAAGGTCTCATAAAAAGTGGAGAATGTAGTGAGAATGTCTGCGTCTGTGTGTTTAAGGGTCAAGTCAGTGTCGTAGATAGATTCAATGTTTAGTTTGTTGTGTTTCACCTTCAGATAATTAGCCAGGATTTTGCCAGCTTTGTTTTTGCCCCCATAAAACTTGGCACTAGACTTCAATAAATACAATGATGCATCATCTGTAGATTTTTTGTTAAAGTTCATCTTAGCGTTGATAAGGGCGGTCAGGGTTTGCTGTGAGCGGGAGGTGAAATAAGAATGCTCCAATTTCTTAATATCTAGAAGGATGGTTCTAGTAGCTTCTCGAGCAGCTCTACGTTTTTTAGCTACAAAGCCAATGATAAAGTCCCTCGCTGCCGCTTTAAAAGCATCCCAAATAGTATGCTTGGGAACAGGAGAGTTATCATTTAGGGCAAAGAATTCATGGGAGAAGGAGGTGAAAGCGGTAGTAAATTTGGGGTCCAGGAGAAGAGAATTGTTGAAACGCCAGCGTCGCGGGCCCGTTGGTTTGGGCAAAAGGTCCAATTGAACTAATGTAGGGGCATGGTCAGAAAGTAAGATTGGACCTATTTCTGCGTGAGAGAGAGTCTGGGCAATGTGGTGGGTGACAAAAATATAATCGATTCGAGATTGGGAGTGATGACATGGGGAGTAGAAGGTAAATTCTTGGAGACGTGGATTACAGAGACGCCAAGCATCAGTGAGTTTATGTTGGGAAATGGTTTGGAAGAAGAGTTTGTGAGGTTTATTAGGAGTGAAATGTGCTTTGGAGTTTCTGTCTAGAAAGGGATCTAAGGGCTGATTGCAGTCTCCTGCTAGGATGAAATTATCATCAATGAATCTGGTGACATGCTGGGAAAATGAGCGCCAAAAAGTGGGATCGCCAGTGGTAGGGGCATAAACATTTAGAAGAGAAATTGGAACATTCTTAATAGAGAGTTTAACGTAAGTCCATCGGCCTTCAGTATCCGATTCTTGAGCAATCATAGAAGGAGAGAGAGCTTTATGACATAAAATAGCAACTCCATTGCGTTTGCCATCCCCAGGAGAAAAATAAACATCACCCACCCAACTTCTTTTCAACTTAACAGATTCTTCAGCTGACAAATGAGTTTCTTGCAAAAAAGCAATGTCCACATTTAAACGCGAAAGATGAGATAAAATTTGTTGTCTTTTGATAGGCGATGTTGGAAATGGGATCCCTGGCTGGCCAGGGCTTTCGCCAAAGTCAGTCAGAGACCACCACTCCCAAGTCAGGGCAAGGGAGTTACACGCCAAGATAACCCCTACTCACCCTCTAGGTAACGTGGCGCGAGCAGCAAGGCTAAACTTGGAGGCGATGTAGGCTAAGTATTTGCGCACGCACCCCAGCAACAACAACCAAAGGCCCACCACAAAGGAAACTCCACACAAGGTTATATAAAAATAGCCTTTGTATTACACCAAAACACATTAGATAAAACACACACTTTACAATGTGCCAGGGGCACGGGCAGAATTTACAGGGGATATGTACAAGACAGGGCCACCTGGACCACTGTCAGGAATCAGAAGTAACACTTTCAGAAATAGCACTTAGTACATAGAATATAGCACAAAATAGCACACAACCAGTAATCACTGGTAACCAGGATCTCACTAGCACCACCTGTACTAGGGAGAAAACAACCACCTATGTATCACAATACCTGTAGGGGTGTAAGAACATACACATGATGCAATGCATGACATTCATTCAGAGGTGTAAAGGCACATGACGCATAAACAATACATTAAGAGGTGCATAGAAAGTACAATTGCGCCAAACTCACGTAAGTCACCACCTGTGACTGTCCCTAGGCCCTCTGGCCTTGTTGGGGCTAGGACGCCCTGTGTCCAGTGTCCAGGGGCCTAAACGTAGCAGTTGCCCACAAAGTGCTGGGCAACTGGTGCAGACAATGGGCCAATCGTGGGAGCCTCACTGGCTCGGCAGAACTAAATTGTCCCCCTGAGCCTTTCAGGGCTCTGTAATCAATATGGCACTCAGGAGCCTCACTGGGCTTTAAACACGAAATGCTGCCTTGGTGGAGCCCCTCACGGGGGACTCAACTTTGCAAATGCCCCCTAGAGCCTCTCTGGGCTCTTAAATTGGATGGGCCAGGGTGGGGCCTCTCTGGGCTCCTTCTTCAACTCTGCCCCCGAGCCTCTCAGGGCTCATAACCAAAGAAATGCTCCCACTCGTTGGAGCCTCTCCGGGCTCGAAGAAGGAATGCCCCCGGGGCCCCACTCACCGGCTTGTAGGCTTCATTTCTCGGCTCCGGGCTGTGTGGGGAGAGACTTCCTGCCCCTCTCTCTCTCTCTGGGCATAGGCTGACTCGGCAGCCAATAGCAGAGCAGCCTCCCTGACGAGCCTCCCTCCTTGGCTCTGGGCACGCTGCTGAGGCAAATCCCGGGGAAAGAAGCAGGGGGTGAGAAAAGCACTCCGAGCGCTAGCAGGCCATAAAGCTCCCCTTGGTCTAGGGTTTCAGCGAAGGCCCAAATCAAACTAAAGCGCTCCCAGCGCTAAAAGGCAATTAAAGCGCTCCCCAAGCGCTATATGCAAAATAAAGTGCTCCTAAGCGCTATGGACACTCAAGCGCTCCCAGGTGCTTTAGGAGAGCACAAGTCCAGTTAAAAGTCCTTCAGGCAGGCAAGGGGGGGGGACAAGGCTGGGCCCAGAGCCAGCACACTGGGTCTCCAGGCAGGGAGACACCCCAAGTGGCGGTCCTCTGGCCCAGCGGCAGCAACAGCCCCCTCAGGATCCTGGAAGAGAACAACATCTGTGGGGACACAGCCCCATTTTTATACACCATTTCCCTTTGTCTGAGGGTGCAGAGTGGGGGCGGAACCAGTCGCAGCTGGTTCTTGAGTACTCTGTTTACCTCAACCACCCTCTCTATTCACTGGCAGGGCTTGGGTCATTAGACACACCACAGGGGGGCGGAGCCAGCATTGTGTGGGGAAAACCCAGCCCATCCAGGACACAGGTACACTCCTCCCACACATCACTCATGCTAATCTCCCACTCACCACCGGGCAGACCCACCCAGACTTCCTGGAGCCTGGCATGCCAGCCAGCTCCAGCCAATCACACGCCAGCACCCTCACAGCACACGTACAGCCATGTCTAGAAATGGCGCTTCGCTACTAGACACATACATGCTGCATACACCATCTCGCAGCATTCACTCTCACGAGTTCACACATACCAGACTCAAGCCTGTACACCCCACGCATCAGGAACTACCAGGGACACATACATTCCCCATGCATTCCTATGGGCGGGCAGGCCTAGCTCAGCACATGCACTCAGAGTGCGCACGCACTTTCCCCTGGGACACAGTGAAAGTGCGCAGAATCCAAAAATCACCATCTCCAGGTCACCATTTCAAGCAAAAAGTCTAGGGGTGAACCTGCCCTAAGGGCCAAAGTCCAACATAACCCCCTTCCAGCCAAAACGCAGGGGAGACCAATCACCACCGTGATGGACTTCCCTGCTTGGGGCGATAGAACACGGACGCAGGCCCGCAACTGCAGGGACACCCTCCTGTTCTACGCCACGGTGAACCCATGGGATTCCTTCTAAACACACTGTCTGGACCAACTGGGCTACCCCACTGGTACTCCCAAGTTGTCCGCGGCCAGGACCAGGCCCTGGGCCACCCAGGTGCTACTGGTCCATGCCAATTCGCAGAGCGGGGGGTAGTAACCCCTGGCACATAGGAGCCATTCTCCACTCTTCCTGTCTGCAAGACAGGACTAGACTGCCACTGGTTCTCCAGCCTAGGGCCTACAACCTCAGGCGGACCAGGAGTCTCAGGGAAGGCTCTCCTCCCCTTACCTCTTCTCCTAGGGTTCCTCCTCCTCCGGCGAGGGGTACACCTAGAACGCCATTCCAACCCAGGGCTTATCCACTCAGGTTGCACCGGGGTCAGAGGTGGGCTCTCCCACCCTCTGCACCCCCTTCCAGAGGTCTGCCCTCTCCCACCTGGAGAAGTTCCTCTGGAAGAAGAACCGGTCAGGACACTGGTTACAGTCGTCCTACCCTTCAGGTCAGGCTGATCCTGAACCTGGCCTTCCAACCTCTGGTCTAAAACCTTCGGTGGAACAATTGCCTGGCACTCCAGGACTTCTGGGGACTCACACACAATCCCCCTGAGGCTGACAAATGACACATCTGTTGTGTGATTGTCTGTCTGGCGCAGATCTCCTGCCCTCTGTCCACCTGACAGTGCGTGACGATCCCCCAGACCAGAAGTGGCGCCACCCGGGTCACTACACGGGAACCTAGCCCAACTGGGTAGTCCCTGACCCACTGGTCCAGCCACTGGGGAACTCCCCCAATCACTCCTCACTCTGGACTCCTGTACCCTCCCTACCGGAGCGGTACTGCCAGACTCTAGAACCACAGGAGCTCTGGTTACAGACGCTCCAGGTCCTCTACTCACTAGGAGATCCTCCTCAACTGGGTTAACAGGACAGCCTAGGTCCCCAACCTGGTGTTCCCTCAAGAAACCACCCAGGTTCTGAGACAGGGCTTCGGGCCTCTGGGGGCTCTCAGCCACCCACTGACTCCTGCTCCACTGAGCCAGGCAGTCAGCCCCTACACCCTTCTCACTAACCAGGGACCTAGCTGGGCTACACTGAGCCTCTTCCACCACGCTGGGCTGGAAGATCCCTGACCCACTACTTTTGGAGTCACTCCCTAATGACTCTACAGAACCCCTGGTACCTTCCCAGCGGTCTGCTTCCTCTGCAAGGTCACATGGTTCAGACAATCCACACCCTATCAGGTGTTGGCGCAACCCTGGTGAACAACAACTGAGCAACTGCTCTCTGAGAAACATATCGAACAATATGTCCCAATCACATTTCGTGGGCTCCCGTACCCAATCACACAGGGCTCCACAACAGTCATCCTCAAAGTCTACCCAAGACTGGTGAGACGGTTTCCTAAGGTTCCTAAACCTCAACCTATTCTCCTCCTCTGGGGAAACAGGAACCATACTCTGGGAACTGGGAATTTCTAGACTGAAATCTAAATAGCTGCCACCACTGGACTCGACCCTCCCTGGGGGATCCAGAAACTCAACACTGCGCGCAGGGGATAGTCTACCCTCCAGAGCTACTTTGTCTCTGGTGGCGGCCCTCTCAGCCTCCTCTATCCTTTCCTGCGCTAAGACCCTCTCGGTCTCTAGCTGTTGCTTCTTAACCTCCAGCTGTTGCTTTCTAACGCCCAGCTGTGCCATAGCCTGGGCATGCTCCAACCTGAGCTTTTCTAAAGCCAGCTGGTGCTCCCTTTCTCTCCTCCTATCTTCCAGCTCCTCTGGGGACAGGAAAAGGGATGAGGCGCTGCCTACTACGCTGGACCCAGCAAGGGACTCCCTTTCTATGGGGTCCTCACTATCTGCTGGCGTCCCTGTGCTATCATTTTCTTCCTCCTCCTCCTCAGACTCTTCAGGGCTCCCCTCTGACCCACCACCCTCATGGTGTGAGACCCGGGCCCTCTCCGCACTGTGCTCACGCTCCCAGTCATCCTTCTGCCATTGGATCAGGTTACCCCTAAGTTGGGACTGGGTGTCTGACTCATTCACTGCAATGTCTCTCTCTTCGCAAAACTCTCTCAGTTCATGCAAAAACAGACCCCAGACATTAAAAGCAGACTCCATCTTGGCAGGATGATCACAGACACGTGCAACACAGGGGACTTAACAATCTGAAGTAAGAGTACACAATTCCAAAACTTCAACAATCTCCTTATCAAAGAGAACTCATACTCATGCGTCCAGGAAAACACACCATTCATCCACACACACCCTCCCCTCGGATCGGTAAGGCAGTTTCTACCACCCCTGACTTCTCAACCTGACCAAAAGCGACACAGGTACCAAACTCTGGAAGCAGGGCGGGGGACAAATGTACTGAACACAATCAAATGACACTCTTAAGGAGAAGAAACAATGGAATTTCACCAAAAACAATAATCCCCAAAAATGTGGTCATCTAAAATGCAGAGTTTTGTGGTGCAGCCAGCTGCTACTAAGGTACAAGGCAAACACAAATCCTTATCCTCACCGCTTGCCGCCAATGTTGGAAATGGGATCCCTGGCTGGCCAGGGCTTTCGCCAAAGTCAGTCAGAGACCACCACTCCCAAGTCAGGGCAAGGGAGTTACACGCCAAGATAACCCCTACTCACCCTCTAGGTAACGTGGCGCGAGCAGCAAGGCTAAACTTGGAGGCGATGTAGGCTAAGTATTTGCGCACGCACCCCAGCAACAACAACCAAAGGCCCACCACAAAGGAAACTCCACACAAGGTTATATAAAAATAGCCTTTGTATTACACCAAAACACATTAGATAAAACACACACTTTACAATGTGCCAGGGGCACGGGCAGAATTTACAGGGGATATGTACAAGACAGGGCCACCTGGACCACTGTCAGGAATCAGAAGTAACACTTTCAGAAATAGCACTTAGTACATAGAATATAGCACAAAATAGCACACAACCAGTAATCACTGGTAACCAGGATCTCACTAGCACCACCTGTACTAGGGAGAAAACAACCACCTATGTATCACAATACCTGTAGGGGTGTAAGAACATACACATGATGCAATGCATGACATTCATTCAGAGGTGTAAAGGCACATGACGCATAAACAATACATTAAGAGGTGCATAGAAAGTACAATTGCGCCAAACTCACGTAAGTCACCACCTGTGACTGTCCCTAGGCCCTCTGGCCTTGTTGGGGCTAGGACGCCCTGTGTCCAGTGTCCAGGGGCCTAAACGTAGCAGTTGCCCACAAAGTGCTGGGCAACTGGTGCAGACAATGGGCCAATCGTGGGAGCCTCACTGGCTCGGCAGAACTAAATTGTCCCCCTGAGCCTTTCAGGGCTCTGTAATCAATATGGCACTCAGGAGCCTCACTGGGCTTTAAACACGAAATGCTGCCTTGGTGGAGCCCCTCACGGGGGACTCAACTTTGCAAATGCCCCCTAGAGCCTCTCTGGGCTCTTAAATTGGATGGGCCAGGGTGGGGCCTCTCTGGGCTCCTTCTTCAACTCTGCCCCCGAGCCTCTCAGGGCTCATAACCAAAGAAATGCTCCCACTCGTTGGAGCCTCTCCGGGCTCGAAGAAGGAATGCCCCCGGGGCCCCACTCACCGGCTTGTAGGCTTCATTTCTCGGCTCCGGGCTGTGTGGGGAGAGACTTCCTGCCCCTCTCTCTCTCTCTGGGCATAGGCTGACTCGGCAGCCAATAGCAGAGCAGCCTCCCTGACGAGCCTCCCTCCTTGGCTCTGGGCACGCTGCTGAGGCAAATCCCGGGGAAAGAAGCAGGGGGTGAGAAAAGCACTCCGAGCGCTAGCAGGCCATAAAGCTCCCCTTGGTCTAGGGTTTCAGCGAAGGCCCAAATCAAACTAAAGCGCTCCCAGCGCTAAAAGGCAATTAAAGCGCTCCCCAAGCGCTATATGCAAAATAAAGTGCTCCTAAGCGCTATGGACACTCAAGCGCTCCCAGGTGCTTTAGGAGAGCACAAGTCCAGTTAAAAGTCCTTCAGGCAGGCAAGGGGGGGGGACAAGGCTGGGCCCAGAGCCAGCACACTGGGTCTCCAGGCAGGGAGACACCCCAAGTGGCGGTCCTCTGGCCCAGCGGCAGCAACAGCCCCCTCAGGATCCTGGAAGAGAACAACATCTGTGGGGACACAGCCCCATTTTTATACACCATTTCCCTTTGTCTGAGGGTGCAGAGTGGGGGCGGAACCAGTCGCAGCTGGTTCTTGAGTACTCTGTTTACCTCAACCACCCTCTCTATTCACTGGCAGGGCTTGGGTCATTAGACACACCACAGGGGGGCGGAGCCAGCATTGTGTGGGGAAAACCCAGCCCATCCAGGACACAGGTACACTCCTCCCACACATCACTCATGCTAATCTCCCACTCACCACCGGGCAGACCCACCCAGACTTCCTGGAGCCTGGCATGCCAGCCAGCTCCAGCCAATCACACGCCAGCACCCTCACAGCACACGTACAGCCATGTCTAGAAATGGCGCTTCGCTACTAGACACATACATGCTGCATACACCATCTCGCAGCATTCACTCTCACGAGTTCACACATACCAGACTCAAGCCTGTACACCCCACGCATCAGGAACTACCAGGGACACATACATTCCCCATGCATTCCTATGGGCGGGCAGGCCTAGCTCAGCACATGCACTCAGAGTGCGCACGCACTTTCCCCTGGGACACAGTGAAAGTGCGCAGAATCCAAAAATCACCATCTCCAGGTCACCATTTCAAGCAAAAAGTCTAGGGGTGAACCTGCCCTAAGGGCCAAAGTCCAACAGGCGAGTTAACGCCCTTAACATTCCAAGTGACTATTTTAAGAGACATTTCATATCAAAAAAGAGGGAAGAAAAAGAAGAGAAGCAGAAGGAGGTAAGAAAAGTCGGAAGGGACCCAGATGAGTAGGAAAAGCATAAAAAGCCAAGAAGAGTAAAGGAGGTGGTGAGAATCAACACAATATAAGAAAGAATGAAAGGATGAGTAAAAGATAAAAAGAGTGAAGAAAAGGAATGTATAAGCGAGTGGTGTAGTGACAAGGATAAAGTAGTCCAAGAAGTAGGTAGAACGAGAGGCGGAGAGCAGTAATAGAAGAGTATTCGAAAACCAAGAGAGGTAGACACCTGTGAAACACAAAAAATCGGAGAACAGAGAAGTGAAAAAGATACAAGGAGGAAGGCGAGGAACAGGAAAAATAGGGAAAACATACTTACGGAGGGTAAAGATGGGAGGGTTGAACACCAGGGGAGGGGTACGTGAGAAGATGAATGAGGGGGGAGCACCAGGCAGAGGAGGCAAGCGTCCAGTGCAAACGAACCAACAGGTCGGGGGAATGACGCCACATATATCATAAAACCTGCAAGGAAAAAGGAGAAAAACCAATAATGAATGAGACAAAGGAGAGAAGGGGAGAATACAACAATAAAGAGTGACAAAAAGGTACGTAACTATACGGCGATGAGCTGTATTAACTAACGAACAAGGATAAAGGAAAACAATGTAAGAGGAAGAGCAAGAAAACATTAGAACAACAAAAGCTGCTGAAAAACATGGCAGCGACAAACAAGAATACATTCAACAAGGCACGACAAGCATGCAGAATGAATGAAACTTCAATGCTTCATCACGCCGGAATCATGGCGGAAAGGCTGACGAGGAGCTGGAGAAGTCCATGCCGGAGGCTTGAGTTGCATTCAAAAAGCTCCGTAGGCGAATAGGATCTTCATATGTCGTAGTTTTATTGTTGTAGGTTACTCTGAAGAGGCAGGGATGGAAGAGACCGTATCTGGCTCCAATGGCACGAAGTTCTGGTCGCATGTCCAAGAAGGCCTTGCGGCGAGTGGCTGTAGCTTTTGCGTAATCCTGCGCAAAGAAAAGATTGGAACCAGACCATTGTAAGCGAGGTGAGGCACGAGCTGCTGAAATAACTTTGAGGAGGTCAGTATATTCTAAGAAGTACATGATGACACCTCTTGGTCGTGAAGAAGGAGAGGAAGTAGAAGGAAGGCGACCCAACCGGTGTGCACGCTGGATGTTAAGCGTGGTGTCCTCAGGTAAATGGAGAAGTTTGGGTAGAAACGATTTGAAGAAGGCGATGGGGTCATTCCCTTCAGAATTTTCCGCCAGGCCATAAAGGCGGAGATTGTTGCGTCTATTGCGATTCTCCAACTCCTCAACCTGCTTTTGAAGAGACGAGACTTGAGATTGCATGTGTGTTACTGTGGAGGATGACTCTTGTAAAGCGGTTAAGGAATGTTCTACTGTGGTTACTCTGGCATCCATCTGAGACCAGTTGTCAGTTAAAACCTGCAATTTAGAATTAGTTTCCTCCATGAAGGGTCTGAGGGCTCGAATTTCTTCCAATAACAGCTCCATGGAAACAGCCGATGTTGACCCCGTTGGCGATGGAGGATCCTGTTTGAGGCGTTTTGACGTGACCTTCCCTGGAGGTTGGATGGGCCGCTCTGTGTTGGACTGCGACACTTGAGTGAGAAACTCCTGGGAGGCCTCGAGGTGCGCCAACGCTGAGAAGACTTTGGAGTTTTTAATGAAGCCACGTCGTGGAGGCTTGGGGGTACGAGAGAGTGCCGTTTTTTCCATAAGGATGAAGAGCAATATTATCCAGTGCAAAACCAGAGGCAGTGAAGAATACGTTTGCAAGCTTCAAAATGAACAACTGCGTAGGTTGCAGGTATGCCCTGAGGTGAAGAGAATAGGTGAAGCAGCGACCAATTCTTTAATTGAAGGGTGAAGAGAATGATGCCGAGAGCTGAAAGCCACCCTGGGAATGAGATATAAAAAGAGGGCACTCCTTGGAGCAAAGGAAGTCCGTCAAGGAGAAAACAGCATGAGTGCAGGGGGAGCAATTGAAGAAAAGCGAAGAAAAACCTTGCTCAAAGTTGCCTCAAATAGTAAATACCATTAGAAGTACAGGCAGGAGACAAAGCAGCGCATATAGGCATAAAATGAACGTAGTCTGAATGCACCTGCAGAGTATTTGAGGAGAGAGAAGTCCATTCACTCAAAATGGCCGCCCATGCAGCACAGAAGCGAGTTAAACACAAGAAAATTCGTAGATAGGCAGCATATGGCAGACGTTTGTGGTGAGGAAGTGCAGGAGCAGGGAATACCTCATTTAGAAGATATGTCCTTGTGCAGGGCTCCGTGGCAGAGACGCATTGTTCCGAAGCGTGGGCGCCGCAGTCCGCGCTGAGAGGAAGAAAAAAAAACAAAATGGCGGGCGCGACTTTTACTCAGCCGCGTCCGCCGAAAAAACACCAAAAACGGGCATTCCGGCGCTCAAGAGGGTTCCCAGATGGCAGCTCTCCGTCCGCTTTAAGTTCCGGTCACGGAGAAGTCGCCTTGCAGGGTCCGGTATGGTGGTGAAAGTGGCGAAAACCCCAAGCGACCGGGAGCGCTCACATCTGCGCTTCCGACCTCGCCGGGCGCTAAGCCACGCCCCCAGTGTGTCTTCTCTTAACAATGAAGTCGCCTCTGCTTTCACCCAATGTAGCATTGAGTGAGCCCAGGCTGTGAGCAAAGGGAATCAGCTGTCTTCTAGCGGCAGGTGACCAACCACTTGGTCACTGCCAGCCCTAAATCTAGAAAACGAAAGGTGGCCCTGTGCTTTTTATCTTAGGGGAATATACCTGTTATGCAAGCCACCCATGTATTCTGTAGTGCTCTATCTGTGCTGGTGGTTAGTAAACGAATCACTCCAAGCCAATAATTCTGTAGTCTGAGGCATGTCCATATCATATGCAATAAATCAACGTTTGTCAGTTTGCATCACGGGCAACAAGCATCCACCCTATTAAAGAACCTGTTGAGGGATAAGTATGCCCAATGAACTATGTAACATTGAAATAGCCAAAATCTTACATTCATAGGAACCTGTCTGGGACTCCAGCAACATTCCCCATTCCCTGGGTGTGTACTATAATCATGCAAGGTCTGTCTCCTATTTAGTACGCAATTGTATTAAATCAGTAAAGGTGTATTCTCTAATGCACTCTGCAAGCCATTTTATGAGGTGTCGCCCTGTGGCCAGTATGTGGATGAACTGTAGCAGAAGGTGCATCGGAAGCGCCTGCGAGATATCCCCCCAGTGACGTCTCAATGTAGCTATCCAGGACGCATGTTTTAGGAACTGCCCCAATGGGATGTTTTCCTCATCTGCCATAGAGGAGAACAGCCACAATGTATCCTCCACATACAAGGCACCCGATGTATATACATCAGCCTCTCGCCAAGCAGCAAGTTCAGCTGTACTGACTCTACCCTTTCCTCTCTGCATTCCCATGAGTGGTATCGTGGGCACATATGGTATTACATGCCTAGTGAGATATAATGCTCTACGGAAGCATTTGTGGGCTAACTGTACCAGATGGGAAGAGACGTACTTGGTCTAGCGCACGCCTGGAAGATGAAAAGGAGCCTATCTAGCATATACGGCATGCCACGTATCCTCGAGAATGAGCTCCTCTAGCCACTTCGCCACCCAGTGTATTTGAGTCTCCTGATAGTAATGTTCCATATTGGGTAAGGCTAAGCCACCCTGTATCTGAGGCAGATACAATTTAGCAAGCACAACCCTAAAGTGAGTATTGCTCGATATGAGGTCCCTCATCAGTCCTTTCAATGGGCAGAAAAATTATTCCAGTAGGCATAATGGAAGGTTTGCGAAATAATATTACAGCCTGGGCAACATCACCATCTTGATGATTGCCATCTTGTCTGCGACAGAGAGGTTACGTATTTTCCAGAAGTCTACCTAGATGCGCAGCACTGCAATTGCTCTAGATAGGTTGCCTTCTAGTAGATCACGATCCATGTGATAGATGCGGACACCTAAGTATTGGAACACCGCCGTTTGCCAGGCCACTACTGTGCCGTTCACCATCCACTGAAGAGCATCTACCCCAGCAGTAAAGGGAAATAAACATGATTTCCCCCAATTCACTTTCAGTCCGACACTCTAGCAAACAGCTACAGTCTGTTGGGTAAAATTTAAGGTATAGTCTGTAGGTTCTTAAGAAAAAGCAAGATATTGTCCGCGTATAGCGAGACAGCATGTGTCTCTTCCCCAGCAGTATTCCCCATTCATCCCCCAGTTGGTGTAAAGCTATCGCCAGAGGTTCTATAGTCAGGGAGAATATTAGCGGGCAGAGGGGGTACCCCTGCCTGGTTCCCCTGCAGATCGACAAAGGCATGGAGAACAAGGTCCCCAAGCGAACTTGTATGTTGGGGGTGTCATACAAGAGGCTTAACTAAATTTAGTAAGTGGGGCCCAAACCCGAATCATTGCAACACTCCGAACATATACTGCCATTCCAACATATCGAAGGCCTTCTCCAGGTATAAGACCAGGCAGCCTGCTGCCGGCCATGCTGCTGCAGCCTTGCACATCACTTATAATAGCCTTCCAATATTTAATGTGGTGTTGCAAGCTGGGACAAAGTCATTCTGATCCTGATGTACCAATTGTGGGGTGACCAGGGCATGTCGACTAGCCAGAACTCCTGCCAGTATTTTATAATCTCCATTTAGCAGTGCCAAAGGTCAGTATATGTTCGTGGGATCCCTATCTGGCTTAGGAAGAGTAACCAAAGTGACTTCTGTGATCGAGGCTGGGGGAGCAACCCCCTCTAGTGCTTTTGTATAAACTCCCAATAGTTGTGAACCTAACATATCCGCATAAGTCTTATAGAACTCATGGGGAAGACCATATGGTTCTGGGGCCTTACCAGTCGGCAGCGCACGCATCGTACCCTTTACTTCCTCCAGCATGAGAGGTGCATCTAGTTTCCAGCGCTGCTCTGGTGTGTGTATAGGAATAGTAATACCATCCAGAAAGGAATGAATGTCCACATCAGAGGCAGTCTGGGCAGTCCTATACAGTTGTGCAAAGTGTGAAGTCAATTCCCTATGGATCTCACGCTGCATATATTTAAGCCTGCCGGCCTGTGACTGGAGTGCAGTGATGAGGCTTGTGGTCTTATCCTGCTTGCTCAACCAGGCCAACAAAGCCCCAGTTCGATCCCTTTTGCGTGAACCATCGCTGCGTGCCCCACATACTTTCTGGCGTTCTAGGAGTTCCGTATGTTTCTTACGCATTTCTAATAGGGGTGCCCAATCTGGAGTGATCCCTACTGTTTTGGATTCCAACCTTAATAAGGCCCTTTCGACTACAAGCAGCTCTGACTCCACCTGTCTGTTCATACTGTAGCCCAGTCCCAGACATCTCCTTCATATTGTTACCTTCATAGCGGCCCACTTCACCATGCCAGAGGGGTCGTCCCCGTAGTATGTGCAAATGACTCACTGAAGAATTCCCCTATCCCAGCTCTAAACAGCTGATCCTATAGTGTCGAAGGCGGTAGCCACCACGTATGGATGGTAAGAGGTCCAGTTTCAATGCCAATGAAACATAGTGTGGGTTATGGTCGGAATGTGTACAACCCCGATAATCCGAGCTCTTGACATATGGGAGTAGGGAGGGAGAGCCGATGAACCTATCTAGCCGGATGTGTAAGTGATATGCCATAGAGTAAAAGGACTACACCTGCACACTGGGGTTCTGGTGCCTCCAGATAGCCTCCATATCCCACCCATGAGTCAATACGGCAGAGTTAGCTGTGACTGCTGTGTGTTTAAAGGGGGGAAATTATCTGTCCAACCCAACGTCCAAAACACCATTGAAATCCACTCCAACCAGCCACAGAGTATGCCACCATTTAGCGAGAATTAGGGAAAGTGATATGAGAAATGGGCTTAAGTCCGTGTTGGGGGCGTATACATTACCCAGCAATACAAAACGTCTGTCTACCCTACCACTCAAGTACACTTATCTGCCTTCTCTGTTAAGCACTACTTCCTCCACTGTGAAGGGTGTACCTGGGAGGACCCATATCAGGGATCCTCGTGTAACCAGTGAGTAATCAGTAGCATACACCTTACCCCTCCATTTCCTTTGCAACCTGGCCTCTTCAACACTATCTAAATGCATCTCTTACAGTAGGGCTATGCACACGTCATGTCTTTTAAGATACGAATAGACCGTATATCTGCGAGATGGTGTACGGAGACCCCTCACATTCCATGTAAGTATTGTGTGATCAGTCATGTCACTGCATTATATAACAACTACCGTGACCTAGCCCACGTTTGTAAGTATTGTTAATCGGTAAAGAACTATGATGCTACCCAAATCCCCCCCAGGGATCCTTTGTGAATATGAAGGGTGGAAAAAATACCATCATGGCATTCAATAAACTGTACCAGAGAGGCCCCCATAAACTAGAGGTGTTGCCCAAACCTAAATAGGATACACATTATCCGTGAGACCAATTTATACCCTGTAGTAGGGATGAACGTAGGGGTGAAAGGCCTAGCAGGGCACTCCATTGCATAATCTCCATACATCACACATCCAATCATGAGGAAGTATAAATAAGCAAGATAATCTGAAATAGCCTTACATTACAGCAAATGCAATGTTAGTTGCGCCGACCCCCATACCCCACCCAAAGAGACAAGGGCAGCAATACCATGTGCCACCAGGCTACTAGACTGTCAATAGTTTGTGGTATAAATACTTGAGCCCCAGTCCTTATACAATACCATCACAGGTCTGTGGCATGACATCTGGCATTCGCAAAAACACCACATCCGATAGTCCAGCAGCCGATGAGCCCTCATCTTCCGACGAGTGGGGTTGTGTTCCCTCCCCACTAATCACCTCTGCAGTCTCCACCAGCCGATCTGCCTCCCGGAACAATGTCTGTCTCTCCTCCTAAATTTGCTATTTTCCAGGGACTGCCGAGAGGCCAGGATACTGCCTCTTGGATCTTCTCCGACGAGACCTCATGCCGATCACCTCCCTCCACCAGGTGTCCATTATGCCAGTTGGTCTAGGGCCTGAAAACTGGTCCGTGATTTCTAACCAGTCCCAGGTATCCTGTGGTGTTTCAAACCAATGTGCTTTCCCATGTGAGACAACTCTGATTTTTGCTGGATAGAGCAAGGAATATACCCCAATTAATTGGCAAAGTTTCTTCTTGACCTGAAGGAAGGACCCTTTTTGACGCTGGCCCTGAGTGTGTAATCCAGGAAGAAGAGGATTCTAGCATTATCAAATTTAACTTCTGCTAATTTCCTGGTTATGCGCATGATCATATTCCTGTCTTTAAAATGCAGCAGCTTGAAGATAAGCAGACGTACCCAGAGCCTGGCACCGGCTTTCTGTGGAGAAGTGTGGCTCAATGGTTAGAGCGGCAAACCCTGATGCAGAGGTCTGGCCTGGGACCAGGGTTCAATTCCCGCCTCGGCGGGTCTTGAGCTCAATTTCCTCGGACCTGATAATTCTCGCCTTGGTGCCTATTCTAATCATGGGTCCCACTCTGCAACTCTAGGCAATAGCTTGCTTAATCTCCACAATGGCCCCAACAGCGCTGGGATGCCTGGCTTCACCTTGGCGGTGCCCAGGAGTGGACATTTCACAGGGAAAAGCCAGGAAGGGTTCCACAGCGGTATGTGTACAGCGCCAGGAAACCCCAGTTGGGGTATAAGTGCACTTTACAAGTACAAATTAATTTAATTTAATTTCATTCTACCCGGAATGCGGTGTGCCCTCTCTATGGTGAAGAAGGGAGAGAAGGAGGAGGAGGGGAGAGTATCCTTGAGCCATTGTACCATAAAGGCCACTGCGTTCTGGCCCTCCGCCCCCTCCGGCAGTCCAATCAGGCGTATATTGTTCCGCCAAGAGCAGACCTCAGCATCCTCCAATCCGTCCTCAAGGTATCGGATACGTGCTTCATGTGCATTCTGTTGCTTTTCTCAGAAATGAGCGGCCAGTTTTAGCTCTTAGACATCCTGCTCTACTACCGTAACTTGATCCCCTGGTTTCCGATGGTCTGCAAGTAATAATGTAAGGTCCAGCGCAACCTTGTCGATCTTAGACTCCACCGATTCCCTGGTACGGTCTATGGCATGTAAGGTAGCATCCAGACGGATGTATGATGGTACAACGCGGTACATAACACCTCAGTACCATCACAACGCAGTTTTTACAACACAAGTCATTACCACGACTTGCGCTGTAGGGTGCTGGACTTAGGAATAGTATGATTTACTGTTCCAACTCCAGCCTACGCACAATAGGGAAGGTGTTGGAATAGTAAATCACACTATTCCTTAGTCTAGAGCGCCCTCCAGCGCAAGTCGTGGTAACGACTTGCGTTCTAAAATCCACGTTTTAATGGTACTGCGGTGTTATGACCGCGTCGTAATGGTTGTTTCCCCATCCAGACGGTCATTCGGAAGGTCCTGCTGAATTGATGGCTGTGTTAAGTCTATGTCAACAGAGGTCAAAACTTGGGAAGAGGTCCCAGAACCGGTACCCTTAGAGCATCCTGTAATGCCAACCGGTGATCCTAGTGCGAGCCAAGAATACAATATCTGTGCAGACCGAGGCAAAAAAGCTGCGAAGTCCTCTCTGTGCACAATGCAGCACATAGTGATGGAAGAGGGGGCTCACACAGTCTCTCCACTCACCGAGTCAGACTCCGCATGCAGAGCGTAGCTCCCCAACGCTATGTACTATGCAGCATCCACTCCCCGAACCGCCCACAGCCGCGCAGACCTGTTTCCTCCCTGGTTCTTCAGAAATCTCCTGCAGCTGCAGCAATCGCAGGCTCGGGACTAGGACTCACCGCTGTCTCATCCAGCGAGCTGCTCATCGTGTCATCCACACTCAGCTTTACCACACAGCCCCACATAAAGCGCCTGTGACAGAGACCTTCAGACTAGGACCAGGATACGGACGCCACGTCTCTCTGCAGACCCCTCACTAGTTTGCTAGGTGGGGGGACAGTCACCACAACACTCAGCCCGGTTCAGGCCAGCTGACCTCCAAGCTGTCTCCTCAGTGGGCAGCTTTGTCACAGCGGGTCTGCTTGTATCTCTCCTTGCAGCCAGGTAGAGCTGGCTCACTCCCCTCTCCCGATCACAGCTAGGCACTTTGCACTCCTCTGAATGGTGCCGTCAGCTGCCATGTTCCCTTTCCTCCATGCCCGGAACTCCACACCAGGCTCCCCAGCCTCCGCCCTGAGTCTCACCCACCCGGCTCCATCTCTACAGTCCGAGCCAGCCTAAACCATCTCTGCCAGTGAGCAGATCCATCACCGTGGGCCTGCTCACATCTCACATCTCTACTTCTGTCCATCACTGTTGTGTTTGCAATTACCGCTCTAAGTGTACTGGGGATGCTCAGACGTGAGTCCCAGGCACTCCACACCACTGGAGGCAAGCTAGCCGGGCTGATGAGAGGTGTTACCTCGAAACCGGGCCGGTCCTCGGATGCTTGTTTCCGTTCTGGGAAGGACATGGCTTTTGTAGTTCGGACTGGACTGTTCCCATGGGGCACAGGGTCAGTGCTGATTTGCATATCGCCATTGTCTAACCCAGGGTGGTGTGGAGTGGAAAAATGATGGATTTGGGCCCAGATCTTTGGACTGGGGTGAATGTGTGACATTGATCCACATTCTGTCCATCACTGTTGTGTTTGCAATTACCGCTCTAAGTGTACTGGGGATGCTCAGACGTGAGTCCCAGGCACTCCGCACCACTGGAGGCAAGCTAGCCGGGCTGATGAGAGGTGTTACCTCGAAACCGGGCCGGTCCTCGGATGCTTGTTTCCGTTCTGGGAAGGACATGGCTTTTGTAGTTCGGACTGGACTGTTCCCATGGGGCACAGGGTCAGTGCTGATTTGCATATCGCCATTGTCTAACCCAGGGTGGTGTGGAGTGGAAAAACAATGGATTTGGGCCCAGATCTTTGGACTGGGGTGAATGTGTGACATTGATCCACATTCTGTCCATCACTGTTGTGTTTGCAATTACCGCTCTAAGTGTACTGGGGATGCTCAGACGTGAGTCCCAGGCACTCCACACCACTGGAGGCAAGCTAGCCGGGCTGATGAGAGGTGTTACCTCGAAACCGGGCCGGTCCTCGGATGCTTGTTTCCGTTTTGGGAAGGACATGGCTTTTGTAGTTCGGACTGGACTGTTCCCATGGGGCACAGGGTCAGTGCTGATTTGCATATCGCCATTGTCTAACCCAGGGTGGTGTGGAGTGGAAAAACGATGGATTTGGGCCCAGATCTTTGGACTGGGGTGAATGTGTGACATTGATCCACATTCTGTCCATCACTGTTGTGTTTGCAATTACCGCTCTAAGTGTACTGGGGATGCTCAGACGTGAGTCCCAGGCACTCCACACCACTGGAGGAAAGCTAGCCGGGCTGATGAGAGGTGTTACCTCGAAACCCGGCCGGTCCTCGGATGCTTGTTTCCGTTCTGGGAAGGACATGGCTTTTGTAGTTCGGACTGGACTGTTCCCATGGGGCACAGGGTCAGTGCTGATTTGCATATCGCCATTGTCTAACCCAGGGTGGTGTGGAGTGGAAAAACGATGGATTTGGGCCCAGATCTTTGGACTGGGGTGAATGTGTGACATTGATCCACATTCTGTCCATCACTGTTGTGTTTGCAATTACCGCTCTAAGTGTACTGGGGATGCTCAGACGTGAGTCCCAGGCACTCCACACCACTGGAGGCAAGCTAGCCGGGCTGATGAGAGGTCTTACCTCGAAACCGGGCCGGTCCTCGGATGCTTGTTTCCGTTCTGGGAAGGACATGGCTTTTGTAGTTCGGACTGGACTGTTCCCATGGGGCACAGGGTCAGTGCTGATTTGCATATCGCCATTGTCTAACCCAGGGTGGTGTGGAGTGGAAAAACGATGGATTTGGGCCCAGATCTTTGGACTGGGGTGAATGTGTGACATTGATCCACATTCTGTCCATCACTGTTGTGTTTGCAATTACCGCTCTAAGTGTACTGGGGATGCTCAGACGTGAGTCCCAGGCACTCCACACCACTGGAGGCAAGCTAGCCGGGCTGATGAGAGGTGTTACCTCGAAACCGGGCCGGTCCTCGGATGCTTGTTTCCGTTCTGGGAAGGACATGGCTTTTGTAGTTCGGACTGGACTGTTCCCATGGGGCACAGGGTCAGTGCTGATTTGCATATCGCCATTGTCTAACCCAGGGTGGTGTGGAGTGGAAAAACGATGGATTTGGGCCCAGATCTTTGGACTGGGGTGAATGTGTGACATTAATCCACATTCTGTCCATCACTGTTGTGTTTGCAGTTACCGCTCTAAGTGTACTGGGGATGCTCAGACGTGAGTCCCAGGCACTCCACACCACTGGAGGCAAGCTAGCCGGGCTGATGAGAGGTGTTACCTCGAAACCGGGCCGGTCCTCGGATGCTTGTTTCCGTTCTGGGAAGGACATGGCTTTTGTAGTACGGACTGGACTGTTTCCATGGGGCACAGGGTCAGTGCTGATTTGCATATCGCCATTGTCTAACCCAGGGTGGTGTGGAGTGGAAAAACGATGGATTTGGGCCCGGATCTTTGGACTGGGGTGAATGTGTGACATTGATCCACATTCTGTCCATCACTGTTGTGTTTGCAATTACCGCTCTAAGTGTACTGGGGATGCTCAGACGTGAGACCCAGGCACTCCACACCACAGGAGGCAAGCTAGCCGGGCTGATGAGAGGTGTTACCTCGAAACCGGGCTGGTCCTCGGATGCTTGTTTCCGTTCTGGGAAGGACATGGCTTTTGTAGTTCGGACTGGACTGTTCCCATGGGGCACAGGGTCAGTGCTGATTTGCATATCGCCATTGTCTAACCCAGGGTGGTGTGGAGTGGAAAAACGATGGATTTGGGCCCAGATCTTTGGACTGGGGTGAATGTGTGACATTGATCCACATTCTGTCCATCACTGTTGTGTTTGCAATTACCGCTCTAAGTGTACTGGGGATGCTCAGACTTGAGTCCCAGGCACTCCACACCACTGGAGGCAAGCTAGCCGGGCTGATGAGAGGTGTTACCTCGAAACCGGGCCGGTCCTCGGATGCTTGTTTCCGTTCTGGGAAGGACATGGCTTTTGTAGTTCGGACTGGACTGTTCCCATGTGGCACAGGGTCAGTGCTGATTTGCATATCGCCATTGTCTAACCCAGGGTGGTGTGGAGTGGAAAAACGATGGATTTGGGCCCAGATCTTTGGACTGGGGTGAATGTGTGACATTGATCCACATTCTGTCCATCACTGTTGTGTTTGCAATTACCGCTCTAAGTGTACTGGGGATGCTCAGACATGAGTCCCAGGCACTCCACACCACTGGAGGCAAGCTAGCCGGGCTGATGAGAGGTGTTACCTCGAAACCGGGCCGGTCCTCGGATGCTTGTTTCCGTTCTGGGAAGGACATGGCTTTTGTAGTTCGGACTGGACTGTTCCCATGGGGCACAGGGTCAGTGCTGATTTGCATATCGCCATTGTCTAACCCAGGGTGGTGTGGAGTTGAAAAACGATGGATTTTGGCCCAGATCTTTGGACTGGGGTGAATATGTGACATTGATCCACATTCTGTCCATCACTGTTGTGTTTGCAATTACCGCTCTAAGTGTACTGGGGATGCTCAGACGTGAGTCCCAGGCACTCCACACCACTGGAGGCAAGCTAGCCGGGCTGATGAGAGGTGTTACCTCGAAACCGGGCCGGTCCTCGGATGCTTGTTTCCGTTCTGGGAAGGACATGGCTTTTGTAGTTCGGACTGGACTGTTCCCATGGGGCACAGGGTCAGTGCTGATTTGCATATCGCCATTGTCTAACCCAGGGTGGTGTGGAGTGGAAAAACGATGGATTTGGGCCCAGATCTTTGGACTGGGGTGAATGTGTGACATTGATCCACATTCTGTCCATCACTGTTGTGTTTGCAATTACCGCTCTAAGTGTACTGGGGATGCTCAGACGTGAGTCCCAGGCACTCCACACCACTGGAGGCAAGCTAGCCGGGCTGATGAGAGGTCTTACCTCGAAACCGGGCCGGTCCTCGGATGCTTGTTTCCGTTCTGGGAAGGACATGGCTTTTGTAGTTCGGACTGGACTGTTCCCATGGGGCACAGGGTCAGTGCTGATTTGCATATCGCCATTGTCTAACCCAGGGTGGTGTGGAGTGGAAAAACGATGGATTTGGGCCCAGATCTTTGGACTGGGGTGAATGTGTGACATTGATCCACATTCTGTCCATCACTGTTGTGTTTGCAATCACATCTCTACTTCCAGCCACTTAAAGTGGGTTCACTTCCCTCTCACAATCCACGCCAGGCTGCCCTCCACTCCTCCGAACAGCGCTGTCAGCTGCTGCATTCCTTTTCTCTGCATTGGGAACCCACCACCGGGCTCCACGGCCTCCGCACTGTGTCCCACCTGCCAGGTGCCGTCTCCACAGCCCAAGCCGGCCGAGGATAGGGCCACTCACAGAGTCCCTGTATGGACCAGTCAGCAGCTTCACCGCCACCATTCACCACCCTTCCTCGCCGATGCAGGCGGGCCGCATCTGCTCCGATATCTTGCTCAGTAGGCAGGGGCCCGGCACCGGGCACCCCCAGGCCAAAGTCCGCAGTTTCACTCAATCCTTCAAGTGACAGGTGGGCCTCTCACAACACAAACCACCGAATCCCGTCATCAATCCGAGAGGACCATAGACGCCACTGCTTTCAGGGTCTGAGCCCTCAACAGTCGTGAGCCCCTCTCGGGTAATTCAGCCGACGCCACCCAGGTCTCGTGCATGCTGTCGGGAGCCAAATACTGTCTGGGGGCCTTACTTTATCGCCTTTCCCTGGTATCTCTCCGCGTATCAGCACATGAGGGTCCGCACAGCAATTCTCATCGGCTATGCACCAAGGATGCCTTGTCTATACCGGATACATTCAACTGATAAAGTGGATCAGTGACGGAGTGAGTTCAGATCGCATCCACCATGTTGCCCCTGCAAACAGCGCCCCCATCTAATTTCCTCAAAGATGTTAGAGAACCGAACCTACCACTGAAGGCTTGGGCCAAGCTATTCAAATTTTACCTAATTGCTACCGGGGTGGGAATTACACCAAGAAACGACATATCCTGGCACCGTGCCTGCTATTCAGAAGGCCTCCGGTACCACTATTAATGAAAGAGCCACTGATAGCAGAATTATTAAAACTCAATGATTTTGGTATTATGGGCTGCTCGGAATGATTGGCTCTCATTGTGGTGACAAAGACGGCCCATGGGGAGGGCAACCTCTTAAGTGTATACAGGAGAGAAATCAAGACCAGTAAATGGGTTGATAAGTATCCCTCTCACAGAATTACCAAGATGCTCTGCATCATGAGGGAAGCAAGCTGTTTCTATGTGATTGATTTGTCCACTGCTCATCTTCAAGTTGAACGAAAGCCTGACCAGATCATCGACTACCTTTATCACACCTTTGCAACATTTAGGTTCTGGCAGATGCCATTTGGTTTGGCATCCACAACTTGCAATGTTTCAGAGAATTATGCAAGAAATTCTGAGTGGTACTCACAATGTCATGTGTTTTCAGTAGACATCCTGATTTATTTCGCTACAGAGCGTGAATATGATTCTACCCTAGGGGAATTTCTAGCAAAGTTGAGAGTTGCTGGGTTTAACATCAAGAGAGAAACATGCCACATAGATGTGAGCTCTGAGCATTACCTTAACACACACTATCTAGAGATGAGATAAATCCAAGGATCAATTTGGTAGGTGTGGTAAAGTCTGCCTCACCACCTTCTAATATGGAAAAACCTAAATGATTTCTGGGCCCTGGTGGTTTAGATATCCACATTTATTAAGAATTGTGTAACAATTACTTACACCCTAAGATAACGTTTGATGGAGGGCGCCCATCGATTTCGCCCAGCTCCATCACCAGGAAATTATGATGTACAAAGAAAAACCATAGTCAATATCAATAAAAGTACCAAAGAACTTGGATCCCCACTTTGCCAAATTATTGGGGGGTTAGAATTTGTATCCTGTTTCCTGCAAGGTTCAGAATGTTACTGTTTGGTTACAGATAGAGAGGCCCTGGCCTGTAATTAGGCAATAAAACATTTCAGATTTTTCTTGTAGGGACTACGTTTCATACTGAGAACAGTTGGTAAACCCCTTAAGTTTGTATTCTTCACTGAAAGAGTGGATCACACTCACCTAGACCTGGGCAAAATTAAAATGTCGCCAGTGCAATTTGCGTAATTTTCGGAACTTTGCATTATATCTGGTATGCAAAATTCCCCAAGACATACCATTAGGCTACGTTGGGTAATTAAACACCATTTGCAATAAAAAATGTACCGCAACTGCTCATTCATGATAAACATTTATAGTGAAAGCATAGGAATAACAGAACACGAGTAGCCGTTGTTTGTGGTATTTTTATTTTTTTGAACTATATCAATAAAGCACATTATGTGTATTTTGCACAGCCTTAGCTACACCCTGCATTGCCAGATGAGTATTAAAATGATACAATTTCAAAGTAGCAAATGTGCCATGTAGAAGTATTCTAGCAGCTGTTTGTTTGTTTCACTTATATTTAGAAAGTAAGGAAGAAGGGGATAGTGACGTGGATGCTCCAGTTTTCTTTATAACGTTCTAGTTTTTATCAGAAAGGAATGGCATGGAGAAAGACTAGTGATGAAGCAAAGCTTCGCATATTTTGCGACCTTGCCGAAGTCATGAACCTCGTCTATGTGTAACAAGGTAATAAGTGTACGTCTTACTAACGTTTATATTTAGTTTGAATAAGGATTAAGAAGCTTGCCTATGTGTATTCCTAATGATTTTAATCCGTGTCCGTAAAATATGGCCGCCGCTTGTATTTAGTTACTGTGCATGCGTCAGCCACACTCACGTGTCCTGACGGGTCTGCAGAAGTGGAGGGAAATTTATGCGCATGCGTAATTCATAGCTTTGCCTACAACGTGGTACTGCTCGTGCCACTGCTCTTGTGTATGTTATGTGTAGCTAACATTTAGACTGCATAAGTATATTTTGTAGTGATAAGTTGAAAGTTCAAACCCAAATGATGTGTTTTCATAACGTTATTTCTATGTATTAATTTGTTTTCGCTTACTTTTCATGTACCGCGGGAAATGGGGGTCTGTTTGTACCGATGAGCCATCTTGGAGGTCCCTTCTGCGCATGATCACTTTTCCAGGGACCTGACAACTTTGGCTGATGGAACTTAGCCAGCTGGCAGTGATGGGCAAGATGCTCCTGAGAACTGACCTGAAAAACCCAGGAAAACAGAGACAATTGTCCTAGCTCGGCAACAATGTATATTGTCACTCATATTTCTGCACAATTTCTCATGGGAACCCCAATCTCGCTAGGCGGTACCCAAATATGTAAATGTAGCATCTAAATAGACTGATATGATTGGTGTGTTACCCAAAGCCTACCTTAGGACCAATCGAAATTGGGGATTCTGACACTTTGCAACATTTGGGGGGTGGTACCCTGTCCCAAAAGAGTATATCTACCCTGGGTTCACCTAGGGAATTGTCCGACTTGTCTGGTTTAGCTGACCTGTCACTGACCCATCGTACTCAATAGGTGACTGAAGATACAGAGAGCTGCGGAGCACTCTGTCCGAATTTGACCATAGACTAAGGTTTTACTGAACCTTAAAGTGCTGGCAAAGCACTTTGCTGGGAGTTCGCTGACCCAATCGGGGTCTTGATCGATAGCTGCAGAGAGGGTGGAACGCAGGCGTTGCTTCCAAACTGCGGGTGTGGTCCTGTCCTGAGCGGTCCTGTCCTGAGGGTTTGCTGTCCTGTCCTGAGGTCCTGTCCTGATTCCTAATCTGAGGGTATCCTGTCCTGTCCGGGGTGTCCATTCTGCACCTGCTGTTCTTTGAGGGGTATCCTTCCTTGAGGGTTTCCTGTCCTTAACTGACCCGTGGCCAGGGTTTGGTTTCCACACCAGTCTAGGTAAATACTGCTCTAAGTTCCTTAAAACTTGCACCTTTCTATATTTCAGTCTTTTGCTTTAATAAAAGACATCTTGCACATGTTGATTTTTTCCATGCTCTTGCCGCAAACTATTGAAACGTAAAATCATTTTGCATAATTTTTCTTGATATGTTCTCATGTTACCCTACCTTTTAGAGATCATATTTTGCATTGCAGTTTGTCATTTTCTGATATGGTCTAGAACGACCTTACTTAGATTTTCTAAAGAATTCCTGCCTTGAATGCATAGCATATTTCCTTTGCATCTCATTATTGCATTTTAATGATTACCCTGACTTTATTTCTCTATAGTTATGTACTTTTCATTATCTTGATTATCGATTGCCTTATTCTTGTAAATCTCATGCTTTCAGAAAACGAACTTTAGATAAACATTTTAAAACTTCCAGTTGTCCGTGGTCATTCACAACAGTATTGAATGTCATTTTGAAATTGCAATTGCTGCCTTTCCTTTTACAGCTAGGCCCCTGATCCATTGAAGTCATAGGTACCCGTGTCGGGGGATGGTAAGTCGGGTACACTAAGTAATAACAGTAAGGAACACACACAATTGGTAGCAGCCCGTGAAGTCGCCTGGTCAATGAATAGTGTGAATTGAAAGTATATGGGCCCTGAAGCCGGAAACGGCGAAATCATTGGCTGGGTGACCTCGCACGCTCTATCAGTTTTCTGGTAGATCAGAGGATGGTTAGGGACTAGCTAAAGGTTAGGTAGAACTAGTTAGACTAGTTGAGTCGGAAGCTGCTAGTACATTAATGCTGCTATAAGAGCGGCTGTTCCGAGGGGACTGATCACTCTCTTGTGTATACGCTGCTGAAATCAATGAACTGTTTTTTCATTATTATTCTTGTTCTTATATTGTTATATGTATTAATCCATGTATTTGTAAACCGTATTGTTTCTTGTTGTCCGAACTCCCCGGGGAATTGAAAGGGCAAGTGGTGAATAGAATCCATTGTCCTGAGGTCACAGGCTTAAGGAAAGTTAGGTGCAGGTTAGGATAACCGGGAAGCACTAACTAGGGTTTTTCTGAATACATGTGTGAATAAATGTCAGTAACGAGGTCCATTGGCAAAATTCCCATAGTGGCGTAACCTAGTAAGGGTCACATCGGAAGAGTAGCAGGTTCATCGAAGCTTGGGTGAAAGCAAAGGGGTCCGCTGGGAAACCTTAGACTCGGATATATCCCGGAAAGAAGTGGATGAGTTTAGGGGAATAACAGGTTCACCGATGCTAGAGTGAAGGGTAGGCGGAAGAGATCTGCCCGCAGCGCGTGAAAAGTAAATGGAAGTAGTTTACTTGCAGTAAAAGAAATCTTTTCTGTCTAGACACTTGAGCACTGTGGCGAATGTGTATTTGTTGTAAATTAACCAAGCACTGAGCACTTTAGAAGGAAAGAAAGTTTCCGTTACCTTGTGAAGGGAGGGAGTCAGTCGCGAAGCGCCTCTGACGTCACTCCGTGCCGCGCTGGGATTGGTAGAAGCAGCGGGCGGGTAGCGGGGCTGGAATTGTAAAGGAGGGGTGAAGCGCCGGAGCGTGAGAACAGTCTCACGAAGGGGCCGCGCACCCATTGGCCGAAATTATTTGAACGCGCGCACCTCATTGGTTGCACGGAATTACAAGACGCGTTCTGATTGGAGGTGATTTTGAAAACAGAATTAAGCGTAGAAATCGTATGTGGCACTCGTATTGTCCAGAGACTAGACCCGATCCAAGAAACCAAGGGTTTGAAAGGGATCAGTGGAAAGCTAATAGATACGATATTATGTACGGAGCTAAGAGAAAGATGTCCCTTGTAAGCAGGGTAAAGAATTATTTCAAAACGGACAAACCGATTAAATCTAGAGAGGGCGTTACTATCCCGCCACCGAATACTCCTGCCTCATTCATGATGTTTGACCGAGGGTACAATACCTGTGTGTGGTTGGAGAATTGGGTAAGGTACACAAAAGATGACGGAGTATTGGCTTTTCCGTTAGACGGTACCTTCAATGGTAGGATTTTATTCAATTTGAGAACCCGCATGAATGAATTACATCCCAGACCGAGACTAACGCAGTATGAGGCATTAGAGGAATGGGAGATTGAGGCTTTTGAAAGAGAGAAACCCCGAATGGACAAAGGTCTGACCAAGTGGTATCCAAGGCTGAAACAAGAGACCAGGGATAAGAGGATGAAACAGTGGAGGCAGAGCATGATTGTTGAGGGTCTGTTCCCCATGATGCCAGCATGTACCCCTTCGGGGGAAGGGAAAAAGACAGAAAAATGTAAGCATTGGGGAGCCCTTGGAGAGTCAGACGATGAATTGTTAGATGACATCTTTACGAGAAGTCCGCCCCCTTATAATGAGGGAGCCCGACCTTCCAGTGCAGGAGAGAATCCCCAGCGTCCATCTATTAAGGAGGAAGACAGATCCCTATGTAGGGGGGGAGGTGGCCAGGTGTTGCCCTATTTTGAGAACCCCGGACCCGCAGAGGTACGCAATATATATCCTAGAATGCCCGAGAGCTCAGAGGAAAAATATTCCCGTGAAAGAACATTTTTTCCCAGACCTCTGTATGAAAACGAAGAAAAGCCAGTAAGTTCAGGAGTACCCTTTTTGCAGCCTCCATATGGGGAAGAGCGTAGGTCATTTGGCACAGGAACTTTGTTCCCGAAACCAAATTATGGTGGGGGTCCAAGTGAGACGCATCCTACTGCCCCGAGTCTTACCCCTCACCTGACCCCACAGATAATACCTGAGCGGACATTAGGAAGAGTACTAGATGAAAGGGAGCAAGAGGCCCTAGCTAGACAGAGGACAGAAATAATTCAGAAGATCTCCCAGTTAAATACCAGTCCTGAAGCTTTGACTATTCCGGTAACAATCGGACCAGTGGTTCCGTTGTACGGGAATAGTCAAGGAAGTTCGAACCCTCCAGTTATGAACCCGATAATGGCCCCGCCGAGGCAAGAGCCCCTACTGATAGACGATCAGTCCAGTGAGTGTGAGTCCGAAGTGGTGTTCTTGAATCTACCAAACAAACAGACCGGAAAGGGAGTGCAGAAGAGGCATAATCCTTTTGATGCGAAAGAAATTAAATTAGAATCAGCAACAGGGACTAGGAGTGTTTCCTTGGTAACGCCAGAAGAGATTGAAAATTGGAGTCGTGATTTAGAAAAACAGGCTCCGCAAACGAAACATTTAGACCTCTACAAGCTGAGGGTAGAAATAGAGGAATTGATGGCAGGAAATGTGGGGTTAGACAGATTAAATACCTATTCTGAAGAAGAATTGCTGTTCATGTGTAAAAGCCTTACCAGAAGTACCAGGGTGCTCCACGAAAAACTGACCGACACTGCAGCTAGTATGGGGATAGATATATCGAGATCAAAGCCCTTGCAGAAACCATACCGAGCTGAGTTCTCAGATAAGGATTTAGAGAACTTAAATGTGTCAGGGAGGAAGTTGCAGATTAAAGAGTTGCTTGCAGTTTTGCAAAAATGGGGAGACGTGGAAAGGTGGAAAACGAGGTGGGCACGTAAGAAAGATGAGGCCCGATCAAGACAAGCTACCCCTGAGTTCCCTCTGAGAGAAGTAGACAAACCCGAAACATTATGCCCCATGCGGGAAGTACCAGGTGGGAGGTATGTGCACGTTCCATGGTCCAGACAGGATATTGTGTCCTTTACTAACGATTTCCCGAAACTGCGCGAGAAGCCGGTTGAATGGTATCGGCAAGTGGAAAGGTTCATAAAGGTACAGAAATGCCTGTGGAAAGACCTGGATGGGTTTTTCGACATTGTGGTCCCAGTCGATCTATGGACCGAGTATAAAATAGCCATAGCCTGGCCTAGTGAGGAGTATACAAGAGATAAAGAAACAGGGGAACCTTCGAAGGAAGTCATGAGAAAGTATGAACAAGTAATTCAGCACTTGAAACTAAAGGTGCCAGCTAAGGAAACTGATTGGACCAGGATAGATAGAACAACGCAGGAAAGAGAGGAGACAGTGCACTCCTATTATGAAAGGTTGTTGCAGGTGTTTAAAACATACAGTGGTATAGATAACATCGAGATGAAGGACATGACGCACTTCATTTACAGGTTTGTAAACGGTTTAAGACCAGAAATTTGTCAGTGGATAAAAGATAACAAAATCTGTTGGCACTCCAAAAAGGTAGACGAGGTCCTGCGGTACGCAAAGTACTGCGAGGACGAGATGGCAGAAAAGAAAAAGGCTCTCAAGGAAAAAGTGATGTGGGCTCAGGTGAAGCTCGCAGAGCAACAAGAAAAGCAGTTGAGTAACATGGTCAAAAATACAAAGAACGAAGGCCCTGGGGGAGGGGGAGGAGGCAAGCCCCGGCCCAAAATGAGCAGGGAGGAGGCTATGAAGAAATTTCCCTGCCATCAGTGCGGCGAAATTGGACATTGGCGCAACGAGTGTCCTTACTTGCCCGAAGATAACCCCAAAACTCCTGATTTAACTCCACAGACGCAGAAAGAGAGACCAAGAAAGACTCAACCACAGGTAAAAACAGTTCAGGTGCCCCGAGCACCAAAGCAAGTATACAGGGGAAAACAGGCAGAGGGAGATGAGATAGAAGTCTGGGAAAGCAATGAGAACAGAAATGCAGCAACTTCGCAGTATCTTCTAAATGATACCTTCCTTTGTGATGACCAGTACTGACGGGGCCTGAGAGGGGAGGACGAGGAGTGCGTACTTGGCGCCTCCTTGCCGGTAGACCAGTCCGGACCATACATTGAAGGAAAGGTTGACGGAAACGATGTCACCTTTCTGTTGGACACTGGCGCTACCCGTTCTACTGTGAGAACAGTGGACGTTCCAAACCTACCCCTCTCTGGAGAAGCCATCCAAGTAGTGGGTGTATCTAATCAATTGATTAGTACTCCTGTTACCAAGCCCATGGAGATCTCAATTGGAAATTTTAGGGAAATGCATAGATTTGTCGTTTGCGACACCAGTCCAGTGAACTTGCTGGGACGTGATTTGCTGTGCAAAATGAACTGTACCATCTTTTGCACACCAAAGGGTGTGGAAATTCAGACCCCAGATGAAGACGGCATTTATAAATTAATGTTAGTCAGACCTGACTCGGAAATTAAACGAATGACTATGCAGGATTTGCCCAAAGAACTCCAAGAAGCAGTGAAGCCAGAGGTATGGGACTTTACCGGGAAAGATGTAGGGTTAATGAAAAATGTGGACCCCATACAGATAGCAATAAAGGACAATGCAGTATACCCCAATACTAAACCCTACAGGATGAATGCAGAAGTGAAAGCAGGTGTTGCTGTGGAAATACAGAAATTGTTAGAAGGAAACATCATACAGGAGGTGATGAGTAGCCCATGTAACTCTCCGATTATGGGCATTAAGAAGCCTAGTGGCAAGTACAGAGTAGTACAGGATCTACGAAAAGTCAACAAAATAGTAGTTCCCTGTTGCCCTATTGTCCCGAATCCAGCAGTGATTCTGTATCAGATTCCCTGGGATGCTGAGTGGTTCACCGTGATAGACTTGTGTCATGCATTCTTTTCCATTCCCTTGCATCCAGATAGCAAATTTCTTTTCTCATTTGCCTTCGAGGGTCACGTGTATTGCTGGAACCGGGTCCCTCAAGGGTATACAGAGAGCCCCTCTATCTTTAATCAGATCTTGAAAAAATGTTTGGAAACTTTAGTCCTACCTGGGAACTCTGTCTTAGTGCAATATATAGACGACCTCTTGGTGGCGTCAAAAAGTCATAAGGATTGTGTGATTGACACCCTTGCCCTACTAAATCACCTGTGTGAAAAAGGACATAAAGTGTCCCCAGACAAGTTACAGTTTTGTGCAAAATCGGTGAAATATCTTGGGCACCAGATAGAAAAAGGTGTCAGAAAAGTGACATCGGAGAGAGTGAGGATAATTCAAAAGATGCAGTTACCCCGTACTCAGAAAGAAATAAGAATGTTCCTGGGTGTGATAGGATACTGCAGGCAGTGGATTCTGGGATTTGCAGTCCTAGCCAGGCCCTTGATAAAAATGACTAAGAGAGGAACACCCGAAATTGTAGAGTGGGATGATGAAAGCTTAACAGCCTTCACCAAACTACGAGATTGTCTGTGTACTGCTCCTGCATTGGGGATGCCAGACTATTCCAAAGAGTTTGCCCTATTCTGTGACACTCGCGATAATTGCGCATTGTCAGTCCTAACTCAAGAACATGGCACAACGAGAAGGCCTGTGGCATACTTCTCTGCCACCTTAGATCCAGTGGCTGCTGGATTACCAGGTTGTCTGAAAGCAGTAGCTGCTACCTGTGCCAGTTTAGAGCAGAGTGAGTCAATTGTCATGGGACATCCGGTAACTGTGTATGTTCCGCATGGAGTGGTAATTTTGTTGACCAGAACCAAAACTCAGTATCTCACCCCTAGTCGGCTGACTAAATATGAGAGGATTCTTGTGGGTGCTGCAAATGTAAACATTGTTAGGTGCAGTATTCTGAACCCAGCCACCTTACTCCCCGACCCAAAGGATATGGAAGGGGGGGTGGATGATGAACATGATTGTATTGATCTAACTGAATTCAATACCAAGCCACGCCCAGACATAAAGGAAACGCCATTGCCTGTGCATGATAAAGAACTATTTGTAGATGGTTCATGTCTAAGGCATGAACAAGGAGGCCTGAGTGCTGCCTATGCAGTAGTGTCCCTAGAGAAAATTGAGGAAGCAGGTTATCTATATCACATCAAGTCTGCACAAGTAGCCGAATTGATTGCTATGATAAAAGCTTGCCAAATTGGGAAGAACATACGCATAACAGTGTATACTGACAGTCAGTACTGTTATGGGGTTGTGCATGACTTTGGCCAGTTGTGGCTACAGAGGGAGTTCCTGACTTCATCAGGTACCCCTATTCGAAATGGAAAAGTTGTTCAAGACCTTTTAGAGGCAATCCAGTTACCAAAGGAACTGGCCGTGGTAAAATGTGCTGCTCATAAGAAGAGCATGGACAAGGTATCACTGGGAAACGATTATGCTGATCGAGTGGCCCAATGGTGCGTTAGAGATCGGTATATCGTAAATCCGAAACGAGGGGGGCCAGGAACCAGCTGCCAACTTCAGGTGTTTGAAGAAGTGCCCACATGGGATGAAGTGAAAGAGTGGCAGCAGGCGGCACCTTGGCAAGAAAGAGAGAAGTGGAAGGACGATGGGTGTAGACCAAGACGTGTGGATGGTGTCCAACTGGTATGCCTGTATTGCCTAGACACTTACTTAGCACAATGGCGAGGTTGATACATGAAGGATCACACATTGGTAGGGACGCCATGATTCTAGTGTTCCAACAGACTTGGTACAGTAAAAAGTTCAGGAAAGTAGCAGAGTCCCTCTGCCAGAGGTGCCTGTCATGTCAAAAGATGAACCCAGGGAAGAGGACTGTGGTGGAACTGGGGAAAATTGGGAGGTCTGGGGGTCCCTTTGTAAGAATACAGGTTGATTTCATCACCATGCCCCGTTGTGAAGGGAAAAGATATGTCCTTGTTATGGTCTGTTTATTTTCAAAATGGGTGGAAGCTTTCCCTACTCCCCAAAATGACGCAAAAACAGTAGCTAAGTGTTTATTAAAAGAACTGATACCTAGGTTCGGGGTTCCAGTCACTATTGAATCAGATCAAGGCTCACATTTTCAGAATGCAGTGATCGACGAACTCTGTAAGGCCTTTGGAATTTCCCAAAAGCTTCACTGTGCCTACCGTCCAGAGGCTTCTGGAGTAGTGGAACAAATAAATGGAACTATCAAAAACAGACTAGCCAAACTGTGTGATGCAACTAAATTGACCTGGGTGAAGGCCCTGCCCTTGGTCCTGATGGGACTCAGAAGTATCCCTGATCGCAAAACAGGCCTAAGTCCCCATGAAATCATTATGGGAAGAGTGATGAGACAAGCATGGGTGCCTGGAAGCAAACTGTTGAGTATTACTGATGATTTGGTGCTTGAATACTGCAAGAGATTGGGTGACCAAGTGCGTTCTATCTCTCGCCAGATCGGAGAAGACGCCGTCCTCAATCCAACGACTCCTCTCCACAAACTGGTCCCGGGGGACTGGGTGAAGATAAAGAAGCATACTCGGAAGAGCTGCCTGGAGCCAAGGTGGGGAGAAAAACGTCAGGTGATTCTGGTTACTACCACAGCAGTCAAGTGTGCAGGGGTTCCGCGTTGGATACACGCCAGCCACACCCAGAAGGTACCACCAGACGAAGTGCCTGAAGCAGAAGGGCGTCCAACAGAGGACTCTGCTGGAGCCCGACCAGAAGTAGCTGACAACGTACAGCCCAGTACCAGTCAAGCTGCAGAATCAGCAAACGTTGGCCCAAGGATAGTTGATGACGAACTACCAAGAATCCAGCCTGCTGAAGGGGTCCAAGAAGCTGAGCCAGAAGTAGCTGAAGACGAGCTGCCTAGCATATGGCCAGAAGAGTGGATTCCCTTGATTGATCTCACCGAAGACCCCATCCGAACAAGTGAACGACTTTGGGAAGGTAGAGAGTGGACTAGAGAGGAAAAGCAAGGCACAGGCGAAGAACCTCAGACTGTTGAGATTCACATCAAACCTGAGGAAGGAGAAGGTCAGACAGGGACAGAGCACGTGATTGATACAGAACAAGTGAATAAGACTGAACAAGTGCCCGATACTGAACAAGTGAAGGATCCTGAACAAGAGAGGAATACAGAACAAGTGATTGATACTCCTCCACTGACACCTGATATCGGGAAGGGACAGACTAGACATAGTGTAATAGTTCGAGCAGAAGAAAGTCCAGAGATCGAAGTGCTTGAACAGGATCAGATAGAATTAGAAGAACGTGTTCAGGAAACAGAATCAGAGACACTTGAAGAGCAAACACACAGTATACCTGAACAAGGCCAGATTAGTACCCAGGCAGAAGAAACAGATGCTAGCCCTGGAATTAGTCAGATAGAAGTAGAAGAAACTGAAGCAGAATTGCCACAAGCTATGAAAATAAGAGGGCAAGAGAAGAAAACGGAGTCCAAGTACCAACCAAAAGACTTAAGAAAAGAAAGCATCTTGAGCCTAAATACATAAAGAAATTGAGATTGAGAATAAAAACAGTAGAAGAAAAACGTGCAGAAGAAAGGAGAAGTGCTCGTATAGCAGAACAACCAGAAGACTCTTCCAAAAGAAGGAGTGATCGGATAAAGAGACAAAACAAAAAGTACAAGTCACCTGAATGGACACTTGTGTTAGAAGAACTTGAAGATCTCGATATCACTGACGTAAGCGACGGAGAGCCCGTCCCTGAGTACTCTGACGAAGAGGAAGAAGAGCCACCGTGAATTTGCACAAAGTAAGATACTTGTGTAAAGACACAAAGAGGGGTTGACAAACTTCTTCTGAAGCCAAAATGTCTGATTCAAACGTGAATGGTAGACCTAGTCGCAGCGGTTGCAAAACTTGCTGCAAGGTATGTATCTGTAGTATAGTTGTCCTGATATTACTCTGGATAGGACTAACAATTTTCATTCCCTTTGCTGTAAGCAAAGATACTAATATTGTCCCTACTGAAATTGTAAATACTGACAGTGAAGAGCTGACAACACAGAGTGTAGCTAGACATGAGAGAGCACTGAGACAAACAAAACAAGACTTAGAAGCATCAGATGAGGAAGAACTACACTATCATAGAATCAAAAACAGGACACGCTTAAATGTTTTCGCAAACTTGTTAATACACTATGTAGAGACTATGGAAATTGAAGATTGCTATGTCTGCATGAAGCTACCTACTTCTGTAGCTGAAGGCGTGACATACCATCACTTACCGCTGACATATGGAATTTCCTGTAGCATTTTAGCTAGTTTATTTTACAGTACTATTACTCTAACAATGACGTGATCTTTTCTGAGCTTCCTATACGTGGGAACTTGAATCCTGTACATACCAAAAGTGACGCAATACGATACATGGGGGATTACTTCCTAACAATAGGTAATATCGACATAGCTGACGCACACAGAGATAACTTGACTTGTTCTTTGCATGAGCAGGAAAAGATGTTCCTAAACAAGGCAGAGAAAAGGAGAATTAAAATACAAAAGAAGGCTAATGACGAAAGTCAGAAAAGGCCAAAGTGGGCAGAGAACATGGAAGGCACCTCAACTGGTGGGGCGGGTCCTGCTCTGTTGCTGGATTTTGAAAAGAAAGGCAAGCTATGTCTTCACCGCGAGAAGACTAGCTATTATAACAACATTTTCATTGGTTCCAGTGAATGCGAACATAATTACAAGGTAATTGGAGGTTGGGGTTTCAAAAATGGGTCAGAGCCTGTGTTTCCTGGAATTTATTATATTTGTGGGGACAAGGCTTATTTCAAATTGCCGGATCACTGGTATGGAAGTTGCTATTTTGGCATTGTCTTCCCGAAAATATACCATGTGAATGGAGTTGCTGGAAGCAGTGAAAATACTAATGGCTTAGTGCGTAGTAAAAGAGAAAGTATAGGTGAAATTATGGGTAGTATTTTCAGTGCACTGATACCTGGAGTGGGAGTGGTTCTGAACACTCACAGAATTTGCAAATTGTCCACTATAGTGGATGTGTTGTCGACTGAGACAGCTCATGGATTTCTGCTGGTCAATACCGAAATGGTTGCGATCAGATCAATGGTTTTGCAGAACAGACTTGCTCTTGACACCCTATTAGCAAAAGAGGGCGGAGTCTGCCGGATGTTGAAGGCGCAACATTGTTGCACTTATATTCCGGACAAAAGTGTGCAGCTCAAAAGATATGTAAGAAACATTACTAATTTGGCAAAGGAACTCAGACCACTCGAGGTTGATAGTGCCTGGAAGAGACTGGTAGATGGTCTCTCAAATGTAGGTCATTGGTTCGCTAGTATAGGTAAAGGCTTATTGCTCAAAGTACTGATGCCAATTGGAATTATAGGTCTCATCCTATTTTTCATATTTGTCTGTTGCAAATGCCGCAAGCACACAAAACAGTATGAGGTGAATGCGAGAGAGGTAAATACAAGAGGAGTGAAACGGAGTGTGGATGAGCTCGAATTAGAAGAGATGAATAATCAGATCTATAAAAAGGTGAAGAACTCTCACCCTACCAAAACTGAAAGAGAAAAGCTGGAGCGATTGCTAGAAGAAATAGAACTGTATAAAGTGTGAAAGAAAAGTTGGCATCTGGTTCCATTTATTTTGTCATGATAGTAAATATCATCAAAGAGGGGATTGATGAAGCAAAGCTTCGCATATTTTGCGACCTTGCCGAAGTCATGAACCTCGTCTATGTGTAACAAGGTAATAAGTGTACGTCTTACTAACGTTTATATTTAGTTTGAATAAGGATTAAGAAGCTTGCCTATGTGTATTCCTAATGATTTTAATCCGTGTCCGTAAAATATGGCCGCCGCTTGTATTTAGTTACTGCGCATGCGTCAGCCACACTCACGTGTCCTGACGGGTCTGCAGAAGTGGAGGGAAATTTATGCGCATGCGTAATTCATAGCTTTGCCTACAACGTGGTACTGCTCGTGCCACTGCTCTTGTGTATGTTATGTGTAGCTAACATTTAGACTGCATAAGTATATTTTGTAGTGATAAGTTGAAAGTTCAAACCCAAATGATGTGTTTTCATAACGTTATTTCTATGTATTAATTTGTTTTCGCTTACTTTTCATGTACCGCGGGAAATGGGGGTCTGTTTGTACCGATGAGCCATTTTGGAGGTCCCTTCTGCGCATGATCACTTTTCCAGGGACCTGACAACTTTGGCTGATGGAACTTAGCCAGCTGGCAGTGATGGGCAAGATGCTCCTGAGAACTGACCTGAAAAACCCAGGAAAACAGAGACAATTGTCCTAGCTCGGCAACAATGTATATTGTCACTCATATTTCTGCACAATTTCTCATGGGAACCCCAATCTCGCTAGGCGGTACCCAAATATGTAAATGTAGCATCTAAATAGACTGATATGATTGGTGTGTTACCCAAAGCCTACCTTAGGACCAATCGAAATTGGGGATTCTGACACTTTGCAACATTTGGGGGGTGGTACCCTGTCCCAAAAGAGTATATCTACCCTGGGTTCACCTAGGGAATTGTCCGACTTGTCTGGTTTAGCTGACCTGTCACTGACCCATCGTACTCAATAGGTGACTGAAGATACAGAGAGCTGCGGAGCACTCTGTCCGAATTTGACCATAGACTAAGGTTTTACTGAACCTTAAAGTGCTGGCAAAGCACTTTGCTGGGAGTTCGCTGACCCAATCGGGGTCTTGATCGATAGCTGCAGAGAGGGTGTGGTCCTGTCCTGAGCGGTCCTGTCCTGAGGGTTTTCTGTCCTGTCCTGAGGTCCTGTCCTGATTCCTAATCTGAGGGTATCCTGTCCTGTCCGGGGTGTCCATTCTGCACCTGCTGTTCTTTGAGGGGTATCCTTCCTTGAGGGTTTCCTGTCCTTAACTGACCCGTGGCCAGGGTTTGGTTTCCACACCAGTCTAGGTAAATACTGCTCTAAGTTCCTTAAAACTTGCACCTTTCTATATTTCAGTCTTTTGCTTTAATAAAAGACATCTTGCACATGTTGATTTTTTCCATGCTCTTGCCGCAAACTATTGAAACGTAAAATCATTTTGCATAATTTTTCTTGATATGTTCTCATGTTACCCTACCTTTTAGAGATCATATTTTGCATTGCAGTTTGTCATTTTCTGATATGGTCTAGAACGACCTTACTTAGATTTTCTAAAGAATTCCTGCCTTGAATGCATAGCATATTTCCTTTGCATCTCATTATTGCATTTTAATGATTACCCTGACTTTATTTCTCTATAGTTATGTACTTTTCATTATCTTGATTATCGATTGCCTTATTCTTGTAAATCTCATGCTTTCAGAAAACGAACTTTAGATAAACATTTTAAAACTTCCAGTTGTCCGTGGTCATTCACAACAGTATTGAATGTCATTTTGAAATTGCAATTGCTGCCTTTCCTTTTACAGCTAGGCCCCTGATCCATTGAAGTCATAGGTACCCGTGTCGGGGGATGGTAAGTCGGGTACACTAAGTAATAACAGTAAGGAACACACACAATTGGTAGCAGCCCGTGAAGTCGCCTGGTCAATGAATAGTGTGAATTGAAAGTATATGGGCCCTGAAGCCGGAAACGGCGAAATCATTGGCTGGGTGACCTCGCGCTCTCTATCACTAGACATTGGCCCAAGTAAAAGAGGAAAGTAGGCATGGGTGGCCACCGAAGTATGGGGAACTGATTGATAAGAAAAAGTACAGTTGGGAAGTAAGAACTTAATTAAATATTGGTGTAAGTTGATTAGAGGTGACAAGTTAGTACTGCCCGGGGAGCAGGGGGCCAGGTTTTTGAATTACCACATGAGGACTACTTAAGCAGGAACATTGCTAACATCTGGACAGTGAAAGAATGTCCAATACTCTTACTTGTACTTCTTACTTAGGGGCCAGCAAAGGCATAATATCATCAGCGTATACCTTAATTTTAGCCATAAAAGACACAGGCACTTGAATTACTCTTTTCGAATTGCTGTGGCCAGAGGTTTGTATATCATGGTGAATTTAGCACGGCAAAGCTAATTCGATGTTTTGTATTGCAATAAACGTAAGAAATTATAAGTTTACGATAAATTAGATCCAGCTCTTTATTTCCGGGTCGCTGTACCTCGCGGGATGATAAATAAGGAACTAGTCCGGAAGTAGTTGTTTTCGAATTACTTCCGGAACCGGATGCCTGGAGCAGGGAGGCCACATTGAAATAAACAGGTACGACTCCAAAAAAAGGGGCAGAATTAATATATAAAGTGCCTTCTGATTAATAAGATCGCCATCTCGTCTGAAAGCGAATGGGCAAATAGACAAAACGTATTGGTTCTAGCAAATCTTTGCCTGTTTAGATACAACACAAACGCTAATGAATCGTATTACATGTCATGATACGCATTATTGAGAGACAATCAAGCAGCGTAGCGCATAAAGTATACCGCTTGCATTATGTTTTGTCGAGCGGCAGCCAGAGAGCTTGGAGTGGACCTAATAATAGTAAAAATGCCACTTTTTGAATGATGTATGAACAGCCTATAGTATTTATAACATACAATGTCGAGCATAAAGATGGCCATTAGAATAGACAAACCCGCTTCAACATTTATAACCATGAGGAAACTGGGAAGTTATTAAAACATATTGTATGCAAAACGTAAAGCCGAACAGCAAACAGTACACCTAAAACGAATTGAGTGTACAGAAATAGCTTAGACAAGCCTGCTGCAGAAATGAAATTAACACACTTCTCAGCTGGGCAGCGCGTTATGAATTTAAGTACTATATCAGCCCGCAGGAGGTGCACATTTTAAAATAAGAATAAGTAACAGTTGTATGATATAGCATTCAAGAATATTGGTAAGATATATAACATTGACAATCGTCCACTATTTACATCCTAGATCCCGCAAATATACCTCAATTAAAGAGGATTTCCAAACAACAATATACCGATAAATAAGAAGCATATACAGTGCATGGGCAATACAAGGATCTAGGGGTAAGTCGAAGAGACGTAAGCTATTTGCTGTGGGACAAAATTTTAACAATGGAGCCCTTCATAAGAATGGTTTATACTTTTTCTAGCAGACTGATTATAAACAGAGGGCCGGCCTCCATCTGTAATTAAACACACAAGAGTGTGGCTCCAAACGTGCAGCAGTAATCAACTTTACCGTAAAGAGAATTAAATAACAAGGTAAATATACCCTTATAAAGAGGTATTATTGTATTTGCAGAGCCTCATTTCTGGTTTAACACATAGCGAATAATATGATCTATATTTATTTATTTCCAAGGCTTTATCAAAACAGCCAGAAGATACATTGAGTGTTTATGGAATTATGAAATTGAAGAATCATATTCCGTAACAATTTTACCAGGTAACAATTTTTTTACATATAGATATATAACTATCAAGGTCACATGAGCAAAAACAATTCTATTCTTTTGAGAAGACAAATAGAGAATCATGTGGGGCCAACCCTGGATTAGATGAATGATGTGCAACATATTTATATGAGTTTGGTAAATAAGAGTGTACGATTAACATGGGTGCCATCTATGAAATTATAAAAAAAGAGTGTTGATATAACTAAATAGGTTAGTAAGATCTACCTATATTCCAATGTTGTATAGATTAAAAATATGGTCCACAGATTGCATTAGGTATCTAAAATGTTGTTTTATTTATTTTTTGGTCTGGATTTTAAAATGTTTTCGTCCTGATGAAGGTGGAAAAAGACAAACTGTACACCGAAACGCGGCGTCGAATGTTTTTTTACAAATTTAAGTTTTTAAATTATTACAGACAAGAAATTGTTTTAGATTGTAACTCGCCGGGAGGTTTTTTGATTTAAATAAAAGTGCTTTAATACTTTATTCTAGACGTGATTTGTAGTGCACTTTGAGACTGACAACATTGTTAAGTATATTAATTAAGAGCTTTAGGAGTGGCAGCATTCCAAGGAGAATAGGTGTCTTATAGGTCACCTTATAACAGGGTTTTTAGTTCTTTGGTTTGATAACCCCTTCCCAGATATAAAGTACAGGGGTACCTTCCTTCCTTTTTTTGACAGACCAGTTCTTAGCCATGTTATCCTATGGGAGGTGGAAAACATGGCTAAGAGCATTTCGGCGCTAATGCGTGAATATCGCTGTTTTCTCAGCAATATTCATGCATTTCGCTGGTATCGTCTGGATTTTTATCACTTTTGAGATAAACCTTGCTAATAGCAAGTTATCTCAGTGATAAAAAACGGTGATGCACGGCGATAAAAATATTGCCGCTAAGCCTACTTAGCGATAAACATCGCTATTTGTTGGTAATATGCCCCCAGGAGCCTCTATCAGATTCAGTATTCGTACTCAAGTGCTGCCCGGTAATACAACCATTCATTTTGATCCCTCTGAATTAAAAGAGGAGACAATTTATTAGTTCTGTGCAAGCCAAATTCATTATAATTTTGTAGTCAAACTTAGAACCCTAATCGATCTATATGAATTTGGATCTACTGGATATCTACCCTTTTTAAGGAAATTGACTACGTTCTCGGTCTTAAAAGACAGAGGGAGCAACCCCTCTTTAAAAACTAACATTTGCTAAAGCAAGAAATATCGATTTAAAAGTTCTGAAAAAGTCTTATAAAAATCAGCAGGGAATCTGTCAGGGCCACAAACTTTACCTCCTGGCAGACTGCCAAATACCTCCTCTAGCTCTTCCAAAAAGAAAGGACTATCCATTAACTTCTGATCATTATTAGGCAGGACCAGCATAGTAAGAGGATCCAGAATACAATTTAATTCAGTTAAATTAACATTTGGAGAGATATTATATGTGTTGCTAAAATGCGCTAAAAAATAGCATATCTCCTCATCTAATATGCAATACTTCACTATTCTCATGCACTTAATTTCATTACACATCGCCCATTCCTGCGCCTGCCAGCCAATCAACTTTCCCACAAAATTGCTTTTTTCACAGATCTTCCAATAATATGAATTGAATTCTGTACATAATTGCTGACATAATAATACTTTGCAAGTGCTTTCCTATTCCCTTCTGAGCCATTCTTAAGGAACCATTCATGCTTACAATTAACCCTGTTCTCCATCCAGATTGGGCTTCCCTGATAATTCTAAACTGGGCGATATCCCTAGAGTTCACAAATTCCCGCAGGTACGCTTTCCTGGCATCCCATACCATGTTGATAGAGGCAGAACTCTTGTTTTGATTTAAAAAACTCCCTAGCTCTGCTTTACATTGCTGAATCACATATTCACCTTCTAAATAACACTCATTCAAACTCCACAGCGGAATGATCAGAAAAACTGTTAGGTAACATATATACATTCCACGGTGGAGGAAATAAAAAAATTGTTCAACAAGCAGATATGTGACGCTTAGCTGAAAAACAAGTATGTTATTTTTTTATCTGTGTTGACTTCTTCCCAGGGTTCAATCATCCCTAGATTTTTTTTTATATTCCCCAAGAATTTTTGCAACTCTAGGTTTCGGTTGCACCTTTTTGCCAGAAGAAGTAGTAAGGTCTGGCTGCTGGGGGAAATTAAAATCTCTTCCCACTATCAGAGCTCCTTGGAATGCTGCTAATGATGATAACAATGTGTTAAATGGGACAGGGTCATCTTCGACCACGGCATAAAAATTAGCTAGAGATACCTACAGTGGGCCTCATTTATGAGGTTTTGCCGCAGGGAAGCGCAGCAGGCCTTCCTACTGCGCTTCCCTATGGGAAAAGAAAAGGGCAGGAATGCGCTGTGTGTCTAAGATACGGCGCATTCCTGTACTTTTCCCTGGCGCACAATGGGCTGCGTGCGACAGCGCAGGCACCTTTGCACAATGGTGCAAGGGTGCAGGCCTTGCTGGGATGATTATTTTTGTACAGAAAGGTAAACCTCTTTGTACAATAATAATTACAAGAGGCTTTTCCTCTTTCTTCGTTTGCTGCAGAATGCTGCACACATAGAAAAAGGAAAAATTAGGAGAAATAAAGATATTTCTCCCTGGGGAGGCGTAAGCTTTTGGCACTGCCTTAGATTTACGGGGCCCCATTTACGAGGCCCTTTGCGCCATCGGAACGTCACTTTTTGTGACGTTCCGTGGCGCAGAAGCCTGTGTGATATTTATAAGGCAGCACTAAACCACTTTTTTTGGCTTAATTCCGCCTGATAAATATCAGTCTCTTTAACGCAGTGTTCTGCATTAAAGGGGCGTTCAATGGGCATTACTGTGGGCATTCCCAGCAACATTTATGTCCTTTTGACACTGCCCCAGATTTAAGGGAAATCGTATATCTGAGGCAGTGCCAAAAGCTTACGACTCCCCAGGGGAGTCATACGGGAGACGCAACGGGGAGAAATGTCTTTATTTCTCCTCGTTTTTCCTTTTTCTATACATGCTACGTTCTGCAGCGCACATAGAAAGAGGAAAAGCCTCTTGTGATTATTTTTGTACAGAAAGGTTTCCCTTCCCGTACAACAATAATCATCCTGGCAAGGCCGGAATCCTTGCACCATTGTGCAAAGGTGCCTGCGTTGACGCAGGCAGCCCATTGTGCACCGGCGCAGGGGAAAAGGAGAGGAATGCGCTGTATCTAATAGATACGGCGCATTCCTGCCCTTTTCTTTTGCCGTAGGGAAGAGCAGCAGGAAGGCCTACAGCAAAACCTCATAGATGAGACACAATCTGGGGCAGTGTCGAAAGGCCATGGATGTTGCTGGGAATGCCCCCAGCAACACCCATTGCACGCCCCTTTAACGCAGAACACTGCGTTAAAGGGACTGATATTTATCAGGCAGCACTACGCCCAAAAAAGTGGCTTAATGCTGCCTGATAAATATCACGCAGGCTTCTGCACCACGGAACTGCACAAAAAAGCGAAGTTCCGATGTTGCAAGGGGCCGAGTTAATCGAGCAGCCCACCCTTCCATATTCGATGACATCTATGAACTCGTACTTTAGCATTCTTACCTATATAAAAATTGTCACTCTTCTAGGGGCTGCACCCGCAAATTAAAAATACTTGAAGCCAGCCCAGGTTTTATCAATCTTGGTCAACCAATTAAAAGGAATATGAGTTTCTTGCAAAAAGTCCTCTGTTGGTTTATGGCTATTTTTCCCGGTTTCAAATGTTTGCTTTTTCCTAGTATTGTCCAGCGCATTGACATTAAATGAAAGCATCATTACCATTTCAGCTTTCTAAAGGCAAAAAAACCATCCCCAGAGCACTGGTCCATCTAAATTGTTACAGAGGAAGCAGCCACCCTTCTCAAAACTGAAACCCTTCTGCAAAAACATGGGGGCATATTATGAAGACAGGCGATAAAATTATCGCTGTTTTAGCGGCAGAAAACTGCTGCTAAAACAGCGATAATGGGCTTGATAATATGCTCCATGGAATTCCAATTGAAGCCCATGTTAGATGTAAAGGACATCTAAAGAGGGCTTCAATTGGAATTCCATAGAGCATATTATCAAGCCCATTATCGCCATTTTAACGGCAGTTTTCTGCCGCTAAAACGGCGATAATTTTATCACCTGTCTTGATAATATGCCTCATAGTTCCATCCCTTACACGAACATTTGTCTAGATTACACGATGCTACGGACTGGCCTGTGGCACAAATAAAACTACAAAGTGCGAAGTGACAGCTTATGAAAATCAATAACAAATTCATAAAATAAATACCATGTGAAAAGTATGCAAATAACATCTGAAAACCCTCATCTCTGGATGCGGTCCTGATTAAAGTGCATTGGAAATTCCTCACTAAACTGCATTACATAAACCAGACTGAGCAAATTTGCATTGTCCTCTTACAGTGCCCACCTCAACATTGCATAGCCTACCCTCAGAACTCCCCAAATAGACTGCCTGCGATACTTTTATCATAAAATCTTATAACTGGGCCTCCTTTTTCTCTATGCACCCCAACACTCCCCATGGTTCCCACCAGGTTCTCTTTAATTCCCACACAACTGTGGCAGGTGCACTGCCTATCCACCAGCCTAGCCACACCCTCCCCGGCCCATAGGCGAACAACACAATGACAGGGTTTCATCCCAATCTCATTCAGCCTTCCCCCACCCCCCTCAACTAACTAATGTAGGTGGCTCCGATATAGACACAAATGTTGCAACTGAAGTAAAAAATCAAGGCAATCTATCACTATATCAATCCAGCTCCGGCGTTTTATCTCTGCAAGAAATTATTTCGCCTCTGCGATCTGAGGAAAAATCTGAAAGCATCCTTTACACAACTTTAAACTTAGCCATTTGTATGAGGAATGCCTGGGAACCAGGAGATTGAAATGATACAATCATGTTCTTAAACTCTCTATGTCTCTGTGATGTAACAATTGTCATATCAGAAATTATTCTGAAAGAAATGTTGGTTTTCACAGAGAAAGTCTTTCCCTTGATTGCTTTATCCAGCACCTTCTCTTTAATTCTGCAGTCAGCAACATTAGCAAAGATAGTGCAAGGGTACTTAGTTTTTATGTGGCATCTGAGAGCGCACCCTCTGGGCCCTCATTATGGTCAAATCCTGCTGCGGATACAAAAGAATAAATGACGAATCAGCGTGTCCACAAATTAAACCATACCCATACTGTCCTCCTTCCCTTCAGGTACCTCAACAATTCTCAGATTTGATCTTCTTGAATGGTTTTCCAGATATTCCTGTTTTTTATCCAAAGACTTGCTCTTTTTCTCCAGCATTAAATCCAGCATTGAGGCTGTTTCTAGTCTGTCCTTACAGCTCAAAACTCACTGTTCCAATTCCTCACAACACTCTGTGAACTGGGTAATTTGACCCTCTAGCTTTCCCAGGCACTACCTAATCTCAGTTGTAAAATCAAACTGCTGGTGCCTGAGGCTTCTGTTCTCACATAAAAACTCTTGAAGCAACATTAACAGTGAACCTGGGGCATTCAGTTATTAGCTGTGATCGTTGGGGACATGATTCCCCTGGCTGTACATTTTTTGAGCTAGAAGCTCCCATTATAGAGATCATAGGGTCTACAGGCCTACCTTTATCTTCAGCACCTAATCCCCTGGCCACCAGTACTTGAAAGGTTTAAGGGCTAATCTGTGTCCATTGTTCTACAACAGAATCCGTGTTCATGCTCCCCTTCTGTAAGACCCCTGTCATATGGTGAGTAGCAACCGCCCCGTTGGTATCAGCCTCCTTGACTACTTCAGGCTTTGAACTTTGCCTAGATGATCTTAACTATTTGTTCTTTGGGTTCATTTGGATCTTTTGGCCTCCAGAACTTGACGTCTTTATTATTGGAGACAAAATCATTACTTTTATTAACCTAGGATGCAGAGGTTGATCTATCCCAAAACCTGGGAGTCCATCTGAGCCATTCATCTCCTGAATGACAAGGGTGCTGTCGCCCCCTCCCCTCCCATCATCAACGATGGTGACATCTGCAATGCCTGTAATAAACATGCTGGGCTCAGACATGCCATCTAATGCTGTATTCCATCCAGTGGGAAGGCCATCTTTCTCCAACTTCTGGGTCAGAGGCCGGAACTGAAGTGCATCCTGCAGAATGGGCGGCTGACAGGGGAGCTGTTAACACTGCACTCCTTCCATAGTGATGTTGTATTACAAATAAATGTGAAGCCAATTTGAAAATAGCTGACTGCTGCTGTTACTTCCCCGTCTTCATACTTCTAGCTTTAGCTCCCTTAGGCGGCATAGCTAATTCTTTGCTTCTCTGGTGTGGAGCTAGAATAGAAAGTGGCCAAATAGATTAGCCTTACATTTGCCATTAATTCCCTCCCTCCCAAGGCATTAATTACACTCAGAAACACCTATCAATTGTCTAGCTGCAGCTTTCAGTGTCTCTCAAAATACCTAGGGGGCAATCAACACTGTTCCTTGCATCTATCAATAAGGGTCGTCAAGCTGCCGGCCAGTGGTGGGGGGGGCATAAACCTTACCAGGTTCAATCTCTCCCCTTCCCTATGTACTGCCAGTCCATCAGTTCTAAAACAGAAAAAGGGCTCCATAATGTGCTCACCTGCTAAGGACAGTTTTCTACATGTTGGGGGAGGTGAAGTGTGGGGAGGGGGGTGTAGCTTGTTAGCAAATGTTCCAGTCTTGACTCATTTAACATTGACAGTGGGGCTTTGGCTTCCCAAATGCAGTCTCTCCCCAAATGCTCTTAACCGCATCCGTGCCACCCGCCATGCTGCACAACGCGGAAGATAGAGGAGGGAGGGGCCCGTGGAGCCCGGAAGTGGTGCAACGCTTCTTGAGCGGGATTGCTTCTATCCTCAGCAGTTCTGTGATTAACCCCCAGATTCATCATTGTCCCGTTTTGTGAGTCCTTAATAGCGATTATTAAGGAATCGCTATTAAAACTCGCAAAACGGGATTCATGTAGAAATCGCAATTTAATTTGCGATTCCTACAGCTTCCTTATTTGCGATTAGCAAATTGCTAATCGCAAATAATGAATGACCCCCCACTCATTCCTATGGGCCTAAGCCCATAGGAATGAGTGGGGAGTCATTCATTATTTGCGATTAGCAATTTGCTAATCGCAAATTAGGATGCGATTTCAAGGGTGCCAAAGGTGTCCAAAGGACACCCTGTAGCACCCCTGAAATGTAAATGTAGACTGATGTTGCACACACACATGTCCAAAGGACATGTGGGTGTGTAACATACAACTTAGAAAAATGCACTAAAGTGCATTTTTCTAAGTTTTCACTATTTACCACGAAGTCAGACTTCGCGGTAAATAGCAGCCAACAATTGCGATTTCGCAATTCAAAATTGGTTCATGAATAGCATTTAAGGAATCTCTCATTGAGATTCCTTAAATGCGATTCTTCGCAATATAGCGATTCCTAGTATAGCGATTTTTGCATTTGGGATGATGAATCCCAAATGCAAAAATAGCGCTTGCAAAGGGCCTGATTCTCAGAATCTGGCCCTTTGCGAGCCGAATTTACCTTGATGAATCTAGCTGTATGAGTGAGTAAAAGTGAGTCAGTGAGAATGGATAAGAATGTTAAGGAACTGTAAGAGAGTGTGATGATAGGGTCATGTGACATGACTTACTGGAAAAACATCAGGCTCAAAGGTCACATGACGTCTCTTTCTGTGCTGTCATTAAGGTCAAAGGGTATACGATGTCACTTTTGCTAATTAAGGTGAATCAACGTCCATGCTTCTGTGCCATTCATCATGATTTCATGACGATCCTTCGGAGGTTTAAGCTGACGGGGATGGTGTTCACAATAAGCTTTGTCACACACCTGAATGGCAAATTATTGTTAGAACGTTAGAAGCGTTACTCAGATTATCTGAGGAGAGCTTGGAGACTGTTGGAAAAATGTGCGATTCTTTCACTCTATTAGTGATTCATCCTTTCTTATCATTATTCTAATCTGGAGATTCATGTTTATTAAACCAATGCCACTTGCTTGTGATTGATTTTAAAACTCTTGAAGCAAAAAGTACACTTAACAATTAAATTATCATATGTGATTCACTGTCGAACAGTGAGTCCAATCACAAGTGAAGTGTACAATTCTGATCTCTGCCCAAACTCCTGTTTCGCAGGGACCTGAATTCTAAGTAATACAGAGTTTACCATGTCTTGTAGTAATCAGGTGAGATAAACTCTGTGTCCCCGCAATTCCGCATTATTTTGCACAGGTCAAACCTGCAGAAATTATGTGGGTGAAAGTGCCTGGTAATTTCCCAGGAGCGAAAAAATTCAGACTAAAGCCACTGAATTCCAAGTTTTAGAACTCGGAATAGGATATATTTACACCTCACTCTGAATTGTCTGGGCCTTATTTATGAAGGCCTTGCGCCGCCGGTGCGCCACTTTTAAAATGGGAAAAAGTGACGCACCGGCGGCGCAAGTCCTTCATAAATAAGGCCCTCTGTATTTACCGTTTCAAGTGAATACCATATGTGCCTCTGCTCGTGACCGCGTCCAATCTACACAATTCTTACCTTTATGGTGTTGTGACAGGGCCGACAAACTTTACATTCCGCATTCCCATCGAGCTGTCATCTTGGACACTGTGGGGCCTATTTATGAGGCTGCTTGCATCACTCTTGCACCATGCAAAATTGTGAAAGAGCGATGCAAACCTTAATCCAGATTTTTTAAACCATGCAAAGCCACTCTCTCTGAGTGGCTCCACAAATCTCTAGTAATGCAGCACAAATTGTTGTACTGCATTACTCTGCAGTCTCCACTGGGAAGGCATTCCATGGGCACTGTGTGACTGTTCCCATGCAACTCTCATGGACATTAACGCATCCCTAGATTTACAAGAACTTGTAAACCTGGGGACGTGCCAAAATCTTACACCGTCCCAGGGGAGGTGTAACAAGGAGAAATATCTCTATTTCTCCTTGTTTCTTCCACTTTCTACGTGTGCTGCATTTTCCAGCACACCTACAAAGAGGAATATGCCTCCCAGGATTGCATTTGTGCAGGAAGGTGTTCCTGCACAAAAACAATCCTGCTTAGAAAACAGGCACCCTTGGCGCAAGGGTGCATGCAATTGTGCTAGGCACCAGCGATTTGGACTGGAATGCGCCGTTTTGCCTTAAATGTGGTGCATTCCTGTCCTTTCCCTGTCACACAGTGGAGTGCAGCAAGGTGGCTGTGTGACATCCCCATAAATAGGCTCCTGCACTTCTAGTCTGTTTTAATTTTGTTTTTCGAACACACAACCTACAGTGCATTTCAGTACTAAGCAAACAAATATGGCCCAAATAAAAATTTGCTCCAAAGCATATTCCCCCATCTATTATTATTTTTTTTTAGGAAATGCACAAAGGAGGTGACAATATTTTCAAAATACATTTACATTGAAAGGTTCCATTCTCTCACATCTTATTTTGTTAAGGGGAAATGGGTTAGGCAACCCTTGAAATAAATAAACTGGATGTCCTAAGCCTTTCACGTCCTTGCTGGCAGGTTGCTCTCTCCAAGCTGCTGCACTCCTTCCTTCCACTGCTCAGCATGTAGCTCATATTAGTGAGAGAAGGTAATCAAGCAGCGGTAGTGACACCTCCGAGATTCCTCTCAAGAGCAGCAGCTGTCACTGGAGTCTGACAGGAAGTTAATAGGATGTGGAAATGTGAGAAGAGTGACACACACCGTGGAGGGGCAGCTGGGAACACGGACACAATCTATGCCTTATTTCTAGCCAAGATTTTGACCTGTAATAGCTCAGAGGTACAGCTTTTCACCACGCCTGATCGTTGTGTTATTATCTTCACTAACACCTTTAACCCCCTCACCAGCCATTTCGTGAAGACCTGCATTGGACGCCTACTCCTCATATTCCTCTGATCCCAAATACTTCAGTAAAGCCTGATTCAGTATAGCCAAAGGTACATTTGAGGAAATGTAACCACAAAATCTGACATTGTGAGGAAAGTAATGTATCGTATCGTGTGTTTGTGCGACTTCACCGTGTAATAAAGGCACACTTCAATATCAGGTCTGTTAGACCTGGCGCCGTTGGCGTGGTTTCCCCTGAATTTTTGCCTTTTTACTGTCTGTTTTGCTGACTTCATTTTTGTGACTTTAAGTGCTAATGTGCATATGCTGTACTTTACACATGCTATAGGAACCTGGCTCTGTATATGATAATGCTGGTAATATCGTGCTCAGAGTACAGGAGTTCCCCAAAAGTGTACAGTGCTCAATGTTTAACCCATAGGGCATATTTACAAGCCCCTATCGCAACCACAAAATCACTTTCAGTGATGTTGTGATGACGATAGGGGCTACGATTATTTACAAGGCAGCATTAAGCCACTTAATGTGGCTTAATGCTGCCTTGTAAATAAGGCATCCTTTCATGCTGTATTCAGCGTGAAAGGGGAGGGAATTGGATGTTACAGTGGATGTTCCACTGCAACACCCATTGATTTTGATGCTGCCCCCTATTTACAAAGGTGGCGTAAATAGGAGGCAGCGCTAAAATTAAGACCAGGGAAAACCTGATCCTACCCTGGCGCAATGAAGAGAAATGCTTTATTTCTCCTTGTTTTTGCTGTTTCCATATGTACTGCCTTGTGAAGCACAAATAGACACAGGAAATTGGCATTGATTGTGTATGTGCAGGAAAATGATGTGTTGCAACTTCTATATGTGCTACATTAAGCAGCACACAAAAGTTTCAAAATGCCATGAATGATTGTTTATGTGTACAAAGGTCTCCCTTCCTGCATATAAACAACCATTTCACCCAACGCAGACACCCTTGTACTATGGTGCAAGGGAGCCTGCGTTGGCGCTAGGCAGCTGAACTCAGCACCAGGGATAGGGAAAATGCAGGGGTGCACCGCATTCTTTTGAATATGGCGCATCTCATGTTTTCAGAATGGAGAAGCATGACATTAGCCACTCCATTCCAATAAACTTTATTTCATTCAGTAAAGACCATAAAAAGTACATGATAAATACAGTTTGCACAGATAAAAACACATAGCGTAGACAAATAAAACACACATATATAAAATTGTAAATTTGGCAGCATTAAAACACATCATAATAAACACAGGGAGGGAGGATCAGGGAGTCCAGGACTACACCCTATCCTCAACTGGCAGCCCTGTCGATTATCCTGTGTGAAGCCACTAGGGCCATAAGCAACTACACATACACATTCAGTCTTATCAATATAAATTTACAATTCATCACTGTCTTAATTATTAAAACATAGGAAAGGTTTAAAAATAGATTAAAAAGTTTAAACAAGGATAATACATGCACTATGGGCTTTTTATCAGTGTGGTGCCAAGTTTACCAGCCCCATACAGGTGTGCCACATTGAATTTAAATAACAGGATGCAGCAAAAACAATGGATGGGTGGGTGTCATATTTCAGGACTCTAAACGCCGCCACACATTGCATAAAGCCTACGTTCCTACAAAGTGTGATGAGCTAGTGCTGTCTGGCTGATTTATAGCCAGGAGAGAAAAAGAAAACATGGAGCTCTGACTCATTCACACAATTGCATGCGGGGCACCCGAGAGGAGTGGCTTTTGACCATTTGTTGGGATAAGCAGGAAGTGGCAGGGTCCCTCCATTCTAAACTGGATGTATAATTTCCTTGCCAAGGTGGGTTGAATGTCACCCAGAAAGGATTTGGTCTGATACTCATCTTTAATTCTTAGGAAATCAGCTGTCAGGTTTCCTAAGGCTGAGTCCCCCTGGGCATCTGCTAATTTGAGCAACCTGCAGGCTTTTCCCAATTCTGAACATGATGTTACCGGACACGTTTCCTCAGGATTGCTCCATATGCTAGGTTTACCCAATCTACGGCATAAGTCCTTAATATACATCAGCCTAGGTATTTTGCTCAGACCCAGGAGACTCAATAACTCCTTTTGCTCTGACTGGTAGACTGCTAGTTTCGGGGTCAGCCACAGTCTGAGCCAAACTTTTAGTGGCCTAAATCCAATCTCATGCGCTATCGGTCTGATTCCTAAGTCCAGGCGTAGGGGAACAAGGGGGGTGCTGGACGGAAGGCTTAGCATTTGCCTCATAAAGTTGTTCTCTGTCTCTCTGTTTTGGTCAGTCTGTCAGAGGGACGATGACCCCATAACTCAGCCCAATACAATGTAGCGCACCTAGCTGGCACTTTATAAATCTCCGCTATAGAGCCAGCTGGTTTGTGGCAGGAGTTTCTGTACATTTTTGTGATCCCCCGCAAAGGTGCTAACTTCAAGCTTGCTTTAGCCAATTGCGGGCCCCATTTAAACATTTCTGTTAGAGTGACACCTAGATAGTCAAAGACTGACACTCTCTAAAGCATGGTACCATTTAGGGAGGGGTTGAGGCGGAAAGTTTTGGCTGGGTTAAAGACCATAAATGTGGTCTTCAGTGTGTTAATCTCCAGCCCCCTGATTTTGCAGAAGGTGGCAAAGCTGTCAAGACCTTCTGGTTGCAATGTTTGCTTAACACCACGCTTCTCCATTCTGTTGTAAATATGCCCCAAAGTGCTCTATTGTTGTTAGAGAAGGTGAGCAGCCTTAGGCCTAACACAGAGCAGTGTAAGACATTTATTGCACACAACTCAAGAAGGAGATCCAGACCAATTTAAGAAAATTTTACTTTGTTCATATTTTATTTTTAAGACCCAGGTCTATGCCTTACTTTAAGTATGGTTCTCAATAACAATACTTTTCAGGTTTCAGAAGTTTGATAGTGCGAATGTCATAGCAGTTCAGTATTCACCTGTGGAGGAAAACAATTGTGCAGTGTAGCAGGTATGTATACCACTTAAAATTCCAGTCCAATTTTCGGGTGTTTTAGGCCAACATTGCAGGGGAATGTTGGTTGTGAGGGGACGGGATCCAGAATCTACTCTGAGGCGGTCTATACTGGCGATGATATGTACCCTTGCGGTACTCAGAGGTTAATGTAGCTGGTTGGTTTTTAGCAGACCAGCAACACAGATACTTTGCGGTTCCCAGCGACAGGCTGCTATAGTTCAGATGGTGAAGTTCTGCGCTTGTCGGACTGTCACAGGGAGGTGTGACTTGGGTGGCAGTGCAAGGGGGGTAGGAAGAGGCTGACAGGGCCACATGCAGGAGGGTACGGACTCTCGGGCACAGGGTTGGCACAGCACAGGTCATGAGTTAGAGAGGATTCCTCAGGGTCATGGAGGCCATGCTGCTGTGAGGTGTTCTTCTGACTGGGTAGAGTTGCGTCATCACAAGTGCCAGTGCTCTGCCCCTGCAGTCATGGAGTTCTTTAGAAAAAGTGAGTTACGTGGACACAAGGGCCGGTCCTTCCTACTGTGGGTCTGGTACAGGCGTTGCCAGGGACTAGAGCCTCTAGTCCGAAGAATGGTTCTTGGCACTTTGGTGAAGGTTGAAAGGTCTCTGGGGTTTCTTGAAGGCCTTGCACAATTCTGGAAGAATGACAGGTCCAGTGGTCGAACCGGTTGAGGGTGGCAGTGTTCTTGCCAGAGTTTGTCTGCAACGGCCAGATCCTGGTCCGTAAGCAGTTGTCTTCCATCTTCTTCTTTGGTCCATCGAATCTGAGGGCCAGGTCTGGGGAAGCCACCTAAATACTAAATTTAGGAGGCGTTTTTAGGAGAGTAGTAGGTAGGGCAAATGGGCATCTTTCCTGGGGTGACTACACCCTGTATTATGTCACCCTCCTATGGTAGGGGGCATAGACCTAGCCCTGATTGTAGGGGACCCCGATCTTCAAGATGGTGGGCACTGAGAGTTGTGTTTCACTTCGCTTCCACAACCTTAGGGGTGGGGTTGGCAGAGCTGGACACACCTCCTATCTTTTTGAATTTTCCCACCAGTTTTCCCACCCAAAGTGTGGGTTTAAACCAGGGGCTGCCATCTGCTGCTAGCAGCAGAGGGTTGGGGTTGCATTACAAAGTTGGCAGGCCTTTGATGCTTCCGTCTTCCAGCACAGACCCATCTTGGTGGAGGCTCTCTACCCAGGGGTCCAGAAACCAGAAACATGTCTGGTGGTGGTTGGATCTCTACAGCCAGTCAGAGACCCCACCAGGGTTGGTAGGGACTCAGGGGCACCTCTGAGGTGGCCTCTGTGTAAATAGTCAAATAAATTCCTCACTAGCACCAGTGTGGATTCATTGAAAGGAGTTGTTTGGTACCAAACATTCCTATATTCAGTGAAGACATCTCACTTACCTGCCAGACGCCGCCACCGCCAGGAGTCATTGCAAGGCAGCCAGGCACCTAGAAGCACGCCGCCACCGCCAAGAGTCACTTTGCAGCAGACTACACGCGCCGCCGCTCCGGGACCACAATTCCCGGCAGCCTACGCGGCGGCGCGCCTTGTGACACCGCGAGGGCGCCAGGAGGCGCACATAAGCGCCACAGGAACCCGCTTCGCGGGACGCCCGGGGCGAAGCCCGGGCAAAGGGCGGGCCCTCTACGGCCCTCATCGGCAGGAGGAGGCAGGGGCAGGGCTAGAAACGCTGCAGGAAATATTACCTCAAGTAAGACTTATGGTTTCAAGATTCTCCTACTTGATATTATAATCGTACAAAATTGAGTTTGTGTGTATACTGTAAACATGTCTATAAAATCTAAGGAAACCCCGCAAAACACTCTTGACAATTACCTTGTCCAAACTGTTAAAAAAATTAATACGCAGAGGAGAAATTCTTTGGGGTTGAGCCAATCCCCAGACCTACGATGTCTGTCCCCCTCTGCATCTATTCTGATTAATGACACCATTCTGCAGGAAGATCATCATGAGGACATAACTAGTGGCCCCATTTCTCAAGGAACAAGTGGCACACCTGCTAACGCAGTCCCGGCCTCTGAGGTTCCCAATGTAGAGGCTGAGAGTGACATTGACATTGACTCCGATCAGGATAAACAGACTCGTGTCTCATCTGACGAGCAGACACCCAAAGGGCGTGCCACCAGGCCTAGACGATTATGTACCAAAAACCCACCTAAGCAGGGTGGACCACGACCGGGGATAAGAAGAGGGCTATTACCCCAAAGCCAAATCAAGTGAACATTGTGGAGGACAAACTAAATCATACATCTGAGGATGCTTTTTTTGAAAGAATCGCTGAATTTCTTGAGTTAAAAATCAACGCTATCATTAAACCCCTAATATCAAAAATTGACAAACTGCAAGCGGAGATTAAGAAACTGGGTGGTCTCCATACTACGGTCGCAGGTGGGGTAGAAAATATATCTATGTTAGTCACAAACCTGAGTAATAACACAGGGGGAAATGTTGTCAGAGAGACTGTAAGTGATGGCGCAGGGATTCAGTTGCCAGAAGAGAACTTACTACCTCATCCACCAACATCGACTGTTAACAGCGAGGGTTCTCTATTAGTTAACATTCCTACAGATAGAACCCATTCTGTCAGCATCCCCCCAGTAAATGCTCACTCAACGGACCCCCTACAATTTATAGTTGAAGCCACACCAGTGGTTTTAGTTTTAGCGAACGTCCCTCCTCTTGAAGGGGGAACAGCGGAAAGCTCCACTTCTCTTACAAGCAAGGCCTTACACTGGTTATCCAGTAACATGCGGCTAGCTCCAGGGGGAAAGTACCATCTGGCAAGCGTAATCAAGTCAGCAACTAGGGTCCCCTGGTTGGGAAACCGGCCGAAAAGGTTTAAAGGGGACTGTGTGGCAGTGAGCTTTTCAAATCAAGACGCCCTTCCCAACATTCTTGCTAACTTATTCCCTCCCCAACGCAGACAGGGTACTGTTGTTCCCTTAACCTTAAAGTTTTTTTATGGTGAACAGCAGAATGTTACCCACCCAAGGACTCCTGCGCCAGGGTGGGATAGAAATTGTGATTCAAACCTCAGATGGGGTCAGGGCACAAGGTATAATGCAGCAACCCATCATTCCCATTTAGCACAGCACATTCCTTTTGTAGAACCTCTCCAACTGTTTAATCGCTATGCCCCATTATCCTTCATGGACCAAAACGATTGACTCTCTCCCAGACAAGACAGTAATGGTGAGGGTCTTCCGCTTGCGTCCAGATTACTAGATCGGAACTCTACAGGCATTAGGGTCTGCAGAATCATGAGCTGGAATGTCGCTGGCCTCAGAGCCAAATACAATGATAAGAACTGGCTGGAGATAATTAGACCCAACGACATTCTTGCTTTTCAAGAAACCTGGGAAACGTCAGACAGACTTGCTCTGGACGGCTTTTCCCATTTCATTGTACCGGCAGTTCCTAGTAAAATAGGAAGGGCGAAGGGGAGCTTGGCTATATACATCTCCCTAGATATTCAAGGGAAGCCAAGACAGATTAAAACTAATTCAATAAATATTTTAGCGGTTGAACTTACTACACCAAATTCACAGCCCAGATTAATTGTTAATTTTTATAATTCTCCTGTCAGTCAAATCCTGAACGAGCACTTGGTAACTTTAGAGGAATTCCTGTCTACCCATAGTGAGAATAGTGTCCATGGGTTTGAGGTGATCCTTATGGGTGATTATAACATCCATTCATGCCATGTGGATTGCCATGTGGAACACGAGGATTTTTCCCCCTATTCCTCTACACCGCACTTCGAACACTCATCACGTGGAGAGGCTTTGGAATTGCTCCTAGCAACTTTTAATCTTTATGAATCACATAGCTGCCACATAGGCTCGAGGTTACCAACATACGTGGGTAACAACACAGGCACAATTGTAGATTATATTTTTTTATCTTCTAGTATTATGCCTGAAGTGTTCAATTATAAGGTAGAAACTTCAGTTTTTAGCGATCATAATCCCGTAATTTTAGACATTGTATCACAGGGAGTTTTGGGAAAGAGGGAGATTGATGCTTTATGTGTGACAGATCTAGTCCTGAGAGATCAGAATCGCAGACTGAAATGGGATCAAGTAACCCCAATCGCCTTTTTACAGGATACTCTGGCTAAAGTTGAGGGGGAGGTTGCAATTTGCTTGGATAATAATAACTCTGCTACTACCATGATAGAGGCTTTCAATGTTATCTGCCGTCAGGTCAATTTAGACCTGACCGTAAAGAAAAAGCCTAATATGCTCAGGGGCCCCAAATGGTTTGACTCAAATTGTTCCAAGGCTCACTCAATCCTCCTGAAAGCTCTAAAAAATAAACCAAGAGATAAAGAGCAGATAGCATCACTGAGGAAACAATACAGTTATGCTATCAGGACGAGGAAAGCTGAGATTAAAAAGGAGGCCTGGAATGACTTACTGTCGCCTGATATACAGAGAGATAGCGCTAGATTTTGGGCAATAATAAACCATCCATACTTCATGGGACTAGAGAATCAGAGAGCAGACTGCATCATACCTGACGAACAGTGGGTCACACATTTCAGTAATATTTATAGCTGTCCTGATATCACTTCAGGCTGTGAAATGCAATTCACACAAGCAGTAACTACTATCTCTCCTTTTAGTTTAGAGGAGGTAAAAAAAGCAATTAATGACACACTCTATAAAAAGGCACCGGGGCCCGATGGGGTTCCCGCAGATTTCTTCAAGAGTGCCCCTGAACTAAGTGTAAAAAATTCTCACAAATATTTTTAACGCTACAAGGGATTTTATCTTTCCAATTAGTTGGGCAAAGTCTACGATAATACCGATCTTTAAAAAAGGACAGAGAACAGACCCGGCCTGTTATAGGCCAATCTCTCTCATTGATTCCAGTGTCAAAATCCTGGGAAGAGTCCTTTTAGGAAGACTGACTCAGCTTTTAGAAGGAAAGGGTGTCCTATCAAACGCACAATATGGTTTTAGAGCCAAAAGAGGAACTTTACATCAGTGCCTAAATCTAGAACTGATCATAAATAAATATGCAATCGCCAAGGGGGGCTCTCTGTACATGGCCTTTATGGACCTCTCCTCAGCTTTTGACCTGGTCAACAGGGCTAAGCTGTGGGGGGTCCTTCTGACCATGGGCATTGACGCCCCTTTGGTCGGGTACCTGGCCGAGTTACATAGGGATCTTATGACCTCGGTCAGAGTGACCAGGGAAGGGAGATGCACTTGCCACTTTAAGTCAGAGAGGGGTGTTAGGCAAGGGTGTATCCTTGCCCCCCTCCTCTTTACTCTTTATATAAACGACCTTGAGGCAGTCCTGGCAGCTTCCCACTCCGATATTCCGCGTGCAGGTGAGACAAAGATACCTGTCCTCCTGTACGCGGACGACGCAGTCCTCTTGGCACGCTCCGGAGTGGCACTAAATAAACTCCTTTCATCCTTTGGGGATTTCATGTCCTCGTTGGACATGAAAACCAACACAGATAAATCTCATGTAATGATTGCAGGAGCTGCAGGCAGGAAAAGAAAGTCGAAAACATTTTTTTGTGCTGGGAAAGAGGTCAGGAGAGTTCCATCTTTTCCATACTTAGGGGTGACCTTTGATGAAAAGGGCACGTGGGGCCCCCAGCATCTCGTCAAAAGCAACGCTGTGGCAAGAGCGGCCGCTGGGTTGCTTGGCTTTGCTAAAAAACTTGGAGCACGCCCCATGGAAAGCATTATAAAGGTCTATAAAGCTAAATGTTTGTCGGTTGCCCAATACGGTTCTGTTATTTGGGGGTACACTAATCATGATAAAATCCAGAAAGTAGAAAATAAATTTCTGAGAACCCTGCTTTCTGTCCCTCAATCGACTTCCACCTATATAATACATACAGAGCTTGGATTGGGCTATATAACCAACATTTTAAAACTAGCCCCAGTCATTGGATGGTTGAAAATTTGGCTCAACCAGGAGCTAACATTAAATCATATCATCCTAAAAGATTGTTTAGCCCTGGATAGAGCCCATAACATTCCGTTGGTAAAATACGTTCATATGCAGCTAATTTTAGCTGGCCGACCTGAACTTTTCTCATCTCCACATTTGATAAAGCAGGAAGATTTAAAAACAGTAAAAAATACCCTGACAAATTTTTATGTTTTGGAGAGGGAAGCCACAGAGCTAAATAAACCCATGGTTAGGAAACACTGTATGTTGACATCTGTCCCAGGAATGGAACCATACCTTTTCCTGGTAACTAAACCATACCATCGTTTCCTTCTAACGAGATTTCGTTTTGATCTGATCCACTTCATTCTGGGCAATTTTAAAATATGGAAGACCCGATCATGCTGAACCATGTGATTGTGATCACTTTTCCTCCCAGGATACGACTCATTTTATCATGTTCTGCGGCCATTACACTGAGATTAGAAAAAAATACTTGCATCCTATTTTGCGCAATTTGGGTTTTACTCAGGTAAAACCAGCCCTGATGTTCCTGCAACTTCTTCCTAATGTAAAAGTAGCTTTTCATGTTGCTAGTTTTTTAGTTGCAGGAGCACGCATAAACAAGCACCGTACAAGAACTAGGCATCTTATTCCTGAATATTGATTACTTTTTTATACCTTACTGATTTTAATATTCTTAAAATTTTTGCATAACTTATTTTGTATATTGTGATTTTAGAGTTTTGAACATTGACTGTACCAATTTGTGTTGTGATGAAATGTTGTTATGTATTAATGCTCGTTCTTTTATGATTTTTAATAATCGATTAAAGATAATTGACTGACAGTGAAGACATTATGGTGCTGTGGAACTCGAGTTGTTGAATTCCCAGCCCATGTACTATGTATGGCTTCGCTGGCACTCACAATATAAGGGAATGGTGCCCAAGATTGTAGGGGCATATCAGCTCATGCATATATGCCCTCACCCATAGTACATTGCACCCTGACTTAGGGATGTGAGGCCTGCTAGAGGGCTGACTTACCTAGGCTGTCAGGCAGTTCTAGATGGCATGGCACCTATGCAGAGTGCCGTGTCGATGTTGTCATTTTCTTCCTCACAGGGGTATGCAGACCGCATGGGCAGTGGCATAGTCCCAGTGAGGGAGGTCTCAAGGACCCTCTTCAGCTCCCAGGACCTAGGTATCCAGGGTACCATGTACTAGGGACTTACAGGGGGCAGAGGTACCAATTGGAAGTTTGTTTTAGGGAAGGAGCACTGGCACAGGAGACCCGGTTAGCAGGGACCCTGTGCACTACATTCAAAACCACATCACAAACAGGTAAATAGTGGGGGCTAACCATGCAAAAGAGGCCCTTTCTTACACATGGTAACATTGGCTTATCTACAATTGTCATTTTCAATTTACTTATAAGTCCCTAGTAAAATGCATTATATATGCCCAGGGCCTGTAAATAAAATGCTGCTATTGGGCCTACAGCACTGATTGTGCCACCCACTCTGTAGCCCTTTAAACATGGCTCAGTCCTGTCATTGCAGAGCCTGCATGTGCAGTTTCGAACTGCCATTTTGACCTGGCAAGTTAACCTACTTGCCAGGCACAAACCTTCCTTTTTGTACATGTAAGTCACCCCTAAGGTGGGCTCTAGGTTGCCCCATGGGCAGAGGCTGTTGATTTCAAAATTGGACTTGTACTTTAGGATTTACTTGTCCTGGTAGTGAAATACTCTTAAATTTGTCATCCATTACTTCCGGTCCAGGGAAGACATGGCTTGGCAGTTCGGGCTGGACTGTTCCCATGAGGCACAGGGTCAGACTGATTTGGATATGGCCATGTCTGAACTGGGGTGGCGGAGTGTGCTAAAGAATGATGATGGATTAAACCCAGATCAGTTGACTGGGGGTGAATGCTTGCAATGTTCAACACACTGTCCATCATCCCCTTTGGTTTTGCTTTATCCATTACTTCAAGATCCCATAAGTTAACATTATAGTTTAGTGTCTCTGGTCTTAAAATTTTAAATCACAGCATGTGATGAAGTCAGATTTTAAGTTGTAAATCTGAAAAAAACATTTAAGAAAGTTGCCATGTTCTTACTTTAATTATGTTGTGCCTCTGCCTGTCTCTGAATACACGTCTGGGTTGGGTGACAGCTGGGCTTTGTATATTTCCTCTAGACAGTCACACATAGGGAGCTGGGGGGTGGCATTTGCATTCTGATGACCCATCACCAGGCTGATGGGACTTCCTGGGGTAGAGTGGGAGAGAGGAGCAGACACTTGCACCTGAATATGGCTGTGCCTGTCCCTGCACAAAGAGCTGCATATCCCCCAGTAGTGTGTCTGGAGCCAGGGCAGGAAAGGCAGGTAACTTGTTATCTTCATAGGCCTCTTCATACCCCACTTTAAAGGCACATATGGGTATAAGTATTGGACACCCTAATACCATTGAATCAGAACTCTACTTGAACCAAGGACATTATGTCTGTAAGAAGAGCTGCTGTGATGTAGGAGGTATTGCCCCTTTGCTGACTACATTGCTGTGTTGGCCAGCTGCCCAGCTATAGCCTGTGCAGGTAAGAGCGGTGGGGCCTTTTAAGGGGGTATTCAACAGACGAGCACAAGGGAAAATAAAATTAATAAATAATTGCTCTTGTCATAATCTGTCGAAATCCCCCCCAACCGGACTTACCTGCATGGGTCGCGGCTCCAGCTGCCTGCTGATTGCTCTGCTGTGGGAGTGACTGCCACTTTGACTACCTGTTCTGCTGTGTTGGCTTGCTACCTGCTGCTTCTTGTCTGGGAGTGAGAGTGATTGGACCTGCTCTCCACATCCTAGAGCCCAAGAGCCTCAAAGGGCAGGTTGGCTTGCCTCCTGTTTCAAGAGGTCTCAGGGACACAAAACACGTTTTGCAACTCTGCTGGTGCTTCTGGGCTTAGCAATCAGTGAGACCTACACTTGCCTGAGGTGCCCCCTCCAGTCCTGGCCCTCAGAAGTGGGCTCTGTAGGTGTTTCCTTCAAACATCAACGCAGTGGCCCCAAGGTGTCCAATGGAATCGATAGTGTCCTCCACCACATATGTAGTGCCGAATTGCTGGTGATGCGGTTCCTAAATGTGAGGTTCTGGGGTTATACAGCACCAGTCACTCAACACCATCTTTGAGGCTTGATCCGAATATCGATTTGCCTGCATGGAAAAGACTGACACATCGTGTTGTTGACGTCAACTCTTTGCTCCATGCAAGGTACTTTTTCAGTGGACCCTGTGTGGGTTCTGCAGCCTGCCTGCCCTCCATTGCAGTCAGCCTTAACTTTGGATTTGCACTGGTCTCTCAGGACTTAAAGTAACCTTTTGACCGCTAGTGGCTTCTAAGCACTGTTTTTGCGTTTAATCTTTAAAAATATCTCAAACGTCTACTTATTGGATTTTTGTTGTTTTGGTCTTGTTTTACTCAGATAAATATTCTCTATTTTTCTAAACTGGTATGGAGTTTGTTTGTGGTGTTTTGACTGTGTTACTGTGATTTAAGTGTTGCACAAATACTTTACACATTGCCTCTTAAGTTAAGACTAACTGTTCCATGCCAAGCTAAAAGAGAGTGAGCACAGGTTCATTTTGGTTGTGTATCTGACTTACCCTGACTAGGCTTGTGGTCCCTACTTGGACAGGATGCAAACCTCTGACAACTAGTGACCCAACTTCTAACGAGGTCCTATCAGGTTTGTATGCAAAACCTTAGCTCAGTCCTGTGTAGCTGTGGCTCAGAGAAGTCAGGCTTTTTCAAAGAGACAAGTGTAAAGCATCAAGAACAAAAACAGTCAAATTAGAAGAAAATGCAACATAATAAAAATTCAACACCAATTTATAAAAACAGGTTATATTGATAATAGAGACCTCAATGACATATAACAAAACTAGAGGATTCTGGGAAAATTAATTTTTAAAGATACAATAAATTACAGCATTTAATTTAGCACAATAAATCATTGTAATCTACTGTGATTCGCGGTTTAGGGTTGGGCACGATAAATACAGCCGATGACCTTCCCAGAAGATTTGTTTCTTTAGCTTAGCGGCTGAAAGAACTTGCAAAAGGTCAGTGTATTGAAGGAACAACATGATGACTCCTCTGGGTTTAGCAGAAACTTTAGGACCAAGACGGTGGGCTCTCTGAATGTTGATGGATGCTAAAGCAGGAGTGTCTAGAATCTTTGAGAGAAAAGACTGAAAGAACACTGTAGGGTTGGACCCTTCTGTAAGTTCAGGAAGACCATACAAACGAAGGTTGTTCCTACGATTTCTGTTTTCCAAGTCCTCTGTCTGTCTTTTAAGAAGAAGTACTTCCGCTTCCAAAGCAGGGAGACGTGAACAGGAGGATTGAAGAGACTCCGTAGATTGCTCTAGGATGAGGACACGAGAGTCCATGGATGACCATTTTTCTTGCATGGCTTGCATATTTTTAGTGGTGGCTTCCATGAAGGGTTTGAGGGCTCGCAATTCTTCCAAAATAAGGTCCATGGATGAAGAGGTGGAGGCATTACCTGGAGAAGGCGGGTCTTTTTTTAGACGTTTGGTGGAAGCTAAGGTGGAAGATATTTTGCCGCCATTTTGGGATTTGGGAATAGCACCATGCGAAGTGTCAGACTTGGACATTTTGTCCTCCTCCATGTCCGGAAACGTGGAGTCAAAATCCGAGCCTATCTATGCTTCCAATTCATATTCCGGTTTCTTATTTTAAAAAAATGGACTCTCTGCTTTTAAAATTTTTGTGGCAGGGCAAGCGCTCTAGGATAGCCATTACTTCTTTGTGGAAAGATAAAGCTCAGTCCGGTATTCGTTTTCCTGACTTTAGAGAATATCACCGAGCTTTTGTTCTGAAACAGACCATCCGTTGGCTTTCGAATGATATTCCCTTTTATCCTCCCATATGGTTACCCTTGGAATCTTCCTTCATTTTTCCTTTCAACTTCCGAGAACTTTTATCCTTCAAGTCCTATCCTGCTCGCCTTCAATCTCCTATTTTATCTCATTGTCGTGCTCTTCTTCTTCCCTTTCTATCTTCTTCATATCCCTCCCACGCCTCTCTTCATGAACAACCTATCTGGTTTAATCCTCATCTTAAAATTCGTAATCGTACTATTTATTGGAAGGTCTGCCATTCTCGAGGATTGTGTTGGATCTCTCAATTACTGTCTCATAATATCCCCTTATCCTTCTCTAATCTTAAGTCTTCTTCCTCATTACCCTCCAGTACCCGTTCACAATACGATTCACTTCTCCCTGTTCTTACCTCTTATCTTCAGTCATTGCCACTTTCCAACAATATTCCTTTAGAGCTCAAAACCACTTCCTCCTTAATTGATTCTACCCCCTCTGCTTCTTCCCTTTATAATTCTTTTCGCTACACGACTACTGGAGAGAAATCTAAAATTGAGCTTGCTTGGGAATCCGATCTATCTCAACAATGGTCGGTTCTTCTCTGGGAGAAAATCTGGTCCAAACTTCATGGTACCTCTAGAGCTGCTAATAATACCCAAACTTTATACTTTATTTATAATAGAATTTTATTCACTCCTCTCTCCCTTTCCCGTTTTTCACCAGAGACACCCTCTACCTGTTGGTCTTGCCCTTATCTCTCAGCAGATTTAAAACACATGCTCTTTGATTGTCCGCATATTTCCAGGTTCTGGCACTCTGTGTGGGCCCAAATCCAAAAGATTTTTCATTTTCAGGTTCCCTTCTCCCCTGCCCTTATTTTTCTTGGCTCTGTCTCACCTGACCTTCCTCAGTCCTCCAATCACTACCAACTCCTTGACCTCTTAATAGCGGTCGCCCTGCATTCTATCAAATCTAACTGGAAACAAGCTGCAAACGTGTCCTATCGTTCTTGGTGGAACGCTGTGTGTTTTCATCACAGATTAGATACTAATTTTGTTTCCCCCATTTCACTGGCAATTAAGCGAGATCTTATATGGCTTCCTTTGGTAAATTACCTATCCTCCAATGCCCCGACAAGCTCATTCATGGACCCTGAGGCTGTTGAGGTCCGTAAACCACCTTGAATTTCCCTTTCCTTTTGTTATCTGTAATCCCAATATTATCATAAAGTGTATTTGATGTTCGTACCCATTTTTTGCTACTGATATTTTCATGCTCATTTACCTGCCTTATGTGAGATTTTATTGTAATTAGCTAATGTATTTTCCCTCCATTGTAATTATTGACATACCCTTCTTACTGTTCTTCTTTTCTACCCTCCTCCTTTTCTTATTTAATCTTCAATAAAAATCAAACTTAAAAAAAAAAAAAAAAGGGTTGGGCACGATAAGTATCTTGAAAACCGCTATAAGGCCACTCTTGTGGGGACCAAATCTGACAGGGAGTCAGCCACAGGGACAAATAAGGTCCAGTTGAACAGTTACCTTGCATTTAAGGCAGCCTCCAAGCCAGTTCCACGGTCTAGGAGTTAACCACCAAAGGAATCAATGGAACAGTCTTGATACAAGGGACACAGGATGCAGAGGAGGGATGTATGATGTTACATCGTGGTCCTGACAACGCAAGTCGTTACATCGACTTGCCCTGGATGGTGCTGGACTTAGGGACAGTGTGAATTATTATTCCAACTCCAGCCTACTTACAGTAGTGAAGGTGTTGGAATAAAAGTTTACACTATTCCTTAGTCTAGAGCGCCCTCCAGTGCAAGTCGATATAACGACTTGTGTAGTCAAAACTGCGATGTAACATACCGCATTGTAATTGATGCGTGGTAAAGGATGTTTCCTGCTTAGGAGGCTCAAAGATGCTGAAAATGTTGAGGTAGTGCTGGGGTTCTTTCTGTGCCAACTACTTGGTCCACGAACACAGAGGGGTGACTTTAACCTCAGTGGTCATTATCTCATGATGTCTGCGTGAAATCTAGCAAAAAAACAATTACCGCTAGTCTACTGGTCTCCGGTTAAGGAAAACCAGTTGCCTCCTTTAACTGGCAAAAACGTCCTTGCTGGGCAATCAAACTGCTCTCTGAGGACTCTCCCTGGTCCAGCCAAGAGTGTCGGGACTTGGTATCCCAGGCTGCACTTTGGCAGTCAGTGGAGGATAGTCAATCAGGGCTACCAACTTGCCAAGACAGGCTTTCTCAGCTTTAGTGGCCCTGTAGCCGTAACAGAAAGTCAGCCAATTAACTCTTGGAGTAACACCTTCTGTCTGAGGCTGGTAGACAACGTTTAATCAAGCAGGGCATTCTGCAGCACACATAGAAAGAAGAAACAAATACCCACATAGAACAAGGAAAATGCCTCTCAGGATTGTCCATTCCTGCACGAAAAGAATCCTGCTTGCAATAAAGACATGCTTTCACCGTGGTGCAAGGGTGCCTGGGTTGGTGCTAGGCAAGAATGTGTACGGCAAAATCCTACCCTTTCCATATAACACAGTGCAGCATAGCAAAGTGACTTGCTGTGCTGTGTGATAATTTCATAAAGATGCCTCTAAGTGTAAATTCTTCATACAGCAGTGCTGCAGCTTCAGGGGGATAGTCCTATTCCCAAAAACATCTTTGCAGTTACAGTTCTGAAAGATTTTCAACTTCTGCACTAAATATTGCATGCTGTTGGTTGACATTATTGATTCTGTGGGGAGGAGAGTGACCTATAAATTTCATGATGTTAAACCCCTGCTGGAGTTTACACCAAGCTCCCCCTCATGCCACAATGTGTTCTTTTCACTTCCCTGCTCCTCGGTTCCATTATGTGCTATACAATTGCAAATGCCTTGAAGAAATTCAATTTCCTATGTGAATGTTATAGAAAAACATCTTTGTATTTAGTATAAAATTCTAGATTAAACACATGAAAAGCATTATGCAGCCTTAAAGCTTCAGCCGAAATGTATGCATATTCATGGTACCGGTACATGGACATTCACAGGTTGAATCTTCACAATTGCCCATTGAAGGTGGCCCCACTAGTATAATTTTTGGCCCCTTATGTGCCCTTCCTAAAAGACCTTTTCTAGAGATGCCACTGAAAGATTAAGCACCCTGTTTATGCAGAAAGCACCAAGAAAAGGAGCAGTTATAAATGCAAATTAAGCAAAACTAGTAGTTCCACAGTGTCAGGAGTAGATGGGTGAAATTCAACCAATCAAAAGATGAGGTAAAAAAGAACTGCTCCAAGTGATCAAGGAACTATAATGGACAAGAAAGCCATCTAGTCATGAACAAGGGACTGACAAAAAACACACTCTCTGAAGAATGATATGCAGTGTTGCCTGTAAAAGACAGCCGAAGCTGTATGTATCAAGGTTGCAAATACATCTGAATGAAACCTAAGGCTGCTTTAAGACAAGATCGGTGCTTCTTCCAACTGCGTTACTATTTTTGTTGAATTATTTTCAATATTTTCGTAGCATATTTTTCCCTTATTGATGCAATCCTCTGACAATATTGTTCACAGTGCTTGTCATTGAACCAGTTGATGCAGTGCAAACTACCAGCACTTACTCTTGTTTGAACACTAAGGGGCCAATTACGATCTCGGTCGGAAAGCCTCTGAAGTTAGGTCGTAGGCTTTCCTACTGAGATCGTCGATTTCACTTCTGAACGCCTAGTTACAATTTAGGCAGTCAGAAGTGAAACTAGCCTGTCATTCCAGCGGGCTTCCGACAGACTCGAAGAGCCTATCGGCCAGTCAGAGACCGGCATGTAATCCATACAGACGGCGTTTTATACCTACGGTTGGTGGCCGCCACCTGTTGCTCTCTGCACCATGTGGCAGCCACCGTGAGGTGCCTGCCACGTGGTAGAGGGATTAACACAACCTCCCATTTCCCTATGGGAGCTTGGGCTATGGCCCATTTACAGGCATAGCACATGCTCCCATAGGAAAATGAGAGTATGCGATCGCACAATGTGTGGTTGCATCATGATTAGGCGGTCGCTTCCACCGACTGGAGGTCGGTCGGACCCATATTTGTGACGGTGTAATAAGCCTTTATATGTTGAGCAAATGGTTTCAATGGGCTTTTTGTTGGACTGGCCAAATGATAAAGTGGCCTGAGCTGGAGATTCCTCAGCAGCCTTGTGGTGACTGCTATGAGCCACTATACTGCAATACCACAAAAACACTGTAAGGAATTAAACCAAATCTGGCAGAAAGCTAAATCTTTTTCTAGAAAGCATGAGTTTTGTGGTTTGGTGTAAACCAGTTCAGTAGTTTTTGTGAAATAAAGGTTTAAAACGTATAGATACCTATCTATGCTGTACTACTTAATTACTAAATTCTTACTTAAGTTTAAAAAACTCTAGAAATTACCTGCAAAAAACAAAGGTAAAGTGGCATTATAGTTAGATGAAAATGTTAGTTAAAACGTTACATTTCAAACTCAAACCTCACATAGTACATTACTCATGACACGTTCTATGACATCATTGATAATATCCATGCGATATATGAAATGACAAAATTGATGAACATTCTGTGTATGGCGGGCTTGAGTTAAAGTTACTTCAGTTAACAATAACTGGTAAATATAAATATAATCATATATGCATTTATTTATATAAATGTGTGTGTGTGTGTGTGTATATATATATGACCAGTTTGACCTGCCCCGCAAATCCCTCTCTGATATTACCTTCATTTTCTTCCTTAACTATCAGAAGGTTTCCTCTTGTTTTAAGACATAAAAATGAAATATATAAAAGTCATCATAAATATCTAGTTCCATTACAAATAGCTGCTAAGACTTCTCTTTAACCAATGACCATTCTGGTTTTTAAAACATTTCTCATCTTATGCACTTTTTGCACATTATACACTTGTATTTTTTAGATTATTAGGGTGTTTTCCATAAAATAATGATACATTTTAAGCACTTATTATTTGATTCATTGCGGCATTTTTTAAATATATGCGCATTTATGCTATGATTGTTAATATGGGCATTTTGTTTAACTATGAAATGGCAGACTTAGACGGTCCGAGAAGAATATTTGGCACTGAGTCCATTTTATTTTAAATGAATACTGGGAGCTCAATGGAAACATTTTAAACATTTTTTATAAATCCAACGATTTTTTAGATGTTTTAAGGCAAAGTGTATTTTTTATAGGAAAAAAAAAGAAAATGTATATATATATTTATTTATATTTTCGTATCTTTATATTGGACACTCAAAATGCCGAGGGGAAAAGAGAAAGAAATGTATATTTGATATTTTCTTACTTAAAACCATTGGGGATATTAGGATGGTTTTTAAATATTTCCTAAAATGTATTTATTGTGCTCCTTTAACGTAAGACCCGAGAAAAAACACCACCATGAAAGTCTTATTTTGCTTTGTATTCAACATTGTTGCCTGAATCAAATGTTTCTTCTATATTCACACCATGTAAGCAACCATGTGTTAAGGTGCAGTCTTATAATAGGTCTGGCAACATTTTAGCGTTGTCATGTGATCAAGCCACTGTGGTGGTGAAACGCTTAATGGCCGACGAATAAAACTTGTGACTTAGCACCAAGAAATGGGTCCGTGTCTGCTTGCTTGAGGAGACGTTTGGAGCAGCTTTTGAGCAGTGTTTGTTGATATATGTATATGCGGAGAACTCCTTCCAAGAATGAAGCAGAGGCCACGTAGGGGATGTCAGGAAACACTTTAATGAAGCTGTAACTCTAACTTATATATATATATATCTTTACGAAAATGCCTCCTGCACACTGGCAGAAAACCTTGGCACTCCAGTATGGATGCTAATCAGTTTATTCCAATATCAGAGTCACATAGCACCAATGCGTTTTGGTGCTTCCTAGCACCTTTGTCACAACGCTGATCATCTCACAACCATTACTTTTTATGCATTTTGTGAATACGAGTGTTACAATAAAGAGCATAAACATAAAGAGAGGACTTTCATTATTGACTATCGCAGCCATCTTAGAACATGTTCATATGTATTGCAATCACATTTCATAATTCATATATTACATTCAAGCCAAAGAGGGAGTATTGTTTCTAAAATAGTATACTGGTATAACCCGCAAATCATAAAGAGTTAGCATCTAATTCATATTGCCTCTTTGAAATAGACAAAGAAAAAGTAAATAGGTAAAATATAAAGAACATCCAATATTCAGTTTAAAGGCCTGGGACAGAACAGAGTTTTATCTCAATTACCATATGCCTAAAACAAAGGGGGCATTACAGTGCGGCAAATCAAAGAAATTGATATATATGTGTTTTCCCTTATCTCAAAAGTGTCAATTATATTCATTAACATTTCATTTCAAGGATCTATAGGGCTATAGCCATGAGCAGTATCAAAACAGTCCAATCAAACATTGGTACGGGCTAAGTAGGTGTAGAAAGAATGCATCAGACATTATTTTAATCAGAGTACTGCCCATGTGTGCTAAGCTTCAAATATAGCCTGAGTGGACATTGTGGCTGCTCTCTAAAAATATCTCAGTCTTTAACACCAATAGTTATACGTTTATTGCTCAGGTAGAGATGATAGGGTCTCCACTATATCGTAATCCCCCAACAGCACTCCAATACTGCTCCTTTCAATGGAAGTCCTCCTAAAAAATAGCAAATATACACAATTATACACATGTATTTATGTATTGTTCCAAGTGTGCTTGCACACTTATCTTCTAGCAAACCTGAACTATGGCAAGTGAAACAGAGACGATGACATGTGCAGTGAAAACACATCCCTTGGTGGACACCATTAACATTCAGTTCTATTTTCGAATAAATGCTACAATCATGTATTAAACGTTTGTATGTACATCTCGACATAGGCGTTCACATATATCCGGAGTACATGCATATATTTTTTAGATTTCTTTAATAAACCTATTCCAACATCTTAAGAAAAAGACTGAATATTTTTTTATACCCAGTTCTCCTCACCGGTAGGCAAATAATTCTATGGCAGGACGGAGGCTCCGATTATACTTACTCAATTTCTTTACTGACAAACAGCAGCCAATCAAAATGCAGTAAAGAAAACAACTACATTACCCAGAAACACAGGGCAACCATAGAGTATGATAAGGTATAAATAGGGTCATAGAGGTGAATACTTCCTCTTTCTTTGCTGCTGCGCAGCCAGTTAAGTGCTTTTACATTACTCGCTTTTATTATTAATGCGTTGGCTTACCGCTTTTAGTGCTTGCATTATTCCTTATTGCTGGTATCATTGTTGCGCTGTGTGCGTGTTTCAGCGCTTGCCTTGCCGCTTTGTTTGAGCCCGCTTTGTGCGTTGTGCAGCGCGTCTTTATTACTGACCCGGCTTCTGTGCCGGTGCTTAGGGAGCGTGTGCGGCGCCTCCCGACAGGGTTATTTCTTAACCCGGTCTTCTTGTGGAGCGGGAGCGGAGCTGAAAGGACGCGCGTCTCGCGCACCCTTTCTAGGCGGCAGCGGCTGTTCGCGCATGCGCGACGGTTTGTTTACACGTCTCTTCGAGCGTGTATGTTTTCCAGACGCCGCCTGTGCTTCAGCCTGACAGAAACTGAAACCTTTCTTCAGCGCCCTTATTGCTGCCGTTTGAGCTCCTTGACGCCCACAAACAAGTTGAGAGTTTGAGGGTTGTAAAATTTTGACTAAGCTCTGCCTAGAGTGGGAAAATTGTTATTTTTTCTTCTGTTATTCGTGCAAGTCTGCTCCCTCCACATTCAATTCAATTGTTTTTCACAGGGTCCCTGTGTTTATCAGACTTGCGCAAGGGGTACCACTCCCCCAAATTACAAGGCTTTGCCTCTCTAAGTGTTAACCTTCACTGGGCATTCTTGGTTGACATTGTCGCCATGGCAGACTACTGCGATGAAGAAGGTTATGATTATTATGAGGAGGAGGAATCCTCTACTTCATTTGATGATTTTATGGGCCAAGCGCTTTGTCAGGCAATTGCGCCTCTGAAGAAACATCTGGCAGATTATGCTGCGCAGCATGGCTGGGTACCTCCTTCCTCTGGGCGTTCCAAAAAGTCGCCAAAAACTCCACATTCCAGCCATTTTGAAAAACTTGCAAAAACCCTTTCTGCTCCTTCTGCAAAGAAGCGCAAGGTGTCCTCTCATTCTGATCCTCCATCTGACACGGATGACGGTACGTCCTCGTCTTCTTCCTCCGAGCCTTCTAAGCCTCCTCCCTCCCAAAAATCGCGGAAGGAACATTATGTTGACGCGCCTTCTTCTCCACAATTGTTAACCTTCAATCCCTCTGACATTATCCACCCTCATTCTTCTTCTTGGTTGCCAGCCCCCGAGGTGGCTCAGTACATTCAATCCCACATCCGTCACTCCTTTGATAAGGATGTGAGAGCGCGTTTGCGCTCCGAATGCCCACGTCCTGATTTACCAAACAAGTTGGCCTCTACTCCTGATGTGGATCCTACAATGATCACTTACATGAGGAAATATTCTAAGGACCCTACCAAAGGTTTAGATAGATCGTGGCGTTTATGCCAGGATAAACTTTTAGATCTCTTGGGCCCACATACGAAAATTCTGAACTTGGGATACCAAGCCAAGGAATCTGGTTCCATAATTGACCCCGATGAGCTGGTCGGTTGGTCTCAACGGGCTGTCTGTATGCTTGGCAACGCCAACTGTGCCTTGTCCACTGAGCGCCGGCGCTCCATCCTCATGAAATTGGATCCAAGACTTACGGATTTGGCCTCTTCGGAGTCGGGCTCTCTAGCCCAAGGTTTACTTTTTGGTGCCCCTTTCCTGAAGGAGCTGTCAAACTTTGTTTCCACCTTTAGTGGCCTTGACAAGGCCCAGTCTGATTTGAAACGGGCTTTCCGTCCGGTTTTTGGCAGGGCCGGACGAAGGGGGCGTTCGTCCGGCCGTGGTTCCGACAATGCTCCCCAGCGAGGGAACAAGTCCCAGCGAGGTGGTCAACAGCAATACTCCTCAAACAAGTCTTCCTTCTACCCTTGTAAGAGGAATAGAGGTCAACCTGGCAAAGGTGGATACTCCGGAGGTCATGGAGGATGACAAGATTCTTCCCCATCAGGTGAGCTTGATTTCAGCTTCAAATGTAATTTTGGGGGGCAGAATTCAATTTTTTCAAGACAATTGGCGTTTGATCTCAAACGATGCCTGGATACTGGAGACGGTGAAAGGGTACAAAATAGAATTTTACTCTCGCCCTCACCAAAATCTTCGGCCTTGCCCCCTTGTTTTTTCCCGACAAGATCAAGAGTTCATCTCCGCGGAAGTCTCCTCTCTTTTGACAAAGGGAGCCATCATTCTCACTTCTCCTCATCCCCAGGGTTTCGTCAGAAATGTTTTTCTCGTAGAGAAAAAAGGGGGAGGATCTTGTTTAGTCCTCAATTTGAAGGACTTCAACGGCAATGTCGTTTATCGCCACTTCAAGATGGAGGGCATCCATCTTCTGCGAGACCTTCTTCAAGAAGGGGATTGGATGGTTCGTCTAGACCTAAAGGATGCTTATCTGTCAATCCCGGTTTACGCTCCTCATCGCAGATACCTTCAGTTTCAATGGTTGGGCAGGTGGTACGAGTACAAGGTTCTTCCTTTCGGCCTGTCCTCCGCTCCGTGGTGGTTCACGAAGCTCCTTCGTCCAGTGATGGAGTCTTTGCGGTCACGCGTAGTGCGTCTTATAGTCTATCTAGACGACATTCTCCTTTTGGCTCAATGCCCTGTTCTTCTGCAATCTCACTTGCACTGGTCCATAGACCTTTTGCAATCCTTGGGTTTTCTTATCAATCCCCTGAAGTCCGACTTTTCTCCATCCCAATCGATGTCTTTCCTGGGTTTTCAAATAGACTCTGTCTCTTGTCAGCTTCTTCTTCCAGGTCAGAAGATAAGGTCCATCAGGAGGGACTTGAGATCGTTTCTTGCCCAACAGACTGTCTCGCTCAGGTCAGTAGCCAGGATTGTAGGTCTATTATCGTCTTCCATCCAAGCGATCTTTGCGGGACCTCTGCACTATCGGGCTCTTCAGCGCCTCAAAATTCGTCATTTGCAGAAGGGTCTTCGTTATTCAGATCATATCCTCCTCTCAGAGGATGCCAGGACGGAAATGATGTGGTGGTTGGACCACATGGATTCCTGGAACGGCCGGGCTCTGTTTGGGAGGACTCCCGATGTTGTGATAGAGTCCGATGCCAGCCTTTGGGGCTGGGGAGCCCTTTGCGGCTCAGTGTCGACCGGGGGTTGTTGGTCTCCGGAGGAATTGACCCTACACATCAATTGCCTGGAGTTGCTGGCAGGCTCCTTCGCGATTCGGTGTCTCACCCCTCCGAAAACGAATTGTTGCATTCTTCTCCGAATGGACAATGTTTCGGCGGTTCGTTATGTGAACAAACTGGGGGGTACCAGATCCAAGCTTCTCTCGGAGATTGCGAAGGATTTTTGGCACCTTTGTCTGGAGAGCAAGATCACGATTATTGCGGAATACCTGCCGGGTTCTCGCAATCTGATCGCGGACTGGAACTCTCGTCACCTGAGAGATTTCAGCGATTGGAGGCTCCATCCTCGTGTGTTCCGCAAGCTGTCCCGCTTTTGGGGGACTTGTCATCTGGATCTCTTTGCCTCCTGGCTTAACACCCAGCTTCCCTGATTCTACAGCTGGCGTCCGGATCCGGAGGCGCTGGCCACGGACGCATTTCTCCAGACGTGGCCTCGCCATCTGTGCTATGCCTTCCCGCCGTTCCTCATGATTCCCCGGGTTCTGGCCCGAACACGTCTATTCTTGTCGGAACTGATTCTAATCTCCCCTCTTTGGAGGGCTCAAGCGTGGTTTCCAGTTCTTCTGGGGATGAGCTGCTCGACGCCGCTTCTACTTCCTCACATGTGGAACCTGCTGTTGGATCCGCTTTGCGAGCCTCACCCACTGGTGCTGTCCGGTCAACTCCTTCTGGTAGCATGGAGAATTTCGGGGGACGCTGGCAAATCCAGGGCTTATCGGGCGACGCTACCAGATTTATCAATGAGGCTTGGGCACCCAACACACACAAGCGTTATGCATCAAGTTGGAAGCGCTGGTGTAATTGGTGCTCACAGCGGTCGGTGGATCCCGTTTCAGCGGATCTTTCTTTAATTCTTAATTTTCTGGCGTCCCTAGCATCCTCTGGGCTAGCTTACAGAACAGTTAATAACTTTCGTTCTGCAATTTCTGCAGGCCACGTGCCTCTTGATGGTAAACCAGCGGGAGAACACCCCCTGATCTCTAAATTGTTGAGGGGCATCCGGATAGTAAAACCTCCTTGTCCCAAATATGTAGCCCTTTGGGATGTCTCAGTTGTTTTGCGTTTCCTGTCAGCCTGGCCTTCTAACTCTCTTTTGACACGCAAACAACTGTCAGCCAAGCTCACTATGCTTTTGTGCTTGGTCTCTTGCAAGAGGGTTTCTGATGTGCGGGCTTTGGATCTCGCTGGTCGGTCTTTCTCTCCTGACGGTGTTACCTTTATTATTTCAAGGAGGACTAAGTGTAATACGCCCTTAGTCTCTTACCCTTCTTTTCCCCACAATCCTCAGTTGTGTGTGGTCCAGTGTATTAAAGATTATGAGGTAAGTACGGCGCCTTTTCGGCATGATTTACGGGGCCAATTGCTTATTGCATTGCAAAAACCTTTCAAACCGGTAACTCCGGCTACTTTGGCACGTTGGTTACGTTGGCTCATGCATGAAGCGGGCATTGACATTTCTCTGTTTGGTGCTCATTCTGCTAGAGGAGCCATGGCTTCTAAAGCTTTTTCCATGGGTGCCAGCCTTCAGGACATCATGAAGGCTGCGGATTGGTCATCTGAAACTGTGTTTAAGACTTTTTTCTTTAAGCCTATTCTTGATGTTGCATCTGTCGTGGTGGCGAAGCTTTAAACAAGCATAATCGGAGCCTCCGTCCTGCCATAGAATGGAAAATTTGCTAACATTCGTGCCAAGAATTTTCAATTCTATTAAGGACAGGAGGCGAGGATTATCCCACCCTTATTTCATGCTTGTCTTTATATGATGCATATTGCTTTTTTATACTGTACAATTCTAGTTCTTTATGAAATGTTTCCCTCCCTGTACTGGTTACTATGTTCAACTTTTGGGGAACAGTTTTTACGGCCTCTGTCTTTTTTCCTCAGGCTCCGACCTTAAATGAGGTGTACCGGGATTTTCTTCTCCTGATTGGTCTCTTGCTGTTCCTCTGGTTCTTTGAAGTTCCTTCTCCACGTCAGCCGGACGAGGACCTCTCCGAGGGACTCCTTTGATGGATTGTTTTCCTTTATGTTGATTTACTTATTATTGACTATGGACAAAGAAAGAGGAAGTGTTCACCTCTATGACCCTATTTATACCTTATCATACTCTATGGTTGCCCTGTGTTTCTGGGTAATGTAGTTGTTTTCTTTACTGCATTTTGATTGGCTGCTGTTTGTCAGTAAAGAAATTGAGTAAGCATAATCCTCGCCTCCTGTCCTTAATAGAATTGAAAATTCTTGGCACGAATGTTAGCAAATTTTCCATTATCCCATGATCGATGATAGCGGCATAAGCAGCCAGGTGAACTCCTCTTCTTTGCCTCAAGTTTTGCAATTTGTTGGGCCTCCTCCAGGTGTTTCTTTCTTCTCGCTTTGGGGATCAGATTTTTATCAAAAGCCAAAAAAAAGGGTATGCAGTTCCTGTAGAGCGCTACAATGGTGAACACGCTTTGCATCATCCCTTAGCACAAAGCATGTCAAAGGAATGTAAATATTCAAGAGCAAGTGCCCTCCACCACCCAAATGAAAGGCATGCTTCATCATTGGGCAGGCAGCTTCTCATTAGCTTGGTGCCGTAATGCCGAATGGGCACCACAAGGGGGCTCTTTATCTGAGATCTTTTTAAGATAGAATGGCGTGTCAAGATATGAATAGGAGTGTCTTGTGTGTATATTGGAAAAAAAGTTAGGACACCTAAAGCCACTTTATTTTAATGGTGGGCTTCAAAGCTTAAAACAGAGAAAAATAACGAAGGAAAATTATGTTCCTTTGTATCTCAGAGGTTTAATTAAGTCCGGGTGAACATGTTTCTAGCCTTAATGTCATAAGGATGTATGACAATTCATCAGGACCATTATGGCAAATCCTAATCTACGTGGATGTTGGACCAGTCACAAGATAGAAGAAAGTGCCTGATCCAGAAATCCACCTAGTTCGTTAAGTACCTAAAACCAGGCAGGGAACATCCAACCTCATTGCAATCAGGATCGAACCCCTTAGGTATTATGGACGCTTCTGCATATTATGTGGTGAAATGTTCAGAGCAGTGCTTTGCTGGCGACCTACCGCTATACTTAATCCTGGAGTGATCAGATTCTGATACCTGTTGCTAATCGTTATGAAGCTCCTTCCAGAGTGGACTAACCTTTAAATGGTACCAAAGAATCTCTCCTTACAGTCAACCCTAGGGGAGATTGGGACTTAAAACAGGCCCAATGACTAAAAATATTCACCATACTTTTTCCTTCCTGAGTTGGGCTCAAGGACAAGCTTAACAACCTGGCCTGGCTTAATTTTATTGCCAAATATGACTTTATTACCATACGGGAAACATGGGATACCACTTCCTCTTCTTGTACAAGTGTAGCCTGTAATTCCTGCCCTGCTATCCATTCCACACGTAGCAGGGCCAAGGGAGACCTCTCTGTATGGGTTAATTTAAGCCTTAAAGTGGAAGTCTTAGTTTTTGAAATGGGTAGCTCTACCATTTTGGCCCTGCTCATTAAGGTTAAAATGAGTCCCTTTAAAAAAAAAGTATCACCTTTTATGATAATGACTTTTCAAATTCTGTATTAGTTCCTTTCATTTGACTGTTTTCTTTTTGAATGAGTCTGAAGCTGCTAGGGTGAAATTTTTATCCCAGCCCAATTTTATACTTTGTGGTGACTTTAATGGTAAATTGACAAACAGCCCCGAGGTGCAGGGGTCTAAGCGTTCCATATCTGTCAGGGTACAATTAGACAACAGAGGAAAGGAGTTTGGTTAGTATATAGCTGTACATGACATTTTTGATACTGTAGATTTGTTTAAGGGAGATGGACCATCCCTGGACACCTTCAGAGGGGTTAGTTGGGCTTCGGTCATCGAATACATTTTTGTTACCAGGAACTTTTTTTATAGGTTCTCACAGGGTGCTGATATATAGGGATCACAAAGCTCAAAGTGGCATATTCTCAAGGACTTATCGCCGAGTTACCTGCACTTTATTGCAGCCAAAGTGGCGATAACGGTATTGCTCCTTTCACAAGCTAGTGCTAAAAGCCCATATTACCAGTCTACATGCAATAGCAGCCACAAAAAACATCACCACATATGACCCCCGCAACTATCGCTAATGAGATGCAGAGTAGGCATTCCCGTGCCAAAAGCAGAAACGACACCACTCTGCAGCATTCTCAATGACCAGCCAGATCGGCAATAGGATCACAAAACCGGCAATAAGGTGCTTTAGCAGCAGGAAATCAACACCAGCTCTGACCTGGTGTAAAGTCGGATGACAGCCTGCACCACAAAAGGGAGCCCAGCCCAGAACCACACCTTAAGGTCAACAGACGCAATGGAGCCACTGCTCATGCAGCTGGGAGCCCGAAGAGGGCCACAACACCCACTGCCACCACCCCCAGGACCACCCCCCGGGCACCTCCCCCCGGGACAAGACATGTCACATCAACTCCACGAAATTATGTACAAAGACATCTGACTGATGTCGCCCAATCATATGTATTATACACAGAGTTTCCACAGGTCTATCAACAACAAATCAACCTTAGAAAGACATTAAACCAAAACGTTAAGTGTGTAATTAGATAGGAAAGTCTCCTTATGAATAAGGATACCCGTCAGTCATCATTGGATACCGCCCTAGTCATCATCTGGGCCTCCTTATGGCATTTCCATCGTGAATCATAAAAGATGTTAACCAGGACTTGATGGAGACGTCCTGCATCTAATTATGAAACACAGGATCACCTTATTGATGTTAAATGATGGTGTTAACTGGTGGCTAAAAAGAGAGAAATTGCAGTGCGTGAAAATGGGTGTAATAATGATTAGTGACTTAAAATTGGGTAAGTGAGAGAAACTTTGCGTTTATTATTATCACTCAAATGCCCAAGATTAAAAACAGTGCAGAAAAATGGCAGCTTTAACAAATATCTGTCAGAATGGTTACCAGGTCAACATGTTTCGGCAATACATAAGGACACTTCTATCCTCTGCCTTCTTCAGGACCTCTGGAGAGGTGTGGCTCACTGGTTAGAGGCGGCAGACCTGTAAGCAGAGAACGGCCCGGGACCAGGGTTCAATACCCGACGCGGCAGGGTCTTGGACCAGCGTCAACGGACTCGATAATTCTCGCCTCAGTGCCTACTCTAACCAGGGAACACACTCGGTAACTCTGGGCATTAAGCTTGCCTTATCTCTACAACGGTCCCCCACAGACGCCGGGGATGCCTGGTTTCACTCTGGAGATACCCAGAAAGGGACCATCTCACAGGGAAAACCAGGACGGGTTCCCCAGCGGTCTACAGCGCCAGGACACTCAGGTAGAGTAACAGTGCGCTTTACAAGTATCCCACATTTAAATGATTGGTACTGCAATGTGAACATAAACAACAAATCAGTGTGAAATAAAAAAAAAATCAATGAACAATTTCACCTGGAATCCTAGGTGTCTGGTCAACTCCTCCTGCGTGTGGATTATTCAGCCACTGTAAAGTACACATTTAAAGTTGGTTACTTGTCAAAAGAAGGGATAGAAAGAACCATTGGTGTCTCTACATGTAGATATCCTCAATTGGCATAGTTTTCATCTACGAGTGTTTCATCAAGGTAAACATCAGGAAATATAAGTGTGTTTATACATATAGTGTTTGACTACTCCGGCTTACCTATTTAGCAGGAGTGCACAGCCTCACCTCACCTGGCTGCGGCTCAGGGAGAAGAAGCACCGCTTTATAAAAATCAAAAGAAGACATACACCTAAACAATGTCTGGTGACCTGCTTCTTATAAGTCTGTGCATGTCAGAAAAACATACACTCCCTGCCAGTGATCGTATGCTTTATTTGTAAATCTTAGTGGTCCTTATGTTGTAATAATTCATCAAAGATAGCCTCAGTATTGCGATAAAAGGGTGTCTTACAGGACTGAATATCCCCTACCAAAAGTATACAATCTATATAATCACAGAATGTATACTTATAAAGCTAAAAAAAAAACGTTCAATAATGTCGTAGATGATCGTTACATCTTATCATTGAGCATAGTATTTCAACACACGACGCACTATTATTTTGTCATGGGAGCTTCTTAATTCATCAGCAGATAGTGAACAAATGTATTTTTTATCCGACATCGTCGACATAATACGCTCCACATTCTTAACGGTGTTTTACAGTAATCTGACAGATAGTATAACACATGGTGCCACAAATCATAGACTCTAATGAATAAATGGCTCGCTGGTTAAATCAATGTGGCACCTCTGACAGTACTCAGAACAGTCTACCCTGTTTCAATCAGGAACCCCAAAGAGACAGTACGACAATCTTGTCATCAGTGCTCATGTTGGTTCAGCCCTCATACGTCTAGATACTTTCTTGAGCTAGGATAACATGCTATAGTAACATGCTCACCTCTCCGTCAGTACTCCAAATGGTCTACTGAACCGTCTCGGGGAGGTGACTGGTGGCGTACATCTGCCATCTTTATCCAGGGCCATTCGCTATTAGAACACGTGATGCAACAAGACGATCATGTGATCGCAACCCCCCGTAACAAGGAGTCTTCGTGGGGGTCCTGGGAGGCAGCCGTGGTGGTGGGTGAAGCCTGCTGTATGGTCTGTGCAGGGCGTCGGGTCTCCTCGTAGTAGTTGGGCTGCCCTGCTCCTGGAGGTGGGCTGCGGAGGCTCTCCACGAGCTGTTGGAGGGCTTCGGACTCGAAGCTGTGGTGGTCCACTTCGTCATCAGAGAAGAACGGTTCGGGCTGCTCTGCAGGAGGTGTTGATTCTCCCTCTGCAATGTGAAGGGGAGAAGCAGTTTAACAATGTGTCCACACGTATGTTGTCTTATCGTACATGTTTTCATACAGACTGCATGACTGTGTACATTGTGACTGTTTGGGAGGAGCTGCCTATTTGATGGGGGTCAGTGAACATTTCAACAACATAACAGATGTGTGTTTGTACTTGTACATTATCAACTGACATTTCCCTGCAATGCCAAATGTGGTTGGCCAGTGTGTACTCCTAGTCGGCACCAGTTGTGTCATCTGGTCTGTTGTGGACGTGTTGCGGTTTGTACCACATTGTTGTCAGTGTTGATGTGCTCTGCATGTTATGTGTGTGCTGCATTTCGGGGAGTCACCCCTGCAACTCTGATTTTGCTCCCCCTTCTCTAGTTCATGCGGTGTGCCTTTGACTTCTGTGCTTATGCAGTGCTGAGATGTTGCATACTTGGGTACATTGGTCTCTTGGTGAGAGTTGGGGGCAGGGGCATGGTTTGTCCCCAGATATGCTCAGCTCAATTGTATATGTGTGCCATTGTGCCCATCTCCCTCAGTCCCTGGTCGTTACTCACCCTGGTGCTGTTGTGTCCGGTCATGTTGAGCAGTGTCTGGTCTCCCAACTCCTGCCACCGTCTCCCCACTGATGACTGTGACACCATATCCTCCATATCTTCCAGCTCCTCCTTTGGCATAGTGTGCATTGCTGCCTTCTGGTTGTTGGCAGTTTCAGATTGGTTTTGCGTTTGACATAAATTCAGCGCCTCTTGTTGACCTCTTCCATTGTCCTCTTCAGCACTCCTACTGCATTCACCTTGTCCACAATGGACTGCCATAGTCCATTTTTGGTTGCCAATGAAACAGTGGAGGTGATGAACAGTTGTTGATGATGTTCTACCACCTCAGTTAGCAGGATCCTGTTTTCCTGTGGACTGAACCGCTTCTTCCTACTCTTCTTCTCCTTGGCCTTCATTGACCCCGAGGTCCCAGGCAGGAACTCGGGGGGCGGGGGGAGACTGTGGTGTTCTTGTTGTCCTCCGTACTTGCTCAGGCAACATCCATTGTGCTTCGCTCTTATTTGGCATTTATTTGTCTGTTTTTTTCTACTTTTATAGTTATTTTTCCCACCTGACGGGTGTGAATTGCAGGCCTGTTGCTGATGTTCGCTGATTTTTGTATCGCGATTGACCTCATCACAGCTGTTTTTGCGTTCGTGTTTCGCATTTTTATGGCGTCGCATTGGTTTTAACGCAGTTATTTGACGCGTTATCGTGAGACTATCACGTGGTACCGCTGTGTTGTGAATACTTAGTTAACACGGCGTAATTTTCGAGCCATAGACTGCGATATTGAAAGTTGCGATAAGCTACTTTTGCGATAGTTATCACACATTCTTGATAATATCCCCTCAATTGCAGATCATTTTCCAGCAGTTAGGGTATGTAGCCTTGTAGAAACAATTTCTGGCACTCAGCATTTTAATGATGGTCTTAGACTCATTTGGCACCTACAAGAACCAGGGTTTCCCGTGGCATACTGATGAAGGCATCTCAAGGTTTTTCTGGACTTTTTGACAGAAGTAAGTGAGGGGGCAATTTTTGATCATTATGAAAATGTATGTCTGTGTATTTGGAACCATCTGCTAAAGCAGATTCGCTGTGCTCCAGAGAGTACTCAATGGCTTGATAGGCACTGTTCAGTTGCTAACCTCAGGCTACGAAAGGTGATTACAGCCACACTGAAAGATCCTATTGCAGTTTGTGCAGCTCGTAAGGTTTATGAAAGCACTTTGCAGGCCAGGAAGGATGCTTTGAATAAGGGGGATTGGGAGCTCTTGGAAAGTGCAGTGCTTTCAAAAACAGTAAATCATTTCGGGACACGGTTAAAATGATTAGTCAAAGTGAAGCCCCAGCCAGCCCCCTCTTCATCTGTAATGTATTGGGCAATGAATGGGTTTCGCACTTCAGTGCTATTTATCATATAGAAGCAGAGGATAGTCTGGGGAATTCGGGGCAAATTTGATAACTCGCCCTCATTGTCCATTATCTTATCTGAGGTAGAGGATGCTGTTAGGCAAAGCCCAGTAGTAAAGCCCCAGAGCTGAAAGAGCCCCTATGGACCTCTCAAATCAAATGTAAATTTGTGGGGCCCTTTGGTCATGAATATATTTAACAACTCATTGTGTAAAAAAATACTATGCTCATGGACCTTTTCCACCATAGTCCCTATCTCCCTCATGACCGTACCATTTAAATAATTAAAAGGGTAAATTTTAAATGTTTAAAATCCTGGGCAAACCAAAATATCATCCTGTACCCTCATCAATTTTGTTTCCGCCCGGGGCTGAGTATAGTGGAACAGTGTTTGAATTTACATCAGATAGTTGGAAAGTATACTATCTCCAAGAGCTGGTCGCTGTATATGGCCTTCATGGACTTATCAACAGTATTTGATTGTGTAAATACAACCAAACTCTGGTTGATGTTGTTGGAGCTGAGGTTTAAGGTGACTTTGGTGAACTTTCATTGGAACATAGCTGCTGAGGTTCGATTTGGCCTGGCAGCTGAAATGTCTGATACTTTCCCATTAGCTGGAGATGTGCGCCAATGTTGTATCTTGGCTCCGTTGCTGTTCATCATTTATATCAGCAACCTGAGTCCCTTTCTCATTAATGCCACTTGGGATACATCAAGGCTAGCAAACTTGTATGTACCAGTGATATTAGTAGACAAAGAGGTACTCATGGCACGGAGCCTGAGGGCACTTTGAATGTTAGACGAGTCTTTCGTTACTTTTTTGAGTAACCTTTGATTTGCTAACAAACTATGGGAAGTTGCATGTTATGACGTACTGCCCAGAAAGAAAAAGTGTTTTTCTAAATTATCAGGTAATGTCAATCTTTTGGCAGTGTGAGCAATTTAGCTAGCTTGGGGTGTTTTTAAATCCATGGGCTTTTGGCAGCCACAGATTAGTAGCTCTTACTTGAAGCTCAGAGGGGTGGCAGGATTATTGTACCTTTTATCACAGTCTGCAGGTAGGGGTACTTTTACTCCCCACCAGAATATATATAAGTCACAATGTGTCACCGCATCATTGTATGGTGCTGGGATGACACGCCAACGATAACCCCTGCTCACCCCCCGGGTAGCTTGGCAGTCAGGCTTACCCCAGTGGCGATGTGTAAAGCATTTGCGCAACACACACAGCAACAACATACTAGGCACACCACAAAAGGAACTCTACACAAGGTTATATATTAAAATAGCCTTTGTATTATCATAAAACATATTAGATGGTAATCATACAATATACACTGTGCCAACTGGCACTGGGCAATATTTACAGGGGATTATTTACACAAGACAGGGCCACGTGGGCCACTGTCAGAATCATCACTTGGTGAAAGTAGTAAAAGTAAGACATATCATGAACGTAGACCACAACCAGTAATTATTGGCAAACACTATACTCAGCATCATTCTGTAACATAAATCATATCATGTACAGTATCACATCAGGCGAGAAATATATTCTGCGCCAACCTCATAAACTAAACATAGTAGACCATAACCTCCTAAACCTCCTAAACATAACTCGTATTAGGAAATACTTACTAACATAAACCGCAGTAGGGAATAACTCATACCTAAACCACAGTAGAGGATAAAATAAATCAACACAGTAGGTAAAACCTCATAATCATATAATCACATCTAGAGGCATAAACCAGGGTGCGTAAATCATACATTACATTTCCTAGCACCACATAAATCACACTAGGGCCTGGCGCCTTACAAACCTAATAGTCCCCCTGGCAAACTGGCCATCTCTAAGGGGCTCAAATGCCCTATGTCCAAAAGTCAGGGTGCGCTGCCAATGCAGCAGGAGTCAGGGGTGCGAAATTGCGCAAACCTAAACGTTGCAGCTGGCACTAAGTGCTGCGCAGCTGTGAAAAGGATGGGGCAACAGAGGGCACCTCACTCCTGATTCAAACATGTTCCCTAAAGAAAAGAAAGACCTAAACGGTGCAGCTGCCCACTACTTGCTGGGCAGCTGTAAATATCAGATGAGGCTTGGGCTATCAATGAGCCCTCAGAACAAATATGCAAAAGGTTGCAGCTGCCCTCTATCAGGCGGGGCATCTGTAGAACTGGGCAAACTGGGGAAACACGGGCCCCTCGAAAACAAATTATGCCCCACGTGGGAGCCACACGGGGCTCTGTAAATAATCATGCCAAACGCTGGAGCCACACGGGGCTCTGAAAATAATCATGCCCCATCGTTGCAGCTCACAGGGAGCTTTGAACAAATTATACCCCCGAAAGAACTTGCCCCTTCGGTGCAGCTGCCCTCTGCAAGTGGAGCAGCTGAAAGAACAAAGTGAAGGGGGTCCTGGGCACATTCGTGCCCTCGGGGCCCCACTGTGGCATTTCTGACAAATATGCCCCCACAAGTCACTGGCTCTATTCGGGTATGGGGAGCCCCAATCACTGGGCTCCTCTGTGTGCCTCCATCTGGTCTCCGCCCCACCCAGCTGTCTAAACTCACCGGCTCTCTCCTCCTTTACTGGGGCGGACACTGGCATTCCATCACGGTCTCCTCGTCACCGGGGCCCCCTCCTGGGACCCGGAACTTTTCTGCACATCCGGGGGGCTCTCATCAGCATACAGGAGCCCCGCATGACACTGCTTCTCTTCCTTGCGTCTCCGGGCGGGTGGGACTTCCTTTGGTGAGGGGGAAGTCCCACCCCGCTCCAGGCATCACGCTGCCTGACTTCCTTTTTGGCCACCGGCCACGGCGCTGAGACACGGGGTGGGCTCCCGTTTAAAAAAAATATTTGGAAGCTGACAATAAGGGGTATGCTCCCTCCTGGTTAACGATATAAAGAGGGGTGGGCACCCGCTATTGATGGAGAGCAGGGTGGGCATGCGCTTTCCATAAAATGGAACAAATCCACTCTGGCCATGACACGGGGTAAGTGGGTGAATCCCTACGTCGGGATTCCCTCGACGATGATCGCAGCCCAGTGCTGCATGGAACAAATAAAACGCTTTCCATTAGCTGGCCATTTTCAGACATAGCGCTCCCAGGAGCTAGATGTAGCCAGAAGTCCTGGAATCAAAAGCAAAGCAATCCCAGGCACAGGATGTCCCATCAAGTCTTTTAGGAATAAAGGAGCAATGCATAAATCCAGCAGACAGGTCCTGTAGAGATTAGGACCATGCAGGGCCCAGGGAGGCAAGCCCTCCTGGCACCCCCCCCCCCGGGCCCCAGCAGGAGCATGCCCAGTCAGTAACAAATATAGCACATTGAACATTTTCATGCGGTCACAGCCCCAATATTTATATTACTAAATCCCTTTTTGTCATAGGGCAGGGCATGGGAGAACCAGATGCAACTGGTTCAGGGAAGTTTTGGAGCACTTTGTTTTGCTCAACTCCTCTCTCCTTTGTCAGGTGGGGGCTCAGGGATCAGACGCACAGGGGGCAGAGCTGGAATATTGGAGGGAAGGCACAGTCCTGTTCAGGTCCCAGGTGCAAGTCCTCCCTCCCATCTGCATGCAGATCTCCCTATTCACCACTGGGCAGACTCATCCTGGCTCCTGGAGCCACCCACATCATCCAGCACCTGTCACTCACAAGCCAGACATGCAATTCACATCATGCAGTCAGACACACAGCGCACAGAAATGCCAACTTCTAAAAGTGGCACTTCTCCACCAGTCACCATAAATTTGCGCACACCATTGTGCAGCATTTATTCTCACGAGTTTGCATATACTAATCTCGACCCTGCACTCCCCTCATACCAGAAATTACCATGGACACATATCCCCCATGCATTCCTATAGGAGGGCAGGCGAATCTCACCACACACACTCAGAGAGTGCAAGCACTTTACACTGAGCCACAGTGCTAAAGAGCACAGAGGCCTAAAATCACTACCACCATGTCTGAGCTTAAAGCAAAAAGTTCAGGGGTGAACCTGCCAAAAAGGGCGAAGTCCAACAGCTGTTAATCACCTGATAGGGTATCCAGGCACTTGCAGGTCCCGGAAGACTCATTTGAACAGCCAGGTCTTGAGGGATCTTTGGAATTCAGGAAGTGAGTTGATGATCGTGAACTGTGTGGGGAAGCTATTCCAGGTCTTTGCTGTGAAGTAGGAGAAGGTGTGTCCTCCACTTGTTCTGCTTCAGTAGATGAGGGGCATATGGGCAAGTGATATGGAGGTGGAGCATAATCTTCCTGACAGTTGTTGGAAGTTCAGGCAGTGGTTAACTTAGGCAGGTTCTTGGTTGTGTAGAGCCTTGTGTGTGTGTGGTCAGCACCTCAAATTGTCATCTCTTCTGTACTGAGAGCCAGTAGGGTTGCCTAAGGTGGGGGTGTGCTGTGGGTTCATCAGGGGAGGTCAAGAATGATTCTGGCTGCAGTGTTCTGTATGGTTTGAAGTCTCTTTAGGAGGCGTGTGGCAAATCCTATGCAGAGATCAATGTCATAGTCCAGTCGGCTGGTGACCAGGGCGTGTGTTATGGCACATCTTGTGTGCAGGGATAGCCACTTGAAGATCTCACATAGCATGTGCAGAGTGAGGAAGCAAATAGAGGCAATGATCAGTGATTTCATAGTGAGCTTGTTATTAACGATAATCCCAAGGTTTCTGACGTGGTCGTTGGGTGTAGATACGGGCCCTAGGTCTGGTGGCCACAAGGAGTCATTTCATGGGTTGCTGTTGTTGCCAAAGGTCAGTACTTCCACCTTGTCTTTGTTCAGTTTGAGGCAGTTCTTCTTCATTCAGTTGCCAACACTTGTCATGCTTCTGTTGAAATTGGTCCTGTTGGTGGTAGGGTCATCTGTGAGTGAGAGGATGAGTTGAGTGTAGGATATTATGTTGAGACTGTGAGATCTGACGATGTTGGCCAGCAGGGGCATATATACGTTGAAGAATGTGGGGCAGAGGAATGAGTCCTGGGCGACACCACAGATGATATCCTTGGGTTCTGAGGTGAAAGGTGGTAGGCAGACCCTCGATGTTCTTCCTGTAAGGAAGGAAGTGATCCATCTGAATGTGTCCCCATGGATGCCGAGGTGGTGGAGTGTTTAGATCAGTGTGGGGTGGGATACCATGTTGAAGGCTTTTGAGAGGTCGAGGAGGATCAGAGCCGCTTTTATCAGTAGTTGCGTTCAGGGCGGTGTTGGAGTTGCAATTGCTGTGGAAGCCAGATTGGGAGGAGTCGAGTGGTGAGTTCTACTCCAGGTATTTTGTGAGTTTCTTGTTGATAGTATTTCCCATTAGTTTTGCTGGAAATGAGAGAAAGGAGATTGGTCAGTAGTTTTTGAGTTTGCTGGGGTTGGCAAAGGGATTTTTGAGTAGTGGCATGACTTTGGCATGTTTCCAGGCATTGGGATATGTTTCGGTGGTGATCAAGGTATTGAGAGGGGTGGTGAATTCCTGGCCAATCCTTTAGTTTCCAAGATTAAAGATTTGGTGCAGGCATGGGCCTGACTGGATTTATTTTATGATAGAGGTGGTGTCCTGGGTGGAGAGGTGATTTCATGTGGTTACTCTGTTGTTGATGTCTATTGGGGCTGCTATTGGTGGTGTCTTGCTTGCACGCCACCTCCCCTTCAGGTGTTTGCTGTTCTGAGTTCTTGGGTGTGCCAGCTAGCCATTTTAGAGGATCTTCTCTGATTGTTGCTCTTGAGTGGGAGATGTTGGTGCAGTTAGTGATCCAAGTGTTGAAGTTCTTAATTTGTTGTTCAAGGTTGGTGGTGATAGCTGGGTTGAAGGTGTTGAAGGCTTCTGTCATCAGGTCTCTGAAATTATGCTTCAGCTGCAGTGGGGGTGCTGGCCATCTTGGGGGTGGTGATGCAGAGGCGGGAGATGCTGAAGTGTACAACTAAGTTATTGGTCTATGTGAGTTCTGTGACATGGCTGTATTTGACGCAGTTGCTGGAGGTGAAGATGGGGTTCTCCTTGTATCCTGTGGTGTGTGTGCGGTTGCGGGCAGTCTGGCTCAGTTCAAGGCTGCTCATAATGTTGAGAAAGTGTGCGGTGTTGTTATTCGGGTCACTGATGTGGAAGTTAAGGGTTGCTGAGGAAGATGTAGTCCTTGGAGTGCAAGACTAGGTGCTAGGGGCGCAATTAAGTCTGCAATGGTGTTGCAGAAGTTGGAGTGAAGTTCTGGGGGTCAGTATGAGAGGGAATTTGAGGTGTTCCATGGGGGTGGTGATATTATTGGTGGTGGTTGGCACTGTATAGTCTCTTTGTGGATGGTGGAAATTCCTACTCCCAACTTGTTGGTGTGGTCCCAGTGAGTAATTTTATATCCATCAGCAATCTCTTTGGCAATGTCAGTGGTGGATGCGGGGTTGAGCCACGTCTCAATGAGGAAGACGACATCGGGTGTGATGGTGGTGTTGAGGTCTCGTAACTCGGTGGAGTGCTTGCACACAGAGTACGTATGGAAGAGTAGACAGTAGAATTGTAGGGTCGCATCTGGTGTGTTGTGGTGAGAGGTTGGCATGGTGCTTTGCATTGTGATGGTAGTCATGCTAGTGGACAAGGTGTATCTGTTGCAGGACAACAGTCCTGTTGTAAAGTGTAGTGCGGCATGGCAGCAGTGTTCAAACAATTGTCTGTTCTTCAGGGCACAGAGGAAGGCAGCGCCATACATGTGGATGGACTAAGAGCCAGGGGTCCTGGCACTAGGTGCGGTTCAGTCATGGACAGGCACAGGTGGGTTTGCCTCTGCTACACCTACCGGGCTCCAGCCGCATGGCCATACTGTGTCCTATTTTTGTGTAATTCATTTTTTACAGTTTCATTTTAGGTGTGGGTTGTGGGGATAATAGGGGTAAAGGGTGGGAAGTTAATACATTTTTATGTGTTAGTTTGTTTTTTAATGAATAATATTTCGTTAATTGATAATTAAATATGTTAATTATGGAAGTACATTTTTTTAACATTTTATCATTTTGAAAATGTTTTTTTAATATAATAGTTGCGGGTATTTGTGATATGTATTTAACATTATTAGGGATCTGGTCTCGCTTCCTCCATCGACCCCATTAGTGCCGCTCTGTTATGATTTCGGGAGACACCCAATAAATGAGGTGGCAAGGCTGCGCCCCCTACTCTTTTGGACACACCTCAGAAAGACCCCGGAACTATGTCACTTTAGGCGACTGAGCTGATCCAACTAGATGTAGGACATAAGATAGCCTGGCTATCCAAGTTGAAACAGCTAGTGGGGGACATTGGATTGGGAGAGGCCTGGGTGAGCCAGAACCCACCGTCTAAACAGGTTGTAAAGAAGGCCTATTGGGACTGAGTCTCTGTAGCTGCAACAAGAAATCAGAATCATGGCACCCTGACAGAAATTTTTCTAGACGTGAAGCCTGCACCTAAGCTAGAATCCTTTCTGGACCTTATTGAGTCCCTGAAAGATAGGGCACTTTATCTGAAGTTTAGGTATGGTACCCTCCCACTGAATGATTTCAGAGCAGGCTGGAGGAAGTCGAGGGAGAGTGACACAGGGTGCCCGGGTTGTGCCTCCCCTACGGACTCTGTTGCTCATTTTCTCTTCGCCAACCCAGTGTATGGTCAGGCGAGAAGAAAATGGCTGTAACCCTTCTGTTCCAACTTGGGATGTAAAAACTATAGGGAGGCACGGCGTATCCTAACATCTGAGCCCTCGATCCCTAGTGTGATTTGTGGGACAGCTAAGTACCTGGGCAGCGCCTGGTTGACAAGAGCGAAGCTTTCTAGGGTGACCCAGGGCTAGGCCGTGGATTCGTAGATCATCATGTTCCATCGGGCTGTACTCTGTTTTTTATGGTGAACCACTTTTTAAATGTATGTCTTGTACTTTTTATTATGATCAATTGTATATATCAAATATTGAGGATCGATTACGCTATATATCTTTTTTACATATTGTGTGAATGTTGACCATCCTGACTCCGGTCAGAACTGGTCGCTCCACTTGCAGCTCGTCCCAGCCATCTGTACCAGCGACCTGCACTCTGCCCTGCTATCTGTGCCAGCGACCTGCACTCTGCCCTGCTATCTGTGCCAGCGACCGGCATTCTGCCCTGCTATCTGTGCCAGCGACCTGCATTGTGCCTGGTATCGTTGCCTGCATTGATTACAATTGTGCCAGCTATTTGTGCCTGCGACCGCATTCTGTACATTGATTGTGCCAGTGATTGTTTTTTGTGCCCACGACCTCCTTTGTGCCAGTGATCTCACCCAGCATTGTTGTTGTGCCCTTAGCCCGTCCACGCCGCTGCTCCCCCGCGGCCCCACCCCCGCTCCCTCCAGCTCCTACTGACCCTACCCACTCGCCACCCCGCTCCCGCCTCCCAGCTGCTCCTCCCTCCCACAAACAAACTTTAGGCTAATAACGTGAGACAAGGAGCTGTGACCATCCTGACTCCGGTCAGAACTGGTCGCTCCACTCGCAGCTCGTCCCAGCCATCTGTGCCAGCGACCTGCACTCTGCCCTGCTATCTGTGCCAGCGACCAGCATTCTGCCCTGCTATCGTTGCCTGCATTGATTACAATTGTCCCAGCTATTTGTGCCTGCGACCGCATTCTGTGCCATTGATTGTGCCAGTGATTGTTTTTTGTGGCCAAGACCTCCTTTGTGCCAGTGATCTCGCCCAGCATTGTTGTTGTGCCCTTAGCCCGTCCACGCCGCTGCTCCCCCGCGGCCCCACCCCCACTCCCTCCAGCTCCTACTGACCCTACCCACTCGCCACCCCGCTCCCAGCTGCTCCTCCCTCGCTCCGCCCCCTCCACTATCCACTTATGTCAGAGCAACATACGCGCAGCGGACACGCACTATGCGCGCCGAAGGTGCGCCAAAGGTAAGCCCGTCTATGCCCGTCCGCGCCTGGACCGCGCCCATCGCCAGACCCCCTGCCCCCCGCAAAATCCACTCCACCCGCCTAATGTACGACATCGCAACCCTCTCTGCACTCAACACCGGCCGTCTCCCCGACTGTCACCAAGCCGCACCAGGACGCACGCATGGACCCTTCACCTGCCAATACTGCAAGTTTGACTGCTTCAAGACCCACACTAAATCCACAAACGCCAAACAGAGCTCCGACAACAACCACCTGAAGTGCAACCTGCTCAACACCCGTTCGATCCACAGACACGCCATTGAACTATGGAACCTACTAGACAACACCACGCCGGACATCGCCTTTCTTACAGAAACTTGGATGAACGCTTCATCAGCGCCCGGCATCGCCATAGCCATCCCGGACAGTTACAAGATCATCAGAAAGGACCGCATCAACCAGACAGGAGGAGGCATTGCCATCGTTCACAAGAAAACCATCCGCATCACGACCAGCACCGACGACACCCTCACAGCCGCCGAACACCTCCACTTCCAGATATACACCGACCCCAAAACCACACTTAGAGGCACCCTCATCTACAGACCACCAGGACCCCGCACACAATTCTGAGAAGACATCACTGACTTCATCAGCCCACACGCCCTCCCCTCCGAGGACTACATTCTCCTAGGGGACCTCAACTTCCACCTGGAAAAGAACAACAACAGAAATACCATCACCCTTCTGGACAACCTCTCCAATCTCGGACTCCAACAACTGGTGAATACCCCCACCCACTACGCCAGACACACGCTCGACCCGATCTTCTCCTCCAGCAAGCACGTCTCCTTCAGCCACGCCTCAGGACTCCACTGGACGGACCACAGCTGCGTACATTTCAACTTCAGAAAGACCACGACCCACCACCACCCACAACAAGTCCCCCGCAGAAACTGGAACAAACTTACCACCGACCAGCTCACCACATCGCTATACCAAAACCCTCTCGCCAAATCATCGGACCCAACTCAAGCAGCCATCAATCTCGCACAATGGATCACCCACTGCGCCGACGAATTAGCTCCCCTGAAAAAGCAACACAACAAGCCAGGCAGCAAAAAAGCCTCTTGGTTCAATGACTACCTCAATAACTCCAAAAAGAAATGCCGCACCCTCGAGAAAGCCTGGCGAAGAAACCCCACCACAGACAACATGACCGCCCTCAAGGAGGCCACCCGCAAACACCACCAGCTGATCCGATCCACCAAGAAATCAGCATTCAAGGAGCGACTCGACGACAACGCCCACAACAGCAAGGAACTCTTCAGCATCGTCAAAGAGCTTACCAATCCCAGCGCCGACACCAACGACAACACTCCCTCTCAAGGCCTCTGCGACTCTCTAGCCTCGTTCTTCCACAGTAAAATCGCTGACATACATAACAGCTTCTGCGACCAGTCCACCCCCCTTACCACCGAACTGAAGCCCCCCACCACCACCCTTGACGCCTGGAACCCGATCAGCACCGATGACACCATCCGCTTGATGAACTCCATTCACTCCGGATCACCAACCGACCCATGCCCCCACCACATCTTCAACAAGGCCGACTCCATCATCGCACCCCACCTCCGGAATATCATCAACTGCTCCCTCAACACCGCTACCTTCCCGGAAAGCTGGAAACATGCCGAACTCAGTGCCCTCCTGAAGAAACCTACAGCAGACCCCACTGAACTTAAGAACTACCGCCCCATCTCGCTCCTCCCTTTCCCTGCCAAAGTCATAGAGAAGGCCGTCAACAATCAGCTTGCCGCCTTCCTCGAGTCTAACGGCTCCCTCAACCCCTCACAGTCCGGTTTCCGAGCCAAACACAGCACCAAGACCACCCTCATCGCAGCCACAGACGACATCCGATCACTACTCGACAACGGAGAAACAGCTGCCCTCATCCTCCTGGACCTCTCCGCAGCGTTTGACACGGTCTGTCATAGCACCCTTGTACAACGCCTCAACAACATCGGAATACAAGGAAAAGCATTGGATTGGATCATATCGTTCCTCACCGGAAGAACCCAGAGAGTCCGCCTCCCCCTTTCAGATCAGAGGCCACCGAAGTAATCTGCGGTGTTCCCCATGGCTCCTCGCTCAGCCCCACTCTCTTCAACGTCTACATGAGCCCCCTCGCATCCATCGCACGCCAACACAACCTCAACATCATCTTCTACGCTGACGACACACAGCTGATCCTCTCCCTCACCAAAGACCCATTCACCGCCAAAACCAACCTACACGAAGGGATGAAAGATGTAGCCGAATGGATGAAGAACAGCCGCTTAAAATTAAATTCAGACAAGACGGAAGTCCTCATCCTAGGATCATCACCCTCCGCTTGGGACGACTCATGGTGGCCACCAGCCCTAGGCAGCGCGCCCAAACCAACGGACCATGCTCGCAACCTGGGATTCATTCTAGACTCCTCCCTCTCGATGACCAGACAAGTCAACGCCATCTCATCATCATGCTTTAACATCCTCCGCATGCTCAAAAAGATCTTCCGATGGATCCCCACCGAAACAAGAAAGACAGTCACTCAAGCACTTGTCACAAGCCGACTGGACTACGGAAACACCCTCTACGCTGGAACCACAGCCAAATTACAGAAAAAACTCCAACGGATTCAGAACGCCTCCGCCAGACTCATCCTAGACATACCCCGCCACGACCACATTTCCGGTCACCTGAGAGACCTTCATTGGCTCCCCATCAACAAGAGAATAACGTTCCGTCTTCTCACCCACGCACACAAAGCCCTCTACGACCTAGGACCCAAATACCTCAACACGCGCCTGACCTTTTACACCCCCACCCGCCAACTACGATCGTCCAATCAAGCCCTCGCCATGATTCCACGTATCCGTAAAACCACCATGGGGGGGAAGATCTTTCTCCTACCTGGCGGCCAAAACCTGGAACTCTCTCCCCACCCACCTCCGCCTTACACAGAACCACCTCTCCTTCAGAAAACAACTCAAAACGTGGCTATTTGATAAGTAACAACCCCTCCCCCCTCAAGCGCCTTGAGACCCTCCGGGTGAGTTGTGCGCTATACAAATTTTAACTTGAACTTGTAATAACAAAGGGCTGTCTCTCTCCTCCGTCTCCTTTTTAACTCGTTTTTAAATTGCTTTTATACTTTTATGATATTGTATATCGAATAAAGTTATATACAATACAATTTTAATATGTTTTATTTTTATTTATTTTTAATTTTAAACAAATTTGCATTTAGTTTTTGTATATATATATATATATTTTTTATGTACATTTATTTAGTTTTTTTGATTTTTTTGTAGTTGTTGATATTTTGTTTGTTTTTAATTTTGAACTGGAGTGGGAATAGTAATTTTTACCCTTCTGCAATCCAACACTTTCCCTACTGTCGCACTGACTGGAGTGGGAATAGTCAATTTTAGCCCACTGCTATCCAACACTTTCCCTACTGTTGCACTCACTGGAGTGGGGATAATATTTTTTACCCCTTCGCTATCCAATATTTTCCCTACTGTTGCACTCATTGGAGTGGGAATAGTATTTATTTTTACCCCTCCTCTATCCAAAACTGTACCTACTATTGCACTCACTGGAGTGGGAATAGTATTTGTTACCCCTTCGCTATCCAACACTTTCCCTACTGTTGCACTCATTGGAGTGGGAATAGTAATGTTTACCCCTCCACTATCAAACACTTTTCCTACTGTTGCACCCACTGGAGCGGGGATAGTAATTTTTACTCCTCCACTATCCAACACTTTCCCTACTGTTGCACTCATTGGAGTGGGAATAGTAATTTTTACCCCTCCGCTATCCAACACTTTACCTACTATTTCACTAATTGGAGTGGGAATAGTAACTTGTACCCTTTGGCTATCCAACACTTTCCCTACTGTTACACTGACTGAAGTGAGAATAGTAAAAAAACATGTCTTCCACTCTCCAACACTTTCCCTACTGATGCACTGACTGGAGTGGGACATTTAAGTTTAAAGATTTTTAAATAGTTTAATGTTTTAATGTATAATAGAATTTTTGTAATCGATTTTTTGTCATTGCCATATGTATATATATATTTATTTGTTACATTTTTATATAATTTTAAAATTATATAATAAAATAAAATTAATAGCTTAATAATTGTTTTAAAGTAAATATATAATAATTATTATTTATGTGTGTTTAACTTTTTTAAATTATGTTTATTTGTTAAAATCCGAAGAAACAAAGCAGGGTCCTGCTGGGATCCTCCCTCCCATGTCAGGTGGCGCAAGTAATTCGGCGGACCACAAGAGCCGAATCAAGTAATAAATCCAGGGTTGCCTCAAAGCAATGAATTGCGCACTCAGGAATCCGTTTCAAAGGTGATTTTATTATTCACAGTTCACACGCTACGCGTTTCGACACAACTTGTGTCTTGGTCACGTGTTCATTGCTTTGAGGCAACCCTGGATTTATTATTTGTTAAAATGTATAATAAATCTAATTTATTTTTGTAAATAATTTTATTATTTAACATATATATATATATATATATATATATATATATATATATATATATATATATATATATACTATATTTTGCGCAACTATATTTATGACCGATGTAAAAAAAAAATTGGGGGGACTTACCGTTAAAAGACTGATTTGCATATGGCCATGTCTGAACTGGGGTGGCTTGGTGAGCAAAATAACGATGGATTAAACCCAGATCTGTGACTGGGGATGAATGTTTGGCCATTGTGCAACATTCCGTCCATCATCTTGTGTGTTTTGCTGTTCACCCTATGTGGGAAGGGTATGCCTAGACGTGGGTCCCGTGCTCACTAGGCCAATGTAGTCAAGCTATCCTGGCTGATGACGGTTGATAGCCAGAAATCGGTCCTAGGATTCTTGATTCCGGTCCAGGAAAGACATGGCTTGGCAGTTCGGCCTGGACTGTTCCCATGAGGAACAGGGTCAAGGCTGATTTGCATATGGCCATGTCTGAACTGGGGTGGTGTGGAGTGCAAAAAAACAATGGATTTAGGCCCAGATCTCTGTACTGGGGTGAATGTATGACATTGTTCTGCATTCTGTCCATCAACTGTTGTTTTTGAACTACTAGAAGTGGCACTTCTAAAATAGGTATAATAAATCTGTGCACACCATTGTGTTGCATTTATTATCACTATTCCAAAAATACGAAACTTGACCACGCTGCTCCTCTTATATCAGGAATTACCACTGAAAAACTTATCAGGAAATCCCCAATGCATTCCTACTGGAGGGCATGCTCACAGCAGTGAGAAACCAAAATGGCTGTTTGTCACCAGGGCATGTCACACACTTAAGGTACATGTCCTACCTTTAACCTACAATGCACCCTGCCCATAGGGCTAGCTAGGGCCTATTCTTAAGGGTGACTGATATGCAGTAAAAAGGGGGTCACAGACATGGCATCCACTTTAGGTGCCATGTCACAGCAGCAGTAACACTGCGCACCCAGGCCCTGCAATGGCAGAGGCCTTAGACCGGTTTGCAAAGCTACTTTGGTGGGTGGTGCAATCAGAGCTGCAAGCTGCCAGTGGCATTTAATTTACCAGCCCCGGGTATATGAGATACTACTTTACAAGGGACTGACAGGTAAATTAAATCAGCAAAACAGGTGAAGATCAATCTTACAATGTTTACCACAGAGAGCACACACACTTTACACTGGACAGCAGTGCTAAAGTGCCCAGAGTCCTAGAACCATCAACACCATGTCATAAAAAAGGCTAGGAGGAAGGCAAAAAGTTCAGGGATGACCCTGCAAAGAGGGCCAAGTGCAACATCCACCATCCTATTTTTGAAGCATATATTATAGGGCTGAGGAGTACACAAGACAGGCCTACACCTTGTGACAAGAGTATGAGAATGTAAGATCAGGTACCTAATTGTGACATTCATGACATGTGTTGCTATGCAATGGTCAAGGACATTAAGGGGTGTGAAGTGTAAGACACAGTGAGTTTGACCACTACACATTTAAAGTGTATTGTATGTCATCCTCACTCACATGGTGCATCACAGATCAGATACAGTTTCACATTGATTTCTATGCTGGTACTCTGCATGTGTATGAGATGGGCATGTAGTGAGTCCATCATCATAGATGTATACATTGCAATGATATTGCTTGATCTAAATGTACTTTGAGACATGGTCTATGGCCTCTGCTCTCCGTTGATGTATCTGTGTGTTATGTGCTTACATGCTCCTGTACTGTCAGAACAGTGATACACAACACTGCTACAAATATTCCCTTTCTTGTCTCCCATGCCTACAGCTCAAAGTCCATCAGCGTAAGGCCGTATGGTGGGCCATTGCCCCCAAGGTGCGGTCCCTAGGTGTCTCAAACCCACGCCATACACACTGCCACAATAGGTGGGATCACATCTGCTGTCACAGCAAAAACATCGCAGAAATTATGCTGGGGCTGGTCCTTCGAAGTGGCAGGTCAGCGCGACGGAGCAGGACCCCACTTATGGCCGGTATCCTGGCAGTCACACAGCCAGAGTTGGATGGATGCTTGAGGGCCCAACAGCAGCACATTGGGGGTGAGTAGTGTGCAAAGTGTGACTTTGCGCATACGTGGCTGCATTAATTCCAGCTCAGAGCAAGGCAGAAACTCTGCGATGTCTCTAGTGTGATACAATGGCCTCCATGTAGCCTCTGTGTAGAGGTTCTGCATGTGTTCAAAATTTAGATTCTCATTCGGGAAATACATGAGCGGTATCATAGCAAGCCATCTTGACATGTTTGTGAATGTTGTCTGATCCGAGACCTTCCTATACAGGAAAAATTGTTGTGTGAAGTGTGTAGCCCCGAATACTTGTCAGGCTTGTGTGTGCTGTGCTGCTACCACAATAGTGTGCTCATGTGATGATGTGTAAGTGACTAGAGACATGCACAAATGTGGACTCAGGGAACAGTGAGTTGGTAGGGGCTACGCCTGTCCCATGGGTTGTGTTTTTCAGAATGATACAGATGACAGCATCACTGCAAAATATATTAGCCTAATATCAGCAGCATGGCATCACAGGATGTAATTTCCTGCCACAGTGACAGAAAGTGCACACAGGTGCTGATGGGGTAGATGGTGTTGTTGGCAGTGATGCATTGGCTGATTTGAATTTGCCAATTATGTACATGGCAACATGACTGACATGGTTAGGATATGGAATTGAATTGCAAAGTAGCTGAACCTGGCTATTGTGAGATTGGTTTGGCACTATTGCTTAACATGATTGGAGGTGATCAGTGGGTATGGCAAACTTTGATGTGACTAAGGTGTTGGACTGTAATTTTATAGATAAAAAGAAGCAAATGTTACTTAGAGTATCAGTCCTCAATATGCGTTTATTGCGGAGGGGTATCCATATGCATCAGTGCATCTTGAATTTCTGGCTACTGTTTTTAAATATTGAGTTAATTTTTGGCACATTGAAGTGTAATTGATGTCATCAGTTAGCCCAACGTAGGGAAGTCATATGCCAGATCATAGGTATTGTCACACATTAGCTGTCCCAATGTTGGCGACTCACAACTTCATCTACAGAAGGCACTTTCATGCCTTGGATCAATGACGGCCTGTCAGGCAATTGGAAAGATGTTGGTATGTGACTTGTCACAACTCATAAAGGCCTTGCATTACATTGCCCTTATCATGCTATTGTGCATTGTCTACGTGAGTACATCGGTACATGGGGCTTATTTTCACTTCATAACCAAAACATATGTGTTCATGTGACTTATGCAGCGGTGTGAGTCTCAGGGACATCAACTTGTAGTGAACAGCAGTGAACATCATGTTAGTGTGCATTTAGAGATGTGTGCTGTGCATTTCAAATACATTGATACATCTGCAAAGTTGACAGCAATGTACAACTGTAGTTGTGCTTCAGTGCCCATAGTGGATTTAAGGAGGTAATCTCACTTGACAATGGATAGGTTTCACTTTGCATCTGTGGGGTTCAGCGAGCTCATACTTCAAGTGTGAGTAACCCAACACATTTGGATGTGTAGCTCTCTTACCTGCAGGCATGTGTGTATGTATGTGTGCCTACAGATAATTGAATGTGATGTTGAAATGTAGATACATGCACAGCAGATTGGCTGTGTTAACACAACATGGAGCATGACTATCGACTAAGCATGTTTCCATGCAACAGCTGATGAGTGCATACATTTGGAATATGCTGACAGTACATGCAGTAGTTAAATGTGAACGTTTCAGTCCACGTATTTCTGTTTATATTGCATATAATGTTTGTAAGGATGCTACTTTACTGAACCTATGTCTCTGTCTATTGCAGCATCTACAGAGGGCAAGGAAGGATAGGGGCCCAACACCGCTGGGGAAGCTACTGGCACAACTGGGCCATGGGAGTGCAGCGATACTGAGGGGACCAGCACCTCGGAGGGGGACAGCAGTGGAGGCTTCCCATCTGGAAACACCAACCTCCACATCTTCCAACTCCAGTGGTAACTCCTCGGTGTTGGCGGACACAGGAAGTTCAAGATCTGCATCTTCGTCCACCACACCACGTCCTGTGTCCACACTCCCTGATGCTCCCCAAAGTGCTATCCATGCCCACAGCCCTAAGGAGGGTAGAGTCTCCTTCCCACCAGGCAATGCTGCCCCTGCCCCTGTCTCCCCTGCTGCCCTCAGTGTGGAGGCCATAGACATTTTGTGGCAGCTGTGTGTGGGTCAGACTACACTCCTAAATGCCCTCCAAGATCATGGCAACAAGTTGTAACTGGTTGTTGCATTCATAGACGGCATTCATTCAGACGTGGGTGTCCTACACAGAACTGTCCAGTCTTTGTCCTCCACAGTGACGGCAGCCATTCAGCAGTCCTAAGCTTCCAATCCAGCTCCTGTCCCTTCCTCAACCACACTACCAGTGCCCCCACCTGACCAGAGCACACATACACTAGAGCACTCAGGCACCCAGTCATCCACACGCAGCACACAACAACAGCACTCCAAGGTAACCAGACACCATACACCATCACCACAGCACACAAAGAGCACACATGACCACACCACAAACAGCCCATCACAGGGCACTCAGAGACATAAGTACAAAAAGCATGCATCCACATGGCATTCCTCTGATTCCTCACCCTTCAAGAGCACTCCCATCCCCACACATGATCCCAAAGCCACACAAACACTTGCTCTGTCTGCAGTGAACCTGGTGCCTGCCACAACTGCATCCAAACACGTTCAGAAGGCTGTTTACCGAAAACGTCTACTCCCACCCAGACCCCTGTGAAGCATTGCCATGAGAGCAATGTGGGGAGTGTACCTTCACAACCGGGGAGGCAGGGGACCAGGAAACCCCAACCTCAGTGTACCACCAGGTCAGGCAAATTCCCACGGGAAGATACACCACCACCTGCTACACTTTCAGGGAAGAGGGAGGCTGTTGGGGCCACCTCACTTCTCACTTGTGGCAAGACACTTGGGGGATATCGGATCCCCTAACAATTGAGACCCAGCCCTTCTGATTCACCATCAGCCACTGAACCTCCACACAGCATGTCTCCGCCTCCCCATTCCACTAATCCATCCGGTCCAACCAGCCCTCAAGCTTCCACATCCACGGATCCCTCTATCTCAGCCAGTTCTCACCCTCCCAGGTCCAGTCCCCTGACGAGCCCAGACATTCAATCCCCTCCCAGTTCAACTTCCACATAATTTTGAAGCCAAGTCCCCCTTCCCAACGCATACCTCCCTGAGCGGTACCTGGACTGCCCATTTGAGGCCCCTATCCTGGGGTGATTCCCATGGCAGTGGGCTGTGTTACATTTTTGTTGCACACTGTTTCATGCACACATGTGCAGACTTGAAATTTGGACTGGCCGTTGGCCTTAATGTTTTGCACTTTTGATGCCCATACAGAGTTTATGCAATAAAAACGTTATTTATATTCGAGCTTTTTCGCTGCCCTTGCTAATGATGCAGTGCAATGTATCTGTATATGTTCATCTGTTACATGCTCTGTATGCCACATTCACATTGGCATCTGCTTGAGTGTCTTTTTCAGAGGTTGCCAGAAGTTACAGCAACATTTGTGCTTCTTGACTCAGAGGCTTGAGGGTACAATGATGCATGTCTGTGATTGTCTACACTTGTCCTAATTATTCTATTGTCGGGTAGTTTTGTACACGTCATATTTGGATTCTGAACCACAACAGCAGAACATTATATTCACATGATGACTTGAGGGGTGGACATGTTCCATTGTATTTGTGGAATCTATTGTGATGTGTACACAGCAGTGTAGATGTGTAGTCATCTTATATAAGTCTTGCTATATAGTCACATGGGTACATTTGAATGAGGGCACTTGAGTACTCATACAGTGTGATAGTCCTGTCATTAGCTGAAGTATTGTTGTGTATGTGCCCTTGAGCATTACTCTTACACACATGTATGATCCAGTTGATGAGTGCCTAATTGTTTACAAGATTGACACCTGCTGTAGATTGTGGGCACATGTATGAGTTATTTTTTGAGCAATGTGCATTGTGTCGTAGTGACCTTGCAGTCCTAGGGTACACCTACTTGTTGTCCACATAATTTGTGAATATGAAGAGTGTGTCACTGCAATCTCTGTGTTGTGAGTTTTGGGATCAGCCATGGCTCTTGCTTACCTTTGTTCTCACTGTGCTGACTGGCTCAGGCAAACAAACATTACAACGGACTTTTCACATACATTGATGTCAATTTATTCTTCATTTACTCCACTGTGTGGTATCTAGAGTCATACCAGCTGCAAGAAGACCATTTTGTGCATACACATTGTGAGTTACTCCTCTTTGTGTTTTTGCTCTGTACACTCCTCACATGTAAAATACGAATGTATACACCACTACAGTCTAATATGTTCCACTCCAAGCTGTGTCTTCCCTGGACCGGAATCAGGCATCCTAGGACCGGTTTCTGGCTACCAGCCTTCATCAGCCAGGATAGCTTGACTCCAGTGGCTTAGTGAGCACGGGACCCACGTCTGGGCATACCCTTCCCACATAGGATGGACAGCAAAACACACAAGATGATGGACGGAATGCTGCACAATGGCAAAACATTCACCCCCAGTCACAGATCTGGGTTTAATCCATCGTTATTTTGCTCACCAAGCCACCCCAGTTGAGACATGGCAATATGCAAATCAGACTTGATCCTGTGCCTCATGGGAACAGTCCAGACCGAACGGCCAAGCCATGTCTTCCCTGGACCAGAATCAAGCATCCTGGCGTAGTGAGCACGGGAGCCACGTCTGGGCATACCCTTCCCACATAGGGTGAACAGCAAAACACAGAAGATGATGTACGGAATGTTGCACAACGGCAAAACATTCACTCCCAGTCACAGCTTGCTGGGTGTGTGAGGGCCCTAGTTCCGAAAGGAAGACTTCCCCCCCACCCCCGCGGTGCCTGGGACACGACCTGCACACTGACCTGCATTCTGTAGATCCTACACGTAGATGTTGAGCAACTGCGTACCTCTTTTTGGTTTAAGGCTTTTAAGGGTGCCAGGGAGATCTTGGGTAAACCTGAGAGGGTAGAACAGCTATACTCCAGTTTGGAGATTACTAGTGCTTGGACTGCACTTTTTAGGTTGGCAGCGTCGAGGAAGGGTTTCAGTTTCCTAAGGTAGCTCAAGTGGAATCTTGTTGATTTGGCCATCGAGTGGATGTGGTCTGGCATGTTCAAATTGCTGTCCAGGGTTATTGCCAAAGATTTTGCTGAGTCCACGATGGTCGGTGGGCAATCCAAGGCTGTGATAGCTTTGATCCATATCTGCATCTCAGGATTGGCTTTTGGAGGGGAATTAGGAGACATTCTTTTTTCTTTGCATCGAGTTTGAGTTGATTGGAGGTGAGCCAATGGATGGTTGATTTCAGGGTCTCATTCAGGGAGAGAATCTCCTCGAGAGAAGAGGTTTTGATGTAGAGCTGAGTGTCGTCAGCATACATATGGTAGGAGATATTTGCTTTGAATGGTACTTTGGCAAGTGGTTCAAGGTAAAGGGTGAAGAAGGTAGGGCACAGGGTTGATCCTTGAGGGACTCCGACCATGACCGGAGAGGGAGCAGATAGGTTGCTGTTGATTAGGAATCGCTGCGATCGGTTTTGGAGGAAAGAACTAAACCATTCTAGAACAGAGCCATCCAAACCCATCCTGAGTTTGAGGCATTCAAGTTGTTTTTCGTGGTTAACCGTTTCGAAGGCTGAGGATAGATCTAGGAGGATTAGAAGGCACATTCTCCCTTGGTCCAGGGCTTGGAGGGCATCGTCAACGATGTGGAGCTTGGTCAATTCAGTACTGGGCCCAGGTCTGAATCCAGATTCGCAGTCATTGAGAAGGTGGAAGTTGTTGATGTGCTGACTTAGTTTATGTTGTACACACTTCTCCAACACTTTAGCTGGGAGGGGGATGTTGGAGGGAGGTCTGAAGTTGTCGGGGAAAGCTGGATCAAGCAACGGCTTTTTCAAAATGTTATTGTGTGCACATTACATGCGCCAATGTGGAGTCTTGTTTATTAGCTTGTTTTGTGTCCACAATAGTGCTATGTCTCCTTTATTTGAACAGTCACTTGTAAGGATTGTGTATTTGAATGCTTGTGCTACACATTGACACCATGCTCACTGTGTAACTGGTGGAGTGTCTGTCTGTCTTTGCAGATTTGTCTGGTTGCATACAGTTTGTGTTTTTAATTGACATTTGTTCATGTATGTTTGGATTAGTTTTGACGATGCTGTCTGTGCAGTTTGCCAGAGGAGACATGTTATCTATTCCAGGGTTGTCTAGGATCACATTGCCAATCCACTCTTTTGCTGCACGTAGCCATGCTTGTTGGACTTCTTTTGGTGTGGTTTGTGATACATGTATTTTGAAATTGGTTTGTGTTCAGCATTGGTTCATACATCCCTGAGTGGAACTCATACATTTGTAGATACACACTAGGGTGTAGCCTTGGGTTTTAGGGAACTCATAGGACCTTATTCACCTTTATCCGAGCTTCTCTCAGTTGTAGAGCAGTGAAGGTGGAAGCTGGGTAGATGAGGGGTATATGTGAAGGTCATAGTTGGGTTTGAGAGTCAGGGAATGTCATCATGAGCCATGAGTGTTGTGCTGGTGGCATACACATGTCAAGATAGTTAATACAGATGAGGAGCTGGTCACTGTATGGCTTATGCCAGTTCATCTCATTCTGGGACAATGCATTACTTACATTGCTGTATCACAGGGATACTACACAGATGTTACTGTCATAATATTTTAATCTCTGTGCCACTCATGTATTATTTGACGTCCTAAGTGTAGTGTCATGTGGTACCTCTTGAACGCCATGTACATATGGTACCAGTCATTTCTCCATGCTTTTCTTTAGAGTAGTTTACTTGTTATCATGGAGTGCTGCTGACTTATGGTTTGTGTATGAGGCAGAGTTAAAGTGTTTGAGCTGTATCAAGGACTCAACATGCAGAGTGAACATTTCCAAGGTTTAGGTGACAATTTACCTAAGTGCAAGACATGTGTACTCAGACTATGGTTTATGTTTCTGTCTCCACCAGGGTGTCCGATGTAGACAGGACACGTTTTTCAGCACAACAGTTGGGTGTTGTTGTTGTACATGGGTTGTATGCGGGATGTGTTATTAACTTACCTACAGTGTTGACTGTGACAGCGTCTTATCTGCTGGTAGTGGATCAGGTACAGCAGCGGATGGGCTTGTAGAGCAGGTTCCATGGCGACCAGGAATGTGTAGAGGTGTCTCGGACTCGAGTTTCCATCTCCGAAGTTGTGCTTCCACCATCTCCGAAGAGCTGGTTTCTCTGCTGCATACTGATGGGCTGGTTGACACATTGTGATCTGTCTGGCAGTCGGAACGTCATTCCGTATGGCAGGCTTTTTCTATTGGCTCCCTCCGGCAGTGTTGCTGAACAAAAATCCTGGCAGATCCGGAACCACTGCGACGGACGGAAAAAGGGTTATCTTTGCCCAGTGTAATATGGGGGTTGCGAGGACTGCCGCAGGAGTAACTAAATGGACGTTTACCCCCAGCACCGTGGAGGTGCCTAAGACAGCCATAGTAATCAGCCCCATAGTTATATTCTAGACCTTCATATGTGACCCCATATGTTTTATTTTCAGGGACATAGCATTCACATAGAGATGCTCATCTGTAATAAGAAAATAGCTAAGACGCTGGTCACCCAAAGTGCTGTAGATAAATATCCCAACAGGGGAAAGAGTGGACAACCCTGTAGTCAGACTCTAACAACCCTGAGTTGCAAGTATTAGACGTTCAGTGCATGCTTTGAGTATTTTGCATGGCTCAAGAAAAAAAGAGTAAGACACGTTTTACTAACCTACCCTGACGAAATCCCAGGACCTTCTTAGGCCGTGAGTATAGGGCAGAAACATGTTGGTGATTTAGGGAAATAGGACAGGTGAAGAGAAAGAATATGAAGGCAAAAAAATCAACTTGCACAAATATCGAGGTAAAAATATTGTGGGTCAGAAATATCGACAGACAAAATATTGTGGTCAAGAATATATTTTAGGTAAGTAATATCGATGTTTAAAATATCGAAGTGTTTAATATTGTTTACAAAAATATAGATGTTAAAAATATAGATTTTTTATTAATGGTTTGTATTTCAGTATATATTTGATATTTATGTGATGTATGCTTTTTATATAAAAATTGTTTGTATGTTTATTATATGTGTTAAAATGTTAGTAGGTATTAATTTTTTGTAATTAGAATTTTGTGTTTTTAGTTCCGTAGCAGGTTGTGGGTTTATATAGGAATAGGGTGGGAAGTAATTTAATGATATACAATTTATAGATTATTTTTAGCTGTTATTAATATTTTTTTATTTGAATTTTGCGCTTTTTGTTCCGTAGAATATTTTTTATTTATTAATATTTGTTTAATTTAGATGTTATAGTGTTAAATGTGTAAAGTAATTTATTATGAATTAATTAATAATTTGTTGTTAATTCAATTTAATTAATCAATTGGCAATTAACTATGGTAATTGTGTAATTAGGTCTAGGTGTGTGTTGTGGTGTTTATAGGTGTAAATGATCGGAAGGGTTGGAAGTAATTTATTTTTAATTGATGAATTAATAATAAGTTGGAGGGCGGAGCCAGCCAGCAAGCGTGATGGCCGCCTGATACTGCGGCTCCGCCGAGCACGAGTCATTTATCCTTCATAAATGCAGGGAGAGAATTGATTGAGGTCCGTTTCCCGTCTCCCTGGACCGCCCGAGCTGTGACCAACTAGCGACGGCCACAGCGGTTGTGGAGAAAAGCGAGCAGGAGAGTGCGGGACCCTGCCGACGTACCCGCACTAGAGGCGGTGAAGCCGCTGTCTTGGGTGCACGCAGGGCCCGCGCGACGTAGCGCGACGTGCGGTGGCCGGAGGTGATGCATGCCGCCTCACCGGAGAGTGCCCGATGCTGGGTGCGGACACAGCTGCGAGAGCAGTGTTGAAACAGGCGGCTTCCCGCATCACGGCTCCTCGGTCCTTGGCCCCTGAGACTGGCTCCGTAAGCGCCTGGAACTACCGACGTGCAGGGAGAGCCCCGGATGCCGAGACGGACGTCGGCCTGAGTGGCGGGCTACAGCGGGGGCGGTCGATGCCTCACCAAGGAATGAGTTAAGTGCAGATCTACCCCATGTGTCCCTGTGCAGAGCGTGGTTGAGGGACCATCGGGCACCCTGGGCATTATCCTGGTCCGAGTGGCGCAGAATCTTACGCGGAGGGCACGCCACTCTGGTCCCTTCGGCGCAGCTTTCACTTGGCGCCCGGCTGCCATTGCGAGGGGTTCACTGGCTGGTCAAGAGATCACTGGAGGGTGTTCATAGGCGGTTCCAGACACGCACCAACGCCGGATCTGGCGACACAGTGGAGTTGTGAGAGGGAGACACCGTCCCCTCTCTAGAACTTTGGGAGGCCCCGCGTCGAGGCAGGGAGAGACACTGCGACATACTCCGGGTAGCCGGGTGTAACTCCAGAGAGTGCGGAGGGCCGTATATTGGACCACGCGACCCCCCCGCTGGCGGCGGGCGCTGCCGGCCGCAAGATGGGTAAGGGGGACAGAACGCAGAGCAAATTACCCTTTGCACAGAAGCGGCTGCTACAACAGAGCCCGCGGACGGAGGAGGGGGCTGCGTCGCGCACTGAAGACACCCAGGATGCAAACCCAGATATCAAGTCCATGCTACTCTCTATGGAGAAAAGCATACAGTCTAGTATCTCTGCTCTGGGCACCAAAATGGATGCGATGTCTTACAGAATGGACCGGATGGCGAAACGGTTGGATAAGCACGCGGAGCGACATGACATGGCAGAAAGGAGGATGACTGAAGTGGAAGAGGCGCAAACGGAACTGGACACGACAAACAAAAAGCTAGAAAGAATGATGCAAATAATACACGATAAAACCGAGGATTTGGAGGCGCGGTCACGACGGTGCAACCTACGCATCACGGGCCTTCTGGAGAGCACACAGACGGGCCCAATGGAGCGGTTTGTAGAAAAACTACTTACAACGATTCTGGGCAAGGGAGTCTTTTCTGCAATGTTCACGGTGGAGAGGGCACATAGGTCACTGGCCCCGCGCCTAAAACCTGGGGCACCTCCCCGCCCCATCATAGCGAAATTACTTAACTACCGGGACCGGGACACCGCACTCCGACTAGCAAGGTCCAAACAACACTTGCAATATGAAGGATCTGCCATATCGTTGTACCCGGACTTCACAGCGAAGGTACAGGAGGAACGAAAACAATTCATTCCGCATAAAAAGCGCCTCAGAGAGATGGGTTTGGACTACGCTCTGCTATATCCAGCCAAGCTACGAGTCAATAGACATGGCCAATCGCATATCTTCACGGACCCTAAGGCTCTTCAGCAAGCTATGAAGCGCTGGGCGAGGGAGCAGGACCCGGCCGGCGACGAGACTCTGGGAGCGGAGGGAGGCGGCAACCGTATGGACGACCAAGACTGATTTCCATGATCGCAGGGGAGCAGATTGTATATCGGATTGGAGACAATCTGGGAAGACCTCTGTGGGCACTCCATAATGGTGAGACTAGAAAGGCCGGCTTAACCTGCGAAGGAGACAACCTGTTCAGATGAGTGGTCTAGGGAGCGGGAGGGGGGCGTTGTAATTTGTTGACTTTGCTGCAGAAAGTCACTCATGCGGGTCACTGTTGTTCTGACATCCCACTTCCTTGGTTCGTGGTTAGTATTAATGATGCTGACCCACATTAGGCTGGGAACACCGATTAGGGTGTGGTTCATGTTGGCGACGGAGCGACATAGAGACCATAATATACACCAACGGTTAGGAGAATGTTTCTCTACTCACTGACACAGTGCTTGGCGGGGGCGGGTGGAAGCCCACTCAATTGTTCAGAGACCTAGGTAGTGACTATGACCCTGGGCTACCTGCGCCCCCGAGTGTTAAGCACACTGGTGATGTTGGCGATCAAAGTTGGGGTATTGATGCGGGGGAGTGAGGTGGGCAATGGACTTCTGTCTGACCGGGTTGGGGTGGGTCTGCTGTGGGTGGGGGGATGGAGGGATGGGAAGTTGTGGTTAATGTTTGCTGACTTGTTGCTGATTTCTACTGCTGGCCAAAGGTGTGGATGCTGCGCTGCGATGATTCTTTTCTGTTTCTACTGTCTTGAATGTCGAGTGTCCCGGTGACGGATTCGGTGACCCCTAAAAGCACCCTTAGGGCGTTGACCTGGAATGTCAGAGGCTTGTATTGACCACAGGAAGTTGAGGCAAGTGCTACATTACTTGCAAAGACACCAAATTGACTTAGCGCTTATTCAAGAAACCCATCTACCGCTGGCAAGTTCAATGCTCCAACACAGGGGTCTAGTGGGACATACCACTATAGCAGGGTTCACCACACACTCTAGGGGGGTCCTGATTTGGGTTAATCCATGATCTAACCTAGATTTACAACTAGTTCAGGCTGATGCGGAGGGGCGATTTCTAATATCTAGATGCACGGGGAAGGGTCACAACTTGATTGTGGTCAACATGTATGGTCCGAACTACGACTCTCCTGAGTTCTACGAACAGCTGGCTAGGTGCTGCAGGGAATATTCTTCCGCACACATGCTCTGGGGAGGGGACTTCAACCTGATACTGGACCCGGAGTTGGATAGGTCCTCCGGCCCTCCACGCAGGCCTTCAGCGGCTGCTAGGACACTCCAGGCTGCGCTGCTGTCACTGGACCTGGTCGATGTATGGAGGGGAAGGAACGCAGGCAGGGGGGGTACACTCATTACTCGTCATATCACGACATCCACACCAGGATTGACTACTGGATGGCCTCCTTTCCCATTGATAGCCAAGTTTTGTCATGCACGGTACTGGCACGCACCTTATCTGATCATTCGCCAATCTTACTGGTATTGGAGACGCCGACACGTAGGATCCCTCCGTTTATGTGGCGCTTTCCCCCGTACGCGCTGCTAGATGACGCCTTTAGAGGAGAATTAGCAGAAGAAATAGATATCTTTTTTGAAAAGAACATAGGCTCTGTCGATACCTTTCATACGGTTTGGGAGGCGTTTAAGGTCTTTATCCGCGGGATAGCTATGACCAAACATTCCAGTGTCTTGAAGGCCATCCGGCAGCGACTACGCTACCTGGAGTCACAGCTAGCTGATTTGGAGAACCAACAATTGACTAGCCCAGACCCCTCTATAGCAGACAGCATTAGATCCCTTATCTCAGAATTTAACGAGGAGGCAGATAGAGAAGTGTGCTGTATGGGGAAATATGCAACGGTACGAATTTATGGTGAGAGCTAACGTCCTGGATCACTATTAGCCAGAATGTTGCGCAACAGCAGGTGGACCCCAACACTACCTGAACTTATCACGTTGGGGGGGGACACTGTCACGACAGAGGAGGAGATTCTGTCGGAATTTCGTGACTACTACTCCAATCTATACACTACAAAGACCGAAAACCTAGAATCGGATATGGATGACTATCTGGAGCACATACAACTGCCATTCCTAGCACAGGCTGACAGAGAGTTTCTGATGTCCCCTATACAGGCGGACGGGATATCTGATGCATTGGCTAGTATGCGTGCGCATAGCGCCCCTGGGATAGACGGTTTGACGGTGGGGTTCTACAAGGCGTTCAAGGACAAACCTATTCCCCACCTGTCCTCGTTGTTTGATGAGATATGTGAGGAGGGCAGTATGCCACAGACTATGAGAGAAGCCTTATTAGTTACCATCTTAAAACCTGGTAGGCCTCCTAATGTCTGTGGCTCATATAGGCCGTTGTCCCTATTGAATGTGGACGCCAAACTCTACGCAAAAGTTTTAGCTACTTGGCTGGCCTTAATAGCACCTGAAGTGGTGGCCCCGGAAAAGTCTGGCTTTGTGCCTGGAAGGAACCTGACATACAATATACGCACGGTGTTGGGTACATTGCAACACGTGAGGCAGGACGAGAAGGACGTTCCCATCTTTCTGGATATGGAGAAGGCCTTCGACTCCGTAGAATGGCCATTCATGTTGAGGGTCCTGCATAGGCTGGGTTTAGGGGAGCCATTCCTGCAAATGATCGGCGCCTTGTACTGGAGACCATCGGCCAGGGTGCGCCTTGGGGACCATGTCTCGGACTCATTTGACATCAGTAGAGGCACGAGACAGGGCTGCCCACTGTCCCCGTTGCTGTACGCGCTTGTAGCCGAGCCTCTGGCTTGCGCACTACGGGAGTATCACTGGCACCGGGGAGTCAGCTTCCCGACATACAAGATAATCAGTTCAACCTATGCCGATGACACGCTACTCTATGTGCGAAATCCGGAGACGAACCTGACCCCAGTATTACGGGAGGTGGTGCGCCTTGGTGCTCTCTCCGGACTTAAGATCACTTGGGAGAAATCTGTGGTTTTCCCGCTGACTCCGGTGACTAACCACTTTGATATGGAATATCCTCTGCATTGGTCGACAGACCCGGTGCGATACTTGGGTATAATGATCCACACGGACGCAGAGGTATTGTTCCGTGAGAATTATGGCGTGGCGTTTAGTAAATGTGAAGACGATGTGGAAAAGTGGTGCAGGCTCCCTCTGTCGCTGATGGGTCGGATAGCCATCATGAAGATGGTGATTTTGCCGAGATTCCTCTTCCTGTTCAACACTTTGCCCATAATACTCTCGAAGGCCTTCTTCGGGAACTTGACGAAGCTCATGGTCCGATTGGCATGGGGTGGTAAGCAGCCAAGGGTGAAATGGAGCACGCTAACGCTACCGTATGAGTTAGGAGGCCTTAGCGCCCCGGACCTTGAGCATTACTACAGGGTTGCTCAGGCCACCCACTTGCACACGTGGATCCACGGTGAGAGGAACATCCCACACGTTAGGATGGAACAACTCTTTGCAGACCCTCTACCGCTGCCTGCCACGATCTGCACACCTGCGGATCCGGGAATAGGAGTGCTGGACTTGATAACTGCTACAAAACATGCCTGGAACTCGTTGCTGAAGGCCATGGGAGGCGAGCTGATCTACTCCCCCTCAATGGCAGTGGAATGGCTGCGTTGGCTACCGCCTATAAAGGAGAGGGGTGTTATCCGTGCCTTGCATGCGCTGGGAATAGACACTGCGGGTGCGCTGTTCACTGACGGGAAAGTTAAGACTTGGGACCAGGCAGCCCAAGGAGCGGAAGGTCCATCGCTGCTACAGCGGTTCCAATTTCACAGAGTCCAAAGTGCCTTAAAGGACGTTCTGGGCCCAGACTTAGAGGAGCCGCCAGAGCTCCCGGAACTTTCCAATGTTATAGACACGAAACCTTCCCGTAACATGACGGCACACCTATACAAGGCCATTACTCCACACAGGGCGCAGGAAACCTCTAAGGCCCGACTTGCCTGGCAGTCCGACCTACAGATCACGATAGATGACTCCATGTGGAAATATTGCTGTGTTAACACCAGAAAGTTGTCCTTGAATGGACGTCACCGTTTGATCCACTTTAAATTCTTGCAAAGGGTGTACTACACACCGGAGCGACTGCACCGGTACGGCCTTCGGCAATCCCCCGAGTGTGAGCGCTGCCACGCGCCGGTTGCTGATTTCCTTCACTTGGCGTGGGGTTGTCACAGGATACCTGAGTTCTGGGTGGCGGTGATAACGGAGCTAGGTGAGATACTGAACTACAAACTTCCCATTGACCCGGCCTTAGCACTGCTGGGATATTCAAAGGCACTGCCTGTGGCATACAGACGGTTGACAGATATGGGCCTATTGTTGGCAAGACGTACAGTAGCACAGTGCTGGATGAGGGGCCCAACACCAACTAAGAAAAGGTGGGCCAGAGATATGGTATACTGCTGCACCCAATCGGAACGCTACAGCGAGCTTCTTCCTCCCACCAGCCGCCCGAAAAACTTCTGGGGCCTATACAACACCTTTAGGAATACTAGAGATGACACAGTGGATACACAGCAGGAGGAGGTGGAGGAAACGCAGTAATTTACGCATTGATTAAGGATCCTTTAAGCACACACTGGGGGAGGCGTTGGATGGTGACCTGTGGGGATCATGTGAAACACAGATACATGGACACACTGCCGTATGATGACAACTGTGGCATCCCTGGGTCGTCTGATTGGGGGTGGTATAGGGACACTCAGGACATTCTGGGGAGTTCACACGCGGGTCAGGGGGACACAGGAACGAAGGCGTAGCGTAGCGAGGCACTTTGCAGCGTGATGGTTAGCGAACCAGTTACCCAGTTGGGGAGGGGAGGGCTTCAGTAGTTTTAGTAGGTAGAGGGTGGGGGGGAGTTTGTCTTGGGGGAGATCTTTTTTCTGCTTATTCTCTTTCCGTTTAGATTCTTTTCTTTCTCCTTAACTTGAAACGAACTTTGGTAAAAAGCACCTTCACTGCTTGCTCCTGAAGAGAAGGCTAACTCAGTACTATAGTACCACTGGCGTGGGTTCCCGCACAATGCTCGGACATGGTTCCAACTGCTCACTGTGGTTATAATATCTTCTGGTAGGAACCCTGGCGCCGCCGTACCCCAGGGTTTTCGGCAAATGGCTGTGTATCAATGTCTGAATAACTGCTGGAATTGTATGAACCGTTGCTTTGCCGGCCCTGGGGGGTTGTAGGCAGCAAGCCGTGTATGTACCTGAATATACAATAAAGGTGTTCATAAAAAAAAAAAAGAATTAATAAGTTGTTAATTAATTTAAATTAATTAATTAGAAATTAATTATGGTAATTGTGTAATTAATTTTAGGTGTGTGTTGTGGACATTGTAGTGTTAAAGCATGTGTATTTAATGAATGCATATTATTTTTTTATTAATCCTATTTTTTTAATTATGTTAATCATGGGAATTAATGTAAATACAACTTTTGAAGTTTTGTTTTATTGGTGTGGTGTTATAGGGTAGAAAATAAAATAAATACATTTATGTTTTAAATAATGTTTTTGTTTGTTAATATTTCCTCCTTTTAAATAATTATTGTTTATAAATGTATTTATTACAATTATTTTATATAACATTTGTAGCTTTTTGTTATGTTATTAATATTATAATATGTGTTCTTTTTATGTTTAATATATTTTAACGTATTTTTAAAAAAATATATTATTTATTTTTATAATTATTTCAATGTTTTCTATTGTTTAAATGTTATTAGTGATTTTTGTTTTCTGCTATCCAACACCTTCCCTACTGTTGCACTCACTGGAGTGGGAATAGTAATTTTTTCCCCTCCGCTATCCAATACTTTCCCTAATGTTGCACTCACTGAAAAGGGAATAGTAATTTTTACCCCTCTACTATCCAACACTTTACCTACTGTTGCACTCACTGGAGTGGGAATACTAATGTTTACCCCTCTGCTATCCAGCACTTTCCCTACTGTTGCACTCACTGGAGTGGGAATTGTCATTTTTACTCCTGTGCTATCCAATACTTTCCCTACTGTTGCACTCGCTGGTGTGGGAATAGTAATTTTTCCCCCTCTGGTATCCAGCATTTTCCCTACTGTTGCACTTGCTGGAGGGGGAATAGTAATGTTTACCCCTCCACTATCCAACACTTTCTCTACTGTTGAACTTACTAGAGTGGGAATGGTAATTTTTACCTCTCCGCCATCCAATACTTTCCCTACTATTGCACTCACTGGAGTGGGAATAGTAATGTTTATCCCTCTGCTATACAGCACTTTCCCTACTGTTGCACTCACTTGAGTGGCAATAGTCATTTTTACCCCTCCGCTATCCAACATTTTCCCTACTGTTACGCTCACTGGAGTTGGAATAGTAAATTTAATTCCTCCGCTATCCAGCACTTACTCTACCTTTGCATTCACTGGAGTGGAAATAGTAATTTTTACCCCTCCGCTATCCAACACTTTCCCTACTGTTGCACTATTTGGAGTGGGAATAGTAATTTTTGCCCCTTCGCTATCCAAAACTTTTCCTACTGTGCACTCACTGGAGTTGGAATAGTATATTTAATTATTCTGCTATCCAACACTTTCCGTACTGTTGCATTTATTGTATTGTGAAATGTAAGTTTTAATTTTTTTAAATAATTTCATGTTCTAATTTATTATGGAATGTTTTTTTTTAAATTATTGATATATATATATTACCTACTGGCGGTCGACAGTAGGTATATATAGTTAGGACCTAGTTACCATAGGAAATCCCCAACATTCTATTGGGAATAACGTTGGCGCCGATTGAGGAATCTGCGTGTAATTTTCCTTAAAATTGCTTCGCTCTGCTCCGCTCCTTCCCTGAAAGTTTTGGGGGGATTCGTCAAGCGGGGGCGAGAAAAAATGGGGGTCCCAAAACCTGTTTTCCCCATGTTAATTTCCATAGGGACCTTTAGACACGGCTACAGCCCGAACGGCTGAATTGAATTACACCAAACTTGGCAAAATGGTAGGGCCTGGTATGCAGATGTGCCTTTGCTATGTTTGGTGAAAATCCCTTGAGTAGTTCTTGAGAAAATTGAATTTGAAATTGTTCAAATGGCATTTTCTATGGGACCTTTTGACACGGCCACAGCCCGAACGGCTGAATGGAATTACACCAAACTTGGCAAAATGGTAGGGACAGGTATGCAGTAGGGCCTTTTCTATTTTTGGTGAAAATCCCTCCAGTAGTTGTTGAGAATTTGAATTTGAGCAAATTATATATCTATATGCGCTCAACATTCTATTGGGAATAACTTTGGCGCCGATTGAGGAATCTGTGTGTAATTTTCCCCAGCTCCGCTCCGCTCCTTCCCTTAAAGTTTCGGGGGGATTCGTCAAGCGTGGGCCGAAAGGGGGGTCCCAAAATGTGTTTTCCCCATGTTAATTTCCCTAGGGACCTTTAGACACGGCTACAGCCCAAACCGCTGAATGGAATTACACCAAACTTGGCAAAATGGTAGGGCCTGGTATGCAGATGTGCCTTTGCTATGTTTGGTGAAAATCCCTCCAGTAGCTCTTGAGAAAATTGAATTTGAAATTTTTCAAATGGCATTTTCTATGGGACCTTTAGACACGGCTACAGCCCGAACGGCTGAACGGAATTACACCAAACTTGGCAAAATGGTAGGGACAGGTATGCAGTAGTGCCTTTTCTATATTTGGTGAAAATCCCTCCAGTAGTTGTTGAGTAAATTGAATTTGAGCAAATTATATATCTATATGCGCTCACCGTACGCGCACCATACGGGTACGGCATGCGTGCCATAGCGTACGTACGCGTACCCTTACATGCGCGAGCGAGTTTCTGATTGGCTGGCAGTCGACTGTCAACATTCCAAACTGTCCAAACCAGGAAGTGTTGGCCACCATCTTGTTTTTCAGGAGAACTGAGGCGCAAGAAAGCCCAAAACAAGAGTGGAAAACACGAAAAGGGGGCAGGGTAGAGACCCCCCAACCCTCTAGCCCTTCTCAGGGGGTCCCAAAAGGACCCCCAAGGACAAAAAAAAAAAATACTGGGGTACGCGCACCGTACGCGTACGGTACGCGTACCATGCGCTTACCTTGCGATTTTAAAAATATATATATTTTTTTGTACTTGGTGGTCCTTCTGGGACCCCCTGAGAAGGGCTAGGGGGTCAGGGGGTCTCAACCCTGTCCTTTTTTTGCGTTTTCCACTCGTTTTGTGCTCTCTTGTGCCTCACTTCTCCTGAGAAACAAAATGGCTGCTCAGGTGGTCCCAGAAGGATAACATATATAAACGTTATCCGCTAACAGAATTAGCATTTACAAAACCTTTGAAATTTATTGAAAAAAAAATAGGTTTCACGCCTGATATAGTTAGGAATTGGCATTTAAAAAACCTTGCAAATTCACTGAAAAAACCATAGGTTTCAAGCCTTATATAGTTAGGAATTAGCATTCAAAAAACCTTGCAAATTCACTTAAAAAACCATAGGTTTCAGGCCTTATATAGTTAGGAATTAGCATTTTAAAAACATTGCAAATTCACTTAAAAAAACCATAGGTTTCAGGCCTTATATAGTTAGGAATTAGCATTTAAAAAACCATTGAAATTGCTCCCATATAGTTAGTTGTACTAACTATATTTCGCGCACCCACAATCCACTGCTGATGATGTCACATATTACATCATTCATGACATGGTCAGTGACATCACTGATGACATCACTGATGACATCTCAAATGACATCTCATTTGACATCACTGATCACATCACTGATGATATCATTCATGTGATAATACGATGCACCTCATCACACTCTAATATAACCTTTGATACACCCAGTGTTAAATACAGACTACCATTCTTGAAACCATTGACACACCAATACCAGTTACTACATACACACTCACTGATTCCTAGGTCTACACACACATTCACTCATTCACCCATAGAATCACTCATACATACAGTCACTCATCAATACAACACTATCATATGCACTCATACACCTATACCGACACTCACACACTGCCACTCATCCATGGAGTTACTCACACACCTAGTCAGTCATGCACAGAATCAATCACACTTCCATTTCCTCAACTATACAGGTATACACACAACACCTTACTTTTTTAAACATATACTAACACATACTTACTCTCTTATACAATCACTGATACAAGTACACAATGATCCATACAGCCACTCGCACATTCACTGGCTCTAATGTATAGTCATTTATATATGCCAACTCTCACATGCACTGTGTTTTACATATGCACTTACTTGGACATGTAGCACTGAGATATCCATTCACTCACCAACACACCCATGCACACAGTCAACCGCCCATATAGCTGTTTACACATGCACTCTTGAACTTATACACCTAGTGAATCAACTGCTCACACATCTATGCACAGAGTCACACACCTCCCAGCCACCCACACACACACTCAGTCTCCCATTCAAATACTTGGGCAACCAATCAATAACCCATATAGCCACTCATATAGCTACTGATCAACACATGCAGCAGCTTACACAACAACAGACATACTGATGCACACATTCAGACAGTTTAGTCACTAACCCATGCATTTAGTAGGACACATTTAATCACTCACTCATACAGTCAGTCACGCACCTACTAAATCCTTCATCCAGACACTTATACATCCACTCATTCTTCAATATGTAAAACATATTTAAACTTTACAGAAACACACAGTCACTGGATGTTGTCATCAGTGATGTCATCAGTGATGTCATTTGAGATGTCATCAGTGATGTCATCAGTGATGCCACTGACCATGTCATGAATGATGTAATATGTGACATCATCAGCAGTGGATTGCGGGTGCGCGAAATATAGTTAGTACAACTAACTATATAGGAGCAATTTCAATGGTTTTTTAAATGCTAATTCCTAACTATATAAGGCCTGAAACCTATGTTTTTTTAAGTGAATATATATATATATATATCTCCACCAAGTATGGGTCCTTCTAGGATCAGTCCCGTAGTCAGGTGGTGCATCCCCCGGCAAGAGCCCAAAGCCGGTAAATCGATTTCCAAACTTTTTTGAGTCACGATGCGCACTTGGAGGTTGTTTGATTGCCACCAATATTTATTCCTGTAAACCGCTACGTCTTTCGACACTTAGAGTGTCTTGATCACAAGAGTATTACAGTGTACACGTCCATGCTTAAATACATAAACAAACATAGATGAGGTCCTTGTTTCGCCTCCCAATCCTGACGTCACTAACAGCCGCCATCTTTGAATGGTGCATTGCAAATGATTTTAACGTTCAATTCATGTTACATACATGCTGGAAGACGGTTTGTGTCGGAGATGTTTTGGAGAACTACATTGTGACCACGATTATCAGATTGTGATCCGGTCTTGCTTGCCGGATGAGGCCTGTCCTTCTCAAGTAATGTGATTGATGTGTTACATCACATAGTTTGTTTTCCTCTTTGAATATTGTCGTGGGGTCATAGTGGAATATACCTTAAGAATCACCCTGTCACCTAAACTGGACATTCATGCGTGCCTTCGCCCTATATTATTGGGACTGACACATATACAGTGTCTACTTGAACTTTACTACTTATCCCTTATCTGACCACACGAAACTTCATATCAAGGGATATCTTCCCTACATTCTTATATCTTGATGAATGACCGACGCTTGTGCTGTACATCCTGTATTTATCTTTGGCACACATGGAGACATAAGGATTGATTTATAGACCGCCCTGAAGAAGTCCCAACCTGGGCCGAAACGCATCGGCTGTTCTGTGTTTTTTTTCTACCACATAATGGAATAAAAGAGATCAAAATTGAGGAGCCTCGCTTTCATTATCATTTGAAGTTGGACGTCCATCAATCTTAATTGTTGTATTCAATTTTTTGACGTGGTGCGCCCGTGCTTTTGTTTGAAAGTGTATAGTTCCTTTGGAACAAGCACTGTGATGGTGGGTGCTGTTCAGTGTGCACGCGTACCCCTATAGAGACGGAGGGGGTTGTCTTCTTACTCTTAGAGTAATTGTAGCTTAGGTGCTGATAAAAAGAAGGTTCCACTGTCCATCTGGGTCTTTTTTGTGTTATGTTACATACATGTTGCAATATGTCAGATAATTTGCTGTAATATTGATTGGTGCACTTTATGCTGCATGCCATTCGTTTCACTGCACAAACGATAGTGAGTAAAAAACAAAGCCTCCTTCAAAGACGCCTAGACAACAACGCACACCACAACAAAGAGCTCTTCAACATCGTGAAGGAATTCTCCAACCATAGCTCCAACACCAACGACGTCCCACCCTCGCAAGACCTGTGTGACTTGCTGGCCACCTTTTTCCACCGCAAGATCACAGACATCCACAACAGCGTCAACGCCACGATCGCCACAACAGCAACCCCCACGACTACCATCCGCGCCAACTGCCTGCTCTCCTTGACCAACATCAACGACGACGACACCAACAAGATCATGAACACCATCCACTCCGGTTCTCCGTCAGACCCATGCCCACACCACATCTTCAACAAAGCCAGCACATCCAACACACCCCATCTCCGGAAAGTCATCAACACATCCTTCGAGACAGCAACCTTCCCGCCTAGATCAACACCTTACTCAAGAAACCCAAGGCGGACCCCAAGGACCTCAAGAACTTCCGGCCCATCTACCTGCTCCCGTTCCCAGCAAAGGTCATCGAAAAGACCATCAACGGACAACTGACCCGCTACCTCGAGGAGAACAACATCCTGGACCCTTCCCAGTCCGGGTTCCGCAGCAACCAATGCGCCAAGAATGCCCTCATTGCCGCCACTGATGACATCAAGTCCATGCTGGACAACGGAGAAATGGCGGACCTCATCCTCCTGGACCTGTCAGCCGCCTTCGATACGGCCTGCTACCACACACTACAAACACGCCTCCACAACGCCGGGATCCAAGAGAAGGCCCTGGACTAGAGCACATCCTTCCTCTCTGGCAGAAAACAGAGCGCCTGCCTTCCCCCCTTCCGCTCCGAAGCCACCAGGATCATCTGCGGCACACCCGAGGCTCATCCCTCAGCCCAACTCTGTTTAACATCTACCTGGCACCGCTCACCCACATCACCCATCGGCACGACCTCAACATCATCTCCTACGCCGATGACACCTAGCTGATCCTCTCCCACACCAAGGTCCCCCACATCCCCAAAACCAACCTTCACGAAGGAATGAAGGCCGTCGCTGAATGGATGAGGAACAGCCGACTGAAGCTGATCTCGGACAAGATGGAGGTCCTCATCCTCGGATCCACCCCTTCGGCCTGGGACGTCTCCTGCTGACCGACCGCACAAGGAACCGCTCCAACACCCACGACCATGCACGCAACCTAGGGGTCATCCTTGACTCCACCCTCTCCATGATTAAACAGGTCAACGTTGTCTCCACCTCCTGCTTCAACATCCTCCGTATGCTCCGCAGGATCTACAAGTGGATCCCCACTGAAACGAGAAGAAAGGTCACCCAGGCCCTCGTCAGCAGGTGCCTCTGCCAAACTCCTGAGACAGCTCCAACACATCCAGAATGCCTCTGCACGCCTGATCCTCGACATCCCTCACCGCAGCCCCATCACACCCCACCTGAGAGACCTGCACTGGCTCCTGGTCAACAAGACCTTCAAGCTCCTCACCCAACCACACAAGACACTCCATAAAACCGGAACAACGTACCTCAACAGACGACTCAGCTTCTACACCCCCACCCGCCAGCTCCGTTACGTCCCGCCGACCTCGCCCTCGCCACAGTCCCCTGCTCTCGAAGAGCAACCTCCAGCGGCAGATCGTTCTCCCACCTCGCCGCCAAGACGTGGAACACCCTCCCCATCCACCAACAGCAGACCCAAGACCTGCTGACCTTCAGAAAACTCCTCAAGACCTGGCTTTTCAAGCAGTAGCAGCATTCCCCACCCCAGCACCTTGAGACCCTCAGGGGTGAGTAGTGCGCTTTACAAATGATATGCTATGATTGATTGATTGATTGATTCGATGGGACCTTTGAAACGGCGCATCTTTGAAGCGGATCCTTGCAACACTCTACAAACAAGGATTTAACAGTGGGCCTTATTGTGTCCCTGTAGCCGGTCTGAGCTCTATTGCGGTCAGCCTGAACTTGTGTTTTTGTCTTAGTCTGGTGCAACTAGATATCCAGAATTGGCGCTTTGAGCTTTTGAGTGCTATTTTCACTGAAACCTTTAACATTGCATATCTACAGTTCTACTGATTGGATTTTTAGTGGTTTGGTCTTGTTTTGTTTATTGAAGAAATATCAATTTTTCTATCTTGGTGTAAGATTTTTTTTTGTATGGTGTTTTCACTGTATTACTATTTGATTTGTTAAACAAATACTTTACACATTGCCTCAAAGTTAGGTCTGACTGGTCTTTGCCAATATACCAAAGAGTTGAGAACAGATTAATTTAGGGTTGAATTCTACCTCACCCTAACAAGGAGTTTGTTCACTGACAAAATATTGATACCACAAATATCGTGGGACATAAATATTGTGTCAAAAACATTAAGTACAAAAATATTGTGATCCCATACTTACAATGTAAATAACAAAAATAAAAAAATGCCCCATAAAAATATTATTGCACATTAATATCGAACACAAAAATATTGATTTTTATATAAACATAGTTGAACAAAGTAAACATTGAAAATAGTAACATTATAAACAATAAAATATATGTAAATAATTTAAAATGATATATACATGTTATACTTATTTTTTTTAAATCATTTAAATCCTACATGTGTGTGTTTATTTAAACATATAACATACAACACTATTAATAAAATAATTTTTATAATTTATGATAACTTTAAAAAATAACACATAAATATATACATATATATGTAGAAATATATTTATATGTGTGTATGCACATGCACAATAAATTAATGAAAGCAAAAAACTCCTTCTCCTGAGTTTGGCAGTTGATAAATAGTGCTGAATGCCCAAGAGGGCATTTGCATCAATGGGGGGGGGGCTAGATTGTTGCGTGGGTTACCAAATTTACACCTTAATATGTATCAGACCAAAAATTAGCATGAAAATATTGCAAACACATAGATTAAAAGTTTCATTCATTTATTTAAAAATAATTTTAAAATAATAATGACACATTATTACAAAACAATTTCAATTTTATGCACATTCGTCTTTGCTGTTGGCCAGCTCAAATAAAAACTCTAATTTTTTATAAAAAATGCCAGTGGGCATAAATACACAAGTCTACATGTACATCATATTTATTCAACATAAGGAACAAACTGTCGATGTGGCGTTTCGGTGCCTCGAATACTCTCGCACCTTCTTCAGGACTTGTTCATATAAATCATATCTAAAAAAACATGTCACAATACATTTTACTAGGTCCAACATTTAATCTAACAATTGCACATTGATTCATTAACGTTTACACTGATATCCTATTATTTGGTAACCCCGTAACCTTGTGATCTGAGTCTAATCCCTTAGTCCCCTGTAATACTAAGTTGCCACATCTTAGTATTCCTAAGAAAGAGGACATGACTAGCGTGATATGTTTTTATCGCTAGGATGGGGTGTCAGCACTTTTACTTTTCCAACACCAATGATGTGGGCTTTGAATAGATCTAAAAGGAACAATCAGATCTCAATCCCTTCTTTCTTATAGAGTCCCACCCACAGGTACCTCTATGTTCTTACCCAGGTATATATTTTTCCTTCCTGGCAGTATCTTCTCGGTTTCTGAGCAGGTTTTCTTCAGCTCTTGTGTTCTCCTAGGGAGGTTTTGTTCGCTTTCCTCTTTTTTATTCTAGGAGGAAACGCACCTTATTTTAGTTACCTTGTTATTGGACTATTTCCTCTGTTTTGCCCTAGTGTGCTCCTATTTATCATTTTTTATTTTTTACCTTCTGTATCGGTTTTGCTGGACCTCCACCCGGGTTGATTAAAAAATGAGCCAACTTCAATCCTATTAGGACAGAAAAACATCTCTTTTTATAAGGGGTTACCTTTCTTAAACTTTTTCTACGGTTATTCTCAACTGTCTCTTAGCCTTCTTTTCTTATTTCTCTAAGCAAAAAGAGGGGTGCTTACCGGTCCTATTTTTTGGTGTCTTAAAGAGTTAGAAGGACGCCTCTGGGAGCTACCTGTCCGGCTGTTTATCTCACCACTTTGTCTGAAAGATAATTTTGCGTTTTTAGACTATCTGGGCTTTAGTTTCCCTCTGGCTGTCGTTACCCTCTGTCTTCAAAGTTTTACCTTTTATTGGTGAAAAAGCCTGCTTTATACTTGATTTCCTCCTTCTCATTCCTTTAGTGTGAAGTCAAGGGTCACTCTGTTTGGCTTTTCTGGATTAGCTGCCAACTCTAGAAAGACTACAAGTAGTGTCAGAAGATTACTATTGGAGCAGTGTTCTATCTCTGCTCCACATCTGTTTAAGTAACAGACCCCCATCTTACTTACTTGGTTAGGGTAGCTGAACTGCGTGGCGTCCTCCTCCTTCTCGAGCTGTTTGGTAATGGTTTCCTCTCTGGGTCCGCCTGGTATAAATACTCTCATTGATTAGTTAATTGCTCACACCTGGCAGCCCTATTCCGATTAGAGCATGTGTACTTAGGGGTTTATTGTCCTCGGTGTGGTCGCCATCTTGTAACGGGTTAAATTCCCTTTCTTTTGGTTACTCAGTAACCTGTAATTCATGATTGGGCTTGCTTTCTATCCTATCTCGTTGGACATTGTTAGTCATGTTATTTATTCTCCGTTCGGAGCATAATGAAAAAAAAAATTAATAAAAAAAATTAATGAATAAAAAAACGGAGATCTGTATCCCCAGTTATTTGCATTCTCTCTACTGTTTTTTATATATTAAGCACCAATACGTTCTGTTTTAGTGGCCTCCTGATTTAGGGGTAGATTAGCATCTCGTTTTTCCCGCATCCTCCAGGCCGGCGGAAGCCACCGCCGGCCCAGAGGATGCAGGAAAAAACCGCAGCAGACCCACCAAAGACCCACCGCCACATTAGGATGGCTGGTGGGTCCTGGTTTCCGTCCGCAGCTTTTCCACCGCGGTTGGCTTACAACCGCGGCGGAAAAGCTCTAATATGGTGGCGGTGTCTCTCAGACACCGCCAGCCATATTAGGATGTGCTTTAAAACATGCTTTTCCGCGGCGGGTTTTCCACCGTGGAAAAGCATGTGGAACTTCACTGCGGGGGCCCGTTGTGGGCCCCCTGGGTGAAGGTGGGGTGGGGGGTGCACATGGGGGGTACCTATGGTACCCCCTGCATTTGTATGCAGAAATCGGCAGGCACCGCACGGTGCCTGCCGCTTTCTGCATACAAATGCAAAGTATGCATTTTTACCATTGCGGCGGGTGCAGCTTGAAGCCGCACCCGCCGCAATGGTAAAAATAGAGTATGTGACCGCCAGGATGGCGGTCACATCCTAATAGGACAGGAGGGAACTCCGCAGGCCATGCGGAGGTTCCCTCCTCCTCTATGGTCGCGGACGGACTCAAGTCCGTCCGCGATCATAATGGGCCCCTTAGTTTGTTGGGGACACATGAATTCAAAACCCTAGTTTCATTCATCCTTCTTATACCATCTTAACCAATCGCGATCGAAGTTTCCCAAATTTTTTATGCGGCCGCCATTTTGGATTGGGAAAATCTTACACTATGTATCCAATTGTTTTGCAGTATTCTCACGATCTATCTTCTTATTTATTATCGTTTGCACTTCATTTATATGCCCTCATCTGTAACCGCTATATATTAATTTAAAAGATCCGCAGTTCATATTTATTTTATTTCTTACGATCTACGTATTTTCTAACTGTCATCATGTTCCATTTTAAATTCGGACATTCATTAGTTCACTACTATATTCCACATTGCTGTGTTTCTAGTCCTAATGTTGAATGTTCCGGTATTAGTTCACCGAACTTATTCAATGGCCGCCATTTTGAATTGGGCAACTGATTATGTAAACCTCTTCACAGTATTCTCACGATCTATGTAAACCACTTCACAGTTTTTTCGCGATCTATACCCTATTGTCCTATTTGTTGTTCCAGCTTTGTTTATAGGGGACAATTTCAGGAGATATTATAATTTTTTGCTTTTAAAAGAATTATAATTTTTTGTACTACCTTTGATAGTTGATTTTTAGTAATGGAATTTTGTACTCTATTGTTTAGAATGTAGATCTGCGTTTTTAGTTATTATTTATTGTGTGATACTACCCTATTTTGCTCTGAATCTTGTTTTAGTAGGATGCACTCCCGATGTTTTACTATCTGATTACGTGCATACTTTACTATTAAGTCTGATTTACTAGTTTATTGCTACTTTGGTCACAGAGGTATTTCTGTCTGTTAGGGTATTGGGGTATCGATGTTACACAGTTATCGCAAGATGGACTTTACTGTTGGTAACATGTTTTTTTCATCTGTTCTTACTGACATCCAATTTTTAGGCTATGGGTTATAGAATTCTCTCCCACTCCTCTTTATTATTCAATCCTGTTTTGTAAGTACTGAACCTAGACATGTAGTATTGTTCCCTTTTCTTGCGTTTTTTGGTCAGGTCTCCACCTCTTTTATTAAGACTGACAATTTCTAGAATGCACCACCTCAGGTCAACAACCTGGTAGCCCTTTTTGAGCCAATGCATCACAAGTGGGGCTGTTGCTTTCATTGTACGGATGGCTGACTTGTGTTCATTTATCCTCACTCTTATTTCCCGCTGTGTTTCGCCAATATATGCCATTTCACATGGGCATTTAATCATGTAGATGATGCTTTGAGTTCTACAATTGAAAAGGGCTTTATGGGTGTGTGTCATGTTTCTATAGTTTATGCTGGGGCCTGTTATTATTAAAGGGCAGTTTTTGCAATTACCACAGGCAAAATTGCCCGTTGGTATTGTGCCATCTATGGTTCTAATCGAGTTCCTTGTGCTCTTGTTTGGGTAGGTTTGAACCAGGCAGTTTCTCACTGTTCTGTTCCTTCTGAAAGCAAAAATGGGTTTGGGCATAGGGACTTCACCGGGTTCGTTAATCAGTTTCCTGTTACTGTTAATACAGTTTTTAATTTATTGGATATGCAGGAAAAATTAGTCACAAAAACAATAGGTTTGACCTGATTTTCTTGTTTGATTTTGGTTCAAATAGGCTTTCCCTATTATAATACTTGGCCCGTTTGTAAGCTTTCTTTACCATCGTTTTAGGGTACCCTCTTTCTAAAAACTTCTTGGTCAAGTTCTTTGCATGTTTATCATATTCTTTTTTTTTGTTGTGCAGTTACGCCGCACTCTTAGAAATTGTCCAAATGGTATGTTATTCTTTTGGGCAGCCGGATGGTGGCTTGTGAAGTGGAGCATGGTGTCACGATCAGACGGTTTGGTAAATAAATCCACCGTCAGCAAACCCTCTACATTTTTTATTTTGATGTCTAGGAAATCACATGCCTCATTGCTGTATGATGAGGTAAATTTCAAATTCTCGTCTCCTAGATTGAGCCAAGTAATGAAATCTATCAGGTCTCCTTCATTTCCTTGCCAGATGAAAAAAATGTCATCTATATAACGGGACCATTTTGAAATGTTTTCGCAAAAGGGCGCTAAGGAATTGAATATATGTTTGTTTTCAAAGTCTGCCACGTAGAGACATGCCAGACTTGGAGCACAGGTAGCCCCATGCTGGTCCCTTTCGTTTGCTTGTACATGTTTTCTTTGAATAGAAAAATATTGTTCTTAAGGATCAATTCTACACACTATAATAAATATTGAGTGTTCTGATAGTTCCTCCTCTTCCTTTTCCTTTTAATCATCTTTATGGTGTCGTTTTGAGGAATGTTTGTGTAAAGCGCTTAAATGTCAAGCGTTACTAGCCATTGAGTGCAGGGATTAAAATCTGTATGTTCCACCTTACTTACCATATCGGTGGTGTCTTTTATATATGCTGGTTGCTCTGTGACAAGTGGTTGTAAAAACTTGTCCACATATTTGTTCAGGGGTTCAGTCAAGGAGTTGATGCTCGAAACTATCGGCCGCATGGGTGGATCATTGATGTTCTTGTGTACATTCGGCAACCCATAGACAATAAATTGCCATCTGTAACAAATAAATCGGAAAATGTGCTAAAAAAACAAGAATTTAATTACACACAAGAAAGCAAACAAAATTAAAAAAATGCATTTTACTAAAAACACATTATTAAATTTTACAAACATCGATAAATAAAAATAATATAATCTTAAATATACATAAACATCATAAGAGTATACATTTAAACAATACTATAAAATTGCAGGAATAATACATATACTATTCCCACTCCAGTCTCTGCAACAGCAGGGAAATCGTTGGACTCAGGTGGGGTCAAATTTGCTATTCTCACTCCATTCTGTGCAACAACAGGGAAAGCATTGGACTCAGGATGGGTACAAATTGCTAGCCCCACTTCAGTCACTGCAACAGTAGGGAAAGTGTTAGATTGTGGATGGGTACAATCTATTATTCTCTATCTATTATTATCTCTTATCTCATATTTGTGCAACAGTAGGGAAAGCGTTGGACTCAGGAGGGGTACAAAATGCTATTCCTGCTCCAGTCACTGCAACAGTAGGGAAAGTGTTGGATTGCGGAGGGGTGCAATTTACTATTCCCGATCCAATCAGTGCAACAGTGCAACAGTAGGTAATGGGCTGGACTCAGGAGGGGTAACAATTCCCTTTTTCTCACTCAAGTTGATGCAACTGTAGGAAAAGTGTTGGCTAGCAGATGGGTAAAATGAACAATTCCTGCACCAGTCTGTGCAAAATTAGGGAACATGTTGGATTACAGAGGGATAACATTTACTATTCCCACTCCAGTCTGTGCAACAGTAGGGAAAGGGTTGGACTTAGGAGGGGTGACATTTACTATTCCCTCTTCAGTCCGTGCAACAGTAGAAAGAGAGTAGTTCACTTCAAACAAATAAAATATTTTAACAACTACATTAAATAAGAACAAAAACGAACATTTTTAATTTAAAATATATAAAAACACATTTTTATTGAAACAATTACATGTTCTTTACAATATGTAATACATAATTCCAATTAAAAAAATTATTTAAAAAAATACCACACTAAGGGGCCGATGCCGTTTCCGGTCGGAAGGGCTCCGAACATGGTTCGGAGTCCTTCCGACCGAATCGGTCAGTGCCGGCTGTATTCCATTCCGACCGAGCCATTCCGATGGGCTCGGTCGGAATGGAATCCGACTCGGATTTCCGGATGGCCTACGACAGGCTCAGAGAGCCCGTCTGCCATCTGAAAATCCTTCAGTACTGCACCTGGTCGCCTCTTTACGACAGAGGGAGTACAATGGCAGTTTCCGACTGCCTTTTCGTGCCGGCCTTTCCAGCACAAAAAGGCAGTCGGAAACTGTCTTTTGGGGCCCCCAGAAGGGCCCCATGGGTGCAAGGCTGCCGAATGGCAGCCTGGGGGCACCTATGGTGCCCCTCTGTTGATCCATGCACCCGGTGGCAGGCACCTTGGGGTGCCTGCCACAGGGATGAGCTGCACCCCTGCTTTTCTCAATGCAGGCATGGCTCCGCGCGGAATGCATGTATGCATTGTGAAGTTTATGAGTGTGGTCTAACCCTGTTCGGTCGCATAGTAATTATTTTGGCCACCATGAGTGTGGAAGGGTATGCTCAGACATGAGTCCCTTGCTCATTGCACCATCAGGATTCAAGCAAGCCGGGCCGAGGACGGCTGTAATGCCAGAAACCGGTCCCCAGAAGCTTGTTTCCTTTCCAGTGAAGAATTGGCTTGGTAGTTTGGTCTGCCCTGTTCCCATGATGCACTGGGCCAGGGACAGACTAATTTGCATATAGCCAGGTTCTGAACTGGGATGGTGCAGTGAGCTAAAAAACGGTGATGGATCAAGCCCTGATCTCTTGACTGGGTAGGAGTGTTCTGATTAACTCAGATACTCTGTCCATCACCACCCCCTTTTTGTAATTATTTTGGCCACCATGAGTGTGGCAGGGTATGCTCAGACAGGAGTCCCTTGCTCATTGCACCATCAGGATTCAAGCAAGCCGGGCCGAGGACGGCTGTAATGCCAGAAACCGGTCCCCATAAGCTTGTTTCCTTTCCAGTGAAGAATTGGCTTGGTAGTTTGGTCTGCCCTGTTCCCATGAAGCACTGGGCCAGGGACAGACTAATTTGCATATAGCCAGGTTCTGAACTGGGATGGTGCAGTGAGCTAGAAAATGGTGATGGATCAAGCCCTGATCTCTTGACTGGGTAGGAGTGTTCTGATTAACTCAGATACTCTGTCCATCACCATCCCCTTTTTGTAATTAGCATAGTATTAGCAGGGCTGTAACGGATGTCAGCAAGTCGGTCGGTTACGGCTCCTGGCCGATGTCGGACGGACCTGAGTCCGTCCTACATCGGAATAGGCCCCTAAATTGTCACAATTGTAAAAACCAACAAACGTAATGGTATTTACAACTAAAAACATTAATTTAAATGTTTTTTATTACCACAAAAATGAAACTTAAAAGTACATGTCAAACTTTTTAAATACACTGCACCCTGCCCTTAAAGCTGTCCAGGGCTTACCATAAGGGTGACTTATATGTAATAAAAAGTACGGTATGAGCCTAGCAACATGTTTATTTTGACATGTCTACAAGGAAGATTAAACTGCACATACACGTTATTCAATACCAGGCCTGAGACATGTTTAAAGGGATACTTAAGTGGGTAGCACAATCAGTCCTGCAGGCCCACTAGTAGCATTTACATTACAGGCTGTAGGCAGATGTAGTGCCACTTTACTAGGGACATACAAGTACATTTGCCAATTCTACTATGTTTTAAGGAGAGAGCACAAGCACTTTAGCAGAGGTAAAGGAGATAGAGTCCTAAAGCCAACAATAAGAAATCAGCCAAAAGGGGAGGAGGAAGGGGAAATGTAAGGGGATGACCCTGCAAAAAGGGCCATTTCCATTAAACACTTTTCAAAAGGTGTTTCAGTTTACTCTAAACAATAAGAAAATGCAGGACGGATTTGTAAGAGCACTCAAAGTCTTTTGAATCTCAAATATTTCAAAAATAGGCTGAGCATTTGTATGAATAGCATACCGATGACTTTGAAAATACACCGTGAAATTCATAGCAGAATGTTACATTTTGTGACAGCATCATGCAGGGCTTTAAGTGGTTTATAAAACTGGAGGGTCTCTTAAAGGGGTGTGGCAAACGTAATTAAGGGCGGGCTTCAAAATTCATAACCTAAAAATCTGTGCTTCGCATAGTGTGCTGCTTCTGTCGTTGCATCCAGATATATGATACAACAAGTATCTCATACCTTCAACAAGTCAGGACTTTTTGTTTTGTCTATGGTTGTTAGTTACATAAGATAAATAACCAGCAACAATGGCTTGTATATAATGTTGAAAAAGCTTCGACTTAAATCCCTGGTGACACAATGATAATGTTGCTCCTGAGTTTTAAAAAGAGAAGGGAAATACAGATAGAAAATGACTCTATTTGAAGGATTTCCCTTCCCCTACAACGCTCACCTGGCATGACGTCATGCCGTAACTTCTCCACTAGTGAGAAGTGAGCAGTGTGAGCATGCGCACATCAATGGGCCTGCTGTCACTGCAGTCCAGAAAAAAGGGACCGCCTATGCCCAGGCCGTTTCGAGGCCCCGTTTAAAAAACTGCAGGCGCTCAGCACTGGTGAGACCCGATCGACTTAAAGCCCTGGTTTCATGGCTGGCAGCGGTTTACGAATTGCTCTACAAACTGGTGAGAAACACCAGAGCCCCAGAGAATCTCAGAATTTCACAAAGAGCGGATGTGCGATGCACAGAATGAATCAATTTCTCTGCTGGTGGATTTTGCACATATTGAGGTACTGAAACATTTCACTCACTGCTATTGACTAACATTATTTATCAGTACATTGTTTTCAGTTAATAAATACATATAAACATGTACAACAGACTGCATTAAGGTGCTAGTGCTTTTTATGGCTAGATATGTACCTTTAAGTGTGTTTGGGTGATCTCTCCAACTGGTTCCCTGTCACACACTCTAGGGGGCCCATTAGGATGTAGAGCGGATTGCCTTCACCCGCATGGCGGTGGCAATCCGTCCTACATTCTTCCCCGCCCGCCTCCCATATTAGTATGGCGGGGGTACCACAGCCGACGGGATGACCGTTCTCCGCTTTTCCGCCCGGTCAACAAGTCGACCGGATGGAAAAGGGTTTAATATGGTAGAATTGTCTGCTAGACACCGCCATCCATATTAGCATGGGTGCGGAAACATGCCTTTCCGTCGCAGCGTTGCCGCCACGGAAAGGCATGCAGAAATCTCTTACGGGGACCTGTTGCAGGCCCCCAGCATATTGGGGGGTGGGGGTGCACATGGGGGTACCATTGTCATGGACATGGTGGCAGGCACCTCGCGGTGCCTGTCACCTTGTGCATGACAATGCACGCAGTGCATTCCCAGCATTGTGGTGGGCGGTGCTGTGAGCACCGCCCGCCACAATGATGGGAATGGAGGATGCCACCGCCACGGTGGCAGTGGCATACTAATCGCCGGTGTGGGACCGCCGCACCACTGGTGGCTGGTCTAGCACTGCTAGGGAGGCGGGCGGACTTCCGGCCGGCCGCCATCCTAATGGGCTCCCTAGGTATCTGAATGATTGAAAGCAATACAGTTATATAAACAAATATGCGTGTAGGAACTGCAAAAAATCCTGGCTTTCATGTGCACTATGGGGAATTACATATTCTTTACAATCCTAACTAAGTTGATCTATCCTTGAGTAGCTCAAGAAAGTGAGAATACCTCTCCTACTTTTCAGCCTGAACTGAGTTATACATATGTATAAATAAGATAACAAGTGAGTGATATAGTGTGCCAACTAGAGCCTATAACTACACTAGAGAGAAGGTGGAGATAGAAAAATATTGACATACTATTTATAAGAAGAAATACAACGTTTAATGTATTCTGAAAAGCTATGTCAGTGTCTGTCTTGCATTGAAGTGATTTAAATTGACAAACAGCTATCCATATTTTTCTAAATCTCTTCTGTGTGAAAAACTACATGTTTATCTCTTGAGTTTCACATCGCATTTTCTTTTAAGTAAGGCCCCACGCCCATTGAATGCACACATTTGTCGTGCGTTAGGTACACAGGAGCTGCAGCAAGATAGATTAAAAAAAATTATAACAAAAGAAAAATTACTTCTATCAAATTTACATTTCAAAATGCACTGAAATCTTTACAAAAACTATTAGCATCACATTACAAATTATTATCATATCTATTGGGCCCATCGACAAAGGAATTAGAAATGAAAAGCATACCGATAGTAATTTAAGTGGGTTTTAAGCTCTCTTTTATAATTCCACAAAGATCTTGTCTGCATTTTCAAGCACAATGGAGTTTTACAAACAATTGTAAATCTGGCAGCAGCACAATACCAAAAAATAAGCATGTAATTGGCTCCCAGATTGTCGATATCTCCACAGGTGCGTCCCCTAAAGCAGGTAAAAAAAATCCTCATTACAGGCTTCATATATAGCTACACGTTCTTTCCATCACTGTTTTCTCCAAATATCACAGATTTCTAATAAAGAACTAGAGCGTGAACCTGGCTCACAGCGTGTGCCATCAGCGGGAGAAATGCTGATGGACAGGTCAGGTTTAGAACTTCTCACTTTCCTGTTCAGCAGGCAGCCTGAATGTGTGGATGAAAATGGTTCTCATCTCTGCTGCTGCATGTTCTAAAAATAAATAAAAGGAATTACAAAAACTTTATGAACGTTTTCATGGGTTTTTCTTATATATATTTTTAAAGTTTTCCGAGTCATTTTCAGTATTTCAAGTCACTGTTCAGGGAAGCATACATCAGTTATATTGTGTCACGAATGCCAGTACTCCTGACTTAGACAGGAAACTCTAGTTTCTAAACTAAAACGTATGCTTTTTAAACTATCTCTAATGCTCATTACGGAGAAATGATATTCACACAGTTTCTCTAATTCTCATTCCATTTATCAAGCATTATTTCCATTTGTACAAATGTGCTATATATTTGAAAAAATGTTGTATTATTGTATATGTCTTATTTAATATATTGTTTTCCTGGCTTGACATATGCTTATTTACTATGCTCTCTTTAGTATTCTGGTTCTAGAACTGCAATGAGGGGAGTCTGAGTTGTGCCTCCCAGAGGTCGCATGTATCTATCTATGTTCTTCAATAAAAGACACAATCTACTGGAGTGTGCTTCTTCCCTAAAAGTATATAATATGGTAATTTATTATAATTTCTGAAGCATTAATATCCTTAGGACTTAATAATGAGCGAAAACACAATAATCATTGTCTATATTTATGCAGCCATATCTCTTATCAGCTTTGCAAGGTAAAGCACAAATAGTACACTTTATTATGGGTGAGCAAAACATTCAGCTCCACCAGCAGAGTTTGTGGAGTTTTGCCCACTCCACGTTCTGCTTGGAGCGAGGAGTTCTAGCAAAACTCCACCAACCACTGTGTGGCAGAGTTTTTCTCATGTGTGGCTCATCAACGCTAAGTTGACCAGCACAAGAGAAAATGTACGTCACCCAGTGCAACTGTTGGATGCTAGAACCACCTTACTGCAAGATTTCTCGACGCAAGCAGTGACGGGAGGTCATGGCCCTTCACGTTGAGAAAGCTGCTGCTACAGTAAAACATCTATTTGAGTAGCAGAAAGAAGCAGCGCCCCCTGACGGACGGCTTAGTACCATTCATGCTGATTTTACAGTGCCAAACAAGCTCCTGGAGCTAACAATCAGTGCCAGCAGTGCCACATGCCAAATTCCACCCATTTGCGGAGTTCCACTGAATCTTGCTGAGTTTTTATGTTACTCTGGAATTCCACGTAGTGAAACTCCATGACTTCCACTTACCACTACACTTTATGAGATAGAAATATAATTTCAAATACAAGGAAGAAGATTAGAGCATTGGTGGGAGTGTATGCTAAACAAAAATCAAGGGAAATAAATTGCTTACTTTTTTGGCTTACAAACTGGCAGGAAAGTGCTTTGCTGCATGATCAGGTAACCATGATTCACCAAGAATCTTATTTCGAAATGCTGAATTAATAACAGTGACATTTCTAAATAGCAACTGTTTGAAGCCCCCCGCCCCTCCAACTGTTTAAGTAAAAAACTATTCTGCAAATAGCTTGCTGCACCTCTAAATAATGTACTACTGTGCTTTAAAGCCCCTTGCTAGCTTATCCAGAGCGTTTCTTGCGCGCTGCGTGCGTATACAGATGGAATAGCGGTCTTCCTTGATTTTAAAATACCTCGTTTTGTATTTGCGTTAAATATTTTATTTGTTGAGTATTCCTTGTTTTTAGTATCCAGCCCCCCACTTGCACCATAATTACTTGAAACTCACCGCTGTTGGGCGGGCCCTCTTCCCGGTTCGTGTAGGATTTTGTGGCGGCCATATTGGGTGTACTCTGGGACGCCTGCCGGCGCCATTTGGGAGCTTTGACGTTCTAGTCATCATAAGGACGATAGACGTCTTCAAAAGGAGGTCATGTTGACGCGCAGCGGTCACGCGCAGCGGGGACGTCGGATTTCCGCCGTAGTTACGCCTGAGTTCAGCCCGTCTGCGCCCGTCCGCGCTGAGGACGGACTGGACGCAGGACACTCTCCTCCTACCCCACAGGTAACATCTGTCTATACTTTTCAGGAGCTAGTGGCACTTAAGCCTTCTCCGTTGCCTTGTCACCATAGCTTTTCTCCTGAGGGTATATTACACTCTTCCCTCTGTCACACCTGTAAGTCGATCCTTTCGCTCCCCGTGACTTTTAAAAGTAGACCTCAGATCTCGCCGGTAGCACAGAGTGCCACTCCATCCAGAAAGGGCTTTTTGATCAACGCTAGGTCTATTTTTAAAAACAATATCGCCTTTCACGAGTTTGTGACCGAAAGACAACCCGAGTTGGTTTTTGTGACTGAAACGTGGGCCTCTGACTTGTCAGGTCATGACTTACTATTGCCGATTCCTGTTGGCTTTAGTTTGCACAGACAAGATAGAATTAGACGTAGAGGGGGGGGCTGGCCATTCTTTGCAAAGCCTCTCTGTCCTGCACTATAAAAGCTCTGTCTGTTGCCTCGGACCCTTTTGAGGCACTATACTTCTCTATTCTATGTTCTCTGTCGGTTGCTTTCATCGGTATTCTCATCTACAGGCCGCCTGGCCCTAGAGCCAGTTTTAGCGGTGACCTCCTGAGAATTCTGGAACCCTATTTTGGTAAGCCCCATCTAACCATTCTCGGGGATCTGAATTTCCACTTAGACGATTTGGGAGCCAATGACACTGCCATGCTGGTGGACTCACTGGGAGCATGTGAGTTCACTCAACTGGTACATAGCCCAACCCATCGGGTGGGCCACATTTTGGACGGTGTGTTTACTAACGATCCCAGACTCTCAGTTGGTCCTCCGGTGCCTTTGGTCTGGTCAGACCATCTGGCAGTGCCTCTTGAACTGGCATCCCTCCCTGTAGAGATGTCTTTTCCGAGCGCTATCAATAGAGGTCCTAAAAGGAGTTACAGGAATATTACGAACGAAACCCTTGCTCCTTATATAAAAGCTAGCAGGCACTCGTCTTCGAGAGAAGCTGGGGAAGCGGCTCAAGAGCTTTTTAATTCCATCTCTAAAGCTGTTGATGAGCTGGCCCCTGCATCTCTTTGGTATTCGGCAAGGCGTAAACCTTCAGCCCCCTGGTTCACGGAGCCGTTAAGACTTCTGAGACAGAGTTGCCGGAGACAGGAGAGAAGCTGGAGGAAATCCTGGGATCCTATTGAAAGAGAGGCACACAAGCGTCTTTTGCGAGAATATAAGACTAGAGTAATTAAAGAAAAACAGGAGTTTTTCTCTAATCTTACCACATCTCTCACTTCGTCTAGGGAACTCTTTAAGATTGTGGACTCTCAGTGTTCCCTCCAAGTGCCTGATCCAGTTGTGGGATCACAGGAGTTGTGCAATAATATCTCAGAGTTCTTCCATAAAAAAATCGAGGATTTATATCTCGCCCTGGAAACTCAGAGGAACACTTTGGGGGATCTTTCCTCCCTAACTCTAGCCAACTTAGAGTCTTGGTCGAGAGACCCCACCAAGACCCTTACTCATTTTTCCCCGCTCTCCCTTGATGGGCTTGATTGCCTGTTAGACAGGACAAAGTCGGCTTCCCCTGCGGACCCTTGTCCACTGAAGATTCTGAAGGAATGTAGGGATACCCTTTTGCCGCCTCTTCTTGAAGTGATGAATGGTGCCATGGCTCAGGGTACCTTCCCTTCAGTTTGGAAACAAGCAATAGTGAAGCCCCTTTTAAAAAAGCCCACCCTGGACCCCGAACAGCTTAAAAACTTCAGACCTATCTCTCTGTTACCGTCCCCTGCAAAAATCCTCGAATTTCATCTGAATTTTTATCTATCTTCTTTTTTGGATTCCTCGGGGTACCTAGACAACTCCCAGCACGGATTTAGAAAGTTCCATAGCACTGAATCCGCACTTACTGTGGTGGTCAATAACATCCGCCTGAAGGTAGATCTGGGCCAAACCACTGTGTTGGTCTTACTTGACCTCACAGCAGCGTTTGATACCCTGTCTCCCTCTACTTTAATATCTCGCCTGAGGGAGGCAGGGATTGCGGGGTCGGCCTTAAGCCTTCTGCACTTTTTTTTACATCTAAGAGAGCAGAGAGTCATGATCGGAGAGTTCCTCTCCCCTGCCAAATCCGTGCAATATGGGGTGCCACAGGGGTCGGCCTTGAGTCCGACCCTTTTTAACATCTATGTGGCCCCCCTTGCTAGGTTAGTAAAATCGCAGGGGATGGAGGTTGTGTCATACGCCGATGACACTCAAATTATGGTGTCCCTGGCCCACTCTGTTACTACATCAGCTGTCAACTTTAGGACTTGTATGCAGACAGTCGCGGAGTGGATGGTCCAAAACTCCCTAAAGTTGAACGGCGATAAAACGGAGATCCTGGTCTTTGGCAAAGACCAGGACGTTTGGTCTAAGGAGTGGTGGCCTATATCTTTGGGAACCTGCCCCTCTCCTTCCCAATCGGCCAGAAATCTCGGCGTTATATTTGACACATCGGTGTCCATGACTCTTCAGGTCAACAGAATGGTGGCCACTTGCTGGGGGATCATTAAGATCCTTAAAAGAATTCTGCACTATCTTTCTCCCCAAGCACGTAAGCAAACGGTTGTTGCATTAGTGGGCTCCAGGTTGGACTACTGTAATGCGCTTTATGCAGATTCCAACAAGGGCCTTATCCAGCGCCTTCAGGTCGTGCAGAACGCGGCTGCGAGATTTGTTTTGGCTCTACCTAATGCATCCTCTGCTAGAAGAGCCTGCACTGGCTTCCCATTCAACAGAGGATCTCATTTAAGATCCTTTGTCTGGCCTACAGAGCTCTTTTAGCTGGCCCTCTGGACCCTTTGGGCTCTCTTTTAATTCGTTATGCTCCTAGCAGGACCCTTAAATCTTCGGAGATGAATCTGCTGATAGTTCCCCGCGCAAGAAAGGTAAGATGGGGGAGCAGAGCTTTTTCCATCATTGCCCCTCGGTTGTGGAATGCCCTCCCTCTGGAGATTAAGGCCCAAACGTCTCTGGCCCTCTTTAAAAAGGCGCTCAAAACTTGGTGCTTTATCAAGGCCTACCAGTAAGAGAGTATATTTGCTCTAGCTAGCTTCTTTTTGGTTAGGCGCCTTGATGCCTATTGGGCTTAGTAGCGCGATACAAATCAGATTTCATTTCATTTCATTTCATTTTCAAAGTGAAAGACAAAAATATTTGTTGTCTTCCAAAGGGTATCTACTGTCATATGTTTATATTTAAGCAATTGTGTCTATGGAGGAGGGTACTACTGGTTAACTTATGGACCATGGAGAGTTGGAAAGGTCAAGTGAAGGCTGAGAACAGATATCCCGAGGCAATGCTGGTTGTGTAGACCTCTCTGATTAACATATTTTGCACTTTAATACTATATTATCCCATGAATCACTAAAATCACATGCATTGTCCTCACGTCTTTAGAAAGAACTCATTTTAAATATGCAAGAATTAAGCACCTTATTTGGTAACTTGCTGGAACTTACTACTTAGTAAATGCTTCAAATTAAACAGATCTCACTCTAGAAAAAATGGCATTCAGGTGTAGCTCAGTCCTAAGTATGAAATGGTGACACCCTAGTTGATCATTAGAATTCTGCATGTATGAAACATTAGAACACCGGGGGACCAACCGATAGGGTGCTGTTGCTATTGATGGTATATGTTTCACTCAGTGTGCCAGACATCTTTCTGAGATGGATGAAGAAGATATTTGTGAATTTACTGAAATTTGTTACCTCATTTCAGCTTTTTCAGCCACTTCCTATAATTTCCTTGAACAAATCATAAGAGAAAATAGTTTACTCTAAAAAATGCTGCATCATATTCAAGGTGGAAATCAACATATTTCACATGGTAAAACAATCAATAATTCAGTCTAGTATTAGTAGGGCAACAGCAATGCATGATTTGATTTGTAATTAAAATATAACCCCCAAAGACAGTCTTACACTCCAATGCATTTTAGTAAAAATCTCAACTGCTCTATTAAAAAATTTGAGGAGCCTAATTACAAAATTCAAGGCATCTATGATGCAAATTAACTAGCATCTATAGATTAACGTTACAAACAATATCATGTACCTAATAATTTCTGTTAGTTTACCCCAAATTTCCAGGGGCTGATTAATAATACCAATATTTTGCAATGGGAGGCACTCCCAGAGAGTCACTTACCAGAGCAGAGTAGAGCATCAAACCCTCTGAGTACATCCCATTGAATAACTACTTGGGAGTGCCCTTCCCCTTTGGTAATAATGCTTAATTGCAAATTAGCAACACCATATATTTCTAAAATGTAGGCCAGTGCAGTACTCACGGAGGTATGCTTGCACTGTTGACTTAATTACTTGAGAGCCATAAAACCCTGTGAATTTCATGTTGGCAGACGTGCTATTTTGCCGGGTGCCCCGTGGTGTGAACAGTATTTAACATTTGTGAGTTCATATAAATCAGAGGATAAGTAAAATGTGAACTAAAACATCATATTTTATGAATCTGCATAAAGAAAACAGACTATAATGGAATGGTTTAGGATTTGCAGCCTTGAATCTATAGAGGCCACACAAAAAACTTTGCTGCAATAGTGGGTGTATACAGTACTCAGTATCTTTATGACATTTGGCTGCTATGTAATTGAACGCAGACTCAGAAGTACCAGTAGGAAAACTATTTTTCTTCTATTTCGGAGTAAAACAAAATGTTGTGTAGTTCCTACAAATCTATATGGGATCTGAGCATTTACACAACATAAACTAAGGGATTGGTGTCCAGACTGAGTCCAGTAACCCCCAAAGGATATGCTAGTCTGTCGACCAGCTAGCTCACAGTGCCACTATGAGCCCCTCTCACCAAGGAGTATATACTTTCTGGCAACTATTGAATATGACAACTCTAACCCCTCAGGGATCGTGGAAAGAGTATTGGACTTTTCGCTCAGTGCTCGGGCTCACTGAGTCTCAGAGAGATACCCAGAATAAACGGTGGGGACGTTTTCAATAAGCATTTATTGAACCAGTGTCATTCTAGTATAAAATATGTGCGCTGAAACAACCATTAGACATAACATATGTATATGGTTATAAGCTCTAACAGAGTAAAGAAAAGGTAGAATTGTACCATAGTGCTAAAACCATGAATATATGTATGCATGTGGATACATGACAGTAATAATGCGTACCCCTATGACGCTAACCCTATCTAGATAAACCTAAGTGAACCTAGCATGTATGTAGATGTGTAGCCAAGAATCCCCCTAGGAAAGAGCCAACCCCATCACCTGATGTGAGAGAATGAAAGACCCCGCATTGGTCTCGATTTGGACAACCGCAAAGGATGTCAGGCCACTTCATGCTGGAGTGTCTGCGTGCAGGGACCTCAGAATCTTGTGTTAGCATGGAAGTTTTTTTCTCCTCTCTCTTACCCAGCGAAGACGTGGTACTTATCTACCTGAAAGGTACCTTCAGGGGTACTACCCAGATGTGTCAAGGTAAATGTGGATATGATGACCTAGGATGATGATAGTGGTGACCCTCATACAGAGTTATTGTGCAGAAGATGGTTCACCTGCTGTTACACTGAGAATCCTCATGCATAATAAATTAGGCTAGTTTTCGAAGAAAACCACACGTCATTTATGCAGCACTGACCTAGGTAATAGGTCAGCGCCAGTACTGTTATGTAGAGCAATGGTAGGACAAATGTTGGTGAAAGTTTGTCCAACTACCTAGGCCTATATCGGTATGCATTGGGGTTCATTACACCCACTCCTCATCCAGTATCCATTCCGACAGAAGCTGAAGCATCCCCTAGTGGCTTTAAGAATGCCAACATCAAAATCGGAATATGCTGAGGACACTGCACTACATATGCCTTTAATGGGTCCAGTAGTACATCCACGTTCGGTGGCGCAACCGATGGAAGTGTTAGACAGCGGAGAACAGGCAAGACGCAGTCCACCCAAACTCATCTGAAAGACAGAAACCAATGCTCGCTTAGCTCCCGAAGCCGAGGTGTGCCCAGATGGAGTACCATGCATTCACGGCAATGTTGCACCAAGAGCGCTATTTCTATTTCCTTAGAATTGGGACGTCCATTACTTTGCAAAAAAATTTAAACCAGGATACCCACCACAAGTAGTAGGACCAGCGGAAGGCATCCAAAAACGTTTCCCAACATGGAGTGTATTAATGATGGAATTACTCCAAAAATCATCTGAAAGGTAATTAATAGCCCAGAACCTATGTTCTTGAATAGGTGTATTATCCCACTTGTATCAGACATGTTAAAGATACAGTGTACCATTTCCCCAAAATGGAGAGGGAAGTTAGTTCAGACTAGTGCCTGTATCTCAGCTGAAGGCCTTGCAACTAGGAGATCAAAAGTCTCTCGAGCTGAGGTTAAGGCCACCTCCTTCTGTAAAAGTATGGCTTTCAGTCTGCTCAGAGAATCAAACCGTATACGGGAAACATTCAATTAAGGCCATAGTAGTTTGAACACTGGATGGAACATGGCAGCTGAGGATCTTTTGAGGTAATAAGATAGGTTTGCAACCTAGGCGTTGCAAATTCCTTGAAGTATAATATCCTGCCAATTAGATACCTCTTAATGAATTCTCACAGTCTGAACCGCTGAGAAAAAGTTCTGTGACCCCATTCCTGCATCTAAGTGACAATCCAAGATTCATGGATGTATTTCCTACCCAAGGCTTCATAACCTGCCTCCCTGGTGGTACTGTAGACAATATTGAAATTGAAATGTCACTGGCAATGCTGTATGGCCATACATTTACCATTCTGTGGAAGGTGACTCAGCCATGGTGAAAGGTAATCAGTCTAATTTTTCAGTGTTCAACATTGCATACTCTGCATCTCTTTGCGCCATTGTTGTCCGCCTTTCTGTTAAATTATAAGCAAAAAACAGAGACGTATGGTTGAGATATCACCAAGGCACATAACAAGAGCACAATGATTGTAGCGTCCAGCTCATTAAAAGGATGGATCATAACTGCGATTGCTCATGTTGAAGAATGGATAGGTCCTGCTCTATTATATTCTTTGCAGAAGAAACAGTGTTGCCCAGTGAAGAAATCCTAGATGTTAGTGTGTTCATGCCATTGTCGACCACTGCCAATGCCTTTTCTAGGTTAACCCTATCAATGTCACGCAATCTCTTTTCAGCTTCCTGTTAAGAGATTTTCCTTACTCCGTTGTAAATGGCGTATAGGAAGCGTTTATGACATGGTTTTTGGGGACCTAAAAAAAAAATCCATTAGATCCAGGTAATCTGAAAACAAATACATGTGTTGTTTCACGTGGGACAGTGTTGAGGTTCTTAACCAATCCAGGCATAACTTCCCAACACTGTAGGAGGTTACCACCCCCAGATGTTGTTGTTTGGCCCGATTCACAGAACTAACTTAAGACAAAATCCTAAACTTGCAACCATTTTGGTATTCACGGGAGCCACTTACTCATTTTGGTATTCACAGAAGGCACTTACTCATCAATGAGTAAGTGCTTTCTGTGAATACCAACATGAGTAAGTTACACAAAATAAGTAAGTTACTCAAAATGAGTAAGTTAATCATTTTGGTATTCACAGAAGGCACTTACTCATCAATGAGTAAGTGCCTTCTGTGAATACCGAAATGAGTAAGTGCCTTCTATGAAAAGCAAAATGAGTAAGTGTCTTCTGTGAATACCAAAATAAGTAAGTGCCTTCTGTGAATACCAAAATGTGAGTAAGTTTAGGATTTTGTCTTAAGTTAGTTGTGTGAATCGGGCCCCCTGTACATAGCGTTGGTGCAGCCTATGGATACTAAACCCTTCGGTGGTACCCTTAAATCCTGATTGACATGTATTTGTGTTGATAGGCCAAACTAACCATCCCTTCCAATTGGGGTCTGAAAAGTTGTATGAACCCTCATGTATAATGTCATCCAGCGTATCCTCACTATGCTGCGTATAGTTTTGCCATCCCTCAAAGTATGTAAGAGAGGGAATCCAAGGCTTGTTCAAGTCCTTGATCTTGGCTAGTTCAAGACAAGAAGTCTGTTGCATGGTGTTGTGCATAAAAATAATTTGCTGTGGTATGAGGCATGCTCTAAATAAGGCCTCAGTTCCTTGAACGTGCCAATCTTTAGTCCCCCAGGCAGATTTTGAGTCTATGGTGTCCATCCAAAATTTGAAAACTTGTACAGACAGCTGGGAAATAAAGGAAGCAGAGTACACCTGTTTTGTGTTGGTGAGCATATTTTTCTATGTAAATGTAGGTGCAACCTTATAGTAATATGAGAGCGGGTCTGAGGGGTTAAACCAATAAAAATAATCAAACCTTTGTGCAAACGTTTGTGAACTACCTTTTGGTGGTGTTGGGCAATGTTCCCATTGATGATAAGTGAAAGATTATTTTGGATACTTGTTTTGTGCAAGAAATGATGACCATAATGTTGGTGACAATACACGGTATCGAAATCAGATGTATCCATCATACAATTAATTTGCAGAGAATATAGAAGCTCGTTCTAAATCAGACAGCACACTATTCACAGTTTCATAGTCCCAATCGGAGAATGTACTAAAGGTGATGATATCATTCAAAGAAACTTTTAATACATGTGGTATTTTCCAAAGTTCATTGGGACCAAATACATCATATGAAACTCTATCCCAAACTATTCCTTCAGGAATCGGAACTGCTATAATGTTCACAAAGGACAGTTCACTTTGTTCACGATGAGATGATCTGTGTGGTTTCAGGACCAAGTTCACATGTTGTACTGCAAAGCATTCTGGGAGAGCATGTCCATTCAGGAGCAGAAAAAAGACAGTCGCTACACCTATCCAGAGGACTAGGAACAGTAGACCAATTGCAATCCAGAGCTGTAGCCAGGGAGAAACAAGTTAAGTCTTATTGAGCCAAAGGTAGAGATCATATATTTTTTCTTTATGGTAAACAAAATCTGGCAGTGACTCGGATTCAATGAGAAGGTATCAAAATTGATGAAGTAGACAGATGCAGTTTGATCTATCTTTGGTAGCTTAGCAGGTTTTGTTGAACTGTCAGAAGACTCATTGTGAGACATATTCACATAGATGTCGGTATTAGGCAGAATTGAGATCTGTGTTGCATTTACATTTTGTTGAGGTTCAATTTCGAGAAGCATGAGCTCCATTCCATTTTTGGCAACTCCGTTACTTCATAGAGTAGAATCTTCAAACAGTATTAGTCTTTCTGTCTGAACATCCTGTATGGTAGCAAGAGATGATCTACAGCTACCCAGGAGGCCACGAGGCTGCTACTCAGTATCGGCCACATAGTGTTGTTTTATCATATCAATGGAGATGACTCAATTTTCTTTTTTTCCGGCAAGAGGTGGAAGAAGTACTGTTCTTGTTCCTTCGACAGCCAGGACAGGTACAGGTGCAAATTCTTTTTTGCCCACAATCATTTCTCTGACCAGGTCCCTGCTCTTTGAAACCCAGGCAGGTTTTGCCGAAACTGCTTTTACTTCCCCAGTGGTGGTGCGTTTCACTTGGACGTTGCTTTGTAGATCCCGGGATTCATTAAGTTCCTGTAAAACAGCCAAACGATCATTGATGTCAGATGCTTTTACATCCCCCACTGTGCTGCCACAATCGAGGTCGGGTACCCACATTCTCGTTCCAAACAGGACCTTATATGGAGTAGGGCCTCCTAGGGCACTTCTTGGCATGTTAGTGCCCTCTGGATCCCATATAGGTGATTGACCCAAGTACCATCCAAGCCTAATACCCTTGCTGTTAAGGACTACTTTAAGTCGTAGGTTTTTCCTCTCCACAATCGAAGTTCCCTTGGGATAATATGGAGATGAGTACCGCAATGCCACACCCTAACTTACCATAGCTTCTTTGTAAGCCTGAAAGCGAAATGCAGGGCCACGGTCACAAGTGTAATGTGCTGATTGTGTATGTCCCTATGAAGATTTGCAAATCCTTTATAACAGTTCTGGTGTCAGCTGAGTGCTGAGGCCAAACGCACAGGAATCTAGAGCATGAATCCACCGCCACCATGATGTACTTTTACCTGTTGGGTTGTAGTGGGTCCAGTGGTCCAAATAGACACAGACGAGAGGTCTATCTGATATCAGTAAAGGTGTCCATCATGGACGTGCTACAGTGGAATCCTTCATCTGCTGGCACATGTCGCACTTAAGGACGAAGCCCTAGTTCTGTTTTGTAAGACCCGGCCACCAATAACTTTGCTTCAGCAATGAAACTGTTGTAGTAATACCTGCATGTGCCGAACCCAGACCCTCATGTGTAACTAATATTAAACCTAATCTGCGATCCATTTTGATATTATTCTATCCCCCACTCCTGGAATTTGAGCACATGGAATATTTTGCGCATCTAACTTATAGGAGTACTTGAGTCGAAAACCTTTTGGCAAGGCTGAGCAGTTTTAACGTCAAGCGATGACAGCAACCATTATCTGTCTGTCTATCCTCGTGCTATAACGAGTGATTGCAGCTACGGCAGCTGTCGCCTTGAGGGCTTCATCAGCCAATGAATTCCCTTCAATGTGCTCACCAACAGGTTGATGACTGAGCGTATGGATCATGTGAGCTCGTGGCAAGCCTTTTTTCAGCTTTGCCACTTGTTCCCGAAGTAATTTATGCTTTATTGTGCAACCTTTTGAATCTTTAAATCCATTATGGCCCCAATAGTGAAGATATTAATTGTAAGACTGGACACAATCAAATTAATTTCACACAATTAGTGTGGGGAATTCTCGATCCATATTTTTTAGAGCCAGCACCAGGGCATTTAGTTCTGCCAGCTGAGCCGTGCAATCTTTTAGAGACTGCGTATTTATAGAATGAAGTTTACCGTCATGCATACGTCCCTTTAACCCCTTCCACGCTGATGACGAGCTGGGCTCGTCATGAGGTAGCCTCCTGCTACGCTGATGACGATCCCAGCTCGTCACGTAAAATGCGCTTTCGCAAAACTCCGCGTACGAGCGGAATTCCGCCCGCACGCATGCAGTTAAAATCTCGCAAGCTGCACTGCATTGCTGTTTACTTCCTACGGCTGCCTGAGCTAAACCTTAAGTGAAAGTTATGCATTCATACTGATCAAGAGGTTCAATTTAATCCGGGAGAGGGTATTCTTGTTCTTATTGCAAAAATGCAAGTGTTTTTAATGCAGAGTCAAATTTATAGTCTACATCTGTTGTGTTATGTTATGTTATGTTAGGTAAACTTGTATAGCGCGCAGCTGCCCCAGCGAACGGGCATCCCGGCGCTGGTGCTCTGTTGCAGTGAGCGAATTAGCCCATTGTATCCATCGCAGATTTAGTGCTTTAGCATTAGGAAAGCTTGCTTTAGTAACTAAGGTTGGTACTATAGTTATGAATTATTAATTTCCCCTGAGCCAATGCTCTTTCTCTCACTACAGTAGTCTGTACTGCTGTCAGTATTTTTTCAGTGGATGCAAACCGCATTTCAGCACTTGTGTACATATGTGATTTGTATCCATGGGTACAGTTTCCCCTTCATTGAAGGCTAGGTAAGTTTATCCTGATTGACCCGCAACTACACAGATCACCAAATTTGATTATTTACACATGTATGTAAATGTTTGGAAGCTATTATGACAGCTCATAGGGAATGGATAATCTCTGCATGTTCCTGTGTATAATGTCAAACTAAAAAACCAGGTCTAATTAAGGGCCCAAATACGATACAGGCTGAATAGTCTTTGAGCGTCAGTCAGAGCCCTTCAGACTGCATTGTAACCATCAAGTCGAATTCTTTTCCGACCACCCCATTTTGATGGGGTCCTTTGGAGGGGAATCCCTGCACCCGGTGGCAAGTACCTTGAGGTGACAGGGTCCAGGGATAAACTGCACCTCTACTCTTTACAATGAGAGCATAGATTCCATTCGGATTGCATGCTCTCACTGCAAAGTATAGGATTGTAACCTTACAGGGTTCGGCGGCATCCTACTTGCTGGGCTAGAACCAACAACAGGAGGTCATTCCGTTCCAGTTCCCAAATGATGTTGGACAAACTCTGATCAGTACGACAAAATAACCCCTTGCATGCGCAGGATGGCCGTGGGAGCCGTTCTGCGCCACAGTCCACGTGTGCGCAGGAGGGCTCCCGGCCGTCCTTGCACATTGCTGGGCAAATCCCTCTGGTGCGGGCACCAGAGGAATTTCCTTACCCCCCTGAAAGCCTTGAGAGCTGGGGAAGGGCTTCCCCAGCTCCCGAGGCTGTCTCTATTGTTTCTGTGCAATGAAGATCAGTGCGCACGTCGCACTTACTTCATTGCACAGAAACTGAAACTAAAATGAGCCAATTGGCTCATTTCAATTTCACTTTCAATGTGCTTAGAGGACTATCTCAGCCCCCGAGCATGTAGAAAGATGGGAGAGGTATCATTGGAAAGTGGAAAATCTCCCCTTTCCAATGGTACTCCTCCCTTGTGGATCCATGCTTGGGGATCTCCCAAGGAGGACCCACTTGACACCAGAGAGGGGGGAGGAGCCCATTGAGCCAGGGCCTTTGCTCCCCCAATTACATTTGGCCACACAGTCTTTCTCCCCCCCCTGGGGGCAGATGGGTCAGTATCCCCCAATCTGCCCCCCCTGCCCAATCTGCCCCTCGGGGGCAAAAAGCCCACCTGAAGCCAGGGACTTTTTTAAGTTTCATGTAGAGGTGGGGGCTGCCGAAAAATGGGCATGACAATGCCCCCACCCCCAACAGAGAAATTACAGTATTTCTACCCCCCAGGGAAGATGGGGGCAGTATCTCCCAATCTGACCCCTGGGGGGGCAGAAAGCTCACTAAAAACCAAGGATTTGTTTTTGAATAATGTAGGGGTGGGGCTGCACAAAATGGGCATGACAATTTCCCCATCCACCCTCCATAGAAATTCCAGTCTTTCTGCCCCCGGGGGTAGACAGAGGCAGTAGCCACCAATCTAAGCCCACTAGAAGCAAGGGATTTTATTTTACACATGATTTAGTGGTGGGTGCTGGCCACGATGAGTAGGACAATGTCACCACCCCCCCAAAATATGCAACAATCTTTCTGCCCTCTGGGGCAGATGGGGGCAGTAGCTCCCGGGGAGGCAGAAAGCCCACTAGGCACCAGGATTTTTCTTTTATGATGTAAGGGTGGGGGCTGCCCAGCACCCCAAAAACAATTATCACAGATTGTGCTGAGGTTGGTTGCAACTTGCAGCTTTTTACCGTGTTGTTCTGTTTCTTTTTAATAATAGTATTCTGTTCGCTCTGTGTTTTTTAACTACCTACGAGGGTCCGGGGGGTCTGTATTGGCTGATCTTTATCTTTGGGGCAGTAAATTTTACTTTCTCCGCCGAGGGTAGTCCTTACTTTCCCCTGGCTCCGCCCCATTCCGTCACGGCTGTGTGCAGATTGAGCGGAGGGTGTGCTTGAAGGGTCAGCTGGGTCGGCGTGCGCTGGAGGCATTTCCGGGTTGCACCGGTACTTAAATCGATCTGGCGAGAACGCTGCCTATTGCACTGAAGTTGGTTGCAACTTGCAGCTTTATACCGTGTTGTTCTGTTTCTTTTTAATAATAGTATTCTGTTTGCACTAGGGTCCGGGAGGTCTGTATGGGCTGTTCTTTATCTTTGAGGCAGTGAATTTCACTTTCTCCGCCGAGGGTCATCCTCACTTTGCCCTGGCTCTGCCCCGTTCCATCACGGCTGTGTGCCGATTGAGCGGAGGGCATGCTTGCCGGGTCAGCTGGGTCGGCGTGTGCTGGAGGCATTTCCGGGTTGTACCGGTACTTAAATCGATGCCCTGGCGAGCGCGCTGCCGATTGCGCTGTTGATTGCACTGAGGTTGGTTGCAACTTGCAGCTTTTTACTGTGTTGTTCTGTTTCTTTTTAATAATGGAATTCTATTCGCCCGGTGTTTTTTAACCTACCTACGAGGGTCCAGGAGGTCTGTATGGGCTGTTCTTTATCTTTGGGGCAGTGAATTTCACTTTCTCCGCCGAGGTTCATCTTCACTTTGCCCTGGCTCTGTCCCGTTCCATCACGGCTGTGTGCCGATTGAGAGGAGGGCATGCTTGCAGGGTCAGCTGGGTCGGCGTGTGCTGGAGGCATTTCGGTGCTGTACCGGTACTTAAATCGATGCCCTGGCAAGCGCACAGCAGGCGAGCCGCTGGCGTTCTGAAGTCCCGCCAAAGGCAAGCCCACCTGCTCCCGTCTGCGCCTGTCACCAGAAATGCTGCCGATTCCCGTAGAGAAAGGATCTCCTACTCTGCAGCAGATCTTGTTGCCATTCAAGTGGGCATTCACCCTTGTAGTCATCTTACAAGTGTTATGCCAGAGGGGCCTTTCTGCTGTTGGCACTGCAGGTTTACCTCCTGGGCGCTTCCCACTACTGCCCCCCAGGTTCTGCCCTTAACCCTAGCCCCAGGGTAAAACTGCATAGTTTGAACTGCCGCTCTCTGTTTAAACATCATGCTGATGTATATGACTTGTTGCTGGACAAAGTTCCGGATGCTCTATTTTTCTCAGAGACATGGTTATCTGAAGGTAATGTGGCAGAACCTGGCTTGGCTCTTCCTCCTGGATTTAGCATCAAGGTCCTCAATCGAGGGTCCAGGGGGGCGGCATTGCAGTCATTTTTAAATATTCCCACCTGTGCTCCTTTGCAAGGAAGCCCTTGTAGGGTATGAAGCTGCGCGCTTTGGGATCTCCCATAATGCTAACTACACCTTGTCAGGCTTATTGATCTATCGCCCGCTTGCACCCTCCAAAAAGATCAGAACGGTTCTCATTGTCGTTATAGGGCCTTTAGCCATGAGGGCTGCCAACTTCAGTGTCTTGGAGGATCTGAACTTGCATCTTGATAATCCTCTTGATGTTGATATGGGTAACTTTTTGGCTGACCTTAAGGCCTGCCAGCTATTCCAACCGGTGCTGGGGCTTATACATTCTGCAGGCCACTTGCTGGATCCTGTCTGTACCAACTTGGCCTTCCTGAGGGTCCACCCTCCTTCCCCGTTGTATTGGTTGGATCATTATCTTATAATAAAGACCCTCTCTGGGGTGGTACCGACATGCAGGTTGCCCCATACGTCTGTACTTAGGCGCCCTTAGTATAAACTTGATGCTGTGCATTTTCAAGAGATTCTCTCTTCAACTTTACCTAGTCTTCCAGCACACTGTAACTCGGCCAACAAATCAGTGTCTGTCTGGATCTCTGATGCGCTTGATTCTCTTGATCCAGCAAAATGGTTGAAAGGCCGTAGCACTAGGGCTAGTCCCTGGTACAACACTAAGCTTGCTTTCATGTGTAAAGAGTGTAAGAGGTTGGGAGAGCATGGAGAAGGAACTACAACCCTAACTTGAAAAAGCCATGTGGTGTAGCTATTAAGCAATACCATGGGTCAATTCAGGCAGAAAGCCCCACTTATTATACAGAGGAGATCAAGAGAAGCGCTAATCCATCTAAAAGTATATTTTCAATACTGAAAGTGCTGAAATCATCCACAGCCCTGGCTGCCACCCCATTGTCATCCGATAATAAATGCGATGCCCTGGCCTCCTTCTTTGTGGAGAAGGTGGAGAAGATCCTTAAACCCTTCTCCGGGTTGCATCCGTTTCCAATCCCACAGCCCGGTCTCCTACTTTCTACACTCTGACAACTCTCCCTGCCAACTCTCAGGAGAGACTATCGGTGATATGTAGGAAGGTCAAGCCCGGTTCCTCGTCTGACCCACTGAAGCTGGCCAGTGCGGTGAGAATTCTACCTATGCTCATCCCCCCTTTGTGCCATGTGATCAATCTATCTCTTTCTACGGCGACTGTACCATGCACTTGGGAACATACTAAGGTGGTCCCCCTACTAAAGAAACCTAACTTGGATGCTACTAAGCTGTAGAGCTTCCACCCCATCTCCCACCTGCCCTGGGTCTCGAGAAATTCTGAGGTTCACTTCAATACCATCTTGACGGAGTATCTGGAGGCAAATAATCTACTAGACCATTCTTAGAATGGATTCCGTCCTGGTCACAGCACGGAATCGTCTCTTCTTGCTATTACAGAATATTTGAGATGGGCCTTATATGTGGGTCGTACCTCGACACTGATTTTGCTTGATCTCAGTGCCGCGTTCTATACGGTTTCCCACCAGATCTTGCTGAGGCGCTTGGAGGAGGTGGGCATAGTGGATGCCGCCCTGGATTGGTTCGCCTCCTTTCTTTCTAGGAGGACCCTCCAGTTGACCGCCCCTCCTTTTTTGTCCAGAGTTTATGCCATCAAGCAGGGGGTTCCTCAGGCTTGAATTTGAGCCCTACCCTGTTTAACCTGTATGTGCAACCATTGGTGATGGTGGCAAAAAACAGAGGGCTCACGGTGGTGCCATATGCAGACAATGCCCAGTTGGTAGTCACTCTCACTGATGACATTACTAGGGACGCGTGTAAGTTCTGTAGCGATCTTGAGGCCGTCTCGGGGTGGATGACTGCCAACTGTCTCCAGCTCAGTGCTAGCAAGTCGAGGTTCTGTTAGTGGGGGGAGACTCAGAGCTGTGGTGTGAGTACTGGTGGTATGCCGCACTGGGGTCGACACCCACTCCTAAACAGGTGGAAAAAAACTAGGGGTCTGGCTTAACATTGCCCTTAACTTCAGAACCCGAACTAAGAAGGTGGCAGGGAAGTGTTTCGGGCTTCTGCGGGGGCTTAAACCTCTGTGCCCTCGGCCTGGTTGCCCCCTCGCTCCCCGCCTGCTGCCTGCCACTTACTTGCTGCCTGCCTGCCTGCTGCCGATCCATCCCGGCGCCCCAGCCGCCGCAGGGCCGGCCGCCTGGATTTCGCGCTGGTTTTTGACGCGACCCCGCCCCCCCGCCCCCCCGCCTACCGATAGGCCCACGCGCTCCCCGCCTCCCGCCTGACCCGCCCTCCCGGATCCCTTCTTAAGGGGACACCGACCCCATACCTGCAGCGACCACTGTGCCCTCGGCCTGGTTGCCCCCTCGCTCCCCGCCTGCTTCCTGCCACTTACCTGCTGCCTGCCTGCCTGCTGCCGATCCATCCCGGCGCCCCAGCCGCCGCAGGGCCGGCCGCCTGGATTTCGCGCCGGTTTTTGACGCGACCCCGCCCCCCGCCTACCGATAGGCCCACGCGCTCCCCGCCTCCCGCCTGACCCGCCCTCCCGGATCCCTTCTTAAGGGGACACCGACCCCATACCTGCAGCGACCACTGTGCCCTCGGCCTGGTTGCCCCTCGCTCCCCGCCTGCTGCCTGCCACTTACCTGCTGCCTGCCTGCCTGCTGCCGATCCATCCCGGCGCCCCAGCCGCCGCAGGGCCGGCCGCCTGGATTTCGCGCCGGTTTTTGACGCGACCCCGCCCCCCCGCCTACCGATAGGCCCACGCGCTCCCCGCCTCCCGCCTGACCCGCCCTCCCGGATCCCTTCTTATGACACCCCCTCAGCGACCGCGCAGCGGACGCGCGCAGCGGACGCGCGCAGCGGGAGCACCAAATGAGCGCCGAAGGTGCGCCAAAGGTAAGCCCGTCTGCGCCCGTCCGCGCCTGGACCGCGCCCAGTGCCAGGACCCCTGGCCCCCGCAGATCCCAGCCCACCCGCCGGACGTACGACGCCGCCACCCTCATCGCACTCAACGACGGACGAGCCCCGGGATGCTACCGTGCCACCCCGAGGCGCTCCCACTGACCCTTCTGCTGCACCGCCTGCAAGTTCACCTGCATCCGGACCTGCCGCGCACCAGCACCCGCCAAGACGAACACCAGCACCAACCACCTCAAGTGCATCCTGCTCAACACCCGCTCAGTACACAGACACGCCATCGAACTCTGGAACCTCATCGACACCACAGCTCCTGACGTTGCCTTCCTCACGGAGACCTGGATGAACGCCTCTTCAGCGCCCGACATCGCCATCGCCATCCCGGACGGCTACAAGATCATCCGGAGGGACCGCACCGCCAACCAGATGGGAGGAGGCATCGCCATCATCCACAGGGACACCATCCGCATCACGACCCACACCGATGACATCCTGACTACCGCCGAACACCTACACTTCCAGATCCACACCGACCCGAAGACCACCCTCAGAGGCACCCTGATCTACCGACCCCCGGGACCACGCACACAATTCAGCGAGGACATCGCCGACTTCGTCAGCCCGCATGCCCTCCCCTCCGCTGACTACATCCTCCTGGGGGACCTCAACTTCCACCTGGAGAACAACAACGACCGCAACACCACCACCCTGCTCGACAACCTCGCCAACCTCGGACTCAAGCAGCTGGTGACCACCCCCACCCACCTCGCCGGACACACACTCGACGCCGTCTTCTCATCCTGCAAAGACATCGCCTTCAGCCACGCCACAGGACTCCACTGGACGGACCACAGCTGCGTCCACTTCACCTTCAGAAGAACGACGATCCACCACCACCAGCAACAGGTCGCCCGCAGAAACTGGAGCAAGATCACAGTCGACCAGCTCGCCGCTACCCTGAGCCAGCACCCTCCCGCCAGCTCAGCGAACCCCAGCCAGGCCGCCGACAACCTCACGAAGTGGATCAGCAACTGCGCAGACGACCTCGCCCCACTGAGGACCCCGCCTAGCAGACCCGGCAGCAAGAAGGCCCCATGGTTCACCGACGAACTCAAGAGCTCCAAGAAGAACTGCCGAGCCCTCGAGAAAGCCTGGAGAAGGGAGCCAACACCGGACAACATGACCACCCTCAAGCTTGCCACCCGGAAGCACCACCAGCTGATCCGCGACACCAAGAAAACTGCATTCAAGGACCGACTGGACAACAACGCACACAACTGCAAGGAACTCTTCAACATCGTAAAAGAGCTCTCCAACCCCAACGCCGGAAACAACGACATCACCCCATCGCAAGAACTCTGCAACTCCCTCGCCTCCTACTTCCACAACAAGATCGCGGACATACACAACAGCTTCAACACCCAACCGACGAACGCCACGTCCGACTCAACCGAACCACCGCCCCCCACCACCACCCTCCGCGCCTGGACTACTATCAGCACCGAAGACACCGTCCGCACGATGAACTCCATCCACTCCGGATCTCCGACCGACCCTTGCCCTCACCACGTCTTCAACAAGGCCGACGCTGTCATCGCACCCCACCTGCGGGACATCATCAACACCTCATTCGACACCGCCACCTTCCCTGAGAGCTGGAAGCACGCCGAACTCAGCGCTCTACTCAAGAAACCAACAGCGGACCCCACCGAACTGAAGAATTACCGCCCCATCTCGCTCCTCCCGTTTCCAGCCAAAGTCATCGAGAAGACCGTCAACAAGCAACTGGCCGCCTTCCTCGAGACGAACGGATCCCTCGACCCCTCACAGTCTGGCTTCCGAGCCAACCACAGCACCGAGACCGCCCTCATCGCGGCCACCGATGACATCCGAACCCTGATGGATAACGGAGAAACAGCGGCCCTCATCCTCCTAGACCTCTCCGCGGCCTTCGACACCGTCTGCCACCGCACCCTAGTGCAGCGCCTCTACAACGTCGGAATCCAGGAGAAGGCACTGGAATGGACCATCTCCTTCCTCGACGGAAGAACCCAGAGAGTCCGACTACCTCCGTACAAATCAAAGGCCACCGAAGTCATCTGCGGCGTACCCCAAGGATCCTCGCTGAGCCCAACCCTCTTCAACGTCTACATGAGCCCCCTCACGGCCATCGCACGCCAACACAACCTGAACATCATCTCCTACGCCGACGATACCCAGCTGATCCTCTCCCTTACCAACGACCCCGCCGCCGCCAGAGCCAACCTTCACGAAGGAATGAAAGAAGTAGCCGAGTGGATGTCGACCAGCCGCCTGAAGCTGAACTCGGACAAGACGGAAGTCCTCATCCTGGGATCCTCGCCCTCCGCCTGGGACGACTCCTGGTGGCCCCCCGCCCTGGGAACTGCACCCAAACCGACAGACCACGCACGCAACCTGGGCTTCATCCTGGACTCCTCCCTCTCCATGACCAAGCAAGTCAACGCAGTCTCCTCGTCGTGCTTTAACATCCTGCGCATGCTACGGAAAATCTTCCGGTGGATCCCCACCGAGACCAGGAAGACTGTCACCCAGGCCCTCGTCACCAGCCGACTGGACTACGGCAACGCCCTCTACGCCGGAACCACCGCCAAGCTCCAGAAGAGACTCCAACGGATCCAGAACGCCTCGGCCAGACTCATCCTCGACATCCCACGACACAGCCACATCTCCGGACACCTAAGAGACCTGCACTGGCTCCCGGTCAACAAGAGAATCACCTTCCGTCTCCTCACCCACGCACACAAAGCCCTACACGATCAAGGCCCGAGCTACCTCAACAACCGCATCAACTTCTACGCTCCCAAACGACACCTCCGATCAGCCAGTCACGCCCTCGCCGCCGTCCCCCGCATCCGAAGAACGACAACAGGAGGAAGGTCCTTCTCCTACCTGGCTGCCAAGACCTGGAACTCCCTCCCGACCGACCTGCGCCTGACCCAAGACCACCTCGCCTTCAGGAAGAAGCTCAAGACCTGGCTGTTCGGGCAGTAGCAGTACCCCCCCCTAGCGCCTTGAGACCCTCCGGGTAAGTAGAGCGCTCTATAAATGTCTATGATTGATTGATTGATTGCTGGGCTTCTTTGATCCCTCAATCAGGCAGATTATCGTCCAGGCCTTGATTCTGTCTAGCCTGGACTATGCCAGCTTCCTCTACCTTGGGGCTAACCAGGCTGTGATTATAAGACTGCAAAGGGTCCGGAACGCAGCGGCCTGAGTGCTCCTTGGCTTGCCAGGATGGTGCTCTACCTCTAATACAATACGCCGCCTACATTGGCTGCCTGTGGCCAAGCGTGTGGAATTCAAGGCCCTCTGCATTACTTTTAAAATCCTCAACTCTTCATTGCCCGGCATTCTGTCCAATCTGCACTCTCTTTACACCCCCTCCCGCCAACTTCCTTCTATGGGACAGAATCTTGTGGTTGTCCCCAGGGTGAGGAGGGCCATGCTGGAGGCCGCTCCTTCCAGGGGTTGGCTTCTAACCTCTGGAATTCCCTTCCTATTTCCATCCGAAGCATAAAGCTTTATCTGCCATTCCGTAAAGCTGTTAAAACGTTCCTTTTCTGCTGCTCAGTTGCTACTAGCTGCGCCAATTTGGTTTCAGCGTCAGACAACCGTTTTGCTGGGGCAGCCGTGCGCTTTATAAATCAGTCTCACATAACATAACAGTATTTCTGGCCCCCGGAAGCATATTGGGGCAATAGCCTCTTATCTACCCCCCCGGGGAGGGGGCATAAAGCCGACTTGGCCTCAGGAATGTATTTGTTTTTTAATTCAGGGGTGAGGTCAGCCCAGAATACCAATGCTCAAACCTCCCCCCAACATTTTTACAGTCTTTATGCCCCCCCTGGGGTTGTGGATGGGGGCAGTGGCCCCTGATCCACCGACCGGGGGGGGGGGCAGAAAGCCCACTAGGCACCAGAGATTATGCAGTCTTTTATTATGCATGGGGGTGAGGGCTGCCTAGAATGGGGATACCAATGTCCCCACCCTCCCCTCCGATTCTTCTCCTCTGGGGCGCAGAAAGCCCACTAGGCCAGACTTGTTTTTAGAAATGTGCCTACCTGTGGATTTTGGGCCCTAGCGCAGACAGCACATGGGAAAACCTACAAAACCTGTACATTTTTAGAAACTAGACACCATGGGGAATTCAGAATGGGGTGACCTTTGTGCCTCTCACCAGGATTTGTTACCCAGAATCCCTATCAAACCTCAAACTTAGTTACAAATAAACACATTTTCCTCTCATTTCTGTGGTGGAAAGTTCTGGAATCTGCATGGATCCACAAAATTCCACACACTCCGCATTCCCAAAAGTCTTCCAAGAAAAATGGCACCTCACTTGTGTGGATAGGCCCTGTGCCCGCAACAGGAAACAGCCCAAAACACAACGTGAACACACCACATTTTCACAGTGAAAACTGAACCTTTTTTTCAAAGTGCCTGGCTGTAGATTTTGAATCCTAGCTCTGCTGGCACCTAGGGAAACAAGGCAAACCTATACATTTTTTAAAACAAAACACCCAGGGGAATCCATGTTGGGGTGACGTGTCTGGCTCTCACCAGGTTCTGTTACCCAGAATCCCTTGCAAACCTCAAAATTTGTTATAAATTAAAAGTTCCTCATATTTCCGTGGTGGAAAGTTCTGGAATCTGTGTGGATCCACAAAATTCCACCTACCCTGCATTCCCCAAAGTCTTCTGAGAAAGATGGTACCTCACTTGTGTACCCACGACAAGGACCCAAAACCTATTCAGGCGACATTAAAATGAACAATCACAAAACAACCTGGTTTTGCAAGGCGGGTCTCATCAGTTTTTGCCCCCAGGCTTGGTGGCCATCTAGGGAAACCTACCAAACCTACACATTTCTGAAAACTAGACACCCAGGGAAGTCTTTCCCTATCCAGAGTCCGCTGCAAAGCTCAAATTTAGCTGAAAAAAAATCACTTTTTTCTCAAATTTCTGTGTGGGAAAGTTCTGGAATCTGCGGAATCCATAAACCCTGGGTACCTCTAGAATCCCCATGATGGTGGAAGGAAAGAACACACATTTGATGTAGGTACCTTATCTGGTTAAAAACTTACAGGGGCCTAAGCGCGAACTGCCCCAAATAGCCAAAAAAAAGGCAAAGCACAGGGAGGGAAAGGCCTAGCAGCAAAGGGAATAATCTGGCCCTAAGTCGTAGAAAGGTTTCACTATTTCTGCGTAATGTTCTGCCAAAATTTAGGGATCCTAAAATGGATTGTAGATTTTTCAGAGTCTTTGGTGGTTGGAGCACCACACATTTTTCAAAAAAATTAGCTGCAATGCTTTTCCCTTCACTGGAGAGCTCATATCCTAAAATAGGGCATTGAGGTGGGCAATTTTTGATTTTTTAATGTTACATTTGTAGACTTCCGAGGTAAAACCCAAAGTTATGTTGTTCACCCTGATCATATGATCCAATAGTTCATCATCCTTCAGATAAATATCATTTACATTGGACAAAGCCTCTTCATCAAAATTTTGAAGTAATTCTGATACTCTTGCTGAGAAGAACCCTCAGCTATTCTTATACCCTTGGGGCAGTCTACAGATTTGATTCTGAGAGCCTATGGATGCAAATGCTGTCAAATATCAGCTTTCAGGTCCTATATTTTGGCAAATGAATACATTTGAGATATCGAGTGTTGTTTTGAATTTTGTTCTGCACAATGGCATTCATTAATGTGGCACTGTGTGCATTTTCTACTGCAAATGTTTTTGTGCATGTGTTCAGAAGCCTGTAGTCTAAACCTAAATGGTATGGATTATCGAGTTTCATTATGGGAAACAAAGGATTATTCATAGAAGAGGTGCAATTTTCGAAAACACCTTGGTATTCAAGTTGATCATGGTGTGCCAGTAATATCATGTGGGAGGGAGCGGGGGGGCGAGTAATCTGGGGGGCACAGCTGTCACGCATAGGTCTTATGGACCTACTTGCCCGTAGGGGGGGAGGGCACGTCAGGGAGGGCTTTCAGGGGCGGGGGAGGGGATTAGGGGTGGGCACAGGGCACAGCACAGGGGCACAACACACAAAATCAAAAAGAAAAAGGGGGGAATTGGATGTTTGAACTAAGCAGCCTCAGAATGAATCTTTTATGAATGAAACTTGCAGGTGTAAATGGTTAGGACAGCCACCGGACGTCTTTTAATGGGTACCCGGATATTATCTTGGAATGTATGCGGGCTAAATGACAGGCAGAAAAGACAAACGGTCTCCATCTTATTAAAAAAAATGAGGGTGAATTTTCTACTGTTACAGGAAATGCACATTACGACAACTGAAATATATTTGCTAGAGCAGCTAGGGTTTTCAGTTTTAGCCTTTTCAAAGCAGGGCTCGAGAAATAGGGGGGTGGCCATATTATCAAGATGTAGGGATATCCAGATAAGGAAAAAAATGGAAGATGTATGGGGGAGGTGGGCTTTGGTAGAATGTTTGGTTGGGGGAGAATGGATAACCTTGGGATCAGTGTATGGATCTACGGGGGATGTCCCAGAGATTTTTGAGTTCCTTGACATTGAGCTGGCTACCTGGGCCCCTCGAATAGTGCTTGCAGGGGATTTCAACATTGATGGAGCGGGGGGGTTGGGAATGGGGTCAGGAGTTCATTCTTTTTATCAAGGGAGGAAAAGGAGGGTCTTTCGAGCACTGGATAATCTAGTAAGGAATAATGCCCTAATAGATGTTTGGGATAGATTTAAGCCAGGAGAAAAGGGATATACATATTTCTCTGCACCCCACAGGGTGAGTGTATCACTAGATTACTTTCTGGTTACTAACGCGTCCCTGCCTGCAGCTCAAATAGAGAGGTTACCACGGTTGCTATCGGACCACAATCCCCTAGTTTTAACCTTGGGTTTATTACCCACCAATGGCGAGAGGAGAGTATGGACTTTCGAGAGAGGACTCATGGAGGATGAGAAATATATACAACATATGACCCAGTGGATTGAGGGATTCTTGGAGATTAATAGGGGTACCGCAGCAGTAGGGATTGTATGGGATAGCTTTAAGGCAGGGGTACGGGGGGAAACTTTGAGTTATAGCGCAAACAGATGGAAGACAGAACATCAGAGAAATTTGGCATTACAAAGGGAGATGATTCTGGCTGAGGGTGAGTTGAGTGATGCCGCAGCAGCAGGTAGATCAGTGGAGTCGGCACTTATTAGATTAGATTAGCTAAGCTAAGAATGGAAATAGAAGAAGACTTAGCAATTAGAGCGGCTGAAATCTACACAGCAAATAGAGAAAAGTGTCATGAGGTTAGCGAAACGGTGGGCCGTACCCTAGCGGTTCGGGCAAGACAAAATGCTGCCGCAGGAGAAGTAAGGGAGATCAAGGATAGGGCAGGGAATTTAATCACGGATGTACAAGGGGTTAGGGAAGTGTTTAGACAATTCTATATAGAGCTATGTGATGAACAGCAAGCGAAGGACCCTGGGGAAATGGCTGTCTACCTGAATAATATACGTGTGGTGGGCTTGGAAGAGCAAGAACGGCAGAGGCTGGGTACTCCCCTAGACTCAGAGGAGATAAAAGCGGCAATGATGAGGCAGCGGGGCCGGACCAGATACCAATGGAGTTTTACAAGGTTTTTTGGAGAGTTTTGGGCGAGGATTTGATAAACGTAGTACGAAAAGCACAGCTGGGGGAGTCTGTGCCAAGTTCCTGGTGCGGGGTGGAAATTGTCATTATTTTAAAGAAGGGAAAGCCATCTAATGAACCGGGCTCCTATAGGCCCATAACCCTCATGAATGCCGACACAAAGATTTATTCAAAGGTCTTTGCAATAAGATTTGCAACTGTTATAGGAGCGTTAGTTAACGGTAACCAGCATGGCTTCATTCCACTCACGACACCCGAAAGCTTATTACGTTATTTGACACCATGGAAGTTACAGGGGACCCGATGGCGGCAATGTTCTTAGACGCCGAGAAAGCGTTCAATCGGGTCTCCTGGGATTATCTATGGTGTGTTTTAATTAGGGCAGAGTTTGGCGAGGGCTTTGTTAATGCAATAAGAGCACTATATAGGGACCCGGTTGCATCCGTTAGGGTAAATGCAGGCTTAACTTCACCAGTCCAGGTTAAAAGGGGAACAAGGCAGGGGTGCCCATGCTCCCCTCTGCTTTTCGCAATGTATTTGGATCCATTTATTCGAAGGATGGCAATGAATGAAAGCATACCTCCGTTAAGAACATATAGGGGGGAGTGCAAGATACTTGCATATGCCGATGATGTGGCAGTCTTAACATCAAACCCCACGGAGGCTATCGTACAGGTTGAATTGGAGGCAAAAAGATTTGGCAAAGTGTCAGGTTATTCCTTAAATACCTCCAAAACGCAAATAATCAAGAATAAGAATATGGTGTGTCAGGATCATCGGGTGGTCCGGGAAGGTACATACCTAGGGATTATAGTTACGTCGGAGCTAGATAAGATAGTAGAATTAAACATCACCCCTATTATAATTAAAGTAAGAAGAGATCTGGATAGGCTCTATAATCTGCACTTATCACTACTTGGCCAAACAAATATAATAAAGATGTTGGTTTTACCAAAATTTTTGTATATATTTAGGGCAATCCCATTGTTATTTAAAAATGCCTGGTTTAAGAACATAGAGGGTATGATCAATAGATGTATATGGTCTAAAGGGAAAACTAGGAGGGCAATGCGATATATGGCACTACCAAGAGAACGAGGGGGCTGGGCACTACCAGATCTGAAACTTTATTATTGGGCAGCTGCTCTGCAGTATATGGTTGGTCTGATAGGTGGGGCGGAGGCAGAAGGGGAGGATGATCTAGGAACTGTAGCAATTTATGCCCTGCTGATGGGAGGAGAGGCGGAAAATGTGATGTTGAGACAATTCGACTCAAGCTACTTTAAGAGGACGCGTTTCAAGACGATAATGGCTGCGCATAGTATCTGGAAGGCTTTTAGCAAGAAATATGGCTTAGGCAGATATAATAGATATACCAGAATGATTGATAATCCAGCATTCCCTCGAGATATTTTTTCAGATGCAATATTTAAAGAATGGGCTAGAAAAGGAATTACAAAGATTGAGGTCACAGGGTATTTTACAGTTTTCTGAGATCCAGCTAAAGTATGGGGTGGATACAAGGCAGTTCTTTAAGTATCTGCAAGTAAGAAGTTTTTTGACCAATAAAATAGAAGGGACTATGGGGTTTGCAAAAAATGCTGTAATGGAGGTGGCACAGGGTGGAATAAGCTGTACTATTAAGCGATTCTACTATGAGCTAATTGAAACTAAGCAGGATGACTTGGAGAAATGGGAGGATAGCTGGGCAAGCAAGCTGGAGGTTGAAAGGGATTGTTTTCAGGCCTCATTAGAAATGGGCATGAATGTTTTGTGCTCTGCAGCCCTTCAGGCGCAGCATTACAAAACACTGTATCGGCTATACTACACCCCAGCGAAGATAGCGCAATGGGGGGGGGAGTATCGGGGATTAACTGCCCTAGATGTGGAAGTTTGCAGGCGGATATTATCCATATGTTTTCAACATGTCCACATCTTTGTACGATCTTGAAAGGGATTGAGACATTTATGCAGAGGGCACTAGCCATACCACTTAACTTAACGCCTTCAATAATTATGCTGGGCGTGAATCCGGACGGCACCCTGAGTGAAGATGGGTATTTCGTCTTCGTGGCTATGGCAGTACTAAGATTGTGTATAGCTACAGTGTGGCTCGACCCAGTGCCACCGACGTATCAGCAGTGGTTAGCCAGGATACTTAAAATATATAGTCTGGAAAAAGCAATTTACGCTAGAAAGGGAAGGAGGGGGAGGAGGCTTGGATTAAAAATTTGGGAGCCAATAACCAGGTGGAAGGATGAGAATGATGACAATGTTATTTAGTTCCCTACCCTTTTTTTCCCTTTTATCTTTTCTTTTCTCTCTTTTTTTTCTCTCTTCTCTCTTCTCCCCCTTTTCTCTGTATGATTTGAGGAGAAGGTAGCAATGTTTGAACTATAATAAGGCGAAGCAGAATATATATATTGAGATCTGCCATGTATTGTTTAAATTTTTTTTTTTTCTGGATGTCAATGTCACTGTACTTGTTTTTTTGCTGGTTATGTATGAATAAGTAATTTCTTCTTTGTTATTGCTGTGCCCTTTACCCTAAAAAAATGGGGAAAAAATCTCAATTAAAAAAAAAAGGTATTCAAGTTGATCTAAGATCTCCCTGACTTGTTTCTTCATGTCATGTTTTATAGGGTACTGCCTCTATGGAGTTGGAGTAGTTCTTATTGGGATTACATGATGAAGTGACTAAGCATCCCACCCTACATGGTTGCTGTATAATGCAAGATCTAGTGCTACCGTCCACTCCTGCACATATGAATATTTTAAAGATTCTGGAACGAGGTTGGAGAAGGCTGGTAAAATTACAGTTTCTCCCTTTGGGCAGTCCATAACGAACTCAGGGGGCCAATCTTTTTAAGCTAAAAGGATATTGTATGAAAAAATAAGGTTCTCCCTAAAGAGACCCTCCATTTTTCTGGGTATGTCCCCTACATATGGAGTGTTATTTCGTATAACTGGTGTGGGACACTTACCCTAGTATCAGATGTTTCCACCATGACATGCTCCTTCAACGCCGCAGTCACCAGAAATTCCATCTGGTGAGCTATTGTTACTTCTGCTGCACTGTCTAGCATTTTCAGAGCTTATACCTAGTTCAGATGTTGAGTTTTCAGCAGCCTGGGCATTTCTTATTTTAAGACCAGCTACTTTCTTCTTTTTAAATTGAGGTTTAGATTGTAGTTTATCTGTGTTTCGGATAATATAGTCTGAAGTGCGATGCGTGTCTCTTGATTTTGCTCACTCTTCAGATCTGTGTTTTGACTGTAATTCCCTTTCGGATTGTTTTGATGAACCCTGCAAGGAATGAGAGGAACATGTATCAGTACCCTGATACCTGACATGTTTTTTAATACTATCACAATTTCTAAGGTTACACCTCCTGTCAGAGGGCTCCTGTTGAGGAGACACACGCTGTGAATGTGACCTATTCTATTCTCTCTATTCTTTTATTGTTTTAATATCCCATTTCTTTTTTGAAGAATCAGGTGCTTGTTTGGAGTTATCCATTTTTGGACCACCCATTACTTGTTGTTTTGCAGGTCTAGCTCCCAAATTACCTCTACCTAATGAAGCATAGGTATCTTTGATAATTGTAGGAAAATCTTGTTCCTGTTGTGCAGGAGTGCATTCCCTAAGATGTTGGCATAGATCCACTGCTGCTGCCTCCCCTTTTATGTTTGCCAACATAATCATAGATACTTGGGAAAAATTGCCTATTAATTTCATCCCTAGGTTCAGAGCAGGTTTTGCTCTGTACTCATTCTGTATTTGTCTTTATACTTCTGGTATCACTGCTATTGAAGGGGTGCCATGAGTCCAGGTATATATGGCAGTGAAAACTATGCCCCAAGTGGCACTGTCCTCTATCTGGGGAGCTATTCCCACTGGCGAGCAGATTTGTCATATTCTGTGTTTTTCTTGGGGGCCTCTGTGTGGAAACACAGCCTCTAGTTGTGCTATTTTCTGTGCTATCCAGAATGCCATTTGCTCACATTTAATGGGAATTCTTCACTTAACTGCTTTCAGTGATTCGGGTGATTTTAATTGCGGTCCCTTGTAAATGACCTGCTGGATTAACCCTTCTAGGTTGAAGTTTGAGTGTTCTCATAACAAACTGTGTAAGATTTCTGTAAGTTGTATTATTTCTTTGTGTAGTGGACATAAGTCTGCTATTGGCAATGTGTACATTTCTGGATTGCAGTGTGTAAGCAGCTGGGACCGGCCAAGTTGCTCCGTCCTTGCTGAGCAGACTGAGTCTCACTTTTTCTGTGGTGTGTGGGAGGGCACCTTTAAACCAATGTATATGCTCTTGTTACATGAGCGGAACTTCTATGCCCTCATATGGACAGAATGCTTCTGGTATTTCATCCAGAGTATAAGAATAAAATGTAATTGTACATGCATCTGCAGGTGGGAATTTAACCCATAAATAGAATACCTCTGTCCTGAATGACTTGTGTGCCTCAATCATGAATGTTACAGTCCCTCCTAATGCTGGGGCCAAAATTGTCTAATTTTGCAGAAAGTGCATTTCTTCAATTTTCTAAAATGTTTATCACACCTTCCTGCTCTTTTTCCTCCCTACTTGTACTAGCATTGCAATCAGCCTCAGTGTTTGTTGCGTGAGACCTTATGGTGGACTTTTATAGAAAAAGATAAGGTGTTTGCACATAATAAGGAACTATAATCCTTCAAACTCGAATTAACCTACAGCCACTACATAGGGTACACCTCCTCAGCTGTGGTGGATTTTCCCTTCCCACTCCAGACGTCTCTGGGTATTTGTGAGTAGGGGTCTCTGAGAAAAGCACGACTGAACTACTCAGAGTTGACTGTTAAATAAGAATCAAATCAACATAGCCATGTCATAGTGTCCCAACAAATCTATATAGGATCTTCACATTAGACATCATAAACTAAGGGATTGGTGTCCAGACTGCTTCTAGACACCCTTAAAGGATTTGTTAGTCTGTCTATGGACCAGCTAGGAGCCTCTCTTACCAAGGAGCAAATAGTTTCTGGTAACTATCAAACATGTCAACCCTGACCCCTCAGGGATCGTGGAAACAGTACAGTACTTTTTGCGCAGTTGCTCGCGCTCACTCAGTCTCAGAGAGATACCCAGAATAAGCGGTGGGGACATTTTCAATAAGCATTTTTTAAACCAGCGTCATTCTAGGACAACAACCATTAGACAGAAACAGATGTATATGGTTGTAAACACCAATAGGGTAAAGAGAAGTTATAATTCTACCATAGTGCTAAAATCGTGAATATATGCAGGCAAATGGATACATGATTGTAATAATGCATACTCCTGCGGTGCAAACCCTAACTAGATGTACCTATGTGTACCTAGCATGTATGAGATGTTTAGCCAAGAACCCCCCAAGGAAAAAGCTAACCCCATTACCTGATGTGAGAGAATGAAGGACACAGTCTTGGTCTTGAGTTGGACACTCCTCAAGGGAAGTCAGACCACTGCGTGCTGGAGTGTCTGCGTAGCGGGACCTCGGTGTCTCATGTCAGTGTGTCAGTACGGGAGTCTTTTTTCCTCTCTCTTACCCAGTGAAGATGTGGTACTTATATACCCGAAAGGTACTCTCAGGGGTTCTGTCATAGTACTTAAGTGCATGTCGGCCAAGGATGACGTTAGTGGAGACCCTTATACAGAGTTATTATGCAGAAGATGGGAATCCTGCTGTGATACTGAGAATCCTCATGCATAATAAATGAGGCTCGTGTTTGGAGAAAACCACACAACATTTATGCGGCACCTAACTAGGTAAAAGGTCAGCACCAGAACCGTTATGTAGAACATTTGTAGGACAAATGTAGGTAAAAGGTTGAACATTTACCTAGGCCTACATTGCGGTACAGTGGGGTTCATAACAAAAAATTTGCATTTATGCAATTAAATAAATATTAATTCTACCTTGTGTGCAGACTCTGATGGGTGCATTGGTGAGAAACTGCAATCATTACATTCCACTTAATTGGAAAAGCGTGCAATCTACAGACATATTTTGTATGGATTCATATTAATAACATAATACAACAGTGAAATATGTACATGCTCAATACATTTAGAGCATTGGTATATTTTGATGGGAAGTAAGTGCAACAACTGTTGCATGCTCATGCTGACAGACATTAGTATGAAGCGTCTTAACACTATAAGGTGACAGTTAAGTTTCCAAGAAAACTCACTGTCAATGGTACTGTGTGCCTGCTGCTGTTCTTTCTTTCAGCTTCTGCTGAGAGGTGGTGCTGGTCACTGTCTTCTCCATTGTGTTATTTTAAGAAATGTAAATCTCTTTACGTTGGTGTGATAATCATGCGGTACTCTTGCGGCACTCTTGTGATTGGCTGAATCCAACATCAGAACAGAGCGGAATACTCCCAAAGGAAGGTTGATAAAGACACGAACATGAAGTAAAATTCTAGAAGATAAATTAGAGAATCTGTTGACATGTTGCTGCAACTTACCAAATAGAAACAGGGCTTGGAGCATAGAAAGCAATGATACTGAGCATATGGAGGCAAAGTGCAGCAACATATAATGGACGGCTGTCATCCAATATGGATACTTTGGCTCCACTAACAAGGGAGATATTGAAACGATCATGACCTTCAGCACCATAGTGCACAGAGGAATTGACCTTAGTCATCTGGAGCTGTAAGAGCATTGAGAGAGTATGAAATATTACCTGCAACCTTCAATCTAAAGCAGGGTTCTTTAAAGTCGGTGCTGGAGGGCCGGATCCATGGCAAATTTTTAAGATAACTACATGTATCTAAATTGGGATATTTTAAAAATCTAGCATGGATTCGGCCCTGCAGGATCGACTTTAGAGAACCCTGACCTAAGACCATGTACTTAGAAACAGTTTCTGAACATTTCTGGAAAAACCTGCCTCAGATTCCACTATACTGTGCAACGTTAGGCTTCTACCTTTACTGCCTCTACCCACGAAAACAATTGCAAGAGAGGTTAATAGGACACTGTTACAAGTTGTTGAAGCTAATGATCTTCTTGATCCATTTCAATCAGGATTTCCAGCTCAGCACAGCATGAAATCAGCTCTGTTGTTAGTTACGGAATTACTACGAGAAACCTAGTTAGTGGCAGCAAAGCAGCCCAAGCATTACTAGATCTGAGTTCTGCTTTCGATACAGTTTCTCATACCCTTCTTCTAAACTGATTAAATAGTATTGGTATCCAAGAGAAGGCATAAGAGTAATGTATCTTCTTTTTATCGATGGGAACATGGGATGTTAAGTTTTTCAGCCTTTTCCAAATTCTCCATTTGTTGTTCATGGGGTCCCTCAGAAGTCATCACTGAGTCCTACACTGTTCAATCTGTATGGTTCGCCCTTAGCTGCATTGATCCGATCATTTGGCATTCATTTGATAATGCACGCTGATAATATGCAGCTTGTCAACACCCTTAATGAGGACGTTCAATCTGTAGCAGATAAATGTAAGCGCAGTCTAACAGATGTTGCCCGCTGGATGACGATTAACTCATTAAAACTGAATGATGTTAGAGAGGTTGGTGGTCCTTTGGGACCAACATGCATTTGGTCCCCATTTTTGTGGCCATTGGAATTGGGAAAATTGCCAGCTCCAGTGGATTCAGCTAAGAGCATTAGAGATGCACGTGGATAACCTTTAGAAATCAGAACAATAAAGCCGCCTGCCCAAATTGTTTATGCCACCTGTACCTGTTACATAAGTTCTTCCATGCTCTACCAGTGGATCACAATTTAGGCAGTTGTCAAGGATAGACTACTGCAACTCCTTGTATGCAGGTCAGTCGGTAGTGGGAGGACCTGCCAGGCGGTGACGTGGTGAGGGGGAGCATGGGATCTAAACGTCGACATTTCTAAATAGAGCCACAACTATCCCTCGTGTCTAATTATTGTGGCTGCTATTTTGGTCAAACTTGCTGTTACTTACCTATGAATGCAAGTTACCTCAGCTCAAAATCTTTGCCTGTATTGAATGTTTTACTGTTTGTATTTTTTCCCATTCCCCCACGCTTTCCCTTATGTACCAGGGTACAGGCTTGCGCCCTACTAACTTTTGTTGTCAAAAAAACATTATTTGATCTAATTTTTCTATTGTATGAATAAAACTCCATCTCCGGCTGGACATTGGCAATATATAGTATCCCACTGTGGGCTATATTTCATTATTTTCTTATTTTTCCTAAATTGCTCAGGCCCTTTGCTCTCTGAAATAGGTGGTGAGGGGAGAGGCAGGGTGGGGGGTAGTAAACTATGGATTACGGAGGTTTACAGGTAAGTAAACCTATAAATAAATCAAACGAATTTCGTTGCATGCACTGCATCCCCAAATGCGATGCAGTACATGCAACAAAATTCGTTTTATTTATTTATATGTTTGCTTACCTGTAAACCTTCGTAATCCATAGTTTAACTACCACCCCCATCCTGCCTCTCCTCCTCCCCACGTCACCGCCCGGCAGGTATTCCCACTACCGACCTCGGCTGCTCGTATGTGAGACTACTGCACTTCTCATTAATAGGTTACAGCCTGTGGAGAATAGTGCCACCAGAATGCTTCTAAGCATACTGGGGCACCATACCATAAGAGCCCACATTGCACCCTGTATTGGCTCATGGTTCAAGCATTTGAAATCATTATGCATCTGCCATACAGCTTTAAAAAACTAACAGTTGCCTATAAATCACATATTAGGCCTTTATCGTCCATCACAGGCTTGGTGCTCTTCCTCCAGATACTTGCTTGTAATGCCCAGGTTTACAAAATTCAGGCTCAGATGAAGATCTTTTTTCCACTAATCTGCTAAAACCGGGAACAAACTTCCACCGATCATTCAAAATTAACCCAATTACTTAATGTTCAGAAAATATTTAAACATAGCTCTTTAATTTAATGAGAATTTGTATTCAGGCTATCTGCTGTTAGCGTCAGAACATTGTTATTGGGTATTAGATTGATTTTATAAATTCACCATTCATTACTTCTTTCAATAATTCAGTTGTGCATGGTTTTGTAGACATCCTGGAGAAATGTCTACTCTATTTTCACATTCCAGACTGCACCCTTACAACAAGCAAAAGAAAGATGTTCTCTGTTTGTTAACTACTGTCTTGGACGTGCTTTCCAATGTACTGGATTAGTCAGATAGGACGGTGCTTTCATATTTTATTCTCTTACTAAGCCATGGTGAGGTAATTGTTAAAAGTAGTTCTGTACCAGGTATGTTTTCAATACATTGAGTGTGTAGACGTTTTTCTTTCTTTGGCATGAAGCACGGGCCTGTACAGATGCAAAGAGTGGTCCTGCCGTGTTCCTTTTTAATACATATGTGGGTATATAGGATGCTATTTAAGAGTTTCCTTCATTATTTTGAGCATTCCCTTTCTCACTCACTTTAAATATGCAAAGTGAAGTAGAACAGTTGCCTTTTTTCTCACATGCTTAACATTCACGGAACAACTCTCAATCCACAGAAGCACAACTTAAAATACTGCAAAGATACTGAAAAGATGTCTGGGGAAATATCTCCTCATTTTAAAGGGAATAATCTCCCCTCTTCTGGATACAGGTTAGAGGTACTTTTTATGGACATTTGAGGTATTAAGCAGACACAGGCTAATGACATTTTCACATTTTCAAGGTTAGCTATGCTGTCACTATTTTAAGGGTCATCACCTGCAATCACATTGGTAGCACTGGAAAAGTAGAAGATTGCACTGTTTCACTGAATGATATATTCAGGAACAGGTCAGTGTAGCTAATTTTCAGACGCTGTAGGATTTTTCTTGTATTCAGACCTAGAAGGAGAAAGATACACTGCCTTTCCAACCACTTCCAAAGATGCTTAAAATTAATACTGACATGTCCGATACATTATTGTGAGAAAGTGGGTTGTTGGTTGTGAAGGGCGTCAGCACTTCTGCAGCAACAGCTGCATTCCTCTTCAGGGTGAACCACTAGGGTCAATAAATTATCCTCTGCTTAACCCACTGGTATTTTGGCTCAAAAGCAGTCAGGATTAACTTAGAGGCAATGTATAAAGTAATTATGCAACATACAAACAGTACTCAAGTGAAAACACAAAACAAGAAAAATCCTAAACCAATTAGAGTACATTTTAATAAATAATTTGACAGCAAAATGACAAAAAAACAAACATTTTTTACCAGATGTGTTGATTGTTTTAGTTTACAGTGAAAACTTGCACCTAAAAGATCAAAGCACTAGCAACAAACATCTAGTCTTGCAAGACTGGGGCAAAAAAATGAAAGGTTATAGCCAACCACGATTAAGTGCAGGTCAGATATGCAAAGTGTATTGTGCCCGGTCTCGGCTTACCTTCGGACTTAGTGAAAACTTTGAGAAAAAAAGTCTGAAAAAGTCAAATTCAGTATGGCAAGGCATCAGGCAGTGTTCGAGGAGGAGCCATTGCAGTCGGGAGTTGATAGATGAAGTCATAGTGAAGCTTCCTTCATTCTGACTTAGGCCCATATTATGAGTTGGCAGCCAAATCCATGGTAGCAGTCCGCGGACCTCCAGATTTGCGGTCTGCCCACTGCATTAGGACAGTGATGGTTGGACAGCCATGGACCCGCTGCTGCCATCAGGGATCCATGATCCCTAGAAGTGGCAAAGTGGTCCGAGACCCCTAATATGCTGGCGGTGCCACTGCGGCAGTGCCAAGCATATTAGGATTTTCCTCAACACCATACTTTTCATGGCGGTGCAACTGCCATGAAAAGTGTGTTGGTAAGGAAACAAAGGCGGCTCTTTAGAGCCTGCTGTTGCCTCTGCACCATGGGGTACATGCTGTGGGCCACCTGTTGTGTCCACCTGTGTGCATGCACCACGTGTTCCTTCAGGATGTGGACATGACAGTCCATGCCCTACAGGAACTGCCTTTGTCACTCCCATTGGGCGGTCTTTTTCAAAGGCACCGCAGTGGGACTGCCAAGGAACTGCTGGCCAGAGTAAAAACAAGTTGTACTCTGGCAGGGGTACATAAATTACTTCAGTGGTCTCAGAGTGGGGAGGTAGTGTGGTGGCCTTGCTTCTAGGAAGCCAAAGTCATAATAAGGCCCTTAGTCCCTTTTTTGGAAGTCAAAAATCTACAGCGGGCCAAAGCTGCAGGCTGTAGTCAATGAGGTGTGAAGAAACTCCAAACAAGATTTGCTGCTGTGGAGAAGAATGGGCCAGAAGGTGACATGAAGTCAGGCTGACTAGCTATGCACCTTAGGTGGAATGATAAGCAGGTAGGTCCCGGTCTCCTCTTGATTCTCAAAGCACTTTTTGGACAAACTTTTCTACACCCTAAGTTATGGATTTGCGCTATCTGGAACCTTTAAGCACAGATTCCAAGAGTGCAGGGTACAGGTTCAAGATATTTGGGCGTTTTTCATTCTGAGGCTCTGATCAGGAGGCTACCCAACTTGCCTTTAGAGTCACTTCTTGAAGTCCTGGGTTCAAGGAGAAGACCAGGGCTCATACAGGAGGCTAGACCTCTGGGTCTCAGAGTAGGCCTCAGGCAGCAGAGAAGCCGTTCTTAGTGCAGCAAAACAGTTTCTCTGAAGTACGCAGCAGGCCACAGCAGCAGGTGGTCCTCTGAAAGTTCTTTTACAAGTACAGGAGTGAACTGAACAGTGGGTCTGAGGTCCTTTTTATCCCTGGTGCCTTCTATGAAGCGGAAGAAATCTCTGGAGGTTTCCGCTCACAGAAATATCTGGAATTTTGTGCCTCTCTGCCCTGGCTCCATCCTGTCAACGGGCACAAAAGGCTAGTATGAAGTTTGTGTGAACAGGGCCCAGCCTATTGATGTATAAGTGGGCACAGCTCCCCCATCCTGCCAGTGATGGCCCATTTCGGCACACCTGGTTCCTCTATTGTACAGCTGTCTGGGAGAAATATACAAAGGCCAACTGCCACGCACACCTAGTCATGCGATCCAGAAATAGGCTGCAAGCACTAGGGGGTTCGGACAAGAAAATGTCAACTTTCTAAAAGTGGCATTTTGATTACTTGACTTAAAATCCAACTTTAACATAAAGAAGATTTTACATTGCAATTCTTCAGATACCAATCATGACTTTCCTACCTGCTCCCAATCAAAAGGTAGCACTTATTAAATATAATAATGTAACCTAATGTTATCCTATGAGAGACATAGGCCTCACAATTGTGAAAAATGAATTTGGTGGTTTTCCACTACCAGGACATTTAAAACTTAAAAGTGCATGTCCAACTTTTTAATTGCAATGCACCCTGTCCTATAGACTCTCTAGACCTATCTTTAGGGTGACATATGTAATACAAATGGCTTGGCAATGGGTTTATTTTCCAAGTCAAACTGGCAATTGAAAACTGCTGTCAAACTGCTTTGGCAGGCTTGAAACATGATTAAAAGAGCAACTTAAATGGATGGCAGAATAAATGCTGTAGGCCCACCAGTAGCATTTAATATACAGGCCCTGGTTATATGGTATACCATCTTATTTGGGACTTATAACGAATTTAAATATGCCAAACAAGTGTAAGCTAGTTCTACCATGTTTTAAGGAGTGGGCATAAGCACTTTAGTACTGGTTAACAATGATAAATTGCACAGAGTCCTAAGGCCAACAAGAAGTCAGGAAAATAGAGTCAGAATCACAAGTTAGGAAAATAGACTCTTGGAAATACGGAAAGTCAAAATTTGGATGGCTGACTGATAAAGAAAAGTGAATTAAAGGCCTCCCCAATAAATTCTTTTTGTCGGACTATCTCAAACACATCGTCTTTGCTGGGTATGGGTCTCTGAAGAGAAAAACATGAGCTCATGGTGTACTAGGCATTACCAGAAGTAACTTCTCTGGATAGAACATCATCATCCTAAAAAAAAGACAAGACCCTTAACTCCCAAGTGGAAGGATTAATGGCCCTCAATTTGTTCTTGCCTATTTGTTGTCCCCTGGGTGCTGTGAGAACTATGTGGGTATCTGGAAAGGTCCTGATGAAGGTGGTTTAACTACTCTTCATACACCACCGAAACGCGCGTCGACCCTGTGTTCAGTCCCATTTTTTTAACATAAGTTTCAATCTGGTCATGGAGATGTTTTGATCATTCACAATCTCCCCCTTGTTCAGATGCAGTTTGCATGGAGTCTGTGTGAGTTTGAATGTGGTTGAATGGTTTTGGGAAATTTATGTATTTATATGTTCTTTCCAGTGATTCTTTTTCTCTTTTTTGTTAAGCAAATTTATATATGTAATATGTGTTATGTGTATTTGATGTAATTGTAGGATTGATCTCGCTTTCGGTGATGTATACACTCTCAGAAAAAGTTTTTTTAAAAGAATGAAAAAAAGAATGAGAAAGTAGAATGTTATGAAATATATAAAGAAATGAAATAATAAAAGAAATGAAAAATACATTTCTAATGTCACTGTTGTGATTTAATGTATTATTGAGCATAGTAGTGATTGAGTCTTGAGTATAATAGTCAGATAAGCCACGAGGGAGTGTCTTGAGTGTTTTTCAATATCACAAAGTCTACAATCACAATGTCAATAGCTGGACTGCTCCTATCACAATGTCAATAGCTATCTCCACTGCCAAGGTTTGAAAACGAATACAGATCACTGTTTTAGCCTTTAGTGCAGTAGGAAGAAAACAATATCCCAAATGGTAGATGATGCCCTGCAGAAAGAGTTCAACAATGGCCTTGTTGCCAGCCAAGTATACCAATTTATTGCCATATCAGTCACTTGCAGAAAGGTAGGAAGTGGGAAGGCAATTCAGTGCCATAGTCCTCTTGCTATGCATATTAGATGCCACTAATTGCATACACAAGGCTCTACTGTCACCCAACAAAACGAGAACCACAGATCTGAAACATTTACTAATAAACATCTCAGACATTTTGACATTGTGAAGAACAATAAATTGTTATAATTAAACTCAAACAATAAATCACACAGAATATGTCTAGGCACACATGAAAACATGCACTTTTGGACAGTAGATAAAATAATGTTTTGCAAAGATGCACAAGTTTAAGTTTTTTACATAATAAGGTTTCTGAATGGTTGTTATAAAAGTAGTGAATTTCATGAGAGGATTAATCAGTAAGGTATTGTATGATATGTTTAATGGTTTGAAGGAAGATTTCCTCGCCTTTGGGGTATCATTGTCTAGATCTCAACTATGCAATACTGAGTCTATCCTAGGTTGTGGAGTAAGCAGGAGTAGATTTCTGGGTGATGCGTGCCTTGCAGTTAGTGTTGTGCCATAGTTGCTTCAGCAGATTTAGGGGCCGATTATGATGGCGGACGGACCTGAGTCCGTCCGCCACCATAGAGTAGGGGGGAACGTCCGCATGGGCAGCGGCGTTCCCCCGTGAAGATTAGGATGTGACCACCAGGGTGGCGGTCACATCCTCTATCCTTAACATTGCGGCGGGTGCAGCTTCAAGCTGCACCCGCCGCTTTGTCAAAAATGCATACTTTGCTTTTGTATGCAGAAAGCGGCAGGCACCCCGCGGTGCCTGCCGATCTCTGCATACAAATGCAGGGGGGTACCATAGGTACCCCCCATGTGCACCCCCCACTCCCCCTTCACCTAGGGGGCCCGCAACGGGCCCCCGCAGTGAAGTTCCACATGCTTTTCCACGGCGGAAAATCCGCCGCAGAAAAGCATCTTTTCAAGCATTTCCTAATATGGTGGACGGTGTCTGAGAGACACCTCCACCATATTAGAGCTTTTCCGCCGCGGTTGTAAGCCAACCGCGGCGGAATAGCTGCGGACGGAAACCAGGACCCACCAGCCATCCTAATGTGGCGGTGGGTCTCTGGTGGGTCTGCTGCGGTTTTTCCGCATCCTCTGGGCCGGCGGTGGCTTCCGCTGGCCCGGAGGATGCGGAAAAACCGCAATCCTAATAGGCCCCTTACTGTGCAATTTGTGTGATATGGCTTTTGTCATTTTCATGACCAAAACATATTGCCTTGCGTTTGCTCCCTATACAAACAAAGATGTTCCCAGTGCAAGTTTGCCATGCCTTAGAGACCTTTTACAGTGTTCTCTAAAACACAGGAATGCATCTCAATCAATTTAGGGAGTCCTGTCTGGAGGGTTTCATTTTTTAACAGGGTCACTCACCTCCCTGTAACATATTTCTCAGCAGAGAGACCTGTTGTTGGAAAAACTGTTCCTCCCAAATCATAGGCTTTGTCCATGCCAATCCCTCACCCCTGCATTCTTATCCATCCTATGAAGTAAGCAGGCTGTCCGTCACAGAGAAGTTTGACATCTGGGAAGCTAGAGGATAGGTTGTGAATGGAGAACAGTTTGTCTTCAGTAGGCATTTCATCTTCCCCAGAAGAGTGAGAGAAGATTGATGTTGCACTTCTACGAAAGGAGTTAGCAAGAAAGTCATCTGGTTGAGGGGTGTGTGAAGGAGAGTACTGTGAAGCCAGGACAAGTATCCAAGTGCATTTAGCTTGTAGTAGGGGACTTGAAATCCCAAGGACAGCTCTGGGAGGAAGACTACTGGCAAACCAGGAGGTGGTGTTAGGAAGCTCATCCAGAGTTTCATCCAGTGTGGGGACAACAATCTCCTTATTCGCTTTTGTGGTGGAAGCTGCAGAAATACCAATTTTAAGAGGATAGCGTCCTGTCCTAGGAATGTTCACTATCCTCCACTCAGACATGGTTTCACATCATCGTCAGGAGCTGTAAGAGAAAGTTGAAGCAAATTAAAAGTCAGATATCAAATGACACAACCAAACATGTTTAACATTAGTGCTTGGTGAAGTCACATTTTAGACCAGTTACATGACACATTATTTAACCATATGAAGTTAATAGTTAATATTAATCAATACATGGACCTACACATGATTTATGAATTCACATGAAAGTAAGAGGGTCACACCGTAAAGAGTAGAGAAAGCACAAGTAATGAAGTTAGCTATGTATCAATGCAGTCAGAATTCCATAGAAGTTTGATAGGTTGAACAAGGGAGTTTGTAGTTGGAAAGGTATTCTTTATTTCAGTCTTGTGATACAAGGACAAGCACAGCCAATGCGTTTCGTCCTCAAAAGAGAGGGACATCTTCAGGGCTGTCATAATATACAATATATAAAATGCAGCAAATACTCATTAAAAACAGTAATTAGAACACACATATCAAAAGTTTAAAGACTGGCATGTAGCCAAAAGTCAGAAAATGGCACATGCCATGTATGGTTACAGTATAAGCTGTTGCAACTATATTATTGATTTGAAATCCACTTTGTTGTAATTCTCGAATAATACTTGATCATTATACAATATTCTTACATTTTTTACATGACATTTTACAAAATTCTATATTTTACAAGAGGAAAGGCCTATGATACGTGACAAAAATGAATTAAACAAACTCATCTACCAAATCCTAGGAAACTTTATTATTACAATTAGAAAGACCAGAGATTGAAACATTAGGACTTACATTCAACACTTATCAATTGTTCTTGATCAAGCCATCTTTGTATTTGAAGGCCACATACTAATACAAAGCTTATAATGCTGTTTTTAAAGAAATAAACAAATTCCTATTCATAACTTCAATTACATGGTCTAGTATATTTCTGAAGTAGCTTAATACACCACTCTTCCCTAATTCATACTCTACCAGATATTCTACTTTCCATCAATCCTAAAATATCAGTGGTTTGACATCAATTTCAGCAGTCCCCTACAAGTAAATAACGGCACGTACAGAACTGTTTGAAACAAAGTTGGAGTGCATTAAGATCAATTTTCTCAGTCTGATCTTTGGCAGGAGGTGTTACATGCTACATATGACATTCCAGCAGTGCACTGGGTGTGTAACAAAACCAGAGGGCTTTGTTACACACCCAGTGCACTGCTGGAATGTCATTTTTTAGATGTTCTGGTGGGGTATTGGGCTTACCCATTTCTACGAGGCCACGTAAATTCACCCTGCATGGTTTTTCATGGCCTCTTAGATATGGTGTGATATGGTAAGTTGCTGCTTTGCACTGCACTGCGATGGGGAGGTATGCCATGGGCGTTACGGTGGGTGTTCCCAGGTAACACTCATGGCATTTGACACATTCCCAGATTTACAACAAGCTGTAAACCTGTGATTGCATCAAAAGCTTATGCCTCCTCAGGGGTGGCCTAAGAGTTGTTTTGTGAGAGAAGGTGTCCCTTCTCCCACAAAAACATCCTCATGCTAATGCCAACACCCTTGCACAAGGGTTAAAGGGTGCCTGTGTTGGTGCATCTTAACAAACAAAAGTGCCAATGCTGATAATTATTACAAACAATCTATTTTAGTTCAGAATGTCCAATTTATTAACATCCGAAAGCTTCTGATTTTCTTTTTATTTGCTTTTTTCTTTTGTTTTCAAAAAACACACAACACGATTACCACATAATTTGAATAACAAAGAATACCATTATTGATGATTAAGGGGACACGAACAAATATGATAAATAAATATTCAAGCAATCAGCCATTCATACCATCAACCATCCACATTTATTCCCATCCTTCCACCAATTTTTCTTAGACAAAATCTTGTCCATAAAATGCAGTCTCCCCAATACTCTTAATTGGGAACTGTTGGATGACACTGCCATTAATCAAAGGGTTTTAAATTCCTTCCCGCCTATCTGCACAAAAACCTTAATCTCACTTGCGTCCCGCGTCAAATCAGGTTCTCCTATAGACTGCTGCCCTCCGCATGTCTTTAAAGAGATATTTACCTCCTTGCCCCAGTGTGTACTCCCTCTTTTAAATGAGTCACTATTACAAGGCACAGTCCCTAAGGCGTTCAAACATGCTGCAGTAGTTCCTCTCTTAAAGAAGCCGGGGGCTGACCCCACCCTACCGCGAACTATCGTCCCATTTCCCTCCTCCCCTTTTTTGCAAAAACCCTAGAGGCTCATATAGCCAGCAGCCTGTCTAATTTTATCGAAGACTCTGAGTATCTTGAGTCTAACCAAGCCGGTTTCCGCCCGGGTCACTCCACCGAGGCTGTTATCCTGGCGGTATTGGACACTCTCAGAGTCAATGCTGACAGGGGTGAACATTAAGCCTTGGTACTTCTGGATTTGTCGGCCGCGTTCGACACGGTCGACCACACCATCTTGTCTAACAGGCCGGCCTGTGAGGCCCTGCATTGGAATGGATCAAATCCTTCCTAGCCGGCCGCACTCAGGCAGTCAGGCTAGGAAAGTTCTTTGCCCCCAACCTCCCTATTACCTGCGGGGTGCCGCAAGGCTCTTCGCTCTCCCCTGTGCTCTTCAACTTATATATAAAACCTTTGCTTCACTCACTAAAAAACAGAAATGTTACATTATTTAATTATGCAGACGATCTTCAGATTATTTTTTCCCTCAGCTCCCCCAGCGCTGTGAGTGACTTTCATACCACCATGCTCCACATCCAACGTTGGATGGATGTGAACCATCTGAAGCTCAACCCTGGAAAAACAGAGCTAGTCCTGCCTGGGAATAGCAGGAAGAGTTGGGGCCCGCAATTTTGGCCTTCTGAACTCGGTCCTCCTCCTGTCCCGTCCCACTCGGTGAAAAGTCTTTGCATTACCATCAACGCTGACCTTTCACTCAATGGACAGGTCAGCTCTGTGATCTCCTCCAGTGTTCACCAAATGCAAAAAATAAGGGAAATTGCTCATTTGCTAACTCATTCTGCCCTGATCCAGGTGGTGATTGCCCTTGTCCTCTCATGGCTTGATTTCTCCAACTCAATCTATCTCGGACTCCCTCTTGGCCTGCAAAAACGACTGCAGATGATCCAAAACCAGGCTGTTAGACTCATCTTTAAACAGCCTAGACGGTCTTCAGTTAGACCCTACCTGGCCCAACTTCATTGGCTGCCAATAGCTCACCGGATCTCTTTCAAGATAGGCTGTTTAGCTTTCAAAGCCTTCCATGGAAGGAGTCCTAGATTTATTGGTAAAAAACACAGTTGATGGACAGAATGTAGAACAATGTCATACATTCACCCCAGTACAAGGATCTGGGCCTAAATCCATTGTTTTTTTGCACTCCACACCACCCTGGGTTAGACAATGGCTATATGCAAATCAGCTCTGACCCTGTGCCTCATGGGAACAGTCCAGTCCGAACTACCAAGGCATGTCTTTCCCAGACCGGAATCAAGCATCCAAGGACCGGTTTCTGGCTATCAGCCTTCATCAGCCTGGATAGCTTGACTCCAGTGGTGTGGAGAGCCTGGGACTCACGTCTGAGCATCCCCAGCACACTCGGGGTGAAAATTGCAAAAAACACAGTTGATGGACAGAATGTAGAACAATGTCATACATTCACCCCAGTACAAGGATCTGGGCCTAAATCCATCGTTTTTTTGCACTCCACACCACCCTGGGTTAGACAATGGCTATATGCAAATCAGCTCTGACCCTGTGCCTCATGGGAACAGTCCAGTCCGAACTACCAAGCCATGTCTTTCCCAGACCGGAATCAAGCATCCAAGGACCGGTTTCTGGCTATCAGCCTTCATCAGCCTGGATAGCTTGACTCCAGTGGTGTGGAGAGCCTGGGACTCACGTCTGAGCATCCCCAGCACACTCGGGGTGAAAATTGCAAAAAACACAGTTGATGGACAGAATGTAGAACAATGTCATACATTCTCCCCAGTACAAGGATCTGGGCCTAAATCCATCGTTTTTTTGCACTCCACACCACCCTGGGTTAGACAATGGCTATATGCAAATCAGCTCTGACCCTGTGCCTCATGGGAACAGTCCAGTCCGAACTACCAAGCCATGTCTTTCCCAGACCGGAATCAAGCATCCAAGGACCGGTTTCTGGCTATCAGCCTTCATCAGCCTGGATAGCTTGACTCCAGTGGTGTGGAGAGCCTGGGACTCACGTCTGAGCATCCCCAGCACACTCGGGGTGAAAATTGCAAAAAACACAGTTGATGGACAGAATGTAGAACAATGTCATACATTCACCCCAGTACAAGGATCTGGGCCTAAATCCATCGTTTTTTTGTACTCCACACCACCCTGGGTTAGACAATGGCTATATGCAAATCAGCTCTGACCCTGTGCCTCATGGGTCCAGTCCGAACTACCAAGCCATGTCTTTCCCAGACCGGAATCAAGCATCCAAGGACCGGTTTCTGGCTATCAGCCTTCATCAGCCTGGATAGCTTGACTCCAGTGGTGTGGAGAGCCTGGGTCAGAGCTGATTTGCATATAGCCAGTGTCTAACCCAGGGTGGTGTGGAGTGCAGAAAAACGATGGATTAAGGCCCAGATCCTTGTACTGGGGTGAATGTATGACATTGTTCTACATTCTGTCCATCAACTGTGTTTTTTTGCAATTTCACCCTGAGTGTGCTGGGGATGCTCAGACGTGAGTCCCAGGCTCTCCACACCACTGGAGTCAAGCTATCCAGGCTGATGAAGGCTGATAGCCAGAAACCGGTCCTTGGATGCTTGATTCCGGTCTGGGAAAGACATGGCTTGGTAGTTCGGACTGGACTGTTCCCATGAGGCACAGGGTCAGAGCTGATTTGCATATAGCCAGTGTCTAACCCAGGGTGGTGTGGAGTGCAGAAAAACGATGGATTAAGGCCCAGATCCTTGTACTGGGGTGAATGTATGACATTGTTCTACATTCTGTCCATCAACTGTGTTTTTTTGCAATTTCACCCTGAGTGTTCTGGGGATGCTCAGACGTGAGTCCCAGGCTCTCCACACCACTGGAGTCAAGCTATCCAGGCTGATGAAGGCTGATAGCCAGAAACCGGTCCTTGGATGCTTGATTCCGGTCTGGGAAAGACATGGCTTGGTAGTTCGGACTGGACTGTTCCCATGAGGCACAGGGTCAGAGCTGATTTGCATATAGCCAGTGTCTAACCCAGGGTGGTGTGGAGTGCAGAAAAACGATGGATTAAGGCCCAGATCCTTGTACTGGGGTGAATGTATGACATTGTTCTACATTCTGTCCATCAACTGTGTTTTTTTGCAATTTCACCCTGAGTGTGCTGGGGATGCTCAGACGTGAGTCCCAGGCTCCCCACACCACTGGAGTCAAGCTATCCAGGCTGATGAAGGCTGATAGCCAGAAACCGGTCCTTGGATGCTTGATTCCGGTCTGGGAAAGACATGGCTTGGTAGTTCGGACTGGACTGTTCCCATGAGGCACAGGGTCAGAGCTGATTTGCATATAGCCAGTGTCTAACCCAGGGTGGTGTGGAGTGCAGAAAAACGATGGATTAAGGCCCAGATCCTTGTACTGGGGTGAATGTATGACATTGTTCTACATTCTGTCCAGCAACTGTGTTTTTTTCCAATTTCACCCTGAGTGTGCTGGGGATGCTCAGACGTGAGTCCCAGGCTCTCCACACCACTGGAGTCAAGCTATCCAGGCTGATGAAGGCTGATAGCCAGAAACCGGTCCTTGGATGCTTGATTCCGGTCTGGGAAAGACATGGCTTGGTAGTTCGGACTGGACTGTTCCCATGAGGCACAGGGTCAGAGCTGATTTGCATATAGCCAGTGTCTAACCCAGGGTGGTGTGGAGTGCAGAAAAACTATGGATTAAGGCCCAGATCCTTGTACTGGGGTGAATGTATGACATTGTTCTACATTCTGTCCATCAACTGTGTTTTTTTGCAATTTCACCCTGAGTGTGCTGGGGATGCTCAGACGTGAGTCCCAGGCTCTCCACACCACTGGAGTCAAGCTATCCAGGCTGATGAAGGCTGATAGCCAGAAACCGGTCCTTGGATGCTTGATTCCGGTCTGGGAAAGACATGGCTTGGTAGTTCGGACTGGACTGTTCCCATGAGGCACAGGGTCAGAGCTGATTTGCATATAGCCAGTGTCTAACCCAGGGTGGTGTGGAGTGCAGAAAAACGATGGATTAAGGCCCAGATCCTTGTACTGGGGTGAATGTATGACATTGTTCTACATTCTGTCCATCAACTGTGTTTTTTTGCAATTTCACCCTGAGTGTTCTGGGGATGCTCAGACGTGAGTCCCAGGCTCTCCACACCACTGGAGTCAAGCTATCCAGGCTGATGAAGGCTGATAGCCAGAAACCGGTCCTTGGATGCTTGATTCCGGTCTGGGAAAGACATGGCTTGGTAGTTCGGACTGGACTGTTCCCATGAGGCACAGGGTCAGAGCTGATTTGCATATAGCCAGTGTCTAACCCAGGGTGGTGTGGAGTGCAGAAAAACGATGGATTAAGGCCCAGATCCTTGTACTGGGGTGATTGTATGACATTGTTCTACATTCTGTCCATCAACTGTGTTTTTTTGCAATTTCACCCTGAGTGTGCTGGGGATGCTCAGACGTGAGTCCCAGGCTCCCCACACCACTGGAGTCAAGCTATCCAGGCTGATGAAGGCTGATAGCCAGAAACCGGTCCTTGGATGCTTGATTCCGGTCTGGGAAAGACATGGCTTGGTAGTTCGGACTGGACTGTTCCCATGAGGCACAGGGTCAGAGCTGATTTGCATATAGCCAGTGTCTAACCCAGGGTGGTGTGGAGTGCAGAAAAACGATGGATTAAGGCCCAGATCCTTGTACTGGGGTGAATGTATGACATTGTTCTACATTCTGTCCAGCAACTGTGTTTTTTTCCAATTTCACCCTGAGTGTGCTGGGGATGCTCAGACGTGAGTCCCAGGCTCTCCACACCACTGGAGTCAAGCTATCCAGGCTGATGAAGGCTGATAGCCAGAAATCGGTCCTTGGATGCTTGATTCCGGTCTGGGAAAGACATGGCTTGGTAGTTCGGACTGGACTGTTCCCATGAGGCACAGGGTCAGAGCTGATTTGCATATAGCCAGTGTCTAACCCAGGGTGGTGTGGAGTGCAGAAAAACGATGGATTAAGGCCCAGATCCTTGTACTGGGGTGAATGTATGACATTGTTCTACATTCTGTCCATCAACTGTGTTTTTTTGCAATTTCACCCTGAGTGTGCTGGGGATGCTCAGACGTGAATCCCAGGCTCTCCACACCACTGGAGTCAAGCTATCCAGGCTGATGAAGGCTGATAGCCAGAAACCGGTCCTTGGATGCTTAATTCCGGTCTGGGAAAGACATGGCTTGGTAGTTCAGACTGGACTGTTCCCATGAGGCACAGGGTCAGAGCTGATTTGCATATAGCCAGTGTCTAACCCAGGGTGGTGTGGAGTGCAGAAAAACAATGGATTAAGGCCCAGATCCTTGTACTGGGGTGAATGTTTGACATTGTTCTACATTCTGTCCATCAACTGTGTTTTTTTGCAATTTCACCCTGAGTGTGCTGGGGATGCTCAGACGTGAGTCCCAGGCTCTCCACACCACTGGAGTCAAGCTATCCAGGCTGATGAAGGCTGATAGCCAGAAACCGGTCCTTGGATGCTTGATTCCGGTCTGGGAAAGACATGGCTTGGTAGTTCGGACTGGACTGTTCCCATGAGGCACAGGGTCAGAGCTGATTTGCATATAGCCAGTGTCTAACCCAGGGTGGTGTGGAGTGCAGAAAAACGATGGATTAAGGCCCAAATCCTTGTACTGGGGTGAATGTATGACATTGTTCTACATTCTGTCCATCAACTGTGTTTTTTTGCAATTTCACCCTGAGTGTGCTGGGGATGCTCAGACGTGAGTCCCAGGCTCTCCACACCACTGGAGTCAAGCTATCCAGGCTGATGAAGGCTGATAGCCAGAAACCGGTCCTTGGATGCTTGATTCCGGTCTGGGAAAGACATGGCTTGGTAGTTCGGACTGGACTGTTCCCATGAGGCACAGGGTCAGAGCTGATTTGCATATAGCCAGTGTCTAACCCAGGGTAGTGTGGAGTGCAGAAAAACAATGGATTAAGGCCCAGATCCTTGTACTGGGGTGAATGTATGACATTGTTCTACATTCTGTCCATCAACTGTGTTTTTTTGCAATTTCACCCTGAGTGTGCTGGGGATGCTCAGACGTGAGTCCCAGGCTCTCCACACCACTGGAGTCAAGCTATCCAGGCTGATGAAGGCTGATAGCCAGAAACCGGTCCTTGGAAGCTTGATTCCGGTCTGGGAAAGACATGGCTTGGTAGTTCGGACTGGACTGTTCCCATGAGGCACAGGGTAAGAGCTGATTTGCATATAGCCAGTGTCTAACCCAGGGTGGTGTGGAGTGCAGAAAAACGATGGATTAAGGCCCAGATCCTTGTACTGGGGTGAATGTATGACATTGTTCTACATTCTGTCCATCAACTGTGTTTTTTTGCAATTTCACCCTGAGTGTGCTGGGGATGCTCAGACGTGAGTGCCAGGCTCTCCACACCACTGGAGTCAAGCTATCCAGGCTGATGAAGGCTGATAGCCAGAAACCGGTCCTTGGATGCTTGATTCCGGTCTGGGAAAGACATGGCTTGGTAGTTCGGACTGGACTGTTCCCATGAGGCACAGGGTCAGAGCTGATTTGCATATAGCCAGTGTCTAACCCAGGGTGGTGTGGAGTGCAGAAAAACGATGGATTAAGGCCCAGATCCTTGTACTGGGGTGAATGTATGACATTGTTCTACATTCTGTCCATCAACTGTGTTTTTTTGCAATTTCACCCTTAGTGTGCTGGGGATGCTCAGACGTGAGTCCCAGGCTCTCCACACCACTGGAGTCAAGCTATCCAGGCTGATGAAGGCTGATAGCCAGAAACCGGTCCTTGGATGCTTGATTCCGGTCTGGGAAAGACATGGCTTCGTAGTTCGGACTGGACTGTTCCCATGAGGCACAGGGTCAGAGCTGATTTGCATATAGCCAGTGTCTAACCCAGGGTGGTGTGGAGTGCAGAAAAACGATGGATTAAGGCCCAGATCCTTGTACTGGGGTGAATGTATGACATTCTTCTACATTCTGTCCATCAACTGTGTTTTTTTGCTAGATTTATTGGTGGCATTCTTACCAAATATTCCCCCCCGGCGCAGCTTGCGTTCAGCCCATCATCTTTTGCTTGACACCCCCCCGTTCAGACTGAAACGACAGGGAGGGTGTAGTTTTTCCCGCCTTGCCCCAAGATTGTGGAACTCCCTTCCCCTAGCTTTGAGAAGCTGCAACACCCTCCTTGGCTTTAGAAGAGCTTTAAAAACGTTGGTATTTGAGCAGGCGTACGCCTAAGGGCCCGGTTCGCACTTGACTTCAGCTATCAGCGCCATGAAACCCTTGGGTGTACGCGCGCTTAACAAATTCCTATTAACAATAACAATAACAATATACATACACTCCAACGATGTAATTAAACCTGTGGAGTGAAAAATGGGTCTGCCACTTCAATTTGTCACAATATTAGATTTCCAAACATATATTATATCAGTACATACAAATTAAACATCTGATATATTTTAACAAATTATCCCTAAGCCGATTATAAGTCCAGGAGTTCTTTTTAATATAGAGCTTTTATGTGTTGGTGCATGGCAGGCATGTGTGCACCTGCACAGTAAAAGAGGACAGGAATGTACCGTACTTCATAGATACTGTGCATTCCTGCACTTCTTTTATGCATGGCAATGCAGCAGGAAGGCTTGCAGCACTTCCCAATGCCAAAACTTAGTAAATGAGGCCCTAGATGTGAGAGGGAAGTGTTGTGCTCTCTTTTGACCTTACTCTGGAACAGGCAGGCCCAACACAAGGATATAATGCACGGTGCTCAGATGTGAGTTAGTCTAAATAGAGACAGAATCCAGTTCTGCCTCCAGTAATAGCGTAAGAGTCTTTGCCACATATATACTGAACAAAATCTATTTCACTATTTCCCTTGTCTTGACACTTGTGCCCACTGTGTACATTCCACCACCCGAAACAATAACATTGCCTGTCAATTCCAGACACATGGCAAACTTCTCTGTTACACTGAGGGTTTATGGATGGAGGTATGCAGTTCTTTGTAATATTAACTCCAAAAGTAACTACAAGGTCTGACTCGTGATCAGGGAAGTTCTACTTTCTCTTGATATTTCGCCATGCAGCCCTACAGGTTCAAAGACGCAGTCAAGGTGTTGGCTGCATCTTAGAACCTGTAGGGCTGCGTGTCTAAATATAAGAGTCTAAAATTGCAATAATATTATCAAAAATATAGTTTTCCTATTTTTGGAAATTAAGGGATAAAACATTGACAACAAAAATAAAGGAGACCAAAATATTGTCATAAATTAGGTAAGCGTTTTTATTATTATACAATATAACTTTAAAAAATATTTAATTTAAATATCTATATAATACATAATCAATGGTATAGCTTACAAAATGAAAAACAAAATATATTTTAAATGTTAATAAATAATAAAAATAATATAAAATGATTACAACTATAAAATAAACATTAATATTCACATAAAAATGCTAATAATTAACAATGACTAAAACTCAGTATATCAAATATTAAACATATATATGTATACTAACGTTATTGAAATTAGAATGAATTTTGAAATAATATGAGTTCAAAATACATAAGAAAAAACAATAAATTAACGTATAAATCGCAAAAAACATTATAAACGAAAAACAAACAAATCACATACACAATTGCACTTGTAAGGGTTACATTTACTATTCACATTTCCAAGTACAAAACAGTGGGGAAAGTGTTGGACTTTTGAGGCTTCAAATTTACTATCCCACTCCAACGTAAATAACAGTAAGGAAAATGTTGGACTTTGCATGGCTCAAATGTACTATTCCCTATCCAAAGTAAACAACAGTAGAGAAAGTTTTTTTGTTTGAAGGGGTCGGATTTACTATTCTCACTGCAACCTGAGAATGCTAGAGAAAGCGCTCAACTTTGGGCAAATCATATTTACTACACCCTTTATAATATAACAAATAGAATGCAGGGAAAGTGTTGCTTTAGGGATGATTAGACATACTACTCTCACTCCAATGTAAGCAACAGTAGAATAATTCCTGAAGATTGCGGGGCATATTATCAAGGGATTTATCTCCTTTTTTGGCTTTAAAAGCCAAGAAGGCGGAGATAAAATTATCTCCCTATCATCAACAGGGTGCTAACACGCAAATTCGCATGTTAGCACCCTTTTTCTCTACGCTTCCCCTTGCATCTCTAATGAGACGCAAAGGGGGCGTTCCAGAGAAAAATAATAGGAGAAATGTTGTTAAGCGACATTTCTCCTATTATCAAGGATTTCGCTAACCCTGTTAGTGATAAAAAAAAGCAGAGCTAACCGCGGTTAGCACTGCTTTTTTTACACCTGGTATTTTCCTGACTTAGCCATGATATCCTATGGAAGGCGGATATCATGGCTAAGTTTGTGAGCCCGTATCATCAAGCTAACGCCAAACTTCGAGAGATTATCGTTAGTTTTCCAGCGATAATCTCTCATTTGGCAGTTAGCGTGAGGATTTTTATCACTTCTGAGATAAACCTTGCTAATAGCAAGTTATCTCTGCGATAATTTCCGGCGATGCTTAGCGTTAAAAAATTAGGGGCATATTATCAAGGGGGTTTATCTCCTCTTTTTTGGCTTTAAAAGCCAAGAAAGCGGAGATAAAATTATCTCCCTATTACCTAGCTGTCGCTAACACCAGTTAGCGACAGCTAGTAGGAGATAGCGACCATCTTGGGCCCCACTTTGCATGTCAGAGAAATTTATCACTAATGACATGCAAAGTGGGCGTGCCAAGATGTTAGCGACTGGAAACAGTTGCTAACATCGCTATCTCCTACTACCAACTTTTGGAGATATTCGCGCTAAGCGCGAATATCTCCAAAAGCTAACACCTGCCCTGAGCAGTTCTTAGCCATGTTATCCAATGGGAGGTGGATAACATGGCTAAGAGCATTAACTCGGTAATGCATGAATATCGCGGACTTTTCAGCGATATTCATGCATTGCGGCCGATTTTTATCGCATTTGCGATGAACCTTGGTAATACCAAGGTTTATCTGCGATAAAAATCGCCGCAGGTCGGCGATAAATTTTTGTCTCTAACTAAGCAATAGCGATAATTATCGCTATTGCTTGGTAATATGCCCCTAAGTTGCTAAGCATCGTTAGCGATAAATATCGCTCATCGTTGGTAATATGCCCCTGCAAAACTTTCATTTATCATTACACTCCCTAAATTATAAAAGAAATCTACCTATAAATGTATAAAAAAGAAATATAGTTACACTTTAAAATTCAATAACCTATTTCGCGATTCAAATATTGCTAATTGTTCTGTTGAATATTATCAAACCTTATATACCCCTGGATCCATGCCTTTAGATGAGTTTTGTCTCACTCTTCAATGGGCAAATCCTCACATATGGGTCTTGCTCCTTTCGAGAACCCATTACAAGTCGATGAATTGTATTCAGCAGTCATCCATCTTCCAGTAGATAAAGCGCCCAGACCAGATGGGTTCACAGTCGAATTTTACCTTCCGGTTTCTAAATTACTTTTCCGTTAATTATTTGAACTAATCACTCATTATCTGTCACTGAATAACTCAACTGGCTCTTTTACAGAAGCTATGAGCTGTCCTATTCCAAAAAAGACAGAGACCCTCCCAATGCAAGAATTACTGCCCCATATCACTAATAAATGCAGATTTAAAAATGTTTGTTAAAGCACTGGCCCACAAACTTATTGATTCCATACCTGATCTAGATGATGTTAGGTGTTGGTAAAATTATCAATATTGTGGATAATGTGCATGTCTTTCTGATTATTCTCAGTAAAGTACCTGAATATATACATTCTCTTGCAGTAGTAGCTTTGGATGCTAAAAAGGCGTTTGGTCGGGTTGACTGGCAATTTCTAATCTATGTTCTCCATTGCCCCAGGCTTGGCCCACGACTTCTCCAACTATTTTTTTTATTATATGCTTTTATTATATGCCTCAACTTTTTCTTCTGTTCTGGTCAATAGAGTTCAATCTTCATACATCCCGCTTAACAGAGGTATGAGGCAGGGTTGTCCTCTATCGCCCTTGCTGTTTAGTATCGTCCTGGAGCCTTTCCACCAAAAGTAAATTGAGGTGGGCAATTTTTGATTTTTTTAAATTACTTTAGTAGCCCATTTACGCAAACCCCAGAATTATGTTGTATGCTCTTGTTAATTGCTCCAGGAGGGCATCAGAATTTTGTAGTAGCTATGTTACTCTGGCTAAAACTGCCCTGGGCTATTCTTAAACCCTTGGGACATTCAACAGAATTGCCTCTGAGAGCCTTGCTCTGAAATGTGGTCGTGTATCTGTTTCCAGGAGCTATATTTTGAAAGGAAAAATCATTTGCAATATCTAGTGTTGTTTTATATATTTCTTCCACACTATGTTCTTCATTACTGCTGCACTGTGTGCATTTTGTACTGCAAATGTGCAAGTAGCTGTGTTTAAGTGTTTATAGTCTAATACAGGATGATATGAATGATTGGGTTTCATCACAGGAAATACGGGATTTTTGATTGACGATGTGTAACTTTCTATTATACTTTATATTTAAGTTGTTGGAGGAGTTCCCTAAATTGTTTTTTAGCTTCATGTTTAATAGGATATTGTCTTTGAGGTTGTGGTATTTCATGGTAAGGGGAACAGTCAACCCAACACACATAGTTTCGGTATACTGCAGGAGCTAGGGCTAACACCCACTCCTTGATGTATGAATGTTTAACTGATTCAGGAATGAGGTCAGAAAAGGCAGGTCAAATGACAGTTTCTCAATTTGGGCAATCCATTACAAAATCAGGTGGCCAATTCTTTTCAGCCAAAAGAATATCAGAACCGTGATTTAAATCCTCCAAAAAGAAAACATTAATGTTTCTAGGTACTTCTCCCTCCAATTGGAGTTCTATTTCATATAGACGATGTGGGACACTTACCCTACTATCTGGTGTTTTCTCCATGATATATTCACTCAGTACTACTCCCACTGGAAAATCCATCAGATGCTTGTAACCTATTGTGACTTTTGCTGCTCTTTCCAGCATTTTCACTGGCCATTCCCCGCTCAGAAGCAGTGTCCTCAATATCTGGGGCATGCCTGACCTTAAGTTCAGCTACCTTTTTCTGTTTGAATTGAGGCTTGGAAGGTTTAGATTCATCTCCCTGTTCAATGATGCAGTCAGACAAGCGTTGTGAGTCCTTCTTGGGTTTCACGTGTTCCTTCGATCTGCACTCTGACCGTACACCTTTCTTTGAACATTTACCAGACAACTCCTGAAAGGAACAAGATGAATGTGTATCAGGATCCTGATACCTGTCAGGCGGTCTAATGCTATCACGGTTACGCATAATAAATAAGTATGGGCGCAAAATCCGCTCTGCTCGCGAAATTTGCGAATCTTTGGCAATTTCGCGATCCGCAAATCTCGCGAAATTACAGAACAATTCACAATTTCGCGAGAGGGCGGATTTTTTTTTTGGGCCCACAGGAAGCACAGTTAAGGCAGGTGCTCGAGTTGAAGCTAACTTTGTAACCATTTTAGCAGGCGCCATTCTAAAATGGTTACAAAGTTAGCTTCAACTCGGGAACCTGCCTTAACTCTGTAAGTGCTTCCTGTGGGCAAAAAATTAAACCTCAACAGGAAGCACTTACAGATATAAATAAAGCAGGTGCCCGAGTTGAAGCTCAAATTCACTAACGTTATAATCAGCCCAAAACATTAGTGAGCACGGTCGAGGCTGGACAAGTGTGCTTGCACCCCATATCTGACGTCGAAAATTATCTGTAATACCCAAGGGAGGTCTTTGCATTCCTGAGTTTCTCGAGTGCAATCCCCGTTCCTGTGACCAGGAGGCTGCTTTCTCCTGAGCTGCTGCCCTGCTCGCTCTCTGACCCTTTACACACGAGGCATGTTGACACGCATTTAAGACCCGCACCACACACTAGCGATATCAAACGTCTTCCCGCCCTTTACCAACTATGATGGACAGCTCACTCAAGGAACCTCGGCGCCTTTTGGCGCTGTGGCAAAGTTACAGGCACACATGGTCAGTGGAAACAAATCTTCTGGCCCTACGCAGCTGCAGTGTAGGAAAAGCACTATCATTTACCCAATGAGGTATAAATTACTGGATTAGCCAGTAGAAAGTACTCCAGTTGAGTAGAGGTATTGCACAACACGGTGGCATCTTCCTGGATAACTATGCAGGGCAGGATTCATTCTGGCACGAGGCTCCTGTCACAAAAATGAAACCTCAACAGGAAGCACTTACAGATATAAATAAAGCAGGTGCCCGAGCTGAAGCTCAAATTTAGTAAAGTTTTAATCAGCCCAAAAGCATTAGTGAGCACGGTCGAGGCTGGGCAAGAGTGCTTTAACCCCATATCTGCTGTCGAAAATTAGCTTTAGTACCCCAGGGAGGTCTTTGAATCCATGAGTTTCTCGAGCGCAATCCCCGTGTAGTTCCTGTGACCAGGAGGCTGATTTCTCCTCACCTGCTGCCCTTCTCGCTCTCTGACCCTTTATACACAAGAGGCAAGTTGACACGCATAGAAGCCCGGCACCACACACTAGCGGAATCACACGTCTTCCCGCCCTTTCCCAACTATGATGGACAGCTCACTCAAGGGACCTCGGCGCCTTTTGGCACGGTGGTAAAGTTACAGGCACACATGGTCAGTGGAGGCAAATCTTCTGGCCCTTTACGCAGCTGCAATGTAGTAAAGGCATGTTAGAACTGACTATTTCTGGTAGGCTAAGGCTGATGCCAAAGCCAGGCAGAAACCACCATTCTAGTCAGGGCAAGGAAGTCACACGCCAAGATAACCCCTGCTCACCCCCTTGGTAGCTTGGCACGAGCAGTAAGGCTAAACTCGGAGGCAATGTGTAAAGCATTTGCGCCAGCACACAACAGCAACAACATCCTAGGCACACCACAAAAGGAACTCCACACAAGGTTATATTAAAATCACTTTTGTATTGTCAAAACATATCAGATAGAATCACACATATACATTGTGCCAACTGGCACGGGCAATATTCACATGGGATTATTTACACAGGACAGGGCCACATGGGCCACTGTCATAATCAGCACTTTTAGAAATAGAAATATTGTCAGAAATTAGAATAAAAGGATATAAAATAACAGTTATAAATCACATCCAGTAACTACTGGGAATAGGTAAGTACCACCTACGCAACCCTAAACACCTTAGGAGAATGTCACGCAGGGGACCAGGTCCTCACTAGGACCACCTGTATCAAAAAGAACAACCACCTAAGAATAAAATACATTTAGGGGTATTAACAAGAACACATTACCCATGATGCATGAAACACATTCAGAGGAGTAGTAAAGGAAAACACATGATGCCTAAAAACATTCAGAGGTGTTCGGACAACCACCTAAGTATCACACAGCGTTTAGGGGTCTAGAAAAGAACACATTACCCATGATGCATAAATATACATTCAGAGGAGTAGTAAAGGGAAACACATGATGCATAAACCTACACATTCAGCGGTGTTAAGAACAAAGCACATGATGCATCACAAACACATTCAGAGGTGCAGCGCTAGGAGACACATGACGCCTAAAACATTCAGAGGTCCAGCGCAGGGAAAGAAAGACACAACTCAAATAGCGCAAAGACACATGATGCCTAAAACATTCAGAGGTGCAAGGAAAAAACACACAATTGCGCAAAACCTACATAAGCCACCACCTGTGGCAGTCCCTAGGCCAACTGGCCTTGTTGGGGCTAGGACGCCCTGAGTCTCAATGTCAGGGGCCTAAACGGTGCAGGTGCCCACTACTTGCTGGGCACCTGGAAACACTCCACGACCTAAACGGTGCTGCTGCCCACTAATTGCTGGGCAGCTGTGAAGTCAAATCTGTGGCATGGGCTCTCAGTAGCCCTTGAACATCAAACTGCGCCACACGGAGCCACACAGGCTCTGAAAACAACTTAGGGGTATTGGAGCCACCAGGCTCTAAAATCCGCTGTGCCCCAGGAGCCCACGGGCTCCTTAAACCATAACACATGCCCACAAGCCTCTCTGGGCTCTCCGAACACATCTAAAGCAATGGTGCCCCCGGGGAGCCTTTACGGCTTGAAAACAACTGTGCCCAGGGAGCCTCTTGGGGCTTCCAAACTCAAACAATGCCCCCTAGAGCCTCCGTGGCTCTAAACACAATCTGTGCCCCGAGCCTCTCGGGACTCGATCACCACACTGCCCCCCCTGAGCCTCACCAGGCTTTCCACACTGTAGAGGAGGGGCGGGCACCGGCAATGTGCCCAGACGCCCTCCTCACCGATGCCCAACTACGGGCGTCACTCACCGGGGGCTCCTCGGTGCAGGCGGGCAGTCAGGCAGGCATCTCTCCTCGGCGGGGCTCTCTCTCCTCATGGGAGCCCCGCCTTTACGAGCGCCCGCTTCGCTCTACACCCGGTCCCCCATCTCGGGACCGGGCCTTCACTGGCTCGCGCTCTCCTCACTTGGGGCTCCCTCAGCACACGGGAGCCCCTGCAGCCGGCCACGCATCTTCTCTCCGGGCTCACTCTCGGTCACGGGAGCCCCGCAACGGCCGCCATCTTCTTCCTCTATCACCGGGCGCTGGCCAATCCCAGCGCGGCTAGTCGGTGCAGCCTCCAGCGCTGCACCAACCACAGCGCGGCCTTCAGGGTGAGCCTCCCGCGGCCCGCCAATCACAGCGCGGCATTTGCTGAGGGGGGCTCGTCGCTCTGACCAATCAGGGCTCTGCTCCTTCGGTTCTCGGCGATTTCAAGCCCCGGGCAGCGGCGGTGAATGGGAAGCAAATGCCGGGTGGGCACCGGCTCTAAATAATTGAATAAATACGGGGTGGCACCCGTAAATTAACTAAATAAAGTAAAATAAAAGCGTACCAAGCGCTAGAGGACCAACAAGGTCCCAGTGGAAGCAAAAGCGCTCCCAGGCGCTTAGTGCAGGGATAAAGCGCTGCCAGCGCTAAAGGCACACAAAGTCCTGCAAAGTCCTTCAGGGGCCCAGGACCTCAATAGTCCAGGGCATAAGGTGGAGCCCAGCATCTCCCAGAGTAGGAAAGTCCATCAGGTGTCCAGGGGCTGGGCAGGGCCCAGGGATTCCCCTGGGCCCAAGCAGCAGCACGCCCCTGGCAGATTCAAGTTAGAAACAAGAACATTTTGGAAGGGGAAACAGCCCCTTCTTATACACAGAAAAGTCTTTGAAGTCTTTGTGCAGGCAGGGTGAGAACCAGCTAGAACTGGTTATAGGGAAGTCCTTTCAGTATCAGGGACAGAGGTGACAGTCGCCCAGCGGGGAGGTGGAGCCAGCATTGTGGCAGGCAGGCACAGCCTCATTCACTCTCAGGTGCTATCTCCTCCCACTTCCCTGGCAGCAGATGCTGCCTTTCATCCACAGGCTGACTCAGACAACCTCCTGGGGGCTCTGCAGCCCCTGTCACCCTCAAGCCAGACAGTCAATCCACAAGCAGGCCCTGGCACTCTGGGCCAGGCTCACCAGCCAATCACACGCCAGGCACAAATTACACAAATATGCCAACTTCTCAAAGTGGCACTTCTAGACTAGACACAACCATGCCGCATACACCATTACGCAGCATTCAATCTCACGAGTTCGCACATATCAAACTCGACCCTGCACTCCCCACACATCACGAACTACCATGGGCATACATATTCCCCATTCATTCCTATGGGAGGGCAGGTCACTCACCACACATACACAGAGAGCACACGCACTTTACACTGTACCACAGTGAAAAAGTGTGCAAAGGCCTAAAATCGCCAACACCAGGTTCTAAAAACAGGCTAGGAAAAAGCAAAAAGTTTTGGGGTGAACCTGCCAAAAGGGCCAGGTCCAACACAACCCCCTTCCAGCCAAAACGCAGGGTAGACCAATCACTCCACTGATGGGCTTCACTGCTTTGGGCGACAAAACACGGACACGGGCCCGCAAGGCAGGGACACCCTCCTGTTTTTCGCCACTCTGAACCCACATGTATTTCCCTCAACAAGAGGTCTCTGGCACAACTAGGATACCCCACTGGTACACACTAGTCATCCACAGCCAGGACCAGGCCCTAGGCCATCCAAATATCACAGGTCCTGTCCAAACCACAGAGTGGGGGGCAGTAAACCCTGGCACACAATAGCCACTCTCCACTCTCCCTCTCAGGGTAGCTACAACTACCACTGATCCAACAACCTATGGTCCACACCCCCAGACTGACCAGAGGTTACGGGCAAGAATGCCCCACCCTACCTCTACTTCTCGGTTTCCGCACCCTCACAGGGAAGCACTCACCAGACCACAATTCTCCTACCAGTTCAGGACCTCACTCCATCTCTGGTCTACCACCTGGAAACTTTCACTTCTGAGGTACAAAGCACACAGCACAGTTCCTCCTCAAGCAGGTGGGGGGACACAGCACACAGCAAAGCCCCCTTTCCTCTACCTTAGTAGAAACAACAGACTGCAGGTGGGCCCCAGAACACACAGCAAGGGCAGCCCCCTCAGTCTCTTCAGCTGATCTACTTTGGCAGAGATTCCTTCTTGACCTAGAAGCTTCCTAATCTCCCAACCTAGGATCTAAACCCTCAGGTTGCACCGGGGTCAGAAGTACACCGTCCCATTGCACCCCCTTTCAGAGTTCTGCACCCTCCACTTAGGAGCGGTACCCCTCAACACCAGGACCGCCGGAGTTCTGGTTACAGACACTCCCCGTCCTCTAGACACAGGAAGATCCTCCTCAGATGACCTGTAAGTACAGCCTAGGCCCCTGACCTGGCGCTCCCGGGGGAACCCTACAGGCCCAGAGACAGGGTTTCGGGGCAAAGTGGGACACACCGTCCCACACTCACTCCGCCTCCACTGAGACAGGGCGTGAGCCCCTACACCCCTACCATCCTAATGGGACCTAGCTGGGCTACACATGAACCTCTTCACCTACACAGGATCATCAGATACACAAGCCACTACTTTTAGAATCACTCCCTCCTGCCTCTGCAAGACATCTAGCACACCGCCAGACATCCACCTTCTTGTCCAGTGCCTCTGCAGGACCTCCTGCACACCACCAGAGGTACACCTCACGTGCAAGCTCCTTAAAAAAACTCACACCAACTCCTCCAGTTCAACACAGCACTCATCCACACACTCCCCCTCCAGACTGGCGAGACAGTTCCTCACTGCCCCTGACTCTCAACCTGTACCCCTCTTACTGAGCACCAGGCACCATACTCTGGGAACTGGGAATGGGACTTCACGCACTGGACACATTTAAGCTGCCACCACTGGACCCTACCATACTGGGGAATCCAGACACACACACTACACTCAGGGGATAACCACCCTCCCAAGCAAGCCATTTCTCCTCCACACTCCCTCTCTTCCATCTACCCACACAGGGACAGGAACAGGAATTGGACACTGAACCCAGCAAGGGATTCCTAATCTATGGGAACCTCCCCCTCTACTGGCGTCCCGCCCTGTCATTCTCTCTCATCTGCCACTAAACATAAAGCGCAGGAACACCATCTGAAAATGACATTCTTGAGGAAAAACAAAATCAATAACAATAATCCCAAACATGTGACTATCTGAAAAATTCAAAATTTTGTAATGTAGCCAGTTGTCGCTGTGGCACTGCGCAAACACAAGTCCAAATCCGCACCGCTGACCAACAATGTTAGAACTGGCTATTTCTGGTAGGCTAAGGCTGACGCCAAAGCCAGGCAGAAACCACCAGTCTAGTCAGGGCAAGGAAGTCACACGCCAAGATAACCCCTGCTCACCCCCTTGGTAGCTTGGCACGAGCAGTAAGGCTTAACTCGGAGGCAATGTGTAATGCATTTGCGCCAGCACACAACAGCAACAACATCCTAGGCACACCACAAAAGGAACTCCACACAAGGTTATATTAAAATAACTTTTGTATTGTCAAAACATATCAGATAGAATCACACATATACATTGTGCCAACTGGCACGGGCAATATTCACATGGGATTATTTACACAGGACAGGGCCACATGGGCCACTGTCATAATCAGCACTTTTAGAAATAGAAATATTGTCAGAAATTAGAATAAAAGGATATAAAATAACAGTTATAAATCACATCCAGTAACTACTGGGAATAGGTAAGTACCAACTACGCCACCCTAAACACCTTAGGAGAATGTCACGCAGGGGACCCGGTCCTCACTAGGACCACCTGTATCAAAAAGAACAACCACCTAAGAATAAAATACATTTAGGGGTATAAACAAGAACACATTACCCATGATGCATGAAACACATTCAGAGGAGTAGTAAAGGAAAACACATGATGCCTAAAAACATTCAGAGGTGTTCGGACAACCACCTAAGTATCACACAGCGTTTGGGGGTCTAGAAAAGAACACATTACCCATGATGCATAAATATGCATTCAGAGGAGTAGTAAAGGGAAACACATGATGCATAAACCTACACATTCAGTGGTGTTAAGAACAAAGCACATGATGCATCACAAACACATTCAGAGGTGCAGCGCTAGGAGACACATGACGCCTAAAACATTCAGAGGTCCAGCGCAGGGAAAGAAAGACACAACTCAAATAGCGCAAAGACACATGATGCCTAAAACATTCAGAGGTGCAAGGAAAAAACACACAATTGCGCAAAACCTACATAAGCCACCACCTGTGGCAGTCCCTAGGCCAACTGGCCTTGTTGGGGCTAGGACGCCCTGAGTCTCAATGTCAGGGGCCTAAACGGTGCAGGTGCCCACTACTTGCTGGGCACCTGGAAACACTCCAAGACCTAAACGGTGCACCTGGCCACTAATTGCTGGGCAGCTGTGAAGTCAAATCTGTGGCATGGGCTCTCAGTAGCCCTTGAACATAAAACTGCGCCACACGGAGCCACAAAGGCTCTGAAAACAACTTAGGGGCGTTGGAGCCACCAGGCTCTAAAATCCGCTTTGCCCCAGGAGCCCACTGGCTCCTTAAACCATCACATATGCCCACGAGCCTCTCTGGGCTCTCCGAACACATCTAAAGCAATGGTGCCCCCGGGGAGCCTTTACGGCTTGAAAACAACTGTGCCCAGAGAGCCTCTTGGGCTTCCAAACTCAAATAATGCCCCCTAGAGCCTCCGTGGCTCTAAACACAATCTGTGCGCCGAGCCTCTCGGGACTCGATCACCACACTGCCCCCCCCCCCGAGCCTCACCAGGCTTTCCACACTGTAGAGGAGGGGCGAGCACCGGCAATGTGCCCCAACGCCCTCCTCACCGATGCCCAACTACGGGCGTCACTCACCGGGGGCTCCTCGGTGCAGGCAGGCAGTCAGGCAGGCATCTCTCCTCGGCGGGGCTCTCTCTCCTCATGGGAGCCCCGCCTTTACGAACGCCCGCTTTGCTCTACACCCGGTCCCCATCTCGGGACTGGGCCTTCACTGGCTCGCGCTCTCCTCACTTGGGGCTCCCTCAGCACAAGGGAGCCCCTGCAGCCGGCCACGCTTCTTCTCTCGGGGCTCCCTCTCGGTCACGGGAGCCCCGCAACGGCCGCCATCTTCTTCCTCTATCACCGGGCGCTGGCCAATCCCAGCGCGGCTAGCCGGTGCAGCCTCCAGCGCTGCACCAACCACAGCGCGGCCTTCAGGGCGAGCCTCCCGCGGCCCGCCAATCACAGCGCGGCATTTGCTGAGGGGGGCTCGTCGCTCTGACCAATCAGGGCTCTGCTCCTTCGGTTCTCGGCGATTTCAAGCCCCGGGCAGCGGCAGTGAATGGGAAGCAAATGCCGGGTGGGCACCGGCTCCAAATAATTGAATAAAAACAGGGTGGCACCCGTAAATTAACTAAATAAACTAAAATAAAAGCGCTACAAAGCGCTAGAGGACCAACAAGGTCCCAGTGGAAATAAAAGCGCTCCCAGGCGCTTAGTGCAGGGATAAAGCGCTCCCAGCGCTAAAGGCACACAAAGTCCTGCAAAGTCCTTCAGGGGTCCAGGACCTCAATAGTCCAGGGCATAAGGTGGAGCCCAGCAGCTCCCAGAGCAGGAAAGTCCATCAGGTGTCCAGGGGCTGGGCAGGGCCCAGGGATTCCCCTGGGCCCAAGCAGCAGCACGCCCCTGGCAGATTCAAGTTAGAAACAAGAACATTTTGGAAGGGGACACAGCCCCTTCTTATACACACAAAAGTCTTTGAAGTCTTTGTGCAGGCAGGGTGAGAACCAGCTAGAACTGGTTATAGGGAAGTCCTTTCAGTATCAGGGACAGAGGTGACAGTCGCCCAGCGGGGAGGTGGAGCCAGCATTGTGGCAGGCAGGCACAGCCTCATTCACTCTCAGGTGCTATCTCCTCCCCCTTCCCTGGCAGCAGATGCTGCCTTTCATCCACGGGCTGACTCAGACAACCTCCTGGGGGCTCTGCAGCCCCTGTCACCCTCAAACCAGACAGTCAATCCACAAGCAGGCCCAGGCACTCTGGGCCAGGCTCACCAGCCAATCACACGCCAGGCACAAATTACACAAATATGCCAACTTCTCAAAGTGGCACTTCTAGAATAGACACAACCATGCCGCATACACCATTACGCAGCATTCAATCTCACGAGTTCGCACATATCAAACTCGACCCTGCACTCCCCACACATCAGGAACTACCATGGGCATACATATTCCCCATTCATTCCTATGGGAGGGCAGGTCACTCACCACACATACACAGAGAGCACACGCACTTTACACTGTACCACAGTGAAAAAGTGTACAAAGGCCTAAAATCGCCAACACCAGGTTCTAGAAACAGGCTAGGAAAAAGCAAAAAGTTTCGGGGTGAACCTGCCAAAAGGGCCAGGTCCAACAAGGCACTATACATTTACCCAATGAGGTAGCACTTACTGATTAGCAAGGAGAAAGTACTCCAGTTAAGTAGATGGAAATCGCAAAAAAATCCACGATTTTGTGGGAAAATCCGCGAATTCACTGACTTTTTTGCGAACTCGCGCGAATTCACGGAACGCAGATCCACAAAATTTGCCCAAACTTAATATTAAAACATTTTTCAGTGGTTTCCTGTGGAGGAGACCCACCCAGTGACTTATTTTTTCTCTTTGTCTTTCTTATTGTCCCATTTCTCCAATGTAGACAAATTTAGTGCTTGCTTAGAGTAATCCTTTTCAGATTTAGTCCTTAATTGTGGTTTACCAGACCTGGCTCCCACATTATCTTTACCCAGTATAGCATAGGTTTCTTCAATAATTTTGGTTAATTTGTGCTCCTGTTGTGCCGGAGTCAAATCCATTAAGCATTGGCGCATAGCTAATGCAGCTGCTTCCCTATTTATATTGCTTAACATAATGGAAGATAAAGCTTCAAAATTGCCCATCAGTTTCACCCCAAATACAGGGCAGGTGCTGCCCCATACTCATTCTAGAACTGTTTAAGCAATTAAGGCAGAACAGCCGCAGCAAAGACTATACCTCAAGTTGTGAAGTCTTCCACAGGGGGAACTATCCCCATTGGCAAGCAAATTGATAATATTCTGTGTTTTTCCTACAGTCCCCCATGTGAAAATACTGCCTTAAGCTAGCTTGAAGAATTTCCTTCCATCTGATGAGAACCTTATATATGACTGCATTCAGTATTTCTAGGCTGATGCCCGGGGTAGCCAATTGTATTTGTGCAATTTCATTAGCCTGCACAAGGTTAAGTGTTAGTGTTCGCATAACAAACCGTGTCAAGCATCTGTATATCATTAGTCAATGTTTGCACAGTGTCCATATCAGTGCTGCTGATAAATTATCAACATTAGGATTTGGTGCGTATTCGGGTAAGACTGGCCATTTAGCTCCCTCATTGCAAAGTGGACCGAGTCTAACATTTTCTCTTGTGCATGGTAGAGCACCAGTAAATCCTTTTAGGTGTTCTTGGTATGTTAGAGGTTTCTCTATTTCTTCGTATTGTGTATAATTATTTGGTACATCATCTTCTTTGTAGGTGTGAAATAACCATGTTGTATTGTCTGCAGCAAGGCATGTGACCAAAGAATAGACTTCCCTGCCCTTTATGCTTCTTGAGCCTCAACTACAAAGGTAACATCTCCACTCCTATGTGTGAGACCATGTTGTAATAGTTTCTGAGTAACCGCATGTCGGCAGTTCTCAGCAATGTTTCATCTCCAGACATTATTGTAAATGAATTATAGAGAGAGTAACACAATTGATCCTTTGAAGAGTTTAGACTTGAACAACCTACAGCCAATACATAGAATTTACCTACTCAGCTGAGGAGCCAAGTCCCTACCACTATGGACATCTCTGGTTAGGAAGTAAGTAGGGGCCGCTGAGAATGCACGAGAGAACTACTCAGGTGATCCATTAAATAGGAACCCAGTCTACTAATGTTGGTGGCATCATGTCATGTATTTTCCACTTTCCATTAGGATCTGGG